>NW_025814834.1:173486825-174752825 GCF_022079265.1 Lynx rufus
ATTCAAATAAAGGATAAATCAAAGCAATTGCTAATTATTCAGCTGGCCCTCTTTTCTTAGCATAACATCTGATATTCCAGAATAAGAGTTTCAACAAGAGTTGGCTTGGAATTTATCCTCAACAACTTCAGTTTAGTCCAGTTTGATCTCAGTATAGTAAACGTGTTATTCCCTTCATCTAAAAAGCAACTAAAATTGCTTGGAACTGGGGCTTTTAAAGGGAGGATTCATTGTGTAATATCATTACTGTTAAAAGTCAAGAGCTCAGGGGCGCCTGGGTGGCTCAGTTGGCTGAGCGTCCGGCTTCAGCTCAGGTCATGATCTCCCGGTTCGTGAGTTCGAGCCCACGTCAGGCTCTGTGCTGACAGCTCGGAGCCTGGAGCCTGCTTCAAATTCCGTGTCTCCCTCTCTCTCTGCCCCACCCCTGCTCACATTCCGCCTCTCTCTCTCTCTTAAAAAATAAAATAAACATTAAAAAAATTTTTTTTAAAAAAGGCGAGAGTTTATTTTTATAACTTTGAGGAGGGGCAGAAATTAGAATAAGAACCTCGAAATTCAAAACTAGTCTCTACTTGAGAATAACCTCATCTTCCATCTTAAGATGCTGATTTTAGTTTATGAAGCCTCAGCAACAAGAGTACCCCAAAATATGGGTTGTGGGGTCTTACAACTTAAGGTTTGTCAGACTGAGGACCTCCCTACACCCTTGGAAAGAAAACTAGCTGTAAAATCATGAAACTTTAACTGTTCGCAACTCTAAGCAGTTGCAAAATGAGATTGTGCCAAAGAAAACTTCAGAAGTAAGGGTGAATGCACAGAAAATAGCTGGGCTATAATGAGCCTTAGCTTCTCACAGCTACCTTAGTTTGAGCCAAATATATTTAAATAACATTGGCAATAGCTCATCTGGCTGAGATTCAAAAAGAATGAACTTTTCTCTTTGTTGAGGTAACTTTGAGACCAAGTAGACAACCTCTGGGACATGTCAACAAATCCTGAGTTAAAAAAAAAAAAAATCCCCATACCTGTATTTTTATTTTCCTCAGCTATATTGTAATTTTCCATTGTACAACTCAGGCATATATCATGTATTCATTTAGTCATTTCACAGATATTTATTGAGTGCCTACTATGGATAAGATAATATGAAAACTTACATTTACTCTTTCAGTTCCTGTTATATAGCAGCTCAGTAAAATGGTTTGAATAATGCAGTTTTTGATTTGTTATTATACTCATGTTCATCACACGTATGGTGTATCAACTTTTATTCTTCATTTAATATTCATGTAATAAATCTCTGTTGATTGTTCTTGAGCTACTATGCCAAGCACTGAGAACACAATGGTAAGTCAAACACATGTGGCCTCTGCCTTATGCGGCTTATGGTCAAAGACTCACCAACACTTATAAACATTTTACTGGAGTGTGCTTTGAAGGAGCGATTCTCATCAGTAGGAAAAGGAAGAGAACTTTAGGTAGTCAGCCACTCCTAAGAAGTGACATTTTACCTGAGATCTAAAGTAAGTGTACTATCTAGGTGTCTTAGATGGGGGTTCCCTAAAGGGCCTGAGACACACATTCTTCTACTAGAGATTTATCATAGAGTTGGGTAAGGGCTGGGAAAGTAGTACAGAGAAGGGGAGGAAGCCAAGCAAAAGTGTGATCTCAGGTAAGGCTATGCAGAGAGTAGCTGCAGCCAGAATCCTCAGGGGGACTCTGGATTGTAAACCTTGCCTCAGAGTTGTCCTGGTCTGTGACAAGCTTGCTCTCCCTTAGAGCTATTGGTTTAAGGCCCCTATGGGACAGGGGTTCAAACTCACAGGCACCTCCTGTCAGCAAAATGGCTGCAGTAACCATAAGGGAATCTTCCCCAAAGCTGTTGAAAGTACCGTGTGGAACACATAGAAGGAGAGGTGCAAAGAACTTATATAAATGGCTCCTAGGAAATTGGGAAAAGCACTAGCACTGTCCTCCAAGGGTGGACCAGAGACTTGCCAGGGTAAAGAACCGAATGAAATATAAAATAGTTGAAGCCGGCCAAGACTATGGGTAGATTGATGTGGGATAGACTGGAGAGGGAGATTAAACAGGTCATAGGTGGGATGAAAGCCATGACTTTTGTCCCATGTGAGGACACTGAATGGTTTTCATTAGAAACGCAATTGAATTTGCATTGAAAGACTTTTTCCAGCTGCACATTGGAGAATAAATTGAAAAGAGGCATGCGTGCAGGTCGGTAAACCAAGGTAGAAAGTAATCTAGAGACTAAATGATGATGTATCAGAGTTGGGTTTGGTAAAGAGAAGCATGCAGACTGGAGAAATTTTAGGTGAAATAACTAGGAATTGTTGATGGACTGGATGGGGGAGGGAAGACCTGAGAGGTATCACAATTTCTGGCTTCCCTGTCTAGATAGATGGTGGTTGCATTCACATGAACCTGTGAACACTGGAAAGTTAGGTTTCAGGGCTCAAAAGCAACAAAGACATAAACATGCACATGTGGGTGGGGGTCATCACCAATGGCTTTAATTCTGCCAAGAGATTACCCGTTGAGTGGGTAATATTTTGAGAACAAGGAGAAGAACCAGCAAGCAATTTCCAAATAGCAATTGGACAAATCTAGACAAGCATTAAATAGTCAACTTGCTCCAGAGATGGTAATACCCAATGAATGAGGTGGTACCTACTGGGAAGGCTGAACTAGTATAGATGAAAGAACCATCAAACAACATTAAACAGGATACAGTTAATGTCCATGTATGTGATTTAACTGTAAGTCTAAAGTACCTCAAAAAAGCTTTTAATTGAGTGAAATAATTAATATTCTAGCTTGTGATGGGTCACCAAAGTTGGTTCCAATGTTTTTGGCATGCTTAATAATGTTTCTTATGGGGTGGTGAGAGAAGTGGTGAGAGTATCTAATTGTTTTAACGTGTTTTTGTTTCATTTCTTGTGTAATTAGTTTTTAGTATCATTTTTTATCCAGTTTTCAAAAAGATCCTTATTGATTTTCCCCAATATATCCTGGGGTATTAGTAATTTTTCTCATTAATTTCTATGAACTCTTTACATATGACAAACTTTGTGTATACTTAACATAAATGCTTTCCCAAATACAGTTTTTATGTCCAGAATCTTTCTATCTAGTCTAAGGAAACTCTGTAAGATTTTCCTTCCTTTGGGATTTCTTCACTGCATTTTCAGCTTAGAAAGCTGTCATAGACTCTGGGTTTAGAGTTCTCTCTTGTTTAGCAACAGAGAGGATGCAGGATTAAAATGCAAGAGAGGCTAATGTCTTAGCCTCTCTTTTTTATTAGGATCAGACCACTTACAAGTGTGATGGGTGTGCACAAAGAGACAATGAAATCATTAACATTAACTCATGGGAGTGGGGGAAAGGGGGGAGTTTGAAGATCTGCCGTGTTAGGGGTTTGGGTCGATATAAAACAAAATCCTGGGGCTGGGCAGAAGATTGTTTACAGCAGACGTGAGCACCACCTCTGTTTACCTAAACTGGCCTAGGGGACTAGAAATAGCATGCTATCTCAGGGTCAACAGGCACCTTTCTCTTGCTAATTAGCTCCCCTCTGGGCAACTCCCCCCTGCTGTGGTCTAAAGTCCTGTTTACCTGTTTACATATTTTGGTCCTTCCTACAAAAGCAACTTTCTGCTATTGTACTAAATTGGGGGGTGTTTCCGCCTAATCTTACTTACCTCATTTTTGATGCTTTCATCCCTAGGTATTTCTATTCCCATATCTTTGTCCTATACTGGGACCTTTGCCCTGTTTATGTAATCTTGTTTACCTAATCTTGGGTGCTTACATTCTGTGGCTTTCTATTTCTTTATGCCTTGTTAACCCTTGGGTGCAAGCTCAGGAAATTCCTAGAATTATTCCCCACAGAAAGCTTTCCTTTATTTAGAGATCAAAGTATGTCTAAAATTTGTTTTAAAGAAATCCAACAGGGTTGGAGGGTTAGTAATGAGTAGGTATATTAATGAACCAAAATTAGTCATGTGTGTTGTCCGTGTTGAGTATGGAAGTTCATTACGTTTTTTTTTTTAATTTCACTAAATTTTTTATAGTAAATATTTTAAAAAATTTATAATAAATATTTTTTAAATTTCCATAAATTTTCACCAAAATTTTTATAACAAATATTTTTAAAACTTATTTCTAATTCAAAAACAAACAAAAAAATAGTTCTGCATAGTCTTCTATCTGGACTTCTTGTTCTATCTTCTTTCCTATCATCTTTCCTATCTATCATGACAACCATTGTTCAAATGTAAGCTTTTTAGCTCCTTGTTTAACTCAACCACCTTCAGTGGCCTACAAGACCCTAGGTGATCCATATACCATCATCCTCATTTACTGCTCTGATCTCACTACTCTTCCCCTTTGCTGACTCTCCTTCAGCTACACTTATATCCTTGCTATTATTTGAATAAGCCAAGCACACTTCCACTTCAGGACTTTTGTACTTGCTTTTCTTCCTAGTGCCCCAGACTTCTGCACGTGAACCCCATACCCTCCAGGTCTTATTCAAATATACCCTTCTCAGTGACACTATCCCTGCCTATTCTAGGAAAAGAGTACCTCCTCAGTTCTCTACCCTCTTACCCTTCTTTTACCTCATATCATCTGCCATAATTATGTAGTTACTTTTTTTTTTCATTATATATATCTTCCAGACTGTAAACTCTTAGAGTCCTTCTCAGTTTTCATTTTTACCGAATTTCCAGTGCCCAAAACAATGCTGATAAAAGAAATAGTCACTAAATAAGTATTGATTGAATGAATGAATGAATGAATGAATGAATGAATGATATATTCAGGCATCAAAGAAACGCTTAAGAACTCTAGCACATCTACGACAGGATACGAAAGTTATTGTAATTGAGATGACTTTTGGGGCACTTGGGTGGCTCAGTTGGTTCAGCATCCGTCTCTTGATTTCAGCCCAGGTCATGATCCCAGGGTCATGGGACTGAGCCCCACATCAGGCTCTGTGCTGAGCATGGGGCCTGCTTAAAGATTCTCTCTCCCTTCCTCTGCCCCTCTCCCCCATTCATGCTCTCTCTTTCTCCCTAAAAAATAAAATAAAATTGAGATGACTTTTTAATAATATAGAAAAATTCTCATCTTCTAATGCTAAGTGGAAGAAAAAGCAGGACACAAAATTTTCCCCTTAAAAAGTGTTGGTGAGGGGCGCCTGGGTGGCGCAGTCGGTTAAGCGTCCGACTTCAGCCAGGTCACGATCTCACGGTCCGTGAGTTCGAGCCCCGCGTCAGGCTCTGGGCTGATGGCTCAGAGCCTGGAGCCTGTTTCCGATTCTGTGTCTCCCTCTCTCTCTGCCCCTCCCCCGTTCATGCTCTGTCTCTCTCTGTCCCAAAAATAAATAAACGTTGGAAAAAAAAAAAAAAACTTTAAAAAAAAAAAAGTGTTGGTGAAAAATATTCGTGGGGAAATTAATCTTAACAGCTCCATCTGAATAGAATTTTGTGTGATTATTTTGTATTTTTGTATATTTTTCATGTTTTCTTCAAAGATTTTTATAATAAATAGCAGTATTTTAAGAAAATATAACAGCAAATTATAAATCTAAGTTTTCACTTCTGCATCAATATCTTCTATGGCTAGTCATAATGTCTATACTCTATTTGTATATATGTCTTTCCTACTATACTAGACTATTAAGGTTTGTGTTGACAGAGGCTATATCTTCTCAGCTGATCACTATCATCCAATTGCCTTGCCCAGGGCCTGTCACATAACAAAGACCCAGTAAATATTTGTGCTATGATTGATGAATGGATATGCCCCAAATTCCCAGGTAGGCAGCATGTAGTAAAAGTCATAAGGGGTTCAAATGGTTTAGGGAATTTAGGGAAGCAGAATTCACATCTTGTTTAAAAGAATCTGCAAAATGGGGCGCCTGGGTGGCGCAGTCGGTTAAGCGTCCGACTTCAGCCAGGTCACGATCTCGCGGTCTGTGAGTTCGAGCCCCGCGTCGGGCTCTGGGCTGATGGCTCAGAGCCTGGAGCCTGTTTCCAATTCTGTGTCTCCCTCTCTCTCTGCCCCTCCCCCGTTCATGCTTTGTCTCTCTGTGTCCCAAAAATAAATAAAAAATGTTGAAAAAAAAAAAAAAATTTTTTAAAAATAAAAGAATCTGCAAAATACAAAAAAAAGAAAAAAAGGTATTTGAGCTTTGAGCCTGACAAAGAATGGTTGGATTTTTACAGGTATAATAGGAAAATGTCATTTCAATCGAAAAGAATAGAATGATTAGTGGCATCAGATGTGCTCCGGTGAGTTTTTGTGACTTGGTGCCCTTTGGAAAGTTAGTCCCATTTAAAGAAAAGTTTAATTGTAGGGACCCACAGCTGGTACCTTAAGTGCCAGATGCTGGTTTTGTTTTATAGTTAACGGTGGCGACACCGCTTAATTGTATATTTACAAGCAAACACATGTTGTTTCATGAAAACTACTTGATAATTACACAGCGACTACTGGAACCCCTGATAATTACACAGTTACACGTGTTACTGCTACCAAGTTATCTCCTGATAGCTGAGTAATTAACTTGTCAACTCAGCAAATGGGGCTGCAGGGGAGACGTCTGAAATGCTTGTTCCTTTTCTTACCGAGTTCTGTGGGTTCAGTTGTCACTTGTTGAACCTGGTACCATCCTCCTTTTAGTTACTTGGCACTTACCCTAGAGGGTGAAGAAATGCTTTCTGCCTCCCTCAACTCCTAAATCTCTTCATATGTCATGTGACTGTAAACACATTTTACCTTGCTGGGAATTTGGGGAGTATGCATCCATCCATCAGTCCATCTATCCATTATTGCAGAATTACTTATTTAGCCCCTCCGATGCACCAGCCCCTGTCAGGGAGTCATTGTTGCTGCTTTCTAACACAGCATGGCACAGTCCAAAGAGCACAAATTGGGTTTCAAATTCTGGAACTGTCACTCTTCAGGTCTGTGATTTGTGGCCAATGTCCTAATCTATAAAATGGGTTTAAAATTATTTTTAACAGTGTGATTGTTAGGATGACAACGAGAAAGGTTAGCATAAAATAGCACTCAATAAATTTTAACACCCAGCCACTGCCTCCCCCCAACCCCAGGCCCCAATTAGTCTTTACTGTTTTGCCGTTTCATCAAAATAGATCCCAAAATAACCTCGACTTAAGATTGTTAAAATTTCTGGATATGGTTGAAATTAAAATTAATTAATTAATTAATTAATTCTCAAAATTCAGATGTATTAACTAAACCGACAGGCCTTTTTCCAAAATATATTGAAATTAACAATTTTGCCAAATGGTGTCCAAAACACCTGAAACATAAGACGTATCCGTTTACTATTTCAATAAAACCAATGCTTTAGTGTCTGGGTGGCTCAGTTGGTTAAGCAACTGACTCTTGGTTTCAGCTCAGGTCATGATCTCATGGTAATAAGATCGAGCCCCACATCGGGCTCTGCTCTGAGTGTGGAGCTCTTAGGATCCTCTCTCTTCCTCTCTCTCTGTCCCTCCCCTGCTCACATTTTCTCCTTTCCCCCTCTCTCTCTCTAATAAATAAACATTAAAAAGAAACCAATGCTGGTGCATCTGGGTAGTTCACTCGTTTAAGCACCCGACTTGCACTCAGGTCATGATTTCGTGATTCATGAATTCAACCCCATGTCAGGCTCTGTGCTGATAGCTCAGAGCCTAGAGCCTGCTTCAGATTCCATGTCTCTCTCTCTATCTCTCTCTCTCTCTCTGCCCCTCCCTGGTTTGTGCTCTGTCTCTCTCTCCCTCTCTCTCTCAAAAAATGAATAAACATTAAAAAAAAATTTAAAGAAAAAGAAATCAATGCTCATGTAAAAACCATGAGCCCTAATCACATGGAGTGTATATTCTTAGAAGGTGGAATTTAGGAGTCCTCAGTGCTCCTTGTCATTGGAGACTTCTCCCTGCCCTCACCTCTGCTCCCTACCTTGCCTGTCACAAAGCTTCCGTTCATAAGGAAGCAGCTCTCTGTCTGGAGAATGGGCCGCCAGACACTGTGCTGGGACACAAATAAAACAGAAGGTGAAAATAACACCGACCCCTGGGATTAAGTCATATTGAGGCTGAGACAGATGGAATGGCTTGTCCATGTTCATGAAAGTAGGAGGTGGTAGATCTGGAGTTCAAACTCATCATTTTTATTCCCGACCCACCCTCTTCAGAGAACACCACCAAGTCACTTTGCACAGTGCCTTGAAAAACCTCCCATTCAATGCTCTATTCTGTGTTTACATTTATTAAGTGTGTACTACATGCTGATAAAACGTTATGCCCTAGAGGAATAAAATTACATATAACTAGCAACTATTCAATGTCTGCTAAGCGACGGGTACAATTAGCCTGTACACATTAGCTCACTGGATCATCTAAACCGCAGTGTAGAAAAGATGCCATTATTATCCTCACTAAATGCTTGAAGAAACCAAGGCACAGAAAGCTGATTTCACCTGCCTGAGGGCACACCCCCCTGAAGTGGCAGAAGCGAGATTTGAACGTAAGCTGACTATCTCCAGAGTCCACGCTGTTTGCCACCAGGGTAGCTCTGCTGTTTTGGTAAGATAGCTACAAGACCCAGCACAGTAGTGAAACAAGGGGAAATGTGCTCCAGACCCTGGACACAAAAAGCTCACAGTCTAACAGAGACGAAAGACACAGAAACAAATACACTTCAGTGTGCCGGGTGTTATCGTGTGTGCCAGGATCCCAATCCCTGCTCAGTCACTTAAAGCTCCTGAGAAAATATAACACAAAAGATGCCAACCATATGTGCCCTGGTTATTCCTTGCCATGGTTCTTGCCTGACTCCCTGCCTACTCTAGAGAGCTGGAATAGATCCCATACGGAGTAAGTGAATCAAAAGTAAATTTCAGGAGAGAACTCTAAGACAGAGCTCAGATCAATCCCAAATAAGTATATTTTTCCCCCTTTTGCATTCTCTCATGGTACCTACCTGGTCCCATCTGGCTCTCTCAGTATTGGGATCTCCCTAGTAAGGGTCTACCCAGCCTAAATTTTATGTTCCAGCCACAGGAGAGGACAGAGAGTGTCACATGGCAGGAAGTCATATTGACCCCTTTGTCCTTCATACATCACCAGAACACTCTCTCTGGTTAAAGACGGGAGAGGACTCTGTGTCACCGTAACAGAGGACTGGTGACATGCCCAAAGGAACAACTCTACACACTGCCTGTGAGGAGAAACAGAGGCTTCGGAGAGGAAGGGATGTTTGATAGATGAGTTAGAAATGCCAAACACACGAGGAAGAAGAAAATTCCCGACAGCGAGAATGTACAGAGGCACAGAACGGGAAATGGTAAGAAAACCAATGGGCACTTGGGCACCTGGACAGGTACAGGGAGGCAAGTGATAAGGGACATAACTGGAGAAGTGATTGGGGCAGATTAAGAAGGATTTTGCTTGTCAAGGTGAATAGTTCTAATTATTCATGGGAGATCTGAAAGCATGGGACTGGCATGATTTATTTTAACATCATCAGAGGCAGGAAGACAAGTCAAGAGCCTATTCTAATTTTTCAGAGAATGTGAGGTTGTGAATAAGCCAGAGACTGAACCTGGGGTTATTTATGAATAATAACCTTCAGGGCTCAGTGTCAGAGATGGGGAGAGATGGAGAGAAGAGCCTCAAAGCCTCAATAGAAGGGAGAATGACACATAGAAACACAAACAGAAAAACCCTATAAATCCGTTCTTAAAGAATTATGATAGCAACGTGGCCAAAACTGTGGGCAAGCTTAAGTTTCAGACTCCTGTTCTCCTGATAGGTAGATGGTGCTAGACATGGGTGGCAAAGTAGGGGAGATTAAACTGGACTCCCAGGTAGAACTCTTCTTCTCAGTCCTAATGGCCCTCATGCAGACTATGGTGTCCAGTGTGGGTGGGTGACCCCCTCTGAGAGAATATCCCATCTATGCCAGAATGCCCCCTAGCAATTGGCTTCTGAAGAACCTATATCTGCTCCAAACACAAGAATCTTAATTTTCAGATTGGATCTACCCACCTAAATAAAGTATTCATCAACAAAATGCTGGAATCTAACCTTTAACTCTACACATGAAACAAAAGTATTATTGAGAATGACTGAACCCATTCTCTGAAATTGTAATAGTTTATTTATTTATTTTTAAAAGTTATTTATTTATTTATTTACTTATTTTGAAAGAGAGAGAGAGAAGGAGAGAATCCTGAACCATGAGATCATGACCTGAGCCCAAATCAAGAGTCAGTTGCTGGGGTGCCTGGGTGGCTTAGTCAGTTAAATATCTGACTTTGGCTCAGGTCATGATCTCACGGTGCATGGGTTCGAGCCCCGCTCAGGCTCTGTGCTGACAGCTCAGACCCTGGAGCCTGCTTTGGATTCTTTGTCTCCTCCTCCCTCTACCCTTCCCCTGCTTGCTCTCTCTCTCTCTCTCTTTGTCAAAAATGAAAAAACATTAAAAAAAATTTTTTTTAAAGAGTCAGACTGAGCCACCCAGGTGCCCCTGAAATTGTAATAGTTTAAATAAAAGCTAATGTTTACTAAAGACTTTTTTAATTCTCAACCTTGTACTAAGGGGGTTTATATATAAATAGCTAATGCAATCTTTGATGTGATATAAATTTGAGTTTAGGTGCCTATTCTCCTCCCAAATTCACTCCCTATAGTCCTCCACAGCATTACCAGCTACCATGGGAACAAGAGTAGGTCCATTGTTTATTTGGGCCAAAACGTAATAGAACTTTTACAGCTAAAATGGCAAGCAGTGAAGTATAATGGGAAATGTTTGGGGCTTTGAAGACAGTGAAAACTGGCTTCAGTTCAGTTCCGTTCAGTTCAGTTCAATTCAGTGCAACAGAGAGACGTTGAGCCTCTATGCCAGGAGTTTTAATAAATGCCCACTAACATCAGGCAAGCACTATATTTCTTAGCAGATATACGAAAGAGAATGAAGACAGAACACCTGCTCTTAAGGAGCTTGCACATAAATAGACATTTCCACAATAAAGTGGACAATATTAAGAGAGAGGTAAAGAGAGTGCCATGGGAGCACGGAGGAGAGGCACTTAGCACAGCTGAGGTGATTCCTGATCTTCATCGTAGAAGATAAGGAAGCAATCCCAGCCAGGAATGGTGAGAATCCAATTCCAGGCATTGAGAATATTACGAGTGAAGACACCCAGGAAGGACATACAGAGGATGAATGAAAAATTATATACAAGATAAAGTTAAAAGGAGGGCACACAGACTGTGAGCCTGAGCAAATTCCCTTACCTTTCTGAACCCCAGCGACCTCTTTCTTCACTAGCTGGTTGCAAAATTTAAAGATGAAAAGCACATTGGGGCGCCTGGGTGGCGCAGTCGGTTAAGCGTCCGACTTCAGCCAGGTCACGATCTCGCGGTTCGTGAGTTCGAGCCCCGCGTCGGGCTCTGGGCTGATGGCTCAGAGCCTGGAGCCTGTTTCCGATTCTGTGTCTCCCTCTCTCTCTGCCCCTCCCCCGTTCATGCTCTGTCTCTCTCTGTCCCAAAAAAATAAATAAAAAACGTTGAAAAAAAAATTTAAAAAAATAAATAAATAAAGATGAAAAGCACTAAAGGACCCAGAACAGTGTTTATATCAGAAATTCGAAGTACAATATTCATAAAACATGTACTCTATGGGATGTTAACAGATGTTCTAAGTCCCATGGTCAGTTGTGATTTGGAATATGCCGTTGAACTAGGTACAGACTTTGAGCGTATTTCTTTAGAACTACAGCTTTTCATATGCTAATTTTCATTGTGGGTCTTTAAGGGTATGAGAGAGAGTAAATTCAGCTTTTCCAAACCTTTCTTTTTCTTTCTTTCTGTCTTTCTTTCTTCTTTCTTTCTTTCTTTCTTTCTTTCTTTCTTTCTTTTTTCTTTTCTTTTCTTTTCTTTTCTTTTTTCCTTTTCTTCTCTTTTTTTTTTTTTTTTTTCTAACCAGGCATCCTAAAGGACTCATGCTCCATAATCACACTGGGAAATATTGGCCAAGACAGACAGAACATACAGGACTACAGGATGCCCAGCACAGCTTTGATCCCTCTGGTTCTTACCAGTAGGGAAACTGTTGCTTCATTAACTCATCACTATATATGAAAGCCAAGATTTTTTTTAATCCCATACAAATCAAAGTCTGTGTGACAATGACCCATAGTAATTGATGGTTTTATCTATGTAAAGTCATTGAAGAGTTTTCCTTCAAGCCTTCAAACAGCTGGCTTGTTAGAAGGGCTGGGCTTCAACCCCTGGTCTTGTAAGTATTTGAAAGACCATCTGGATTATAATCTATTGCCTTATAAGTAAGGAGGCAGCCCATGTGGTGGCTTCGAGCTCCACAGTGATGGGAAAAATCACCTCAATTCTCTACACCTCAGTTTATAATTTTGAAAAACAGGATATTATTATACACTCCTCTAAGATTCTACAACAATATCATATCCTAGGCCAGCCTGGAGAATACTGTCAGACCTCTGAATTTTGTGAGGCAGGAAGCCATGGTTTCCAGAACAGAATTTCATAGTTTCAGGAGGACTCTGCATTCAGTGATACCTGGGCAGTAATGTAAGGCAGGAAGAATGGATGAGCCAAGTGGATAAGAGTAGTATCTCCATCTAGCCTAAGGCTTCTTGAAAGAAAGTAAGTATAACAGCATGTGTTCAATTGAATTAATTTTTTTTAATGTTTATTCATGTTTGAGAGACAGAGAGAGACAGAGCATGAGCAGGAAGGGGGCAGAGAGAGGGAGACACAGAATCTGAAGCAGGCTCCAGGCTCTGAGCTGTCAGCACAGAGCCCGACGTGGGGCTCGAACTCATGAACTGTGATATCATGACCTGAGCCGAAGTCGGTACGCTCAACTGACTGAGCCATCCAGGCGCCCTTTGTTCAATTGAATTAAAAGAGGCCAGTGGACAGAAAAGACTAGGAAGAAAGTTATTTGCATAAATGCAATTTGGCCAGCTCAGGAGACTTCCATATCATCACCTCCAAGGCTATAGACTTATACATCCAACTTGCAGGTAAACATCTCCACCTGCCTATCCAACAGACACCTCGAAATAAATGTGTTTAAAACAGAACTTGTGTTTTTGCTCCTCTACATATCTCTGAAGCAAGGCACTTCTAAGAGACCCCACAGGTCCAAGGAGGCATTTTCCTGCCCTAGGCTGGACAGTCCTGATGGCATTTTCCTAAGTGGACAGGAGAGAACCACCAGGAACTGTATCCTTTATCTTCCATGTTTTCACTTGTTCTCTCTTATTTAACCCCTCATAAAAACCACAAATAATTGTGTCTTTATCCCTATGTTTACAAATGCTGAGAGGTGAAACTCTAGAGAAGTAAATGATTGCTCAAGGTCACATAGCCAGGAAGTCTGGGAGCTGGAATCTGTACCTACGCTTGACTCCAAAGCCCACGTTCCTTGGACGAGGCTGTCTGTCAGAGTTGGTGCAAATGATGGCAGGGCACAAGGCTGGCGAGCTCCGGGTCTGGGGAAAGGCTGCTCCTTGTTCTGGGTGGTACATTCTGTCACAAGTGAGCATCTCAGAAGCACTGGCTGTCACTGCAAGAAAGTCGTAGAACTGTCAAGCAGGGAAAGAGATGTTAGGGTCCAGGTTCAGCAAGTGTCTCATGTGATAGATTAGCAGTGCTGTGCTCGCTCTACACGTTACCAGAGAGCCTCGCTCCCACACACACTGTAGCTCATCCCACTACCTTCCTCCCTCCCCCCTCGCATCCTTCTCACTCTCTTGGTCTCTCTCACATGCGTACACACGCATACACACAACACTCCCTCTGCCCAATTTCTGGGGGCAATGATAAAAACATACAAGATTTATTTTGAGTTACCAGACAGCTATCCCCAGCTCACATTTTATAGCTCTCATTTACTGAACACCTATTATGAGCATCTGCTCCTCATGCCTAGGCCAATTTAATTCTCACAAAATTCCTCTGACATAGGTGTTATCTATTACATTTTGAAGATGAGGAAACTGAGGCACAGAAAGATGCAAAATTGTTCACGGTCACACAGCTAGTAAGAATGGAGAAGTAGAGGAGAGGATACCCAGATGCAAACTCAGGTCTGTCGGGCTCCAAAGCCCAGGATTTGGCCAGGGCACCTGGCTGTCTCAGCAGGCTCTCTCCGTGTGGTGCTGGGTAGACAATCCCATCAAGACAGCTTCTTGATGAAGAAAATTAATTTTAAAAATCACTGATCCCTTCATTGCCTTAAACTTAACCCTCACAGCAGCTGAAAAAGTGCATATCGAAGAGTTCTTATCCCTTTTCTTTGGAGCAGAAAAAAAAAAAAAATCTAATGAATGCTATTTCATCCTGGCTCACCTAAGAGTTAGTTGAGTGAGGAAAGCAGGAAGCATTTCCTGCTGCCAAAGACAAGTTCCAGAGACCTCCCTCCAGTGCAGCAACAGTGACACCGTGTGGCCAAGTGAGGTCTCCCCAGCCCCTCCCTGGATCCCTCCCACACTCAGACTCTCAGGAGGGGGGGGTGTTAAGGAGGACAGAATCTTTGAGAAAGAACCAGCCACTGGGTTGGGATAGCTGCTGGTGGAGTTCATTTTGCTTTCATCAGAAGACAAATCCTGTGGTAAACAACCAAATACAAACCTAGTTCGTGGCATGGGAGAACAGGAAATTAGACATCTTTTTTCTAATTTCTGCATTTGCTCATTTATCAGTTTCTATATCCCTTACTTTGTCCCAAATATACTTATAGGCAGCTTTAAAAAGATACATTGGTGTTCAGTTAGGTAATTGGTTTTATAATTTGGTGGGTAAGGTGAAGCAAAGATAAACAATGCCAGAAACACAGGTCCAGAAATAAAGTATATACAATATGCATAACTAGAAACTGTAATCCAAGGGCATGGATAGGACATAGATTTATCTCTGGGTCTTTGATAGGCCAATGGAAATCTGGGAGCCTCATTGGTTACAGACTAGGAGATAAAAACGAACCATAAGCCAGAGAGGAACACAACTGCTCTTCAGGCTAACAGCAGGGAGGGAAAACCCTCCCGAAGTCCTCATAGACCTTTAGGTCATAAATACTGTCAGTACACACATAGCATAACTGGCCCAGATGATCTTTCTCTGGGGCTCAGCAACTCAGAAAATGCTTACGCTCAACTCACCCTTCTACCTTTGCGTTCTTAAAATAGTGCAAGGCTTTTCTTTCTTTCTTGTTTCATTATTGGTCTTGATTGTGTTTGTGTGTTTAGAACACTTTGTGCTTCCCCTTTAAATGATTGCTGCCAATTAGTTGTGTTGGTCTCAAATGCAATAAGATTCCATTTTAAGAAGTCGATGCGGGGCTTTTACTGAGGAACACAATAAATTAATCATTAAATCAATTGTATTGATTGGACCTTACAAGACATGAAAAATTGCAGTGTAAGAGATATTTCCTCCAAGGGGTAGGAAGGGACTTCAGCATCCTAGGGGAGCTTGAGTCAGTATTCCCTTATAATGTCATTCTATCCCTTCTCTTTTGTTTATCCACTCTAAAATAAATATGGAGATCATTTAATTTTAAACATCTACCCTAAATAACAGTTTTCATTTATGAAGTACTCACTAAGCACTCCACACTATACTTAGTGCCCTTATACATCATCTCACGTAATTCTAACAATAAATCTGTGAGGAACCTGTTCCTATCCCCATTCTGTAGATGAGAATACTGAGGCTAGTGAACCTAGAAACTTGCTCAAGGTGACCCACCTAATGAGAAGTAATCTCGGGATTTGAACCCTGAGTTCTGAGTAAACCCAAAGCCCATGCTCTCAACACTAAAGTACACCTTAAATTAATAAAAGGATATAGGGGTAGGTAAAAAACTCTACAGCACACTTTTCTGCCTCTTTCTGGGCTGTTCATGCTTCCTCCTATTGTGCCAACACAAGTACACAGAAGGGGAGCCAAGATCAGATTTTATTTGGAGGAAAAAGTGAATACTGGTTACCGATGTCTGGACGATGAGCAGAGACCCAGGTTAAGTACTGAGACACCAAGCAGACCCCAGAGTGGTTCACCAACATGGGAGCTCATAGAGAGGAACACGAAGGAAGGTAGGAGTCACGGGCTGAGTTGTCAGCTGCCCCTATGAAGTGACACAAAGTGTTTTCGGCAGTACCTACCATGATTCGGGGGATATACGGATGTAGTTTTCAACCTTAAGGTTCACATACCTTCAACATGCACCTTAAAATCACTAAGCCTGGGGGCGCCTGGGTGGCTCGGTCTGTCAAGCCTCTCACTTCAGCACAGGTCATGATCTCACAGTTCCTGAGTTCGAGCCCCGCGTCGGGCTCTGTTCCTACAGCTCAGAGCCAGTAGCCTGTTTCTGCTTCTGTGTCTCCCTCTCTCTCTGCCCCTTCCCTGCTCATTCTGTCTCTCAAAAATAAATAAATGTTAAAAAAATTTTTTTAAATAATAAACACAGGGCGCCCGGATGGCTCAGTTGGTTGAGTGTCCGACTTCGGCTCAGGTCATGATCTCACAGCTCATGAGTTTGAGCCCCGCGTCAGGCTCTGTGCTGACAGCTCAGAGCCTGGAGCCTGCTTCTGCTTCTGCGTCTCCCTCTCTCTACCCCTAACCCACTCGCATCCTGTCTCTGTCTCTCTCAAAAATAAATAAACATTGAAATAATTTTTTAAAATAATAATAAATACATAAATAAAATCTCTAAGCCTGTTTCCTCACCTATAAAATAGGAGTCATAGCCACTGCACAGAGCTGTTGTGAGGTTTAAATGCAATAATGTCTGTGAAGTTCTAGAGAGAGCACCTGGTGGCTAATAAAAGCGTGCCCCTTTCTCCTCTCTCTTAATTTCCCTTAGCAGAGCCTCTATTAAGGAAACTACGAGCTGGACGTTGCCACAAAGGGTTCTTATTCCCTAGCTGTTTCCTATGGTTCCAGTCAGTTTATCTCTTTGCATGCTAAATAGCCTGCCCTGAATCTGAAATCCAGCTTTGCCACTTTTACTCTCAAGGGAATCTCCACTCATGGACCAGGTACCAAAGGGTAATCTGCCAGTAATCCTCACAAGTGTCGGGAGGGGTGGGGGAGCTGATGACAAAGGTGTCTGCTTTGTTTCCTGACTCTGCTCATTTTCACGTGACCAAGCCATCTGGTCTCAGAAGACTGGTCTTGATTTCCAAGGAAGCAAAGACAGAAAGAAACCAAGGCCGATCTCCCCCACTATCTTCTCTCCCAGAAGCAGAACCTCTCCCAGGCTTAGGGCCAGAGGTAACTATTTTTCAGGATGAATCACTCAGAAAGACTGATATGAAAGGCAGAAGAGGCACTATTGCTTGACCAAATTCTAGCCACAAAGAAACAAACAAACAGACAACTCAAGTGGGCTTTTCTTTTGCTGGGCACATTTGACAGATGCGTACCTGTCGGCCCATGAAAAGTAAAGGCGGTTACTTATTCATGCCACCACTTCTCGAGGAGGCCAGAACTAAGAGGAGAAAAAGAAAAGTCTCCATCACAGCTGCAACAGCGTTTAAAGGATGGCTGAGTATTCAGCTGAGATTTGAACTTGAAATTCTGGTACCAGATACAGTTTAGGATTCTAGGGAGGAACAGGAAATGGCCTAGCTCAGAGTATTTCTTTTCACTTCTTGAGTCCATTTATTTTATGGTTCTGACCGCATGCCAAAGCCATTTGGAATTTTCAAGAGTTTAAATAGCGAGGTCCAATTAATAAGGCATAAAACTGCAGCTTCCTCACCCCCGTGCATTTAGCGAGCCCTTCTCTGTTCTGAATGTCTGATTGATAGGAGACACTCGCAGCCTGTGTTTCCAAATCCACGCTAAGGATGGGAGCAGTCAGAGTGGTAGTGGTCTCCAGCATGGCTTTGTGTGTTTGGAACCATTCGAGCAGTCATGTTAAGATGAATTACAGTTCCTCATGGACATGTGTCTATGATTGGAATAGGATGAAAGTTCTGGTACTTTTATTTCTTTCTGAGACATTCTGGAACATTTTAGCAGTGAATGTGTCTCCTGGCTTTTTTGGACTACAAACTGCGCACGTATTATTTTAATAATGAGGCATTCTGCTGAGGAATTAATGAGTTAGAATTGCGGGGTTCAAAGTGACAATGAAAGCTGTTGTTTGTTTGTTTGTTTGTTTGTTTCTCCCGGAGATGTATTCATCTCTTTCAAAATGATTATTAAAAAAAAAAAAACAACTCATGTTTAGATTTTACCTTTACTTGAACAGAGTCAAACTGGCAAGTATATGGGAAACAACTTGGTTCCAGGAATATTCGATCATATTTAATGGGAGAGTACATTAAATCTTTCCTCTTCTGTGTTTTTTTCCCCCTTATTGAACTGGTTTTAGGTTATAGCAGGTATTCGCTATCCTATGTAGAAAGCTAAAAAATCTCTTTTTTTTTTTTGGCTGAAGCTTTTAGGATTGGGTGGGGGAGGCAGGAGAGGATGCAGTGAGGACCTGTGATCTTTTCCCTACATAATTTGTAGATTACACAAGCCCTTGTGCCTTTAATAGATGGTTCCTCGTTAGACAGCACAACAGAAAAAAAATAATTGTCCTCTATTATCCTTGAGAGGCAGGGCCAAGTATTCCCCCCCAAGACATTATCATATCAAACAACTACTTTAAACCCAACGCGAAACACAGGCTTTATGGGAAACCTTTGGATTTCTCACTCCTGCCAAAGGAGTTCTAAAAGATGAGCCCCTTTGTTATGGATGGCTCTGGAGTTCCTCTAATAGGTGTACCAGATGAAAGATGACTAAAGGCATCCCAGATGGAAGAGTTGGCTAACAGCAGCGCCATAAATACCTGATGGATATACAAGCCTCTTGGCGTGAAATATGGTCTTTGCTCTGATTTACACTTTTAGGACATATTTAAAAGAATGCCACATTTGCTGGGGGGCGGGGTGGGCATTAATAAAATAAATTCAGATCGGTGGAGAGAAGGTAAAGAGAATCTCTACTCCTTGACACATACGTTGTTGCTTTTCCTCACTGGAGCCCCACTTTCTAAGGACACCGTCACTTTTCTGAACAGAAGTTTTTGCTGGAGAGGGCGAATGCCATTTGTCTAGATTAACTCTGAGCTATTCTGCTGGATGTGTAAGCTATGGTATTATGGAAATAGGGCTGAGTCCATAGATGGGACTCTTTATTTTCATACACTTTTACTTATTGGCTTGCTTACCTTTGTCACACTGTTGGTGACAGTACTGAATCTGGTACTTAGTAGGCACTCAGTAAATACTTGTTTATCTGGGCCTCAGTTTTTTCATCTACAGAGTGAGAGCGAGTTCTACGCCATAAGGACCCAAACCATGTTTAACAAGAACCTCTGTGGGCTATATTCTTTGCTCATACCTGCCTGGACAAGTGCAGGACAGAAGGCAAGTGAGTAACAACACATCAATATGTGAAGAGGTCATAATGTAGTGAAGGTAAGCAAACCTGAATTCAAGTCCCAACTCGGCTACTCGCTAGCTTAGCTGGCCTGGGAAACGTACTTGGCTTCCAGTTGCCAATTTGTAAAATGGAATCTTAGAAGTTTCTACCTCATATTGAAAACATCAAATAAGATGATGCTTTAAAACTCTGAAGAAATTGCCTGCATATTGTAAGTACTCTATAAATCTCAGTCAGCACCTTGGCTGGACTTCATGAAACCTAGTGCCTAGAATGAGCTCTTCACTACCTTTCCCTGATCTAACCATGTCTGGGATGTTATTTTTATTTGTGGACATCACAACTTCGATATGTATTGTTACATACAAAAAAAAAAAGACAAAGTTTTGAAATTATTTTATATGAAAAATGGTTGAACCACCTAATAGCTCGGTTTAAAGGGAAAAAATCCATCACTATAACACATATTTGAAGAGGTATTTAAGTCCGAAGGGAATTAAAAAAAAATTAACTTTTATTCATTTTGGAAGGACAGAGAGAGAGCACAAGTTGGGGAGGGGCAGAGAGAGAGGCAGACACAGAATCCGAAGCAGGCTCCAGGCTCCAAGCTGTCAGCACAGAGCAGGACGAGAGGCTCAAACTCAGGAACCTGTGAGGCCACGACCCGAGGCAAGGTCGGACGCTCAACTGACTGTGCCACCCAGGTTCCCCTGTCTGGAGGGATCTTTAAGGGCAAAACTAGCACCATGTGGCAGGAGGTAGACACCATTTCTATCTAGAAGAGGATTGTCTGATATGTAAGGCTTTGTGAAATGAAATGTTCTCTTCTGTGTAGGCATTGATCTCCTGCCACTCAAGAGAGTAGACCTCCTTTCTGCCTGACATGGATCCAAGCATAAGGTAGAGGACTGGACTTCCTTCAACCTTAAATGTTCTGTGACTCCGCAGAACAATCAGCCGGCTCACTCCCCTAATGTTATGTACTGAATGGCAAAAATCCAGACAGATGCCGACTTTCCAGCCACTTAATGGTAATGTGTGCTATGGATTCACTTGGCTAATTCCATTCCATTTATAGAAAGTCACCGCTTCACTGTGAGCTTCTCCAGGTGCCCCCCCCCCCTCCTTGTGTGCGGGGCCAAGCCCTTCACATTTGTTCTTGACTCTGTTCCCGCCCATATTCTCTAGAGTTAGATCTGAAGCCTCTTCCTCTCTAACTTCTTGCTTCCTGGAAAAACAAAAGGAGTCAAACCTCCCCTAAAAACAGTCGGTGAGCCCTCTTGTGGGCTCCCCTATCTAACACTTCATTTTTCATTTTGTGTCTCAGTGCAGTCTTGCTGCCTCCCATTACTCACCTCCCGCTTAATTCTCAGTCTACCTAACACACGACTGAAACAACTCCAGGAGACACTTCTCAGACCTTGCACACCGCCAAATCCGATAGACGTCTTTCAGACCTCCGCATACCACGCTTCTCTTATGCTCATCTGTCTGGGCTTTCTCAGCCCACCACTATCACACGTGTAGATATACTGTGGCAACAGGGAAAAGTGCCCTAAACACAGTAACAGATTAGCAATACTGCGAAGATAAGACATTTTGAGGACGTATAAAAGAAACGACCAGAGTGATTCACTTTGGCTCTCTGTGGCCTAAGGATACTGTTGGTGGTGAGGCCTAACAGCATTCTGCAAGGCCTTACATGCCAGGCTAAGGGACTGAGAATGGTTTATATCTGCAACAAGAAGCCAGTTCATGTTTCTTAGTAGAAAACGGTCATGACCTTTAATTATGACACACTGGATTGAAGACTTGGGGTGAGAAAATCGTTAAGGGGTATGTATTTATTTTCTGAATCCTTCTTTCTGCTTGCTACCTAGTAATCTGTGTTGTTTCACCTGAGATGGTATTCAACGTGCACACCTGCTTGACTTCAGAAGAGAGACTAATAATATCATCACTATCCTGATGAGTTTCCCAAAGTATGGGCATGGGACACTGACGGTCCTAGATGGTGTGGGGTGGGCTAGAGAAAGCATACATAGCTTTGCACCACATAAAGAGAATTTCTCTCTCTTTTTTTTTAATGTTCACTTTTTTTTCTGAGAGAGAGTGCGTCCAAGCAGGGGAGAGGTGGCGGGGGGAAGGGGGTTAGAGAGGATCCCAAAGAGGCTGTACACTAACAGCAGAGAGCCTGATGCAGGGTCTAAATCCATGAACCATGAGATCATGACCTGAGCCAATTCGGACACCCAACCAACTGAGCCGCCCAGGCACCTCCGTAACAAGAATTTCAATTCTTTCGATCTGTTTGATTCCATCAAAGAGAAAAATATCATTTTGGTTCTCCATGTCTTTGGCACTGCTCTAACACTTAGCTAATCTTCCACTTTGATGAGGAAAGTATTCCTTGGACACAGAGCCTCCCAGACACAAGACTCTACAGCAAGAATTCAATAACCCTATTGCGTTTTCATTTATTTACTTTTGTTATTACCATCTATTTGTGGCAAGTGAAATTGCTTTCCATTTATGATGGCACCATACATCTTCCTTTTAAAATGCACTCGTGTAAGTAAAATTTGGGAAGGAGAGGAACTGATTTGCAGAAAAATGTACAAGTGCACGCAGATATGGTGAAACACGAAAGGGAACACTAGTTAAGAGAATTCGGAAAACCATAATTTGGTAGAAAATGTGGAACTTGGCATCAGACAAAACTGGCTTCATATCCAGGGCCTGCTGAATAATGTAAAGCAGTTTCCTTAAACTGTTTCGGTCTTCACGTCTTCATTTGGAAAAATGAAGAAAATAAGACTTACTTAATAGGTCTGTAGAGAGGAATTAAAAGAGGAAATATTTAAAAAGCACAGAGCACAACACAGTGCCAAGCACAAAGTAGACACAGGGTTTATTTCGGCCCCCCCATTCCCGTTCCTCCCCACCCCACCACCTGCTGACTGCTCAGCTTGGCCCCTGCCCCTGTTCCTAGGGTCCCCCTTTCACAGTGTAACCTGTGGGCAGGCTCTCACGTCTGACAGCCTCTGAGTGAGTTCTCTTCTTGCCAGTTTCTCCACTGACAAGCTGGCAAGGAGCCTGCCCTCAAGCTTCCAGGAGGATGAATTGACTGATTGCAGGAGCTCCCAGGCAAGACCTCCTCACAGACACCCTCTTTCCTCCTATGTCAAGGAATAGAGTCATTTCATTTGTTGCTCCTCCTCTCCCCTTCTATGTGCAAAGCAGCTAACAACATGCTCTTTCATTGGATTTTCCATGGAGTAGTTCAGGAGCCCAAACCAGTGCAGTCAAAACAGGGAGAACCAGCTGCGCTCTGGCTTCTTCAGGAGTCTTCAGATACAAAGTCAAATCCTACTGTACCTCTTACAAGCTTGGGAAAGACGATTTCCTTGTCGGAATCACAATGTTCTTACCTGCAAAATGGAATCGTTAAGGCCTTCTCCTTAGGGTCACTGTGAAAACATAAAGGCTTCTCCCACGGTGCCCGGCACCTGATATGAAGGCTACCTTGCAGTACTGGTCCTCTCTGAGCATGGCTTCATTCACAGGTAGAACCACCTGTTCAGAGCTGAAAAGAATTTGGAGATTATTCCATTTCTCTGTCATCAGAAGCAAGAAACTTCTCCGGTATTAAAACTTCCCACTCTCTGGCTGGAGACTCCCTACCTTGAAAGGTAGTGAGTTTTATTGTTTGTTACCAATTTGATTCAAATACTGAGTCTAAATTTGTCTTCATTGTTTATCTGTTGTTCTTTCTGGAGCAAGCCTACGTAAGCGGAAGATTTAATGATTTATTTGTTGTTATTATTCTGTTTTCCGATTGCTTCCCATCTGTTATTTCCCCAACCTCTCCTGTTCCTGTGAAGGATTTTCCCACTGCCTTTGGCTTCTCAGTAAAAGATAGTTGTCGTTTTGGTTTTTTATTTCCCCTTAACCTACTGTTAATCCCATGAGCCTCATTATGGTCATCGTGAAATAGAAAAGACCCCAAGATATTCAGACAAAAATCTTGCATTATTCTGGGATTTCTGGCCCGAAAAAAAGGGGGGACGGTTAATAAGCTAGCATCTAAAAGGGAAGACATCACAAGTTGTCTTCAAAACCTAGACTCATAGAAACGTTGAGGGAGGAGGGTGGCCACATGGTAGTTGGGGCAAACCATTGCACAGAAGAACAAATTCAGAATGGTATGCCTGGCAGCACGCAAGAAGGTCATAATCACACAAGGTAAGATTTGAAAGAGTCCCTGAAGCCTGCTAGCTTTTTCCTTCCACTATTACTGGTGAGGAAGTTGGAAGCTGCCGTGGAGAAGTGATAAGTAACAGCCTCACAAGGGCCGAGTAAGGTCCCAGTTCTCAGACACCTTATCCAGTGCTCTTTCCCCTATACCACATTGTCTCCGGCCCACCCACCACCACACTCCCTCTTGATGACTGTCCCCATCCTCCAAGTCTCATCTGACCATGTGTGGTGGCGCTAGCTTAGCCTCTTACAGAGTCTGCACAGGATTAGACTTCAAACAAGCCTTTAATCTGTAGCAACAAAATATACAAGAATCTAGACTATGGGAAGGAGAATCAAGAGAGTCTAGTACAAATCTTCGTTTACAAAGGGAAAAAGAGAGAAGGAAAAAGAGAAGACCAGACCCAACCTGAATTTATTTTCCAAAGGTTACACATTTTGTTACTGGCAGAGCTGGGATGCAAGTAATAACAATAACTGATTTTACTGAATGGTTATTATGTGTCAGATACAATGTGTTATGATATATACACCCATTGCCTGTTTATTCCTTTCAACAACTCTGAGGTATGCACAGTTTTGCCTGCATTTTCCAGATGAGGAAACCAAAGCATGGAGCACTTAAATGTTTCATGAGAGACCATACATACATTTAGTTATATGTAAGACATTGGGGATAGAAAAGTGACTAAGTTCTCCCTGTCATCCA
Organism: Lynx rufus; assembly: GCF_022079265.1. Classification (NCBI taxonomy): domain Eukaryota; kingdom Metazoa; phylum Chordata; class Mammalia; order Carnivora; family Felidae; genus Lynx; species Lynx rufus. The sequence continues at coordinate 173,511,327 of NW_025814834.1, forward strand.
CAGGGAGTACATAGTCTGGTCATAAAGACACCCACATAAATAAGTGAGTCTTAGTCACTGTGATGAGTGCGACAATAAGAAATATGGAAGGGCAGTTCAGGAAACAAAGTAACAAATTTCCATCCGGTCTACCTTACATACGAATCTGAATTCCATTACTTTTTCTTAACATTATCATAAAGGCATTTGCCATGTTATGAAAAGCTTTTTTGTAAGATCCTCATAGTGTTCTATGAAATAGATGAACTGCCATCTACTTAAACAGAACTGTTTTAAAATATTCACTATTATAAATACTTCGTCAGTAAAAATCTTTGAATATTCAACACTTTTTTCTTTTGACCATAAAATACAATTAGCGACTCAACATGGTCTAATTTCTTTCCCCAAAGCCCCTTTCCTCATTTTATATACAAACAAGCCAAATTCCAAAATCATTAAGCTGTGTGACCATGTTAACGTTAAGTAATAAGCAGTTGATGTGAGCCTGGAATACAGGTCACACAGTTTCCAAAGTAATGCCTAAAGGCTGTAGGAGGAAACTGTTCCTCTAAGTCATGGTTTCTCAGTCTTCATACTATTGGTATTTGGACCAGGTAATTCTGTCTTGTGTGAGAGTGTCCTGTGATTGTCAGGGTTTAGCAGCATCCTTTGCCTCTATTCAATAGCACCCCACACCCATACTAGTTCTGACAACCACAAGTACCTCCAGATATTGCCACTGCCCCCTGGGTCAGGGGTGGCAATATGTGCCACTGGTTGAGAACCACTGCTCTGCAAGGTTATCTGCTGCTTGAATTCTGAAAACAGATCCTCATTGACAGCATTGCCAGTAAGAAGTCATCCTTTTCAATACTGAATGTACTTCAGTTCACAGCCATATGTGGACAAATAAATCAAGTGTAACTTACATACTAAACCTCAACAAATTCAGGATAAAATACATAGAAGAGTTTCAAGTAGGTTATCCCAAAGAACAAGAGGAAATATATTATTTTGAAAGGCTTGCAGGATTCCTGCTGGTGTCCAAGAGAATATATGATCTGCACGGACAATAAAATGAAGGAAAGGAACATAGAAACAGACATCAACTCCACGGCTATCACGGCCTTCCAAGCTGCTAATCTCCTAAGATTTCTCTGAAAAGACAAACCATATGGAGAGCTTGTTACCTGGCACTAGTGTTTATGAGTCCTTCGATAGTGATACAGGGCCTTGGGAAGACTCTGGCTGTCAGTGGGGGAAGAGTATAAAGCTGGAGGAATCACTTTCAGCTAATGCATAGGTGTCTGGTTTCTTACAACACAGAATTAAGGGAGTCATAATCTTGTAATGGGTCCACATATGTGGCCACTGACTGCATCCTTTGAAACTCTGATTTCAAGAGACCATGGTTACAGGGTGCTAGCTACTATTAAGCAACCCAAATGTACCATTCCATTGTACACACTCTCCTGGCAGCTGCAAGGTATCTAGAAATTGTCCCAGGAGACCACCTCGACCTGCTTCTGGAGACTTTCCCCTGAAAAGCAGCTTCGTGGTATTGTTCTCTTTCTGACCAGGCCTAACGGCCAGCACAAAATCCACTGTTCTGGCTTTGAGGCCTATGAATAGTTCTGTGATATTTTAAGTGGTAGGATATTGACCTGAGTTGAGTCCTGGTTACCTGGGGAAACAACAACTTGGGGTTTTTCCCTGCCCTTGACCTAATGGATACAAGTGGGCTAAACTAGCCTTTGTTATGTTGGGAGGCTGGAGAGAGGAGCCTGTCCAGGCTGGAGGACCATCGCCAGGGCAGGCCAACTTCCCAGATTCACACGTTCTGGGAGGGCAGGGCTTCTTCCAGGGGCAAAAAAAAAAGAAAAAGAGTCTTTGAAGTGGAAAGGAAATGAGGGTCAGTGAACTCCCCAGGATGGGTCTTTTGGAGGTAGATGTAATCTTAACCATGTAAGCAAGGCTAAGACTTCAAATGAGTTGGCAAAGCTCATGCCCTTTGAAGCCTGGAAGCTTGCTTTTGGCCCTAGGCCAGGATGCACTTTGGGCAGTTCTTCGGAAATAAGAAAGCCTCTGGGGCTCTTCCTATACTGCTTACCTGGGTCTGGAGATTCTGGGTGGGGAGAGCACTGGGTGCTTGAGGCTTCTGGTGTCAGGCTCACTGGAAAAGGTTGCTGAGGTAGAGTGGGAGCTGCTTCTATCCCTAGTGGGAGCTGCCTCTATCCCTAGCCTTCTCCCAAGGGAGGGCTTTTTGCTGAGCTGATGCCTTCACCAAAGCTTGAAAAGAGTGGAAAAATTGACTAGTGTCCCAGGAGTCTTCCAAAGGTGACAGGGATTCAGTTACCAGCCACAATAGAGGAAGGCTCTGAGTTTACTCAGTCTGGCCTCATTCTCCCACTCCCGCTGCTCATCCAGGTATCCAGGCTGGCCAAGCTGTTGGGTCAAGTCTCCAAAGACCTTATGCATTTCAGGCTATTATACCACCTGTACTTAAATCAAGGACTCAAAGCTGAGCTAGAATTAATGCAGTGAACCATTGTAGAACTGCTATCTTATACAGGAGCTGCTTGTTCTTGGCTTTAGAATCATCCCATGCAGGCCAAAGCTTTGCTTAAGCCTGGTGGAGTTTCGCCGGCAGTGGCCCCAACTTCTCCTTTTCCTTGTATTTTTCCACCCTGGCCTACAATCTCCTACAATCTTACCAGGACTGCTCTGCCATTTCACCGGCATGTAAGGTTAAGGAAGACACTGCCAAACTTTTTAAAGGGCTCAACCACAGTCTTCTGGATCTGGTTCACCTTTTTCTGGTTGAGGGCATCCATCCATTTGTGGCCATGTCCAGTGCTGTCACCAAGTTCAGAAAGCCCTGGTCTTGCTCACAAAGAGGGATGGAGAATAAATCCGAGGGTATCTCTCTCCTCTTTATGTTCTTCTTCCTCTTGCTCTGCTCTTCCAGATGCTGGAGTTTTCCATACTTCCTCTCAAAGTTTCTCTCCACTGTTGTGGAGAGAACAACACTGTTGTTGTTTCCTGGGCTGCCCAGGAAGTTGTTTCACTTAAAGTTAAAAATTATGCCACGGATTAATTCAACACAAATATATGTAGAGGATATTACACATGTAAAAAAATCTTGCAGAGGGTTGTATCAATGCAGAAACAAGAAGCTAGGAGCAAGGAAGCATTCTCCCCTACAGGTTTCAGAGGGAATATGGCCCTACAAACACTGGATTTCAAGTTTTGTGCCTTCAAAACTGTAACACAATAAATGTTTATTGTTTTAAGTCATCTAATTTGTGGCACTCTGTTACGGAAGCCATAGGAAACTAATGTATATCCTCTACACAAATAATTGCCCAGCAAATTAGAGCATTTCAACTCATTTGTGTTGTTCTAAATTAAACTCCTCTGTGAAGAATGCTCTTCACTATTGCTGGAGGTGCTCAAACACAGGAAGACCATTCGGTGGTGATGTTGTTGAGAAATTTAAGTTATTTCTAAGATTCCCACCTAAACCAGATCTTCTGACCTTCAGTAAGATGTGAAGACCTTGGAGGGGATGCATTCTGGGTTTATATTACAATGTTTGGAGGTGGCTCTGACTCACGTTACTAGTTCAGTCAGAGTTTTACAAATTTGCCCCGTCTTGGGGAGCCTGGGTGGCTTAGTCAGTTGAGCGTCCTATGTTGGCTCAGGTCATAATCTCGCGGTTCGTGAGTTTGAGCCCCACGTCGGGCTCTGTGCTGACAGCTCAGAGCCTGCAGCCTTCAGATTCTGTGTCTCCCTCTCTCTCTGCCCCTCCCGTGCTCATGCTCTGTCTCTCTGTCTCTATCAAAAATAAATAAACATTTAAAAAAATTTTAACAAGTTTGCCCCATCTGATGAGCTCTGGCCATCAATTAGGAAAAGATTTTTTAAGTGCTGCTAAGATCTTTTTCAATGATATATCCACTTTTAAACAATATTCACCTTCCATGGGCATTGTGGATTTAATTGCTTTGTCTGTTTTTTGCCATTTTTTAGCCCTAGAGGGAAAATGTGTGTTTCAGATATAAAATAACCCTCTTGAACCAAGAAAGCAAGAGGAGACTCACCCAGGCACTCCAACAGAGCCCCAAACTCTTCACCTCCTCTTGGATGACATTAGAGGACAACGGCTGTGGAAACTGCCAACATTATAATGAAGCAAACTGCACCAATTTCAAATTTCTCCCCCTGGGTACGTTTCTTGTTGGAAATGAAGCCCCCTGCCTTTTTATTGTTAAAGAAGTCTCTTTTCCTTTCTCCCGATTATCCCCCAGTATTGAATATTGATTTATCATTTTCATAAAATTGCAAATGGGGGCCTGTTGCCTGAGACCAGTCATAAATTATGAAAATGTGTTCAGCTCCCCTGGAGGGACTGACTTCTTATGGGGAGAGTTTCCCAGAGCTAAACTTAAGTGCTTTGCATGGGTTTGCCAGGTTTGATGTTTCTGACCCTCTGATAAGGAAGGGATTAACATTTGCTAACAACCTAGTAGGGACCAAATTCTTCGCATTAAATTTAATGCTATTAACACAACGGTGCATAATCACCCTCTGCTTTGACAGAAGACAAAACAGCAGTCCAGGATGGTTTAAAGACTTCTGCAGAAGGGACATAGCCAGGTTCAAACCTAACTTTGTCTGCTTCCTGAAATTTAACGCCTTCCCATGTACTGCATTGTCTTTCATTCTAAAGTGGAATAGTAATATCTCAGTAGGGGTGGATAGGGTAGTTTTCATTAACATCAACGTAAGCCTTAGGCTCTTCAAGTTCTGATAGATTTGCTCCAAGGAGCCATTAAGAAAGGCCACTGATCCAAGGGTTATAAATTAACACTTTCTTCATACAGAGCTATAAGCAGCTATTTAAAACCTGGATAATATCGTCCTTAAAATAAGTATCAGTTTTCTGGGTATTTATGCTCTGTCACTCTTGGTTTTTCCATCCTTGACTCCATTAATAGAATTTTTCTTAATTCCTTTTCTCTTTTTATGGCTTTGCAAGGGGCTAATTTGCAGGCAAAATTGCTAATTTTACAGTTGCTTTCTGCTTTGTCAGCATGAGGCTGACTCTCAGAGTTATTAATAGAAGAATAGGATTCCCTTTTCATCCTTTTGCTCTTGACTGTTGTAGGAGGTGGGACAAAATCCATTATTTAATAACATTTGTTCTTCTTGAAAGGTCATCATTCCGGCCTTTCAGTTTCCACTCAACTATAGCAGTATCAGCAGCAACAGCAGCCACTTTCTCTTCCTGAAAGGCTTCTGGAATTCTTCCAGGTTATACAGTTGATGTAAAACTGTCTTTGAGATCCACCTTGGGAATGGGGTCCAGCTGGGAAATTTTCTCAGTATTTCTGCACATTTTCTAAGGAGTAATTTCTAGCTGTAAGTATTCATAAGTGTCACCTACACTCCTGGAATTGATACTGAATTCGGGATACTCACTTAGGAATTGCATCTGGCCACTATAGCAGAGGATAGAAATAACAGTGTCCAAAACAAGATGGAAATTGGTGTTTTGCATAAAATATATCTTAAAGTAGACACTCAGGATTGGTACAGTAAACTCACACTGTCATCAGGGACCCAGGGTCCTTCTGCTGTCCAGTTTTATTGTCACTATCATGTGGTTTCCATCTTCAAGGTTGACCTATGGTCTCAGCCACTGCTCCCAGGACTGTGAATACATGATTCTAAGAAGGTCAGAACATATGAGCAAAGAGTAAAAAGGGACAGATTGAGCTGTCTATCTGTTTCTGATGGAACTTTCCAGCAGTCCTCCTAACAATTTCTGTTTGTGTCCTCAAGCTGCAAAGGAGGCTGGGAACCACAGTGTTCTGTCTGGGTGCTTGCTGCCTCTAATAAAACCCAGGTTCTCTTACTACAGAGAAAGGGGAGGACAATATTAGAGAGGCCAGCTGTCTGCTGCATAGGACCAAGAGAATGACTAAATAAATTAAGCCAATGTGACTTTATTAAGCACCTATTTTGTTTACAAATGAATAGAAAGTTTTCATTCATTTCTTTAAGGAACCAAAGCTTACCTACCTTTTGCTCATGCCTTCTTAGCCTAGAGTGCTAAGGCTCACCTAAAAAACGTGCTCACCTAAAACACGCATTAATTATTCATTTCCTGCTCACCTAAAAACGTGCATTAATTATTCAAAGTTGTTCTCAAATATCACTGCTGTCCGATGCATCCCTGAAAGACTGTTCCCAGTATCCTTACTTCTATTATGCCACTTACTTCCTCGGAGGTGGAGGTGGTATACTGAAGTGGAGAGGCAGGTACCACACCCCCCACGTCTGCCACCTACTAGCATCGGGCCACATACTTTTGCCCTTTGAGTTTTCTGTCTTCAGAATAGAGATAGAGATCGCTCAATTCCACCTCTAGGGCTCTTGCAAAGATTAAATGAGATAATGTGTGCAAAGCACAGTTTCAGGCAATACTTACTTTAGTTTATCTCAGCATGCTGTTTTATGTGCCTTTTATGAGTTCCAGAAAAAAGAAATAAACTTCTAAGCCACTATTATTTTGTGGGGTTTCTTTTTAGAACAATGAACAGAAATTTAATATTCTAATTAGTAAAGTTTGTGGAGATCTATTATTTAAATACCTTTCCTTAAAAGCCTATTTAAAGATACACCTCATGGGGCACCTGGGTGGCTCAGTCAGTTAAACGTCTGACTCAGGTCATAATCTCCCCGCTCGTGGGTTCGAGCCCTATGTTGGGCTCTGTGCTGACAGCTCAGAGCCTGGAGCCTGCTTCAGATGCTGTGTCTCCCTCTCTCTCTGCCCCTCTCCTGCCCATACTCTGTCTCGGTCTCTCAAAAATAAATAAACATTAAAAAATTTTTAAAATAAATAAGTAAATAAATAGAGATATACCTCATGCAAAGGAGAAATATATCAAAATTCAGTGGTCAAAAGTGGGGAAGTTTAATATGAAAAGACACAATGAACACTAACCCATGCAGCTGAGAATTGAGCCTAAATAATGATAGTTAGAAAACCATCTCTTGGAAATCAAAAATACATAAATGTGAAAAAAACAATAGATTAAGTATAATAGAAAGGCATAAAATGTCCAGATCATACAAATAGAAACAAAAAATAGAGCAAAAGAGCATTAATTGATGAAGGTAAAACCATGTGATTTGTCTTCATTTTTCACCAGTGAGTTAATAGAATTATGTTAGAATAGATAGGATTTCATAATATAGCACATATTATGAAATATAAATGTCAGTTACTTAAAGTTATAAATATAATTCTGAATGGAGCTAAAAGCCAACTGTATACCTTTCAAATTTCTAAATGAGAAGAACAATGACAAAATTCTCTACCTATGAATAAAGGTAAAAATTTTTAATTTTTTTAAGTTTATTTATTTATTTTGAAAGAGACAGAGACAGTGTGAGTCGGGGAGGGGCAGGAAGAGAGGGAGAGAGAGAAACCCAAGCAGGCTCTGTGCTGTCAGCACAGAGCCCAACACAGGGCCCGAACTCACAAAACCATGAGATCATGACCTGAACAGAAACCAAGAGTGAGATGCTCAACTGACTGAGCCACCCAGGCACGTCAAGATGAAATTTTTAATGGAAGGAAAAAGGACATATTCTTTTAAAAATACCAGATGTAAATGGAAAAGACAGATGTGAAACTGTAAGAATTTTGTTAAAGCAATATTTGGTAATTACAATAGAATAAACAAATTTTAGTTTAAATGTTTACATTAAATCAAAATAAAAAGTGATACGTCTAAAACAAAACATCTTCAAAAAAACTGATGAAAAGGAAGGGCAGATGAAAAGCTTGACTAATAAAAAATAAGAATACATTACTATTATTATCAGAAAGACTTGGAATCAAGGTAAAATTGATTAAGCGTCCTAGATAAGGAGGTTTACTAAAAACACAATATCGTATGAGACAATAACTAGTGACTTTTAAAGTACTCAAATAAGTTGAACCAAAGTATATAGAGCAAAACTCATGAAAATGGAGGCTAAATAGCTCAGAATTTCTGGCCACAGAGCACTCAAATAATACAAAAGTAATTTCAAATAATAGGTAGATATAAGCAAGCTAGAGAAATAAATACGTAAATAAATAAAAATTGAGCTGAATCAAATTTTATCATCTGTAAATATAAAATACACATTCTTTTTATGGACCCATGGAATAGCTTTAGTAATGATCACATATTAGAAAAATTTTAAAACCTCCATAAAACTCAGAAAATAAGACTATCACACACTATACTTTCTGGCAAAAGTGTGATAATACTAAAAGCTAATAAAGCAGACATAAAAAAATTCACGGTCTCTTTAATTTGGATGTCAAAAGGAAGGATATCTAGAAAATACCTAGAAATATCTGAAAAATTACAAAATTAAAACACTAATATCGTAATGCATGTAACTTTGCCAAAAATGGACTATAAGAAAAATTCACAGAATCTAAGCAAATTAGAATATATTAATTATATATTTAATTAAGACTTAGAAAATAGATTAAACAATCTAATTGCTGACTAAATCCCAGGAGAGTTCCTTTGAAGAAATAAATGAAATAAATCAACCATTATTATTTTGAAGAAAAATAAGTGGGAGAAAACAAAACATATGAAATAAGGGATGAACTGGAGACAAAGGTCTTGAAGTTATAGGGGAAATTAATGCAAATGATATTTGTGCAATCTATTGTAAAAAGTTTTTAGGTTCTGGATGAAAGTGACTATTTTCTAGGGAAATACATGGCTTTAAAAGTAGATTCAAGGAAAAAAATTCTAGATTTTTTTTTCTGTAAATATGGTCCACTGAAAATCCTGTCTACTCTCTTTCTGTAAAATACCTAGAAATAATGATAAAATACAAGGGAGGAGGGCATTTTTGAATGCAGAACTCAGCTTATAAGACCATAAGTAAAATTCTTAATTATGAAATATAAAATAAGAGCATGGACTCAGACAGGTAAGCAAACACTTTAAATGGTAACTGCCCTTTGTATATTTATAGATTCAAATATGTATTGCAAACTTCTCATTGTCCAGAATGAGATTAGGAGATCTAAGGCCAGTACAAGGTAGAAAATAGAAATGGAGACCCCTCAAAGAGCTGAGATTCCCAAATCATTAACAAAAGTGTAAACTAAAAAAGGGGGGGGAAAGGAAAAATGCCCTACATGGAAAGTTACTCTTTTAGCATTGGATAGGAATGAAAGGAGAAAAAGTATTTCCCCTGTGAATTGATGCCTGTATCAACAGTATCATCTTTCCTAAAACCACAACCTAAACATTTAATTTAAAGGTCTTCTTTTTTAACAAATATTATTAATATCTATTTTTGAGAGACAGAGAGAGACAGAGACAGAGTATGAGCATGAGGAGAGGGGCAGAGAGAGGGAGACACAGAATCCGAAGTAGGCTCCAGGCTCTGAGCTGTCAGCACAGAGCCCTATACAGGGCTTGGACTCATGAACCACAAGACCATGACCTGAGCCGAAGCTGGATGCTTAACTGACTGAGCCACCCAGGTGCCCTTAATTTAAAGGTCTTCTGGGTCAAGAGCACTTTCCAGCACTTAAAATAAGCAAACACAATTCATTCTTGAAAAATATACCCTTAATCTAGGTCCAACGGAAGCCCCATAATAAATTTCATAGTAAAATAATTTCAAATATAATTTCACGGTAAAAATGCGCAAAGCATATGTAGCACAAAGCATACAAATGTAGCACAGAGCAAAACCTCCATGAGTGACAGCAGAAAATGTCCACAGCAAAAATAAACTCCTAAAGACCATATACATAAGTATACGTTCAATATGTTTGAAGAAATAAAAGAGGAATTTCAAATAAAGCCCACACAATTATTAAAACAAACCCAGAGACTTGAAAAAGAATCAAAAGGAAATTCTAAATGTTGAATGTATAATAATTGAAGTCAACAACTTAAACAATACATTAGGTATCAGATAAGATAGCTAAAGAGTGAATGAATTGAAAAAACATCTCATGAAAGACCCACAATGTAATACAAACTAAGATAGGGACAATGTAAGAGTTCATGAGACTTAAGCAAAAAAAATGGAGAGGTCTAATATGTATCTAATTATAGTTCTGTTGAAAGTTGAGTTTAAAAAAATAGAAAAGAGAGGACACCTGGGTGCCTCACTTCATTGAACATCCGACTATTGATTTCAGCGCAGGTCATGATTCCAATATCACGGAACGAGCCCCACATCAGGCTCTGCGCTGAGTGTGGAGCCTGCTTAAAATTCTCAGCCTCTCTCATTCTGCTTCTCTCCTCTACTCTCTCTCTCTTTCTAAAATTAAAAAAAAATTTTTTTTGGTGGAGAAGAAAGGATATTTGAAGAAACAATCACTAAGAATTTTTCAACCTTGATGACAACAGTCTAATGAATCCCAAGCTGGATAAATAAAACAAATCTACACTTGGCCATATCAGATCAATACCAAACAATATCAAAGAAAAGACCAATTTTAAGAACAAATAAAGAGAAGAGTTAACTCACCAACAAGGGAACAATAATTAAACTAATAATTAACTTCTCAAAAACCATAATAGCAACTTAAAGAGAGAGAAAGAAAATATATACATAGAATGCTATTAGAAAATAGCTGGAATCTTAGAGTTGTATATACAGTGAAAGTATTTTTTCAAAATTACAGGGAAAAAATAGGTTTTTAGGTAAACAAAACTGAGAAAGTTTACCACCAATAAACCTTCAATAAAGAGAACTACAAAAGATGTATTCCAGGAAAATATTACCAGCCCCACAAGAAAAGCTGGAGAAACAAGAAGGAATATTGAACAAATAATAAGGTTAACATGTGGAAATAGAAACAAACATTGACTCTATAAAAAAGTAAATAATAATTTTCAACTTGTAGGTTTAAAATAAAACTATTTAAAGCTAAAATATTGTAAAACACACCATATAAGCCAGTTGGTAAACCATTAGAATCAGAGTATTTTAAGATTTTATATTATTCAAAGGAAGGGGAAAGATGTTAATCGTAATTTAGACTTTAAGTGTAAATACTTAAATTTCAAGGTTGACCAGAAAAAAATAAAAGAAATAGTATATCACTTTAAAATCAGTAAAAGGAGAAAAATGGTATGAGATTTTTAAAAATTTCATCCTAAAGAAGATAAGGAAGAAAGGCAAGGACACAGAAGAAGTAAAATTAATAAAAAGCACCAAAAAAGGTGCTAAAAATAAATCCAAATGCAACAATAATTACAACAAATATGACTAGATTAAAATTCTAAATAAAATTCTTTAGTTTGGACTTTTTTTGATAGTAACACTTGTTATTTGTAAGTAATATATGTAAAGCCATCAAGACACCAAAATATTAAAATGAAATGGAAGAAATGTGACTTCTCAGACATATGCTATCCAAAAGAAATTTATGTCAGCCATGCCAAAATTAAATAAAATTGATGTGAAAACGAAAAGCATTTTTTAAAAGGGAAAAGATTATCATGTAATAGTGAAAGTTTTCATTCTTCTAGAATTTTAATGATTTTAAATCTGTATGCACTTCAAAAGGTGACCTCAAAAATACATAAGGCAAAAAAAAAGTGAAACTTGAGGTAAAAATGGATAAACTGAAGACTCATTAGAATATTTAAAATAATTATCTGTCTAAAATTAAGCACAACAATCACTAAAGATATGGAAAATTTGAACAACACAGCTAACAATTTGGTCTAATGAACATATATGTAAACAGTCTTGCATCAGTGTTGGAGAACACATATCCTGTTTAAGCACACTTAGACCCTTTATGAAAAATTATGTCCTATACCCTGAAGTAAGTCTCAACCAATTTCAAGGATGTGTCACCATACAGACCATATTCTCTGACCACAATATAACTAATGCAATGGAAAGTTACTTGCAAAAAGATACTTTAAAACAATATACCTCTGAAAATTTTTAAATTTACTTTTTTTTAAATATTCAAGTATTACTGACATCCAGTGTTGTATTAGTTTCAGGTGTACAACATATCGATTCAACAATTCTATACATTACTAAATGCTCACCATGGTAAGTATCATCATCATCTATTACTAACCTCACTGAGATACAATTCTCTACTTACTGTCCAATGTTCTCACAGCAGAACTGGTTAGAGAAAAAAAAAAACCCTACTGATTGCTCTCATTTGAAATTCAGAATAGTTAAACTCACGCAGAACTTCAACTTTAAGGTTGCTTGATAATTATGCTAATTTCACTCACTCTCCTACTTTGTTACATGACTATTCCAGCTATATTCTCTCTCCTCAAACTGCTACACCTACTCCCATTCTTGCTCTCAGCTTAAGACCTTGCTTACTATTTCCCTCAGAAGAAAGAAGTAATCAGAAGAGAACTTTGACAAGCTCACATCACAAAATAAATTTACCTGTTTCTTCCTGACCCTCTGTTTTAATGCCCAAACTCTTCACATACCCCTGTACAGATCTCAACCCTTCCACTCTTATACCACATCCCATTTCCTGACACCTCCTCAAGAACATAGCTCCAGCAACTCCACTTTATTTCCTATATCATCAATTTTCATAATCACATAGACATGCAAATTTTCCATTTATAAAGAGAACATGTTTTCATTCATGTACCACACTATTTCCTTCTGCTTTTTTACAGAAAAAAAATCCTTATGGCAGCCATTAAAATGCCTCTGGCAACCTCCAACTACAGGGAGTGTAACTAAAAGCCCAGTTGCTGTGCTCTGAAATCCACCTCTACATTTGCACAAAGGCCATGTGTCCCACAGCTACCTCTAGTCAATGACTAAGTGCAGCATGACCCTAAAGCAGGTACACTTAGTCCACTGAAATGGGAATCCTCTGATGGCAGACCTTGGCTCAAGGACTCTGACAACCTGTAGAAATGTCTTTAAGATGCACAACATCTGATGTGTCCCCCCGACCTTCGACCCCTTTCTCTTTCTTGCAAGGTCAGGCTTGCATCACACTCAGGGGACTCTACCAGGTCTTTTAGCTCCCCCTCCATTTTCTCCAACACAGCTATGTTCACTAAATGAATCTTTGTACATATAATTCCATCTTGGAATGTGCTTCTCAGAGGACAGCATAACACACTCCTCTAAAGAGTCCACTTTCCTCCCTCTCTAATTCATCTCCTCTCACTTTGTCTTCAGTCCAGTCCAATCCAAATTTTGAGCCATAGCTCCATTACACCTGTTCTTGTCAAAACATCTATAATTCCAGATCTCTATTTTGAAAGATTAAATGATAAATTGAAAGATTGAATCTTATCCACATCTTAATCTGCTCTACTAGCAACATTTAATATAGTTCCTCTCTCCCTCTTCCTTTACACAATGAGCTTATAGGACACACTAAACTGCATCTTGTTTATCCAATTCCTTCTCAATTTCTCCATTTGGTTGTTTTATTGTTATCTCAGATTTAACCTGTCCAAACCTGGGGGTTTGGGACACCTGGGTGGCTCAGTTGGTTAAGCATCTGGGTTCTTGGGTTTGAGCTTCACATCAGGCTCTGTACTGACAGCTCAGGGCCTGCTGGAATTCACTTCCTGTCTCTGTCCCTCCCCCTGCTCACACACTCTCTTTTTCAAAATGTATAAGCAAACTTTAAAAAACTGGGGGTTTGATCCCCCCAAATATTCCTTCTACCTTTATCTTCTCTAATCCATAAATGAACAGTCCATCTTGAAAGAAGGACATTAATTACTACAATCTCATGGACACTGAGAGGATATTGAAATGATACTATGAACAATTCTATGTCCACAACTTTGATAACCTCCATGAAATGCGCCAATAACTTGAAGGACACGATTTGCCAAAACATACACAGAAAGACATACACAATATGAACAGACCTTTATCTATTAAGGCAATCAAAAATGATTTGCCGAGAGGTGGTCCTTGTCTGCTCCATACTGGTGAATTGCCACTTCAAACATCTGCCTGCTTTCTTCCCTGAAGAACAGATTCTGATTATTGCTATGGTCCCTATTAATTTCCTTTCATTGAGTATTTTCTATGAGCTATTATGCTGTGCTGGTTGCTTTTGATATATACTTTTCACTTCTTTTAACCACCTTCCCATTTTACAGATGAAGGAATCGTAGTTCAGTGAAATTTAGTTGTTGCCCAATTTTCCAACAGCTAGCCAGGTGGATAAACTGGGATTTGAAAACCTTTAACTGACTCCAAAGCCTCTGCTTTCTCTACAGCTCCATGCTGATGCATTAAAAGGTAGAGCTGGTACCCTGGAACATGTGTATCAATGAGATATCACTTTCCAGTCTCTAAAGGGTGATTATCCTTAACTGCTCCTGTTCTAGCTTCTTGGAAGAAGGTGTTGGGTGTTTGCCTCTACAACATCTATCATGAAGTCAACTTCAAAGCACTCAACCTGGGTGTTTGATCTCCTGCCGGCATGCTTTCTGACACACGCTGGAAAATGAAAGTAGGAAATGAGGAACAGTTTAGTCATCCTTGTTAAACATTTCTGGTGCCAGTCAGGAAAGATGTTGACCTTAAAATTAAGAATTAGAAGCACACATTCTGGAAAAATAAATCAGTCCAATAAGAACCGAACCAGTGAGACCCAGGAGAGACTTCTGAGTGCCCACAAAAGACATGAAGCATAAGCAGCTGCTAAATGTTCTTTCTCCTCTGGCTTTCCCTATTTATGGTACAACTCTAGCGTGGTACAATTTTACCCTGTACACATGTTTTTCATGAGAGAAGGCAGGGAGTGGGGATCATGCCATTTTTGTAGTTTCAAAGACTTGAAGTAAAAAAAAAAAAAAATCCAGGTAAACCAGAGAGTTAAACAGGTGTTTCAGACACATCTGCCTTTGAGACCATCTATACTTTGATTGTGGCAAAGTATACATAATATAAAATTTACATTTTAACCATTTTAAGGTAGACAGTTCAGTGGCCTTAGGTACATTCACAATCTTGTACATCCATCACCACCACCTAGTTCCAGAACTTCTTTATCCCAAGTGGAAAGCTTGTGTCTATTAGTACTCACTTTCTGCCTCCCCCAGCCCCTTGTAGCCACTAATTTCCTTTTTGTCTCCCTGTATAGATTTGCCTGTTCTGAACATCTTATATAAGTGGAACCATGCAACATGTGGTCTTTCACGGTGGCTTCATCTTTACTGAGCATCGTATTTTCAATATTCACCCATGTTGCAGCACAGTAATGTTCCAGGTGACATTCCGTTTCATGTTCATTTTCCAACAAAACGATGATGGACATTTGAGTTGTTTCTATCTTTTGGCTGTCGTGAACAGTGCTGCTTGGAGATTGTTTTAGATGTGTGCAAATCAAATTTTCAGGTCTTGAGGCAAGTTGTGAGAACCTTATACTTCTTCCAAGTGCCCCAAGGAGCCACCCCTTTGCACAGACTGCCAGTACCACTCCCACACTGCTTCACCAGCTTCAGTGATATCTTCTCAGGGTCCTGTTCCTCCACCAGTGTACAAAGCGATTCCTCGCCCTGCCGGTCTCTATCTTGGGCACTTCTGTGTTTCCTTCCATCATCACAATTTGTAATGAGGTTGTTGATTTTTGTTTTTAAATGTCTCTCTCCTCTAATCTTTAAGGGATGTCAACTCCTCAAGAATAGGAAACCCTATCTGTTTGTTTACTGAGGAGTTGTTCTCAGCACTAATGTCACTGCCTGCCACATACAAGTGCTTCGGTGTTGGTAATGGAGATACTGATCTACACGGGCTTTAAAGATGTTATCAGACTTGATCCCTCGAGTCCAGACTGGGCTCCATTTAAACTCTGAGGACCAAATAACGTGTGGCTTAAATATCTACGTCAATGGATTGCTCAAGGTTGTCCAGGCACTATGAGGCAAGCAAGTGGTTTTGATGCTACTGTTTTGCTTAGCAGGAACCAGAAAATGTGGAGGCTTTAAAACCAGATACCCTGTTCTTAGAGAGTTCGCCCCCCAGAAATTCATCTAAGTCATTCCCTAGGTTTTTGCTGTAAGGTCCTTACTTTCTGAGACATTTATTAATCACCTTATTTAAATCTCTGGCTGTGGTTGCTGGGCGCCTATTTTCTTACATTTCTTATCCCTCTTTTTGAGCTTATTTTTCTCCTTAGCACTTGTCACTCTCTGACAAACTCTCTTGTCTATTGGCTGCCTCTTCCTGTGAAAATGTAATACCAGGAAGGCAGAAATTCTCATCCATTTCGTTCACTGCTGCAATCCAGTATCTTGGACAAAAACTGTGCACACAAGTGCTCAATTAATATTTGGGGAATGGATAAATAAATAAATAAATGAATAGCATTTTTCCTGTCAGTCCACAAATTTCTCAGTCACATCTAGACCAGGATGTATGGTACTCTATGACTCTTTGCTTTAGCAATGATCTTAGTGTTAGCAGTGATCCTAGAATTCTTGGGTTCTAGTCTGGTTCCAAATAGACAATATGCTTCCCTAATTTTTACCCAAATGTTTCTCTCCAGAGTTCCACCCTATTCCTCTTCCAGAGATATCTGTGGTTCTAATCTTGCAAATCATCTTTTTAATTTTTGAGAGAGAGACAAAGAGAGTATAAGCAGGGGAGGGAGGGGAGGGAGAGAGAGAGAGAGAGAGAGAGAGAGAGAGAGAATATCCCAACCAGAGAGAGAGAGAATCCCAATCTGTCAGTGCAGAGCCTGATGTGGGGCTAGATCCCACAAACCTCAAGATCATGACTTGAGCCAAAATGAGAGTCAGACTGAGCCACCCAGGTGCCCCTATCATGGGCTATTTCTATCTCTTCTGAATAGAATGGTCAGTCTTCCCAGGAGGTGTGAAACAATGTTTTGTGTGCTAGGCATTGCGTAAACTTTATCTCATTTAATTGTGGCCACAGTCCTAGAATCAGGTGGGTATTATTCTATCTCTTTATAGGTGAGGAAGTAAACATCTGCAATTAAACCCAACGTCACTTAGCATGTAACAAATGATAATCACGATGAGCCCATGTTTGACTATAAATCTGCAGTTCAAACTATTTCCACCCTTGGATATTGCATAGTTTTCTACTACAAACAAACAAAAAACAGGTCATATTTAGCAGCCTGACACAACACTCATTCATTATCTCATAGCTCTGTAGTGCAGAAATGTGGCACTCTATGCATGCACTCTCTGTGCAGGCTACATTAAGGTATTAGCTGGCTATGTTCTTATCTGAAACTCAGAGTCTTCTTTCAAGTTCATTCCTGTTACCAGTGGAATTCAATTCCTTGTCTTTTTAGAACTGAAGCCACCATTTTCCTGCTGGCTATCAGCTGGGGCTGTGCTCATATTCTGGAAACCATCCACATTTCTCATCCCATGGCCCCCTTAAGTCAGCATATCAAATCTTTCTCATGCTTGGAATCTCTCATACTTCTTCTGATACCAGCCAGGGAAAACACTCTGCTTTTAAAGATTGTTCGGTGGGTTGGGGCGCCTGGGTGGCGCAGTCGGTTAAGCGTCCGACTTCAGCCAGGTCACGATCTCGCGGTCCGTGAGTTCGAGCCCGCGTCAGGCTCTGGGCTGATGGCTCGGAGCCTGGAGCCTGTTTCCGATTCTGTGTCTCCCTCTCTCTCTGCCCCTCCCCCGTTCATGCTCTGTCTCTCTCTGTCCCAAAAATAAATAAACATTGAAAAAAAAAATTTTTTTTTAATAAAAAAAAGATTGTTCGGTGGGTTAAATGTCAGACTCTTGATTTCAGCTCAAGTCATGATCTGCACGATGACTGTGTGGAGCCTGCTTGGGATTCTCCTTCTCCTCTCTCTCTGCCCCTCCCCAGCTTGTGCTGTCTCTCTCAAAATAAATAAATAAACTCTGAAAAAATAATAAAAATAAAGACTCCATGTGATTATATTATACCCATCTAGATAATCTCCTTTTGCCATAACACAATAATCATTAGAGGCTATCTGATCATGTCTATAGGTTCTACCTCCATTCAAAGGGGAGGGTATTATACAAGGATTAAGATCACTGGGGTCATTCTTAGGATTGTGCCTAACACAGATGTTGCAAACCTGAAGCTCAGCCTAGCTCTTTACTGACAGCCACATGGTCTCAAGGCAGGCACCAATAACCTCATAGCTTTCCTGCAACCTATAAGCTTCCTAAAAGAGCCAGGATCAGATTTCTACCTTATCTTATTTCAATCCCCTCCAATTCCATGAAACTCCTTCATTCTCTCCAAGAGCTGGCTGGCCTAGGCAGGAACTGAAGCAGTTACAATTAATTGCCTAATGGATATGTTGATGACAAAGGAGTTGGGGACAAATAAAGGCAAGCATTTAAATGTATGTTCATAAGTCTAACTAGAAACTAGAGGAATATATCAAGAAGTAGTCGCCAAAAATATCTTTCTTATCTTTATAAAAAATACACTGGGTACCCCCCTCCCTTCAATAATTTTTGTCTTTTCCAGTTTCACGTAAGCTCCAAGCTGCAAGAATGAAAGCTCCATGCTGGTTCCCCACACAATGAAGCCTCAAATAGTTTGAAATGGCTACTAGCAATTGGTGCTAATTATGATTCAAAACTGAGGATATGAAGGTCTCTTCAACTCAGACAAAGGGCACTGCTATCTAGAGAGCTGCTGGGCTCAGCTTTCCCCTACCCACCACCACACACAGCTTGACAAGAGGTGACACATATGCCTCAGATTTCAATAAATGCCCCTGGGGGAGAATGCAGAAAGTAGGCGTTCTTACTTGAAAGAGAAGAAGGATCCTATAACACTCTAAAGTATAACAGCATGTCCTAATGGAACACTTGAACCAGTAAGAACTTTCTGTCTACCCTAGGATTTCTATGTCATCTCTCAAACCTCCAACAATTAAATGAAAATTTATAGCTGCTAGTTTTCTAAATAGCTCTCCTCTGTGGCCTTTCCTGAGACCCTGAGAAATTGCATAGTTCCTTTTTTTCTCAACTCTGTAAGAGACTGTGCATTTTTTAGCTTATATTGCCATTATTTTTCTTATCACTTTCATGAGACTATTACCCTCTTGAGTGTGGAAACTATGCCTTGTTGTACATTTCTATAGAATTCAATGTCTGGCACATAGTAATTGATTAATAAAATGTCAAGTGATATAACACTAGTCTAATCAGTGTTTTGTGTTATTTTTCCTGTTGTGCTGGGTTTTTTTTTCTAAGTCTTCTTTAAAACCAGGGTCATAGGAGCTCCTGGGTGGCTCAGTCGGTTAAGCGTCCAACTCTTGATTTCTGTTCACTTCATGAACTCATGGTTTGTGAGTTGGAGCCCCACGTCGGGCTCTGTGCTGATAGCACAGAACCTGCTTGGGATTCTTTCTCTCCCTCTCTCTCTCTGCCCCTCCCCCACTCACACGAGCTTACTTTCTCTCTCTCAAAAATATATAAATAAACTTTAAAAAAACCCTCAAGGTTATATACTTGTGAGTTAGTGGGTTGGAATAGGGTACTGCTTCTTAGTGTGAGCTAACCAGAGAGACTTAGCTTCTGTTTCTGCTTGCAACTAGTCACAGTGTGAGCCAGCTGGGAGCATCTCAGATGGATTCACAAGGACCTAGTGAACAAAAAAAACCCACAGAAATTGAGTGATGAAGTTCAAACACAGACTGGTAAATCCATCCAGAGAAACACTGAGCTCCAAAGGAAGGTTTAGTTTGGGTATGGACAACATCTCATGCCACCGAGATCCATTTATTCTCTTCTTTCATAGGAAGTTCCAGGACTACAGTGGAGATGTCTTTTTTTTTTAAAAAAAGGAAGGTATTCTCCTTGCTTCTCTGAGAAGAAAGGGAGAAGTCCAATAATTCATATTCAATATGGTGGCCAGTTGTGGTATCCTAGAAGAGTAAAACAAAAGAGCTTCTAAGACAAGTTACGGTCCTGCTGATTTAGTTTGTCTAGAGGGCAAAATTGATATTCATCAACTCCTTCATCAACTATCCATCTTAGATTCTCTTTACCCTTGGCTAACATGTTAACTGGTCTCGGTTGTTTGCCTGGCAGAATGACCCAGATTATAATCTCTAAGAGATCTGAGTTCTTAGTTTTTCATTGTTTTGCCCTTGTTTAGGTATGTTTGCTATAGTTGACCATAGTCATTACCAGACACAGAAGTATGAAGAGACACCTCACAGATTCCTCTGGACTGCAGATCTACCCTCTTAGAGTAGTAGTCACCCTTTCTCCATAGGTGGTAGGATAAATTACCACCACCAGTACCATAGTGCTCCTCTAAGCCTATTAGTCTACTGCCATTTGAGCAGTCCAAAGTGATTTAGTAGTAGTTACAACACCCAGTTTAGTAAAAATCTATTTTATCCTTTGGAAAAGAATTTTCTACCACCACAAAACTAGGTTCTGTAACATGGCAGGGTCTTAGATTAAGGGAATGGAAGCAGATTCTGTAAGTGGATCCCTGGGCATAAGAGTTTGGCGCCCATTTTCACTTTCATTCCTCATTCTCTAGAGCAATGTATTTAGTTAAACAGGACAAAATACTACTAGTTCAAAGTATACACCACATTTTGAAGGACAGTATCCTATCCTGCAAGCATATTCCCACTGCCCAATCCTAACGCCCTCAGATGAGTCTTCACTGGCCTTTTCACTCTTATCAGACTGGCTGTTTCCAAGTAATAAGGTACGTAGTGAGATCACAAACCCATAACCATGAGCTCATTGCCATACTTCTTTTGTTATACAATGGGTCTCTTTATCAAAGGCAATGTTGTGTTGTACTCATATCAATGGATGAGACTTTTTGTAAGCTTTCAGATAGGAAAGGGTCTATGGGAAGGGAAGTTAAACTGATATCTGGAGTATGTGTCAATTCTAAAATGACTTCTTCCTCCAAGGTAGAAGGATTTTGATGCTATGATCTGCTGCCAGGTGGCTGCTTGGTCTTCCTGAGAATTGTTCCTTGGTTTTTGCTGCTGGCAGATTTGCACTCAGCAGTGACAGTGGTTATATGAGCCTAGGTGAGGAGGAGCTTATGTTGTGGAGATTGTGAATAACGTACCTATGTGCTCCCATGATCTATCTAAATGTACAAGCACAGGAATATTGAGGAAAAAATATGGCTGACATCCTAAGAATAAGTCATTCTTCCCTCTTGCATTAGATGCTACCTGGTGACATTAAATGTGACACAGAAATTTGCACATTTCAACTATTCCCTCCTGTTCTTCCTGATACACATTAGACAAATTTTGGAATTGCCTTGACTTAGGTGTTTTTCTTTTCAGACCTAAGCTTGTACTTTTTTTTTAATGTTTATTTTTGAGAGACAGAGACAGAGAGAGAGAGAGAGAGAGAGCGCATGAGCAGAGGAAGGGCAGAGAGAGAGACAAATACAGAATCTGAAGCAGGCTCCAGGCCCTGAGCTGTCAGCACAGAGCCCAACGCGGGGCTCGAACTCACGAACCATGAGATCATGATCTGAGCTGAAGTCAAATGCATAACCGACTGAGCCATTCAGGTGTCCTTAAGCTTGTACTTTCTATCAAGGCTGTACTGAGACCTAACCCTAATTGTCAGCCAAGAGGCAATGAATGACAAGTGGTAGGGGTGAGTCTTGAAATAAAGAGAGTCACTTTATGAGACACTTGCTGCAGGCCAAATTATTACATGGTCTCCAGAAAAGGGGAGACTATTCTCCTCTGGAAAAGATAAGAGATGTTGCTTTTACTGGCCAGAAAGATCAGAGAGAATTGGGGGTGTTCCAGATTTTCAGATTTATTTATTCAACTGTTTCTATCCCTGGTCTTGTGCTTCTACTCTTTTTCTATCAAGGCCCTGATTGGGACCTAAGAGACCTACAAAGACTATGCATGTATCTCCTTTGCAGCCCAGTCACCCTTATCATGAGTTCCTGGGCCTAATTTCATCATAGCTGTGTCTTGAGACTGCAGAAGACTGACCTATAAAGCTCTGATAAAAACCTTCTGGTTTTTATATTCTTCCTTAAGTTGAAATTGACTCTCCTTTATCTTTTATTTTTTTGAACGATGTCTTTAATGTTGTCTAAGTAGCCACCTCATTTTACAAACTTTATTTGAAAAAACCTTGCCGCCATACCAATTAAGAGGTACAGTTTCTTGGTCTCCCAATGCCTTATCCTTTAACTGCACTTCACCAACATCGACAGCTAAACACTTAAGTGATTATAATGTACAGCATCTTACTACCAGCAATGAGTCTTACTGCTTCTAGACAAGTGGGCAGTATAATTTTAAAACTCTGTTTGCTAGAATCACATCTGGTTTTAGCCAAGTCTCTATAGAGCAGAGCCTGAGGCAAGGATTGAAGTGATAATACTTTATTTAGAAGAAACAAACCTAGAGATAGGAAGGTGAAAAAAAATTAATGAGGCAAAGAAATATGAGAAGCAATGCAATGTATTTTATCACATTGGCCACTTTTTCTTAGTAAGTCAGGAAGACTTACAGCAGTTTGTTGTCAGGTATGTTTGCTTGACCTGCAGGATTTCTTAGGAAGGTTCACAAAGAAATTTTTCACCTCAGAGAAATCCCCAAAAAGATAAATGAGGTGGAATTATCTGACTAGCTCCCTTCTATCTCTCATTTGTCACTGGTCTTGGTTTGCCCCATCGCACTAGATCAACTTCTATAGCAAATACGAGCCACAGCACCCTGTTTGCAAAAATATCTAAACCTGAAAGCAACCAAATGTTTGGAAGCCATATAAAACAGTAAGAGTTAATGAAATAAAATATACAGACAAATATATCAAGTTGACTGTTAATAAGTTACGATAGGTAATTAATATTATGGAGAAGACTGAAGAGGAGAAAAAACAATGGAACCAGAAATCCATAGAGAATTCTTGGGAAAGTTCTTCTGATTGACATGAAATATGTTTACATATTCATGATTCTTTTTTTAAAAAATCAAGAAAAAATAACAACATATTTTATATAATTCTACCCTAAAAATAAATATCTTCTCCTACAGTGAAACAAGTCATTACTTGTCAACATACAAAAATTAAGTATTAGTTGGTGTGTACTTTTTTTTTATTTTACCTTTAAAGCAAACCAAGTACTTGATGTAAAGCAGAGGCAAAGGAACAATGTAAGGAGTCCCCATTCTTGAGTGACTTTTGGATCCATACCAAGATTTTTTAATTTTTACCTAAAAGTGTGCTCAAAAAAGCATATAGTATCCTCATGGATATGTACTTTGATACTGTTGCTACAAATACTGCCTAATCTAAATCTAAAGGTCACTGGATTGTACCTTCTGTAAGAGCACGGACTGCATGTTTTAGTCACCAATGGATATAGTATATCAAACTTGGTAAGCACCCAATTAGAATTTTTTGAATGATATAATAAGCCAATTAATCAATCAATCCAAAAAGGTCTGATATACCTTTCCATCTGTCATTCTCATTGCTCTTGGTTAACCCTATTTGAAGTCTTGATTCTACATCAAATACAAATTACATTGACAAGACAATATTTGAGTAGTCCCCTCCAGTTTGCCTCATAGATCTTCCTCAGTGCAGTGAATATGAACATTGAAAATTATATAAATATGTAGCTAAAAAAATGAGACTTCAGAATGTTATGAGGTTGATGCATGAGTTAGGCATGGCTGAATTTTTGTGGTCATTTAGGGTAACTTAGGTACCTTCAAAGGATCCACAATGGTTTATTATGTCAGTGTTCATAGTTTTACAGGGCATATTTGTCTTCAATCTAAATGTATAAAGAAACAAACATCATAGCTTTTTGTAGGCTTACGTGATGAGTCACTCACATAGGATTCATTATAGACCTACCATGGGCCAAATTTCCCTATTGGTAGCAAATTTTTCTCTGCCTTTGTCTTATTTAATATGCTTCAGTCCATTATTAATAGCCACAGAAAAATAAGCCTGAATTTTGATGCTTATCATGGCCTGCAGTCCAGAGCATGGATCCATGGATGATTCTCTACGTCATGAGACAGAATTGAAAATGAATGGATAACCAGTGTGGGCTCAAAATAATAAAAATGTACTAAGAAGGGCATGGATCTTCTCCCTCAAAATGTAAAAATGTCATTCCATAGGATATTTGAGAAACTTCCTACTTTTTCCACAACATTTCCATATGTTATTAATGTTCAGACCAAATGGGAAAGGAAATAACAACCTGCAGTACAAGGGAGTTCACCAATTCTCCATTCTAGCAGAAGTATTCTTGTCCAAATTTGATCTGTTTCAAGACTCAATTTTTTTTTTCAAAATTCGTTTTTTTTTTAAATTCTTTTTTTTTTAATATGAAATTTATTGTCAGATTGGTTTCCATACAACACCCAGTGCTCATCCCAACAGGTGCCCTCCTCAATGCCCATCACCCACTTTCCCCTCCCTCCTACCCCCCATCAACCCTCAGTTTAGTCTCAGTTTTTAAGAGTCTCTCATGGTTTGCCTCCCTCTCTAACTTAAGACTCAATATTTTTAATATGTGCTCACGTTGTCAACACCAACCAACTGAAAATATGTTGGAAGCATTGATTCTTGGAAGAATAAGGAGTCAGGGAAGTTCTTAGAGAACTCCATGGGAATAGAAAATGATTCCCTGGCCAATAAAAACAACAAAGGTGTGAAGAGAAACAAGATATTAGCTATCAGTGGAAAGAATTAAGTGCTTCTCATACCTGGTGACATCAGACACAAAGTCCAAAATTAATGTCTCAGGTGACAATTGATGCTAGGCAGATAACAGCTAGTGGGGTTAATGGCTTCTTGGAAAACCAGGTGTGACTAGATTACAGGTAAACTCAGTGGGACCATACCCAGTTGAATGGAAAGATGCTCATTAAAAGGGGGTGTGACTGAATTTTCTTGCTTCATCCAAAGCTAAATTCACATAATGGAGTCTTGGGAGAGCTCAGAGTCTGAACACATACGTTTCTCAAGTTTTCCATACTTACTCAGGAAAAGGAGTAAAGCATCAGTTGTCTAGGCTAGTTGAATAGCTCTTGAAGAATGAAGTTGTTCAGCAATTATCAGGCCCTAGATCCCATTTGTTCATTTCTCAACTAATCTACCATTGTCAATATGATCTGCTGTTTAAACTTACATATCTTTGGGGCGCCGGGGTGGCTCAGTCAGTTGAGCGTTCGACTTCGGCTCAGGTCATGATCTCACGGTTTGTGAGTTTGAGCCCCGCGTCAGGCTCTTTGCTGACAGCTCAGAGCCTGGAGCCTAAAGCAGGTGGAATTATCTGAAGGATTCTGTCTCCTTCTCTCTCTGCCCCTCCCCAACTTGTGCTCTGTCTCTCTATGTTTCTCAAAAAAATAAATAAGTGTTAAAAAAAATAAAAATAAATAAACATATCTTTGAGTTGAGATCATCTTCCAATATTCTTAAAAAAAAAAAAGATGGGGCACCTGGGTGGTTCAGTCTGTTAAGTGTCCAACTTCAGCTGAGGTCATGATCTTGTGATTTGTGAGCCTGCCACATCAGGCTCTCTGCTGTCAGCACAGCACCCACTTGGGAACCTCTGTCCTCCTTTCTCTCCCCACCCCCCCCCCATTTGTACTCTCTACTCAAAAATAAATAAACATTTTTTTAAAAAAAGATCATTTGCCAATATTACAGTCTAAGAAGTAAATATTGTTCTTGCCCACATTTCATGAAACTAACAACCTGGTGACATCAAAGAAGACTACACAAGTTAAAGCTTCCTTTTTTAGTGCAGGCAGATGAGAATATTTTAGGAGCTTTCCTTTCTCCTATATTTTTTCTCCAACTGAATTCTTTAACACTGGATTTTCCCTTCTATATTATTAGAGAAGTGATCAATATTTTTTCTCTCATGGGCCAAGCAATCTTCATGGACTCCCAGTCTTCTGGTGTGCCTGTCTGTGTCTCTGAAAGACAGTATGATACAACTATAAGGATCATGGGACTAGAGACAGAACAGAAGGCTACTGATCACAGCTCAGCCACTAACTCATGTTGTACAACCTTGAACAAGTCATTTTCCTTTTCTAGGTCACAGTTTTGTCATCTGTCAAAGGGACGTATTCAATGAATAATTTGTAAGCTCAATTTACAGCTTAAATGTTCTTTAATTCAAAACGTAATTTGGGATCTAGATTTCCATGATACTTTCAGGAAGCTCACTTACTTCAACAAAGATTAGAGTTTCTGGATATTAAGTATAGCTAATGTGTGTCTATGTCATGAATGTACAGAAAGTAATTGTTAGCTTTCTTAAAATTTGTGAACTTTTCCAAGTTCACTTTGGATACCTTTGCAGAACTCTGGAAGAACTTATTTGCATATCCAATCTCAGTGGCCTCAGTGATTTGAAACATGTCTCTCAGGTGGACAAATCAATTCAGTTTCATAAATGGGTCAGTCTCTGTTGGTCCTCTTTGGGAATAGCCTTTCTACTTAAGAATATGTTAGGAAGGAAATGGGAATTATTCAATGACTAGTGTCTTTCACACTCTGCCTCTTAGGTCCAATGGACCTTTAGCAAGTGCCCAATCTGAGAGAGAACCAGGGGGTTACTAAGGCATTTGCAAAAGAGTATCCATTTGGATTTAGTAATTAGTGCTTCTCAATCTTTTATTATCCTCACTATGGCTGATTGAATGTGAATTCTTCATATATACCATTACTCAATGGTTTTTCTTTTTTTTCCCCATACACCCTAATATATAAGACAGAGAGAGAGATGAAAGGATCCCTCAGGAAGTTTAACTCTTCCTACATTGATGGAAAATGCTTCAAAGTTGGCAAAAGACCAATTTAGAGCCCTTTAGAATATTGTTTCAAGGAACGAGCCTATGTGATATCAAATGCTGCAAAGTCTCAGTTCCCATCTATAATAGAGTATGCTTCCAATAAATGTTTATTATTATTATTACTATTATTACTATTTTCAGGAGCAATATCAGTACTGGAGAATTGGCATTCTATTCGATATAACACTTTTCCATAAACCACATCCTCACCAGAGTTGTAAGGGTTGAACTGAACACATGATGTGTTGGATATCATCTGTTTCTCCTCTACTTCGACTGTCTACCCTTTGTGCCATGTGATACAGGAGGCTGGTCCATATAAATATATAATTGGGCTAATGTGCTCTCTACTTTCCAAATGGGTATGGCCAATGGAGAATACCATCAGGAAATCAGAGGGGCAAGAGCAAAGTGAGGCTGAGTGTTTATTGCCCTGCTCCCTCCCATTATGACTGGTTAGTTGCCATCAACCAAAGGTCTCATTCCCTATTAGGCAGTTTTCTTCACTCAGCTATCTCTGTCTCCAGGTTAGTATCCACTCTCTCCTCTTGCCCATCAAGCTAGTACTTTCCTGTTACTAGCCAGACAACACTGCACTATTTATGGTTTACCTGCACTCAACCACA
Organism: Lynx rufus; assembly: GCF_022079265.1. Taxonomy (NCBI): domain Eukaryota; kingdom Metazoa; phylum Chordata; class Mammalia; order Carnivora; family Felidae; genus Lynx; species Lynx rufus. The sequence continues at coordinate 173,538,822 of NW_025814834.1, forward strand.
CCTTGGCAAATAGTCCTTTTATTAAACTGCCTTCAAATTATCGAGTTTAAGTGTGGCATGCCTTTCCTGATACAATCCTGCCAATGCACATGGTCTTTGTGCTATTAGCTCTATAGGGACAGGGATCTCTATTTTGAGTTTTTAGTTGCTGTATCCCCAGCACATACAGTGCCTGGCATGTATTAGACACTTAAGTAATATTTGTTGAATAAATGACTGTTCTCTAAATAGGGCTTTAGCACAGGTCTTATGGAGACAAAAGCCTTAACAATTTTGGAGGCTCTCTTTAAGAAAAGAATATACATATATGTCAATGTTGCCAAGTTTACAAAAATATATTATCCTATTGGTAAGGCCTCTCCCAAGGCCTTGAATGGGTCCCATAAGAATGAAGGGCCCTGAAACTCAAGCTTCTCTAGCTTCAGCCTACCTCTTCTTGGACAAACTCAAAGTTTCAAGGAAACTGCCAGTTGCCTGTGCATAAATGTGAAGAGAAAAGCATGGTGTCGTGAAAAATGCGTAGAAGCGGGAGTCAGATACACATGGGTGAGGGTTCCAACTCCTTTGCCTATTAGTTATGAACTTGGATAGGGGACTTAACCTCCAAGAGACTTGGCCTACTTAATCTACAGAAGACGGTTAATAATTCTTCCTTCAGAGGACTGCTGTGAGGATTACCTAAAATCACGATGTGAAGTTCCCGGCATACAGTAGGTGCTTAGTAATCATTCAACCTTGCCTGGTGAAGGTATTTTCCCAGCAGCTTTCTTTTAAGCCTTCCCCAGGCCTGCTTCCTTTCTGCTATGATTGAATTGGATTTTCCTCCTCAGTCCTCTGAGAGCCAGTCTAAGCAGCTGCTACTTCAGGACCAAGACCATGGCCCTATTCACACCAACTTCTGGAGTCAATATTTGCACAGTGGAAAGTCCAGCATGCAGCACAGTTTGCCTGCGGCCAAATATCCAGCCCTATTTGCCAGGGATTCCTTTCTGTCACCAGCCATAACTCAGCCAGATCTCTGAGGAGTCATTTAGACGCTCTAAGCAAATTTTTTCATTCCTTTCTCAGAGAAAAAATTCTCCCCATATTTCATTTTCTAAGTGATCTCAATGGCATGTCAGTTGCCTTTTACATAAACATTATAGGGTTGAGCAAGCCACATTTTAGAGGCTGGGTTACCTTTTTTTTTTTTTATTCTATGTGCTCTTTTATTAATGTTCTCCTCTTCCAGTTACTCAGATATGAATTACACCCAAATCCTTGTTTAAACAATGCAAAATCCATGAAGACAGGTTGATATTTGCTTTATTCATCATTGTACTCTTAAAGTAGTGCCTGGCATGGAATAAATGTTCAATAAATATTTTGAATTAACAAACGAATGATTAGATATATCATGCAGAAAAAAATGTAAAATGACCTAGGGGATAGGAGTTATAAGGATAAACTTAGAAATCAAATATGGGCAATATTTCCTACCATATTATGTACAAGGGTTAACTATCTTGTGGGACAGCGAGGTCCTCGTGACTGGAGGACATCTGTCAGGAATTCTGTAGGGAAAAAGTTTGCATTGAAGATAGAAGTCGGTCACATCTAATTTCAATTCCAACTCTGAGAGTGTAGGATTTCATAAGGTAATATTGCCTAAGTATTAAATAGTGGCTTGTGGAAATTTGAGAACCTAATTGGCTTTGGATCCAATTTCACTTTCAGTATACTAGCTTTAGTACCTGGGCCAAGTTGACTTCCCCAAGCCTCAGTTTCTACATCTATAGAGTAAGCATAACACTGACTTCACAGGATTATTGTGAATTAAATGAGATATTAAATTTAAGAACCCTCACGCATCACTCTAAGTATCTATGAACAATCCAACAAATACTAGATTCCTCCTCTACCCCTATCCCTCAAGTTTTTATTCTTAATAAAGGCAGAATAGTTAAGCAACTCCTTTTTTAAAGAGGTTGGTGCTGCAATTGGGAAGACCTGGCTCATCAGTCTGTCACTGGCCATAGTCACTCTGTGACTTGCAGCAGATCGTATACCATCTTTAGTCTCTGGCTCTTCAGTTATCACCTGAAAGCCTTAAATTAAGGCTTTCTTGGGTTATCTCATGTCCTGAAGATAAGAAGTTCCTTCAGAAAGCTCAGTTCACCTTCATTTTGGAACTCATTCAATACTCAGAGTGATATTAGGAAAACCCCCCACTTCCTTGTCAATTTTTTTGACCATTATAGGTGGGATCTCAGCATGTGGCTGAATCTTACCTGGTCCCATGAGTGTAGTAAGGTATACTTTGGGCTTTGTAAAATACAATAACCCACACATGGAATTCATTAGCTAGAATCAACCTCTCTTGGCTGAGATGCAGACACCCTTTCTGACGCAGAACTCTTTCACAATAACTTCATTTCTTCCCGGAATGAGACTAAAGAATTAATGCACTATAGCTATCAGGATACAATTTCAATTTTTCAAAGGGAATAATCTTAACATGGGCCTGGTATCCCTCCTTCTGCCATACAGTAGGGCCTTCTACCTCCTTTAGGAGCCCTCCCTGGAAAGCCAGGAAAAACTTTGCTAAAATTGTACTTCCATAACCATAGTGGGGAACAGATCATTTTCGCTTCTTGCCCGGGAACCCTACAGCACGCTGGTTTGTCTTCCTCAAATCTGATTAGCTCTTCAAATAAGAAACCTAATGCCTTTTCATTATATCCTTCCTCCCCTGGGAAAAATCTTCAAAAATAATAATATGAATAATAAAGCATAACATTAAAATGGGGCAAGCTATTCAGGAAAGATGAAGAGCAAAGGGTCAACAAAAGACTCTTTTGCTTCTAACTGGGAAATTTAACTACCCTCTCAGTTTTGGTTATAAAGGAAAAAGAAAAAGATTTCATTCAACTGTGAAGGCAAAAGATCTGATTGATAGAGCTGTTATCCTTGGTTAGCTTTATAATGACTTAAGTTGGACGGGTTGATTTTAAGAAAAATTGATATCAAAAATGTGCCTCTGCCTCCATGTCTGTGCTTAAGTCACAGCCACACTCCCCCGACCCCCATAGTACTTTCTCAAAGCACTGTCATCATTAATGAGTAGTGTTCAGGTTCCGGATGATTTCAGGCCTCGATCTGCAGATACACAGGCAGATCCAGGCTGTGTTAAGCTTTAAATGCTCTTCTCCAGAGGTTTCAATGTTTCTGCCACTTTCTCTTAATTCCAGTAACTTGCAGGGTCTACTACACTGAGACTTTTCAGGAACCTTCTACAGACCCAAACCACCCCAGCTCAAAGGATCCATTTGGATGTGACTAAAGCTTGAATCCACAAGCACAGAAATACTGTGGGCTATGGGGCACCTGGATGGCTCAGTCGGCTAGGCATCCTTTTGACTCTTGATTTCACCTCAGGTTGTGATCTCACCAGTATGACATCTAGCCCCACTTCAGTGCAGAGCCTGCTTGGGATTCTCTCTCTCCCTCTCTCTCAAAATAAATAAATAAATATTAAAAAAAAAAAAAGAGGGATGTCTGGGTGGCTTCCCCAGTTCAGCGTCCAACTTCAGCTCAGGTCATGATCTCACAGTTTATGAGTTCAAGCCCTGCATCAGGCTCTGTTCTCACAGCTCGGTGCCTGGAGCCTGCTTCAGATTCTGTGTCTCCAGCTCTCTCTCTGCCTCTCCCCCACTCATGTTCTGTCTGTCTGTCTCTCTCTCAAAAATAAACATTAAAAAAAAAGAGAGAGAAATACTGTGGACTAAAATAAAGAACAGAAAGAAGGCCATAATGTAGACACCATCCTCCAAAAAAGACTGCAGCAAAACAACTCTTGAGTATGGGGCACGTGGGTGGCTCAGTTAGTTGAGCGTCTGACTTTGGCTCAGCTCATGATCTCACAGCTTGTAAGTTTGAGCCCCGCATCAGGCTCTGTGCTGAGAGCTTGGAGTCTGGAGCCTGCTTCAGATTCTGTGCCTCCCTCTCTCCCTGCCCCAACTCACTTGAATTCTGTCTCTCTCTCTCTCTCTCAAAAATAAACATTAAAAAAATTTTTTTAATAAAAAAACAAAACTCCTGAGTAGAAATCAGAGTGCTTGAGTTTCAGAGTCAACAAATCCTAAGCACCCACTTAATAGTGATAAGCTGACATGTTTCACCTAACTAGAATTCTAACTAGAATCTGTATTTTAAGATATCATTATTAACTCTATCTTATGATGAGGGCACTGAAGCTCAGAAAGGTTACATGACTTTTTTAAGGTCACAAATTTGTTTCAGTGTTGAAATTTGAACTCACATTTCTTGACTCATGTTTTTGTTCTTTTCAACATATTACAGTGCTTCTTCAATGAAGTGGGAATCTTGGCTCTGCTACTTGGTAGCTGGATGTCCTTGGTCAAGACACCTACTCCCTCTGTGTCTTTTCTTTTCTATAAAATATCGAGAATAGACCAGAAAAGGAAAACAAGGATTCTGTGCCTGTCTGGCATTAAAAAAAAAAAAAAAAAAAAAATGCCACTGATTGCCTCTCAGAACCAACGGAACAGAATTAAAACCCCCTTTGACCAAGATAAAACTATTAATCATTAATTAGTCCCTTGCATTAAAAGTGCCTTGCAATCACTAAGATTTTTTCCAATGATCATGGCTGCCCATAGGTGTCAGGATAAAGTTCACAGTTCTTACCTTAGCCTACAAGGTCCTTGATCACCATTTTTCCTATTCCTTTGCCTTCCTTTCTCCTTAATCCTCAGAGGCTGGTCTCCCTCTACACTGCCACCTTCTACTACAGCCTGTAATTGCAATTTCCCTCCACACACCACTCCTCCAGTGGGTGCCTTCTCCCCTTTGCTCATCCAGATACCCAAATATATCTTTAAAATACCAGCTCTGCAGTCTCCTCCTCTGGGAATCCCACCTTGACTCCAGCTTAATTTAGATGCCTCTCCTCTGTGTCTCCCTACACAATATGGGGACCTGACTCATAGCAATTCTCCATAACGGCCAACTGACTTGTTTTTCTCCTTCACCAGGTTCAGAATTCCTTAAGGACAGGACTATGCTGAATTTATTTTGTATCCTCAGCATCTATCATAGCAACTGAGGCATGCAAAGTGATTTATAAGTGATTTTGAGTGAAATGATTAAATCCAGATCTATCAGGAAATGGCTACAAACACAAATGGAAAACACTTTCTATTTCTTTTCTTAATTTTTTTAATGTTTATTTATTTTTGAGAGAGAGAGAGAGAGAGAGAGAGAGAGAGAGAGACAGAGCACAAGAGACAGAGGGGCAGAGAGAGAAGGAGATACAGAATCCAAAGCAGGCTCTGTCAGCACAGAGCCCGATGTGGGGCTCAAACCCATGAACTGTGGGACGAAGTCAGACACCCAACCAACTGAGCTGAAGTCAGATGCCCAACCAACTGAGCCACCCAGGCAGCCCACACTTTCTAAGAGCCAAATTCTCTCAGCCACCATGGGGTTTTGTCTACTTATGCAACTTTATGTATCACTCCCTGCTGCCTTTTTCCACCTCCTCCCATATTATGATAGAAAGAGTATTTCCTTAACTCATTCATAAGTATCTCTGATATGTTCACATTTAGCAAATTCTCTCACATTTACCTACAATTGCTATGAAAAATCACCCTAAAATCCCACTACTGCTTCATGTGGATTTCTACACTAGATGTTTTTATAGAGTCGACCCCTAGGAAAGTTATTTTCCCCTCAATGAATTGGTATCCCTTCTTCTCTTTGACAATATAACTATAAAATTAAGTACAATTTCATTTTTTTTTTTTTAGCTTCTAAGAACTTCAGAGTCAAATCTCTGGTCTAATCATAGCAACTATATAAGCCTATTCCGGATATTTATATTGTTACTGTATTTTCTGGTCTCTACACTTCAGTTTGACAACATTTATTGAGAGCTTATTATATGCACATATCTGTTCGGGGTGCTTGGTGCATATCAATTAACAAAACAAAATTAAAATTCTCCCCTCATGGAACTCACCCAGTTTAAACATATAGACGTTTTAATACATCATACAAATCAATTCCAAAGTTCATGCAGTATATAAAACGGTTGATATATCTATCTATCTACCTATCTATCTATCTATCTATTCATTCAGTATATAAAACTGTATAGAGATATATGTATCTCTACATATGTATATACATATATAGATAGAGAGAGAGATCAAGTTGATGCTTATATTTGTTAAATGCCTGGCTCCTCTTTTATAATGCATTTATTAGAAATATATTGCTCATCTCAATTTTATAAATGCTGACATTCACAGATTGAAAACCTACAAGAAAAATACAAAATGCTGATGGAATGTGAATTAACTCATTTCAGAGTTTCTTAAATAATGGTAATAGAAAGTTTATAGGCAGCTTCAGTAATCCCTAATCAGCGTTTTCTAACACATTAGCAGTTGGTGTCTGGAGTCTGACATTTGCTGTGAATGAGTGCCTGACAGATTTTGTTTTAAGTTTGGGGTTTTTTTTTTTGTTTTTTGTTTTTTTTTGCCTAGTAATTTGCTCCCTGCTGTCTAGAGGGAGGGAACTTTACTTTCCATGATGCCCTACAAAATGTCAATGTCAATCTCCTACCCTACCCCCAGAACCTGCTGCTCCCCACCAACACCAACTACATTGACCTGAAGGCTTCCTAGCTATGGGTCAGATAGGACTTGTGCTGTCTTATGAGGGCTTCTCCTGAGATTACTTGCCAGTCTTTAGAAATCTCTAGAGAGGTTTTGTTTTGTTTTGTTGGTTTGTTTGTTTTGGGGGGAGGGGCATTGTTTTGTTTCATTTTGTTTTACACCTGAGGACTTACCAGACAGCCAAAGCACCAGTTGAGAGTCGAACGTACTTCACGGACTATGAAAATGCAGTTTGTAATATAGTGAACAAAAGCAGACAGAATGAACATTCCATCGTACATACAATACAATGGGACCCTGGTATTTGTGTCCTATTCAACTTTCCCAAAGGGTTAGAGAAAACCTTTAGGGTAAAATGGCTAAGCCAATAAGACCTACTATGGTATCTTTTTTCCCTGCTGTTGTTGAAACTCTTCCTCTAGGTCTCATGCTGCTTTTATTCCAAACTGCCTATTCTGTCAGAGTACCTGACCAATAGGGGCCTTTGCTGAAAACATATCCCACACTGGGGAGAAAAATAGAAATCCATTCACTAAAGCTGACCCCATCTACCCCATCTCTGTTTACTATTTCATTCTCAATACCATATAGACTACATCAAGGATTTAATGAATTACTACTGAATATGCAAAACAGGTGGATTTTGACGATAGCATCTGGATAGAAAAAAATGACAAGTACTGAGGCCTAGTACAAGGTCACTCCCGATTGTGTGATCAAAGGATACTGTTAACTGTTGGCTCAAAGAGATCATGGTTTTTCTTTTCTTTTTCTTTCTTTCTTTCTTTCTTTCTTTCTTTCTTTCTTTCTTTCTTTTTTTCACATATTGAAAAACATGTGACTTTTGTACTACAGCACATCAAAGAGGAAAGCAAAGGAAAGTGGTGAAGGAAAGCTTCACCACTTATATATTTGGTTCCATTTCCTTTTGATAAATATACCACATTCCCAACAACTTATTTTCTTTTCCCTTCAGGAAATTGGTGGGAAAATGTGCTCCCAAGCTATGGATACAGGAAACATCAACAAATCTTAAGTTCATTTCACTAGATAAAAGAAGCCCCTCCCCCAAAACTGCAAACTCTCTGAATTCATGTGTGTAATATTCAGAAAAAGGTGAAACTATAAGGCCAGAGAACAGAGCAATGGTTGCCATGGTTGGGAGGGGGGCCCTAGGCTTGTCTAGAAAAAAACTACATAAGGGAATTTTGATGGAGAAAGAAAGGAGTCTGTACCATGATTTCAGTAAGTGGTTGCCTTATTCTCTGTATTCATCAAAACCCACAGAATTGTACAGTCAGAAATGAATTTTATTTTATGTAAAATAAAAAATAGGGGCACCTGGGTGGCTCAGTCAGTTAAGCATCCAACTTTGGCTCAGGTCATGATCTCGTGGTTTGTGAGTTCGAGCCCCACATGGGGCTCTGTACTGAGAGTTCAGAGCCTAGAGCCTGCTTCAGATTCTGTGTCTCCCCCTCTCTCTTCCCCTCCCATGCTCATGCTCTGTCTCTCTCTCTCTGTTTCTCAATAATAAATAAACTTTAAATTTTTTTTAATTTAAAATAAAAATAAATAAATGTTAAAGTCCATGTAATTTGTTCGCAGGGTGTGATAGGAAGAAATCCAGTGAAGTATCTAACAATTATGAATTTGCTCTACTAATTGAGATATATATTTATATCATCTTTAATTATTAGCCTTTAGATATATAATGCCTAAAGCAATACTAGAATTTTGCTAAGATAGAGCCAAGTACTTAAATAACTTTTAATCATAGACACATATGGCTATAAAGGATTTTGTGTAATCCACCAGTGGATTAAGAGATAAACAAGGAAAAAAACACAATCATCTCAATACGTTCAAGAAAATCATCAAATCATTTGACAATATCTGATGATATCTAACACCCAATTCTGACTAAAAAGAAAAAAAAATAGGAAACTAAAAACAAAAAAATGCATAGAAGGGAATGTCCTCAGTCAGATGAACCACATCTATGAGAAACCTAAGGCTAACACCATACTTAATAGTATGAGACTGAATGCTTTCCTCTAAGATGAGGAACAAATCAAGATACCAGTTTAGACCATTTCTCTTCAACTTTTTACTGGATGTTCTATGCAGGGCCATGAGGAAGTTTAAGGGAGTTAGAGAATGATGGATATTTCGTTATCTTGATTGTGGTGATGTTTTTCATGGAGATTTTATATATATACACGTGTATATATATGTGTATATATATATATATATATACACATATATATACATATACATATGTACATATATACATATGTACATATACACATGTATATATATACATATACACGTACATATATATGTATACATATATGTAATTTTCGTGGATATTTACCCAATTATATACTTCAAATATATTTTTTTTATATAGCGCTTATGCCTCAACAAAGTTCTGAAGAATTACGTGATTTAAGCACAGTCCCTTTAGCCATTAGTAACCAAAGCCTAACCAGGTGCTTGAGCTTTCCACAATCAACCTGAAAATATTCGTCTTAGAAGTAGCCAGGATGTGAGGAAGTCATTTCAAAAAAAAAACCATACCTGATGTCTGAGAGGTGGCTAAACATTCTCTTCTGTCAAAATAGAACAAAACCAATCACACTTCCAGAAAGCATATTCCCTGGGAGCAAACTATGAGTTCCAGTCTCCCCGAGAAGTAGGGAAGAATAATGAAAAAACCACTATGGTTTTGGCAACACACAGATTTCAAATCAAATTCTGAATTTGCCAGTTCTTGACTGTGTGACTTTGATACATTTATTACACTTTCTGAGCTTTAGTTCCTGCTCTGTCAATTGAGGACAATGATACGTTTTTTCCTAAAGGATGCTGTGAGGGACAAATAAATTATTTTATGTTAAGTGGCATATATATTAGTCATTCAATAAATATTGGTTATGTTGCCCTTCTTATCTTCAAAGTCTCTTAAGCCTTTCTGCTTTTTGCTTTCCCCAAAGCCTTTTAAGTAATTATCTAAGGAACTATTAAGTATTTTCTCTAAATCATAGAAAACCAGGCATGGCATTAATCTGGAGAGAGCTCACAGTCTCGTAGGGAAGACCAATATATATAAAAAAAAAAAAAATGCTATTTGGCCATCCTACACTCAAAGTGATCACTACAAAGAGTGACGCTGCAATGAGTTCAGTGACTAACTGAGTTTCAATGGCTCAGGCAGTTTTTCAGAGAAGGAACAAAAAGCACATCTGAAAAGATGGGTAAGAGTTAAACAAGTTCATGGGAGTTTGGATGTGAAGACAAGCATCTCACTCTGAAAAACCAAAAGGCTGTCCATTACACTCATAGATATTACTAACAAAGTGCCTTTTGTAGCTCCTGCTTCATAACGTAATTCTGAACCCACACATACTGAGACGAACTTCAGGGACTAGTACAGCAAGCGTTTAACTTTATAGCAATCTTCCCAGAAACTCCTTGGCCCATTCAACATGGCCTGATTATTCTATATAGAACTTCATGTCCTTGATCTTGCCCAGGCTCTGGGAAAATAAATAAACAAGGCCCAGACCCTCAGAAATCTAATCTTGGAAAAAGAGGTTGTTCCCTCTATGACAAGTTTCAGAGTAAGTTTGTGTTAATCTTGAGTTTGTGTTGATCAAAACATTAACGTCACTTAAAGGCTTCTCCCTTCTTAGGCTACAAGTCGAATATGAAGATAAATACTCAATGTTATTTTCTCCAAGCTATTGTCAGATATCATGAAACAAATTATTTGCCTCAAAGGAAATTGCTGAGTGCCTTAAAGAAAGGTACCAAATAATCATACCACAACCAGCAAATCTGAAACATCTGGAATATATGTATTTTGGAATATTCATCAGAAGCTGTATATTGAATACATCAAGGGAGTCTCCTTCTTCTGCGCTACACTAGTTAATTTGATTTAGAGTCACATACAGCCAACTGCTTTCCCATTGTATCTCCTTTTGTGAAGAGTATTCTATTATGCTGGCTTGATATGAAGTTGCCTTAATGTGAGAGGCATTCACGAAATCCTGCAAGTACCATATTATTGATTTCAAGACTTGTGCTCACTTCATTGCAACATGCTGCCTCTGAAAGAATGAGCATGCCATTCACCCCAACCCCCACCATATCTTTTAGAAGGACCATAAGTAAAAGGAGCCCAGGATTGCTCATTTTCATGGGTAAAAGGAAGAGATTAAGGATCAGAAGTCCATGGATATCCAAGGGTAGAATGCCCTACAAACAAGAAACCCAGCAACTAGAAGGACCAAAGAATATGGCTAAGTACTTAATCAAAACCAATGATACCTACTAATACCTCTATTATATAGATAAAGATATTGAGGCTTAGTGTAGGCAAGTGTCTGTTGAAAGAATACCGTTAACCCGTGGCAGAGTAGAGATTGGAATTAAAGTCAATCTGACTCCAAAGCAAGAGCTCTTAACCACTCTTCTATTCTGGGGTGGCGGGGGTGGGGGGGGGGGGAGGAAGCAGGAAACTAAATTGTTTCTATAGTATACTTCACAGAACATACAGTGTACAATATGTAATATATAGAGACTGGCCAAGAGCGAGCTCCTGGCCAGACATCCCTCTTCTTCCCAAAGCCACAAGGTCACTCTAACCTGCTCAGAGTTACTAGCCACTAGACACCTTCTTAAACGTAGACTTGGGGAAGCACTAGGAACAATGGGCCATTTAAACCAGCAGTGGCTGTATAATTCCTCAGACTCGATACTGACAGCAACTGATGCACTGTGATTCATCAGTTAAAGCTGAGTTTTCCTGCTAAGCCAGCAAGGCTGCCACTCCTTAGAAAGATCAGATCCATTACAGAAAATGAAGTAGCTACATTTTCTTTTGTATCTGAATGTAGTGTATTTTCCCCCTCACTAAATATGAATGCCACTGTGACAAATACAGTGATGTCAACAACACACAGGGAACAACATAATGCCTTACGTTTGTGGGATCGGGTAAGGCTGAGAAGGTGCTATGTGAGCTGAAATCAGGAGGAGGAGTAAGAGTTAACGAGGCAGGAGAATTAAAGGACCATCCCAGCCAGGCAAAAACAAAAAACAAAACAAAAAAACAAAAAAAACTATGGAAAAGTCACCCATGGTAGGAGAAAGCAAAGGGAAAGTCTTGAACAAGGACTTGCCACCATAGTATATCACCTATCACAGCAAAAAGGGCTGTGTAGTAATTTGTCACATAAAAAGAAAAAGGAGGGGCGCCTGGGTGGCGCAGTCGGTTAAGCGTCCGACTTCAGCCAGGTCACGATCTCGCGGTCTGTGAGTTCGAGCCCCGCGTCAGGCTCTGGGCTGATGGCTCAGAGCCTGGAGCCTGTTTCCGATTCTGTGTCTCCCTCTCTCTCTGCCCCTCCCCCGTTCATGCTCTGTCTCTCTCTGTCCCAAAAATAAATAAACGTTGAAAAAAAAAAAAAAATTTAAAAAAAAAAAAAAAAAAAAGAAAAAGGAAATAGAATTGTCTCTGGACCTTCAGTCAGTCAATTGGTAAAATCATTCTCCCCTGTTTTCTCTGCATTCAGTCCTACAGTGACCTGATTTCTCTTCCCAACACTAGCTCATTATCCAGTAAAATCTGCCTGGCTGACTTTCCATCAAACCCACGTTCTGGTTATTTTAATGTCCCAACATAGCTGAACGTTGCAAGGTTTCACTCGAGTCCTATCCCTCTGTTCTCCATTACTGCAGATATAAAAAGGACATTTGGTGGGAATACCGCATACTGAAAAGGCCACAATGCTATAGGAGCATATCATTGAGACATGTGACTAATTAAAATCCTTACACAAGCATTTAATAAAGAATTTAACCTGTTTGTGCCTTCCTTTTACATTGCAGTTTTGTATATCCCTTGAAAGAAGTCTTAAAGATTGTCAAACAGTCATCAGCCTTTTACAATCATCATGATGACCTTATCTGAATACCACTTGGTAACTTACAAATGCTGTAAATCTATTCTTTCATTTGCTTCTTTAGCCTGTGTACAGAACATAGGGCACATACTCTCATGAGTTGTTTTATACATGACCAAATGGGGGCACAGAGTACTTTCTTTAATGTAGTGCTGAGAATAAAAAATATATATGAACACCATTACTCCAAGTCTTAGAAAAAAAGCCATTTTATTGTATCTCATGATTTTGCACTTAAGTATTTGAGCAAGGCTCAGTTATATGACTCTTCTGTCCCATGTAGCACTGAGATCTCTCAGTGGTATTTATCCAGCAGATCCACTCTGGAAGATCAAACAAGGCTTCACTCATGTCTGGTGCCTTGGCAGAGATAGTTGGAAGGCTGCACTCAGCTGGGACTTTTTCTTAACTTTATTGGGGAATAATTGACAAATATAATTGTATAGATTTAAGGGGCTCCTGAGTGGCTCAGTCGGTTGAGAGTCCCAACTCTTGATTTCGACTCCGGTCATGATCCATCAGGCTCTGTGTTGAGTGTGGAGCCTGCTTAAGACTCTCTCTCTCTTTCTGCCCCTCTCCCCACTCACACTCTCTCTCTCTAAAATAAAAAAATAAAAATGAAAATAAAAATAAAATAAAGTATACAATATGATGATTTGATATACATATATGTTATGGAATGATTATCAAGACCAAAGGGACTTTTGACCAGAGTGCCTACATATGGCCTCTCTACCATGATGGTCTCAGGTTAGTTCCAAAAGAGAGTGTTCCAGTGAGCAAGGTGGAAACGGCATGATATTGATGATCTAACCACAAAAGCCACATGATCACTTCACCCAGGTTCTATTGGCCAAAGTAGTCATAAACACGGACAAAGTCAAGATGAGAAAGCATCCACTCCATCTCCAGATAGGAAGAAATGTCAAAGGACCTGTGATTATGTTTCAAGACTGCCATAGGCATAGGAAGTATTGGAATTGTGGTTTAAACCCATAGCTTTGACTAAAAATCCCATTCCCCTGATGCACTGCCTGATAAGCCACAAACATCTCACAAGCCTGCAGGGAACTATGGTAAATTGGAAAGCACAGATTTAAGATCTGGCCAAGAATTGCTGGGTATATCGATCTATTATCAAAAGACAGAAATTCAGATTTTTATGTTATATCTCCCAAAATGAAATTATTAGTAAATAAATTAGTAAATATTTACTAGTAAATAAATTTTGAATTACTAGTAATTCAAATTTTAATGCCCAGTCTGTAATGTCTAACCCTATATCATAGTTTGAATTATTCTGTGTAGTTTTTGTGTCTGGAGGTAATTATTTGTTTACTTCAAAGCAATAAGTGTAGGTTACAAGTTTAGTTTAGGATTCAGCCTTAGGTTCCAATCCCAGTTTTCCCCCTTGCTAATTCTGGGCCTGATGCTAACTCACTTGTGCTCTCTGAGCCTGTATCTTCATCTGTAAAATGGGGTTATATTAATAATAGTACCTCATAGGACTGTTGTGTGAACAAATTATACAATATATGTAGGAAGCCTAGCAAAGGTCATGACACACAGTGGGTTCTCAGGCAATAAAACCTATCATTATGGAGGGAAAACCATCTCCCACACTTTGACATGAAACAGTGTGGAGAACCTTCACCAAGAGTCAAAAGGCCCAAGTTTTATTCTGAGTTCCACCTCTGGATTTTTGACTTCAGTTTTCTGGCTTTACCATTCCAGAGTCTCTGTGACCTCATCTGCAAAATTGCAATAGTAATAGCCCTACCAACCTCAGTATGCAGGGAGGAACAACGAATTATACTTGGTGAAGAGATTCATAAATTGCTTCCAATAATCTAAGGCATAAATACAAATACCACCATGGGTTACTGGACATTCTGACCCCCAATCAGATGTCAGAAGCAGAAAAGCAAAGAGCACACTGGGCAGGAGTAAATCCAGGCTGTGGATCAGCAGTCAGGGTAGCCAGAAGGAAGGAAGACCCTACAAAGCTAAGGACTATTTTGGGGGCTATGAATCAAATAGAGAAAACATGAAAAACAGAAAGCATGGAAACAGAGGTCATGGTCTATACAGAGGCTAAGGACCAGGCAAGTGACATGGTGAGCACTGGACTTGGAGTCAGGACATTACTTAGATGACCTTGGGAAGATCACTGATGAGAAGATTAACTGAAAAAAATTGTGTCAATTATATGATAATGTCTCATACATACCCTTAATGAGTGTTTACTGAATCTGACTCTAAGCCATTCTAAAGTCAGGCAGAAGACTGAAGATGTTTCCTCTTTAAAAGTCAGAATACACACACACACACACACACACATACATACACACACACACACACACACACACAAACACACACACGGTCACATGAGTGCATCTAAAACTAGTGAAAGCTGAATAAGCTCTGGGAATTGTACCAATGTCAATTTCCTGTTTTGAAAATTATACTTTGTCATGGGAGATGTAACCACTGGGGAAAACTAGTTGAAAGGTATACAAGAGACCTCTCTGTACTTTTTTTTTTTTTGCAACTTCCTATGAATCTGTAATTGTTTCTAGTAAGAAAGTTAAAAAAAAAAAGAAAGTCCAGGAAAACAGTAGAATATAAATGAGAGGGATTGAGAGAGAGAGAGAGAGAGAGAGAGAGGGAGAGAGAGATTGAAATCAGTAAGACACTAATAGAAAATGAAGCAAAGACCAATAAAGGGCAGGGGGCAAGACAAAGTATAGGAAATCCACAGGTATTGAAAAAGGCTGCATGAAGCCTCTAGGGAAATGAACAGCTGTGGAGTGTTAGTCCTAAAGCCTCAAATGGAGGCCATTTTCTCTCACAGCCTAGACACTTCTTGCCTGCTTACTATTCTGTTAAGAAAAATATCTCAGGACCTGGCCAGAACGATGTCTGCAGGTAGAAATAGGTAAAGGGGAACCCACGGCTAAAAAGAGAAGGTGTGCTATGGAATAAAAAAGGAGACAGGGGAAGAACAGTGACCACTAGAAAACATACCAAAAATGGGTCGTTCATCAGAACTTGCTCTGAGGCAAAATCTTGAATCGTACATTTGGCTTTCACACAGATTGGTGATCATTTTCTTGTTTATACAATCCACGGAAAGGTTAATTATGCTAGTGACTATGGCTGGGAAACAATTCTCAGAAAATGCTTTGGTAACAACAGGTTGGCAGTGTATGGAAACCATCTGCTTCCCACAAATGTTAAGGTAAACTTTCAAACTTGTGGGGTTAGCAATTACAGATTGTATACTAGTTTAGTGGAGGGAAAATACATGCTGTGTTGATGTACACTTTCTGGATCTTTTTGACACCCAGCTGAAAAGGAACACCATGTTATAAGAAGGATGGTCTTTGGGCATATCAAAACTTGAGTAAGTCATCTTTGTTTGCATGTATTAAGGCCAACAGAACAAGAACATCACACAAGGGAATAGAGTATTTATACAGAATGTCTCCTAAGTAAATTAAGCCTCTCTGGTTTGCTCTTGCCTTGACCCACTAATGGGAACAGGATCATAGATGGAAGATTTGTTTCTTATAAAAATATTCAGTTTATTCTACAAAGGAACATAAAATGCTGCTCCTCTGACCCCGTGGCATGAGCTGTTCTCGGGGGCCGCAATTGTGGTTGTTCCGGCCTGCTTTGTCATAAAGCAGCCTATTCCCCAACCCTCCCGGAGGCAGAGTTTCTGGGCTCCCACCTCCACTGTGGAGGAGAGAAATGGCAATGGCTAATGTGCTCCCAGCTTAGCAAATGCTGTCAGGGCTGCTAATCCATCACTCTGAGGGTACCTCGCAAAGAGGCAGATTCTTGTGAAAATCATTCAGCTGAAGCGGAGAAGGAACATTTGAAGCAGAGTGGAATTCCAAATTATGAATGGCAGTGGGGAGTGGACACAAATCATATTTGCTAATGGAAGTAAAAACTCTAATTGGTCCCTTGTGGTTTCAGCTTGAATAGCAACACCTTAAAATGCTTAGGCCCTAGGTGGCTTGCGTCCATTACAGACTGAGGAATGGCTGCATAAATACAGGAATTAAAGTTTTAGGCAATCTCAGATCTATAGATGATTAACACTCTCCACATAGCATTCGCATCCTGATTGACGGTGAGGCTGCTGCTAAAGTGGGGTGGGGAAATGGAGTTATCTACCTTAATTTGCGTATGTGAATATATTGTAGGAATGATTTTAAAAAAGAAAACTCACATCCCTATTGGAAGACTAAAGAGCACAAAAACACGTACAAAATTGGAATCAGATAACTTGTTTGAATAAAGACTCTGCCACTAAATACTTGATCTCAGGCTAAGTAAACTCTGAATCACAAAATTCTCATAGCTAAAGTAGATGGATAACAATAGTATTCTTCTCACAGGACTACCGTATGAGAGACAGCTACCTCTCCCTGTGACAGATACCTATTATTCCCTCTTCCCTGTTAATTAGGTCTTAGTTTTGCTTAGGTGTTCATATTCTACCTGGCTATATTCAGAGAAAGGACCCCTCCTGGGCCTAAGGGGTTAATCTTGACCAGTCTAAGTGAAATATGTCATGCCATTGCCACTGACAATATCTAGTTTAGGAATAGGTATGTGACAAAATTCTGGCCAAAGAGACATGAGAAGGCTTTGGGGGAAGGAGGTCTCTAGAAAATGGATTATTCACTCTTACATAGTGCCCTATAAATACAAACTTCACTTTCCTACCTCAAGACATGGGACACCTGCAATTCTATTAGCCATGTAAGGACCATGAGAACAAAACCAAGGGAATTTTAGAGAAGCCAAGCTAGATCAATGATAGGATGCATTTATGCAAACACTCATCCTGTCTCTGGACTTCTCATTATATAAGATGATAAACTTATTTTGTTTAAGTTACTTTTTTTCTTTTCTTTTCTTTTTTTTTTTTACTTGTGGCAGTCAAAGGAATTCTACCTGAATTCTACAATATAAGGATAAAATAAACAATGCCTGTGGAGGGCTACTTTCTAGATCGGGGATAAACCAGATGCAAATGGAAGCTTACCCAAGTTGCAACAAAGATTCACGCTATGTCAGTCTAGGACTGTATTAATGTGATCTGTCCTTGATTTATCATCTTGAGCAATGATCAACTTACTTTGGAGGAAAATGACATCACTGAGAGCTTATATAAATTCTCATAAATAGAATCTGGTATTCAATTAAGTATGCCAGACTTATCAACAAGTAGCACTAAGAGAAAAACACAAATAGAAAAGGAACCAGAGATGCCCTGGTTTGGGGAGTCATTAGACATGAACTTCAAAATAATTAACATGCTTTAAAAACAAATGACGATCCAACAAACAGAATTCCAGGACCAGATGACCTCACAGACAAATTCTACCAAACATTTAATGAAGAGGTAATACTTATTCTTCTCAAACTATTCCAAAAAATTGAAGAGGAAGGAAAGCTTCCAAATTGATTCCATGAGGCCAATATTACCTTGATACCAAAATCAGACAAAAGTACAACAAAAAAAAAAGAACTACTGGCCAATATTTCTGATGACCATTGAAGTAAATATCCTCAACAAAATATTAGCAATCTGAATCCAACAATACATTAAAAAAAATTATTCACCACAATCAGGTGGGATTTATTTCTCAGATGCAAGGGTGGTTTAGTATTCACAAATCAACATCATAAAACACATCAACAAGAGAAAGGTTAAAAAACATATGATCATTTCAACAGATGCAGAAAAGGCATTTCATAAAGTACAGCGTTCATTCATGATAAAAATCCTCAACAAATGGGGTGCCTGAGTGGCTCAGTCCGTTGAGTGTCCGACTCTTGGTTTCAGCTCAGGTCATGATCTCACGGTTTCATGAGTTTGAATCCCATATTGGGCTCTGCACTGGCAGTGTGGAAGCCTGCTTGAGATTCTCTCTCCCTGTCTCTCTACCCTTCCCCTATTTGCATTGTCTCTGTCTCTCTCAAAGTAAATAAATAAACTTAAAAACATTTTTTTAATCCTCAACAAATTATGATTGGAAGGAATAGATCTCAACATAATAAAGGCCATAGATAGAAAAACCCACAGCTAACATCATACTCAATGGTGAAAAAATCAGAGCTTTTCTCCTAAGGTCAGGAACAAGACAGGGATGTCAACTGTCACCAATTTTATTCAACGTAGTACTGGATAACCACAGCAATCAGACAACAAAAAGAAATAAAAGGCATCCAGATTGATAAGAAGTAAAATTTTCACTATTTGCAGATGACATCATGCTGTATAAAGAAAACCCTAAAGACTCCACCAAAAAACTACTAGAACTGATAAGTGAATTCAACAAAATCATAGGATACAAAATCGATATAGAGAGATTCTGTTGCATTTATATACACTAATAATGAAGTAGAAGAAAGAGGAATTAAGAAAACAACCCCATTTAGAATTGCACCAAAAATAATGAAATACCTAGGAAAATATTTAGCCAACGAGGTTAAAGACCTGTACTCTGAAAACTATCAAACATTGATGAAAGGAATTGAAAAACACACAAAAAATGAAAGATATTCCATGCTTGTAGATTGGTAGAATTTTGTTAAAATGTCCATAATACCCAAAGAAATCTACAGATTTAATGCAACCCTTATCAAAATACCAACAGCGTTTTCACAGAACTTGACATATAATCCTAAAATTTGCATGGAACCACCAAAGACTCCACATAGCCAAAGCAATCTTGAAAAAGAAGAACAAAATTGAGAGATATCACAATCCCAGATTTTAAGATACACTACAAAGCTGTAGTAATCAAAACAGCATGGTACTGGTGCAAAAAATAAACACATAGATCAACAGAACAGAGATCCCACACTAAATCCCAGAAACAAACCCACACTTTAATGGTCAATCAATTGCTGACAAAGGAAGCAAGAATAAGCAAAGGGAAAAAAGACAATCTCTTCAACAAATCATGTTGGGAAAACTAGACAGCCACCTGCAAAATAATAAAACTGGACCACTTTCTTACACCATACACAAAAATAAACTCAAAATGGATTCAAGACCTAAATGTGAGACCTGAAACAATAAACATCCTAGAAGAGAGCACAGGCATTAATTTCTCTTACATTAGCCATAGCAACATTCATTACTCTGGATCTATCTCCTGAGGCAAAGGAAGCTGAAGTAAAAATAAAATATTGGGACTGTATCAAAATAAAAACTTCTGCATAGCAAAGGAAACAACCAACAAAACAAAAAGACACCTACTTAATGGGAAAAAACATTTGCAAATGATATATCTGGTAAGGGGTTAGAATCCAAAATATATAAAGAACTTACACAATTCAACACCAAAAAAATAAATTAAAAAATCCAATTTAAAAGTGGGTGGAAGATGAACAGACATTTCTCCTAAACAGACCTACGGATGGACAACAGACACACAAAAAGATGCTCAACATCACCTACCATCAGAGAAATGCAAATCAAAACCGCAACGAGATATGACCTCACACCTGTCAGAATGGCTAAAATCCAAAACACAAGAATCAACTAGTGCTAGCAAGAATGTGGAGAAAAAGAAAACCTCATGCACTGTTGGTGAAAATGCAAACTGGTGTAGCTACATAGAAAAAAGTATGGAAGTGTCTCAAAAACCTAAAATTAGAACCACCATATGATCTAGTAATTTCCCTACTGGGTATTTACCCAGAGAAAATGAAAACATTAATTCAAAAACATACATGTACCACTGTGTTTATTGCAGCATTATTTACAATAGCCAAGATATGGAAGCAACCCAAGTATCCATTGATAGATGAATGAATAAAGAAAAAGTGGTATATATAAATATGCAGTGGAATATTACTCAGCCATAAAAAAGAATGAAATCTTGCCATTTGTAAAAACATGGATGTACCTAGAGAATATAATGCTAAGTGAAATAAGTCAATCTGAGAAAGACAAATGCCATACGATTTCACTCATATGCGGAATTTAAGAAACAAAACAAGTGAACAAGGAAAAAAATACCTCTTAATATATACTCTTAAATATAAAGACTCTTAAATATAAAGAATAAACATGTGCTTACCAGATGGAAGGTGGGTGGGGGTATGGGTGAAATAGGTAGAGAAGATTAAGAGTACACTTATCATGATGAGGACTGAGTGATGTATAGAATTTTTTTCCAAGTTTTTATTTAGATTCCAGTTAGTTAACATACTGTGTACTATTAGTTTCAGGAGTAGAATTCAGTGATTCATCACTTACATGCAACACCCAGTGCTCAACACAAGTGCCCTCCTTAAAATTGTTGAATCACTGTATCATACACATGAAACTAATATAACACCATATGTTGATTACACTGAAATATAAAAATAAATAAGTAGATTTCCTTCCTTAAAAACAAATAAATGACAAAATGGAGAATGTAATCAGAAAACTGGAAGCTATAAAAAAATCAATAAAAATTCCGGAACTAAAAAATATAATAATCAAAATTAAGAATTCAGTATGAACATATAACAGTGAACCAGAAGTCAACAGAAACTATTCAAGCTAACACAAGGAGAGTAAAAAAAAAGGTGGAAAATTTAGAAAATACAGTGAGAACATATGAGAGATGATTAAAAGGCCTATCATAATATAATTGGAATCACATAAAGGGAGAAGGGAGTCAAAGGAAGAGAGTCAAAGGCAATATTTGAAACAGCTGAGAAGTATCAAATTTGACAAAAGACATGAAACTATAGACTAAAGCAGGATATCTACAAGGAAAACCACACCTAGCCTATCATAATAAAACTACTAAAAACCAAAAACAAAATCATACTAAAAGCTGACAGAGGAAAAAACACATTTACTTTCAAAGGAACAATAACAAGACTTAATGGCTGACTTTCCAGTAGAAACTTGAGAAGCTATAGACCTATAAAAATGCTTTTAAAGGGCTTTTTAAAAGTCACTACCAACCCCCCAAATTAAAAGCAATGAAAACTGGTATATACTCAACAGAAAAAGTGTTTATGTCCTACATAAAGAGGAAGACATGTACAGTAATGTTCATCACACATTTAATAGTCAAAAGTGAACAACAACTCTAGTGACCATCAGTAATAGAATGGATAAACAAATCATGGTATATTCATATAATGGGATACTACATGGCAATAAAAAAAATGAACTACATTATTCATAACAGATGAATTATTTCACGGACCTCATGTTGAGTGTAATAAGACAGAAAGAACAATTTGTTCTTTTTGTTCAATTTGTACAAAAAGTACATTTTGTATGATTCCATTTATATGAAGCTTAAGAATAGACCAAACTAACTCATGGTTGGAGAACACAGAATTGTAATTACTTCTGTAGCAAGGGTACTGTCTGGGAGGGAGAAATAAAGAGCATTCTGGAACGTTTTCTAGGCTCCAAACCTTGATATGGGTGGTACATGTAAAAATTCATCAAGCTGAACATGTAAGATTTGTGCTATCGAATATATGTAACTTATCTCTCAATAAAAACAATATTACTTTTATCAAGAAAAAGAAAGTTAAGGGTAAATAAAAATATTTCCCAACAAGCAACAAACAAACAAACAAACAAAAACTCAGAAAATGTGTTGTTAACCGAATCACACCAAAAGAAATGCTAAAAGCAGCTCTCTAGACAGTAGGAAAATGATCCCGGGCAACAAAATCAAAATGTAGGAAATAGTTAAGGGCAACTGATAAAGATACATAAAAATACAAAATTATGGGGCACCTGGGTGGCTCAGTTGGTTAAGTATCTGACTTCAGCTCAGGTCATGATCTCGTGGCCCGTGAGTTCGAGCCACGTGTCGGGCTCTGTGCTGACAGCTCGGAGCCTGGAGCCTGTTTCAGATTCTGTGTCTCCCTCTCTCTGGCCCTCCCCCCATTTGCACTCTGTCTCACTCTTTCTCTCAAAAATAAATAAGCATTAATTTTTTTAAATACAAAATTAAATGACTATTATCTATATAAAACAATAAAAATGTCTGTAAACGCTAAAACATGTGTATTAACTTCACTTGGCGTTAATCACCAAAAATCAGGAAGAAAATAAATGGAGTATAAGTGTTCTAGACCTTAGCAATGTCTGGGAAGTTATAAAAGAGCTAATTCATATTACACTGTAATTAGTTAAGGATGCTTATTGTAATTTCTGGGATACACGCTATGGTAAAAGAATGTATAACTAACAGGTTAATGGAGTAGAAAACATAAAGAGAGACATGGTAGAGAAAACAAAACTGACAAACTTACCAGGAATCACATTAAGTAGACTAAATATTTCAATTAAAGACAAACATTGTCAGACAGAATAAAACAAAACACAACAATATGCTCCTTATAAGAATAAGAGATGGTCTTTAGGGATGCCTGGGTAGCTCAGTCAGTTAAGCACCCGAATCTTGACTTCAGCTCAGGTCGTGATCTCACGGTTAGTGAGTTTGAGCCCTGCATCTGGCTCTCTGTACAGTGTGGAGCCTGCTTGGGATTATCTCTCTCCCTCTTTCTCTGCTGCTCACTTGTTCTCTCTCACTCTCTCTCTCTCAAAATAAATAAACTAATAAAACTTTTTTTTTAAAAAAAAGAGATGCTCTTGAAACCCTGAAGACATAGACAAACTGTAGGTACAAAGATAGCTTCTTAGGCCAAGTTTCCACAGAAATAGACCCTAGCACAAGAATTTGAGTGCAAATCATTTAGTATTAGGTGAAACCAGGATCATATGCAAGGTAGTAAGAAAATAAGACAGGGGCAAAAGGGAATATTGGATGCATTCATGGACAGTTTAATTCTTGAAGCAGCTATAACTGAATCCTGACATGGATTGCTGAGAGGTGGTATATAATACGTATCACAGTGGTCTCGCCTGAGAGACGAGGGAACAAAGGTATTTACCCCTAAACTCCCTACATTATTGGTAGAGGGCAACATCTGGAGCACCACTAACCACCTACATCCTGCCTGCTCCCATGAGTCATGTCAACAATACTTCAAGAAAAATAAAGAAAAAAGAAAACAAGTTTTTAAGATAAAACTGTCAGGGAGAGTCATGGGTAGATTCACAAGGACTCTGTGGGATGCTCTGGCACATAGCAGAGTGAGTGCTGAACAGATTGTAGCTTCAGCCACAAATGAAAAAATATATAGCACGCAAATACTAACTAAAGACAAACAAGCAAAAACAAAAACAAAAAGCTAGCATGACCGTGCTAATATCAGACAATGTAGGCTTAAAGGCAAAACATGCTAGCAGAAATAAAGAATACTTCACAAAAGATTTAGCATTTACTAATTTATATATATCCAATTGCATAGCTGCACAATATATGGAATACAAACTGACATGTCAAAGGAAACAGAAATCTACAATCATAGCAGAAATATCAGCGTGTCTTTCTCAATAATATGTACCCTGACAAAAATATCAGTAATTTTAAAGAGGATCTGAATAAAACAAATAATACTCTGGAACTAACTGACAGAGAACCCTGCAAGTAGTAACAGAACACACGTTATTTTCAAGTGTACCTGGAACATTTATCAAAATTGACCATATGCTAGACCATACGGTGAGTCTCAACAACTTGTAAATAATTGAAGTCATAGAGAATATGCCCTCTGAACACTGTGGTTTATAACTGGAACTCGGTAACAAAAATCTAAATAGAAGATCCCTAAAACCAAAGATTTTGTAAAATATTTCTAAGTGGCTCTTGAAACAAAGAATAAATCACAATGGAAATTAGACAATATTTTGTATTAAATTACAATAAAACACATCAAAACTTGCAGGATACTGATTAGGTATAAGCTTAAAGGAAAATGTGTAGCCTTAAATGCATATATTAGAAAGGCAATTTTAATCCTAAACCCAACATTTTAAGTAATTAATTGAAAAAGGAGAAGGAAGGAAATTTTTTTAAAAAGCAAAATAATAATAATAATAATAATAAAATGGAAAAATTCAATAGAGGAAGTAAACAGAGTAAAAGTGATGAGTAGAATAACAAAATGAATAAATTCCCAGCAAGACTGAGCAAGAAGAGAGAAAGAAAAGAGAGATAATAACTAGGTATGAAAAAGAGCATAACACAACATATCTTACAAATATATATTTCTTAAAAAAGAAAGAAGGATAAGATAATATGATGAATAACTTTATTCCAATAAATTTTTAAAATTTTAATAAAATTCCCAACTTTCTTAAAAAACAAAAAACTTGACTAAATTAATATAAGAATAAAGAGAAAATTTGAATGATTTCTGTTTAAAAACTTAAATCTCCAAGTAAAACAATTTACCAAATGGAGAAGTCTCTAAAGCTTAGGGAGCCTCACTGGTTAGTCTTTCATAACAAATTTTTCCAAATAATAGAAAAGGGGAGCTAAAACTTTTATGAGATCAGCATAACCTTAATTCAACTATCTAGCAAGAATATTACAGAAAAAGAAAATGTCAAAGAACATGGAAAATCCTAGATAAAACATCAACAAGTCAATTCAGTAGTATGTAAAAACTATTGTACCCAAGGCCAATTAGGGTTTATTCCAGAAATAAAAATTCCTGGTTGATTAGCACTCAAAGTTTAATCAATCCATGTAACTCGGTACATTAGTAGAATAAAGAATTAAATAAAGACAATCTCAATAGATGAAAGCATTTGATAAAATCCAACACCCTTCGTCTTAAAATTCCTAGCAAACTTGGAACAGACTGAACTTTCTTAATTGGATACATACTATCCTTTAAAAACACCAATTATCATACTTAATCATGAAATATTCAAAATTTTCTTCCTGAAATTTGGAATAAAAAACATGCCTGATACTACCATTGCTCTTTTTTTTATTATTATTATGAAGTTTATTTATTTATTTTGAGAGATAGAGAGACACAGTCAGGTAGAGGCACAGAGAGGAGAGAGAATCCCAAGTAGGCTCCACACTGTCAGGGCAGAGCCTGACACAGGGCTCAAATTTGCAAACCATGAGATCATGACCTGAGCCAAGATCAAAAGTCAGAGGCTTAACCAACTGAGCCTCCCAAGCGCCCCTTGATACTATCATTTCTATTCAATATTGTACTAAGGATGTAGCTGATACAATAATGAAGGAAAAAAATTAAGAACTGGTATGGAAGAAATTAAGATGTTCTTATTCACAGATGACAGGTTTGCATGCAATAGACGATCTAAAAGAATATACAATTAGAATTAACAAGTGAAATCAACAAGGTTAATATAAAAATGTGTTTTTATAGAGCAATAAAAAATTAAAAATCATATTTTTTTCTTTTTAAAGTTTTTATTTAAATTCCAGTTAATTAAAATATAGTGTAATATTAGTTTCAGGTGTAGAATTTAGTGATTCATCACTTACATACAGCACCCAGAGCTCACCACAAGTGTCTGTCCTCCTTAATACCCATCATCTCCAGAAACCCTCAGTTTGTTCTCTGTCATCAAGAACCTGTTTCTTGGTTGACTCTTTCTCTACTTTTTTCTCTCCACTATGTTCATCTGTTTTGTTTCTTAAATTCCACACATGAGTGAAATCATACGGTATTTATCTTTCTCTGACTTATTTTGCTTAGCTTAATACTTTTTGGCTCTATCCACATCGCTGCAAATGGCAAGATTTTATTCTTTTTTATGGCTGAGTAATTATATACATTATATACATATATATACATATAATGCATATACATATAACATATATAATATAATACATACATATAATATATACATTATATACATACATACATACATACATACATACACACACATACACCATATCTACTTTATCCATTCATCAGTCAATGGACACTTGGGCTCTTTCCATAATTCGGAGATTGTTGATAATGCTGCTATAAACATTGGGGTGTAGGTGCCCTTCTAAATCAGTAAGGAAACATAATTTTAAACATGGCATTTACAACAACATCAAAGATATGAAATACTTAAGAAAAAATAATGAAAAATGTACAAGACTTCCGCATTCACAACTATGAGACATTAATTAGGGAAATCACAGAAAACCAAAATAAAAGGAGGGATCCAACATGCTGAAGTATTGAAAACTTCCTAGTATAAAAATGCTAATTCCTTCCAAAATGGTTCACTGGAATCAATACTACCCCATTCAACATCTCCAACAGAGTTAACTATTTGTCTTTGTGAACAATGACCAGCTGATTCTAAAATTCATGTGGAAACACAAAAGGCTGATAACAGCCAAGATAATCTTGAAAAAGACAATACTAGAAGATCCACCTACTAAATATGAAGACTTGTTTAAATCTACATTAAGACATTGCAATATTGGTACTGCTGGTGAGTACATAGACAAACATCAATAGAAGACAAGAGAGTGTTCAAAATTAAACCTGTATTTACATGGTCCCTTGATTTGGACAGACAATTCTCTGCAGTAAAAAAATAATGGACTTTGCAATAAATGGTACTGGGTCAATTGGACACTACTATGGAAAAAGTGAATCTTGATCCCTTCCTAACAACAAAAACAAATTCCCAATGAAATACAGATCTCAGTATGAAAAGTAGAACATTAAAACCTCTAGAAAAAGAGATATTATCTTTATAACCTGAAGGTAAGCAAAGATTAAACAGGACACAGAATCAACCACATAAAAGAAAAAGTTATAAATCACATTATATAAAAATGAAGTATTTTTATATGCCAAAAACAGCATTTAGAGAGTGAAAAGTTAAACCACAGAGTAGGAGAATATATTTTCCATACACATATACAGCAAAGAATCCATAACCAGAATTAAAAAAAAAAAATTTAATTTGAAAATCAAGACAAAAAAGACAAAATTAGAATAGATATTTCATAAAAGAAGATATCCAAGAGGCCAATAAGCATACGAAAAGGTACTCTACTTCATTAGGCATTAAGGAATTGCAAATTGAAATAATATTACCATTACATACCCAGCAGAATGGGTATAAATTAAAATTCTGACCATACCAATTATTGGTGAATATGTAGAGCTACCCAAATTCTCATTCTCTGCTGATGAGAGAATAAATTGGTTGAACTACTCCTGAAAACCTTTAGGCAATATCTAATAAAGCTAAAGATTCACACCAGATGATCTGACTAGCTACCAGAAACATTGACATAACCTGTACTTGCACAACAAACGGTATAACTACAGCAGTTATTTAAGTCCTAAGTACCAGGCTCTGGGTTTTTCTTCAATTATGCCAAGCATTTTTATACCCATCACACAGAGGAGTATAATGAGGCTTGGGGAGGTTAGATTACTATGCAAATTCACGAAACTAGTAAAGACAGAAGCAAAGATTAAATCCCTGCCTATGGGACTTCCAGGCCTTATTCCTAACTACCACCCTCTACTGTGAACACATGGTCAGTAATTACCTATTTAGATATGTTTTTTGAAAAGCCACTTAGGGGGGCGCCTGGGTGGCGCAGTCGGTTAAGCGTCCGACTTCAGCCAGGTCACGATCTCGCGGTCCGTGAGTTCGAGCCCCGCGTCAGGCTCTGGGCTGATGGCTCAGAGCCTGGAGCCTGTTTCCGATTCTGTGTCTCCCTCTCTCTGCCCCTCCCCTGTTCATGCTCTGTCTCTCTCTGTCCCAAAAATACATAAACGTTGAAAAAAAAAAAAAAAGAAAGAAAAGCCACTTAGGTAATAAGACCTAAGGACCTCCCACCTCCCAAACTGTTTTCCTAGTATTTATCTTCCTTTATCTTTGATGAACAGTATAGGTGTTACTAGGGAAAGGAAAAGTGATAAGATATGGCAACAGCTTGATTTCCTACAAAGCTGTCTGGAATTGGGTCTCTAGAAGTGTTTTCAGGGTTTGCACATGCTAATGAAGACAGAAGGTCTGCAAAATAGTGTTTATAAGGGCACCAGGGTGGCTCAGTCCGTTGACTGTCCCATCCCTGATTTCAACTCAGGTCATGATCTCACAGTTCATGGGCTCACACCCTGCATTGTGCTCTGTGCTGACAACGCGGAGCCAGCTTGGGATTCTCTCTTTCCCTGTCTGCCTCTCTCCCACTCATGCACGGTGTCTCTCAAAATAGATAAATAAAAGTCCAAAGATAAAATAAAACAGGTTATACATGTGCACTAATTTCCTTAGACACTAAAGAAAAAAACATTCCTTTACTCTCAGAGCAAATTGTGTTCCTTCCATCCTATAGAAGGAACTCCTCCCTTATTCTCAACCAGGCCTTGGCCTCAGGCTGATCAGACACTTGCAGAGTGGAGACCACACTGAAAACCCTTCTGTGTGAGTCTTCATTTGACTGCACACTTCTTTCACTGAAGTGCTGCTCAAGCTTTCACCGGCCTTCTCTAGACATTCAGCATTCAGCTTCCTACTCCTCTCAAATTTCATTAAAAACGTGCTTGTTGTTCACCTACTAGATGGTTTTTTGGCCTTATCTCAATCTTTACCACACATCTTTAGGGTAATTTTTCAGATTCCCATTTTGCAGGGGGTAGAGTGAAGAGCAGAGGTATGAAGGGATCTTCAAGGTCACACAAACATTAAGGGACCTCCATCAAGGTCACACAAATATTAAGGGACAGAACCAGGCTCTATAGGATGTTAGAGATCTCTCTTTCCTTCCTACACACTACTTAAATAAAGCTCACAGCCAAAGGCAGAAACACAGAAACACAAAAGCCTTAGCGACTTGGGGCTCAGCAAAAGGCCAAGCTTGTGTATTTCAGTAGCCTCTAAAACATTAGTAATTGAATTGCATTACAATTATTGTTTCATTTTTTAATTATTTGGGTCCACTTATATATGCATTTATGTCAAACCTTTAGTTAACACTGCATACCAGCAGGTCCTGGGCTAAGAACTGGAAATTTATGTGGGATTATTGGTTTTATTATGACAGCATGCTACCCACCCTCACCGACCTTACTATCTAATTAGAAAGATAAACAATTGAATTAGCAACATGATAAGGCATGTTGTCTATTACAACGGGAAACTATGACTTAGATCATCAAGTAGAAATACAATCATAATTAGTATTGTTGTCAAGAAAACATGACAGAGTGAAATATATTTTAGATTAAAATCAAGATATTACTAAAATAAGTTGAGGCTTTTATGTGTATGTGCCTTAATAGCTAGAAAAATATTAACTTTTTTGGATGATGCAGAATAAATGAGAGATTACTCCAATATAATTGATCACCTGCCTTTGTTTTACAGTAAAATCAAAGCCCATGAGCATGTCTGGTTCTACCTTCTGTATCTAGCAGGGTATTGTGGAATAAACAAGGTCTTTGGAGATGCAAACATTGAGTATAAATATCAAGTGTGTGTCTAGTTTTTCTAGTTCTTGTTTTCATTTCTATTAAAAAAGGCATTCATAAGAATACTGGCACAGGCTAGCTGTGAGAACGAAGGAAAACCATGTATATAAACATACTTTGTTATGTATTCTATTAATCAGAACCTTTTTGGTTGCAAGTGCTAAAAATCTAATTCAAGTTAGCTTTAAAAAATGGCATGTATTGAAAACTATGGCCACACAAAACCCTGCACATGTATGGTTATAACAGCTTTAGGCATAGCTGCCAAAATCTGGAAGCAACCATGACATCCTTTAGTAGGTAAATGAATTAATAAACTGTGGTGCATCCAGTCTGTGGAATATGATTCAACTCTAAATAGAAAGGAGCTATCAAGCCAGGAAAAGTGCATATTGTTAAGCAAAGGAGCCAATCTGAAGAGGCTACATACTGTATGATTTCAACTACATGACATTCTAGAAAAAGCAAAACTATGGGGACAGTAAAAAGATCAGTGGTTGCTGGGGATGGAAGTGGAGGCACAGTGAATAGGCGTAGCTCCGAGAACTTTTGGAGCAGTGAAAATATTCTATATGACACCTTAATAATAGACACTTGACATCATACATTTGTCCTAATCCATAAAATGTGTAACAGCAAGAGTGAACCATAAGGTAAAGTATGGACTTGGGGGATCATGCTCTATCAATGCAAGTTCACCAATGGTAACAAATGCACCGCTACATTGGGGGATAATAGGGAAAGCTCCAAATGGGTGGGGTCTGGAGGATATGGAAAATCTCGGTACCTTCAACTATTGGGTGAACTTAAAACTGCTCTCAAGGGGCGCCTGGGTGGCTCAGTTGGTTGAGCGTCCGACTTCAGCTCAGGTCACGATCTCACGGTTCGTGAGTTCGAGCCCCGCGTCGGGCTCTGGGCTGATGGCTCAGAACCTGGAGCCTGCTTCCGATTCTGTGTCTCCCTCTCTCTCTGCCCCTCCCCCATTCACGCTCTGTCTCTCTCTGTCTCAAAAATAAATAAACATTAAAAAAAAAAACTGCTCTCAAAATATGTCTTTAAAACAAACAAACCAAAAAAATGGTGTTTACTGACTCCAGTGACCAAAAAGGGTGGGGTGGATCTCACCTCACGCACTGCTGGACCTGGGCATGAAATGATACAATCTGAATGCCCTCCATCTCTTGCCTTTGATATATACTCCGTTGGCTTCATTCTCTCCATTCTCTCTGACTGGCAAGCCTAAAGGAGAGGAAGTCTTTCTCTCCACTTTCGTGTATACAAATCCTAGGAATTCTGATCGTCCAAGCTTTCATTCTTTACTGACACCTTGTGTGAATTATTGTGACTGGCTGGACCAGGTCATACTTTTATTTACCCTGTGCTGACATGAAGAGGTACATGGGATTAGCGGCCCTGTCAGAATACGGTGGAGTATGTTCTGGTATAGGAGCAACTCTCCAAAGAAGGGCTAGAGGAAAGCATGCTGGAAAGTCAAATCTATACAATCCATACAAACAGCATACCTAAAGTTAAGACCTGTCGATCTCTACAGACACATCACAGTACTCTAGCTGTGTGATCCAGGCCAAAACATTTCATTGCTCTGAGCTTCATTTTCCTCTTCATTTCCTCTTCATTTTCCTTATAAAATAAGGCACTTCTAGGGCCATAAGCATTAAATGAAATCATAAACCTAAGATGCTTTGTATCTTGGACATAGAATTACTCTGCACATGGTAGCCATTAGTAATAATAATAATCCTCAGCTCAAAGATATGGGAACAAAGGCCTAGAGAGGGTGTGACTTGCCCTTGGCCAGACCCATTGAACACCCTGATAGAGAGATCATAACAGCAAGTACCAGAGCCTGGAGCCCTGAAGAAATCCGTTGCACTCTGGGAATTACACAAATGATTTACCAATGATGACATCTGGTCCCGAGGGAGAGAAGGCTTACTTTTAGCTGTGCTTCAGGACAATCGTATAATAAGCGTAATGTCTTGTACTGCATGGTGCTTTTATTTTTCAAAGTGTTTCCCATCAATTACATCATTTTACCCTTAAATATCCCTATGAGTCAGGGAAGACATTATCACCATTAGTTGTTGCTTTTACTATTGATTTTTTTTCAATGCTCCGTTTGTTATAGAGCAAATACGGCCATTCTCATTTTTAAACTGTTTCTAATTTTTTTTTTCAATGAATTCTGGTGCTTAGCTTTCTCTAACTTGAATTGTTGTCTCCTAATTGAAAATGGCAAATTACCTTGACAAATGCACAGCAAGATGGCTTAGAAGAGAATCACTAAGGAGTGGGAGAGCTGAAAACGCCTTTTTACATGCAAACAAATGGATTACAAAATCTGTGTTTCCCAATCCTGAACTTCTGCAGCAGCTCAAGTCAGGAGGACCAAGGAATCTGTGAACTAGCTAATACCACAAGTTAGCAGATGTTCACATGGGTCCCAGGCAGTTGCCAAATGAATCATTTCTCAGTATAAACAGAACCAATGGAAAGTCTAGACCTCATGAAATCCTGAAATCTGCCAAATTACTCCAGCAGAATGGAAACAAATTCTTACCTTTTCTCATTATACACAGCAGAAAGTCTGATGGATAAAGGGGAGGTAAAGGCCAAAAGTTCCAGATTCTACCACTCAGCTCTGCCACTGACTGCTGTCTTACTTTCGCAGAGGGACTTATGTTCTTCTGCAGTCACTTCTGGAGAACAGAAATACCGTGAGCTTCTGGATTTACACCCAGACCTATATTCTGAACACATGACACATTACCCAATTTTCCCAGCCCTAATTTCATCACTTGAGCTGCTTATATTTGAAGATTAAATAGCATCACTATGTATGAAGACCTAATATAGTACCTGGCACATAACAGAGATCAATAATTATCAACTTCTCTTTCCCTAGAGCAAAACAAACAATGAAGTCTATATATACTTGATATGCAGATTCATGCATAGGTACATAGATGATAGTATAGATATAATTATATGCATATACATTGTGAGGATAAATTAAAACTCAATTCTTTAAAATTATTATAAATATACATAATATATAATAGATATTACATTTTCTACTCTATATTATTTTGAATTCTTTTTTTTTTTTAAGTTTATTCATTTATTCTGAGAGAGAGAGGAAGAGACAAAATCCCAAGCAGGCCAGCACAGACCCCAACGTCGGGCTGTAACTCATGAACCACGAGATCATGAGCTGAGCAGAAATCAAGAGTCAGATGCTTAACTGATTGAGCCACCCAGGTGCCCCTATTTTGAATTCTTGAATAAATATTACCTCTTCAAAAAGAGTATCACTGTGTAAAAGCCAGGATAGGATCAGTCTATTCAATTACACAATAATTATTTAAGGACCTCCTCTGTGCCAAACACTTTCATGCATATAACTACTAGCAAAACAGATGTGGTCTCCACTCTATATCTAATGGATGTTCAGGCAGAGGATTCTAGAAAGAGCAAAGGGCACATATACATTAACTTTAAGGAAGAAAAGGCGCTTGAGTGGCTCAGTCTGTTAAACATCCATCTTCCATTCAGGTCATCGTCTCAGTTCAAGCCCCATATGAGTTCAAGCCCCACGTCAGGCTCTGTACTTATAGCCTAGAGCCTGTTTCGGATTCTGTGTCTCCCTCTTTCTCTCCCCCTCCCCTGTTTGTGCTCTGTCTCTGTCTCAAAAATAAGTAAATAAACTTAAAAAAAAATCTTTAAGGAAGAAACTGAAAGACCTTTCCTAAGGCAGAATCTGTGGGAAGTGACAAGTTGTCTCTGTGGCCAGAGACAAGATCCTTATCTATAAATGTAAGATAAGCAGCCACTATCTGATGAAGGTGAGCTTTCCAAGGAATTTCAACTTCTCTTTTTTAAAAAAATGGTCAGTGTACATGTCTACAAAAACAAACAGAGAGAAGCTTCGCTTCTTGACTTGTTTGGGTAGCCAAAAATTCTCGAATGGGTCTCTAAAGGGAATCGGTGTCCCAGTCAATCCAATGCCTAATGGAAAATCTGATTTCACAGTCTGACTAAATAACTCACTGGTCACATGTCTTTGGGCAAGTTGATTAACACCTAGGCCTCAGTTTCCCCATTTCAAATGTTGACAGTCATAAACCAGTCCACTCCTCTTTTCAACCATTCTTAGGACACCAACACTTTAATGAAAGGGGTGTTTGATATCACCTCCTGCCCTGTGATTTTATTCATTTGTCATAACACCTGATTTTATCATCAGCCAGTAACTACTTATTTAAAAAAAAAATGGAAACATCCTTGAGTAATAAGACTCTTGTGGGAATAGTAAGGGAATTGGAACTCACTTACAAAAATCAAGTAGCAAAATGATTTAGCTGTTGGTTCACTCCAGCCTGGGCTGTGTTTTGCATGAGAAATGAGCTCATCTCTGAATGTAACAGATTCTGCTTGTTTGGGTAGTGCTTCTAATCGAGGCATATATATTTTGCCTCAATCATAGGAAAACAAATTGTCAGTGGCATATTGCTTTGGTGTTTGAACCATTTGTTGGATTTCCCGCCTTCCTAAATGTCTGAAACAGAAGCATGAAGCATGAATTGGCCAAACTAGAAAACCCAGTATTTATGAGTCTATTCGAACCTTGTAAAGATTTGATCAGCAAATATGCCAATTGATACACCATAATGTTTTACAACCGCAGTCGTCTTGGTCTATAAAACTTATTATAATTCTGAAGGGATTTCTGCTTTCTTTGCAGACATTTCTGTTTTACTGCCACCCAATGGTGTATATTAGAATTGGCAGTTTTGCTGTTGGAGTTTCAGGAGGCAGATGTTTTTAAGTTTATGGCAAACAAATGATCCTGAAAGGCATCTTTCTCTCCTGTCTCACTCACCTCGCTCCCCCACCCCTCGCCCACACACATACACATATACTATTCCAGCCAGAGTCTAAAAGGCTGTAGCATGGATTATGGTCTATGAGGTAGAAAAGATCCCAAATCTACTTTTGCCAAAAGAGCTGTGATCCTTAACATCTACTGGACCATCAGCAAAGCTGATATTTTGACTCCTATTTCCGAAATCTCTACCAGTTCTAATGCAATACAGAGAAGCTTCTAGAGTCAGAGAAGTTAGCAGCCAAATCAGTTCCTCAGATTACTAGGTTGAACTTGGCAGACTCATTGCCCCGGACAAGTACAGTGGGATGTCAAGTAGAATTCCTTTCTAAGAGATTCCTAGAGTACAGAGCAAAGGAAGCAAGAGAAAAAGATCAGTCATAAATACTGAGCATACAGAGAAGTAAGATCCTGTTCTACAGAGATTCTACCGGTTCCCACAGAACAGTGGTTCTAAGGCTGCACAGTAACGTTGAGTTCTATAGATCAATGGTTTCAATCCAAGAACAGCATCCCCAGAATGAGCATTTGAAATGGAAAGAGGCTTATATTTTTATTGCTACCTTGAATGGGGTGCACTCCTAGCATCTGATGCTCATGAGTTAATGTTGCTAAATGTCCTGCAATGCTCTGGACAATCCTGCATAATGAGGAATGTTCCATCAAGAATGCCAATACTGTCCCCATTGGGAAACACTGCATTCACTTGAGGACTGGGACAATTCTTCATACCTTCTTTCATTCTTTGATAAACGATTTTCTGAGCCCCTTCAAGTCAGACCTCAGGTTAGAATCTACAGATCTGATTTTAAGATGGAGCTTCCCATAAATTTCAAAGGATCCCAGTGGGTATTCCACGCATTCTCACCAACATACCAACACTTTACTTTTGTTGGTTTTCTTTTTGCCCTTGAGGATGTGGTAACTGTCCAGAAAGCCACGAGAGGATAGCAGAATCTTGCCACTGCCTCAGATGAGGCTGCCCTCCAGGAGAATGTTGATTACCTGTCAAAGATGCTGTGATCCAGAGCAATTAAAGCATCAAACCCCCAAGAGACTCGAGCAGAGCTGCCTTCTAATTCTCACACCAAAGTAGAGAGAAACATCCCCTTTTCTCTTTTGTGTTACACCTTGTCACCTGCTCACCAAACAGGTGCCATTCGTGTCTCTGTGTCTCAGAGTCTCCCCACATCATCCCTTTTATCATGTGCTTCTAGACTTGGGTTACATGGGTAGAGTACCTAAATTTCAGACAAATGCTATTATGTCTATCCTATTTCAGGCTCAGTCCTAGATATTCACATAACACTAAGTCATTCTTCTCCTTCAACAACCCTCTCCATCCCTGGAAAAATCCCTTCATGCAAACCTGGTATCTCAGGTCTTATTCACCAGTTTAGTTCATCAATACATCTAAATCTCAGTTTAGACTCGAGCTGAAACACTCCCTCCCACTACATAGGAACTGAATCACTGTCCTTATTCATGTTGACGACAGAAGACTGTTGGATGGATGGATGGATGGATGGATGGATGGATGATAGAAAGATACAATAGAATATCACATGTAGGGGTGCCTGGGTGACTCAGTCAGTTAAGCATCAGACTTTGGCTCAGGCATGATCTCATGGTTCATGGGTTCGAGACCCACATCTGGCTCTGTGCTGACAGCTTGGAGCCTGGAGCCTGCTTCAGATTCTGTGCCTCCCTCTCTCTCTGTCTCTCCCCTGCTCACGTTCTCTCTCTCTCTCTCTCTCTCTCTCAAAAATAAATGAACATTAAATTTTAAAAAAATAAAAAGAGAAGAGTAGCACATGTAAGAATGCTTGACATAACACCTGGTTCTCAACTTTAGCTATTATTAATACATTTTGACAACTGTATTGTTAGCAATGCCATTTTTTTTTTTTCAACGTTTATTTATTTTTGGGACAGAGAGAGACAGAGCATGAACGGGGGAGGGGCAGAGAGAGAGGGAGACACAGAATCGGAAACAGGCTCCAGGCTCTGAGCCATCAGCCCAGAGCCTGACGCGGGGCTCGAACTCACGGACCGCGAGATCGTGACCTGGCTGAAGTCGGACGCTTAACCGACTGCGCCACCCAGGCGCCCCAATGCCATCTTTTTTAAATGAAGAAACCAAGGCTCAGAGTCACAGAGCAATTAATTCATAGAGTTAGGCTTCTAACTTATCTCTGATGTCAAAACTCAGGCACTTTTGCTCAAATCCTACTAGCTCTACATTCCACTTTATGTAAGAGTAAGACATTTTGAGATCGTATAACATGTTAATATCACCTGTAGACAACCGTGTGTATTCACATCACATAGGTGTTCTCAGTTCTTTAAGTGTGGGTTTCTCTCTCATCACATTCTGACAAGGAGGTGTTTCTTTGGAAGACATGGTCTGTACTAATTAGAGGGCAGTTTGCAGCTGAAACCAAAGGAGGAATCTGCTGCGTGTTGGCAGAGCCTACATCACAAGCAATGTATACCAATTCGTGCTACTCTAGAGATAATAACAGGCAGATTATAGAAATAAGTGGGTATCTTTCTTTCATTATGGGCTGTGGGTGGATAAACCGTAAACAACATTTCCTTCATTTGAAAGTGGTAAGTGTAACAGATGGGAAAATTTCTGTTAATAGTATATTAGAAATCTTACATATCTCTATTTTGTTTGTAAATACAATCTTGTTCTGAATCAGTAATTTTTCTGTAAGTGTGCATGTGGTAGACACTCGTAGGGCTCATCAGTATCCACTTTTCTGTTTCCGGGCATACAGAGACAATACTTCTCAGTTTCCTTTTGTAATAAGGAGGCCATATTCCTCATCTGGCCAATAGAAGCACTGCATGTATGGTTTTGAGAGAAAGCACTTAGTTCCAGGTGGGTAACCTTCCACAACTTTCTTCCTCTTGCCACCGTCACCACAGAAGCATGTGTTGAAATGGAGGTGCCATAGGGTCCATAGAGACCAGATTGCTGAACCAACACATGGACAATAATTGTCCTGGAGTCTGCTCAAACGCACAGCACAATTTGCATGAACAAAAATAAACTTCTTTTTTATCAAGACACTGAGATTTTAGTGAGGCACCTTTAGCGAGGCTCAGTCGGTTAAGTGTCCAACTCTTGTTTTCATCTCAGGTCATGATCTCATGGTTTGTGAGTTCGAGCCCCCCATTGGGCTCCATACTGATAGCACAGGATTCTCTCTGATGCTGATAGCTGATAGGCTGGGATTCTTTCTCTCCCTCTCTCTCTCTCTCTCTCTCTTCCCCTCCTCTGCTCTCTCTCTCAAAATAAATAAACAAACAAAAAAAAAGACACTGAAATTTAGGTATTGTCTCTTAGCACAGCATAACTTGGACTCTCCCAACTAACACTGTGGGTGAGGTCATTTCATTCATACTGTAAAATAGAATACATGTTTCTCTGTCCTCATCAAAAATAATAGGTGCATTTTAATATGATACTCAGGATCTGCTACAATCTGGGCCAAACCTACTGTCCAAATTTTTCCTTCCACCACTCCACCATGAAACTAGACAATATTCCTTTACCACATCTTACAATTTCTTGATTTTTTTAATCTCCACTCGTGTTATTCTCTCCACTTAGCATACTGTCTCTTCCCCTTTCACATGCCATATGACTACCTACCTTTAAAAGACCCAACTCATATGCTAACTCTTCCATGAAATCTCCCCCAATCCTACTATTCTGAATTTCTCTTTCCTTCAAGTTTTCATACTTATTTCTTATTATTCTTTCTTACTTTATATCCTATATAATGATTTTTAACATATTAGTTTCAAGTGTACAACATAATGATTCAATAGTTGTAACCATTGCTAAATGATCAAAAGAAGTCTAATTAATATCCATCCACACACAGTTACAATTTTTTTTCTTATAATAACTTTTAAGATCTACTCTTTTAGTACCTTTTAAATAAACAATACAATATTATTAACTACAGTCACCATGCTGTACAATACATCCCCATGACTCATTTATCTCATAACTAGAAGTTTGTACCTTTTGAACCCCTTCACCCATTTTACCCATTCCCCATGCTTTACCTCTGGCAATCACCAATTTTCTGTACCTATGGGATTTGTTTAGGTTTTTTTTTTTTTTTTTTTGCTTTTTACGTTCTACATATAAGTGAGATAATACCTTATTTGTTTTTCTGTCTGACTTATTTCACTTAGATAATGCCCTCAAGATCCATTCATGTCATTGCAAATGGCGAGATAATTTCTATCTACGTATCCATCAGTGGACACCTTGGTGGTTTCCAAGTCTTAGCTACTGTAAAGAATGCTGTAATGAACATGAGCATGTATTTATCTTTCTGAGTTACAGCTTTCATTTCTTTGAATAAATACGCAGTAGTAGAATTGCTGGATAATGTGGTAGTTCTATTTTCAGTGTTTTCAGGAGACTCCATACTGTTTTTCATAGTGGCTACAACAATTTGCATTCCCACGAACAGTGCACGAGAGTTCCTTTTTCTTTCTCTATATCCCTGCCAACACTTGTTATTTCTTGTCTTTTTGCTACTAGCCAGCCATTCTGACAGGTGTGAGGTGATAGCTCACTGTGGTTTTGAATTGCATTTCCCTGACGATGAGTGATGTTAAGTACCTTTTCATGTATGTGGCCATCTGTGTATCTTCTTTGGAAAAAAAAAAGTCCATTCAGATCCCTTGCCCATTTCTAATTGGATTGTTGGGTTTTCTTGCTACTGAGTTATTACAAGTTATTTGTATATTTTGGATGTTAACCCCTTATCAGATGCATGATGTGCAAGTATTTCCATTAAGTATGTTGTCTTTTCATTTTGTGCATAGCTTCTTTTTCCACGTAGAGCCTTTGAGTTTGGTACAGTCCCACTTATTCATCTTCACTTTATTTCTCTTGATTTTGATGTCAAACCCCCCAAAATCATTGCCAAGACCAACCTCAAGGAGCTTACTGCCTATGTTTTCTTC
Organism: Lynx rufus; assembly: GCF_022079265.1. Classification (NCBI taxonomy): domain Eukaryota; kingdom Metazoa; phylum Chordata; class Mammalia; order Carnivora; family Felidae; genus Lynx; species Lynx rufus. The sequence goes on from NW_025814834.1 coordinate 173,578,787, forward strand.
CAGGAATTTTATGGTTTCGGTCTTACATTCAAGTCTTTCAAATATTTTGAGTTGATTTGTGTGCGTGGTGTAAGATAGTGGTCTCATTTCATTCTTTTACATGTAGTTGTCCAGTTTTCTCAGCCTCATTTCTTGAAGAGACTGTTCTTTCCTCATCATATATTCTTGCCTCCTTTGTCATTAATTAATTTACCATCTATGTGTGGGTTTATTTTTGGACTTCCTTTTCTGTTCCATTGACCTCTGTGCTGGTCTTCATGCCAATATCATACTGTTTTTACTACTATAACTTTGTGATATATTTTGGAATCAGAAGTGTGATGTCTCCAGCTTTGTTTTTCTTTCTCAAGATTTCTTTGTCTATTTGGAGGCTTTGTGGTTCCATACAGATTTCAGTATGGTTTGTTCTAATTTGTGAAAAACTTACACTGGAATTTTGAAAAGGAATGCATTGAATCTGTAGATTGCTTTGGGTAGTATGGATATTTTAACAATATTAACCTACCCAGTTATGGATTATTATTGTTTATGAGCAAATTTTAACTCCCCTGTTAGCAATTTTGAGAGGATCATTCAAATCTGATTATCACTGTATCTTCAACAATTCAAACCAGGGCCATAAAATTATGCCTAGTAAATATTTAATAGGTATAGATACATCAGTGATATTATTACAGCAAGTTTTGCCATAAAATCAACTGAGGCTTTTGGGGGGCACTATCAAGAAGCATTCCTTCTTTCAACCACTTTCTTACTCCTATTCCAAAAAAACAAACAAACAAACAAACAAACATTATTGGGGCACCTGGGTGGCTATGTGTGGGTTTATTTCTGGACTTTCTATTCTGTTGGTGGCTCAGTCTGTTGAGCATCCGACTTCGGCTCAGGTCATGATCTTGTGGTTCGTGGGTTCAGGCCCTGCATCGGGCTCTCTGCTGTCCGCACAGAGCCCACTTTGGATCCTCTGTCCCCCTCTCTCCACCCCTCCTTCACTTGTGCCCTGTCAAAAATAAATAAACATTTTTTTTTTTAAAGGAAGAAGCATTATCTTAGTTAAGCCATGCTTAGAAGTTGGTGGGGATACTGGGCACTGAGAAGTCCTGCATCTATACAAGTTCCTTCTTCTAGACCATGAAACAGTATTAGCAAATGGACCAGGCATCCTGCTTCTCCCACAAGCATTCAAGAATGGAAGACTTTATGGCACTCAGGCTTGGTGGTTGGTGTTAAGAAAACTGGGACTGGGAGGAAGGTAGCAACTGCGTGGATATTTATTGACAATACAGAGTGTGCCAGGATCTGTGCTAAGTGCTTTGTGTTTGTTTTATCACTTGCTCTTCCCAAGAACAGCAGGGAAGAACATGGTGGATGGTGCATCAACTTTGTAGCCAGATTGCAAGCATTTAAACCCCAGGCTTACCACCAACTGGGTGACCTAGGACAGGTACTTCACTCTCCTCTACCTGTTTCCTTAATTGAAAACAACACTCTCCACCTCATAGAATTATTATGATGATAAATGTGTTGGTAAATACAAAACACTTTGGTGAGGGCCTGCATACAGTAAGTGCACAATTAATATTGCTTTGGAAAAAAAAAGAATGATATAACTGTTGTTATAATCCTCCTTTCACAGATTAGGATACTAAGGCATAAATGCTAAGCTCATGGCTCAAAGACACATGATAGTAAATGGCAGGGTTGGGATTTGAACCCAAGCCTCTGACCTCAGAGCCAGTGCTCTGAATTCTACCCTATAGCCTCTTTGCGGCCTTCAGAATCGCTAGGCAAGAAGGTTTGAAGACTATCCATGCTCCATGTAGCTGCACGGAGAAATTGATTAGACAAGGTAACTTGCGAGGTTCCTTTCAACCTTGAAATATTGTGATTTACAGATGCTCAAACTTAAAAGCAAGTAAGGTTCCTAACAATCCAGGGCAGAGGTGACTGGAATGGTCTTTCTGTGGTTGAGAACGTCTCTGTGCTCATTCTCTAGAACCTTTTAATACAACCACGTTTTTCTAGGTTGCTTAATATTATACTACAGAAGTTAAAAACACATGTTCCAAGAAGATACAATGCTATATAGTGAGACAGATATGAATTTGAATCATTGCTGTACCATTTATTTGCTGTAAGACCTTGGGCAAGTTATTCAACCTCCTATCTGGTTAATCTCTACCAGATTCCCGTATTTTGTAACTTTCTGCATACTAGCTCTTCTCCAGAGCCAAGGGCTTCTCCAACAATTCACAGTTCTATTTACCTTCCTTTCCCCTGTGCAATGATTTATTGGTCCAAATGTCTCCTAACCCAAACAAGCCAACCATGATTTGTCCCTAGTAAATGGGACAAAGAAATTCCAGGTGTACTGGTCTCTTGAATGGAAATGATATAAACTCATGAATTGTTATGGGAGACTTCCTTTCCTGTGGTCTTGGGATCACAAAACACCAATGTAGAGCAGAGAAAAGAATAAATGAAGCTGAGGCACAGAGAGGAGCAGAAATAAGGGTTAGAAAAAGAAAATTCTCCTCATGTCCCTCATGTTTCAGAGGGCTGAGTTCATTTCTGCATGTGGGTTTCATGACAAATACCCATTTTGCTAGAATCCCCTTTAGTGGAGTTTCTGCTTTTTACCACCAATAGTCCTCCTGTCTGATCTAGTACTCTGAGACCAGATTCTTCATCAGCAGGGCAAAGAAAATAATCTATCCCTTAAGAGATCATTACTGAAATTAACTGAGACCCTTCCTCAGGGACTGACACATAGTAAACCTTAAATACATAGAGGAAGCTATCCTTTGTTAAATGATGCTTCCTTAATATTATCATCATCATCATTATCATACTGTTACAAATTATCCAACATGTGTTCATGATACATACTATGTACCAGCACCGTGCTTAGAACTGGCCGCATGACAAACAAGATGTAGCATTTACCATCCACAGGAGCAACTCCACAGGGGAGAAAGATATTGAACCAGTAATTACAGTGAAGAGTAGAAGGTGTCAAGACTGCTGGTTTACTTAAGGGAGCACGCCCACCTGCCTGGGGACACTGAGAATAGATAGCTTCCCATAGTTGGTAACATTTGACTTTATCTTCAAAGTTTGAAATGGGGCCACAAAGAAGACATTTCAAGCAAAAACAACCACCTCTAAAAAGGCATGAGGGATAAAACTTATGGAAGGTTGAAGGAACTTTAGGTAATATGGCACAGCTTCAGTTAATGAGGTGGGGAGAAAGAGAGTGGGGGACGAGACTGGAGAAGTGGGCAAGAACCACATCAAGGGGGCCATAATAAAGGATGCCTATATTATTTTAAGGAGGTAAGGCTAATGGCAACAAATTCTTACCAGATACAAAACACTGTTCTAAACATTTGCTCATTCCTTTCAACTTTGCATTACTGTAGGTATTGGTATTACCCATGAAGAAATAAAGTTACAGAAAGGCAAAGTGGTTTGCCTGAAGTAACTCATCCTACGTGCAGAGCCAGGTTTGGAAACCAAGCAGTTAGGGCTTGTATTGGGTTGAATTGTGTCTTAGTTCAAGTTCCTATAAGAAAAATACCACAGATTGAATAGCTTAAATAGCAACCACTCTTTTCTCACAGTCCTGAAGTTGGGGAAGTCCAACATCAAGGAGACAGTTCTGAAACACAGCCTTCTTCCTGGTTTGCAGAGGTATGTCTTCTTGTTGTACCCTCACAGCGTGGAGAGAGAGGGAGCCCTAGTCCCTTCATTTCCCTTTAAGGGCACTAATCCCGTCATGAGGGCCCAACCCTTATGATCTCACTTAAAGTTAATGACCTCCCAAAGGCCCCACCTCAAATACCAACACATTGGGAATTAGGGATTCAACATACGAATCTGTGAGGTCCACAGACATTCCGTTGATAGCAAATTGTATCCCACCAAAATTCGCGTGTTGAAATCCTAACCCCCAGGACCTTAGAATGTGGCCTTATGTGGAAATAGGGTGATTGTGGAGGTAATCAGTTAAGATGAAGTTATCCTGGAGTAGAGTGGGCACAGAGGCCCACACAGGGAGAATACCACGTGAGCCAACATAAAGCCTGAAATCCACAAGCCAAGGAATGCCAAATATTGTCAGTAAACCACCAAAAGCAAGACATAAGCATGGAACAGATTCTCCCTCACCACCCTCATAAGGCACCAACCCTACTGATACCTTTTTGGACTTCTAGCCTCCAGAATTGTAAAATAATAAATTTCTGTTTTTTATAACGTCCCTACTTTGTTGTACTTTATTATGGCAACCTAGTAAATTAATACAGGGCCCCAAATTGGCCCATCTAATTAGTATGCCACGTGATCTTCTTTCTCCAGAGCCAGGAGAGGGTTTTAAAAAGGAAAAAAAAACTCAGCCATATTTGCATTCTGTTAGAAAATCGGCCTGTCATTTGCTCATCTTTTTACCCACAGTCCTTCCTTAGTCATAAAGAAGATCATTGGCTTGGGTCCCATATGTTTATGAGGGGGGAAATGTGTAAAGCCCCAAATTCTTTGCAATACAGTTCAGTTTAACATCAGTATTTGTCTCTATTTTTGAACAGGGACTTCAATGCAAAATGCCTCATTTTTACATATCTGTGATTAAACTGTTCAAAAGAGCAGTGCTTTATTGTTTCCTATTTATAAACTCATTCTACTTTGACTTATATGGGCAAAAACAAAACATTTTTTGGAGGCATTTTTTTTTTCCTTTTCTTTACTCCACTTGATGGTAAATGTAAAATCGTGAAGTTTTAGGAGGAAGCATTCTTTGGTTTCCTTATTATAGCTATTCATCTTTCTTTGGAGAAAGAAAGAGAGCTGTCTCCGTTGGAAGATGTTTCTCTGGAATCCTTCTCTGGTGACTTGTAATCTAAAGCTGTTGAATTCAAGGACAGTTTTAACCACAGTATTTAATCTTCTGGAGACATTTATTACATAGCTTTTTGTTTTGCCTTGTTTAATATAAACCACTAGAGAGATGTTTCTTGGTTATGTCATTTCGTAAACCAGAGTGTGAAGTAGAAAATCCCAGATAAGAAGAGGCCACTCCTCATTAGGAATTCTATCATAGGATGCACCTGGGTGGCTCAGTCATTTGGGTGTCCCACTTCAGTTCAGGTCATGGTCTGTGGGTACAAACCCCGCGTCGGGCTCTGTGCTGACAGCTCAGAGCCTGGAGCCTGCTTCTGATTCCGTCTCCCTCTCTCTCTGCTCCTCCCCTGCTTGTGCTCCATCTCTCCCTCTCTCTCTCTAAAATAAATAAACATTAAAAAAAATTCTAGCATAGAATCTGCATTCTCTAAGGGAACTAGAGCCTTAAAACAGTGCCAATGAAAACATCAACATTAATAACAATACTGACAATAATGGCTAACTTCCACAGAGGAGGTATGGAGTAGTGGCTATAAAGGGTACTTCTAGAATTAGACACACCTGGATTTTTTTTTTGCAGCTCTGATTCTTCCTAGCTAGGCTCCCTCCAGCAAGTTATCTTCTCTAAACCTCGGATTCCTCGTCTCTAAAATGGAGATATTAAATCCATAAGATAAGATATTGAACGAACAGCTTTTTAGCACAGGGGGACTTGTGTGGCTCGGTTGGTTAAGCAACTGACTCTTGATATCAGCTCAGGGCTTATCTCAGGGTTGTGAGTTCAAGCCTCACATTGGGCTCCGTGTTGAGTGAGGAGCCTATGTAAAAAAAAAAAAAAAAAAAAAAAAAAGGATGGGGTGCCTGGGTCTCTCAGTCAGTTAAGCATCCCACTCTTGATATCAGCTCTGGTAGTGATCTTCAAGTTGGGAGAACAAGCCTCACATTGGGCTCCACATGGAATCTCCAGCAGGGTGGAGCCTGCTTGGGATTTTCTCTCTGTCTCTGTCTCTCTCTGTCTCTGTCTCACTCTCTCTCTCTCTCTCTCACACACACACACACACACACACACATAAAATAAATAAATAAACATTTTTTTTTAAAAAGCTTTTAGTACAATGTCTGGCACATAATAAATATTCACTAAATGTTAGCTGCTATTGAATACAATTTATGAAAGCTTATTACATGTCAGGGGCTCTAGGAATGCTATCTCTAATCCTGATAGCAATCTTCAGGATAATTATTGTTTGTCTCCACCAGAAGGTAAGAGTTAAATTGCTTACTCAAGGTCATTTGGCTAGGAAATGGCAAAGCAGAGGTTCCCTTGGATCTGAAAGAAATATATCAATTTCAAGTGGATACCTTCAAACTAATAAAAAAGCTGCAGTAGAAATCCTCCCTCTATGTCATTGTGTTTCAAGTTGGCATTTATAAAATCTTTAGGTCAAGATAAGGTCAAAGGGAGCCTTTAGTAGAATAACTGATTTGATCAAAATTGATTGACTTCTTCAAGGTCTATCACAGAATTAACAGTGAAATTTAAAATACCAATCAATTAACTGCAGCCCACATATGAACCTTAGCAACCTGAAGTTTTAAAAGTCTCTGCATTCGCCAGGACTCTTTAGGTAAAGATTAATGAAGCTCATTTCACAATATCTTTTCAGCAAGAGCTACATTTTTCACTTCAGTGTTTAGGAGGCCTAGAATCTTGCTAGCTTCAAGCATAGCTGGATCCAGGCTCTTCATTGTCACTCCCTTCCCCACACTGGCTCCATTTTCAGCTCTGATCTGGCTTCCTCCTCATCTGCTGAGAAGGCATATGTGTTGACATAAATATCTGCCAACAACCTCAATACCATATCCTCACACTTTAGTAACCCCAACAGACAGAAGGCCTCCTTTTTATCCAATACCTGTACAGCGGTCCTCAACAAGAATTCTGTTTGGCCTCCTTGAGCCATAGAATGTGAACAGTTCTATGAAGAACTGGGTCCTGGTGCACTTGGGTGGCTCAGTCAGTTAAGCTTCTGACATGGGCTCAGGTCACGCACCATCTCCTGGTGATCAGGCTCTCAGGTCACGAGCCCCACATCAGGCTCTCTGCTGTCAGTGCAGAGCTGGCTTCAGATCCCCTCTCTCCCGCTCTTTCTCTGCCCCTCCCCCCTCGTGTGCACACGCATGTGCTCTCTCTCTCTCTCAAAAATAAACATTTGTAAAAAAGAAGTGGGTTCTTCAATAACATTGCATTTGTTTCCTATGGCTGCTGTAATCAATTATCACAAACTTGGTGGTTTATGACAACACAGCTTTATTCTCTTAGCGTTTTAGAGGCCAGGTGCCCAAAATCAGTCTCACTGGGCTAATGTCAAGGAGTTAGTAGGGTCTGGTTCCTTCTGGAGCCTCCAGAGGAGGTTTTTGTTTTTTTTGTTTTTGTTTTTGTTTTTTGCCTTTTCTGGCTTCTGGAGGCCACCTGCATTCCTTGGCTCAAACCCCTTCTTTAAATCATTCTAACCTCTTGCTTCCATGGTCACATCTACTCCTTCCTCTTCCACAGTCCATTATCTGTCTACCTCCCTCTCCTGAGGACACTTGCAATGATATTTAAGACCCGCCTAGATAATCCAGGATAATCTCCCTATTTTAAGATTCTTAATCACGTCTACAAAGTCCCTTTTGCCACAGAAGATAATATTAACAGGTTTTAAGGATTAGGGCGGGGATGTCCAGGAGGCCATTATTCAGCCTACAACAAGCATAAATCCAGGAAGGTATGGCAACCAGTGCAAACAAGTAATCACACTATCAGGCAAAGGAAGACACATTTTATGGAAGAGAGAAACCACAAATTATACAGAGAACAGAGAAACCATTTTCAGCTTCTGGGATCTGATTTGGCTTTGTGACAGATAATTATAATAATGATGACAGCAAACATTTATATTGCTCATTATGTGTCAGCCATTGTTCTAAGTGCTTTACTTATATAACTCAATTAATCTTCACAAAAAGCCATCCTCATTTTATAGAAGAGGAAACCAAGGCACAAAGATTTTAAGTGATTTGCCAAGATCACTGTGAACTAACACAGCCAGGATCTGAACCCAAGGTATCCGATTCCCAGGTGCATACACTTGACCATTTGGGATGGAACTTAAAGAATGGATTGTGAGGAAACATGAAGGGTCTTGTACAGAGAGAACAGAATGAATAAAGCACAGAAGAAAGAAAGAAAGAAAGAAAGAAAGAAAGAAAGAAAGAAAGAAAGAAAGAAAGAAAGAAAGAAAGAAAGAAAGAAAGAAAGAAAGACGGAAGGAAGGAAGGAAGGAAGGAAGGAAGGAAGGAAGGAAGAAAGAAAGAAAGAAAGAAAGAAAGAAAGAAAGAAAGAAAGAAAGAAAGAAAGAAAGAAAGAAAGAAAGAGAAAGGAAGGCAGGTTCAGGCCAGGCCAGTTAGTAGACTGGGTTGGATGGAGTATAGAAAGCCCTGGAGAAGTAGCTTGAGCATAGGGTGTGGAAGACTTTGAAACTACGGACAACCGCCATGGCTGATAGGAGTCATTTGACTTGAGGTGGGGACTTATCAGAATTGGGCCTTGGGAACACTGCTCTGGCGACCATGTGAAGGCTGGGCTGGCAGAGTAAAAAGGGAACTGTCCCCTTTCCTCCCCCAAGCTACTTTGTATATCACAGAATGTCCTGTGTGTCTCTGCCACTAGAAAGAGAGCCCTAGAGGGGGGATGCGTGCATCATCACACTGCACGTGCCAGTAGATGATACAGTAAATCACAAAACACAGCACAGCCAGAGGGCAGGAGATAGGCAGGATGGTTACCGGGGCTGCTGCTGGAAATACTAACACCATTTTGGAATCAATTTAAAGTGTCTTTACCCGTGTTTGCTTTAGTCTCTGAACAATAAAAACTTTCTGGAAATCTGGGATGTGTAGGAATATATTCAAATCTTCACTCTGTCAATTGCCTTCGTGGGATATTGGGAAATTACTCAACACCCCCAAGCCTTATTTTTTTTTTTAATCTTTAAAATATAGATAAAATTATGTTATTGGTAATTGTTAACTTACCAAGTAATAATAGTTGCCTGGCTCAAATGAGGTATCTGGCATACAGATACCACTCAAACTTATTTTTTTTAATATTCTTATTTCATTTCATCACACAGGTGAGTGAAGGAGTTGCAAGAAAGACGCTCACATGTCTTGGAGAAGCTCCAAAGCACAGATGGGAGAACACTCAGACTCGCCTGTCTGCAGCCACACCCCGGCGCCTGTGGAGGAGCCCACCCCCTCCCCTCTCCAGCAGGTGGAAGAAGACTCGGACCCCGCCCAGCAACAGCCTCTGCGTCCTTAGCGACCCGGCTGTAGCCGCCCCGCCCGCGCGCTGGGCCCGGTGATTGGCCCGACTCCTGGCCTCCAATCCCCCGCCCCACCATGTTCCCCCGCAGGCTGTCTCTGGTCGCGATCCTGGGAGAGCACAGACCGAGTATCCCTGAGCTGCCTGGGTGGGGAAACGCCGCCTCGGAGGTAAGGCCTCCCCCTCTGTTTCATCCCAGGAAAGGGCTCAGGACTGACGTGCAGCTGCTGGGCAGACAGTGGACACCATAATCACAAACTGTGGTCCTTGAAGTTTCAGACAGTTTCACAGAGGTTGCAGGTTCCACTGGACAGGGCTATCCTGGCAGAGCAGGTCTTTCTTGCGTGCTGGCCACACACTAAGTGAAGTTGGGGTCTTGGGAAGAGCGCTGGTCTACTTCAAACCTGCACACTAGAAACAGGTCTGTTCTCACTCGCTGTGTGAGTTTGGTCAAATGATACACCTCTCTGGACCTTGGTTTACTAGTCTGTAAAACCAGCGTTTGGATTAGAATGACCTCTGAAGACTTTTCAATAATAGCAGACTCTGAAAGAGAGTGATCAGCCTGGGGCCAGGTTTATAGAACGTCTGAGTTGCCCCTGGCATCAGATCTGTGTAAACATCCAGTATTTATCTAATACTGGATCTCAATTGTAGATTCACTGGATTGTTGCAGAAACACACATCAGCAATAACAACAAAAATCCCTCTTTCCTATGTACAGCACTCCTTCAGATGTATTATCTCATTGGATTCACTCTAAAACCCAGGGAATAAAATTGGAATTATCCTGGTTTTGTAAAAGGAGAAACTGAGCATGAGAGCTGAATATAAGATCTTCACATACCCACGAAAAGCCCCGGTTTCCTCTCTCACTTCACAAGAATCACATAAGAAAGGTGGAAGGAAACCACCTGATATCAGAAAGGCAGAGTGCCCAAATGGCTCAGCAGACCGATTTGGTGGACCTCTTGAGTGGGATTCCCCAATCTGCTAATTACTGATTCTATGGTATTGAGTAAGTTGCGTAAGTACATTATGCCTGTCCCCTCAACTAAAACAAGAATGATAATCGTAATTAGGAATATCTTACTCATGCCTTTATCAGGAATGTCGAGTGAGATAAGATAGGCAAAGCACTTTGTTCTGCTGCTATTTTTGTTGTTATAATTGGCAACAGTAAATTGACTAATGGGAAATCCAGACGATGAAAGGTTTACTTATTTTCCAACCCAAGGATTTTGAGAAGCATGTCTTCTGTTTGGAAGACTCCATGTGGATCAGATGCAGTGCCTGAGATGGTGGTGAAAATCATTGGAAGTAAACACTTTCGGTACCTCATGGAGAAGCCAAAGATGTAAGTTTACTGTTTGAAAAATGTCTGCTTTGCTGGGAAGATAATGAAGTTTGGAGTTGCTGGGGTTTTTTTTAATCTGGAAATTTACATTTTTAAAATGTTGTCCATGGAAAATTAAGTCATGGAGGAGTAACAGTAGAAGCAAAATCGTGTTGATAACTTCCATGAGCACTGTTTTCCTGATATTTTTCATCTTTATAATTTCCCTTACTCCTTAATTACTTAGGCAGATTTTCCAAATAGATGAGGAATGTAAGCAAAGAGACATTTATAAATATTAATGGAGTATTTCTGCTGCTTCTCATCAGGTGTGCAATCTACTACATGTAGTAATTTTTTTAGCGGGGGCAGGGGGGTCAGTGTTAGTCAATTTGTTATGAATTAAAGGGGTGGGATTAATAATGAATCATAAATTATAAGATTTTCATTTATTCTTATTTATAGTCTATACTGCTCCAAGCAGGGGCTTCTCAGAGCTTAGCTACAAGGTCTTTCTTCCCTCCAACTCATCACAATCACATGTAAGGGAGGACACTCATGGATCTTTAAAATTCACCAGATATTTGGCACAGAAGCCTATGACTAGGTCTTCCTTCCAGCATTTTGGTGGTTCACAAAAGAAAAAAGAAAGCACGAGACCTGCCTTTGCTCTAGTATCATTCCATAAAGAGCAGCTGGTCAATCGTGGCCTTTCCCTCCTGAGATTATTCCCATAGCTTTTCCATTGGTTTCAGACACCGACAGACCAAACACAGAGACAAACAGATAAGATCTGGCCTCACAAAACAAAGGTGCTGAAAGTGGTGGAAACCAAACCTGGCTGCCATCAGAAACATCTAGAAAACCCTTACAAATAAAGATTTGGAATCCAACCCAAGACCTACTGAATCGGAATCTCTGAAAATGAGGCCATCAGGACCACTGTTATGGAGCATAGGCATTAGCAGGGTAAATTTAACTCCCCATCATCAGTATTGTCAGCCCAGAAAAATTCCGAAGTCAGTGCTATAATCAATTAGTAATGTCTGTCTGGCACAGCAAGGGAGTTTTGCAGCCCATGAGTCCGGCATTTGGGATCCCTACAGAGCTGAGAGATGTGAATTTGAATCCTGGCTCCGTGCCTTCCTGGCCTTTTGGCATTGAGAAAGTTCATTAATGTCTCTGGCCTCAGATTCTACCATCTATTAATTAAGGCTAAGACACATGTATCTAGTAGGGTTGTTATGAGGACCAAATGAGAAAAAGTATGCAAAACACCTTTCCAGTGCCCAGGAGTGTATTCAAGATGCTCACTCAGTGGTTCTGTTGTTATTATTGAAGCATATTTTTCCAGGGATACAAGACATTTAATAAAAAATCAAATCTCATTCTATGGAATGCTTGCCATCCCTTTTTTTATTCTATGTCTAGGAGGCCACTTATCTCTGTTTTGTAGATGAGAAAACTAAGATACTGTGATATAATCATATAATAATCTTACAGTGATAAGATCTACTAAATGTCCGTGCTTGGCGAGGAAAGTACTAGGGTCAGTTTGGATGCCTGGCTCAGTTCTCCTCCCATCCAGAGACAACATTACTACCGTACTAATTCCATTCTGCTCTGGGGTTCTTTCTGTAGCCCCTTGTGTCCCAAATCCCTTTCTTTTTCCAGGAGTATCAGAGTCCAATATGTTCCTAAAAGGGTTGGTTGGGGAGGGTCCTTGTCCTTTTAAATAGGGAAAAATTTCCTTTGTCTTATGAAAAGGTGCCTTTTATTTTCTTCTCTTTATTTTTTTAAATTTCAGAATCCAGGAAACAAAAGACTACATTAGGTTAGATACATGAACTGTGAAATAAAAGACCCAGTTCTTTTTCTTCTATGACGACCATAAGACAAAAAAGTTTAAAGAACATCAAGACAGGTCATTTAGTTTCTGTTTTCTATGGGCTTGATGTTACCGTGGCTGGAATTACATAGGACCATTAATTAACACACTCAGCTAAAATATTTCTGGATAGTTCAAAAATAAATGATTCTCAAAAGGTTCTTGTTGCTGAGGTAAAAACAGACCCACCACTGTCGTGTCAGGCACTTCCTAAAATCTATCTCGGAAGCATTTTAGTTGTGCTACGTGTATACCCTTCAGCCCAGGTCTCAAGAGGGCTTATTCTTTGAGCTGAATCTGATGAGTCTGTTAGTCAAAAATCTAGGTAAGAAACAGAAGTGAAAGCCAAAAAAGAAAGAAGTCTCTAAAAGGACAACCTGAATTAAAAAGAAAAATTACAAATTAATGATGGAAAGGGGTGCCTGGGTGGCTCAGTCAGTTAAGCATCTGACTCTTGATTTTGGCTCAGGTCATGATCTCATGGTTCATGGGATCAAACCCCATGTCAGGCTCCATGCTGACAGCACACATCCTGCTTGGGATTCTCTCTCTCCCCTCTCTCTGCTCCTCACCTGCTCTCTCTCTCTTGCTCTCTCTCTCTCTCTCGCTCTCAAAATAAATAAATAATCTCTAAAAACAAATTCATAATGGATGGAAAACAGAAATCCTCCTGTATAACCACATTTAGTTCAGATTTCCTGTAGCCTATGTGGAGAAGGTCGAATAGTATGTCAGACCTGAACGTGATCTTCAAGGTCTAAATCAATGTACTAATCAATGTACTAGGGCTGCTGTATGAAAGGTCCACAAACTAGATGGCTTAGACAACAGAACTGTGTTGTCCCACAGTTCCAGAGGCTGGAAGTCTGAAATCAAGGAGTTAGTAGAGCTGGGGAAGAATCCATCTCTTCTAGGTTGTTCTCCCTGCTTCTGGAAGTTCTGTGGCTCATGGAAACACAAATCAAAGATTCACATGGCAGTCTCCATGTATATGTGTCTGTGTACAAATTTCCCCTTTCTATAAGAATACCAGTCAATTGGGTTAGGGGCTCATCCCAGTCTAGTGTGACCTCAATCTAACTAATTATATCTGCAATTACCTTATTTCCAAACAAGGTCATATTCTGAGGTCCTGGGGGTTGGACTTCACCATATGAATTTTAGGGTTCAATGCAGCCCATAACAACCAGTCTCCCATTTTATAGATGAGACAAGTGAGGACCCTGTGGGCTTAAAGTGAGGCTGGTTACTAAGAACTAAGATTGGAATTGAGCTCCCTCCCTCTTTCCTTAATTTAGCCTGTACAGTTATTGACAGATGAAAGAAAAATACTCAATACCCATTTAGTAGTCAAATTCCTCAACAAGGAGATCGATCTGCAGGCTTCAAAGAATAAAACAAGTGTCCCCGAGTTTTGGAATCATCACTTGCCTCCCACATCACCCCACCAGCCTTCCTTTCTCTCTATTTACTCTAATCCACTCATCTAAAGGCTTATTCCCCAAAGGGTGGTCCATGGAAAACTAGCATCAGCCTCACCTGGGAGCTGGTTAGATGCAGAATCCCAGGCCCCTCTCCAGACACAGTGAGCCAGAATCTGCATTTTTGTCAATTCCCAGGGGACTCTTAAGCAACATTACAGTTTGAGAAGCCCAATTTTCAAGTACAGCAAGCATCATCATTCTAAAATGCAGATCTAATCAGGTGCCCCACCTTCAGCCCCAGATTCACTGACCCCCTGCCCTTCGCCCCCGTGGGTTTCCATAGCAACTTTAAGGGACTGTCACACTTTATGATTTCCTATGCATTTCTGGCTCCCCTATTTAACTGTAAATCCTGTGTGCACAATTGCACCCTCAGCACTGAGTACAAAGTCTTTACATTTTGAAAGCCTAATAAATGAACGAGGGTACAGTGGATGCCAAGAAAAATAAAGAGCTAGAAAGACAATGCTTAGTTGCTTTAAATCCAAATCTAAAGGCTCATGTTGCTAAAGTATTATGCAGATGTAACTATGGAACTCTGAGGAGTAATCTTCCAAAGCTCATCAAGAAGAAGATAATGCCAACTGACAGGAGACAAATATTCCCATTTTCTAAAAGGAGATAAAATTATGTAATAACACCACAAAACCTGAGGCTTGTGGACAATCCCTGACAAAATTGCAGGCCAAAGAATGAAATATATTAGTTGTGAAAACAAAACATGAAAGTGGTGGTCACTAAGGGTTGGTACATGTTGACTAAAACCAGATTATGCCAACATGGTGGTGACTGAACAATTGATATCAACACTACATGTTGGAGGTGGGGAGGTTAAGAGGATTTGTGTGTAACCCTGTTCTTAGTCAACATTTTTTTTAATCTTTATTTATTTTTGAGTGAGAGAGAAAGAGCATGAGCAGGGGAGGGGCAGAGAGATAGGGAGGCACAGAATCTGAAGCAGGCTCCAGGCTCTGAGCTGTGAACATGGAGTCCAATGCAGGGCTCACACTCATGGACCACGAGATCATGACCTGAGCTGAGGTCGGACGCTTAACCGACTGAGCCACCCAGGCACCTTGACCTTTTTAAATCCATAACTGAAGGAAGACAGACAAATAACTTCAGTAAACATGTAGGAAGAAGAATGCTGGAAAGCCCTGGCAGGAAAATGAGCTAAAACCCACAAGACGAAATCAACGGAGATACACTAAAAGTCTGTGTTTAGATAAGAGTATGTGTAGATGCTTCTATGGAATAAATGTCTGGGTTTTACTTGTTGTGAAACAATAGAAAATAGATATGTTAGTCTCTGATCCCAGTTCCTGGCACAGAGCTCCTAAACCCTTTGCAGTTTCCTAGGAGATAACAAGAGCACCAGGTGCCTCTTCTGTTCTAGTATTCAGTCTTTGACTGTGGTTGCTGACACAACGCTCCTAAATTCCTTGGAATTTCCTGGGTGGTGTGGTGTCTCTGTTTCCATGAGGATACTCTCAGTGGGCCCCTGGACAGCTTCAGGATGGAGGCTGGTCACCAGAAAGACCAAGCCGTGATTAAGAACAGAACTTTCAGCCCTACCCTCCATCTTCGGGGAAGGGGGAGAGGGGCTGGAGATTGACTTAATGATTGAGCATAACTAGGTGATGAAGCCTCCCTAAAAATCTCACAAGTATGGAAGTCAGACAGTTTCCAGGTTGCTGAACACATCAAAGTGCTGGGAGGGTGGTGTGCCTGGACAGGATACAGATGATGTTCCACGCCCCTTCCCACATACCTTGCCCTGTGCATCTCCTCCATTTGGCTGTTCCTGAGTTATATACTTTTATAATCAATAAATAATCTGGTTAAATAAACTGTTGTCCTGAGTTGTGTGAGCTGCTCCAGCAAATTACTCAAACCTGAGGAGGGGGGTGTAAGAACCCTGATTTATAGTGGGTCTATCAAAAACACACTGGACTTGTGACTGATGTCTGAAGAGGGTGGGGCAGTCTTGTGGGAACCCTTACCCCATAGGGTCTGTGCTGACTCTAGGTAGATATCGTCACAACTGAATTGGTTCATAGGGATACCCAGCTGGGGTTGAATTGCTTGGCATGGGGAAACCCATACACGTTTGGTGACCAGGAGTCTGTGGTGGTAGTAGAGAGGAGAGGAGAAAATGGAATGTCTTCCCCTCTACCCTTAGGTTTGAGCTCAGCACGAGCAGAGAGTATCCACAGAGTGGGATGTGCGAGGCCCAGTGGATTCAGAACAGGATATGCCACCTGTACAGCACTGTGCTTCTGCAGGCCACGTTTTAGGAGGGACCCTGGCACGCTAAGAGTGTGGCTGCTGAAGGCACTGCATGATGGAAAACCTAGGGTGTGAAACGTGGCCTAGGGGAACATTTATAAAACCTGGGGATTAAGTCATTAAATAAAAGAGGAATTGGGTTCATTTCAAGAAATGCCTGTGAGTATAGATGCTTCCAGTGAATAAAGCTGGCCTCTACAGTTCCTTCCAATGCCAAGAATCAATGACCCAAAGCACTTCATTCCATAGTTGCACTGCTGTTAGTATGGCATTCTTAAACACAGGGAGGCTGGCTGCAGATTTTTACAGGAAAGGATAGCAAAAATGGTAATAATGTGTGTTGATACTTGTAGCCTAGAAAGAAGAAAGTTTTGGTATTTCCCCACATGATTATCCTGGAGCCCATATTCTGTCATTTTTTGATCCCTCAAAGCCCTTCATGTTTATACATTGTTTTTTGCTTTGTTGAACTTTTTAAAAGTGCTAATGTTAAAAGCTTTAGAAATCAATGCATAGGTGGAGTTCCATCAATCTCCTTTCCACAAACATTAATTGAGCACCTGCTGAGTGCCAAGTCTAGGGAATACAGCAGTATACCTAAAATTCTAATGATGGGGGACATATAGCAAACATATGAAGAATGACTGTTCAAATGAGGAAAAATAGAGGGGGATCATAACAGTATATCAAGTCACAGAGAGTGTTCCCACAAGGCTTCGTTGAGCAAATGGCATTTGAACTGAGACAAGAGCCAGAATTATCCAATAAGAATTATCCATGGTTACTTAACAGTGAGCTGGCCAAGACTGGCCCAACTTAATACTGGTGCGTGTGGCTCACCAGATTCCAACTTTACATAAAACTAGAAGTTTTGGTTTCTTCTTCCTGCTCGTGCCTCAGAAGAAGAGGCTGGCTGCAACTTCCCACAAGGTCCAAGTTCTCCAATGTTAGACATCTGGCTTTCCCAGCACCTGCTACAAACAGCACCTAAACTGACCACCTGGAGCCTAAGCAGATTTTTTTTTTAATTTTTTTTTTCAACGTTTATTTATTTTTGGGACAGAGAGAGACAGAGCATGAATGGGGGAGGGGCAGAGAGAGAGGGAGACACAGAATCGGAAACAGGCTCCAGGCTCCGAGCCATCAGCCCAGAGCCTGACGCGGGGCTCGAACTCACGGACCGCGAGATCGTGACCTGGCTGAAGTCGGACGCTCAACCGACTGCGCCACCCAGGTGCCCCGTAAGCAGATTTTTTTGTGTGCAAGGCCACCTCATGGTCACTTCGTAAAAAAGTGAGAGGATACGGTTTTTCAGAAGCACAGCACCCAGAGACCAGGGCACCCACGTAGCTGCTGTTTTTTTGTCTATGGGGTTCAGCCTGTACCAAGTGACTCTGCAGGTGTTCTCCATGCTCCTGGTGCCTCCCCAGATCTGCACAGAGAGTAAACCAGGCAAATACCCAAGGAAAGAGCATTGTGGGCAGAGGGAACAGCCCCTAGAAAGCCTTGTGGCATGTTTAGGGAGGACCAAGGAAGCCAATGTTGGTGTAGCAGAGTGAACAAGGGGAGAGCGGGTAGAAAATGAGGTCAGAGCAGGGCTCAGATCATGGCACCTGTGGGCCATGGTAGGAACTTAGGATTTGTTCTATGTAGAATGGGAAGCCCTTGGAATATTATGAGCAGCAGAAGTCACAGTCAAATGTATACTTTCTATGGGATGGTTCTGGCTGCCGCGTGGAGGATAAATTAGAAGGGATGTGAGTAAAAAGAGAGAGACCATTTAGGGAGTCATTATGGTAATCCACGCAGGAGATTGTAGCAGTGACCAATTAACTAGATAAAACCTATAATTTAAGAATTCAAGTACCCTGCTTATTCTTTTTTTTCTTTAGAGAAATAACTGAGCATAACATCTTATCTTTGTTTATCGCTTTTCTTGCCATATAATCTACATAAAATCTTAGTACCCACAGACTCCCATCTTTCCTTAAAACAGAGCAACATCACAGGGTACACTTTTATGTCCATTTTCACAAGTTCAAAGTGATCGGGTAATATGTTAAAATCATACTTCTCTTATGCCTTTTTACTACATTAAGCTGTTTATTAATCTCCTACAATTGGTGGTTTATTATTACTGTTATTATTATTATTGTTGTTGGCACTGTAAGGCATATAAAGAAGCATGAGATACTATTTTAGACATAGGCATAAAACCTTAAGTAAGGGGGCACCCGGGTGGCTCAGTCAGTTGAGTGTACGACTCTTGATTTCAGCTCAGGTCACGATCCTAGGGTCAGAGGATCGATCCCTGAGACAGACTCCTTGCTGAGCTTGGAGACTGCTCAAGATTGTCTCTCTCCCTCTCTCTCTCTGCCCCTCCCCCATTCGTACTCATGTTCTTTTTCTCTCTCTTAAAAAACAAACAAAAACCTTAAGTAAGAGTGTACGGCATTATGTGAATAAATGCCAAATAAATGTTATAAAAAAAATAGGTGTCTATCTATCCTAAATAGTGAGACTATGAGGTAAAAGTTATTACTTTACCATTTGAAAAATCTATATTTCAAAAAACAGAATAAAAAGTAAAAGGCAAACACAGAAGGACACTATTTATAACATATATGACAGGGGAAAATTTTTCTTCTTGCTGTATAAAGAGCTCTTGAAAATCAGTAGGAAAAGGACAAGCAGGTGAGTTTCATAAACTAGCAAAAGATCGAGATCGGCCATTCACAAAGAAGAAATAAACATGAACACCCACAGGGGTGCCTGAGTGGCTCAGTCGGTGAAGCGACCAACTTGATTTCAGCTCAGGTCATGACCTCATGGATTGAGCCCCACTGTGGGCTCTGTGCTGGCAGCATGGAGCCTGCTTCGAGCTCTCTCTCTCTCTCTCTCTCTCTCTCTCTCTCAAAATAAATAAGCATTGAAAAAAATGAACACTAGATATGTGTGTGATGGGTGTGGGGGAGATTCAACCTGAGTGGCAATGAAAAAAATTTAAACAGCAACGAGACATTATTTTTACCAATAAAACTAGAAATGACTTTATAAGGGAAATATCCAGGGTTAACAAAGATTTCAAAAAAAAGAATACTCATAAGCTATTGGTTTTGGGTTTTTTAAATTTTTTTTAACATTTATTTATGAGACAGAGAGAGAGCATGAACAGGGGAGGGTCAGAGAAAGAGGGAGACACACAGAATCTGAAACAGGCTCCAGGCTCTGAGCTGTCAGCACAGAGCCCGATGCGGGGCCCGAACCCACAGACCACGAGATCATGACCTGAGCCGAAGTCGGACACTCAACCGACTGAGCCACCCAGGCGCCCCTAAGCTATTGGTTTTTAAGTACACATATCAAAAGCCTTAAAAGTGCATGTACTTTGGCATAAAATCTCTATCAATCAACTCTGTAGAAACAATTATAGATGGATAGATGGTTTGCCTTTTTAAATTTACATAATAATGTATAAGGCTGGGTCCCACAGGAAACAGATTATGTAAGTTCAAATTAGCATGTTTCCAGAAGGGTTTCGTTTCTAAGAGTCAAGGTGTTGCGCAGGAACCACAGGCTAGCTGAGGCAAAGCTCTGAGCCGTCCTCAGTCTGCAGAGATGAGAAAAGGGGAATGCTTCTGGGGAGCACTCTGCAGCTCAGGCCACCTGGAGAAATGTAGTGACCTCTGGGCAAGAAACACAAGGAACTTAAGGCAACATTGCCGAGAAAGAGTCATCTCCTGCCAGGGCCACCCACTGGCCCAAACCAGCCAGAATCAGAAGGCATCAGAGCAGATCATTAGTCCACACAGATCAGCTTCCTGGGTTGAGGAAGGAGGCAAGGAACTGGAGGCACAGGAACGTGTCCAGTAGGGCAGTAATGTTTAAATTAGTAAAAAACGGGGAACAGTAAATGTTCAACAAAATAGGACGAGTTAAATAAATGGTATATCCATGCAATG
Organism: Lynx rufus; assembly: GCF_022079265.1. Taxonomy (NCBI): domain Eukaryota; kingdom Metazoa; phylum Chordata; class Mammalia; order Carnivora; family Felidae; genus Lynx; species Lynx rufus. The sequence goes on from NW_025814834.1 coordinate 173,599,014, forward strand.
AAATACTGTTTAGATATTTTAAATGTTCTCATGGAGACATAACTATCAATGTGTAAAGATGCCTGCATTATATTATGGACTGTAAATTCTTTTAAAAGATTACAAAATTGTAAAATCCTAGTTTGGTTTGAAAGCAAAACAAAATTTAAACATTAAAAAAAAGGGAAGGGCACCTAGGTGGCTCAGTCGGTCAAGGGTCCTACTTAGTCTCAGGTCATGATCTCATGGTTCATGGGCTCACCCACATCAGGCTCTGTGCTGACAGCTCAGAGCCTGGAGCCTGCTTCAGATTCTGTGTCTCCCTCTCTCTCTCTGCCCCTTCCCTGCTCACATTCTCTCTCTCAAAAATAAATAAACATTAAAAGCAAACAAACAAAAAACAACAAAAAAACAAAACAAAAGTTCCTGTATGTATGTGGAAATTTTCTATAAAGAGATACTATAGCACCTTGCCACATTTAGTTGAACTGCTTATAATTTTGAGAAAGCACAGGTTTATATTTGTGTAGTAAACTTTTTTTAGACCTTAATGTTTTTTTTGGAGCAATGTGATTCACAGCAAAATTGAGAGGAAGATACAGAGATACCACATGCACCCTCTGCCCACACATATACATATACATAGCCTCCTCCATTATCTACGTCCCCCACGAGAGTGATACATTTGTTACAGTTGATGAGCTCACATTTACACAACATAATCACCTGAAGTCTGTAGTTTGCAATGCGGTTCACTCTCGCTGTTGTACATTCTAAGGGTTTGGACAAATGTATAATAACATGTATCCGTCATTACAGAGTATTTCCACGGCCCTAAAAATCCTCTCCTCCTTTCCTCTAGTACACTTTTTAAATCCATGATCTCCTGATACCCCTGATTTAGTTCAACCTAATTAAACAAAATAACATAGCAATAATTATTACTCCTCATTCCCATAGACCACGTGGATGTACCTGGGGGGTGGTCCAGAGAGAGATGGTTTGTGCTGCATTCTCTCACAGTATGGACAGAAGTCCTGGCTCAGAAACTGTGCCTTAAAGCACTGAGATAATTGGAGAAAAGGCAAGCCAGTTTTGCACTGTCCTTTTGCTTAGACTTGCAAAAGCAAAACAGACTAGAACGCAAGTGCAAAGGACGTTAAATTTCCAGCTGATAAAGGCTGGCTCAAAGATTTAAAAACGGCGCAGTCTGCAAAACTCCTGGGTATAATCCACCTGAGGACATTGTGATGACTCAATACTTCGTTTTTTGTTTTTGTTTTTTTCTCCTGTAAAATTAAGGAAAGTGATTCTGAACAATTATGCTTTATCAGAGCAGATTTTAATACTAATTAATCTCCTTTGTTTAAAGTAGGTGATTTCTAGAACTTGGATTCACTGTTGCTAGTCAATTACAAGGCGGTGAGATGGATTATATGGACTATCTCTCTTTTTAAAGACTTTTTTTTTATGTTTATTTTTTGAGAGAGAGATTGACAGAGTGTGAGCAGGGGAGCTGCAGAGAGAGAGGGAGACACAGAATCTGAAGCAGGATCCAGGCTCTGAGCTGTAGGCACAGAGCCCGATGCAGGGCTCGAACCCATGAACCGTGAGATCATGACCTGAGCCGAAGTCGGATGCTCAACGGACTGAGCCACCCAGGCGCCCCTGGACTGTTTCTCTTTTTACCTATCGAAATAAATTTTCCTCAGTTCTTATGTACTATGAAACTTTGATCTTTTGAACTTTAGTTTACCAGTAAAGAAAGTTCTGAGGGTCCATAGGAAAGAAGAGTATCCCTCTGTACTTGGGTGATAAAGGAGGTGTTTATAAAGGAGATAGCACTCTACTCTAGGACTAACATAAAATTACCATTTGTCAAGGGCTGACTGAGATCCAGACTCAGTGGTACATAATTTGTACATCTTATATTGATAAGGATTATTTTTCTAATCTCACAGATGAGACACTGGAAATCAGAGATGTGAAGTAACTTGCCAAAGTCAATTGACATCTGGGGCGAGGATTCAGAATCAGGTCCATAGGACATGTCCTTAACCACTACATTACACTGCTTGTGATTAAGGATTAATTTTGCACAATTATGGAAAAGACTTTTTTTTTTTAAATGTTTATTTATTTTTGAGACAATGCGAGAGACAGAGTGCAAGCAGCAGAGGGGAAGACAGAGGGAGACACAGAATCTGAAGCGGGCTCCAGGCTCTGAGCTGTCAGCCCAGAGCCCGACGCGGGGCTCGAACTCACGAACCGTGAGATCATGACCTGAGCTGAAGTCGGACGCTTAACCGACTGAGCCACCCGGGCACCCCTCTTTTTCATTCTCTACACTGTTGTTTCTTAAACTTCAGTGTACATAGGAATCATGTGACATGTTTGCAAAGAATACAGATTTTCTTGTCCTGTTTTGAGAAATTCCAATTCACTGAGTTCAGAGCAATCCAAGTTGTGTTTTATTATCCAGCATCCTGCATGATTATGACCCACCTCAGGTGGTCTGAGGTTCAAAGGTTAGAAACCACTGTCATTGTCTCCAAGTACGAGCCCTTCATCCTTTCTGGAATATTTTCCCACCTCCTATCTCCTCTTTCAACTACATTTTATTTGTCAATTCCTTTGTGGAAGAAGATTCCAAAGCAAAGTAAGCATTGCAAAGAGAATGACTGAAAACAGGGAGGGGTGGATATTAAGGAAGCCAGGCCTCTGTGCAGTCTGCTGTTTCAATTTCTGGAACACCAGGGACTGCTTATTTTAGTCAATTACAGCTTGAAAATTGCAACTCCACCAGCTTCTGGAGCATACCCTTCTACTCTGGACTGAAATAGGTAAAATGTAGTATCTGTTAAGTAAACAGCCACTTACATATTAGTCTCGCTCTGTCAGCACCAATTATAATTCCTTCAAAACAAGCTATACAATCTTGTGGGTTTTGCCTTTATAAACCTGTACTCCCTGCTTGGAATTTGGAGCACACTATCAATTTTGGTCCACTCTGTGTCTCCCAGATTGCAATTTCTCAGACCCCAAATGTTTTTGGTTGCTTTCTAGCCTCTTCCTCTCAGTCAATACCTTCATGGAATCATTCCCATCCTCCTTAAGCCGGTTTGGTGTGAAATTGCTCTATGATCTCCTTTTTACATAACTCTATTTTTTCTGTTATCACACAGTTTTTCACAAATTGAAAGACCATGCAGCCCATTGGATGCCCAATACAACATTAATCAAATAGTAGTGCATAGCTGAAAGACAATTCAAATAGAAGAAAACATCCACGGTGTAAATGTGTATGTCATGCTGTACAACTGCATATAAGTGACGGAAGAAAGATGCAGAAGAGTAAGGTGTGCTGGGCTATCATTTTCTATAAGCCAAAAGTAGATCACGCCAAAGAGTAAGAGCGGATTGGATTGGTTGCTCATTTTGCATCTAAAGTAACCCTTTTATTTTACTCTGCCTTGAGAAATCAACTTCGGTTAATTTCATTGATGTCAGAGTTCGGTTCAATGTTGTTAAGAAAGAAATGGAATACTTTGGGAATAACTCTGGGGATATAATGAATTCCTTGCCCCTGGGAAGTTTACGAACCACAGCGGAACGTCAGCCACTTAAGGGTTCTGTGGAGGGACGTTAAGTCTAGCTGGGAAGATGGACGAGATGCCTTGATAGATGTTCCTTTTTATTAACTTGTTAAAAGAGAATAAAAATCCTGTTGCTTAAAACAGTTTGTATATTGTTGGTAGAAAATTGAGGAGTAATGTAGAGGAAGGGGCGTGTGTTTTAGAGCCACACAGACCTGGGAATGAATCCTAGATCTCTACCTGCAAGGTGGCCTTGAGGAATGTACTGAACCTCTCTGATCGTTGAGTTTTTCATCTGCACAATGGTGATAAAATACCCACTCTTCAGGATGATTAAGATAACATGGAAGGATTTATGTAAATTTATACATGGCAGCTTGACTCATGGAAGCATTTAGAATGTTAGTTCATAGAATTCCAATGATGAAGAAATGATTTGGGCATAGGTTTAGGAGTTAAAGTACTTTAAAAATCTTTCTGAAGGTTTAATTTCTATCATAATAATACATGGTATGGCTCTCTGGCATTAAAAAAAAAAAAAGACAAAGAAGAAAAAATAAAAAACCCCTCACACTTCATCACAATAACATTTGCCACATTAGCACAGGCTTCACAATTCAGCTTCCCCGTGGAGTTTGGTGAGATTTTCAGCTACACTCCCCTCCCCAGTCCCATTTCATATTTTTATTTTGTTGTTGTCTTTTTAAAAAAGGAAAGTCTGGTTGTGTTGCTTATCTACTATTACTTCCAAATAAGAACATGCTTTCATTTACTGAAATTGGATCCCCATTCACTGCCTTGGCACACTCAGGACTGTCTTCTCCAGAGGGTTGGAGGCCTGTTAGATGGCGCACAGTTGGAAGCTGGTGGCACTGAGTCCCTGCCAAGGCTGGCAGACCTTTAAGATGGCATCTGGTGACCTTTTCCCTGAGCCCCCCTGGGTCCTCCATTTGAGATTTGATGTTCTCGGCAGGGGTGTAATCCAAATCAAATGTGAGATCTGGTGAGTTGGAGTTATACCGGAGGTGGGCCAATGGGAAGTCTCTACACTGCTTTGGGCAGTCGATGCTCCCAGAAGCCCTTGCAATGTTTCTTTCTAACCCTGAGACTCTGAGCTCTAGTAGACGGTGCCCTAAAGGGCTGATTTGCAGGAAGAGCCCAGTGTGACAGAGGGAACAACTGAACAGCTTTTGCCTCATTTATTTATCATCCAGCAATGCAGTAATCCTAATTGCTCTAGTTGCAGGATGGCACTAAACTCTTCACGGCGTCCCTGAGAGCTGCAGCCGAGGTCAGAAGTACACATGAAGAAGCCAGTCGTGCCTTGTTTCCAACATCGTGTTGATGGCATTTTTTTCCTCCTCTTCAAATGGCAAATTTCTATTTTCAGTTCTGCAGGTAGATAGCACACAAGCCTCGAAGAAAGAACTGTGCGTTTGTGAACAGCCTAACAACCAATGTGTGTTGACGAATTGTTTGTGCTAACAACAGGCACATGCCGTTTCTCAGCTGGGGAGTCATTTTCGTGATAATTTTAAAGTGCTATGTATGTTGTTTTTTTTTTAAACAGCTTTTACTTTGAACAGATTTAACAGGTTATTTTTGGTTTTACATCTACTGTGACTGTTTTAACAGACAGGCAGATACATTTCACATTTCTCAGGCAATTCTGTCCTGAAACTGCCCACAAAAGGATTTTGAAGGTGATTAACAAAAAGATGATTTATCTCCCTTGCCTTTATCCAGTGGAGTTAACTCTCTGCCCCAAACCCATTCTTGCCTTCAAATCTGCACTTCCTCCTCCTCTACTCTCTGCTCCTCACAAAATGTAAACTTTCATGGATTCTCTCCTGACTCTAAGGGCAGTAGGCACTCGGGGGTCATCAGGCAGATTTAGGTTTAAATTCCGGTTCCACTATTGAAAAGCTGTGTACAATGAGACAAATCACATCAACTCTCTGAGCCTGAATTCCTTCATCCAAACAACGCAAATAATATAAGCACCTACCTATAGGGTTAATCTCAAGATTAACTACCTAGTGTATGTGAATGGCTCTAATGGGACTGTCATGTAGTTAAACGCTCAGTAATATTTTTTTTTAATTTTTTTTAACGTTTATTTATTTTTGAGACAGAGAGAGACAGAGCATGAACGGGGGAGGGTCAGAGAGAGGGAGACACAGAATCCGAAACAGGCTCCAGGCTCCGAGCTGTCAGCACAGAGCCCGACGCAGGGCTCGAACTCACAGACTGCGAGATCATGACCTGAGCCGAAGTCGGCCGCCTAACCGACTGAGCCACCCAGGCGCCCCGCTCAGTAATACTATTTTTGCAACCATTGCAAATCCTAGTTATTCGTCCTTCTTACGAACTGCAAATAACACTGATTCTCTGTAATATTCACTTGACATTGATTTATATGCTAATTAAGTATGTTTCATATTTATGTAAATTTTATACTAATTTCTTTGAACGGGTTATGGAAATATAATGTATCCATCTATCTATTATATATACACACATAAAAATGCACATGTCATATATATAGTCTCACCAAATTTTCGCAAATGGGTTAAACACTCGTAACAAGTGCCAAGGTAAAAGACAAAACCAAAACCAAAAAAAAATTGAATAGTACAGATACCACAGAAGACTTTGGTATTCCCTTCTGGGCTCTACACCTCCCTAAAAAGGTAACCACTACCTAGAAGCTATCGATCTAATTTCTGGAAGTAGATTTTTACCTGTGGTTAACTTTACTCTTTGTGTTATTTTTGGACAGCCAAATGAAATTAAATTTCTTGAGGTCAGGGATCATATGCTCTATGTCTTCTTTCACTGCAAGAATTATTTGTTAAATACACACCTTTGTCCTCACTTTCCCGCCTTCCTCTGTTGTCATTCGACTGCACCCGTCTGGAAAATCCCAGCCCTGAACGCGCCCATCTCTCCTTCTCCCATCTCCACAAGGACTCCTAGGCAATCCTAGAGAAGGGTATGCCCCCTCTCAGCCCGAAGCCACAAAATTGTGGTCTCCAACCTTCATGGCTACTTGGTTGTACCCAGCCGACCTTTCTTCTTGTTCTGACCAGCTCTTTTCCACTTTTCATAGCAGCTGCCTCAAGCCATCTGCCCTCAGTTCAGACTTCCTTCCCTAGCACTTCCCCCTTGAGAGCCAACAGGGAAGCATACCTTATATATCAAAGAGAAAAGTCAAGCTGTCACCCAATGTATAAATAAATTTGTCTACATCCTCACCTATCTCCCTACCCTGAGGTTTCATTTCTACCTCTGTTCTCTCAATGACACCCCACCTCACTTTGTTGGGGTTCATCATATTTCATCAATGGCATCCTCTCTCCCTCTGGCTCAGTTGGCACCATTGACATTTAATTGTGTTAATGTGTCCACTATCCTTCAACATGATAACAACAAAGCCCAATCTGAAACCCTCATTGCATTCCAGTTACCAATCCGTCTCTCTCCTCTCTTGCAGCCAAACTTCTTCGCAGAGGTCTTTATACCTCTGGGATTCGGTTTCTTGCCCCCTTCTTTCCCCAGCCTACTTCAGCCCAGCATCCATCGCCATTACCTCACAGAAGCTCCTTTGTCAAGATTCCTGCCGGTGTCCTTATGGCTTAAAACAATGGACACTTTTCAGAACTCACCTTTCTCAGGAGCCCCTGACTCTGTTGACTATGCCCTCTTTCTGGAAACATCCTTTTCACTTTGTTTCCAAGCCCCACGCTCCCTGGTTTCCCTCCTGCCTTACTGAGAATTTCTTCTAAATCTCCTTGTAGGGCTCTTCTGCTCTTTGTAAATGTAGGTGTTCCTCTGAGTTCTTTATCAGGACTTCTTTCCTTCTCATGCTACCTCAACCAAGAGGATTTCTATAAAAAGCATACATACATTCAAATCATTGCCTGTGCTTTGTTTGGCTTTATCAAATCAACAAGTAACGGAGTGATTGTTTTATGCTCCGATGATGTCATGATTTAAAATGGATCCTTTGCATTGTATCAATACTAACAGTTGGAATTTAGTGTGCCTTCTATAGCTATATAGAAATTGACTTTTCCTGATTATAAAATAATATTGTAATATCTTGGGGCGCCTGGGTGGCGCAGTCGGTTAAGCGTCCGACTTCAGCCAGGTCACGATCTCGCGGTCCGTGAGTTCGAGCCCCGCGTCAGGCTCTGGGCTGATGGCTCAGAGCCTGGAGCCTGTTTCCGGTTCTGTGTCTCCCTCTGTCTCTGCCCCTCCCCCGTTCATGCTCTGTCTCTCTCTGTCCCAAAAATAAATAAACGCTGAAAAAAAAAATTTTTTTTAAATAATATTGTAATATCATAAAATAAATTTTTAGGAATATTCTGAATTCTGCTACCCACAGACACTTACTGTTTATTTCTGGCATGTTTCTTTTTAGATGTACTATGTACTCTCACACATAAACACATACATTATGTACATGCATTTTACATAGTTGAGATAATTATAGTTTTCACTTATTTGTATAACTGGACATTTTCTTGTGTCATTAAGACTATTCCTAACTATTTTCATGGCTTTATAAATTCTATCATAAGAACATAGAATGAAATATTCAACATATTCACCTATTACTAAATACTTAGAATTTAAAATTTGTCTGCTTCTGCATTCTTTTCCATAATACCCAATTTTAAATATTGATTTAGTAGGTTAAAGCATTGCGACTTCCTGACTGAGCCTTCATACATTTTGTCAGGTCACCCAATATATTAATTATATCTATTTATATGGACGTTGGCATTTGACTTTCTTATTTTCGAAGTTTTCTCAATTTAAAATGATCTTATAATTGCTTTGATTTGTGAGTCTTCAGTTGATAAACAAGGTAGACTCTTTTTTTTTAGTTTGTTTATTATTTGCATTTCTTTGAATCATTCCTACAGTTGGTTTTTCCTTTTCTTTTCCCTATTTAATATTAAATTTAAATGGAGGACTCTTGAGAAGAAAAGAAGCCACAGGATAGCATAGTCTCTCTAGCTAAATGATCCATACACAGTAACCAACGTCTCCTCCTTCATTCCACCGTGCTGAGTTACCACTGTTCACACCACCAGAGTAACACCCTCTATTTCTTATGCCAGCCTAGTGTATTCAGAGTCTGCCCTGTGAGTAACCAAGTGCAAAACTGTTTCTTCACAGCAAGGAAAATGAGAACTTGAAGGCAGAAACTCAAACAGTACTCCAGAAATCCATGATTGGTAGTGCAAGACAGATGAGCAGAGACTCCCCAGCTCCTACTAATCCTAATGATCATCAAATCAACCATGACCCAGATGATGAGGAAGAAAACAAGCACCAAGAGAACAACCAGAGCCCAGAGAAAAACCAGAAATTCCTCACAGGAGCACTCACAAGCAGATTTCTGGATGGCAAAGTGATTGACAAAAACCCAAGCTTCTTTTGGTAATTGACTAGGAAAATTCAAATTAGGTTCATACCACACACCCTTGTACTAATGGTAATTAATATATTTTGCATAAGAGGGACTTGGAATTCATTTTTTAAATCAGAAAATAAATTTGAGATCATTTTGTATATTGCATTCTGGTTGACCACCAAGTGAATTGGCCAACCTACTCTACCTGCAGCTAAATCAGTGATAATCATATAGTGATACATGTAAATGTACATGCAACCCTGGGATGTGCTCAGGGGGAAAGGTCTGTCTAACATTACAAGAAGAGGTCATTTATTTTCAAAATCCAATGCGACCAGAACTGTATATCGAAAAATTATCAGCCAAAACCATCTTGATAGAAATATATATCTCTGCACTCTGTTAAGAATCAACCAAACAATTCACAACACACTAACTTGATAATGATGAATCCATATGATTAGTAATTTGTAATTAAAAAGCAAGAATAGCAGCAATTGGAAACTGGATCCAAATCAAGACAAAACTAATGATTCATTGATAGCAAAGTACCACTTCCAAAAATTGCTGAAATTGCATTTAGACGGATACATAGAGTAGGAGTTTTGCAGTGACGCCAAGCATTAAGTGACAGCCAAATATTTCAGTAGAATACTGAATTCGAGTCTGCAGTAAACTCTAACATAACTATTTTTAGTTTATAATTTTAATAGCCCTTACTAAATCACTTAGATCCTAGCTAGTCTTTAGTCATCTGAGAAAATAAAAGCCTATAGATTTGTGATCTTTTCCTCGTAAGAACTCTGCGAAGCTTATAATTTAGAGTGGTTAATGGCCCACCAGTGGACCTCAGACCATACTCTCTGCAAGGTCTAGTTGAACACAGGTCCCAAAAGAACAGTGACTTGCCCAGAATGTCAGTGGCGCAACCTACGCTGGAAATGGTGCCTCCTAATCCCCAGTTAATGTGTTCTTTCGGCTGTCTTATAAGTAGTCCTTGAATTCAGGGCCTGGTTGCAGCAGGATATAGTGCATCTGCAGAGGTGAAGTGACCTATTGTGAACTTCTAGCGACCTCTGAGTTTTTACATAATTTTGACTCTGGCATTAATGTATTTATTGTTACTCCCCAAGGATAACCTTGGTAATAATCTCATGTCATAAAACACTTTATTATTGACTGGTTGCTTTCAGATAAATTATATCATTTGCTGTTTGGAATTAACCCCTTGAGGTAGGTACCAGTGTTTTCTCTATCACTATGGTATAGATGATAAAACTAAGGCTCAGAGGGGCACCTGAGTGGTTCAGTCAGTTAAGCATCTGACTCTTGATCTAAGTTCCCGCCATGATCTCAGGGTTGTGAGTTCAAGCCTTGTGTTGGGCTCCATGCTGGGCATGAAGCCTACTTCAAAAAGGGAAGGAAAACAAAACTGAGGCTCAGAAAAGTTGAAGAGGCTCATAAGTGTAGAGAGAAGATGTTTATCCAGGTTTTCTTCTCTCTCTTTTTTTCAAATCATCTTTCTAATTATAAAGTACTGCATACTCATGTACAATTTTGGCAGATGGAGAATATAAGAAGAAAACTCAACCAAAGAAAAATAATAACATATTTCTTTCTTTTTTTCTCTGTGCATAGATATAGAATGAGAATCATTATGTATTTACTCCTTGTGATCCTGCTCAATTCATTTCATATTAAGAATTTTCACCCTGGCTTCAAAAAATTCTTCCTAAGCATCATCTTGAATGGTTCTATGAGAATCATACTCAGAACAAGCACTTAAATATCATTTATTATGTGCCAGGCACCATTCTAAGTTCTGTACATGTATTAACTAACTTAGTACTCCCAAGCACCCAATGAGGTAGGAACACTTATTCTCTTCAGCCCGTACAGGAAGGAACTGAAAAACAAGGAAGTCAAGTGCCTTGCCCAGGTCCTGAGGCTGAGAAGGGACAGAGCCACAACTGAAGCCCAAGTCCTAGGTTCCTAATCACCACCAACTGTATTCATTCCTTTGTATGGATATAACATGGCTCATTTAACTAATCCCTTACTGATGGGCATTTAAGTCATTTCTAGTTTTTCTCTTATAAATGGAAATGGGTTTCTTGACACTCCCTCTACCACATCAAGCAGCCCATTCATGGAACAGATTCCGCAGTAGCCATTATCATGGCCAGAATGTTCACTGAATAAGCTGTTCTTGGACCTCCAAGATGTGGATTCTTTGCTAGCTCTGTAGTGCTAGAGGGGGATGATTTGCTCCTCCCCTCCCAGAACTCAATGAGGTTTCTTGTGGGAGACTCAGCAGGGCTAACACCCAGCCACCAAATACAGCAAGGCCTCCTGGGAGGTGTGGGTTCTGACTAATTGGTTCTGTCTGCCGAGTCTATGATGCTGGCCTGCCAGATGGCAGCCACAGTTGCCTGGTAAAGAGACCCTCATTACCACCTTGACTAAGTGGTAAATGGAATGCTGCTGCAGTGAAAGAAGTAAACCAATCAGAACTCCTTCTAGATCCTTCTCTCTCACACATAGATGAAAATAAGCTTTCCTGCCTGGGATGTAACAGGCAATCTGGACTGCCTGAATTTGCTCCAAAAGAAAAGTTGCTGATAAAGACTGAGCTAACGTGGGTGAGGACAGGCAAGTGTGAAACTCTTTTCTACATTACAGATCAAGTTTGAAGAGTATCATTAGTTAGTAGGAGGTAAGTAAAGCTGAAAATGCTATGAGAGCTCATCGTTTCATGTATCTGAGAACAGTAAGATATCTTAGAAATCAGCAAGTACAAATCTCCACTTCCGAAATGAAGAACGAGGGGCCCAGAGAGCTTTAGTGATTAGTTTGAGGCTTTACAAGTCAAGAGCCTGGCTCTTCTTAACAGTAGCCTTAGAATCCTTTTTCTCCAAATTCTGTTCCTTATGTGTCTTTGAAAATACAAATACTGTTTGTATTATTTCTCAGAAGCATCAGCTCTGCCTTCTCTCAGAAAATAAAAAAGAATGTGTGACTAGCTACAAACTCAGTAGCACGGTTTCAAAAATAAAATTAGAGCGTGTTTTTTGCATCTGGCAGCATGAAAATGAAAAGTGTGAGTGCTTTAATTTTAATAATTATCATAGTTGATCGGTAATGTGTTCTTTTCAAAGTGCTTTTGTGTGTTTTATCTTATTTGTTCTCCACAGTACCCTGAGAGGTAGGTGGAGGCACATGATGTTGTTGACAGAGGTCAAGGACATTTCTACTTGGCCGTGCATTGGTAGATTCATCATGTTCAACACAGAACTTTTGATCCTGCTCTTTTTCTGTGGTCTGTGTCTCACAGAGTAGACTCCCATCTTTGCCGGTTATATCAGCAAGAAACCTGGGCATGCTTTCCTTCTCTCTCTCCCTGAATCTAGTATCACTGAGCCCTTTAAATCCTAACCCTTTATGTCTCTCAAAAATGCCTTCTTATTTCTGCTTCCTCTGCCATCATCCTAATCAGACCACCATTGTACCTCAGCAAGTTGATTTTAATTATCTCCAAACTGGCTGTCCTTTTCTATGCTTCTCTCTCTGTATTGGTCAGCTACTGTAATAATACTGCTGTGTGACAAATCACCCCAATACTCAGTGGTTTATAACAAGAATCATTTATGCTCACATCTGCAGATGTGAGCTAAGACAGCTTTTGCTTTCTTTATTTAGACTTTTCTAGGCTTGGCTGCAAATGATAGATTTAGTTCAGGTCTGCTCTGGGTTTTTCTTACTGTTCTGAACCCAGTAGGCTCCTCAAGGCAAGTTCTTCTTATAGGAATGGAAATGTTTCAAGACAACAGACTCTACCACAAGTACGTATTAAGTCTTTGCTTGTGTCATATCTGATGTGGGAAACAAAGGCAGAAGAAAAAATTAAATTTCCTTGCAACTTAGCCCATTGACAAGTCTGTGAGACAGGCAGAGTGACATTCCTCTGGGAACTCAACTGCCTCAATGTTGACTCTTTGCTGAGGGCAAAAAGTGATCTTAGCTTAACATTATCCTGACCTCCAGGATCCTGTAGGTTTCCTTTAACATAAAAAAAATTCCTTTGGAAACTCCCTTTATCTCTACCCCCAAATATATGTTTGCAATCATCCTCTAAGCATAAAGCTCACTGATATACATCTGAAGGATCTTATTGATGTGCAAATGTTGGGGCTCTGGAGCCAACCCAAGAAAAAAATTCTTAGGATGTCTTTGGTGCAAAACAGGTGGTTTTCTTAAAGCACAGGGATAGGACACATGGGCAGAAAGAGCTGCCCTGGGATTGTGAGGAATAGTTGATTGTTTACTTGGGAGCTGGGGGAGGTAAAGACAGAGGGAAGTTTCCAAAAGCATTTAAAAAAAATTTTTTTTACATTTATTTATTTTTGAGAGACAGAGAGAGACAGAGCACAATTGAGGTAGGGGCAGAGCCGAAGCAGGCTCCAGGCTCTGAGCTGTCAGCACAGAACCCAACGCGGGGCTCGAACTCACAAACTGTGAGATCATGAGCCAAAGTCGGAAGCTTAACTGAGACAGCCACCCAGGTGCCCCTACAAAAGCATTTTAATATGCTAAAGAAGACTCATGGGATACCAGAGGCCTAACTATTGTCAAGCTAAGGCTATTTTTCCCTCAAGGAAAGTATCAATATTAAAACAGTTGGGAATTCCTGGAGGAATGTTCTACTCTGCCAGCCTCAAGTATTTGTCAATGGGCTGCAGGTTCTAAGGAAATTTGATATTATCTACATTTCCTTTTTGCCTTTATTCCACATAATTAGGATTAAGGTTTTATTAGACAGTAACAAACGACCTTATCCTAACAATATCTAGCCCTTTCAAGGTCCTAGAAACCTTGCTTCCAAAATTCCTTGGAGACTTATGCTATCCCTAACCCCCTCCCAACTTGAAAGTATATAATCAGTCACCCATTACAACCCCAGTGCAGCTCTTCTGCCCATGGGTCTTGTCCCTGTGCTTTAATAAAACCACCTTTTTGCACTAAAGATGTCTGAAGCATCCTATCTTGGCTGTTGGCTCTGAACCCCAATACTTCCACATCATTATCCACGAACATCTGCCCCACTGGCCAAGGTAAACCACATGGCAAAGCACAACACAACTGGGGCAAGGGTATATATTTTGCCTCTTTTAGGAAGAACTTCAGAAGCACTCAAGTGTGGCCACTACTTAAAAGACTTGAAACCATTGTTTAATCCCCTTTGCCCTAGTATAAAATGCAAAGTCCTTGATGGCCACTCCAACTCACTTCTGTTCTCTCTACTTCTCTCACATGCCCACCTTTCCCTAAACAATCTCTATTTCCCAGATAGAGTTGTGTTCCATTTTGTCTTCTATGCCTTGTCCATGCTATTCCTTTTATATGAAATTCTCTTCATGTAACCTCTAGTTACACTAGGGTCTCAGCTTACTGAGATATCAACTCTACTAAGAAGCATCGCTGTCTGATCACCAAGATTGTGGTAAATGCCTTTTGTAAGGTACTTGTAAATCAGTCTGTGCATACCCCTCTGGCAGATGTTGCTATACTATTAAAATGGGTTGTTTCCTCTAATGTAAACTTGTGTGTCAGTTACACTAAAGAAAAATAATTAAAAAAATAAAAAAACAATGGTATGAAGTAGGTGCTCACATCTCTATTTTATAGGTGAGAAAACTGAGACACAGTGAGTGACATGAAGTAATTTGCCAAAGCTCATACAACCAGTTGAGTATTGGTGGATCTAGGATGTGAACCCAAGTAGTCTGGATCCCCTATACCTGTCCAAATCTCTCTTTCATTATTGGACCCCACTCCTCAGGAGAAAAATTAAAACTCTCCCTAAAGAGAATGGGATTAAATGCCAAGAAATACTATTTTGTTGAGTCGAGTTGAGCTTGTGAGTGCTAGAAACCATTATAATATTTTAGAATTTTTTGCCCCCAAAGAATGAATTTTTGCCCCCTCAAGGGCAACATTGAGAAAAATGCATGTACTACACTATAATGCCTCTCATAAACACATCATTTATGGTAAAATTTCTTGCAAATAAACCTTATAAGTAAATGAATACTTTTTTTATATAAATAAAAACATAGGCTCCCTTGTCTCCTTCCATGAGTCTGTAAATTCCCTGAGAATAAAAATTTTCTTATTCACTTTTGTTTCCAAAATGCCTCTCTCTATATATTACCCAAAGCCAACATCCAACATTTGTTTACTAGACAAACACTAGAGGCTTTCACATTAGAGTCTGAAAGAAATCAAGCTTATCTATTATTTCCATTGGTTTTTAATATAAAATTGGAGGTATTGGCCAATGTAATTTTTAAAAAGAAAGCAATTACAGACAGAATAATTGGAAAGAGGAAGAACTATTGTCAAATGATACAATTACACACATAAAATTTGAAAGCAGCTAATGAAGAAACTACTAAAACACTAAGAGAATGTGACAAAACAGAATTATATCATCAACATACACAAATCAGTGGCTTCATATATTATAAACAAAAGCTAGTTAGGACACAAAATGGAAGGCAGCATTTACAATTACAAATAAAAGCATATCTATATTAATTAAATAAGTAAATAAACCAAATGCCTAGTCAAACTTAACAAGAAATGTCCAAACCTTTATGAGAAAAAATAAAAAACTCTCCTAAAAGACACAAGAGTAGATTTGAACAATGAAAAGGTATGCTGTTCTTGTATAGAAAAAAAAGTTAACATTGTGAATCGCTATCAAAATCCCACGGACATTTTTTTGAAGAAATAGAAAAATCCAACCTAAAATTCATATTGAATCTCCAGGGACCCTGACGTCCAAAGCAATCCTGAGAAAGAAGGTATACAAGTGTATGGTAATCAAAACACTATTGTACTGGCATAAAGACAGACATTAGAATAATGGATTAGAATAGGGTGTCCAAAATAAACCCTCACATATATGGTCAAATGATTTTTTTAACAAGGGTTCCAAGATGATCCAATGGGGAAAAGATGGTCTTTTCAAGAAATGGCACTAGGAAAACTGGAATGTCCACATGCAAAAATTTGTAGCTGGACCTTCACCTAACACCATATATAAAAATTAACTCAAAATGGATCCATGGCCTAAGTATAAGATCCAAAACTATAAAACTCTTGGAAGAAAAAATGGGCAAAATCTTCACACTGGATCTGAGAATGATCCCAGCTTTGAGCCTGGAATGTCTACTTACACCAGAAGCAATGGAGATACCAAACACTTTCCGAGACTTGTTAAAAAAAAGGTTTGGAATCTAACTTAAAATGGCTCTCACTAAAATAATAATAATAATAATAATAATAATAATAATAATAATATATTAAAGGCTCCCAGTAGCCAAAAGTGGGATATTTTGGCTATCAATAAAAGTAATTTTAATGGATTTATTTTTTTTTTTTTAATTTTTTTTTTCAACGTTTATTTATTTTTGGGACAGAGAGAGACAGAGCATGAACAGGGGAGGGGCAGAGAGAGAGGGAGACACAGAATCGGAAACAGGCTCCAGGCTCTGAGCCATCAGCCCAGAGCCTGACGCGGGGCTCGAACTCACAGACCACGAGATCGTGACCTGGCTGAAGTCGGACGCTTAACCGACTGCGCCACCCAGGCGCCCCAATTTTAATGGATTTAAATACATTGTATATGCTTAAATCTATAACCTTATAGTGATTAAAAAAAAAAAAACAACTCATTGGTCACCTGGGAAGAACGCTAGGGAACAGACTATTTTTTCAACTGGTAAATAATAGAAGCATTTATTGTTTGCTTTTTCTATACAAACTGTATTTTTTTAAGTTTATTTTGAGAAAGAGAGAGAGAGCAATCAGGGCAGGGGCAGAGAGAGAGGGAGCGAGTGAACCCCTAGCAGGCTCCACACTGTCAGTGTGCAGAGGTCTGAGCCACCCAGACACAAACTGTATTTTAGATAATAGTTAATGAAGACAGTTTCTCTGTAAAGAAGCATTCCTATTAATAAATGAGAGCTAATAATAGGATAAGAATATTACCATTTATGAAACCCTAATGGAAAAGAAATGGAGTAAAGCAATGAGCTTATCAGTACCTATAAAAAGAAAGACAATCTGACAGCATTTGTTTGCATGGGACAATGGATCACCTGTGAAAGGATCTTGCTGAAACAATTGAACTTGAATAAGATCAAGACCCTGGTTCTAACCATTTTACAAGATAGAGATGGGATGGTTGGTTAAACCTTGCACAGAAATACAAGCAACCAAATCCAGACTGTGGAAAACTTTATAGGGCACACAACACAGCTTCTTCAGCACATCAATTACAAGGGAAAAAAAAAAAAAAAAAAAACACCAGGAAAAAAAGGTGGGGGTGGGGCAGTGAAGGGAATAATAGGAAGAACTAGAAATTTAAAAAGATGTAAAAGATTTAAACCAATTACAATATATGGATCTTATCTGGTTCCTGTTTTGAATTAAACTGAAAAATACAATGCATCAGATAATTGGGGGATTTTCAACAACTGACTGGATATTTGAAGATGTTAAGAAATTACTGCTTTTAAAAGTATTATAATGGGATTGTAGTTATATTTTCAAAAATTTGTTACTCTTAAGGCAGAAGTTCCCAAACTTTGGCATGTGTTATAAGTACTGGAGGGCTTACTAAAACACATATTTCTGGACCCCAAGCCCTGAAATTCTCATTCAGTGGGTCTCGGGTGGGTCTCAAGAATTCACATTCCTAACATGTTTCTAGGTGATGCTGAGGTTTCTGGCCCAGGGACCACACTTTGAAAGCCACTGCTTTATAGATACATGCTAAAAAAAAAAAATGTGGATGAAATAATAGCCCATCTGTGGTTTATTTACTTCATTTCTGGTGGAAGGTGATGTGGGTATGAATAAAACAAGCATTTCCGTTGATAATTACAGCCTGTGTTTGAAGTGTTCTATAATTACAAGTTAACATGTAAAGAAAATATAAATGTTTATATTTATAAATATATATGTTTATATTTGTAAATATAAATAAAATACTCAAATGATTAATGCTAATACTTATTGTATTGACTTCAGGTATAAAAATCACATGTTAAATTTATTAATTTGGAAATACTTTTTTTTTCAGTTCTGCATTTCTTAAGAAATCCTGTCAAGCTTTTTATATCCATCTTTCTCATGATTGTATTTATTATCACTAGCATCTCTTTTTGAGCCATTTAACAGCTTTCTAGAGCACATCAACACCTTGGTCTCAAATGTTGAAGAAACAGAACTTTTCAAATCTGCATTAGATGCTGTCTCTGCAGATTTCCTCTCAAGCCCCAGCTATGCATTGCACAATATGAAGACAATTCGTTGTGTTCACTTGTCTTGGAGGAGGGTGTTCATGGATTCCACAATATAACCACTTTATTTATTTTTACTGTTTTAATGTTTATTTATTTTAGAGACAGAGAGAGAGAGCACAAGCAGGGGAGAGGTGGAGAGAGAGAGGAAGACACAGAATCTGAAACAGGCTCCAGGCTCTGAGCTGTCAGCACAGGGCCCTATGCTGGTTTCAAACTCTGGAACAGCGAGAGGTCATGACCTGAGCTGAAGTCAAAGACGTTCAACCGACTGAGCCACTCAGGCTCCCCATCACAATATAACCACTTTAAAATAGTTTTTTTTAATAACCAATATTTTTTAAAAGTCTTGTTTACACTCCCCAGACCCCAAGAAGAATTACTAAATCTGTGTTAATGTTTTTAAGTTTATTTATTTTGAGAGAGAGTGAGAGACAGAGAGAGAGAGAGGGAGAGAATGAGTGGGGTAGGAGCAGAGCGAGAGGGAGAAAGAATCCCAAAATGGGATTCAGTCTCATGGTCATTAGATCATGACCTGAGCCAAACTCAAGAGTCAGAGACGTTCAACTGACGGAGCCACCCAGGCGCCCCTAAATCTGTGTTAAACTTCTGTGCTTCATTTGTAACAATTCTTCTAGGTAAATGTCACAATACTGGTGTTATGCCCCAAATCCACTGTGTGTTAGCCACAAGCACTATTTTCTGATTCAAAGTAAAACAAATGAGAGAAACCTGTAGAACTGGAGACTTTACAGATACTCTGGCAACCCTTGAAGTCAGAAACATGGTAATTCTTGATCAACATCTTCCATGTTATCTTCTTTGACACTTTGTGGATACAATGTTTGGAAAAACAACAGCCCCCTGTGATTGGTGTCAGCAAAGGGAGAAGTCTGAAGCCAGGCACACGCCACAGGGCCTGAACAGACCATCGTCACCTTTCTCACACTGTGTTTCTGTATTTGTTCTTCAAATTTGGCACTGTTCTTAAATGCTGGGAGTCAGCGGGGTACCAGACTGTTCTGGCCCACACAGAGCTCTCACTCTATTGAGACACACAGCAAATAACAAATCAAGGTTTAGAATTTACAAATTGTTTAAAATACATTATAATACTCATTCCTCACAGCAGTCCTGGGAATAGAATATAATTTCCTCTTTCCATAGGAGAGCCTATAAAATTTAGTCTGTGGACATCTAGGCTAAAAGATCTGTGATGGCAAGAAGCACACCTGCCTTGTTCACCTGTATCTGTGGTGCAGATAAAGGCATTCAGTAAACTGTAGTGTTTAAATGAGGAAAGGGACACCTTGACTCCATTGGAATGGTGAAGTATTGATAAATGCTCCTTCAGAACCCTACAGTAGAGGGGCACCTGGGTGGCACAGTCAGTTAAGTATCTGCCTTTGGTTCAGGTCACGATCTCATGGTTCATGAGTTCAAGCCCAGCCTTGGGCGCTGTGCTGAGCTTGGAGCCTGCTTCAGATCCCATGTCTCCTGTTCTCTCTGCCCCTCCCCTGCTCACTTGCTCATTCTCTCTCTCTCTTTAAAAAATAAGTAAACATTAAAAAAAATTTTTTTAAAAGAATCCTGCAATATAGAAGTGTATCAATTCTCAGAGGCAGAAAAATATTTGTATGTGGCTGAAAATAGAAATGTTTTATATTACAAATAATTTCCAAAGAAGCATACTGTTCTAAGAAAATGTTCTAGGGATGCCTGGGTGGCTCAGTTGTGTAAGCATCCAACTTCAGCTCAGGTCATGATCTCGTAGTCTGTGAATTTGAGCCCCTCATCGAGCTCTGTGCTGACAACTCAGAGCCTGGAGCCTGCTTTGGATCCTGTCTCCTTCTCTCTGCCTCTCCCCCACTCACGCTCTGTCTCTCAAAAATGAATAAATGTTTTTAAAAAATTAAAGAGGGGCGCCTGGGTGGCGCAGTCGGTTAAGCGTCCGACTTCAGCCAGGTCACGATCTCGCGGTCCGTGAGTTCGAGCCCCGCGTCGGGCTCTGGGCTGATGGCTCAGAGCCTGGAGCCTGTTTCCAATTCTGTGTCTCCCTCTCTCTCTGCCCCTCCCCCGTTCGTGCTCTGTCTCTCTCTGTCCCAAAAATAAATAAACGTTGAAAAAAAAAATTAAAAAAAAAATTAAAGAAAGAAAAAGAAAAAGTTCTAGGAAACACCTGAAATACCTAACCAAACATTTTATAGGATGAAACTGCTCTGTGGACTGAATGTGGAATCTCTCTCCTCCTGGGGTAGTGGGGGAAATGTAGGTTTCAAATCTTACCTGCACAATTCACTAGGGGGTAAATTTTGAACAATTCCTTTTTTTTTTTTTTTACCTTTATTTATTTATTTTGAGAGAGAGAGAGAGAAAATGCTCATGCATACATGCCAGAAAGGGAGGGGCAGAGAGTGGGGGAGAGAGAGAATCCCAAGCAGGCACGATGCTGTCAGCACAGAGCCCAATACGGGGCTTGATCTCACAAACCATGAGAACATAACCTGAGCTGAAAACAAGAGTCTGATGCTTAACTGTCTGAGCAACCTAGGCTCCCCAATGTCATTATTTTTTATGCCTATTCTAGAACTCTCTACCACTCCTGCTCACTCTTCCCACTCAAAAGAGCCTCTTGATTTTTCTTTAAAATGCTTCATGACTATAAAGCACCTACAGGTTGCTATCCATACTGACTGGTTATTCAACATGACTGTCATCAACTGCGTACAGACATTCAGCTTTCAGTGAATCCTTCTGATAATGTCTCCTTTCAATTACCTGACATCAAAAAGGATTATTTTTGTGTGTCTCAATTTATTCCCAAGATTTTATTTTTATCTGGTATGACACGGTAACAGATATAATGACGACTGCCTTTCAGAGAATAGTTTCTTACATTTCCCACACAAAGGCGGCATGCCACATATCACAGGAACACATGAGGAAGGACCAAGCTCTGTCAGGAGGCAGAAGTGAGGGGACAGCACAGGCTACAGTCTTTATACAGGTTTCCACAGGAAAGGCAACGCAGCATAGGGGAAACAGCTTAGGACTGGCTAGCTTGAATAATTCCAGCAGGGTTTGAGCATAGGGGTGGTCCCTAGTTATCCAGTATCTGGACTGGGTTGATTGGGGGCAGGGGAAATATTTGCTTCATGAGAAATTCGTGAACCCTGGGAAGGGCAGTCTCTTCCAGCCAGCAAGGCTACCTGAGATGTCAAAACGTCATAAAATACAGACAATAAAAAACATGAGTAATACACCTACACCATGGCAAGAGGGAATGGTACTTCATCACTCACCTTTGTTCCATCATTTATTCTATTGTAAACTTTATGAACGTTGCTCTTGGGATATAATATTCTGGGCTTTTGAATCTCTTCTGTTCCATTCCTGACAAAACTCACAATTGCCTTTGCTGTTCTTCTTCAATCTGTTAATTAAAACAGTCTAAAGGAGTGGCTGGCTGGCTCCATCATAGAGCATGGGACTCTTAATCTCAGGGTTGTAAGTTCAAGCCCCACGTTGGGTGTGGAGCTTAATATATATATATATAATATATATATATATATATTATATATATATATATGTGTGTGTGTGTGTATATATATATACACACACATATATATATATACACACACACACACACACAGCCTAAGGATACCTTTATCTCTAATAAGAACCCTATATTTGCCTATAAATGCCTTATGATATACCTATTTTTCCTTTGTCGCAGATACCTTCTTTCTTGCACAAATGAAACGGCACTGTTTTACTGTTAATATATTTGTCAAATGTATGAATTGCATAATGCTGAGATTGATGTTGAGACAAGCATTCTTTGGGGACTCATTGATTCAGTCACTCTATGGACTGAAGTCACTTAGAACTGGGAATGTGTTTTAAGAGATTGTTTCCTCGTTCATATTCTCCCTTCTTTCTTCTTTCTCTTTTCCTCTCTCCTGATCCTTACTACCATTTGTCTTTGTTTCTTTAAGATTCCCATCCAGGCAAATGCCCATTGTAGCTCAGTACCAACTGGAGACCAGTCCCTATCCTATATCCATGGCCTCCCCGGGAGAAACCTCAGAGACTGGTCTTTGGAACAGATGGCAAGGGACAGCTCTGACCAACCTAAAGTACGTATACTAAGACTTGCCTTGTTTTCTATTGTGGATGAAGGGTATTATTTGTTGCCTGTAGACTTTGATGTGCAGCAGATAATGAGACAGTCTGAGAGGGACGCTAGAGGGCATATGATGAAGCTTCCAAGAAGCTCCTTGGTGAGCTTACAAGCAAACCTTGATTGTCTCAACTGAACTTCTCATCTTTCTTCCACCTTCTTCCTCTGGAGACAATGGGTCTCTAAAACTTGGCATTCTAAATTCTCTTATAATTTTGTAGAAGACGGATTTTGTAGAAGACGGTTATTTTGTAGAAGACGGATGATATACCTTCAGTAGCCTTCTAACAGAGTATGTACTCTAAAATGATTTTCTTCTTTTCTTCTTCGGAAGGCAACAGTCCCGAGGTATTGCAAACTAATAAATATGCCCAGAATGAATACCTACCTCCAGGTGTTACCAGCTTGCACTGTTCTAGGCAAGGCCTGAAAGTGGGTGCTCTGATAACAGCCCCACTAGGCTTCTGCTTCTTTTCATTGGCCATCACTTCTCATTTTAGAGCTGTGTTAATTGATTGTTGCTGTTGCTCTTGTGTCAGGATTTTGGCCAGAGGCCAAGTGGAACAACAAGAGAAGACGCCTTTCTTCTTGCCCTGGTCAGAAGAGAACTCAGCTCGCGCCCTTTGAATTCTGGCTTACTAGAAAAGCTTCAGAAAGAGCTGAAGATCCTGGATCCTATCTTTTCAGGATTTCTTCTCCAGTCTCAGCTAAGCCACCTTTTCTTAAGACAGGAAGTCCCTCTACAGTTACCAATAGTCAAGATCCTTTGCCAGAGATTTTCTAAGAGGGGCTCTCCAGAAATGGTACAGCCATGTTGCTATTCTAAGCATGGGTTCCTTTTGTTTATTTTACTTGTACGCACCAGAGTAGTAGAATTAAAATTTTATTTTCTCTTTTTTTTTTCTTAAAAATAACCTTTACGGGGCGCCTGGGTGGCGCAGTCGGTTGAGCGTCCGACTTCAGCCAGGTCACGATCTCGCGGTCCGGGAGTTCGAGCCCCGCGTCGGGCTCTGGGCTGATGGCTCAGAGCCTGGAGCCTGTTTCCGGTTCTGTGTCTCCCTCTCTCTCTGCCCCTCCCCCATTCGTGCTCTGTCTCTCTCTGTCCCAAAAATAAATAAAAGTTGAAAAAAAAAAAAAAATTAAAAAAAAAAAAATAACCTTTACTATTGACTCCTAAGATACAAAGCTTATTTGTATTCATATGTGGAAATTTCTAGTCAGAAGAAACCAGAATAGAAAATGGATTAAGTCTCTTAGCTCTATTTAATTTCTTTTTAAAAGACTGCTGTTCCTGACTTTCATTATCTGCCCTTAGCACTATTGGGTTACAGATTCAGGAAAATGGGCTCACTTGAGTCAACTTACGTGTTGGTCAGTCTGTAGGCTCTGAGATGAGAATGGAGAATTTGACTAGGATATATCATTGTAGAGAGTTCCCTAAAGAGTTAGAGGTGGGAGGTATATTTGAAATACAATTCACCACCATTTGACTAATTGGGAAGCTGAGATCCAGAGTGGGGAAAGGAAATTGCTTAGTGTACTCAGAGAATTAATGGTGGACCCAAAGCAGAGATTAAGGCTCCCCAGTGACAAGTCCAGGGTTCTTGCTCTGAACACTGCACTTCCCAAGCTCACATTTATGGGTAGATACAAAGCATAGTCCAAGTGTAACCAGGGTGCTAGAGGAATATATCCTACAATAGAAAAAAGCAATAGCAATGGGTAAATCATGAGTGAGCATGTGTAGAAAACCAGGCTAAAACAAACCTCATAGGGGTAATCTGGGAATTTAGTAATATAATAAATGCAAATTACCTGGTCGCATGCTTAGTGTTTAGTAGGTATTCAAACAAATGTTAGTTCTCTCTCCTGCCCATTTCTAACCAACTAACCAACTATAATTAGTTGTATATTGATGAGAAGTATTTAGCAATACAGTGTCAACTTAGTACAGCCACTGTGAATCTTCAGTTCAATCAAATTCTCTGGCCTGAGATTGATTTTATGTCAGAATCTTATATAGCTTCCCTCCCCCATGGTTATCCCCCAACTGCCCTGGAGTTGTATGTCCACCAGAGTCCATAGGATGTCATCCAGACCAGCAATGGAAATGGACAACATTCTTTCAGTCCTTTCCCATGTTTAAAAAGAAAAAAAGGACTGGGGGAGGGGGGGGTGTCTTGAGATTTTTCACTTAGCTTAATAAGACCTTGTCCTCAAATAATCCGAACATATCTGCTAGATATATCTAAATACAAGCAAATGCTATATATAATAAATATATGAGATGTGAGAGAGCAGCTAGAGGCTAGGTTATGCTGTAGTAACAAACAGCCCCAAAATTTCAGTGGCTCAAAACAACAGAAGTTTACTTCTCACTTACACTTCCCTAATAGGTAAGGCACAGTTTTGCCATTATCTTAGCTCCCAAACCCACACAGATGAGGTAGCAACTCTGGAGTATTTTTGGACATGCTGGCAGAGGGGGATAAAAAGAGAGCTATGGAGGGGCTCGTGTGAGCAGTTTAATCCTCAACCAGAAGGAGCACATATCACTTCTGCTCACAACTCATCGGCCAGAATTGTTCCCATAGTCCTACCCAACCACAAGGCAATCAGGAAGGGGGGATAGTAGGAATATTTGCTTTTCAAAAGCACTAATAATTATTATACTATATTTTTAAGGCTGTTTTAGAAACTTTTAATGGTAAAAAAAATTCCAAATACCCTCTCCCTCAACAGGCATTTCCCTTATGGGCATTTATTTCCCTTATATGTACGTTAAATGACAGTGTTCTTTTTCGTATTGGATTTTCAGGTGAGCTACGGAAAACTCCTCTGGTTATTAAAAGCTGCAGCTTCAGGTGACCCCCAGCAAAGCCAAAGAGTTGTGGGCAGCAATGGGAACAAGAGTCAGAGTTATCATGACCATGGCCAAGGGTACTTTCCTTCTTTTCTTGGGCATAGTGTTCCTAGATTTCTAGAGCTGGTGGTGACATCAGAGGCCATTCACCTGAAAAGCTCACCCAAGGTAGAATCACCATGCCCTTCACCAACACTGGGCTTATGCTGATTATTTCCTCTCTCTGGTACAAAGGCCAGTACAGAAAGTTATTTGCAACAATTGCATAGTTTCTTGAGATCAAGCATGTGTCTTTTTTTATGAGGTTGCCATGTGAAAAGGAAAACCCTCATTGTGAAGTAAGGAATGACTGTATACTGGCACAGAGCTCCAGTCTCTAAGGTATGATTCCAGAAACACGCTTCATGAGTGAACTCCTGGTCTACGGGCACTAGCAAAGAAAGGTTTCAGGTACAAGAATCAATAATCCCCTCATATAATCTCAAAGGAAAGAGATGACACAAAGTAAAAACAGGATGTGAGGAATATCATTAGAGATGAGGCACAATAAAGCATGAGAGTCTCTGTGTTCTCCAAGAAAGTTGACAAAGTGCAGTAGTTAGGAACATAGCCTCCATTACCTAAAGCCTGGGCTCAATTCCTGTTTCTGCCATTTAATGGCTATGTAACCTGAGGACAGTCAGCTACCCTCTCTGTGCTTCCATTCTCCAAGTGTGAAATAGGAACCATAAGAGATTTCCCTTCACTTCATAGATTTATAAGGGTAAGTCAATCAATCAAGGCAAAGTTCTCAAAAACAGTATCTGATACATAGTAAATGCTATAGAAGAGTGTTTTTACTTTTTTTTAAACTATCCTACCAGAAGATACTCTTTCCATTACAAATAATGAGACACAGTGATTAAGAGCCATGATATTAGAATTTATCACTTCACTCTAGGGAACTAGAGTTTCCTGTAAAAATGTCCCTGGGCCAAATGTTAGACTTGATTCCTTTCTACAGTGTGCCATTTTCATGCCCTTTTGGCATTCGTTGAATACCAGATGCTTGCCAGGCACACCTTGCTGTGCACAGTGAATTCAGAGGTTGGCAAGGCCCATTCTTTCCCTCAAGGGCTCAAGCTGCAAAGAAAGTGACACTGCCATGTGGGTCTATGAGTCAAATATCTGGGAGCAACTGTGCTATGGAGGGCCATAAAGCCCCCAGAATTTTTTTTAAGTAGGTTTATTTTTGTGAGAGAGAGAGAGAGTGGGAGAAGGGGAGAGAGAGAATGAGAGAGAGAGAAAGAGAGAGAGTCCCAAGCAGACTCTGCACTGTCAGTGAAGAGCCCAATGCAGGGCTCTAATTCACAAACCGTGAGATCATAACCTGAGCAGAAATCAAGAGTCAGACACTTAACCCACTGAGCCACGCAGGCGCCTGTAGCCACAGAAATTTTTAATAATCAGCAACCACACTTCATAAAATACAGACCATGAGATTTGGGCCCAGAGAGGTGGTGGGCTATGCACTAAAACACATGGTTACTCATTGGCAGGTATGGGTACTATGGGTCCTGGACAGAAAGGCTTTCCTGAGCCCTGGACCAGGTTGTATCTCTTTGTGGTATGGCCCCACAGTCCTTTCCTTGCCTAACAGCCGTGGTACTTGTAACTATGTACTTGACATTTGAGGTTAGTGATAATACCGTGTGCCCTAGCCAACTCGGTGTCGAGCGTAGTTCCTGGCACGTGGGAGATGCTCAACGGGTAATTTTTTTAATGTAATTGGCACCCTAATTATCCACTTGCAGGGACATCTGGATATCTACTCTGTAAAAGAGGTGCACAGAGAGATCATTTTGAACTCATCAGAGAAGGTGCTGCTTTACACAAACCAGACAGCATGTTTGTGGAAGTGCAGAACTGATGGCCCGTAATGAATCCAGGCTCTTTGTTAATCAACGTGCTGCTCAGGAAAAGGCTCTCCCGTGCGTTCTGTCAGGGAGAGCCTTTAATGGGGTAGCTCTGTGATGTTTAAAAAGCCTCCAGCATCACCTGTGGCAACAAGAGTGGCAATGGCTCTCCTTACCTAAGTTGGACCAGATGAAACACACTCTTGCAGCAGGTTTCCTAAGAAACCCCACCAGCTGAAACAAATGGGTTCCATACAACTCCTGCCCATTTAGCAATTGGTGTTCGGAGTCAGGGGCCAAAGCCTCATGAATTCCTACCCCCAGGAAATGGCATTGCAAGAAAAGGAACGAGGAAGGAAAATTTGTGATTCAAATCTGGGACAGATACATCTGATTGGCAAGGCCTGGGTCATGTGCTCTATCAGCAAAGAGAGACTAGTAAACCAAATAGCTAGCATTTTCCTTGGCTGGAGTGAGAGGCAGACTCCTGAGCTAGAGAACTCCCTGAACAAAGGAAGGAGGGTGAAGAAACTATGTGACCAAAACAAAGACAAACAGCCACCCCTTCCTGCACTAAGCTTTTGGAAAATATTAGCTATTAGGCCAAAGGCCAAGTAAGAGTCACAGAGCAAAAGAAGGTGCAATATGACCTTTAGTAAAAGTTAAATACATGCATATAAAAAGAATCGATTCCAAGTGCTGCACAAGATCCCCAGGAAATAGTAAGAAACAAAACAGAGTTGATCCACATCTGATGGAGCAGTCTAATAGGGAAGTCAGACACGAGGCAATGACCAAAGAAATAAAGATGTGAATGCAACACGAGGGAGATTTATTAAGGAAAAGAACAAGGAATTATAAAAGAGCTGATCAAGCACAGGGTGCTGGAGTGCCACTGAGAGACAATTGGGAGCACCACTTCCCAGATACTCATTCAGTGACGTCGGGTTGGTAGCTTGAAGTCAGCCATGGTGGGAGCACTTGCACCGTAAAAATTAGTAATGCTAACAGATTAGGGCCTTATCTTGGAGAGCGGGTTGTTAAACTTTACTGGCATACCACTGAAAGAAGGCTGATTTACAGGAGTGGAGATTGAGGGATGTCACAGAATGTCCCTGTAGGGAAGTGGCACTTGACGTTGAGACGGTGGAAATTAGGAAAAGCTCCACTGCCGAGAAGACAGTTCAGACGGATCCGGAAGGAATATCATGTGAATGCTAAATGAGTAAAAATCTCACTAGTTAAATCAAATAAGTAAATGACTGTAACATTTTTATCATCCTGTGGTTTTTTCACCTATTATTTAAAGTAACAATAGTCAGTGAGATAAACCATCTTAATAATTATAAACATTTGCAAAATCATTATTACCAAAACTTTTCTGGGTTTTCCAGATACAAATTGCAAAGTCAAAGGATAACAGAGGAAGTTCACTCGATTCAAGATTTCCTTCTAAATAGGTTCCCTGGTTACAGGGATCTGGCAGGATCTGATTTGCTTTGCTTGTGGCAATGAGCGGTTTGGAAATTTGATTTCCCATCAATAATTATCTGGGCCTAAGAGAAGTAAGATCAGGCAGCTAAAGTAAACTACTGTGGTCACTTCCAATTTTTTCTCTCAACCTGGAAAAAAGAGTTAGAGATTAGGTTACAAAGTTTGGTTTATGTTCTAGTTGAATTGGTTGGTGCCTCATGGAGAAGAGACTCTAGTGGTCAGGAGAATGGAATCGATTGGAATGAATGTAGCAAATCTTCATGCTCAGATGCCATGACCAGGTTACTGAGATTTAGAAGACCTTCCTGGGTGGGTTCTCTGGTTCCACAGTGTATGTCAGGGGTGAGAGATCCAGTATGAAAACATAGAACGGCTTTGGGTGGATCATCTTTTCATAGCATTTCCCCTGCCCCTCCAAACAGTACTGCTCGTCAAGATGCCAGCCCACAGTCAGAAGTGAGCAAGAGCCTGTCGGAGATCTTGATGGCACTAAGGACAACTAATGGGAAACTCAACATAGAGAACCTCAGTCGGAATTTTCAAAAAGAAGATCACTCATTTTCTGGCTCCCTGCCCCTACCCAAGGTAACCAAAACTAGAGTTCAGATGTGTTGATCTCCAAAGGCTACCTCAGGGCATTGGGTCTATAAGAAAGCACAGTTATGATCTGTGTTCTGCCTGTGGATCACATTATACACTTGTTTTCTGTGCCTGAGAGGAGAAAAAAAAGAAGACGACGACGACGAAAAGGAATTATGGAATGTGCAGAATCGGTCCAGGAATTACTTACACTGGGGTACGTTTTATGATAATAGAAAATATGAGGGGAGCCTGGGTGGCTCAGTCAGTTAAGTGTCTGACTTCAGCTCAGGTCATGATCTCACAGTTCGTGAGTTCGAGCCCCATGTCAGGCTCTGTGCTGACAGCTCAGAGCCTGGAGCCTGCTTAGGATTCTGTGTCTCTCTCTCTCTCTGTCTGTTCCCCACTCGTGCTCTGTCTCTCTCTCTCAAGAATAAGTAAACGTTAAAAAAAATTTTTTTTTAAATAATAGAAAATATGACAACACCCAAGTAACATTTCACGATGGAAAATAAATATTTTTCCAAGGCCAAATGTTCACTTCTCACACCCTGTACCAGTTTCCAGTGACATCAGCATGTGGTATCTCTTGCTTTAGGAACACCAAAGTTTAGGAACTAGTGTGATTTATTGCTGATAGAGACTAGTCTGCTGTTTGGGAACATTAATTAACAGTACAGATGTGTCTTATGGAAGAAGATCCAGAACCATATTAACTCAAGTATTGTCTTCAGCCAAACAAACCCTAGGCATGAGGCTACCTCAGATACAGGGCAAATAATAATTATGAGTATTACTACAATTCCATTAACAACAACTTGTCACCACCAAGCTTTACTGAGTTCTTACTAAGTGCCAACCACTGCACTAAATGCTTTAGTTACACCATTTTAATTTAACATGTACAGATGACTACAAAATCCAGATAGATGTTATAATACCCATTTAATGAAAAATACTGAGTCTCAGAGAGGCCAACTGAATCATCCAAGGACTACAACTAGCAAGCTGTAGAGCCAGGGTTCAAAGTACAGAAGAGTAGAGGGATATTGAGGGCCAAAATCGGAACTCTATTAGGCAGAAGATATCTGGAAGCGTCCATTAAGTCTGTGATACAAGACTTAGAGTTCCAGGGGAATAAAGGGATTGGAAATTAGCCGGGGGCGGGGAGGGGGGGGGAAGGAAAAAGAAAATGCTATAGAAAAGATTGGAAAATGCTTTTCATCTAGGCAAACAGGTTAGAAATGAGAAAGAATTTAAAAGAACGTGTGATGTTTACTGAGGAAGCAAAGACACAATATAATGACAGTGGACACTTATCCCAGGACAGAAGCAGCTTTCTCTATGCTTTCATTTATACAGTCAACTAAGCATGCAAAGGCAAAGGTCATGGTAGGGTGTAAATGTGTGTGTACATATGTGAATATGACACATGCAAGCATGTGTCACTAGAAAGAGAGAGAGAGAGAGAGAGAGAGAACACTACCAGAGATTCCACACAACATAAATAGCTTTCACTAGGTTCATAAGATCAGTAAGAAGCAGCAATTCTCCGTCAGATTGGAAATTACATAACACCATCAATGAAGCTTGAAGGTTCTTGGATAATACTTGGAGAATAAAACATAAATAACTTGGGAATCAAAATAAGTTTTCTTAAACTCTTTGAGTCTTTAGATTTTTCCACTGGAAAAACTGGGTTTGAAATATCTATCTCCTGCATCTATTGGGAGGATTCAGCAAGATAAGTATGTGAAGGTACTTAGCACGCTAATACATGAGGCACTCAGTAAATACTAGTTTCCTTTTCTTCTAATTAAACAAAAAAATTCAGTGTTTGGTTAAATTATTACTCAAAACAGCCCAAGGAAGGGGAATCTTTCCCAGGGTCAAGTGATGGCCACATTGAGTACTGGCTCTTAGAGCTGGTCCTGAAAGCTTAAATTTGTGGTTCATATCCAAGGAAATGGGGCACATTTTCCTTGAAGCTGGTCTGCCTCTCTTCAGCCATCTGGCATCTCTTAAGACATCTGGAACTCACTCAAAGTATATTACAGTCTGGGAGGCATATAAAATAGAATTCTGTTTCCCCAGAACGTGAGACAAATTGAGGCCCAAGGGACATTGGATACAAAAAAACAGCAGCAGCTGTGCCCCAACATTCATGCTTTTAGACACAAGACTTCAGAGTAGACCAGGAACGGATATGAGTTGGAAGGGCTTTTCTTTTTGGACCAGTAATTCTTAATCTCCTTGGAGCGTAGGGGAAAGAATCACAGGCTTCCTTAAATTTCTCATGAAATCAATGTACTCTGTGCCCCTGTGTTGAGGGGGGTGGGGGTTGCCATCCTCACAGCCAACATTTCAGAGGGTTCACAGATCATCTGTAGCCTCTCAAATAAATGTATTCTTGAAGGATAATCTATGGGTCTTGCCACTTGAATGAAATTTTGCCCTTCTCATAGAACAGTCTAAAAACATGTCAAACATCTACCATCCTCGTTCTGTGGACTCCCTCATCCTGTTCCTCTAGCACATCTTGATGCAATGATGGCTTCTGGCAGGATTGCTGAAGCAATGTAGGTCCACATGCTGGGTTCTGAGCAGTATGCGAAGGCACTAAGGAGAGGAGACTATTATGATTTCAGTTCCTCAGTTCTCCAGGAACCCAGGAGAAAGGTGACATTTTAACTATGTCACAACTCTGTATGACAAATAGAGTGATGGCAGTAACTTGAAACACAGAGAAGGAACACCAAACTAGCCTGCCTCAAAAACCCTCCAGAAGAGATGGTACAAAAACTAAATCTTAGAGGACAAGTGAATTTGACAAAGAATCGGGAGGAGGAGCAAACTAAGGGATGGGAAAGGCATTCTATGTAAAAGAATAATGTGAAATGGAACTGAAAGGAGAGACAGCGTGGCTAATTCAGGGAACTGTAAGTCATTCAAATGGACAGGACACAGCAGGGATGCGGTGGCTGGGATTGGTGGGAGATGCTGCTCAAGGCGATGTTAGAAGAGAAAGTGGGAGCCAGTTTATGAAGGGTCTTTCTAGGAGGCTTAACCTTATCCTGAAGGCCCAAAAGGATCATGAAAAGATATTAAACAGTGAATGAATGATACGATCAAATTTGAAATTTGACCAAAAGCACCTTAATGGAATATGAAGAATTAAAGGCAAAGAGAGCCCTTTAGAAGGCTGTTCCAACAATTCAAGCAAGAAATTATGAGGTTTTAAACCAAGGCAGAACAGGAGAGATAGAGCTAGTAAAGTAGGTCTTGGTGACTAACTGGGTATGGGCCCTGAATTAGGAAGAATCAAAAATTACTCCCAACATTTTGGCTTTCACAACTTGGTGAGTGGTGGTACCTTTCACCGTGACAGAAAACAGAAAAGGAGTAGCTTTGGAGGAATGGAGGACAGGATGGGGAGTTCAGTTTTAAACACATTGATCTGGGTTGAGAAATTAAATAATGATTTAAGGGTCTTCAATATGGAGTTGAAGCCATGGGAATAGTTAGCGTTACCCAAGGACATATAGAAAGTGAGAAGGAAGGTTGAGGAGGACTTTCATTGTTAAGGAGTAGTTAGAAGACAAGCCAGCAAAGGAGACTAAAAACAATCAAACGAGACATGGGAATGGTCAGGAAAACCAAAAAAGAGATTTATAGAAGAATGGCATGATCAGCCATGTTTCATGCTATGAAGATACCATCTATAATTAGGACTGAAAAGTACTCACACAATTTCAAACCATGGAAACTACCAGTGACTTAGCAAATACAGTTTAAGTACAGTGATGGGGTAAAATGCAAATGGAGCCATAAGTGGGAAGAGAGGAAGTTGAGAGAGCATCTGTGTGCCACTCTTTCAAGGAGCATTTTGGGGAAATAAATATTTATTTCACATGGAATTTTCTAAATAATGTAGACATTTTATTTACATTTGATTAAAAAACATTTCCTTACTAAACAGAAGAAACTACACATAATGAAATCCTTTCTTATTGAATAAGGGTCATCATTATATATATTCATGCTTTAAAGAATTTTAGTAATAATCCTGAGTAACACTAGGTTGGCAGGATTTTCTGCTAGATGTTGGTTTTTTTTGTTGTTGTTATCTATTTATTTGCTCCTTTATAACTGTCAGTTCTTAGCAGCTATCAATCAATCTGCTTCTAGGAACCCTGATGTACTATTTCTAATCTGCTGTTCATTTTAGCCTAGAGCAAAACTCAGTGTTGCCAGAAGTAAATCAACTGTTTTTAGAATAACCTCTGATGTTTAAAAATACATCAATATGCTGTAATCATGAGGATAATTCCATTCTTATTTACGGACTAAAATGGCATAATGTCACTAATTTCTACCTCTCTAAAGTTACTTTTGCCAATCTCTGCCCATACACACTCTACTTTTTTCTGTCTTCATCTCATTCATTCGCTTCCTTGTTCGTCTATGTATTCATCTGTTCAAAATTATTAATACTTTATTTTTCAATATGGTGCTAGACAATGGTGACCGAAATATGAATGAAACACAACCACAGCCCTCAGTAAGCCAAGGTTTTGTAATAAAGTTCTAGTGAACAAATAATTACTGCCCAGTCTGGAAAAGGGTATAAAACTATAGTAGGTGGGTAATGTCAAAATACATGCCGTTTCTAAAAAGCACCATACTCTTTCTCATCCATTAATTACACATGTTTTTCTTCTGCCTGGAATTTTTCCTGACCCTTATTCTTCTTATAAACTCTTACTAAGTTGTTTCTATGTTTCAAATTGATCTTTTTTCCCTCCTTGAAACATCCCTGACATTACTCCTCTATACCTAGTAAGTAACATGTACAAGTTTTAAACTTAGATTTGTTGCTATTTCCTTCCATAAATACAAACCAAGATTAGTTTTTTTGTCACTATTTTAAAATCTAGTTTTATTATTATTCAGCTATGGTCTGACCAACAGATCAGGAGATGACTGCCAATGAAGAGATAGTTTGTTACTCGAAGTTTCCAAGGGGAGGGAGCATGGCACATTCCCACAGGCCACACCAGAAGCAGCAGGGTTGGTCAGGAAGCAGAGGGGATAAGGGGAAAATGTGGTCAAGAGCCCTCATTGTGGAAGGGGCAAGGCAGGGTAAGCAGGTTTAGGATTAGCTAGTTGGATTCATTTCAGTGAGCTCAGGGACTCAGGGGCTGTCACCTAGTACTTGGCCCTGGGGGTGATAAGGGCATAGCAGCCCGAGTGAGAGCCCCAGGAAAGAGGTTGGTTTGCATTTGAAAGAAAAGCATACTTTCAAGCTAGTCCTTTACTAAATCTAGGAATTGGCGGTGGGGGGGGGGGGGGTGCACAATCACTCAAGATAAAAAACATGCTTAATACAGTCA
The DNA here is from genome assembly GCF_022079265.1 of Lynx rufus. NCBI lineage: Eukaryota > Metazoa > Chordata > Mammalia > Carnivora > Felidae > Lynx > Lynx rufus. The sequence continues at coordinate 173,633,795 of NW_025814834.1, forward strand.
CTATACTGAACTTCTTCTCAAAGTAGTAATAGTAGCTACTATTTAATCCAAACACTAAATTAGACATCTTTTTTCTTTGTCCTTTCCTTCCTCCCTTCCTTCCTTCTTTCCCTCCTTCCCCTCTTTCTCCTTGTTCTCTCTCTCCCTTCTCTCCTCTCCTCTAATCCCTCTATCCTCTGTCCTCTCCTTTCTCTCTCTCCCCTCCCTTCCTTCTCCTCATTCTCTCTCCTCCCTTCCTCCTTCTCTTCATTTAAATAAATATTAATCAAATGCCTAACTTGAAGCCAGACACTATTCTAATTGCTTATTTTCTCATGTAAACCTCACAGAAGTCTAGGAAGTAGAAAATACTAGTCTTACTTAGTAGATGAAACATTGGGCACAGAAAGGTCACACAGATCACAGAAAGCAGAGTTGGTGTCCAAAATGAGTCCTGTTTCATTCCAAAGTCCATGTTTAAACAGCAAGATAAACACACGACACATGTTATCATACCCCTAAAAGTCTGACATGTTTGAATTTCAGTGCCATCCACCCACCAACCTGAGAACTGAACTGATTTGTCAGCTAAATTAAGAAAATATTAAGTACTTGGGAAACAGCACTGACACCTTATTCAATCATCCAACAGGAATGTATTTGGCATCTGGTTTCTAGATTAAGTTCCATCATTTATTAACTGTGTAACATCAAGGAAGTGACTTAGTCTAAGTCTTGGTTTTGTCATATATTAAATGCAGATAGCAATATTGACCATGCTAATACCTCAAGCTTGTTTTATAAATCAAAGGAGATACACAAATTTTTTTTTTTTGCAATTTACCTATATAATAATTGTATATAAGTTCTAGGCCTTAACCACCAATTCCATTGCTGACAAAAATTTAAGACCAACATTTCAAAGTCCAATGGCTTCTGAATAATGAGCAATACCTCGGCACCAACCAAATACAAATTTGCTATTTTTTTATTTTAATTTTTAAAAATTTAGTCCAGTATATTTAACATAGAGTGTTCTATTAGTCCCAGGTGAACAATACAGTGATTGAACAATTCCAAATATCACCCAGTGCTCATTCAGTGGGATGTTATTGTCGTGAGTGATATCCTGATGAGATAATTCACTCCTGGGTACTAGTTCTTTGTCAAAATCATATGGGTTCTAATTATGGGAAGGAAATTCAAATCTTAATTTCATTATAACAAAACTCCAAATTCTTTCTTATTCTGCAGGTCAGGGCTATATGCGGAAAACATGGATTATATCTGACTTCGAGTTTTCTGGAAACATTGCTAAGCCACCAGGATTTGGGTTATCATGGTGAAATAAAGTAAGTTGATTTTTTATTCACGTAGTCCTTTATTAGGATACTAAATACTGAAATCTATCTTTAGAAGTTTTTTGTGTGAAGCTATCAATTTCATCACTTATAGATAGTTAAGGAATGTTTACTTATATTAAGGACAGAGTCTTCTTTGTCATAGAGAGACAAAGCAGGAAACTTCAAGTTCCAACCATCATAGACCATCAAGAAAAGATTTACCATTCCACCTTAAACAACTAAAAACAGGACAAAATCTATGAAACAATAGTTTTCAGACATTTGACACCAGCCAGCACAGAACAGCAACTCCTGAAGAAAGGAAAATAAATAAGGTAAACTAAACTTACTGAACAAGAAGAGGAAATCCAGAGCCCAGATTCTTCTTTAGTTAAAGAGATGGAGTTTGGAGTTCAAGAAGGCCAAGAAGGTTAGAAAGCACAGTACAGAGTAGTGGAGAAGAGAGATCTGAACATTTCTCTTTCTAAAGAGTTGCTCTTGAGTCTTCATGTGAGTACTGGCTAATATATCCATTTGAGGAAACTACCCAAAGCCAAATGGGGGGGGGCAAAAGAAAGACACAAAAATTTTTAGATCTTGCACAAAGGTTGGAAATAGTTCGTATTTCCACCAGTCAGTTTAAAATAAACTGTTATCAATATAAGTTGTTATATGTAAACTTCATGGTAGCCACAAAGCAAAACCTATAGTAGATACACAAAAGACGATGAGAAAAGAATCTAAGTATATCATTAAGAAAGTCATTAAACCACAAATGAAAAGAACAAGAGAAAAAGAAAGGAACAGAGGAACTACAAAATAACCAGAAGGCAATGAACAAAATGTCAATAAGTACATACCTATCCATAATTACTTTAAATGTAAATGGAATAAATTCTTGAATCAAAAGATACAGAGTAATTGAATAGATAAAAAAGAAACAAGACATATCTATATATTGCCTCAAGAGACTCAATTCAGATATAAAGACAATATACAGACTGAAAGCAAAGCGATGGAAAAGACATTCCATGCAAATGGGAACCAAAGAAAGCTGGGGTCACTGTAATCACATCAGACAAAATAGACTTTAAAACAAAGATAAGATGGAGATGCCAGGATTCATAACCATCAGAGCAGTAGTACAAATATTAAAAGAAGTCCTCAGGCAGAAGGAAAATTATCATTTTGGGTCTACACAAAAATATTAAAAGCACTGGAAATAGTAAATGTGTGTATGAAAAAAATACATTTTTTATTAAAAAACTCTTTAAAAGATAATTTATTGTTTAAAGCAAAATAAGAACACTGCAGCATGGGATTCATAATATAAGTGCAACATTTGACAATAGCATACAAATCTGGGAGGAGGAAATGAAAATGTTCTTGATAAGGTTCTTATACTACAAACTAAGTAGTATAATTTTGTTTGAAAGAAGAATGTAATGAGTTAAAATGCTAATTAAAAAAATAAAATGAAACATAAGAACATTTAAATAATAAAAAAGACAAAAAAGATGAAAGGGAAACAAGAAACAAATAATATAAATGGAAAATAAATATTGAGATGTTAGATTTAAACCCAACCATATTAAAAATTACGTTAAGTGTTAATAATCGAAACACACCAATTAAAAGGTGATTTTCAGACTCCATTAAAAAAGCAAGACTCAACTAAATGATGTCTACAAGGAGCCCATTTAAAATATAAACATATAAGACATACCAAAAGTAAAAGGATGGAAATGATATACCATGCTAATTCTAATGAAATGAAAGCTGGATCAGTTATATTAATGTAAGACAAGGTGCATTCCAAAGCAAGGGATGCCCAAAAGTCAATTCATTAAGAGGACATAATGAACCTAAATGTTCATGTCCTTAATAATATAGTTTTAAGTTACATGAAACAAAAAAATAAAACTAAAGGAGAAATAAACAAATTCACAACTACCATTGGAGAATATAACACCTCTCTGTCAGTAATTGACAGAACAAGCAGATAGAAAATCAGTAACAATATTAAAAATTTGGACTAAATTATCAAATAACTTGATATACGTAGCAGTTACATAACACCAACAGAAGAAAACAGATTCCTTTTAAGCATACATGAAATATTTAAAAAACAAACCATATTCTGAGCCACAAAACAAATGTCAGTAAGTTTAAAATGATGAAATCATATAAAATATGTTCTCTGACCATAATAGAATTAAATTGGAAATTAAAAGCAAACACACAAAAATCCTGGAAATCTCCAAACATTATGAAACTAACAACACACTTCTAAAAAACCTATGGTAAGAGGGAAAAGGGAAATTAAAACATATTTTGAACTGAATTAAAATGAAGCCGACATACCTGTAATTTTTAAGTGTTCTCTTTTTCTCACATTTTATGTTGAATACATCAAAAATTAACTAGTAAATCAACTCTATGTTCAGAATATGCCCAGAATCTGGTTACTTCTCACCACCTCTATTGTTACTTAACTACACCTCGTTCAAGTTACTATTATCTTTCTCCTGGATTACTATAATAGCCTCCTAACTGAACGAGGCGTCTCCCTTCTCCCTAGTTTATCCTCAGTACAACAGCTACAGTGTAAAACCTAACATAATTTATATCATTGCTCTGCTCATGAAACTGCAAGAGAATCTTATTTCACTCAGAGGAAAGAAAAAGAAAAAAACATCAAAGTCCTTATAAAGGGTTATACATGATCTGCTCCCCCATTGCTTCTCTGATTCCATCTACAACTTCCTTTGCTCATTCTGTTCCAGTTACACTGTGCTCTTTTTCTCATACACACCATGCACCCATCCACCTCAGCAACTATCCTCTGACTGTATCCTCTACTTAAAATGTTCTTTCTCAGATATCTCCATGCTAACCCTTTCACCTTTATTTTTTTGCTCAGATGTCACCTTGTCTGTGAGGCCTACACTAACCACCCTCGTTAAAGTTGTGGTCTCTCACTCCTCTTCCTGCTTTCCTTCTGCTTTCTTCTCCACACTTACCAACTTCTAATGTATTCGGTGATTTGCTGATGTATGATGTTTATTGTTGTTACCAGTTGATCTCTGATAGACTATAAGCTCTAGTTCTAGGGGGCAGGCAGAATCTTTGTTTTTACCCATTGATGTATGCTAAGTGTTTAGAGCACTGCCTGGCATATATTAGAATTCAAGAAGCATTATGAAATTGAACTGAATTAAGGAAGGGATGGAATCTCAAAATAGTCTCAGGAATGCATGCAGATACACAAATTGTGACCAAGTCCCTCTCATGGTCAAACTGAAGAAGGCCATTCCTAACGACCCCATCAAAACCAGGTTCCTTGTTCTATACTTTCTCTTAGCACTCAGCTATTATTTTTCCTAAAACTTATCATTATTTATAATTATGTATTTATTTATATGATTTGTTACTTCAGTGTCTAGGTCGTAATCTCCATGCTGGCAAGAAACAGGACTGTTTCCCTCACATTATATTCCCAACATCTTCTAGGCCAGTACTTGGCACATGGAAAGCACGCAGTAAATATTTTATTACTTTATTTATTCATTTATTTAACAAACATTTATAGAGTTCCTACTGTTTACCAAGCACTACTCTAATCATTGGGAATATAGACATGAATTAAACAGTCTCCCCACTCTTGAAGCTTATATTCTTTTTTTTTATTGAGAGAGAGTCGGGTGGTGGGGAGGATGTGAGTGGGGAGGGACAGAGAAAGAGGGAGGGAGAGAGAGAATCCCAAGCAGACTCCACCCTGCCAGCACAGAGCCCCACACTGGGTTCAAACTCACAAACATGAGATCATGACCTGAGCCAAGATCAAGAGTCAGATGCTTAACTGACTGAGCCACCCAGGTGCCCTGAAGCTTATATTCTAAAGGGGAAGAGAAACAATAAGTAAGCTGGAATGTGTGATACATCACATGATGATAAGAGCAATACAGAGAAACAAAGAAGTGTAAAGGTTAATGGGAACATCAATTGATAAATAAACGATGGGAGGAGGTTGAGCCTAGCCAATGAATTTCCACTAGACCATCTTTGAACATGGGAGTTTCCCTTCTATAAAATCTTGGGGGTAGTTAAGTAAGGGGCCGGGGTGGGGGGGGGTGGGGGGAGGAGGCAGTTAAGCACCAAAGCATTAAAGTGGGCTAAGAGCTGAATAGAAAACCAATAAGCTAAAATTGGGAGTCCTAAAAAGGCATCAGTATAAATGGAGAAAATGCAAGTATCAGAGCTCACATTATACCTGGTACATAGTGTACCTGATTAAAACATGAGGTCCAGAACAAAGATTACAGGAAACAGAGATATGAGAGTAAGAGTGAATGGGAAGCAAATGAGGTTAGGCTATATATCAATATTCTCAATTTCCCACGCTTATATGCATATCAGAGAAGCGCACCAGTTTCTTTATTCACCTTTGACCTTTGAATGTTCAAGGACATCAAACCATGAGAACCAGTGAAGAATTGCATTTATAAGTGATAAACCTGTTTCATCCTTAAACAGTCATTGGCTAAAGCTTCTTCTGTTGAATTAAATCCATTCCGTTAAGGGCTTTGTATGCAAACCTATATCCTTAAGAGATTAAAGATGCAATTTAGACACACATTTTAAGAGCTGAATGCACGAATCATTATTTTAGTACATATTGTCCATTAATCTGCTGTTCAATTGGGAACCCATTTGGAATGTGGCTGCTTGCTAATTAGCGGGATTCTAGTGCTGAGCTGCTTCCTGATTAAATGTCCTTTAGAATCAATAAAACATCAGGAGGGATTATGGTGATGTGGGATTAGCCCCATCTAACCAAATAAAATGAGTTGTGTTCCCTTCTTAAACTGTCACGTTGCAAGAGCTGATGAGAGGAGCAATTTCACCAACGATGTTACAAAGTTGTTGTTTTTTGCATTTTTTTTTTTTAACAGTGAGATTTTGTTTTTTGCCATTTGCCTACCAATTAGCAGAGACATTAGTGAATGTCTGCTAGGGTAAGGCGATTTTGAGAAAGACTTGATTACGATTTCAAATCTCTACTCTGAATCACCCTTATATAAAATGAGTTCAGGTTGTGTTGGATGGAAATTATTATCCTTGTTCTTGGCCAGGAACACGTAAGTCAGAATTAGCATTTAATGTTTCTGTGTGACTTTGCAATAAATGGTAATTAAGGAGGGCAGAGAGAGAACAGGAGGCAAACTAATACCCTAAAATTGTATTGGCAAAATTAAATGCTTCAAACCCAGTTTAAAACACAGGCACACAAGCCAAATTGTCTTGGGGGAGGGGATAAATAATGTAGCTGCTCTGGAAGCCGCAATTGACACAGCCACGAGTAGGACTTCTCGTCCACATCTGGCCCATTATGAAGAGTGCAATTAGGTTGAAAAGGACCGGTTTGATAATCCCAGGGATGACCAGAGGATTTTAGGAGATAAAGCAAACATGAGGTGTTTGATTCAGCAATTACTTGTAAATGGGAATCGAAAAATTGGTAGACAGTGAGCAATTAGAGACATTTTATGGGTCTGCCCATTGGCTGGGTCTTGGAAACCAGACCTGTCTTTTAAGAGTTCATTAATTCCAGTCTTCTCTTGCAGAAGTCCGTATCCATATGGGGTGAAAATAATAATAATAATAATTATTATTATTAATTATATTAATAATTATTATATTATTACTTTCAATAATATATTTCCTATTATTATTATTATTATTAAGAGCCAACATTTATATACAGCTTACTATATTCCAGGCAATGTTCTAAGTGCTTTACAAATATTAACTCTTTTCATCCTTGTGAATGCTCCATGAGGTAGGTACTATTATTTTTCAAAAGAAGAAACTAAGGTAAAGAGAGGCTAAAACCAACAGGTTACTGGTAAATGCATTCATCACTGAGGCTGAGTCAAAAGCAGGCTCTCTAGCTTCAGAGCCTTCATTCTTAATACACTATGCTGACAGGTCTAGGAAACTCAGAAGCTTATAGGATAGTGGCAAAGCACAGGGGATTTACAAAAACTGGTTGAGTTCCATGGCTAGGTCCACCCTTGGGCTTGGTGCTGAGCATAGACTGGATTTGAGGAGCTCCGTCCTGTCCTCCCTCCTAAGACCCAGGAGAGGTGTGAGATACAGATTCAAAAGCTCTTAAGTTCCAGAGGAAGGCATGATCCAAAAGAGCCCAGGGCTTGGAGGTAACTTCTCCTCCCTGGTGTGGCACCTCCTCTACCTCTCAGTCCCTGCCCTTGGGGAAAGGCAGCATGAGCTCTGGAATCACATGGACTGCCTAGATAGAAATTCTTGCTCGGAAATGCACTTGGGCAAATCACTAATTTCTCTTCACCTTAATTTCCTCATCTGTCAAATGTAAAAAGAATCCTTTTGTATGGATTCAAGAATTTATTGCCTATGGATCAGAGAAGGGCTGTGCTTCTCACAGTTAACTGGAAGGCAAGAAGAATACAACATAGCTTCTATCATCAAGAAGGTGACAACAAAGGAAGATGGTGGGAGTAGAATGAGCATCCCGGTCACTGGGTTAAATAACATAACCAAAATAACCTCCTGACTTGAGAGTGTAAGGGATCGATGCATGTGGCACTTCATGTGACACAAGCTTTGGGCCAGATGCTTTACATGGCTTATCTCATTTCATACTCCCAAAAGCCCCGTGAGTTATGTTTTTATATGCACTTCACAGATGGGTAAACTGAGATTCAGAGACCGTAAGTAAATTGTCCCAAAAGTTGGGCTTCTTTGAATCTTTGTTTCTATTATAGGCTGAATTGCATCTCCCCAAATTCATATGTTGAAGTCCTAACCTCCAGTACCTTATACTATGACTGTGTTTGGAGACAAAGCCTTTAAAGAGGCAATTGTGTTAAATAAAATGAGGCCATTAGGGTGGGCCCTAATCCGATCTGACTGGTATCCTTACAAGAAGAGGAAATTTGGAAACAGAGACACCGAGGATGGGCTAACACAGAGAAAAGACCATGTGAGGACACAGAGAGAAAGCAGCCACCTCCAAGCTAATGACAGGAATCTCAGCAGAAGTCAAACCTGCTGACACCTTGATCTTGGACGTCTTGCCTCCCAAACTGTAGAAAATAAATTTCTGTGGCTTGATTTCCCTAGTCTACAGTATTTTGTTATGACAGCCTACCTACCTCCCCCTTCTAGCATATATTGTACCCTTTCAGCTGGAGGAGAAGAGTACAGGATCCCTCAGGGCATGGCTCTAATGATCAAATGCTTCAGATCATGGGGCTTAACCTGTGATTCTAGCAGTCTGAGCAGAGCTGGCCCTTCAGCACTATTCCATACTACATCTCAGCTGAGCCTGGTGGGGGACGTGTAGTAACTAACAAGAAAAAAGAAGGAGGGGAGTGTCTCAGAGGGAAAAGCAGAACGTGCCAAGACAACGAAGCAAGCAAAAGCATAGCAAGTCTGGAGAACTCGGTTTTTGGCTGGAGCATACACTTCGCAAGGTGGAGAAAGTTAATGGGTTTGGGCAGTCAGCACCAGCACACTTTTGGTTTAAGCCTGTATGGAGCTCACAAAGAAACATGTCACCTGTAGTTAAGTTCATGAAGATTACAAGGGTATTCCTATGAAATAGCCCACATTTTGCATGTTTGGTGTGTTTAGGATTTTGTTTACATTTTTTTGATATATAATACTTATTATATAAAATGTCATCCACTTAACAATCCATGATTAAAATTCCAACTAAATAAAAAAAAAGCCAAACACACACACACACACACACACACACACACACACACACACACACTAATAAGCACTCTAGTGTCAAAATCTAGAAGTAATCTCACCAACTATAAGTAAATGGAATCTGGGAAAATCAGCGAGTTGGCGCCCATGCTTTGCCTTGTCTACTTGTGAGAAGTACAACAGACAGAAGATCCCTTGTCCCTTCACCAGACTTCCCCTTGATTTGGAGGCCCCAAGTCTTCACCAACTACAAAATGACACAGGCACTGCTTTCTGTAGCTGCTAGAGTACTACTGCCCTTTTCCCCCACCCAAGGATACACACATGCACACTTCCTCACAGACTGCTTTCCTGTACCTATGCAGAAGGCACAACTCCCAGGAATGACAGAGCAGAAAGTTGGGGTGAGGAAGGAGGGCAGGGGTAAACATGGCTGTGATGTCTGCATTTGGTGAGGCATCATTCCTGACATTAAAGTCATGTGGGTTGGAGCAGAGAGAGGGATCCGTGGTAGTTGTATATGCTGAGTGTATCAATTATGACATACATGCCCTGGGTCCCAACCGAGGGCTACCAGGCATCGGTGAGGGTTGTCACTCACTCCTTGACTGCAGGGCCAAATGAGCAGTGAATAGGGCCAAGGGAAAACTATTCAGTTCATCTGCTGGGTTGTGCAGAATGTGAACAGCTCCTCACTTGACAGTGAATAAAGAGAAAAGCCCACTATCAGGCCTAATTTTTAAAAATCCTGCAGACCATGGACAGGTAGGTCATGGCAATCTGGTCAGCTCCAAATAGCAGCAAACTTTGGAAGTGACTTATTCTAAAAACCAGAAAACATTTAGAGAACCTTTGGTGTTCTCTGTAGGCTGTATGGAGTCATGTCCTCTGATGAAACCAATTGGAAAGTAATAAGCATAATGAGATTAAAAGGCTATTAAGACAAAATTTAGAAAAGCTCTAAAGTGAACAGAAGAAATTAGAAAGAACTTGGTAAAATATGTATAGTTTCAAGGAAACTGAAGCTTCGACAGCCATATTAAGAGGTAATCAGGATTGGAGCGCCTGGGTGGCTCAGTAGGTTGAGCGTCTGACTTCAGCTCAGGTCATGATCTCACATTCTGTGAGTTTGAGCCCCATTTCAGGCTCTGTTGTGACCGCTCAGAGCCTGGAGCTATTTTGGATTCTGTTTCTACCCTCTCTCTCTCTGCCCCTCCCTTGCTTGCACTCTGTCTCTGTCTCTCGCTTTCTCTCAAAAATAAACAAATATTAAAAAAAGAAGTAATCAAGATTGTAACTAGGTGTGTTGATATACATTAACTACATTAATTGTGATCATTTCTCTCTATATACATATATTGAATCATTATGTTATACACCTGAAACTAATATAACGTTACATATCAATTATATCTCAATAAAAAATAGGAGATAATCAAGGAAATCTGAATATTGCTGGATATTTGATGATATTAGGATATTTGTATTATATTTTTAAGTCAGCAAACTTTCTCTATAAAGGGCCAGGTAGCAAATGATTTAGGCTTTGTGGGTCTACAGTCTATTTCTGCTACTCTGCTATGTCACTATAGCCTGAAGGCAGCCACAAACAACACATGACAAATGGCTGTGGCTGTGTTCCAATAAAATATTATTTATATAAAAAAAAGAATCAATAAAAAGGAAAATTAACAGCAGAGAAAATCTAATACATAATGTCAAACTTGAGAGGTTTTCACAAAATCTAGAAAAGAAAAACAGAAGAAAATGAGGGAGGAGAGCAGACATAGACGAATAAGAATAGAAATTGAACCTAAGAGGACTTGGCATCGTTGAAGAAGAAACTAGAAAAACTGAACAAGAACTAACAACAAAAGCCACAGCTGAAGAAACTTTACAGAGATGGGGAAAAAAGAAAAAAACGCTCTGTATACAGATTGAAAGGATTCAGTATGACTAAGCTAAATTAAGGGGAAAAAAATGTATCCATGTCTATCCTGACAAAAGTTTTGTGTTTCCAGAGACAAAGAATATTATTTAAGGATGCAGGCCAAAAACAAATAAAACTAAACCAAAGCAAATAAAGGAAAAAAATTAATTTTAAATGAACCCAAATCAGACTGACCTCAAACTTCGGCAATAATAAATATCAGAAGACACTGAAGCCGTGTTCATGGGATTCCAAAGGAGAAAAAAAACATAACTGAAACCAAATTATATTACATTCACGTGTGAGGCCATATAGTACAATGGTTAAGGGTGCAGGATTTGGAGTCAAAGAGCCTGAGTTTAAATTCTAGCTACCTTGGGGCGCCTGGGTGGCTCAGTTGGTTAAGCATCTGACTTCGGCTCAGGTCATGATCCCACGGTCTGTGAGTTCGAGCCCTGCGTCGGGCTCTGTGCTGACAGCTCAGAGCCTGGAGCCTGCTTCCGATTCTGAGTCTCCCTCTCTCTCTCTGACCCTCCCCCGTTCATGCTCTGTCTCTCTCTGTCTCAAATATAAATGCTCTGTCTCAAATATAAATAAACATTAAAATTTTTTTTAAATAAATAAATAAATAAATAAATAAATAAATAAAAATAAATTCTAGCTATCTCACTGATCAGTATGTCCTTGGGCATTTCACTTACATGTTTCATAGGACAGTTGTCTAAATTAAAGGCGAAAATGCACACAAATTACTCAGAATGCTTACTAAAAGCCATTTGGACTTAGTAACTGCAGTGGAAGTTAGAAGTTGAACTCAGATCTGCCTGAATCTAGAAATGGGCTCACACACCTTGTTGTCCAGTCCTGACCTCTCTGACTCTGCGTTGGGAGTTTGGCACTTGCCTCTGTGATCAGAATTATAGTACCTACAATGGTAACTGGAACCCATTCTCACATTCAAATTGTCAATGGCTCTTTGAAGGTTCCAGGGTAATGTAAAGACTATGGAAGAAAGAAAATATTTTATTAGAAGGAACTTAAGGTTTTCATTGGTCACATAAATCCTATACACCACTTAAATCAGTCAGTGTCCAGTTTCAATGCTGACAAAATTTTCTCACAGTCTCCTCCTCTTCCTCTCAGCACCATTCAAGAAGGAGCAGGAGAGTTTCTGGTGCCATTTGATCCAAATGCCTTATCTCATATTTGGTAGCTTCTAACAGCTCTGAAGAAGAAATGTACAATGAGGAAACATCAACGGAACTAGGATTCTGTTGTTGTACTGTTGTGGCTGTTTTTCAAAGGGTCAGAAGATACAGTAGGCAGAAGCCCGGCTCTCCTAAGAGGAGAGAATTGCAACAGGCATAGAAGACAGGAGTTTCTTTTATTGTAGTTCACCTTCAGATCTGTGCTAATATCAGATCTTTGCATGATTATAGATATTTCTCGAGAGTGCTGCTTCTCCAGCTGTCTTTTCCCTGCAGAGCGCCTCAGCAGTTGATAAAGTCATCAGCTTATCTGGTTTGTGGTGCTGCATACCTATGCCTTATCTATTCTTGTGCCCAAAGTGACAGGAAGGTCTAAAAGCTTTACTTTCTATACCAACCATAGACCTTTTCTGATCTGCGATGTCGTGTATAGGGAAAGTTTTATGAGGTATAAGCAAAACAGACCAGTTGCATGTCTAATGAATCATTTTTTTATCTTATTGTCACATGACATTAGACCACTTCTAGAAAATCCAGGGCTTCTGTATCTCACAACTTACTCTTTATATTTGCTTGACTTCTGATGGACAAGGAGGAGATAAAAATTCTTACCAGGTACAGTTTGGTTGCTAGCAACAGAAACTGCCTTTTGCTAACATAAGCAAAAAGAAATATTTTGAAAGGATATGGTGTTATACAAAATCTGGGGGAAAATAAAAGTTTTGAAAAAAACCAGAATCCCAATTTTTTTGAGAGAGAGAGGGAGGGAAGGAGAGAGATAATGAGCAGGAGCAAAGGGAAAAGAAGAGAGAAAATCTTAAGCAGGCTCCATGCCCAGCACAAAGCACGATGTGGGGCTCGATCTCACAACCATGAGATCATGACCCAAGCCAAAATCAAGAGTCAGACACTTAACCAACTGAGCCACCCCGACGCGCCCAGAACAAAAAATTAATGAGAGATACAGAGACAGAGAATGGGAGAGAGGGAGGAAGGTAGGGAGGGATGAATGGAGAAAGTGATAAATAAATAGAGATTAATTAGACAAGGTGAGTCACAACATTGGCTAGGGTAGGGTATGGGACATTGATTATAGTCCCTCACCCCAGAGAAGAATATACTTGTATACAAATGGAGGGTGGGTGTTAGGCAAGCAAATACACGTGACTTTCACTACCAACGTGTTCCAAAGTACTTACCAGCCTTAAATGACTCTCTGTCACATGCACATATATTGCTTAATGCAGTTTCTGCTTGGGGATTTCACTAAATGTTGTCTATTTGCACTCAGCACCCACTTCTAACCCCTCCTATGTTTTTTTTTTTTTCCTGTATTGCAATACTTCCCACTCCTGGGAAGGCTACAAAAGAATATTTGACACCAACCTTCTGGAATTGATTTAAGTTCCATCTGTGAGATGCAACCGCATGAGATTTGAAAGGCAGAAGGGGCAGGGAGGGACATTTTAAATATTTATTTTCCTGCAGTAGTAGCCATGCCAGACCCTGGCAGGCATCAGTTTTTCCAGCAGCCAAAATGGACCTTGTACTGCCTAGTCACCAACCTTACAGTCACGGGCAACTGAGACATCAGTCAGAATTTCCTCAGGACTACATCTGCTAAAGCCTGATCCTGAGCAGACCAGTAGATGTCAACCTCCATTCTACTGAGCCTGCGATAATTTTGTAAGCACCCATTTTCCCATATGAAAGCCCTTTCTAGTAGAGACACCTGAAGTCGTTTCTGTGTCCTGAATTACACCATGAATGATACAGGTATCAAAAGGCTCCCTCAATATCACTATCAACATAAACTTTGACATTTATTGCACATTTCTTCCAGAGCTTCTGCATTGACCACCAATACTATGTGCTTTTTTTTTCCTGCACAGATGGCAGAATTTTGCTGAACTGTTGAGTAAAGCTTCCTCCAATTTGCCACATGATTTGCCTACAGGTGAGTTGGGTTACTTTGTTCCTTGAGAGACACCCGCCCCCCCCTCATTTCCCAGAGCTACTCTTGACTCTCCAGCTTTGCTGCGGTGGTTTGCTTGTTGGCTTTCGTCTCACTGCTCCCAGAAAAGTAAATGGCTCACCAGTGAAGAAAAGGCAGGAGTCAGAATTGCCTCACTGGCTATGCTTGTAGGCCAGTTGGGTCAGAAAAGGCATAGTCCTTCAGGTTTTGTTATATCATGAAACATTCTCTAGTGATAGCCCTTTAAGATGGATAAGGCACACCTATACAAGTTGACGTTATTTATTAGAATTCCTAAGGGCACAACCCCTTAGGTCTAGGAATCCTTCAGCTAGGTACTTACCCTACCTGCATCTCACAAAAAAATAAATAAAATAAAATAAAATAAAATAAAATAAAATAAAATAAAATAAAGCCTATTGCAATATTTTTTGGTAAATGCTTCTAAAAATGGGAACACAAAAAAACATTTTTTTAATAAAAAATAAGAATGGAAAACAATGAAAAATCCTTTCAGGGACAATTTAATTAAATTACAGTCGATGCAATTGATAAAACTACACAGCTGTAAAATAACATGGCTGGCCTAAATACAGGAAGATTTCCAAGACATATTATTAAGTGAAATTATAAAGATGAATTTGGGCAAAATATTTAGCAATTAGCGAGTTTTAAATATGACAGGTGAAAAAATATGCATTGATATTAATCTGCTGTTGCGATTTCTCTATTTACTACATCCATCAACCATTTACTAATTACCTTTTGGATCAAAATACAAGGTACCAAAAGCTTGAAGGGATTGGGGGATTGGCTGCACAAGCATTAGGAGATTCAAAGAGCAAAAAGAAAATGGTGTGTGTAGTTATTTCCGCAACACGGTGCTGTAAACTGGGTTGCTTACAATAACGGAAATCTATTCTCTCACAGTTCTGAAGACCAAAAGTCTGAAACCAAGTAGGGCCATGCTAAAAGCTCTAGAAAAGAGTCCTTCCTTACCTCTTCCTGCTTCTGGTAGCTCCAGGTATTCCTCGGTTTATGGTTGCTTAATTCCATTCTCTGCCTCTGTCTTCACCTGGCCTTCTTCCCTCTCCGTCTCTTTCACGTCTCTGTATCTGTATCCCCATCTCCTGTTTCATATAAAGACATCACTGTTAGTTGGATTTAGGGCTCTCCCTAATCCAGAACAACATCATCTGAACTTGATTACATAAAAAAGACTTCGTTTCCAAATAAGACAACATTAATGGGCACCAGTGGTAGCTGTGTTAGGAGACACAATTCAAAACATGACAGTGGAAGTAACCCAGGTATTAGTAGCTGTAGGAAGCAGCTATCATCCTTAGGGCTAAAGGAACACAGACAAAGGGTAGTAATAGCAGGATCTTGGCTAGTATTCCTACCTAGCTGATTCTAGGATCTCCGAGAATATGCCAAGCAGCTAGAGAAAGAACTCTGAAGGAGGTGCCACACAGCTCGTTCTTGGAACGCCACATAGTTTGAATCTCAGTCCTTCACAAATGAGGCTGGTGCTTGGATTTCTGACAGAGCACCATGTGGTCAATACTGGGCCCACTGAATGGGATGTGCTGTAGCTGTTAATCTGAATTTTGAGTTTCCATAGATGATTAGTGCTGAGATTGGTGAAAAGCATGATAGCAATAGCTCTCCCCTGATGCTGGACTGCAAAAACTGATACTCCAAAAACAGGAAGTTAGTACTTCTACTCCTCTCACATTCCAATCTCCCTCCACACGTCTACCATTGCTGGAATTCAGCCTAAAGCCAGTGGGCCAGGGAATCTGGGAAATGTAGTTGTAGATCCCCAGCCCACCATTATAGAAAAGAGACAAAAGGAATATGCTAGAAGACAACACAGTGATCTCAGGTCAGGGTTCATTTTTCATGGTGAAGTCTATAACCTCAGATAATTCACTTTTGTTGAAAAGACAAAACAAGTACATCAAAAGATAACAAATATTGGGGCGCCTGGGTGGCTCAGTCGGTTGAGTGGCCGACTTCGGCTCAGGTCATGATCTTGCGGTCTGTGAGTTCGAGCCTGTGTCGGGCTCTGTGCTGACAGCACAGAGCCTGGAGCCTGTTTCAGATTCTGTGTCTCCCTCTCTGATCCTCCCCCCCCACCGTTTATGCTCTGTCTCTCTCTGTCTCAAAAATAAATAAACGTTAGGGGCGCCTGGGTGGCGCAGTCGGTTAAGCGTCCGACTTCAGCCAGGTCACGATCTCGCGGTCCGTGAGTTCGAGCCCCGCATCGGGCTCTGGGCTGATGGCTCAGAGCCTGGAGCCTGTTTCCGATTCTGTGTCTCCCTCTCTCTCTGCCCCTCCCCCATTCATGCTCTGTCTCTCTCTGTCCCAAAAATAAATAAACATTGAAAAAAAATTTAAAAAAAAAAAAATAAATAAACGTTAAAAAAATTTTTTAAAAAGATAATATTTACATTTTTTAATGTTTGTTTATTTTTGACAGAGAGGCAGACAGAGTACGAGTAAGGAAGGACAGAGAGAGACACACATAATCTGAAGCAGGCTCCAGACTCTGAGCTGTCAGCACAGAGCCCGATGTAGGGCTTGAACTCACGAACTGAACCGTGAGATCATGACCTGAGCCAAAGTAGGACACTTAACTGACTGAGCCACCTAGTCGCCCCTCAACAACAAATATTTAAACCGAACACTCTCTCTTTCTCTAATATAAGCCGGGTCATTTGATGCATCAGTTTGCTACAGTAGCTTAAACAATAGACATTTATTTTCTCGCAGTTCTGGAGACTAAAAGTTCAAAGTCAGTGTCAGCAAGCTTGGTTGCTTTGAGGCCTCTCTCTTTGGCTTGCAGATGGCCTCTTTCTCACTCTATCCTCACATGGTCTTTTCTCTGTGCGTGCACATCCCTGGTGTCTCTGTATGTGCCCAAATTTTTGTTCTTATAAGAACACCAGTTAGATTGGTATCCTCATTGTAATGGCCTGCAATTGAACTAAATCACCTCTTTAAATGGCCTGTCTCCAAATACAGTCACATTCTGAGGAACAAGGGTTTATTTAGGACTTCAACATAAGAATTTGGGGGACAGAATTTAACCCATAACATATGGCATAGAAAACCGTATAAAAATAAGGGTTGCAGTCACACTTTTACAACTAAATAACCACCTTATATTGGAACTTATTTTACGTATCTTGGACCCATTTTTCTCATCTGTAAAAAGAACAGAAAATGTGAAAGAAATAAAAACCTGCCCTACTGCTCTGACAGGGCTAAGTGTGAGTCTGACAAAAGTTTTTAGGCAATGTTGCATTCTGCAGAATGACAGGACTTTGGCAATGCTATTGTGGCATTGTTGTTGTGATGGCCTGTTGCTTACTGAGAAAGTTAATGCCTTGATCTCTTCCCATTCTGTATTGCTAGAGCTATGCTGATAAGTGCTCTTAGGCCCTCAGTGGGGGGGGGGGGTGCATTTTATCTCCCATTTTTCTAGTTCCACAGGTGAGTGTTATGAAAGGAAAGAAGGTACCTTTTAAGAAACTAAAGGCAGCTACTCATTTTGAGTGTGAAGAATTGTGAATTTTCTCATTCCTGGGGCCTGTTTTCATTCAAAGATTCTATAATAACCTATTAAAATGATCCACGTATATATATATGTCTTATATCACAAACTTTATCTCATTTGGACCCACAAGAATCCTATGAACTTGTTTTTTAATGTACACATGATTATCACATAAATACTTAATATCTGTGACTTATGCTAAGATATAGAATGGACTAGTTTACAGCAGACCAAACCTGTTGGCAAGATCAACCCGAAGACTAGATAAAACACAGAACATTATTTCTCTGAAAGCTATTATTTGGAATTCAAATTGAATATCGTATAGAAAGGAGAAATAAAACCTTGGAAGAAGTTAAAATCATATAAAATCTTTAGAATTATTCATACAAAATGTCCAGATTCAATTATAAATAATCAGGAATGATACAAAAGAGGAAATGGATTTTTTAAAAAACTGTAATTAATATATATAAAAAATGGATAAGATGGAGAATTTTAGCAAATAAATCTATAAAAGGAATCATATGGAATATCTAGAAGTAAAAAATATAAAAACTAAATTTTAAAAACTCAATAGATGAATTGAACACAAGGTTGGGCATAGCTGAAGAAAGGATTAGTGAACTGGAATATAGTTTGGTAGGAAATATCCATATTGAAGCATGAAGGAGAAATGAGGATAGAATATACAAACAAGTTTGTGAGACATACAGGAAGCAGCAAAAAATCCAGTGTATATGTAATGAAGTCACAGAAAGATAGGAGGAAGAGAATAGAGCTGAAGCAATATTTGAAGCAATTATGACTTAGAAATTTCCAGACTTCAAGCCACAGATCCAAGAAATGCTATGAACTCCCATTAAGACAAATACAGAAGAGCTCAGACCCCTCCAGACATGCTACGGTATGAGGTCTAAAATAGTATTTCACAAAAATGAAGTATACCCAAACCAAATTTCTTCACTATGGAGCCTGTGAGTGAGGATGAGGAAGAAAAAGCAGGAAGCACAGAGCAGGGATATAGCAAAGCTGCTAATGGGGGGGGGGGGGATTGGAGGGAATGGCTGTAGCCTCAGAGGTTCATTGATCCCCTCAAACGTCTCTTGAAGACCTATCACTCAAGATAACACAGAAAAATGACTAAGAGTTTAACCTCCCTTTTATTATGGAAAAAAATAACCGCAGTAATTCCTACTTAGAACTATTTATAGTTCTAAGAAAAGCCAACTCTGTTGAGACAGTAAAGAGGTTTGGTTTATCTAAATGAAAAGTCTGGCAGCAACAAGAACTATAAGCATGGTTGGATGTAGTCATTTAAACGTTAAAATCCAAGATTTGGTTTCTTTCTGGCTCTCTGCTCTGCTGTACATGGTGCTGGCATCATCTTTAGGCTCTACCTGGTGGTGCCCCAACTACTCCAGGCACTTCTTCTGCAGTAACAAAATAGCTATGACAGCTATGCTCATCGCATGTTCACAGCACTCTCTTTTGGCCCATCCTTCCCAGAGGAATTTCGCTAGCTGAAAAACCGTAGTGGATGTCTCCACTAGCCTCAGACACTTAAGTTGGATTTTTATGTCCACCTTTGAATCAAGACTGTGATTAGGATAACCATGATAGTCTTCAACTAACCAGAGGCCAAGCTTGGAGTTGGAACTGGGGGTCATTCTTACCAAACCACAGCACCAGGATGGGGGAAGAGTGGTGCCCACCAACCAAAATATTGTTGCTATCACTAGAAGGGGATAATGAAGAGAACAATCACCAGAGAAGAAATGAATGATGGAAGCCAAAATAATAATAGTAATAATAATAAATTCCAGTCATCTGCATGGCCCATGAGGCCCTTCAGTTCTGTTACTACTTAACCCACTTCTCTTCCCTTTCCATCCCACATCAACAAGACTCCCCTCTCAGCTATTGCCTGAATGCACCAAACATTCCTCCCTCCCTTGTGACCTTTTGTCTTTATGGTAGCTTTCTCCTGAAATGCTCTTTCTGCAGACATTTGCATACCTTTGTCCCTTGTTTCTCAGGACTATTTGAATGTCCCTTCAAGAGGCTTTTGGTGAATTCCTCCCTAAAATAGAAACTGCCAAGACTTTCCAACCCCGTAACTGGCTGCAGTTGTGTTTCTAGCACTTATCACTACTTGACATTATTTTACATATCTATCTGCGTGCCCTCACCACTGGAATGCGCACTCCATGAGAAGATTCTGTCCAGTTCATTGTTGTACCACAGTAAGCATTTAACAATGGCTGTTGAATGAGTGAATGCATTAGAATCCTAGACTTAACGCTACCTCTATTGTCTTAAGCAAGAAACTGAACCTCGTGTTGCCTCAGTCTCCTCCTTGGTAAGATGGAGACAATTTCTACCTTGCAGGGTTATTCTTGAGATTAAGAAAACACGTGAGAAATGTCTGGCATATATTGAGATATCTGACATATATTAGTTTCCTTCTCACAAAAGTTCATTCACTAGGTCCAATGAGGCCAGAAGTCTTTATTTACATCAGTTGCTTTCTCCTGTGGCTTCACTTTAGAATTACCTAGAGAATTCTTTAGAAGTTCTGAGCTGGGTTCTCACCCCTCGAGATTCTGATTTAATTGGTCTGGTGTGCCGTCCAGACACTGGTAATTTTTAAAGCTCCCCAGGTGGTAGCATATTAGCAGCCAACACTGAAGACCACGATTTCAAGTCATTAGTGGAGGGGGGTGGGGGCAGGGAGGGCTGGCTGTGTGACTATCAGAATCCACTGGAAGCCCTGTAAAACCTGGCCCTTCCAACACCTGGAAATCTCTAGAAGCCAGCTTGGCTTATTTCCTCCAGTACAAATCATCAACTGGCAGACTAGACAGATGGTTATTATTTATCCTTCCTGCTGCGTTAGAAAAAAAAAAAAAATTAGTTCTGCCTCGGGTTTCTCAAACCATTTTTACATGTGCAAACCATTACCTCTTTATATGCTCATAGGTATTAGAAGGGAGAAAGGGAAACTTGAGAGAGACCAGAGAGACTAGCCTGTATTTTCTTCTAATGTAACTTAGAGAAGTGCAGACACCAGAGAGAAACTGGCCTGGAACAAAGACTAGGTTCTAGCTCTTATACTAAAAGGGATAATGTACATGAACAGTGCCCAGAAAATAAACAGTGCCCACATCATAATTAATGCTAAGTCTCGTTTTCTGGGGAAATGAGATTTAAGATCATATAATAATGATAACACAATAACAAATAATAATACCTTGCATGGAGCATCTTCCCCGTGTTAAGTATTTTCTCTCAGTAACTTTTTTCTTTTGAATCGCCACAATATTATTGCAGACCGCTGGTGTCATGTCCTTTCCACAACTGACAACGTCAGGATCTGAAAGCTTGCGGTTGGTTAAGGGAAGGACCAGGTTTAGCACTCAGGTCTGACACCAAAGTTTATCTTGCCGCCCTTATGCTACGCGCTGCTTCCAGAATCCTTTTAACTCTCAAACTTGATCATTCAGAGTAATTGGAACCTTTTCTCACCGGCAGAAAGCTTTTCTTCCACATACTGGGTGAAATAAGCAGGGGCCAGCGCTAGTAGGTGATGATGGGTTCCCATGGCAAATTTTCAGCTGATTAAATCGGATCTGCCTCAGAGGGGCTGCCTGAACTGGCTATCATGATTCTCATTAAGCATCTATTAAGTCTTACTCTAGCATCTGGGTTAGGTACAGGGGAATAAAGAAATGAAGAGAAGAAATTCCTCCTCCCGTAGGACCTGAAAAGGAATTAGAGGAATAGAACTATATATTCAGTGGCTTTATTTCCTAGGCTCCAAATCAGGGCACCTGGTCCTTCATTTAGTCTAACTGAGTACTTATTCTAATGCTGGGTAATGAAGCTTCAGATATCATGAAGTCACCTTACCTTCATCAAGAGACTGAGGGAGAAGATGCGTCATGGCTCACAGGTACAATATTAAAGGTGTGACAAAAGGCTTTTTCATCTGAAATGTAAGTTAATTTACATGAGGATCCCCACGCAGGTGCCGCTATTAGTTAACATTTATTGAGCACTTGCTGTGTGCCAGGAGTTTGCTTTACAGTTTCTTTTCTTTTTATTTTTAAATATGAAACTTATTGTCAAATTGGTTTCCATACAACAGCCAGTGCTCATCCCAACAGGTGCCCTCCTCGATGCCCATCGCCCACCCTCCCCTCCCTCCCACCCCCCATCAACCCTCAGTTTGTTCTCAGTTTTTAAGAGACTTTACAGTTTCTAGTCCGTTTGATCTTCACACTAAACTCTGGGCAGCACTATCCAGCTTTTACAGAAGTGGGGACTGAGACACAGTGGTGACAAGGAACCTGCCCAGGACCACGCAGCTGATAGAGACGGGAGCCGGGACTCCAACCCAAGGCCAGAGCCTCCACTCTCCACCTTTCTGCGCAATGTATTGATTGAACCATTTTTGTTGAAAGTAGTGAGACCCCACTCAGGAACAACAGCTATTTGTTAATGGCATATTTGAACAACGCACTAAACATCGAAGCTGAAGTCCCCAGAAATCTGTACTGTGTGGTCGTCACATGGATTTGTGAAACAAATGAGTGAGTCACCCAGTGTGATGGAAGCCGCTAGTGATGAATGGATGATACACACAATAAGCCTAAGAGGATTTCAGCAGAAAAGCCTCGTGTCTTTTTCCTGCATCCTAAGGAAATTTCTTCTATTCGTGAAGGCAGCAGCCTGAGCAAGTAGTATCTGGGCAGTGGAACCCCCTGGGTTAGGAATGATGTCCAAACCTCTTCCTGTACAGCACTTCTGAACACTGAAAGGAGCAAGGAAGGCAAAGCTTTTACCGGAGGCTTGAGGCACACACCTGCATGGAGAGAGGGGCAGAAGTTCCTGCTTCTCTGTAAAGAGGCAGAACCATGGAAGGAGGGCCCTTGCCACTCTCCAAGCTGCAAAAGCCCTCCCGATTCAAGGCGGCGCTATGGGCTGTTGTCTCTGCTTATCTGAAGCAATCTGCCCAGCATCACCAGCAGCATCACTTTTACCTGGAAACTCCTATTCACCCCTCAGGTCCCCAGTTTACGTGTACCTTCCTCCAAGGAGCCTTCTCATATCCTCCACTGCTCTCACCGCTACCTCAATATATGTTCAAATATTTTCACATTTTCCTTTGTTGTGTTTCTGGTACTTTGTAACCAAATAATAACTTGGAGTGTCTGCTTCCCTTTCGTGAGCTCCATCAAGGCAGCTACTGGATCTCTTTTATCTACCAGTAGATCCCTAGCACCCAACACAGTGCCAACCCCATAACAGAGCTTCAACATTCTCTTTGCCTCTGTAGGTATGTGTATGTACTAAAATGAAGAGGCCAAACTAAACCCTTCGGTTTTTTTCTTTCTTGTCCAGGAAAGAAAGCAAAAGAAACCTCTGCCACTACCATGCAGGCTGAAGCTGCTAAGATATCTCAAGGCAGAACAGAACATATGGTATGCACCTGGCTACCCAGAGCTTGGGGAAGGGCTTCAACGATCCTTGGCCCTCTATTCTCTGATGCTGGGTGGGGCCCTCCCTTCTGGGTTTTTGATTTCCACCCAACACCTTGATGTCAGGCTATCTTTGACTTTGAGACTCTCTTCCAACAGAGGAGGGAGGAAGAACTCTGAGAGCGTGGGTTGGTTCCTGTCCCAGCTGGTACGCACACAGATCTCTCTCAACACGAGGTGAAGGGCCTGCCATCTGCCCCCAAGAAACTGGACTTGTAGCATGGATACAGGTGTCCTTCCAAAGCCTGTGACCAATCCACCAACTGCCATCAAAATAAAAGATGGTTATGAGACCTATTTTAACATCTGAAGTCCAGCTTCCAGAAACTGAGGGTGACCTTTTCCCCAGACATCACATTTTAAAATGTAATGGGCTCTTTGATTTAAAAAAAAAAAAAAAATCTGGCAAGCAGTTAAAATCCGCTTTAATATTCCCAGCACTTAGCCAAAAGAAGATGCAGACAGAATTGAAAAACAGCCTGAGTTTTTCTGTTGTTGTTGTTTTTTAAATGCCCGGATTAGAACATAATTCATCTTAAAATGACGGGAGGCCTCTTCATGCACTTCACACTTTGAAATATTTTAGAAAATAGTATCCATTTTGGCAAGCCTCTTGCCACGCAAGAAACAACAGCAAATGCTTTTCTCCTTGAGTGTTAAGTCTGTTGTGAATAAGATTATAAAAAATATACTTTGCTCTTTTATTTTGCCTCTTGTTTGAGGATTTTGCTGCATTTCTGCAATAACTGATTCTTCTCACATTCCGGTATAAGCAGCATTCACTGCCCCCATTTTTAGGGAGTGAAATTGAAGCAGAAGTTTGGTAAAGCAAATTTCCTATTTTCCCAGAGAAAATCGTTTCTTCATCCCCTTACTCATTCAGTAAACATGTCTTTAGAACCAAGTATGTGCCAAGCCACTAACAAGACCTTGACGATCCACAAATGACTACCTCACAGACCCGGTCTCTAGAACTCTGGTAGAAGAGAGAGACACTGTAACAATCACAATATCCTGGAATAAGTGCTGGGATGGATAAAGGGGCTACAAAGAATCACCCCTCAATCCACCTGGAGCTTTGGGGAAGGCTTCCCACAAGAAGTGAAATATGTGTTGGGTCTTGAAGGATGTGTAGAAGTCCAACCAATCAAGGCATGAGTGGTAAGAAGGGCTTTTACAACAGAGAGAATAGTATGTAGAAAACACAAAGGCATTATTTTTTTTCTGGATTTATGTGGCTGGAAAAAGATGAGAGAAAAAGATGCATACATAGGGCCGAAAGAAAATAAACAAGGACAAGAACTTGGATGGCCTTATGTGCCAAGTAAGGAATTTGGAATTGATCCTGATAACGTGGGACTAAAACAGTATAGGATGTGTTACTTACTTGTTGGGTTGAGCCTAATTCGGGTCCATACAAATCCCCCCTTTCCCTGCCTTTAGTGGTCAAGAGACTGTTGAACTATCTGAAGAAATACAAAGTTATTTTAAATCAGTTTCTCAGATCCAATGACCTCTTTGAATTCTCTACAATCATCCACCAAACTCTATGCATGTGTGCCTTTAGCTGGGTAGATTATCTAAAGTGTTCATCAGATTTCTAAAGTGGTCCAAGGCTCTAAAAAGTAGAGTCCTGTTTATTTACTTCATGAAAACTTTCAGCTGTTTCTTAACACTGATTTTATCGGGCAGTGGCTACCGCTTAGCCCTCTGCCCTCTTCCTCCTGCGAGGCGCCAGCCTGGATTCCTGTGGTCCCCTCTCCCCTTTCCTCCCTCACCCCCTTCCTCTCCCTGGCTCCACCAGGCACTCAGAGCTTTCTGAAGAGAAATGAGCACCGGTCAGAAAAAAAAAAAAAAAAAAAAATATATATATATATATATATATATATATATATACACACACACACACATATATATATCAAAGAGGAATTCTTTTATATTAATCTCTTAAAATTTGCTGGTTGCTGGTCATCCATATGGGTTCAATTTCATATAGCATTCTATTATTGCAAACAAACCAATTCTTCATATTCCCCAGCAGCAGCTTAATCCATGTTTGTTAACAAACTCAAAACTTGGTTCCTTACTGCAATTTTTATTTTTTAGAGCTTTGGGATTTTCACAACTTGTATATGAGAAGTTTGAGACAAAGGTACAAAACTGGAGAAATTCAGATACTTGAAAATTGGGGGAAGCACAGATATTATACCAAAGGTAGAGGAATGATTCTATGGCAAATAGAACCAACTCTAACAATGAAATATACTGGAAGGGTAAACAAGCATATTATGCTGCCTAAGGATAGAACTGTAACAGTGTGCCCAATTCAGGGACTTGGACATCATGTCTTCCTATATTTTTTTCTCTTCTCTCTGCCATCAACTTCCTACCCTCTGTCTATCTATCCTTCCGTCTAACTATCCATTTATCTGTCTTTCTCAACAGACCATCTTTTTTGCATTTCCAATCCACTGAGTGGAAAATCTGCTGCAGTTCCTACCTCCCACACAGAATGACTCTGTTTTTCTATCTCTCTGTCTTTAGCTCTCACAAATAGTTCCCCAGTCACTGGAAAGTGTGTTTATTGGCCCATTTTGCATTATTAGATGCCTCGTCCTGCACCATGCATGTAGATACATGGTAATTCTCTCCACAACCATGTAGATAGACAAGATGGGCAATTCCTGGAAAAGTGGGGTTGATCAGATGAAACAATAGATGCCCACTCTCTGTCTTCATGATAAGTGACAGAATGTCTTACATGGCATGGCGGGGATTCATTTGTCTACCTGTTCTAAAGGCATCTCTATTTTGTGCAGGGCGCGGGGTTAGAACACCACAGTGAGCTGGACATGACCTCTGCACCCTCCTCCTAGTTTTGTGTCTACCATTGACTGTCTGATCTTAGTAAGTCACTTCTATTCCCTGGGCTGCTGCTTCCTTTCTTAAATGAATAGGACAGACAGATCGCAGAGGTGATTTGTGCTTTGTTAAAATGAGCCCAGGAGCCTAAGATCATATCAGTGTGGTTTCAATCACTTTTCATCAAGAATCTCACACTCATGATGCAGAAGTTTTCCCACCAAGAAATTATAAGCATTGCCTGAAGCCCATCCCCTCGTGTAACCCCACTAGTATAAAACAGAGTAGGATGTCATGAAATGTCTCAGTTACAAAAACCTTTGTTTTGTGTAAATCAGAAATGTAAACTGAATGAAAGTCATGATTTCACTCCTCTCTTAAAACATACACACACACACACACGCACTCAACATAGTAGTTTATATCCAGCAAGAATTGGCAGATATGGTCCTATGGCACTGAGGATTTGAAACACATCCTCTAGCTTTACAAAGCCAGACCTTGCAATAAATCTTGCTAGCTGTGTGGCCTCATCTTTGGCCAAGAGACTGGAGGAGCTCTTTGTGGTGAATGTATTGCCAGTGAGATGCCTGTGTTGTTTTGGTAGAAAATTCCAGAAGAGGAGCTGCAACCAGAAAACCCTCCTGCTGAGATTTCAGCCCCCAAAGATCCCCTGAAAGCTTTGAAGGTCAGGCCAATCTCACAGCCTTTCGTGACTCCAATGATGAAGAACGAGCCTGAAGAATATGAGACATGGATTGACAGGTTCAGGAAGCTGGAAAATGCCCTCTACCTGTGTGACCTGACTAATACAGGTGAAGTGGGACGCTTACAGTGGATACACCTTTCTATTTGTGTTCTAGTCTGGAAGTGGACACCTCCTTCTCTCTCACTTCTTACCAAGTACAGTTTGTATAGAAACCACGTGCACTGGCACTGGGATCACAAGCAGGAAATACAAAGATGGATCAGAGTCAGACGTGAATCACCCACCAGTTTGCTTACAGTTTCTTGTGTCTTTGATCCTCCTCCATCAACTCCTGGAGTCCAACCCATAATCCAATCTTGTAAACTCCTGACTGAAACCTTCGGCGTGCCCACTGGCAGAGGCTGAACTCCAAACTCCTTAGCAAGGCAAAAGCTGGTTCTGTCCACCTGACCAGTCTCTTCTCCTTCAACTCATTATTCTCTCAGCATATCCTACCCTGTCATAATGAAGAACGTGTCTTCCTCAAACACGCTATGCTTTCCCCTGTGGCTACTCTTTTTCTAACCCTATGCCCAGACAGTCTGAGCTGTCCACCTCTCTTCTTCCTACCTTACCCACTGCCAACTCCTCATCTTGTCCGCCTGGCTAGCTCATGCCTAAACACGTTTTATGTTAGAACTCAGGCTTTACTCCTCTGAGACTCCCGGGATTTCCCCAAGAAAGATCTAGGCCAATCTTTATCTGGCCTTCTAGACTTCTTTAACAACCATTATCCTGTTTGATATATTGTATTTTTTTTATCTGGAGACTTACTACAATATCACCAGTAGACTATATTCCTTTTTTAGCTCTAGTACCTTGCATAATTCTATTCAACTTTTTAATTTTTTTTAATGTTTATTTATTTTTGAGAGACAGAGCACGAGTGGGGGAGGGGCAGAGAGAGGGAGACACAGAATCTGAAGCAGGGTCCAGGCTTTGAGCTGTCAGCACAGAGCCCGACGAAGGGCTCAAACCCCGCAAAATGCAAGATCATGACATGAGCTGAAGCCGGACACTGAACCAACTGAGCCACCCAGGCACCCTTATTCAACTTTCTTTTTTTTTGAGGGAACAAATAAATGAATGTAAATACATAAATAAATCCAAGATGGAAGGTGATAAATACCATTACAGTGTGCTATGTCGGCATTCAGAGAAAGGCGAATTCCTTCCTAGTGAGGTGATCCGGGAAGGTTATGCTAGTGTGAAATTAACCGTTAAGGATAAAGCACAGTTTACGTACAAAGGAATGAAATAGACTTTTCTGGCAAAAGTGCAAGTTACCCAAGCAAAGCGTTATGTGTGAAGCTCAGTGTCAGAAGTTTGGTTTGGAAAAAAGACAAGGGCTATTAAGAAGAATGTTACATGATAAAGGTAGAAAATATAAGATTCTAGCTCCAAGAAGATCTTAGACGCCAGACCAAGGAATTTGGATTTAGATCAAAGGGAATAAATAGCACTGAGAGTTTCTAAGCAGAGAACTGGTATGATGAAGTCGTATCTCAGAAAGACCCTCAATGGCTACGTGCAGATTTGAGGAGAAACTGAAAGCAGGGAAAGGAGAAAGGAGGCTATTGCAATGTCCTAGTGAAAATGAAGGCCAGGTCAAGGTCAGAAGCCTGGAGAATGGAAAAGAGGGAGCAGATAGAAAAGCACCTGGACTGAAATCATTGTACTTAATTACATTCTGTGTTCATGATGAGTTAGCATATTAAATGTGGAGCCTAAAGATATGGAGCTCAGGGGCGCCTGGGTGGCTCAGTCGGTTGAGCGTCTGACATCAGCTCAGGTCATGATCTCACAATTTGTGAGTTTGAGCCCTGCATCGGGCTCTGTGCTGACACCTCGGAGCCTGGAGCCTGCTTCAGATCCTGTGTCTCCCTCTCTCTCTGCCCCTTCCCTGCTCATACTCTGTCTCTCTCTGTCTCTCAAAAATAAACAAACGTTAAAAAAAATTAAAAAAAAAAAAAAGATATGGAGCTCAGAGAAGTAGAGAGCAGAACGGCAGTTGCCAGGCAAAATGGGAGATGTTGATCCAAGAGTACACACTTTGAGTTATAAGATGAATGAGTTCCAAGGATTTGATGTTCTGCATGAGGACTCTAGCTAACAATGCTGTATTGTATACTTGAGAGTTGCTGTGAGAGTAGAGCTTTAATATGCTCACCACCACAGTAACAACCACAATAAAATGGTAATTGTGTGTGATAAAGGATACGTTAACTGACCTTAAGGTGGTAAATATTTCCCAATAGATACATGTATCACGTCATCATAGTGTACACTTTAAACTTATACAGTGGTAGGGGTGCCTGGGTGGCTCAGTCAGTTAAACGTCCGACTTCAGCTCAGGTCATGATCTCGCAGTCCGTGAGTTCGAGCCCCACGTCAGGCTCTGTGCTAACACCTCAGAGCCTGGAGCTCAGATTCTGTGCCTCCCTCTCTCTCTGCTCCTCCCCCGTTCATGCTCTATCTCTCTCTGTCTCAAAAATAAACAAACGTTAAAAAAATTAAACTTATACAATGGTATATGTCAATTATATCTCAACAAAAGAAATAGCAGATGCATTAGTACTCTCTAGAAGTAATCGTGTAACAGTAGCAATGGGTGTATTTTCATTCACTGTGTGTTCTTGTTTCATTTTGTTTTGAATTTCCAAATCACTTAACTCTAGACCACATAAAGTGTAATTACCATATAATACCCAAGGACTTCAAAGAATTCTACCAAAGAGAGGGGGAGAAAAAAAATTAATGAAAAACTAATCTAGCTGAATTAGAAAATCATTTATTAAACATGTGTTATCAGCCCAGCACTTTGTTAGAGGCTGAACCAGAAGGAAAACCAGAAAGGATAAGACATGGTATCTGGGGGCACCTCAGTGGCTCAGTAGGTTAAGTGGCCAACTTCAGTTTAGGTTACGATCTCACAGTTTTTGAGTTCTAGCCCTGCATCAGGCTCTGTGCTGACAGCTCAGAACCTGGAGCCTGCTTCTGATTCTGTGTCTCTGTCTTTCTCTGCTCTTCCTCCAGCCTGCCTCTCTCTCTCTCTCTCTCTCTCTCTCTCTCTCTCTCAAAAATAAATAAACATTAAAAAAAAAAAAAGACGTGGTCTCTGGCCTCAAGGAGCTTTTAGGTCTGACACCAAGACTAAGAGTAGTTAAATGCTGAAAAACAAACATTTTCAAGGACAACATATAGTAAAGCATCATAATTGAAGACACAAGAGTTAGAGTCCAAGGAAAAGAGAGAAGAGATGAAAAGAAGCTCATCATCTAATGTGAGCTGAGTATTCAGAGAGGGTTCCATGGAAGAGAAAACTTGAGTGAGCCTCCCAGACAGAGAAGCTTTAGATAACTGGGGAGGATGCTCTGAGTTGAAACCATCTTCCACAAAGCTTAGAAGATTTCTATTGGATTGGATAGTGAAGTTGAAACCCTACTGTGAATCCCAAGTCCTAGGATAATCCTCTACCCAGTGTCCACCAAATGTTCAACCAGAGCAGAGCACAAGAAAAGCTAAGATGGATAATTTACAGATGATACTGGAGAAAAGGAGATTAAAAGGCTACTGAAAGGGTGCCTGGGTGGCTCAGCTAGTTAAGCTCTTGACTTCAGCTCAGGTCATGATCTCATGGTCAGTGAGTTCAAGTCCCGCATTGGGCTCTGTGCTGACAGTGTGGAGCCTGCTTGGGATTCTGTCTCCCTCTCTCTCTGCCCCTCCCCTGCTTGCTCTCTATCTCTCTCTCAAAATAAATAAAAATACATTTTTTTAAAAAAGCCATTACTGAAATAATCATGAGCCTAGGTATTCATAACTAGAGTGGTGATGGGGTTACAAACAAAAATAAACAAACAAAAAAACATCAGGTGGAGAGAGAAGACATTTCTAAAGAAACAAATGCTAAGTTGCAGTGATGGATGATGGATCATAAACTCGGTTGCTAAAAGACTCCCCAATGGCTGGGACCTTTCTCATACTTCTGAACTCTTCTGAGGAAAAACAGAGTTTTGTTGACTTTGGAGGCAGACTCCAGCAGATTTGAAATGCCTCTCTCATGGCCTCTTCACTATTTATGCCTGTTTTCTCTGTTTCTATGAAATTCATTAGTTCCTTGTCAGCCAGGGAATGTGTCAGCCTGATCTGGGAACATCTAAAACTATCTTTAATGAGGAAAGAGGATTAACTGAGGTCATTTCATTGGTTTATTAACCACAGTATTTAGCTGACCACCACAGCCTCAATCTAGACACTGAGCAGATGATACCTACTTTGCCTATTGATGAATCACTGTTCTTTATTATGTGCAAGGAAATATGTAGGCCAGGGTGTTCTTCATTCAGGGTGAAGACAGACCATCCATCATCAAATTAGTGTTTCTGGGAACCTACTTTGTGCTTATTTTCTAACAGGGGTTGTCAAGAAAATATCCTTGAAGAGGAAGAATAAGAAATGACTGTGAATAACTGGTCGCGTTTTCTAAAGAAAAAAAGGTGGTTGGGATAAATGTTTGAGTGAATGGTAGATTTGGAATTTTCCCAATGAACTGAAGGCTAGATAGAAAACGTTTTCACGTTCAAGGAGGCAGAATGCAATGAGAGACCTCAAGGACATTCTTTGCATGAGTCTGGACTTTGCACGCACTGAATCACTAACTCTTCACATCAACCACATGCTGAAGGCATTAATGTCCTTATTTACGGAGGAAAAAGCCAACCTCAAAGTGGTAAAGGAATAGCCAGTGGGGAGTTGAGCCATAATTCAAACCCAGTTCTATTGGACTTCCCACTACACTAAACTCCCATGACACACCAGAAAGAACATGAGGTTTTGCTTGTTGCTTTGCTGGTTGTTTCTTTGTTTGTTTTTACCAGAAGACTTAGATTCAACTCCAGATTTTACTAATTGCTGCGCCCTGAAAGCCAGTATGTATATATGTATCCTCTGAGCCTGTTTCTTTATCTATAAACTAAGACTGTTAATAATAAAACATACCTCGGGGCGCCTGGGTGGCTCAGTCGGTTGACCGTCCGACTTCACCTCAGGTCATGATCTCACAGTTCGTGAGTTTGAGCCCTGCGTGGGGCTCTGTGCTGACAGCTCGAGACCTGGAGCCTGCTTCGGATTCTGTGTCTCCCTCTCTCTCTGCTCCTCCCCTGCTCACACTCTATTTCTCTCTCAGAAATAAATAATGATTTTTAAAAATTTAAAAAAATAAAATAAAATAATAAAACATACCTCCCCAGATTTGAGAAAGGATCAAATTACATTTGAGAGTTCTTTGTAAACTGTAGAATAAAGTAGATGTTAAAGGAAGTCTTATTATTTCTTTTATTTTGGTTCTGGTAGGACAAGAACAGGTTTTCAACCCTAAGATAGATTGTAAGGGTGACTTTATGCAGCTGTCCTAGGCATCCCCTAATGACAGTAAATTAGACAGATACAAATTTCAGTCAATGGACTCTTGTTTGACACTAGGAATCTTCTACCAATGGTAAAGCTTAGAAGATAGCAGAAAATGTCCCCATGCACACCAGTGGTGATTTCTAGATGTATTTTTTAACATTACTTTAAAAAAAAATTTTTTTAACATTTACTCATTTTTGAGAGTGAGAGAGACAGAGCATGAGCAGAGGAAGGGCAGAGAGAGAGGGAGACTCAGAATCCGAAGCAGGCTCCAGGCTCCGAGCTATCAGCACAGGGCCCAACGCGGGGCTTGAACTCACAAACTGTGAGATCATGACCTGAGCTGAAGTCAGACGCTTAACCGACTGAGCCACCCAGGCACCCCTTAACATTACTTTTAATTTGTGATTAAAATATAAACTAAATTGTGTATTTTTAAAAATTTTTTATTAAGATACATTCTTATATATTTTAAATAATGTTGATGATATAACTATTATAATCATCTTATAATTCTTGCATTAATGAGTGATTAATAGTTCTGGGCACCGTTCTAAGCTTTCATTATTTTACTGGTTTTTATACAATTTAATTATCCCTATTTTAAAGTTGAGGAAACTGAGGCTCAAAAAGTTAAAATACCTTCCCCAGCCAGACACTTATTCCAAAGTCCATGACTAATAATTCCAGAGGCAGAATATGAGGAAATGTCTTGAGGGATCCAACCTAGACCAGACCAAGAACAGCCACCCAACCCAGAGAACTGCAAAGATGCAATTGGCCAACTCAAAGAAAATTATTTCTGCCAAGATCAACATTCTAATAGAAGAGATAGACAATAAACAAACGGAGAGAGGATGGGACAGGATGGGACAGAACCAAACAGAACGAATAGAATAAATCACATTAGGACCTGTCTATAGTCCACTGCTAAGAAGACCCATCAGGGAGCAGTTCAGAGGAAAGCATCATGCTCAGTGGTCTTTGCTCATTTAAATATAAATAATACTTGGGGCGCCTGGGTGGCTCAGTGGGTTGAGAGTCAGACTTCGGCTCAGGTCATGATCTCGCAGTCCATGAGTTCGAGCCCTATGTCGGGCTCTGTGCTGACAGCTCAGAGCCTGAAGCCTGCTTTGGATTTTGTGTCCCCCCCACCCGTCTCTGTCCCTCCCCTGCTCATACTCTCTTTCTCTCTTAAAAATAATAAACATTAAAAAAATACATATGAATACTACTTGGCAGCTTCAACAGAGATAACAGGTACCCAGCAGACACAAACTCTAATGGGCTGGTAGTGATGTTTACAACATGACCCGGGGACCATCTCTGGCCTCTTTGAGAAAGAATCCACAATCGCTACCACAGCCCACACCAGTATAGAAGAGTAGAAGAACAACATGCATGAGATGTATCTTTAATCCCTATAAAAGATATTTAAAAGCTTTTCTTGACACCAGTGGTGTAGATCCCCCAAATTCAAGGAACATATTTAGGAAACAATCTGAGCCTCACTTAAAATAATCTCTTCTTCCTTACTCTATAATGTAGTGTAGTGGTTAAATGCATGGTTTTAAGCAACCCTGGGCAAGTGACTTACCATCTCTATGCCTCAGTTTCTTCTTCTGTAAAATGGGCTGTTGTGAGCATTAAATGAATTGCTACTGGTAAAATGTTTGGAGGCGTGCCTGAAACATGATAAATGGTGTGTGTGTGTGTGTGTGTGTGTGTGTGTGCGCGCGCGCGCGTGCTTGTGTGTGATTATTGTTATTGTTGCATTCTAGTTAATTTTTTGCATATCTGACTGTCTCATCTGGATCTCCCTGAGGTAAAAGGTCACTTCTCTAAATCTTCTATATTCCCAAGCGCATATCTGTATCTGACATATATGAGCTCACAATTAGGAGCTCATAAGTGAGTTCTTGATCTTTGCTGATGCTCTGTTCTACCTTTAAAACTCCTCTCTGCAACCACCAACATCCACCTACCCTTAACCTGGAAAGCACCTTGGCATTGATACACATAACACGTAAGTACCAGAGCACATCCTGTGATGATAAGCACTACCATCTCAACTATACAGATTTAGACTCTGAGCCTTGAGAAACGTGATGCTTTACCTGTAATCACACAGCAAGCTGGAGGGAGTCACAGCAAATACATTTCCAGAAAAGCATCAAAATGGGCTGTTTGAAACCTGCCTGTTTAGGAACGCGTTTGGCTACTTCCATAAGATAAAAATAAACCAGAAAAATTAGAAATCGATTTTCGCAGGCACTCCACCTGTTTTAAAAATTGGCTTTTAAAGTGTTATGGCCCCAGGGGCGCCTGGGTGGCGCAGTCGGTTAAGCGTCCGACTTCAGCCAGGTCACGATCTCGCGGTCCATGAGTTCGAGCCCCGCGTCAGGCTCTGGGCTGATGGCTCAGAGCCTGGAGCCTGTTTCCGATTCTGTGTCTCCCTCTCTCTCTGCCCCTCCCCTGTTCATGCTCTGTCTCTCTCTGTCCCAAAAATAAATAAACGTTGAAAAAAAAAATTAAAGTGTTATGGCCCCAAAGAACAAGCTTAATTGCTTTAGGAAGCCTAAAGTGTCAAAATATTAGCATTTTGTTTTTACACGGAAGTCATTTGAGCTAATAGATTTGTTTTCTCTTTTTTGTTTTTTCTTTCTTCTTTTCAAAACCTACCACCCACCCAACCCAATCGCAGGAGTCCTGGAAAAGGAACGGGCCAGACGCCTCATTCACAACTACAATCTCATTTACAACCTGTCCCTGAGCCCTCGGAAAATTCGACCAAGCCTTGAGGAGATTCCGTGCGGGAGAAAATATGCTCTTGGAGCCAGCACTCCAGTACTTAAAGGAGCTATGATAACAAACCCATATTGTGAGAACAGATGTTTCCTTTTTCTTCCTTTCTACCCAGACACGTGTTTCTCCCCAGCCCATGCATAGTGGTGGAGACACTGTCACAGAGTCAAGGCTGATGCAGCAACTGAAGATGCTTTGGACTTGGGCTTCATTTCTAGCTATGATACTCCCTGATAGGCAGCTCAGAGTGACCCGAGAAAACCAGGTTTTCCTCTCCTGAGGTGGCAAGAACCCAATTTCTTAAAACCCCCTTTTATTCCAATAAAGCTCCTTATGAACATTACACGATTTTTTTTTCTACCTTGCTGAGGAAACTTTGCTTTTGCAAACCCTGCAATTCCATAGAGTAAAAAAATATGCTAGATATTGTTGTCAACTCCCTCAAATGCCTGTCACATAAGAGACCTAACTATATCATTTTTGGATGTGTGATCCGCCTCTAGTCACTGTTCTAGGAAGGATTTCCACATGATAAGAAAAATAAAATTATTAACAATATGTTAATACTAAGGGTAGGAGCAGAATTCCAAGCAAGGTTTTCTGAACAAGTGAGATATTTTCTCTAGTACAAAAGTAGATGCTGTTACACTGTCCTTTTCCCAGAGTATAGGATAGAAGTTTCAATGAGTGACAAAGGGTTCTGAACTAAGTAACATCTTCTTTGCTCCCTCTGGCAGGAAAATCAAGCAAAAGTTTCCACCAGTCCCCATAGTTCTTCTGTCTAACTTTGCACCTCCCCCAGAACACACACACACACACACACACATCACACCACACAGGTAGAATGAGCTCACCAAAGGAATGCTAGCCTAGGACTTCAGAGACAAATGTGTTCCCAGAACCATCATTAACGTTGCGTGACCTGGATTCTGGTTTTCAAAACTGTGCAGGAGACAGGATGCAGGAGTTAGGTCAAGGGGAAAAGTAAAAAAGATCCCTGAGTATCCCTTTTTATCCGTTTTATACAGGGTGGGGGGGGGGGAATGTCTCATAAAGTCTTACAAACAAGATCTTTTTTTTTTTTTTTTAATTTTTTTTTTCAACGTTTATTTATTTTTCTTGGGACAGAGAGAGACAGAGCATGAACGGGGGATGGGCAGAGAGAGAGGGAGACACAGAATCGGAAACAGGCTCCAGGCTCTGAGCCATCAGCCCAGAGCCCGACGCGGGGCTCGAACTCATGGACCGCGAGATCGTGACCTGGCTGAAGTCGGACGCTTAACCGACTGCGCCACCCAGGCGCCCCACAAACAAGATCTTAAGAATAAAATAGTTTTGATTCACTAACATAAATGATCTCTAAGGGCTTCAAGTGTGAGCCTGCTTTAGTTTTTATAATCCTTGAGTAACCTCCAAAAATGCCTCTTAAAGCAGACTGGACCACCTCTCTAACATTCTAGAACCCTTGGACCCACTAGCCTTTTAGGTCAGAGAAGTAAGCAAACAAACATGGCTTTCTCAGACTACCAAAATGCCAAATGAGGAAAGTTAGAATATTAGATCAGACAATTCAGTATACGTTGGGCAGCTAATGTGTGCTGGGACCTGGAAATATTTTGTTTCATCCATCGCTGACAACTCAATATGGCAGGTTTTACAACTCCATTTCACAGATGAAGAGAGAGAGGCTCAAAGAAGTAAAGGGTAGAAGAGTTATTGACACTGCTTGTCTCTTGATAATTGGCCAGAGGGATAGAGCCTTCTGGAGAACACTAAGAATGCCCTTTCCACTCTACATCTCTGTGGGGAAATGAACTGGAGAGAGGGCTGGATGAAGGGAGGCCCTAAACATGAGGGCAGGATTATTAGACTCAATCGTGGGGTCCTGAAGAGCAGTGATCCTGCCCTACCCAATTCTTTGTGTGTGACATCTAGACTAGCTCCTCAGGAATAGCCTCAGCACCCAGCAACTCACACAGCTGGAGGGGACTCCGTGGACCTGGAATGCAGCAGAAAGGTGCCCCAGGGCTATGTGCATACCTTGTACTCCTGTAGAGCTCACTGACGGAA
Organism: Lynx rufus; assembly: GCF_022079265.1. Classification (NCBI taxonomy): domain Eukaryota; kingdom Metazoa; phylum Chordata; class Mammalia; order Carnivora; family Felidae; genus Lynx; species Lynx rufus. The sequence continues at coordinate 173,670,993 of NW_025814834.1, forward strand.
CTTCTATAAGTGGGTAGCAATGGCCACATCTGGATCCACAATCACCCCACCGCCACTACCCACCCTTCAACAGAGAGCAGAAAAAGAATAGGCTTTAAATCAGCCAAAATCCATCTCCGTCACTTAGTAGGTGGTAGCTTTAGAAAGCTTTTAATCTCCCTGAGCTTCAGTTCCTTCAACTGTAAAACAGGAATAATAAAAACACTGAGTGTTTCACAGAAGTGTTATAAATGCTGAGAGTCATGTCATTTGGACAGTTCCTTGCATGTAGTAGAGATGGACCTTTCTTACGTCCCGTCCCTTAGCTGCGGAGCATCAGGATGCTTGAACAACCAACTGTGTGACATGACACAGGGACATAACGTTACCCCTATAGCAAAAACAAATTTTGAGATAGATCTGCCTTCTAGAACCAGGGGACAATTGTTTCTGGATCATCTCCTGTCTGGAATTGTCCACTACTTTACCCCAAGGTGTGTGTGTGTGTGTGCGCGCACGTGCGCGAATTTGCAAGACTTCCACTTTGCAAAAGCAAATACTCACTAGGTTTTCTTGGAGTAAACATTAAAAGAAGCAAAAGTCAACTCAATTCATAGAGAAAAGCTAAGATATCAAGGTGACAGTGTGACAGCAGATGTCAAATGAGGCCTTGCCATGAGGCAAACCATTGAACACAAACAGGAAAATGCTATGAGGTCATTATGTGTTAGAATATTGGTTTGACCTCTGTGCTAGGACTTCCCCATGGTTTACTTATGGAAAATCTGTTACCTTTCTCTCTTTTTTCCCCCTTAAGGTCAGTGATGTTTTGTATATTCCCCGTGACTGTGAACTTCTAACCCTGAGTAGAGAAACTCTGCTGTCTGTGGTCTTGACCAGCTTTCTCTAACAGAACCTTTTTACATGGGTGTCTGTGTGCAGTGGCCTGGTTAAACTCCAGTATGCCCTGGAGAGACTCTAGGTCAACTGTATCTGCCCCAACTGTCTGAAAGCCTTAGCTTCTAAAATGGGTCACTGAAGACACGATAGAAGCTGAATCTCACCAGTTGGACAGATTCCTTCACAGATGTGTGACCCTGAGCAATTCACTATCTCCCTCACAGAGTCATTCATGTTAAAGGAGATAATGGTACAAATTGCCCAGCTCTGTATCTGTCACGTAGACATGCTCCGTAAGGGAAAACTGGCTTCCTATCTTATTCTTATACAGTATTTCCATTTACCCCATTCAATGGACCAAACCATTAAATTCCTTTTCCAAGTACAGACCACTTCCAAGCCAACAGGTGGCTCCCTGATTGTGTGGTCCTGGAAGGCAGAGACCGTGCCCTACACATTCTTATTCTTGATTCTTCCACCTGCCCTGACTCCTCATAGTAACCTAACTATGCTGGCATTACTACTATGCCCATTGTGCAGATAAGAAACTGAGACTCATGGTGGTAAAAGGTGCTTTCCTAAGGACCAACAGCTAGTGAGTGACTGAGTCAGGATTAGAATCCAGTGCACAACTTCAAGCCCAACAGTGCCTTGCCGGTCACCATTAGAGCGAATTTTCTCTAGTATGTGTGGTCTGTCTCCCCAGCAATCTGGAGGTCACTTCCAGAAAGGGCTAAGGTCTTCCTCACCTTCGTCTCCAGCACAGAACCCAGATTCACCCCCAGGTGGGCACCTGGAAAACGTTTGTAGAATGGAGCCCCCGCGTGAAACGTTTGAAGCCCTGGGGCTTTCTGCCCTCTTCCAGCTCTGCCAGCTTCATCACTGCCTTTTGGGGACTGAAATGAAGGGTGTTTTCAGGACTCTTGGCATCCTGTGTTCACACAAGCAGAAACACAACTGTATAGATCACGCAATCCAAAGAGTTTGCTAAGTGCTAGCTGACTCTTCAGAGGAATTTCCCAAGATCATTAAGAGAAACAATACAGGGTTTGATATTCTAATTGGGATCAGCAACTGGACGGCTTTGGAGCTGGCCAGAGAACTGTGAAGCTCTGCAAACAAATGCTGGCCTTTCTTCTCTTTCTCTCCTTGCCTCCCCCTTCGTTAGAGCCCCTCAGCTACAGTTCCAACGCTCCTTAGCAACAAAGGCCAGGGTTCCCAGAGCTGGGGGGCCTCAGGAATGCCAGCCACTCCTCTCATTAGCATTCAGGGCCCCTCATCTGCCTGCACAGTTAGCTGTGGGACCATGCAAAAGGCAGTGGCTTGGGGGAGGCCCAGCATTTAGCGTGGCTTGTTGGGAAATGGGAAACCTCCACAAAGAGTTTCCAAACAAAAGGCATCAATATTATTTGTGGAGCCATCAGACTGCCTGGAGCACAATATGGCTCTGGCTCAGCCACATGCTTTCTCTCCAGGTTCTGTGCGAAGGCTTGGTGGGGACTTCCTAGACACAACATGGCCCTGAATGCCAATACATTGGAAGGTCTCCCTCCTCCTCCCCTGTCTGCTGTCCAGTCTCTCCTCGGACTCAGTTTATCCAGGTTGGGCAATGGGTAGACTCTTAACTGGCAGTGAGAGTGCCCAGAGGAGGGGAGTTGATGGAGGATAAATGGTCAGATGGTAGGACAATTCCAAACAGATGGTGCCGCTAGGAATGCATTCCAGACAAATTCACAAGCAGATTGAGCTCTGACGAAGACTTAGCCGTTGGAGAACAGTTGGTGCCTTGTACCAAGCCCTTGCTCAAAACACACATCCTGCTCTCCCATACAATCTTGAACAGTTCCATGAGGGAACCCCTACCCAGGTCCTGTCTCACTGGAATTCCAAAGTACTGATCAATAGGCCAATCACTGGAAGATTCCAACCAGCAAAACTATTTCTCAACATTCTCATGTTGTCTCTGAGCAGAGTTTCTTTCAGACTCCTTAACGTTTGAACACCTTCAGGGATGTGGACCTCACTACTTTTCATCTCTAAGACAATTCCTGCTCCAAAAAGCTCCAATTTGTTCATCTAAAATTGGTCTCCACTTTAGGCTCCTTTCTACCCTCCCTTGTGGCCAAAGAGGATGTAAAGTTTGATCAGTCAATGCAACAACACCTGCACTAACCCTGTGCCTGGCTCTTCTAGGTATCAGGGATTTAAAAACAAACCCAAAAACAAACAAAAAAGGGAAAGATAGAAAGAAAGAATCTCTCTTCCAGACCTGATTCGAGTTGGGGAGAGAGCTCAGGAAGGTGCCCTTACTTACAAAACTTCCCAGGGGTGCCTGGGTGGCTCAGTCAGTTAACGATCCGACTTCGGCTCAGGTCATGATCTTGCAGTCCATGAGTTTGAGCCCCACGTCAGACTCTGTGCTGACAGCTTGGAACCTGGATCCTGCTTCAGATTCTGTGTGTCCTTCTCTCTCTGCCCCTCCCCCATTAGTGCTCTGTTTCTCTCTCTCTCTCAAAAAATAAACATTAAAATATTTTTTGAAAACTTTCCATAATCATACGCTGACTTACACTCTCCATTTTTACTTTCCAATGTGTGTACCTCTGAATAAACAGCCCATCCCATATAAGCCATCTCAATCCCGGAATAACCCCACCAGCTGCCCTCGGTTAGCAACATTTCTTATTCCTTACTCAACCATGGAACCACCTGCCCTCATATTCAGCATGTGACAGAGAGAGCAAAGAAACAGAAAGGCAGGTAAGAGAGATGTTCTGTTCCCCTTTGGGTCCAGAAGTAGAGTGAGGAATTGGGCAAGTTATAGATAGATGGATTTGACTCAACCTGGGAAAAGACATGCTAACAATCAGAACTGATAAACAATAAAGTAGGCTGCTTTCTTCTACTTTTTATTTTTTTTAATGTTTACTTATTCTTTTTTTTTTTAATTTTTTTTTTCAACGTTTATTTATTTTTGGGACAGAGAGAGACAGAGCATGAACGGGGGAGGGGCAGAGAGAGAGGGAGACACAGAATGGGAAACAGGCTCCAGGCTCCGAGCCATCAGCCCAGAGCCTGATGCGGGGCTCGAACTCACGGACCGCGAGATCGTGACCTGGCTGAAGTCAGACGCTTAACCGACTGCGCCACCCAGGCGCCCCAATGTTTACTTATTCTTGAGAGAGAGAGAGAGAGACAGGCAGAGTGTGAGCAGGGGAAGGGCAGAGAGAGAGGGAGACACAGAATCCGAGCAGGCTCCAGGCTCTGAGCTGTCAGCACAGAGCCCGACGCAGGGCTTGAACTCAGGAACTGCGAGATCATGACCTGAGTTGAAGTCGGATGCTTAGCCAACTGAGCCACCCAGGCACCCCGTAAAGTAGGCTTCTTTCTAATTCAGTAGCTTTCTGTCCTCAGAACCACTAGAGATGGATGAAAATGTGTCAGTGATGGTAAAGGTGAGTAGTTCCTTTCCAGTATAGAACAACAGAATGACAGAATATCTGGAAACATGTCAAGGTTTGCCAGGTCTTGGCCACCTTATCCCAATGGCAGAAAAGGTGAGAGAAGGCATCGCTATCCCTAAACTGAATTACTCTCCTCTGCTTTTTTGTAACCATCATCACACTTGTAATTACATCAACATTTCCCTTAGTTTCCTTAGTTGACCTGTGGTCCAGAAGGCCTGGTCTAATCAGATGCCCGTTATTTCTCAATCAGACCTAAAACAAAGTCCTACACACAGTGGGAGCTTCCAGAGCCTGAGATCCAGTCTGCACCCTGCCTTTTGAAGACATATTTGGGGTTCATTATTCCCCCACCTCCTGGAGCAAATGATTTCTGACCAGGTCAACTGTGATGTCCTGTGCAGTGTGTAAGGCATGTTTCCAGATAAACCCTCTATCCTGAGGGGAAAAAATACAAGAATCAGCCAGGGATGGAGAAGAATGGTGAGCATTTTGCAGATGAAGATGCTGAGATTCAGAGAAATTCTGTAGTTTTGCTAAATGTGGAAGAGGAGTTGGAGACAGAGATAAGAACTTGCCTTCCCTTACACAGCTCTTAGTGGCCACTCCTTGCCAGGCCTGCCATTATCCTGGCTTATTATCCACTTGCCAGCAGTAAGTGTGCCCCCATCCCAAGAGCAAGATTGGCAGGGTGCAAGAAACTGTTCCCACACACTGGGAGGGCTTGGGATTTGTGTCCTGCCAAGGTTCAGTGAACCCAGAGGAAGGGGAAGGAAACTATCAGTACTGATACACGCTATGAGCCAAGTACTATAATCTCACCCAATACTCATGACAGCCTTAGGAGGTGGGGATTACTTCCACTTAGGAGTGAAGAGCTGATACTCAGAGGCTCAGAGGCTCAGCAAAAGAATGGTAGAGTCAAAATTTAACACAGACCTTCCTAGCTCCAAGACCTGCGAAGACCTCCACCCTGGAGGAGGGCTTCCTTCTGGGCTTCTAATTCCCCTGGGTCTCTTGTGTCTAAGGAGGGAAAAGAGGAACTCAGACCTGTATAGTTCTCTCTTTTTTATTTAACAAGTATTAGCTGAGCAAGTACAATGGGCAGGCCTCAGTAAACAGTTTGAGTAAATTTCCCAAATTCCTAGACTTCCTAGGAAATGCCCTTGCCCAAATACCACTAACTTGGACTTCCTTCCTTCCTTCCTTCCTTCCTTCCTTCCTTCCTTCCTTCTTTCTTTCCTTCCTTCTAATACTGATCGCTGTCTGGAATTGCCTGTCAGTAGCTTCTCATCCTGGTACTTAGTGGATCAAAAAATGAAAGTCCACTCCCATTTACCTCTCTCCCCACTCAATCCTTCTCACTCTGAGAACACCACTCAGCCAATGCTATGGTCTCCCTCACCCCTCTCTGGGATCCTGGTGAGGCATTAGTGACTTATTCCTATATGGATAACGTAGCGATTTGTCGGTCTGAGGCCATCACGAAAACCACAGACATACCACATGGACGCTTTGGCAGGAATCATTTGTCATTCTTATCCATCCATCCGTTCATTTATTCATTCATCAGTTCAACAAAAACAAACACCCCACTGTGCTTAGAGCCGTGCAGGGTACCGGGCATGCAGAGATGAGGGAGGCAGGACTGATCGTCTGTTAAGCAAAGGCAGACACTAAAGCAGCTGAGCACAACAGAGTGCAAGTGCTGTGCGAGAGAAAAGCCAGGAGTACTCGGCCACAGCATACCCAGGGGCACACACAGCTCAGCCCAGTGATGGGACACAGCTGTGGTCAGGGAAGGCTTCCTAGAACCTTCAGGACTGAGCCAAGTCCTGGCAAAGGAGAAGCAACCGTCTAAAACAGGGATGGGAGTGGGGTACCTGGGTGGCAGGGCTGAGTCTGCCAGGTAGGCCCAGCAAGATGAGCAAAACCCCTGAGACACGACCCCACCCTCCGTTCCGGGAGCTGTGGTTACATATACGTGAAGCACGATGCTCCAGGTGAAAGCAGAGGAGGCAAAGCTGGAGAAGATAAAATCAGGTCTTCAAGGCTCTTGATGCCCGGCCAAGATTCCACACGAAGCACAAAGGGGTGTGGTGTGGTCGGATGAACGTCTCGATTGTTCAGCGGCTATGGGGGGAAAGCTCTGAGACACAAGAACAGAGGCAGGAAACCTCGAACCTCACGGAATTTACGGTTCTTCATCTGTAAAATAGCAGGCTTTAAGGTACCTACTTCTCAGGATCATTATCAAGGCTATATAAGGTATGGAAAAGCCCACATACAGGGTCTAACACTACACAGACCTCATAAAATGATAGCCATGTATTTTATAATAATCATGTTCTATAATAATCTGATCACAAGGCAAAGGACCTTGCCATAAGAACAGCCTTTCTTAGGAAGGACATGAAGGATAACGCCATCGGCAGAACAGCTTCAAGGGAGTCATTGACACTGACGCACACACAAGTAAATAATTTATGTGTTTGAGCCATTTTTTGAAGGCCCATTATTATTCCTACTCCCTGCCTCACAGTGAGGCTGGTAGTCACAGTGCATTAGTTAATTTCATGGCCCTGTTGTGAATCTTACAATATTTCATCCTCCTAATTCAAAATATTCATTCCAAGGGGTTCCAACTTCACAAATAAATAATTCCTGTTGGAAAATGGAGTTTTTCCATCTGCCCAGCCCATTTTCCATCTGTTCCTACAAGCTCGTGGTAGGACGGAGCTGGGTCTTGAGGCCCCATTGATTAGTCCTGATTTAAGAAGGAATGGTTTTCTCCCAGATGGGTTGTGCATTAGTGATAAAGATTAGTTTCCACTGTTATTAGTTACTATCGTAGTAGACAGTTTTAGAGATCTGGAAGTGGATCAAAAAGTAAATGCTAGATAAAAGGAAGGAGAGAAAAGTCACATTGACTTAGCTCCCACCATGCACTTGACTTTGTAGGCACTATACACACTGCATACACGTAATTTGACCATTGCAACAATCCAACAAGCAAATGTGATTTTGCCCATATGACACATGAGGGAACTGAGGGTCAGAGAGGCTTAAAATCTTGCCTAAAATCACATTTGTAAATAAGGCAGCTAGGACCGAGTCCAAACCCCAGGCTCTCTCTACGACACCAGAGATTCCGACTTTTTGAATGGGAAGTACACTGACCAAAGAATTATGATTTTGTTTCTTTTGATAACCCTGTCATCTTATGATAGAGGAGCATCCTGTGAAAGAAAGGTAATCTATTTTTATGTCCTTACAATGACAATGGAGCTGGAGGGAGGAAGAGAGCCACTTACTGATATGATCAGAATACAGTCCTATCTGAGAACTTACAACAGTGAACTATGAATTAGGAAACTTGGACTTATATTTTGGACCCCCAACTTATCTTAATAGCAAGAACAAATCACTTAATTTTATGACCCTCAGTCTCCTCAACTAGAAAGCGAGTCTACCCTATGTTGCCTCTTCAGTGAACCTCATAGGGTCTGGAAAGGCACATCTATCAGGAGTATGTAAGATTATAGAAGGGAGCACAGTGTGTCAGTGGTAAAGTTCTGTGCAAATATTAGATAACATTTTCATTTCTGTGCCTGCTTGCAAACAAAATGTTTGCCCGTAACAAGATAAGGAGCCTGTGTCATCGTACAAATCTATGCATCTATGCAATGCTTCTTTCATCGAGAAAGTCTGGCTACAAAAGAATATTAGCCGAACTAAATGGTGTGCTTAGTGATGCAGTTGATTTACTCCAACACAGATTAAGCAAACAGTCCATGGGCCAACACCAGTCTGTGGCCCACACGTTAAGTCTTGCCATCAGGACTACCGTGAGGAGATCAGATGGTGTTATCATTGAAGTGTACAGTCTCAGCTCACTATTTATGGGCTTTATGTGACCTTGATCAAGTTATTTAATTTCTCTGTGCCTCAGTTTCCTCTTCAATAAAACAGGTTTAACACTACCAAACTCATAGGGCGGCTGTGAAGATGAAAAGAGGATGTGACTTACACGTGTGACTGTGTAAGACAGGGCGTGGGACATAGTAGCCGGTGATAAAAACGTTATCTATCTACCTACCTATCATCATCATCATCATCATCAACCTAAAGTATCTGTCCTCCTGGTCTACCGCAGTATGTACATTTCCACTATTAGGGGTTGTATCTTGGTTGTGGTACTACCAACTCAACTCAAGGAGGTGATGGTGCTACTGGCATCCCATGAGCAGAGGCCAGAGATGCTGCTCCTACAATACACAGGACACCTCCCACACACACAGACAACAAGGTATTATCCAACCCAAAACGTCAATAGTGCCAAGGTGAAGAATCTTGCATTAGAGTCGTTCCTTTGGGTTGAGGTCTTCTGCCATCATATGAAGATTTAATAATAAACTTGAGGCTTTACATAAACTTGTGGTTTCATAGAATGAATGTCAACCCTAAGAGAGACCTTTGACCCTAAGAGTCACTATTGTGTGGTCCAAATACCCATCTTACTGAAAGTAAACCTCAGAGGGGCCAAGGACTTGCCTTCTCCCTGTCTCATGTAGTGAGTGGTGAAAATGATATTTTTGTTTCTTCTGTCTTTCTGCCTTGCCTCTTGAAAACACACTTCCCCAGATGGATTAGAGAAACCAAAGGTCAAAGTCACCAGGCTACCAAATGAGAGAGATAACATCACATCCTATATTTCTAGATCCAGGGGCTGAGAAACTCAAATACGGGAGACATCAATGTAGTCCAGGGCATGTACAGCTCAGAGATTAGGCTTCTGCATCTTGTGATACCTCACTCCCACATAGCACTGCACAGAGGAGGGAGGTGTGTGGAAATCAATGCAGCAATAAGAATAAGTCAGGCTTGGAACTGAGTCCTGATCTCCAACTCTTTTTCTGTGTTATTGGCCAATGATAGGAAGCCTAGAATATTAGCACTGAAACTGTCTTGAACACTTCAAGTCCAAAGTCTGCAAAGATCATTCTCCCTTATTCTCTGTCTCTGTCTCTCTCCCCCTTGGCTTCAGATTCTCCACTAATAAAATAATGGTAATAAAATGTACCTACCTCATAGAGGTTGTTGGTAAGATCAAATAAAATCAAAAGCACAAATGCAACTTGTTATTAATAGCTAAGAGTACAGACAATTATCGGCCGTGTAACCTTGGAGAAATCACAAAACCTGACTGCCTCAGTTTCCTCATCCCCAAATGGGCTTAGAAATATTATGACTTACCTCATATTGCTATTGTGAGAATTTAATGAGTTAATATACATGAAGTACTGAGAGCACTGACTGACTCGTAGCAAATTTTAGGCAGAGCGCTAGCTAATACTATGACTAACCATCCTTTGCCCACTGGTTCTTCCTAGTGAGGGTGAAGAGCTACCCAAATGCAATTTTCCTAAGTAAATCGTGGAACTCTATGACAGCCAACAAGAAGCCAAGATTCCCTCAGACTCCATGATGTCACCTTCCTGCCAAGTAGCTATTTCGGGATTAGGAAACAACAGCTCCCTCTGCTGCCAAGAACTGAAACAACACTATCATCCCCTCTGACAGCTTCATTAACATTCTGTCCTTTCTGCCCTGTCAATCTTGCCTCTTGAAAATGCGCTTCCCAGACAGATGAAATTGCTTCTATGTACTAATATCATCAGTGAGGCATTTTCCTAAGCGGCTGACTCATGACTTTTTTTTTTTTTTTCCAATCAAAAGGAACCATCCTTCTAGGCTCCAGTTAGAATTTGAATGGCTGCCTGTTCTCCAGTTCCCATTAGGAAGCAACGCTCTGGATGGAGCCTCAGTAACTGAAGAGGGCATTCTCTCCACTGGGAGAGAAGCAGTGGAATTGGAGCATTATAACAAATTGTTCCCATCCAGCAATCACTTTGTAATGTGACTATTTTCAAGGTAAACTCATTTGTCTTGTTGAACAGATGGCAACACACACACACACACACACACACACACACACACACAACAACAACTCTGTCTTTGCATTTCTGACTCCCCTCAAAAAACTCTATCCCAGATTCAGAGGTGAGTAAACAGGCTTTTGATCCAGATGGATACCATGGCCTGAGTAAAATGGGACAGGGTGTTCCTATTTCCTCGGGAAGGAGGCTAATACGCGTTGAGAGTCTACTATGCCAAACATTTTTAAGTATTATCTCCTTCAATCCTTACAACAGCCTTGTCAACTAAAATTTACTGTGCCCAGTTATAGACGCAGAAACCAAGACTCTCTGAGGTTCAGGGATGTGGGCCTGAGGTCACACGCTAGAGCCAAGGATTTGAACTTTTTCCACCATGCCATGCTGTCTTTCAAAAGACGCAAAATCATTATGGGAAGATTGTGACTGACAAGTTGGTGAGACAGCACCAGAAGTGACTAGAGAAGGGGACCCCTCTGGACACGGTCTGCAGAAAAGTGGTTCCACTGTTCCTCCATTCACAGGGAGCTTCAAAGGGCCTGAGGTGGGCTACTCCAGGAAGTACCTTCAATCATCCTGCAACTGACTAGAATATGAAAAACCTTCAAAGGGATGGAGCCTACTGAAATACTCTACCAAACATTTAAGGAAGAAATAATACCAGTTCTATATAAACTCTCCCAGAATATGGAAGAGGAGGGAACACTGCCCAATTCATTTCTTAGATTACCCAGATACCTAAGCCAAAGACATTATAAGCAAAGAAATCTACAGACCAATATCCTTCATGAACATAGGCTCAAAAATCCTTAACAAAATACTAGCAAATCAGGTCCAGTAATACATGAAATGTATAATGCCAAATGAGGTTTATCCTGGGAATGAAAGGCTGGTTCAACAATCAAAAACCATATCAACGGATGAATGAAGAAAAACCATATGATCACCTGAGTGGACACAGGAAATGATGGAGTCCAACCTTGGTGTTCTCCAGATGAGAAGCTCAGGCCCAGAATGGAGAAAATATATTCCTGGTGTAACAAAGGTGTAGCAGATTTAGTGTAACAGATCTGACAAATCCGGATTTAGAATCCAGCTCTCCAGAGCTCAGAGTTGTGTGGGCCTATCACCTTATGGTGGGAGCCAGAGAAACCCTTAAAGTATAGAGAGGCAATAATCCAGAGACTTCATTCTCACCTCTCACATGATGAACAGAAGTGAGGAAGTCGGAACAAGCTAACTGTAGTTCACACCAAGTAGGAAATACCTGAGGTTCATGCACATAAGCACAGAACCAAGAGAGCATTGGGCTCATGTGGAAGGATTATCCATCCCCTGCATAGACCTTCCAAAAGAGGTAGAAATTGCAACTGTTGCAAACGTGACGCAAAAAATCCACTTCATAATTTGAGAAATACGAGCCACAGTTGTCTTTCTTTTGAAGAAGTTTTTAAAAATCACAGAATTTTTATTAAAATAGGAAAAAAGGCTTTGAAAACTTTGGTATAACTGAAATGACAGAATCCTCCCAAACCTACCCCCCACCCAGCTGGGGGCCAGCTCGGTGACCTTCACAAATGTTCACTTTTGTCAGTACCCTACATGAAACCATTTGTAAAAGCTTTCTCACTCTTCTTTAGTAATTTGATATTTGAGTCACTATCATAACACTGGAAGTTTCTTTACTCTTAGTTGCGGTTATTGGAAAATAATGTCAAAACCAAAGTGTCTATTTTTATTTCAGGCAAATTCTCAGCAGTTCTATCCCCAGAAAACCTCCTCGCTATCCACCATTTCCTTCCCCAACACACACACACACACACACACACACACACACACACAGCTGCTTACACATACATAAATACACACACATACACTCTTCTTCCTCTGCCTCTCCCTTACCTGGTTCAGAACTAGATGGGCAAGGTGAATGCAAACCATTTGTGTCACCAGGGTGATAATCAGCTACAAACTGGCCTCATCCCCAGCATCTTCAAAGTGAAGCAGAAATTCAATATGCCTTTGCTCCATGCACGTCCCCCTCATACTAGCTCTTTTAAGTTGACTCAGATTATTTTTGAACTTTACAGCTTAAAAGGGACTCAGACATCTATTATCTAATAGCCCCAATTTCCCGACAAGGAAAGTAGAGCTCAATGGAGTGGGTACGTTTCCTCCACTCGCCCAGTTGTACATAAAGGAAGCCATGAACTTGGATCATGGTGCAGGACGCACAGAGGAATGATGGCACCTGACCTCAGGGAAGGCCCTCTTCTTGAGGAGAGTAGCATCAGGCAAATAGGTAAATAGTGAGTTAACAATAGCAACCATTTAATGAGTTCTTTTTGTGCTCCATGCACTGAGCTACATATTATCTCCTTTAACCTACATGGCTACCCACTGAAGTAGGTGTGATTATATCCATTTTCATAAAGGGAGAGATGAAGCTGGGGGGTCATTCAACATGTTGCAAGTTGTACATAACAAGTAACTGGCAGGCTCAGGACATGAATTCAGGCCTGAGGCCAGAGCTTGGGCTCTCCACTGCCTTTGACTGAATCTTGGAAGGTCAAGGATCCTGAAGGAGATGCACACAGTATGTTGTAGAGTTAAGTGTGGGGTGGGAGTGGGGGTATTAGGGAAGGGGCCTGTGGGGTTGAGAAGTGATCACATTTGCTTGGGGGAGGGTATATCAGAGAAGATTGAGCAGCAGTTGAGAGCTGTCTTGATTGAGGGACAGGATTTGAAAAGGCACAGGTGAATAAGAAGACACCAGGTTTCTGGATGGAGTCCATGGTGCCAACAGAGGCTGAGAGGTAGGAAAGTGTACTTTGTATGCAGATAATAATAATAATAATAATAATCCTGTGTGGAGGGAAGACATGGGCACTTGCTGTCATGACCAACTTGTGATGTGTTTGGCAAGAAATGGGATACTGAATGGTAAAGGAGAGAAGTTTTTATTTCACGTAATTTTTATATGAATTATAGTCAGAATTGTCCCTGTAAATATCATGGTTCCTGCACTCAAGAGACTCACCTTCTATGGGGGAGGTAAACAATTAAACAAGCAATCACAGAACAGGAGTAAGTCCTATGAGAGGGTAGGAACAGGGTGATCGTGTCAACGGGGACTTCATGAGGGCATGCTAGAGAGCGATGTCTAAGCTGAGGACTGAGGGGCTTGTGGGCATTGACCACATGAAGGGGTTGGGGATAGAGGCAGCAGTTTGTTTAGAGGCCCAGACAGGAGACAGATCAGAGCTTGTTTGTGAGGCTGCAGGTGTTGAGGGAGCAGGTGGGAACTGAGAACACGTGAGGCCAGAGGGGCCTGCAAGGGGTCAGCTCATGAGGAGAATGTGTGCGGCGTTAGAGTATATGGTGCCCTGGCCCAGCGCGGGCTCGGGCTGGCTTCCCTCCGCAGCCAGCAAATCAATTACGCCCTCCACCGACTTTCGCCTTGTGTGTTTAGAATGCATGGAGTTAGCCTGCCAAACATCTGCTCTCGCTATTAAGCATGCCATGGTAACCATTGCACTCCCGGGCGTCAGCGCCACCAGGATTGGTAATAATCACAAGTGTCAAAAACGAGAAAGAATGGGGAGGGAAAGCTGGGCACAACCCAGCGGCAAGATGATTGGGCTGGCGGCTCCACTCCGGGGCCCCGCCAGCTGCACCTTCTGCTGCCCCTGTTGGGGGCAGGGGAATTGATGCGGTTCTGGCCTCCTCTTGCCCCTTCTGTTGATCCCTCTCCCTGTATTATTCATCCACTGTTTCGACCGACATTGGAAAATGTGCCTCGCCTTTGCCAGAACAACATATGTGCCCCTGCGTCATTGTGTGTGATAGATAAACCCGCCAACAGTTTGCCAGACCCAGGGGCCCTCTGGGTGAAGACCCCACATTGACACAGGCAGGCAGCATGGTGCCCTGGCGGGAGTGCGGCTCTGCAGACAGACAGACAGACCTGGCTTAGGATTTTAGCTTCGTAACCTCAGGGGCTTGAGACCCTAGGCAGATCTCTTATCCTCTCGGAACGCCACTTTTGCAAAATAAGAGTAGCGATGCTGGCCTCATAGGGTTGTTTGAGGGCTCAGGCACTATGCTGAGTACTTTCTTCAAATATGACTCTCCACAGCCCTACAAGGTAGACATCACGATCCCCATTTAACAGAAAAGAAGACTGGGGCTGAGCGGTTGAGTGGCTCATCCAAGTCACAGAGCTCGTGATGGCAGGCCACAACCTGCACTTACTGCCTCAACCATGCTGCTCTCTACACCTACAAAGTTCTTCCTGTGTTCAACTGAAACCCCCTTCTTGATAAACAGTACTCATAGGTCCCAGCTCTGCTGCTGGAGCCCCAGGAAATAAGCCTCGTCTCTCTTCCAGAAAAAGCCCTTCAAAAACGCAGAGCCAGATCCCTTCACCCCGATCTCCTGTTCTCTGGACTGACAGACCCTGAGTGCCTCAGTGGGTTTTCACAGAGCCACTCCCTGCCGGATACCCTGCAAGCTGGTTTGGCCAGTGTTTCTCTCACAGAGGGGCCCAGAACCCCCATGCTCCTGGATGCCAGGCGGGGTTTGTACGCTCCCTTCCCGTCTCTGCATCAGGAGCACCCACTGAGTACCTGAACCCGGAACTGGCAGGGCCGGTGCCATCACCTGGAACACACCCAGGACGCTGTCCTGTCTTTCTCTGGATCCTGGTCTCCAAGCCAGGCACGCAGTACCGTGGGCTCCAGCGCCCTCTTGTGTAAAGGGAGAGAAATCTACAGGAAATAAACACAGGAGAGAGCGGGAAAAGAAGCCCATTGTCTCTGTTTAAAAAAAAAAAAAAAAAAGCTCTCCCACTCCCACAGCTGCTGTAAATTTGTATTTCGGCTTGAATGTCCCTCCAGGGTGTGAGGTGGGAGATTACCCTGCAGCCGTCTAGAGGTAAACCTGGCTCCTGATGATGTCAACCTTTCAGGAAAGAGGCAAGCCTGGCCGCCATGCCCCCCACCCCCTTCCTTTAGCAAAATCTCATTTAAACCTCCACCCCAGTGTTTTTCAGCCATTCCAAGGACGTAAGGAGAAGGGCATGTAGTGATGCCTGGGCCCAAGCATCTGAAGTAGAGAGGCCATCCCGCCTCTGCCCCATAAGCGCCAGGGAGGTGACTGGGAACACCATTCAAAAAAGTTGACCGCTGATTGACCCGTGAGCTGACCTGAGACCTTTGGAGGCTCCTTACCCCCATCTCCCCTGTCGATGGGGTGTGAGTTCTGCTTCCCTTTCCTGCTCCCAGAAGCTGCTGCAAGGACACAGCCTGGAGACAGTAATGTGGTGCTGAGAACACTTGCCTGGTATATGTGACTGGACCGTGTTGAGGCCTCTTTATAAACTTTTAAGACTTGGTGGGTGAGCAGGTGCAGAGATTTATTTCTCTTGCTGGCGCCCAGGGCGAGCCTCGTGTGTAAGTCCCTTCACTTGTTAAAACTGCCACCTGCCAACCTGGGGTGGTCTACCTCTCTCTTCCATCTCTCCTTGCCCTCCTTGTAGGGGGCCTGGTTTCAGACTGATTACACCTGGGAAGCTCCCGATAGGGTTTCCAACCAACAATGATAGCAGTAAGGGAAACGGGTTGAGGAAGGATTTATCTGAGGCAGTAATGGGGAATAAGTAAGAGCCCACTCTCCTGCTTCATGCAAATGGCATGTGGGAAGTTTTGCCCAGTAAATCAAGCAACCACTCCTCTCTCTGTGAAAAACTCTCCGGGTGTCATTGAGAAACTCATTTCTCCTCCTCTGTGCAAGGTGGGTCAGAGGCCCCTTCAGTTCTAATACTTTACGAGCTGTAACATAGGATCATCACCGGATCCGTTTCAAGCATCCATCAGACTCCTGAGAGAGTTGGGCCATGGGATTACTAGGCTTTTATAACAAAATTAAAAAAAAAAAAAAACAACAAACACAGAGAACACATTTCCATGGAACGTGAACTATCATCAAATATTTATTGAGCCTCTACATGACTCAACAGATATGCTGTTGACCCCATGGTTTTCTTCCTTCATGGAAGCAGATCAGTCTTCAACAAGCTGAAAATGAACAACAATATGAAGGGGTTTTTTTACTGCATTCATTTAACATCCTTACCACAAAGGAAGATTACATGTAGGAATGGAACTCAAAACTCCAGCTGTCCTATTCCTCATACACAGGGCTATAGAACATCTGCTTCCCCCTGATTAAAACTTTTTCAGTGGTTTCAAAACTTACGTAGCATGAGCCACTGAGTTCCGCCTTGGATGGAGCCACTGAGAGAGGCACATGCCATCACAAAAATGGCACAGAACTGCCCTTTTATCAATCTGTGTGCTCTGTCCCCCCTCATGAGTGCCCCTCATGCCTGCCCACCTCCCCCACAGCTTCATCCTCTGACTGGTGACAAGTCCATGGAACCACACACACTGTTCCTGTCTGTTCAGCCAGTGCTGATGACAGAACTAGGGTGCCCTATGTCTCTGCTGGGACCCTCTGGCATGAGAGCCAGCACCCAGCTGCCCTACCTTCTGTACCTCTTTCCCATCTCCCCTCCCTGGTTCTCCACCAACCCCACCAGCTGTCCTCTGCTAGGAGAGTCTAGCCACCTCCTTGTGGGGGACAACTGGGGCCAAGAAGAGAAAGAAATGAAGTGGGGATTCAAGACAGATGAGAGAGAGAGAGAGAGGAGGGTAACAGGGGAAAGGAGAGAGAGAGTAGTGAAAAGACAGGGCTATAACATAATTTCAAGTATGTTCAAGTGATGCCACTCAAATAATCCCATCTCTTGTTTGGTAACTTTGAAGATGGTTTTTAAACAAACATTTCGGGGAAGGGGCAAAGAGGGGCAGACACCACAGGGTTTATGTTGAGAGCATAGTATTGGTTTCAAATAAGCCATTTTGGATTCCCCTCTGTTTCCTTGAATGCAATGTTACGATCTACAGATGGAGATCCCAGTGGGCACGGGGCTACCTACATCTCTTTCAGTTCACATTCCGCCCGGTTGGGAGAGCACAGAAGAATCATTCCTGCAATAGAAGCTGTGTGATACATGACCTGGGGGCTTCCTGGGGATGCGAGCTTTGCAGACCTGGCCAGGCTGGAAGACTGTCCGGCAAGGTGTCTTTTCACGTGCTTTGAAAATGTTGAGTCTTTGATCTTGATCTCAAGACACAAATGACTCAGATGTGTGAAAGTATTAATAAGATAGTATGATACTACCCCAAAGGGCCAGTATTTCAGTACTTAACAATAGCACGTTAGAGCATAATCCCATCATGTCTACACCCAGTGCAGCCCATTCTTTCTCATGAGATAGGAACATGAACGTGAACTTTGCCCCACGACGTAGACATAGGAGGCAGAGGCTGTGCCGAGTGTGTTTTCCATCTCATTCAAAATGAAAGCCCAGAAAGCCAAGCCTTGCTCACGGATACATACTCAGAGACGGCACACACAAAGGCAAGTCTCGTCTGCAGGAGGCAGATAACAAGGCAGGTGCAGGCAAGCAGAGGTTGCTGCAGCCTGGAAAGGAAACGCCAGCCCAGAGGATGCCTTGATAACAGAATCCCCATCCCTGCTGCTCATGGTAGGCCATGTTAATGCAGCTTAAGGGTTATTTTCTCCTTTAAAGAATAGGTTGGGTTTTAAAACCTCATCTTCTTCCAGCTGACAGGCTCACGCTTTGCCAAGCTCTGTTAAATACTGACTCATTGGAAAGGAACAGCCCTTTCTAAAGGAGAAATTGGATGTGTATTTGTGTAAACCTCCTTTAAGAGGTTTGCATAAACCCCTTGTGATTACATGGCCTGGAGATTTGTTCCTGGCTTCGTGGCCCCTCCAGCAAGAGCTTTCTTTCGTAGTTATCTCAGCTCATTCTTAAAACTTGTGTAAGCTTTTGTATCTGGAGTTCTCAACCAAAGCCATAAAACCGCATCTGCTCAAAGGCTGGTTGGCTCAGAGATGAAGGCTAAGGTCACATTTCAGTGGGAGAAAAAGGAGGAAGATTAGATGTACACTGTAAATGCAAAATGATTGGCTTGGGGAGTAGGTTTGCCTGAAGCCCTTAGATTTCCTTGATCTGAATAACTTGTCCTTTTCAACCACCCCCCACCGACACTGAGACATAAATGCCGTGACTTCACAGTGCATTTACAATCACCCAGAAAGTAAAAACTTCAATCACAGGTGTTTGGTTTGGTGACCTGGATGAAAATGTATACTATTTACCTCTTTCCTCCAACATGAATTCAGTCAACTTAGCTGGTGTGTGAAGACAGGCACAACTGGAGCTTCCCATCTGCCTTCATTCCCACTCTTTGCTTTTGCAAAGATGTTCCCGCTAGAGAAATCCAACTGTTGTGTTGTTTGTTTGCTTGTGTTTTTTTTTTTTTAATCAGCCCCACCTGCATTTTTCCTAGGAAAACCCACTGAGTCCTCACCAGCAACCACTCACAGGTTTGTCACGTGTTTGCTCTTAATACATTAGATATGTCATTAGTGCAATAAAGCAAGAACGCGGGTTTGGGAGTCAAACGGGCCGTACTTGTTTCTCAGTTCTGCCATTTACCAGCTGCATGATCTACCTGAGCCTCAGTCTCCTCATCTGTAAGCTGGGGATAGTAAGAATTAAAGAAAATGTACATCATAGGATTGCTTTGATAATTCAATTAAATGAAACAATAAATATTCTTAAGGTACCCAGGATGTAGCAAGCCTTTTATAAATGTCTTCATGAAGGACTCTAAGTAAAGACTGCCCCGGAAGGCTTTGGACACAGGTAAAGATGAGGAAGGAGAAGAACGCTGCCATGAAAAGTTGAGGCACCACCATAAGAAGACTGGGCTGAGCCTACATTACTACCTGACTGAGGGTCAAGCTTAACCAATATTACGTCTGTCTTCTACCCTCCCGCTCCTGGGTCAACTAATGATGGGACCAGGAAGGATCTACGATACAGGTCAGAAGGTAGATGTTGAATACCACAACACCTCCAAAAGAAATGAACCCTGCCATACACCAAAGACATGAGAACTTACCAATTAGCACAAAGTCATAATGCCTGTGTTGGTCAGAGTAATGCTGTGACACCAAGCTCACTGCCATCGTTCCATTGGGATGCTGATGCCTGGACAACCACACAGCAGGCATAGGAAAAGGGTATCTGGTGAGTCCATACTTTCGAACAGACAAGCTGGACCACTCTGGCAGTGGGTGGCCACTCATGGTGTCTCTTATGCTCTGTGTCTTTTCTCACAAGCGTAATAACTCTCTTTTTGTGTTTGTAGCATAGAGTTAGAGTAGCCCAGGTGTCCGCTCTCTGAACACTGCTCTTCTCTGTCCACCGGCACTCTCAGGCTGATTTCATCTAGCCCATGGCTTTGTATATACCACCTACACCCAGTGTTTCTCACTTATCTCCCCAGCCTGGCCCTCTCCTCTCAACTGCAGGCATCGAACTCACTACTAGGTATCTTCACTTGTATGTCTAAGTGTTATCTCAAATTTAACAATTCCAAAAAATGAACTAATTCCCCACCACCATCACAATTCCAAACCTGCCTCGCCCTCTTTCAAAAAAAATGACAACTCAGTTGATCCAGCCAAAACCTTACAATCATTCTCGATGCCTCTATTTTTCATATATTCCACATCCATGCTATTAGCAAGTCCTATAAACTCCCATCCCAAAATGTATCCTCACTCTGACCTATTTTTGTGACTTTCCAAATATCATTCTGGCCAAAGCTCCCATACATTATTACAATAGACTCTTAACAGGCCCCAAGCTTCAACTGCATCCCCTTCCAATATAAATCTTCTTTCCACATAGCATGAAGAGTTTATTCTCTTAAAATATATGCCAGATTATGTCATTTCTCACTCAAAGCCTTCTATTGGCTTCCATGGCATTCAGAATAAAAGGCAATCAATCACATTGAAAACCCTCATAATCACTCAAATTTTGCTGAATTTATCAACCTATAATTTTTTAAGTAAATTCACAATATGGAATAGTCATCTCATTTTCCAGAGGAAAGAAATCAAGACTTCAGGGGACATCAGTCCAATTGGTGGCCAACCATGAACCTTATATATTTCTTATATTTGGGGAACTCCCTGTGTGACTTATGTCATCTCCCCAAAGTAGAAGTCAGACTTAACTTTTTCCAGTCTCCCTTACGGCAAGGATATTGGTATGTGACCTAGGCCCTGACCATTAGTTGCCACCTTGGCAAAACCTTCATTCACAACATACACTGTAAGGAAGCAGGCACTGGTCGAATCCATTCCTGGAGTGCGTAGATGGCAAAGAGTGCCGATGTGAGCTTCCATTGACGTCAGTGCCAGATGTCCTCCAGGTAGTATTCACATTCTCTGTCTCCACACTGCCAGTGCCTGGTGGAGGTGAGACAGCATGAAAGGCATTCCAGAAAGGCATTTGGGTATTGTTCTGCCTGTGCAACCATTGGACCCTATTCTCTAACCTGGAGTTCCTTTGACCTCCTAATACTTGTTTATGTTTTGCTTTAAACTGGTTCAGATGGGTTTTCTTTATTGCCATGATTAATCAGAGACCAAATCACTCGACGCCTTGAAGAAAAATGAGGTAAATGGTCTTCTGCTTGCAAAAAGAGATGTATCAGTGGGCCAAATAGATAAAACCATCATTAATAGTCTCGTATTTCATTTCTTAGGTTTCAAAACAGCATAAATGATAGTCAGTGTTTTGCATTATAGATGTGAATTTATAAAATATGCTTGCACCAATAGAATAAAACTTTTATGTGTTTATTTTTCGAGTGAAATCTTATACTCTAGTATCTAAAAGCATTCTAATAAAAAAATTTTAAAGCTGGTCTTGTTTATAGATGAGAAAACTGAGCCCAGGGAGAAAGTTATTTGTACAGGAAATTATAGTTATTCATAGACAGATGCCGGGCTAGCCTTGAGGCCTCCTGACTCCCAATTCCACGTAAGTTCTAGTTCAAGATGGTGTCTCAATGGAAAGTAGGGATTCAAACAGATACTTCTACAACAATGTGCATAGCACCATTAATCACAATAGCCAACAGATAGAAAGAACCCAAATGTTCACCAACGGACGAATGCATCAGTAACGTATGGTTCCACACACACAATGGGATATCATTGTCTTAAAGAGCAATGAAGTTCTAATATATGCTACAACATGGATGAACTTTGAAAACATTATGATAAGGGAAATAAGCAAGACACAAATGACAAATTTTGTATGCATCTCCTTAAGTGAAACATCTAGCATAGCCAAAATTTTAAAGATAGAAAGTAGATTAGAGGTTACTGAGGACTACATAGTGGAAGTTTGGGGGAGTTATTGCTGAATATTGCTTATTGTTTCACAGTTTCTTGTATGAGATGATGGAAAAGTTTTGTAATTAGTGGTGATGGTCACACCTGTGAATGTAACTAATGCCCCTGAATTATACACTTAAAAATATAACATAGGATGTAATGTTGCGTTTATATATAATTTGATAATGTAATACCAACAAACACTAAATCGTATGCTTTAAATGAGACAACTGCATCTCAGTGTGAGATTATACATATGTAAGTCAATTATAATCTCAATAAGGCTGTTTAAAAGTAAAATGTCCTGGATAACATGAAACAATTCTAACAATTATTGAAACATTAAAAATGATAGTATCTCATCAGTTCTCACCCGTTGGATCACTGGGGAAAACAAAGAAGTATTCAAAACCTGAATCGTCACCAAGAACTGGCATGGGCTTTTCTCCAAGATCGGTGGGATAAACACCCCAGAGTAGATGGTTTAAAGACCCTAGAGTGCGGCCAGATTCACTTTTCAACTTGTGAGGTAGAGTGCCAGCCTGGTGTTTTGGCAGTCACTGAACTCAGACAATCACCAAACTCCATCCCAACCTGACCATTTGCTCATTGTGCTGCATCATCTAGGGTCCACTGGGCAACGCCAATGGCATCAATATTCAGTTATTCATTCAGACAACGAACACAAGCTGCCAGCCTTTGAACCAGCAGGTAAAATGAAGGTGGAATAAATTAGCATTTAGTAAACCTGTGCAGTGTAGCACATCGATGCAGAGGCAGTGCCTGTTTTTCCTTGTAAGTTATTTCACCCATTAAGATTAGTTGGGATAAAAAGACAAAGCCAAAGCTTGAACATGGAAAAAAAAAAACAACAACAATGCTGTGCTCTTTCTAAAATGTTCTACGCGTGTGCGTAGATTCGAACGTAACATAGGTGAAAAACATGCCTGCATCTATTGCGTTCAGGAACACGCAGAAGTGTTCACACCCACAACATTCCTTAGGTGAAACCCTCCAATGTCTTCCTGTCACTCCTGGAATAAAGTCTATACTTCTTATTCTCGCCTGCAAATCTCTACGAAATACGACCTTGCCTGCTACTCCCGACTCATCTTCTATTCTCTTTCTTGGATTATACTCTGGCCACACTGGTCTCCTTGGTAAGTAGACAGACTTACCAAATGTTCACCACATCAGAAACACTTCACACATGCTCTCCCCCACCTGGGATGCTCTCCCCGTGACCTTCACACGGCCTCCTGCCTCAGTCCAGTTAGGGCCCCATTCAAATGCCACTTTCTCAACAAGGCCATCCCTGACTCAAGTACCCCTACACACTGGTGTCTCTCTCTAGCCAATTAATCCACCTCATCTTCTTTCACAGCTTCTTTCACAATTGTCACTACCAGACATAATATCATATATTTCTTTGTTGCCTTTTTCTTTTGTTTTCCTCTAGAATGGGGGCAGTCTGTTTTTGTTGTCTCTATGTAACCCAGCATGGTAGCCCCAGGGCGTAGAGCAGCGTCTAGCACAGAGAAGAGGCTCAATAAACAGTTGCTGAACGCATAAATGAATGTTTCCCCCACTCGTCGCCAGACCATAAGCCTCCATAAGATAGGTTATGGGGGCTTGGTGAGCACTCCAGTGTAGAGCAGGCCTGGACTCTGAGACAAAGGGCAGCCCTCCACTGTTGTAAGGAGTTTGATTCATCACATATGTGCTGGCCATTATTCGTACTCTACACAGCAAGACTAAGACCAACCAGAGAAGAGATTTTCCTGGACTCTCCTAGATTTTCTCCATCTCTACGATATTGCTTATTTCTGTCAGTCAGCTGACTACCCAGTCTTTGAGACTCTTCCAGTTGCTGAATATCCTTTCCATGCCGTTGTGCCGTCTACCTGAGTCTCTTCCTCTAAAGGGAAGGGACCCATTTGTTTGCTTATGGTACCGCATGAATGTATTGACTTATGTTCCTGCCAACCAATCACCAATACAAGAAGGACCCTGTCTTGTTCACTGCTGTATCTCAAGTGCCTGGCTGCACTGGATGGGGTCTGGTGCACAGTTAGGACCTCAACACACATTTGTTGAATGGAAGGATATGTGAATAAATGGTGGGCCCCAGTTTATATTCCCTGTACGTTGACTGCCTACCTGCGTGCATAATACACAGAGCTAGACGGTGAACACTCAGAACAGAACTAGTCTCTGTTCTGCATTTACTCCTGATTTCCACTGCCATTGCCCGGCTCCCTGATTAGGGTTCTTTCTAATACCCCTCTCAGCTGTCCTCCCTGCCTCCAACACCAATTAGACAATGCCTGATAACTTCACCTGGCATTCTGTATGTTGGCATCTGGATTCCCCCACCCCTAACAAGTCCCATGCCTCCTCTTGAATCTGCCATTGCTAAGCACCAGCTGATGATTGCCCAGACAGAAGCCATCTGCTGGTTATTAAGGAAAGTTAAATAAGCAAAGGAGCTCCAGGGGAGTTTAGCAAAAAAGAGCACCATATGCATAGAGAATTGGCAACCGGTTGGCCCCTCTGACACAAGGTTCATTATGGCTATGTTAAGCATGCTTCACTCGAAATTATTCAGCTTATTGGCTTATGGGAAGCCCCTCTGATAAATCTGTCCTTATGCTCCTCCCTAGTGCAAAAGCAGCCCCATAGCACTTCATTATATACTTCTGTCATTCACTCTGTCTCAAACAGAAGTCTCATCAGGGGCCAGGGTGGGCCTGGTTCCGGGCACCAGTTAGTTCAACCCACATAATACTTTTTGAAATTTGTATTGTATAGTTAGTCACGGTGAGCAAAACAGACACTGTCCCTGTTCCTGTGGAGATTATAATGGAGCCACTGAAACCATGATCTTAATGACAGACATGGGAAGCGAGGTAAGATCCAATCCAAACTGGCTCTCGAAAGTCATTAAAGGTCAAAGCCAAGAATGTCAAAACCATGACTTAAAAACTGAGCCAACGCCATGATACTAAGGCAAAGGCCAGAAATTAGCTGAACGTGGAACAGGAGAAGAGCAAGGGCAGGGGAGAAGCCTCGAGGGTCCTGAGTCACTAAGAGGAGTAGGGCCCAGGCTCCTAGATCTTACTTTCAATGACCAAACATTTCCCGGGGCACAGAGAGGCCAGAATGGTGTTTAAGAAACAGGGTGGGCTTGTTTGAGTGTTTCTTCAATCAATATTTGTTAATTACCTATGATGCACTAGCCCTCATGCTATAGGATCCAAAAGATAGAAAGGTAAACAAGATCTAAGCCCAGGTACAGGGTTCTGACAGGCTTAAGTAAAACATAAAGACTCCATATACTAACTAAAGTATTAGGACACTCAGAGGTGTCTGACTTAGTTATCTGAAATAGAGACAGTTTTTTTGCTTCATTTTTTTAATGTGAGACCTTAAAGAGAAATGTTGTGGAGGGTTGAGTTAAAAGGCTATTTATTTCAAGATTAGAATAAGAGATAAGATAGCGTTTTGGAGGGGAGGGGCCATGGAAATTGGACACATAAACATGTAGTCAGGAAGAGTTTTAGAAATAAATAAAAGGGAACTTGTAAGGCAATGTAACATAGTGGTAGGAAACAGGAACATGTAGGTCAAACTGATCAGAGCCAAATCTTGCCCCCACCCCTTGCAGCTGAGTGACCTTGGGCAAGTTACTTAACCTCTCTATATCTCAGTTTCCTCAGCTAGTGTGGAGATGGTTTTCGAATGTGGCTGCTACATTCCCTCCCGTACTCCTTAAAAAGTGACTTTGTCGCTTTTCCCTTCTTAAGGAGCCAACAGAATGTGGCAAAAATACTGCTCTGAGGTTTCAGGGCTTAGGCTTTAAGAAGCCTCGTGGCTTCCGCTTTCCTCTCTTGGAAGCCATGGAGAGAAACTCAGTCTCGACTCCTGAGTGGTGGCCGACCACGTGGAGAGAGAGGCCACACGGAGGAGAATGAAGGCGCCTCAGCAGGTAGCCAGCATCTAGGCCTCAGGTGTTACATGGCACCATCTTGGATCTCCCAGTCTCAGTCAAGCCACTGCAGGCAGCACCACATGGAACTGACATGAACATACTCTCTGAGCTCCGAACGTCCAAAGTCCTACCCCACAGATTGGGGGCCGATGAAATGGCTGTTGTTCTAAGCCCCTGTGTTTGGGGATGATTTCAATGCCCGCTACCGCTGGTCAACAACCCAACTATCTAACTCATTCTATACCCCTCACTACCACAAGAGGTTGCAGAGTTTGGTCAGCAAAACAGGAACAACTCCGTGTATTCCAGGAAGAAGGCATTCCTTATGGGAGTAAGGACTTGAACATTCACTGGAGTAGCTGGAGGAGCAACCATCAGGGGGGCCAACACCGAACACTCAGCCTTGGGAATTGTAGGGGGTGATTCTAAAGAGCTCGCCATAAAGTTGATGAAGGTGTCTGTGAAGCTCCCGCCAACTATGTAGCAGCAAAGCAAATAGTATCGAGAGCTTGTAGGAAAACCTCTGAGAACTCCCTATCTGCCCTGGCGTAGGGCTGCAGCTGACTCTTGCTTCTCCTTCCCTTCCATCCTCCAAATCCCCTGCTAGTGCTGCTCGTTGGCCAGTTCTAACCTGAAACCCCATAGGAAGGGGATTCCAGCAAATGGAGCCCGTAGCTTCTTAGAGTCCTTGGGTGGAGTGCTAGTGACGT
This sequence comes from Lynx rufus, assembly GCF_022079265.1. Lineage (NCBI taxonomy): Eukaryota > Metazoa > Chordata > Mammalia > Carnivora > Felidae > Lynx > Lynx rufus. The sequence goes on from NW_025814834.1 coordinate 173,697,352, forward strand.
CAAGTTAACAACAGAACGTGCAGCCCAAGGTTCAATTCATTAATTGTTAGAAAGTCTTCATTTTCCTGTTGGCTTCTTGAATTGGACCATGTTCCTCCAAATCCTCTCACGTTGGATGATAGAGAACAAGGTAGAAGGAAGGAAGGGAGGGAGGGAGGAAAGAAGGGAGGAAAGAAGGAAGGGAGGAAGGAAAGAAGCAAGGAAAATAAACCTATGTGTTCAAGAATATCCACAGGATATTGTCCTCTTTCTCCAGTGAGGGGTAGCACAGATAAGAGCAGCAGTCCTGGGGCGGAATACAGGCAATGGAGCAGAACAACACCAGGTGACTGGGGCCATTATGAAAAGTCCCTGGCAAGAAGTCTCCTGCAAAGGAAGAGTAATATGGGCTTTTCGCCACAGGAGATCAAGGCGTCCCACCACAGAGATTGGGACCTGCCTCTGTCGTGTTTGGAGGTGACTGAGGTTTATTCATGATAGAACTATTTGGGAAACATATGCAGTCTTCAGACTCAATGGCAATTATTGGCATTCACTCATTCATTCTAAAATCACTTTTTGAACTTCTCCCATAAACTTGGAACTTGTCAACGGATAGTTTCTTTGCTGGTCTTGCAGAAAATTGGGCAAATAAATCAAACATCTATAATACACTAAAATATATATACGTGTGTGTGTGTGTGTGTGTGTGTGTGTGTGTGTGTGTGTAGCTGGGGGGAATGTAAAGATGTTATCCAAGCACCCAATGAAAAAGCAATTGAATCTAGGGTTTAGGGCTGGAATTTGGAAAAGCTCAAAGGCAAATGGCCTTTATATGCATACTTTTGAAAGATGTCTAGAAATTGCAGACAAAAGAGGTCAAGGGCGTTTCATGCATATGCAAAAGCACAAAAATGTGAAAATGTACAGTGCCACCTGGGACCCATAAGTTGTCCGGAAGGTCTAGGATCAAGTATTTCAAAGGAGACAATTCTCAGAGCCAGGTTGGAAGGGTGGGTTGTGTCAAGCTTTAAAGACTCCCGAAAGCCATTTTGGAGAGTTCAGATCCTTTTCTTTAAGTCGGCAGTTTCCAGATGGATTTTCATTTGCACCAAGTGTTTCATTCATTCTCTGCTGGGATACTGAAAAAATGTTTGAGCTTCTATTGTTATTGCTAACAATAGCCATGGAAATGAAGTACTCAAATAAAACTGAAATAGAATAAGAAGTTTCAAAAATACCCAAGTACATCCAAGAATATCGCTCTCACCATAAAAATGTGAGTATTAATACAGCAAGATATTTTACAGGGTTAATTAAAACATTGTATGAATTGTTATTTTTAACCTTTTTTACTTTTATGTTTTATAACATACATGATCTATGACTGTAGTTGTACCTAATATGATTTGTAAATACCTAAACGAATCTATGTTGTGTGTGGATGCTGAAAAGCATTTTACTAATAAATGTGCATAATCAAAATGTTTGAAGGGCACTTGGCAAGTAATGGAAAGCCAGCAGAGGGTTCCATGCAACTTAGTAGTCTATTAATGTCAATTTTTAGACATTTCACTCTGGCAACTATTTGGAGAATGACTGAAGGAGAAAAAGAATGAAAACAGAGAAACCATTTAAGAGGATAGTTCAGTAGTCAAGGTGGGAAGTAAGGGTGTCCAAATTAGTTGCTTTCCATTGTTTAAAACTCTTACAATAAAATGCAATTAAGAATATTTGAAAGCAAGATGACAATTTTGCCAGTGGGTTGCATAGTGCTAGGGTCTGGAGTATGCGTCTGGAGTATGCAAGTTCACAAAAGCACTGCATTCCTCCAAAAATAACTCAGGCTCTTGGTAGCAAGGACACAGGGGTCCACAGTATTTTTTAGCTCAAAGCTACAGAGATTTCTTCTGATATAAAGGGAGGCAAAGGACATTCCAGGCCAGGGGATCATACATTCAGAAGTCCAGAGCAAGAAGTGTGTCTGGCAGGTACAGGGAACAGAGAAATGCCCTTGGATGTAACTGAGGATAGAAAGCTAAGCTGGCCTCAGATCACAAAAGGCTAGAAATGCTATGCTCCCTAAGTAAGTTGTATCCAGTGACCAGTTTAAACAAGGGATGTTCTCTGAGATAAAGACTGGCATGGCTAGAGTTCCACCAATGGCCTTAGATCTGGGACACAGGGGTTGGACGGCAACAAGGACAGAGCAAGAATTCCCCCAAGCAACTAAGCTTCTGTAATTTCACCTTATGACCACATGGGGGCGGACTCAACCCACTGCTTCCCAAAAGTTCTCAGGCTCCGCTCAGAACTTCCCGCAGATTTCACCGTCCTAAATGATCACACACCCTGGTGGCGTTTAGCGTTGCCTGTCTTTGGGAGAACGCACTTTTTGGAAATTATGGGTGTTTTAGGATTTTCATTAACAGTCCTTGAGATTCCCACGTCAAGTTCTTACCTGTTCTTTTAATTTTCAAAGTGCACAGACGGCATCCCATAGGACCTATAGCCACGGTAAACACCGCTTGTGAACCCCACTTGCTTTACAAAGTTCAGCACACCATGTAGGCTAACCCCATTACCTCCATCTTATAGACAAGAAAGATACAGATAAGTCCCAAGCAGGGCCATGACCAGAGGAAACAGTACAGTTGGGAAATGAAAGGAGCCAGAGAAGCAGCACAACAGGAAAGATTGGGAGCACAGGTCATCTGGGTCTAAATCCTGTCTTCACCACTTATGGCCAAATAACTCTGGGCAAGCTCCTTCTCTTCTGTGCCTTGGCTTCCCCGTCTCACCTTCCTCAGGTTAAATTAGTTTCTAAAAATCTTTTTTAAATTGCTTCCAATGGAGCCAGTACTTAAGTACCACACACATTAAGTCTCATAATAATTTCAAAGATTATGTTTTCACATTTAGAAATTCTATTGGTGCTAATACAAATATGAGTTATTTTGCTACGTGTGAAATACCCCATTTTCACCTTACAGAAGCTCATCTTTTCACTATCTTTCTGGATATTTGACCTACTTTGCTTAATGTCTCCTTCAGATTGCTTTATTTTCTTCCAAGATGTGAATTCCAGTCCTCTTCCTTGTCCTTCTTCCCCTCCCTCCTCCTCCTCCTTCTTTTTCCCCTCCCCCTCTGCCCTCCTCCTCCTCCCCCTCTTCCTCCTCCTCTTTCTTCTTCTTGTGACACAGTCAGTCAACAAATACTTATTGAGGATCCACTATGTGCTTGTCACTGGTGATACCACAGTGAATGAAGCAAGTTAAAAAAAAAAAAATCACCTCTGTTTGTGGAGTTTGCATTCTAGTGGGGAGCAGAGGGAGAGAATAAACACAAATCAGAGCATTGTAGCATGCCGAAAGAATTTGTGCTATAAAGAAAAATGGAACAGCAGGGAGAGACTTTGTCATTTTACACAGGGCAGTCAGAAAAATCCTTCTTGAAATGATCATTTCTGAGCAAAGTCCAGAAGGAGGTTCGGGACAGAGCCGTGCAGGTATCTGGCAGAAGAGCACTGCAGAGAGAGAAAAGAGCAAGTGCAAAGGCCCTGAGTCAGGAGTGTGCCTGACGCATTCCAGGAAGGTACCATGACTGCAGCAGATTGAAAGGGGGGAGTAACCGACAAGGGCAGGGAAATGACAAGAACCAGATGATACTGGGCCTTTGGGGCTATCATGAGAATTAAAGCCATTCAGCAGCTGTATGAGCAGACGAATGATATGACCCGATTTTGTTTTTTTAAAGAACTGCTGAGGCAGACAGTCTCTCCTTTGCTGTCCTGCCCATGGCTCCCTTGCAGTATATTCAATAAACTTCTACGTCCTTTGTTCTGCCTTCAGTGAGTTCTTTCACCACCCACACCACCGGTCCACGAGGTTGGGTCCTCCCACATGTGGTGACCTCACAGGAAACTTATGCCAGACCAGGACATCCCCTGGATTATCCAGGAATTTCTCCAGACTTTCTCTTGGTGGCCCTGGCTCTGGTCCTCCCCGGGGAACTACCTCTGGCCAAGGTTACTCCATGGTGAGGACCTGAATCTCCAGAGAGAGCCAGCCAGACCACCCTTGCCCAAAAGCATGAGGGATTGCCCCTCTTGCCCTTAGGAGGGATCTTTCCTTCCCTCTCCTCTCTTTTCGGCCCTTCAGCAGCCTAACCCTCGTACAGATAACTGAAGGTCTCTGGCCAGGGTGGCTCCCTGGTAGGGTCTGAAGGTCTGAGGGTGAACAGGTCAGACAGCCAGATCCTGTGAGGGCAAAGGACCCCCTTCCTTGCCTCTCCCACTCTGTCCCCCCAACGTGCGGCACAACTGGGAGCCGAAGCTCATCCAGGGTGAATCTGCGCATGTTATGGATTCAATCTGTACAGCCACCACCTTGCTTTTTTCAGGCCCCCCTCCCTTTTTTTCCCTTGCTCCTGTGGATCCAGCTTCCTCCTTGATCTACAGGCAAAATACATTTGTACACATCTGAGTGGCTTCCTCCCTCTGGGACCATGCAGCACAAGCGTAGTTTTCCTGGAAAGAAACCTGGTCATGGCTACCCTGGCTTCTTCCCTTGTTAGGACCCCTGGCCTCAATACTCATATTCCTGACTATTGGCTCCTGATTATTGGTCCCGCCCTCTTCAATCTCTTTGTTAAATCAAAGAGATTCTTCTAGAATCCAACAATTCCATATACGAATGATGGCTCAAAAAGGATTCCACCCCATACCATCAGAGGATCCCCTTCCCCTAAATTCCATGCACCTGAGCACCAAGGAATTTCACTCAAATCGCCTACCAACACATTGATAAAACACCATGCTCTAGTCTTGAACTGCACAGAACCCCTGATGGACCCATAAGTCTAGGTAGGGACAGTATGTCTCCCCCAGCATGAAGCAGCTACTGAAGATGAGACCTCCACCCAAATGCCAAAGATTCATCATTGTCCACCTGTCAGAGGGGAATGCAGAGGCCACTTTAAGGCAACAGGTTTGAGCAATGGAGACCTGAGAACGGTAGAAGGGTCCACAATGACCAATAGGCTAAACAAGCCCCTTAGGTGACCCACCTCAAAATAGCCATAGGCCCTAGCTGACCAATGGACTACTTACAACTGGGCACAATTCCATACTTTCCCATACCTCACACTACCCCTCCCCCACCCTTAACTATAGCCCCCACCGCTGCCTCTTGCCAGACAGCCTCTCCTTTGCTATCCTACCTGCTACTCCCTTGCCGTGTATGCAACCAACTTCTAGCTCCATTGGGAAAAAAGCAAAAACAAAAAACAAAAACTGCTCAGGCATGAATGTGCTTGCATGTTTCAAAAGGCAACCACAGAAACCGGAAGACCAGGCTTTTGCAATGATACAGGTGAGAGATAATGATAACCTGTGAAACGATCGTCAGCAGTGGAGGCGGTGGGGAGAAATACTTGGGTCCTTGATGTATTTTGAAGATCACCTCAACTGGATTTCCTGATTTACATTTGAAGTATAAGAAAGAGAGGAAATGAGAGCTCTTTGTCCGAGAACCTAGAAGGATGGACTTCTCACTTCTGAGAGTCTGGAAGACTCCGAGAGATGTGATTTGATGCCAATAGAATCAGGTTTTACCACCATGATCTCCCTTGTAATTGGCTAGGTCAGCTGACTCCCAAGTCGATAATGAAAATCAGATGAAAAGAATAGCCAGAAAAATATGAAATACAGGAAAGTTGTGGAGTAGGGGGACCAAGGCTAAAACTTTATTGAAGAAAATAATTAAGCTTCTGGGATTTCAAATTAAAAAAAAAAAAAAGACATGTATTAGCACATGAATAGATAGAATGATCAACAGACAGAGGGCTCACATAATCTTAGATCCATCAATAGATAGGTACATATATACATACGTAAATATATAGATAAAGAGAGGGAGGGAGAAAGAATATTTTACTTTCTAAAAAAAAAATATAGTATTTTAAATTGGTAGGAAGAAGATGAATTAATTAGTAAATGGATAGCCACTGGGGGAAAGATGAAGTTAGAGCTATACCTCCTTCTCACAGCAAAATAAGGATTGGATGGGTCAAAAATATTAAAGTAAAAATCAAACCACAGCAGAATTCAAAGAAAATGTGGGGAAATTATATTACTGCAGCTGGGATAGTTTTTCTCAGCATGACACAAAGCTGTGAAGCCCTAAAAAAAAGAAAAAAAAAAGGTAATTCTGACTCTACATTAAAAAACAAACACTTCTAGGGGCGCCTGGGTGGCGCAGTCGGTTAAGCGTCCGACTTCAGCCAGGTCACGATCTCGCGGTCCGTGAGTTCGAGCCCCGCGTCGGGCTCTGGGCTGATGGCTCAGAGCCTGGAGCCTGTTTCCGATTCTGTGTCTCCCTCTCTCTCTGCCCCTCCCCCGTTCATGCTCTGTCTCTCTCTGTCCCTAAAATAAATAAATGTTGAAAAAAAAAATTAAAAAAAAAAAAACACTTCTATATGGTAAAAATACTAGAATCAAATCCAAAAAGACCAGGAAAACCATGAAGAAAATAACATAAATAATAGATAAAAGTCTACTACTGGGTGAAGGTCATGATTTCAGAGAAAAATAAATGTAAATGTCTCTTACAAAGATATGCACCACATCACTTTTGAGGTTAAAAATAATGTAATTAAAAATAGTAAGTAATAAAATTGGAAAAAAAAAGTGCAACCATTCCTCACTAATCCAATCAGCAAAGAACCATTAGTTCTAAGTTGGCAAGTATGTAGGGAAACAGACCTCCTCATACAGAGGTGGTGGAGACTCTAGAAAAACCAGTTACATCAGCATTTAAATGAACATAACTCTTTGATCCAATTTGTCTACTTTTATGAATTTACCCTGGAGACATTTTCACTCAAGAATTTCTTAAATGCAGGGCAGGGCACCTGGGTGACTCAGTCAGTTAAGTATCCAGTTTGATCTCAACTCAAGTCATGATCTCGCTGTTTGTTGGTTTGAGCCCACGTCAGGCTCCGTGCACCCAGGCGCCCGGAGCTGTCCCCATCTTGACAAATAGCACTACTACCTACAATAGGAACAGTGACCTAGTTTTGTTTAATTGTCAAAAATTAGATACTTTACTTTTCGGTGCCTCCATTTCTTCATTTGGAAAATGGGTTCATAACAGCATGTACTTCAGAGTATGGTTATGTGTATTGAGTAAAACACCAAGAGATATTGTCATCATTATTTTTGGTTACTTTTTCCATCACCGTGCCCATCTTACAGACCCTGCCTCCAAAAATCTATCCTGAATCCAAAATGCTTCTCTTCATCCCCTCTACTGTTGTCATGCTAGGCCATTATCTACCAGTCTGCTTACTACAATGATTTCCTAACCAGTCTCCCTTCTTTGCTCTTTTGTTTAATATTTTTTGTTTTGTTTTATTTTGTTTTTACTTTTGAGAGAGAGAGAGTGCATGCACATGCTCGTGCACAAGTGAGCAGGAGAGGGGCAGAGAGAGAGGGAGAGAGAGAATCCCAAGCTGGCTCCGTGCTGTCAGCACAGAGCCCCACACGGGGCTTGATCTCAAGAACCCGTGATATTACGACCTGAGTCGAAATCAAGAGTCGAACACTTAACTGACCAAGCCACCAAGGCGCCCCACCCTCCTTCTGCTCTCACACTTACAATCCATTTTCTTCAAGGAAGACAGTGTCATTTAACAGGGGGAAAAAAATCAGATCATGTCACTTTTTGATTAAAAAACTCCAATGGCTTCTGATCAAAATTCACATAAAACCCAAACTTCTTCCCTGGCTTACAAATTCCTTGCCTGACATGATCTCCCTCCTCCTATCTCTCAACCACTCCCCTAACCCTTTTATTTCTTCATCCTCTTCACTCTGCTCTGGAAACACAAATATGCCAAGTTTCTTCTCACCATAGAGCCATTAGTCCTTTTATGGATTCTGCCCCCGCCCTTAACTACACTAGCATTTTTGGCTCCTTGCCAAAAAGTTCCCTGTTCAGGGATATCTTCCTAGACCAGTAAGCTTTAGGGAGCCACTAATCATGCTCTTTGGCATGGCTCTATTTTACTTTTCTGAATAGTGCATAGGGCTATCTGATTTTTTCTTATTGTTTTATTATTAGCTGCCTTCAACTGGAACATAATGTTCCATGAGCCAGAGCCTTGCCTGTCTTCTTCTCCACTGTATCTCCAGTGCCTAGAATAGAAACCAACCTGTGATAAGTGCTCAATAAATGGTTGTTGAGCAATAAATGAATACTATTCCTCAGCAGCTGCAGTGTGCACACATATCACCTCACCAGGTTCACCTGTCTAGGGCAGGGTTAAGGGTTAAGTGTCCTTGGGACCTGGTCACTGTCTACGGTTTGCAACAAGTTTCATCAGCAGCCATTTTGTCAGGCTTCACCTTGCCGAAAATTCAGAAACAGTACAAATTAAACCAGATCAGTAAAGTAGTATTAAGAGTTTATCGTGCACATAATAGCAGTTCACAGTCTGGGAAATTTCCAGCCCCAAAATGATATGAAGCTCAGAGACATGACTATGGAGGATGGCTTATACAGTCAAAATTAGGAAGCTATTTAACCATTACAAAGGATTGGTTATTGAAGTGGGCATTTCTAGACAGCAGGAGATTGGTAAAAGAGATTATCTTACAGCGTTTCGGGAAGGTAACTGAAGTCTCTTTTATGATTATGAGGGCATTTACAAAAAATGATCCAAGCAAAGTTTTGCTTATGTTCATAAAATAAGCTAGATTGTGTGTTGCTTACATGACTTACATGGTATTGTCTGCTCAGGGAATTTTCAAGTTTAGGCTCTATTTTATATTTGAATAGATTTTATATTTGAATTTATATAGAACCTTTGAATGTTCTAATTCCCAACCTTTTCTGTACCAACATTAGGAAAAAATTGGCATCAAACACTAATGCCAATCTTTTTAAAAAAATTTTTAATGTTTATTTATTTTTGAGAGAGAGAGAGAATCTGAAGCAGGCTCCAGGCTCTGAGCTGTCAGCATAGAGCCCAACACGGGGCTCGAACTCAGGAACCGCAAGTTCACAACCTGAGCTGAAGTCAGATGCTTAACTGACTGAGCCACCCAGGCTCCCCACTAATGCCAACCTTCTAACCACACCCGTGTTCTCGTTTTTCTATCTTATCCATCCCATTTTGCCATTTCTTGTTGATTCTTATCACCTGTAAACATGTGTCATGTGTTGTATGATGCAATGTGTGTATAGCAATATGTAAGTATAGATATGTGTGTGTATCAATGTATATATGTATATTTATATGCCTTTTATATATACTGTACATACAGCAATGTGTATATATGTGTATATATGTGTGTATGTATGCATAAATCATATTATGTGTATATATATATATCATATGTATGTAAAATATATATACCTATTGACCATTTAGCATCCATTATCTCTCATATCTTAACAGCACCCGGTTTTCTTTTGGGAAATTACAGCTTCCCCACTGTGTTACACCATAATGGGATTGTAAATCAAGGCACCTGAGTCCCCCAGCAGAGGAGCAAGGGCATAATCTAAGCTAGACCGGCAGGAATCTCAAATTTTGGAGCCCTGAAAGATGGGGGAAGGAGGTAGAGTTCATGCTTTCCAGCAGCACTAGATGGGATAGTGGAATGATTCCTGCAGCCTAGATGCCTACAGATATCTTCGTGGGGTTCAGGGCAGGCTGCCCTAAAACATGCCGCTTTGGCATATTGATTGTTTTGAATTAAAATCACTTAAGAAACAGCCAGTGCAGTAAGGACACTCTGACTCTCCTCTGACCTCCTGAAAGCTTTAGCAAATAAATTCCTCATGTGAAATGAACCCTCCCTACACCTGGAGGGTAAGAGGACATTCTTACACCAGATATAGGAAATTCACGGCCAAGAAGGCTGTATAAACAAATTTTGTAACTTCATCATTACAATTTGCTACCTCGAATGCAAACCCCTTTGAACTGTCAATTCTTCAAAAATTATTGTTTCTCTGTCTAAAAGGTATAAAAGCTGCTTTGGTCACTTCTTTGAGCTTCATATTCTTGGGGCTCCCCTAGGTACAAAATTAAATTTGCGTTTCTCCATTGATCTGTCTTCTATCAATTTAACTATAAGTCCAGCCAAAGGACCTAAAAGGAAAGAAGGGAAATATTTTCTTCCCCTTACAGGCTTTAATCCAGTCCCAGATTTTGTCCTGGTTTGAAGCCTCCTCTCTAAATCTTTAATTTTTTTTTTAATGTTTATTTATTTTTGAGACAGAGACAGAGCATGAACGGGGGAGGGGCAGAGAGAGAGGGAGACACAGAATCGGAAGCAGGCTCCAGGCTCCGAGCCATCAGCCCAGAGCCTGACGCGGGGCTCGAACTCATGAACCGTGAGATCGTGACCTGAGCTGAAGTCGGAAGCTCAACTGACTGAGCCACCCAGGCGCCCCTCCTCTCTAAATCTTTAAATGGTCCTCCAATCCTGTCCCTTTGTAAGTTTTCTAGAATTGGTTTTTGTTTGTTTGGTTTTTTTGCTTATAAGATTGTTTCTTTATTCTTAAGAATCAAATATTTAATTCTATTTATACATCATTTATATTTATATAAATATATAATATATATCTCATATAGTATATATTACATTATATATACTATATATTTGTATATAAATTTATATATATTTATATTGTACATATAATACACATGCAATATACATGCATCATCTTATCACTTCAATTTTTATCTCTAATAGCCAATGAAATAATACCTTTATCATAGTAGCACTTCCATCCCCCCCCAGTTTTTTCTGTATTTATCAGATATGCTGGATGAATAATATTTGTAAGTCATCTTAAAACTAAATGGAACAAAAAACCTAAAAAATAATAACACAAAGGAAGGCAATAACTTACAAGTATATGCAGTCAGTGATACCATTTGCACATGCGTGTGTGTGCTCATGCGTGGTGGAATGAATTGGTACAGTTGTTCTGGAGCATAGCAATAAGTGAGTTTGTGAAAGTTATTAAGTTGAAAGTTTCAAATTGAGTCATTTTAGTATCAGAGAATGTCAACTAAGTGCTGCAGAAAGTAAATGCTCCAGAGAGAAACTTCTTAAAGAATGGGGGAATGTAAGATAAAATAATAAAGATACTTCACAGATCAATTTCACCCTCTTTATCCCACTGTGGTGGCCCTGCGATTATTTTGAGGAGGACAATTAAGAACGGCCAGTCTCCATTTCAGTGCCAAAGAGAGTGCGTGCTGTTCAGAAAGCCCCAAAGCATTTCCAGAAAGCCCTACAGCTATTAAGAAACAAAACTAGGAATTGACTATGAGTTGTTGACCTATCACCTAATTCTCTTTTCCCTTTTTTTTTTTTTTTAATTTTTAAATGTTTATTCATTTTTGAGAGACAGAGAGAGACGGAGCATGAGCGGGGAAGGGGTAGAGAGAGAGGGTGACAGAATTTGAAGCAGGCTCCAGGCTCTGAGCTGTCTGCACAGAGCCTGACACAGGGCTCGAACTCATGAACTGCGAGATCATGACCTGAGCCAAAGTCAGACGCTCAACCACTGAGCCACCCAGGCACCCCTAATTCTCTTTTCTTTATATTATTGTTCCCTTTTATCTTTTTTCTCCAAAAATATCAATCTTACAAAAGAATTATTCATAATACTCCCTTAGAATCTTCCCCTAGATTCACTAGTTTTTTTAGATTTTACTGCATTCGTGCTCCTGTTTTCCCTGCTTCCCTCCTCCTCAGCTTCCCCTCTCTTCCTGCCCTCCCCCCCTTTTCTGTTTATCTGAACCATTTGAGAATTAATTACAGGCATCATAATATCTAACCTTAAACATTTTAGCCTGTATATACTAAAAAAAAAAGGATGTTCCTATATTATCATAATAAACTATCACATTTAGAAAATTTAGCATTGAGGGGAGCTTGGGGGGCTTAGTCGGTTAGGTGTCTGACTTCCGCTCAGGTCATGATCTCACAGCTCACAGGTTCGAGCCCCATATCAGGCTCTGTGCTGACATCTCAAGAGACTGGAGCCTGCTTGGTATTTCATGTCTTCCTCTCTCTCTGCCCCTACCCCCCTCAAAAATGAATAAACAAAAATTTTTTTTAAAAAAATTATCATTGATACAATGAAAAGTTCTGTCATTTGAATAGATTGTTTTCTTAAAGCAGTTTTAAGTTTACAGAAAACTGAGCAGATACTACAGAGTTCCCACATACACCATTCTCCCCCTCACTCGGTCTCCCCTGGTACTCACATCTGAACATCTTGATACATTTGTTATAATTGATGAGCCAGTATTGATACATTATCATTAACTGAAGTCCCAGGTTTACACTAGGGTTTACTCTTTGTGTTCTACGGGTCTACGGGTTTTGACAAATTCATGTCATGTATCCAATTACAGTATCGTACAGAATAATTTCAGTGCCCTAAAAATCCTCTGTGCTTCACCTGTTCACTGTCTACTTCCATCCCCCAAACGCTTGGTAACCATTGATCTTGTTACTGTCTCCATACTTTTTGCCTTTTCCATTATGTCATGCAGTATGTAGGCTTTTAAGACTGGGTGCTTTCACTAAAAATAAGTATTTAAGTTTCTTCCATGTCTTTTTGTGGCTTGATAGCTAAAATCTTTTTATTGCTACATAATATTTCATTGTATCCACGGATCACAATTTGCTTATCCATTCACCTTTTGAATGATATTTCAGTTGCTTTCCGGGGTTGGCAAATATGTGTAAAGCTGCTATAAACATTTACGGGCACGCTTTTGTGTGGACATAAGTTTTCAGCTCATTTGGATAAATACCTAGGAGCATGATTGCTGGATCCTATGGGGAGCCTATCTTCAGCTTTGTAAGAAACTGCCAAACTGGGGCGCCTGGGTGGCGCAGTCGGTTAAGCGTCCGACTTCAGCCAGGTCACGATCTCGCGGTCCGTGAGTTCGAGCCCCGCGTCGGGCTCTGGGCTGATGGCTCAGAGCCTGGAGCCTGTTTCCGACTCTGTGTCTCCCTCTCTCTCTGCCCCTCCCCCGTTCATGCTCTGTCTCTCTCTGTCCCAAAAATAAATAAACGTTGAAAAAAAAAAAAAAAAGAAACTGCCAAACTATCTGCCCAAGTGGCTGTACTATTTTGTACAACCACGAGCAAGGAATGAAAGTTCCCGTTGCTCCACATCCTTACCACCATTTGGTATTGTAGTTTTTTTGTGTTTTTTTTTTTTTTTGTCGTAGGTTTGCAGTGGTATCTTATTATTGCTCAAATGTGCAATTCCCAGAGACATATAATGTCAAGGAGCTGTTCATATGCTATCTGTATATCTTCTTTGGCGAGGTGTCTGTTCAGATCTTTTGCCCACTTTGTAATTGGGTTGTACTGTTGAGTTTTACGAATTCTTTGTGTACTTTGGATATATTTAATAGGGTATATTTTGTGCAGATATTTTCTCCTAGTCTGTGGCTCGACTTTCCATTCTTTTATTTTTTTTTAATGTTTTTATTTATTTTTGAGACAGAGAGAGACAGAGCATGAGCAGGGGAGGGGCAGAGAGAGAGGGAGACACAGAAGCCGAAGCAGGCTCCAGGCTCCGAGCTGTCAGCACAGAGGCCGACGTGGGGCTCGAACTCACAGACCGTGAGATCGTGACCTGAGCCGAAGTCGGACACCCAACCGAGCCACCCAGGCACCCCAACGACTTCCCATTCTCTTAAGAACATCTATCACAGAGCGATTTTTTTAGCTTTCAATGAAGGGCAACTTAACTTTTTCTTTCATAGATTGTGCTTTTGCTATTGGATCTAAAACAGGATTGACTTCGGTGGCCACAAGATGACCAGGTTTCCACCCCAGCTGCCAAATCTTAAAAGTTTATAGAGAGGCTTTAACTGGCTTCCGCCATATATACCATCCAGATAGTCTCAACACCACACTTATAAAGTTGTATCCTTGGGGTAGCTTCTGGGAGCAGGGAAGGCAGGCCAGCTGCACATTCCAAGGACAGGGGAGGGGATGCGGAGATCTTGCCTAGATCCAGCTCTAGGGTCAATTGGCACTGACGTCTTCTCGATAACCGAGCCCCATAATCCACAGGGGAAGATTTGATCCCATGTCCCGAAACAATTGTAACAACAGTTACAAGACTGGAGTCACCGTGTTTCTTTTGTGAAGGTGTTTAATATTCTCAGAACTTAGCTCATATCCTTCCAATGAGGAATGAAGGACCCCAGCTGAACAGCCAGAGTCTGAAGGGATGATGTGAAAACGGACAAGGTGGCAGACACTGAAGAGGATAAAGTCAGTAAGATGATCAAAAGTGAGAACAAAATTCGATCTAAAAAATAGCTACCTAAATATTTCCTTTGACCTGGCCCTTGATGTGTGGGCAGAATTTTAACATATATTCCAGGCAGAGAGACTGGCCAAAAAAACCAAAAGTAAATGGTGAGATAGAGCATGGTACACAAATATACATGAAGCAAGTAGGACGTAAGCTGAGCCTTGAAAGATGAATACGATATATAGAAGGAGCAGCCAGGGTGCTCCAGGCGGGAGATAAGAGGTGAATATGTCCAAAGGTGAAAATAAACACGGGTAATAGAAGAAAGTGTGAAGTCAGGCTTGCATGGAACCAGAGTTCACTTCTGAAGATAACGGGACGCTTCATCTGATGTGTCAGGCTGGGGAAGAAGGAGGCTGGCAAGAAGTTTGGAGGCTTTGGAGGCTGAGGGGGAGTGTGTATAGGTAACACAGGAAAAAGGAACTCCCTCCCGATACAGCTCAGGAAAACGGCACTAATTCTGCTCTCGGGCAAGCTGTGTTTGATTTTTTGCTTTGCCACTCACTGGCGTTTTGAACTTGAACAAATGATTTCACATCTACAAACTTCAGTTCCCTAATCTGAAAAGTTAGGACAATAGCACCTGCATCGCAAGCCTGTTAGAATGATTCAGTGAAATAATAACGTAAAATGTCCTACTAATCCTTCCATATAGGAAGCCCGGAGGATTACAATTCTCATCTCAGGTATAAGAAGAGATTTTATTCCCAGTTTCTCCCACTGAAGAATCAAACGCCCAAGGTATGGCGTGTTCCTTCCCACCAGTTACACGACTGGAGTCACCGTGTTTCTTTTGTGAAGGTGTTTAATATTCTCAGAACTTAGCTCATATCCTTCCAATGAGGAATGAAGGACCCCAGCTGAACAGCCAGAGTCTGAAGGGATGATGTGAAAACGGACAAGGTGGCAGACACTGAAGAGGATAAAGTCAGTAAGATGATCAAAAGTGAGAACAAAATTCGATCTAAAAAATAGCTACCTAAATATTTCCTGGAACACCGGTTCCTGAGTGAGACCAGCAAGGGTTCAGCTTGGTTCAACAAGAATTAGACAACCTGGAGTTTTATAAACCAGGGTAAAACTTACCCCGGGATAAAGGATAATGCCTGGCAAGTGGCAGAGGACAGATTGCTGGTAATATTTTATTTCCTGTTCTGTGTGCTACTTATACAGGATGAGTTAACTTTCTGCAAATTCACTGAGCTGTGCACTTATCATTTGTGCACTTTTCTGGGTATATGATAAACTTCAACAAGTGATTTAAAAGCTTTTCACACCATAATCCCAGGGCAAAAGGGGCTACTCGCCATACATTTACATAAATAAGAGAGGCATTTTAAATGTGCCTCACTGTAGAAAAATGATCAGTTTTTCTAGAATTAAAATTTGAACATCAACCCATTAAAAAGTTATATATAAATCAAAGGGTATCACGTTGCATCAGATGGCTTTATCTTTCACGAAATGGTATCTACCCATTACCTGCAAAGAACAGAAAATAAGAATAATTTTTTAAAGGGTATGTGGTATACATCCATCTCTATATATCTAACTCTGTTTTCCCTGGAGGACTCATAAAATCATAGAAGCTCAGTGTTAGAGAGTCTTAAAACCCTTCTAATCCAGCATTCCTCCTGACAGTTACATTCTTCCCCAGATAACCTATTGTGATTTCTCTTTGAATGATGCTGGTGACAACTCCTTCGTACCCTGTTTCACAGTTGCTATAATCTATTTTCTTGTAAGTGATAGTGAAACATGAGTACATATCTTTGAATAAAAAGACTAGGGTTCCTATTTTCACAGTGGCACTTAATCTGCTTTTGTGGGCTTTGGCAAAACACTTCACTGCTCTGAACTTATTGGACCATCTGTAAAATGGGAATAATAACTTCATTTTAGAGAGAGGGTTGTGAAAATAGATTCAGCTACAAGTTCTGAAATATCTAATACCTCACAAGTGTGAAATCTCATCTATACTGATCAGTCTCCTCAGGACACATTGCACTGAAGTTCTTAACAACAATGATCTGAACACAAGCTTTGTGAAGGGAATATTGCATGCATTTGTTTCTCAAATGTGCCCTTTCTCAAAAGTGCCCTTTCACTTAAGTATGAAGATTTTCCCCTGTTTTTCTTCCAGAAGGTTTATAGTTTCAGGTCTTATGTTGAATTCTTTAATCCAGTTTGGGTTAATGTTTGTATATGATGTAAGATGAGGGTCCAATTTCATTCTTTTGCAGGTAGATCTTGTTTTCCCAATACCATTTATTGAAGAGACTATCCTTTCCCCATTGTGTGAATCTGGCACCCTTGATGAAGATCATTTGACCATCTGTATGCAGGTTTGCTTCTGGGCTATGACGTTCCATTCATTAGCATATCTGTTTTTTATGCCACTATAGTACTTTATTAATTGCTACAGCTTTATCAGAAGTTTTAAAATCAAGAAATGTGAGCCCACCAGCTTTGGTCTTCCTTCTCAAGATTGTTTTTGGCTATTTGGGGTCCTTTGTGGTTCCATGTGAATTATGCTATTATATTTTCTATTTCTGTAAAAAAAAATGCCATTGGGACTTTGATAGGAATCACATTGAATCACTTTGGGTAGAACGGACATTTTAACAGTATCAGGTCTTCCCATCCATGAACATGGGGTGTCTTTCCACTTATTTGTGTCTTTTTAAATTTCTTTCAACAATGTTTTATAGTCTTCAGTGTGGAGGCCTTTTGCTTCCTTGCTTAATTCCTTTTTTGGTGTGTTTATTTACTTTTAAGACAGTGCAAGTGGGGGAGGGGCAGAGAGAGGGGGAAGGAGGATCCAAAGTGGGCTCTGCGCTGACAGCAGTGGGACTATGTGGGGCTTGAACTCATCAACTGTGAGATCATGACCTGAGCTGAAGTCGGACGCTTAACCAACTGAGCCACCCAGGTGCCCTGCTTCCTTGTTTTATTCCCAAGTGTTTTGTTCTTTTTTTTTTTTTTTTTATGTTTATTTATTTATTTATTTTGGAGAGAGAGAGGGCAGGCGAGGGGCAGAGAGAGAGGGAGACAGAGAATCCAAAGAAGGCTCTGTGCCATCAGCACAGAGTGCAATGGGGGCCTGAACTCACAAACCATGAGATCATGCTCTGAGCTGAAGTCGGGAGCTTAACTGACTGAGCCACCCAGGTGCCCCTGTTTTATTCTTTTTTAAGCTAGACAAATATTATCTCTTTCATGATGGCATAATCTTATATATAGAAACCCCTCAAGATTTCACACAAAAAACTGTTAGAATTAACAAATGAATTCATCAGAGCTGCAGGATACAGAATCAATCGGTTGCATTTCGGGGCGCCTGGGTGGCTCAGTCAATTAAGCATTGGACTTCAGCCCAGGTCATGATCTCACAGTTCATGAGTTCAAGGCCTGCATGGGGCTCTAAGCTGTCAGCATAGAGCCTGCTTTGCATCCTCTGTCTCCCTGCCCCGTGCTCTTCTCTCTGCCCTTCTCCTGCTTGCACTCTCTCTCTCTCAAAAATAATAAATTTTTTAAAAAATTTAAAAAAAATCACAAAAATCAGTTGCATTTCTATACCCTGACAACAATCTAAAAGAGGTCATTTTTGTATCCACTCTGACAGACTTTGTTTTTTAATGAGTGTATTTAGACCACTGACATTTAAAGTGGTTATTGATACAGTTGTATGGATATGTACCACATGCATTGCTTTTTTTACTCCTTGCGCTTGATTTTTGTTCCTGTTTTTGGCTTCAATTGCCTCGGCCTTTTCTGGTTTTAACTGAGCATTTTATACAATTCCATTTTCTCTGCTGTCTCAAGCAGATCAATTACATTTCTTTTTTTTAGTTAAGCGGTTGCCCTAGAATTTATCACACACATGTCCAAATGACCCAAATCCACTTTCAAATAACACTGTGCTGCTTCATTAGTGGTGCAGGTACCTCATAATAGTTTCCCTACTGTCTTCCCTTACAACATTTCATCATTCATATCACTTATTTATAAGCTATAATCACTGAATACATTGCTGCTATCTTTATTTTGATCAAACTGTTATTAGATAAATTAAGAATAAGAAAAACAAAAGATTTATATTACCTTTATTAATTTCTTCTCTAATGCCCTCCCTTTCTTTCTGTCGACCTGAGTTCCTGACCTGTAACTTTTTACTTCTTTAGGAAGAACTTATTCTAACATTTCTTGTAAGGCAGTTCTACTGGCAGAAAACTCCCTCAATTTTTTGTTTGAAAAAATGACTACTTCTCCTTCATTTTTTACAAAAGCTTACTAAGTTAGGATTCACTTTTATGAAAGTATATCAGCAAATATTAAAATGTTATACTTGCGGGGCGCCTGGGTGGCGCAGTCGGTTGAGCGTCCGACTTCAGCCAGGTCACGATCTCGCGGTCCGGGAGTTCGAGCCCCGCGTCGGGCTCTGGGCTGATGGCTCAGAGCCTGGAGCCTGTTTCCGATTCTGTGTCTCCCTCTCTCTCTGCCCCTCCCCCGTTCACGCTCTGTCTCTCTCTGTCCCAAAAATAAATAAACGTTGAAAAAAAAAAATTTAAAAAAAATAAAATGTTATACTTGCTATTTTAAATTTTTTTTTTTAACGTTTATTTATGTTTGGGACAGAGAGAGACAGAGCATGAACGGGGAAGGGTCAGAGAGAGAGGGAGACACAGAATCGGAAGCAGGCTCCAGGCTCTGAGCCATCAGCCCAGAGCCCGACGCGGGGCTCGAACTCACGAACCGCGAGATGGTGACCTGAGCCGAAGTCGGACGCTTAACCGACTGAGCCACCCAGGCGCCCCCTTGCTATTTTAATACTATGATACAAACACAAGACACAAAATATCCAGTATTAAATACTGATCTCCTTTGCCTGACTCTTTTTAAATATTGAGTATTTTATATTTTATAGAAAGGAACTTTTAGAGTTTAGTCAATACTTATATTATGTATTAGTGTTCCTCACCAAAATCTTCATGAAATCTAAGAAGTTGGTATTAAAGTAGCTATTTTTTTTTCTTCTTGAATATTCTAAATGCCAGTTTAGATCAGCATTCAGATTTCCAGGGCATCAAAGATATACTAATACAGGACACACGAACATTCTTTGGCACATTTAAGTTTGTTTTCAGTATGACAGAAATGCCTTCAACTTTCAGATAATGGGGAAGAAACATCCTAAGCAAATATAAAAGATTGGTGGGCCAAGTTACTTCCTAGCAAAAGTAATACATCACTTCAATCAATTTTTACACTAAATTCTTAAAAGCATTTGAAAAACACTTGTGTCTTCTAATTGTTGATGCACTCATGTGGTGGAAGATTAGACAAGTAATAGAAATCTTTGTTTTCAAATAAGTGGTCTTAATTTTTCTTCTTAGAGACGTTTAAAGCAGCTTATCACAAACATATGCAAACTATCAATTTTTGTGGCTTTCAGGTAAAGTCCAACACTTGGTTCATACAGAGTGTATGAGAAGAGGTTCTGATTCGGGAAAGGCAGAAAACAGATTATCCTATCCTACGCAGACTGTTTATCTACATGTTAAGTACATGGGGATGTGCTATAGTACTCCAGGACGATGCTTCCTGTTTTGAGGACGGTGAGACACAGGTAGCACGCACCGGAGGGCATGGGAAGTTGGAACCTGGGGCCTTACCACCGTGTTGGGGCTTCAGAAGGGAAATCTCACAAGGCGTACCCAAAAGGAGGACTAAAACACCTTCTTCCAATGTTAATTTAGCCCCTGTTGAAGACCTAGGCTCAGTGCCGGAGGCTCTGATGCAACGCTTTTTCGTCTTCAAAGAGTTACAAATGCAGGCTCTTGTTCCGAGGTGCTGCGGACCAGTGGATTTATTTATCCACCACGTGTATGCCACTTAACCTCTCCGTGTCAGTTTCCTCCACGGCAGGACGGAAGTAAAAAGAGCATCTCTTGCGTAATTTGGTCAGAATGAAACGCTTCACGTACAGACGCAAGGGTGCTGCCTGGCATTCAGCGAGGCGCCCAAGAAATGCCAAGTGCTGCCCTTATCAGTCCTGTTCACCCGGCAAGATTCCAACGTTTGGATGAGAGAGGGCGATTGAAAAACACTGAGCTCCAGTGCCTGTGGCGCTCTCGGGGAGATGCACCACAAACCCAAGATCCCCAGTCGTCTCAGACGGAGACGCGCTTTCTAAACAGAGAAGAACAACGCGCCTGGCCTAGCCTGTTCCAGACGCGCGGCGCGGGGCCGCCCACGACTTCGGTGCCAGGCTTTCCGGAGCGCAGCGCGCCGGGCCGGGGGCCGGGGGCCGGGGGCCGGGGGCCGGGGGCCGGGGAAGGAAGCAGGGGAAGAGGAAGTTCACTGGGCGCGGCAGCAGGCGGGCGGGGCCAAGAGCCGGGACCGTGCAGGCGGGCGGGGCGCAGTGGGGGAGCTCGGCGCGGCAGGGGCGGGGCGCGGCGGAGTCGGGGGCGGGCCGGCAGTGCCGCGAGCTCGGCTGCAGGGACCGGCGGGGACGTCGCCTGCTCCGAGCTCAGCCGAGCGAGAGGACTTTGCGAGCCATGCTCGCGGCTGTGGGCTCCCTGGCGGCCGCCGTCTGGGCAGTGCTGCATCTGCGCACGGTCCTGCTGGGTGCCGTCGCCTTTCTGTTCTTCGCTGATTTCCTCAAAAGACGGCGCCCCAAGAACTACCCGCCGGGCCCCGTACCCCTGCCCTTCGTGGGCAACTTCTTCCATCTGGACTTTGAGCGGTCGCACTTGCAGCTTCAGCGGGTAGGAGCGGGTGAAGGTGCCCTGACCCTGACCTGCAGGACAGGGGCCGTCCCGGGGATCGAGGGCGGGAGGCTGGGGGGCTGTGCAGCTAATGCAGGGACCCTGGTAAACCCTGCTTTGAGCCCCGGTTTCCCAATGGTCAGCTGGCATGATTACACCTGCCCTTTCTAGAAGTGAAATAATAGTCACTGTTTACTATTAAAGTATGCCAGACTTGCTACATTCTTTATTGTGTATCTTGTGAAATGTTACTGGAACAGCGTATTTAGGACATGATCACTTTGTCCTCTTTAATATTTTTATCGTTGGGGGAAAAAAACGCTGTACTTACCTTCTTTGAGGCTGTATTTACTGAGTGTAAAATGGTGACAGTACTACCTAAATCCTCACCACTTTTCAATAACTGAGCCCCTCGCTTTCAATCTCTTCTCCCTGCGATCTGCTGTCACTAAAGTAATCGTAAAATGTCATCCCTCGGCTTAAATTTTCTTAGTGCTTCCCACTGCTTTCCAGAGTGAGGACTTATCTGGGAGCCCCTTGGAACTCTTTCTGACTAAGCCTCTTTCCACCTTTTTATAATCATATCCCGCCAGGGCTCCTTAACCCTGGCTCCTCTGATTTACTTAAAATTCCCTCCAACATCCAAACTTCTCCCAAGAATCCTCAGCTGGTTTCCTACCGCTCAGCACAGGCACCTAGCTGAATGACAACACTGTGATAGGTGGTTGTGAAGGTTAAATAAAAACAATGGTCAGACATGGCTTTTACTAGGCGCACAGTATTAGTCCCCTTTCCCTAGACATGCCTGGAGCACTTTAAACTCATGTCTATCTATACTCCAGTACAGAGGGAGAAGGTTTTATCACCTTCTTGGAGAAACACCCAGTTGGTAACACTAAGTGACAGGATTAGTCACAGAATTTTAAAGCGAGGCTCCTAAACCTATACCCGTGTTTAAGAAATGTGTTGTTCAATTTCCAAGCATTTGGAAGTTCTCCTGCTTGCTTTCTGTTAATGATTTTTCAGTTTGTTGCCATTATGGTGAAAGGATATAGTTTGTGTAATTTCAGGTCTTTTAAATTTGTTAAAGTTGGTTTAATGACCCAAGATACAGTCCCATGCATGCTTGAAAAAAAAAAAAAAGTATTCTACAATTTTGGGGATAAGTGTTCTGTATATATCAATTAGATATCATTGGATGATCCTGTTTATTTTTTCTACACCCTGACCTCTTATCTACCAACTCTATTAATCACTACGAGAAGCATGTTGAAGTCTCCAACTCTAACTGAAGGTTTGTCTATTTTCTAATTCCATTCTGGTAGTTTTTCCTTTATGTATTTGCCATTTCTGTTATTTGGTGCATACACATTAAAATTATTATATCATCTTAGTGAATTGACTCTTTTATTATTATGTAATATCCCTCCTTATGTCTGGTGATTTTTATTGCCCGAACTTTAGCTGATATGATGGGACCACACCAGCTATCTGTTGATGATTATTTGCATGGTATATGCTTCTTCATACTTTCGGTTTTAACCTGTTTGTATCATTATATTTGAAATCACTTTCTTGTAGACAGCATATAGGTGGGTCATTTTTTTTTTTCATTTTGCCAGTCTCTGTCTTTTAATTGGTGGGTTTAGATCATCTTATTTATTTTCTATTTTTCCCTCTGTTTTTTATTCCCCTATTTATTATTTTTCTGTTTTCCTGTGGGTCACTTGAACATTTTTTTTTAGAATTCCATTTTAATTTATTTATTGTGCTTTTCAGTATATCTCTTTGCATTGTGTTTAAGTGGCTACCTAAGGATTATAATAGGCACATATAGCTTATTGTCATCTACTAGTGTCAATATTTTGCCACTTCAAGTTCAATGTGGATACCTTACAAATGTTAGATCCTTTTATCCTCCCCGCTTTACACTATTATTGTCTTAAATATGATCTCTCTATGGGGCGCCTGGGTGGCTCAGTCGTTTGAGCGTCCAACTTCGGCTCAGGTCATGATCTCACGGTTTGTGAGTTCGAGCCCCGCCTTGGGCTCTGTGCTGACAGCTCAGAGCCTGGAGCCTGCTTCAGATTCTGTCTCCTTCTCTCTCTGCCCCTCCCCACTTGTGCTCTGTCTCTGTGTCTCTCAAAAATAAATAAATGTAAAAAAAATTTTTTTAAATATTATCTCTCTATATATTGAAAACCACATCAGACTATATTATAAACTTGCTTTTAACTGTTAAGCACATTTACTCATTTATTTACCCTTATTTTGCTGTTTCTTTATTCACAGTTTTCCAAATTTCTACCAATATCATTTCTTTTCTACCTGAGGAACTTTCTTTAGCCCTTCTTTTAGAGTCAGTCTGCTGGCAAAAAACTTCTCTTAACTTCCGCTTACCTAAAAAATGTCTTTATTTCACCTTCGTTTCTGAAGTATATTTTCATTTAATATAGAATCCTAGGTTAACAGTTTCTTTCATTCAACATTTTAAAGTGTTGTTCCACTTCTTTCTGGCCTCTGTGGTTTCTAGTGAGAAACCACATTTGAATTGCTGTTCCCCATAAGTAATCAGTTGTTTCTCTCTGCTGCTGTCGAGAAGTTGTTTTGCTTTTAGTTTTCAGAGATTTGATTATGGTACGTCGTGGTGTTGATTTCTTTGGGTTTATTGGGTTCTTGGATCTGTAGGTTGATCTCTTACCAAAGCCGGGAAGTTTTCAGCCATTGTTTCTTCAATATTTTTTCAATTCCACAGTCTTTTTCCTTCCTTTCTGGGACTCTTGGACACTGATGGTGCAAATGTTAGATCTTTTGTTATTCTAACGTAGGTCCCTGAGGCTCAGTTTTTGTTCTTTTCAATCTATTTTCTCTGCGTTGTCCTGACTGTATACAGTCTGTTGATCTTCTCAAGTTTCACTGGTTCTTTTGTCATTACCCTTCTACCATTGATTTGCTCTCCTGAGTTTTTGTTTAGATAGTTGCATTTTTAAGTTTTAATTTTTCCCTTTGGTTTCTTATACCTTTTATTTCTTTGGTAAGATTTTCTATTTAAAATTTTTGAGAGTATTTGTAATTGTTTGTTAAAACATATTATAGCTGCTTTAAACACTTAACCCTATAAAGTTAAAACGCTTCTCTCCTGGGGCACCTGGGTGGCCCAGTCAGTTAAGCGTCCCACTCTTGATTTCGGCTCAGGTCATGATCTCAGGGTTTGTGAGTTTGAGCAGCACATCAGGCTCTGCCCTGACAGTGCAGAGCCTGCTTGGGATTCTCCACCACCATCCCCACCCCTCTACCATTCAGGCTGTCTCTGTCTCTCTCCAAATAAATAAATAAATAAACTTAAAAAAAAAAAAAAACGCTTCTGTCCTATTAGGCTAGCCTTTTTCTGAAACTTTGGCTAGAGAAAGCAAGCCTTTCTTGTAGTTATTTTTGTCTGTGCCAATTAGTGTCATGAATAGTAGGAGGAGTAAAATGGAATGCTTTTACTCAATCTTGTATGAAATCATAAATTTGATATGTGCCTCTGGTTTACTACTAAGATAGATGTGATTAGAAAGGGTAAATGATTTGCCTGTCATAAAACTGGCTAGTGATGAAACTGAGGCTAGGATCTTATCCATGGCCCGATGTTTTCATCAGAACTATTAAATTTTACTGCATACAGGTTTGCATTTTTTATGTATTTGGTTGTAAAACAAATGGAGTCAAATGGTGTATTTAGTTATAACTAAATTTACACTCTAGCAGTTCGGAAACATTAAGTACCAACTATTTGCTAGATCCTGTATGAGGACTTATATGTTCATTTTCATTTACTCTTCACAAAAGACACACAAGTTAGTCATTAGCTGGTGCTGTTTCCACTTTGCCAGTGAGGAAAGTGGCTGCAAATAATAAAGTCTGCTTGAGTTATTCAGCATAGATGACGGCAAAACGAGCACTTCAATCCAGAACTGTTTGACACTTACACCTATTCTGTACTTGGGCTACTTGACTTTTCATGACAGTGAAAGGATGACTGATTTATTCATGGATTCATTTATCGAACACACGGTTATGAAGCCCTTACCGTATGACAGGCACAGCACAAAACAGCATATGATGCAATGTGTGGTGTAGACTCTTGGTAACCAAACGAAGTATCAAGAGATGGGATCCCTGGGAATGGGAAACCCTAGAGATAACGTCGTGTAGAATGTTGGAATAAATTGAGCTGAGCGTTAAATGGATGTTAGGCAAGTGGCCACGTGGAGTTCAGGGGACAGGAGATTTTATTTTTTATTTTTTTTAAATTTTTTTTCAACGTTTATTTATTTTTGGGACAGAGAGAGACAGAGCATGAACGGGGGAGGGGCAGAGAGAGAGGGAGACACAGAATCAGAAACAGGCTCCAGGCTCTGAGCCATCAGCCCAGAGCCTGACGCGGGGCTCGAACTCAACGGACCGCGAGATCGTGACCTGGCTGAAGTCGGACGCTTAACCGACTGCGCCACCCAGGCGCCCCGAGGGGACAGGAGATTTTAAATGGGACAAAGTGGCGTGAGCTAAAACACAGCAACAGCACCGTGAAGAAACTAGCCTGTTTAAATGGTACGATGGGAACTTTCCTTGTATTTTTCCTCCTATATTTTAAAACTTTCTCTATCATGGCTATATGGCCAATTAGAGGAGCATTTATCCAAATAAGAGAAAACCTTATTGTACTAAAGTGGGAAAATGGTAGATAAGATGGATAAATGTATTAGGTAGGGTACACATTGAGCTGCTTATAACAGAGACCCCAAAATACAGTGGTGTAAAAAAAGATTGAAATTTACCTCTCTCCCACAAATGAGTTCAGATGTAGGCAGGAAGCCCGGGATAGGGAGACTGCTTTCTATACCTCAAGATGATCCAGAAACTTCATTTCCTTCTTTGTTGTGCTCTGGTCCTGCAACCCCACTGTGTGTAAGTTCTGGTCCACGGGAAGGGGAACGGGGTAGGTAGTGAGCAAGCAGTTTTCATTTAAGGATGAGACCCGGATAACGCGCACGTCACCACTACTCATGTCCCACTGGCTACACCTGGAGAAGCTGGGGAATGTGGTTTTTGATTGGAAAGTCACGTGGCTAGTTAACACTTAGTGCCATCACTCACAAAAAGAGAATATCTTCATCCTTTCATTTAACTATTTTTATTTTGCGAGAAAGAGCATACACGTGAGTGAGAGAGGGGGAGAGAGAGAGCATCCCAAACAGATAGTGCAGAGCCTGATGTGGGGCTCAAACTCCCGAACTGTGAGAGCATGACCTGAGCCAAAATCGAAAGTCAGACACAGACTGAGCCACCCAGAAGCCCCTCTCTAGAGCCCAGACTTTATGCCCACAAGCTAGGTGCTAAATCTCTGTGCCTACTTTTCTGAATGCTGAAAATGCTTTCTAGGATTGTTATAAGAACTAGATAACTTCATGAATATCAACTTGTTGCTAGAGTGCCAAGCACATAGTTAATACTCATTTCCACGTCTACCACTATTCCCTTTTCTTTAAAAGTTTAAAGCAAGATATTCAAGGAGAGCCAGTGCTGTTGCATCCCAGGCATCCCTTGTCTGCCTAGTGGCTGGATGAGCTCCACTATTCACTCTCTGGCCTCTTCCTCATTCCGTTGTCAATATCGTATCAGAATGCCTTTGCTAAAATATACTCCCAGATAGATCAATAACAACAAGTAATTGTGTTATTAATATTAGTATTGTGGCTACTAATCACAACAATCCTAAAGACGGGAACCCGCAATATCCCCCATTTTATACATTTGGAAATTGAGATACAGGGAAGTTAAATAACTTGCCACCAAATCACACAGTGAGTGTGATTTGTGAGTGGGTTCAAACAGATTTGTATGACTTCACAATCCAAGCTCTTAAACACTCATTTACATTACGTCTCCTATTCAAACATCTTTGGCCTCCTAATTACAAGGAAAACTAGATCCAAACTATTTCAGCTGGCATGAAGGCTGTCCTCAATCTATCTCGGATTGCCTTGCCCAGCCTTGTTTCCTATCTCCTTACTCAAGTGAGGAGATACTTTTCCCAGGAAACCTGTCCTGGTGCCTGGTTCCCTTTATGTGCTTCCTTACTTTCCCTCGTCAAATGAGTTCTTGTACAGAATAGTAAAAATAAGAACTGATTATTTTTCCATATGTTCCATTAGACTGGGAAGTGCTTTAAGTTAAGGACTCATTGTATCCCCAGCCCTTGGCCTTGACCTACCACATGGTCAGTGCTCTTTTTTTTTTTAACGTTTTTTTTTTCAACGTTTATTTATTTTTGGGACAGAGAGAGACAGAGCATGAACGGGGGAGGGGCAGAGAGAGAGGGAGACACAGAATCGGAAACAGGCTCCAGGCTCTGAGCCATCAGCCCAGAGCCTGACGCGGGGCTCGAACTCAACGGACCGCGAGATCGTGACCTGGCTGAAGTCGGACGCTTAACCGACTGCGCCACCCAGGCGCCCCATGGTCAGTGCTCTTTAATGAACCCTGCATTCCAGTCAAACCACACCACCTACTTGACCCTGAACACCTCCATTTTCCTACCTTGTATTTGCGTATCCTGTTCCCACATTACATGTCCTTTTGCTGGCAGCTTTTTTTTTTTTTTTAATTTTTTTTTTCAAACGTTTATTTATTTATTTGGGACAGAGGGAGACAGAGCATGAATGGGGGAGGGGCAGAGAGAGGGAGACACAGAATCGGAAACAGGCTCCAGGCTCCGAGCCATCAGCCCAGAGCCTGACGCGGGGCTCGAACTCACGGACCGCGAGATCGTGACCTGGCTGAAGTCGGACGCTTAACCGACTGCGCCACCCAGGTGCCCCTACTGGCAGCTTTTTAAGATCTAGTTGAAATACCATCTCCTTTTAGAGGTTTTCTAATACATCTGGGGTGGAAATTCATTTCTTTTTCAATGGCTTCATGTTCCTTTCTACCAGCACTATAGCATATATCACTTCTGCTGTGCGTTAGTGTTTTCTGCAGTCAGCATTGCTCAAGAGACTTTGATGCCGTAGGAAAACACCGAATCATATTGACCTTTGTACCGCCCCATGTGTTATAACATAACAATGTCACGAGGTGCCTGGCAACTCTTAAGCATTTTATAGAAATGTATAGAACCGAACTTGAATTTGCTTTCCACAGACTGTTCTCAGAAGCCTAGCACAGACCCCAAGAACTACCTGTGACGCAATATTCTTAGCAGGGGCTCATGGGCCCCAAGGGACTGGTGAACCCCTGAAACTACATGCATGACTGTGCTCATGTGTACAGGAGTTTACTGGAGAGTGGATCATGCCATACACTAGATTTTCAAAGGATTCTGTGATTCAAAAAGAGTAAGAACCATTGTTAACGATGGTTTATTCCTAATTTCATTAGGTCTGTTTTTCTTTCTCCTGTCCTCCTTCCCCCTCCTCTCTGCCTCCCCCTCCCCCTCTTTTTCTCCTCCTTCTTCTTCTTTGCTTTATTGGATAGAAATAATTGTGGGGGTGCCTGGGTGTCTCAGTCGGTTCAGCATCTGACTTCAGCTCAGGTCATGATCTCGTAGTTCGTGAGTTCAAGCCCTGCGTCGGGCTCTGTGTTGACAGCTGGGAGCCTGGAGACTGATTTGGATTCCGTGTCTGCCTCTCTCTGCTCCTCCCCACTCGCACTCTGTCTCTCTGTCTGTCTGTCTCTCTCTGTCTCTCAAAAATAATCAAACGTTTTTTAAAAGTTGAAAAAAATACAATACTGTACATATTGGGGAAAAGATGATAAATCTTAGTAACATATAGAAACAACGTGCATTTTAGGGGGCTTATTTGAATGATACCTGCACACACACAGCTCAATGCTGGTCAGAGTTTGGGGGAGCACACCCTCTCACCTGCTGCCCATGGAGTGAGAATTGCTACACTTTTCCTCTCTTTGTGTCTTTGTTATGTTGGCTCTTGAGTTTAAGAACTGAGATGAGGTGGAATCTCTCCCAGTTGTCTCTTGGTAATCGTAGTTCACGCACTTGTCTCACTAAACCCGCCCCCCTCTTCTAATTTTTCATTATTCTAAACATTTATTTCGCTCCACCTTATTATGTAAGCACTTAATCCCACATTTGGGGTTTTTAATCCTTTGTATCAAATTCCCTCTTATTACTTTTGTTCACCTTTTATAGCTCCCACATTAATTCTTTTCTTATTTTTCTATTTTCCTTTCTGATATTAAGTCTATTTTAGCCTCCTGAATCATCCTATTTTTAACCTCTTTTGTTCTCTTACTCATTTGAGTAATGACTTGGTTATGGTTGTACATTCGACAGTATGGTGTACCTTACACAGTCTTTTCAGATACCCGGTGGGTCATATGCTTAAATCCATGTAAAGCGATCAGCATTGTGCCCAGCCCAGTGCATGTAGGAACTGTTAGGCAACACCATAGTCAACAGGCTCAGGGAGGTCATTTGACCTATGTTTACACAGCTGAGTATGCCATGAAAGTTTTTTTTCAATTTTTTTAAAATTTTTTTAATGTTTATTTATTTTTGAAGGAGAGAGACACAGCGTGAGTGGGGGAGGGTCAGAGACACAGAATCCGAAGCAGGCTCCAGGCTCCAGGCTGTCAGCACAGAGCCCGATGCGGGACTCGAACTCACAAGCTGTGAGATCATGATCTGAGCGGAAGTCGGACGCCCAACCGACTGAGCCACCCAGGCGCCCCACCGTGAAAGTTTCTGATGCAGTTCTTTTGGACTCATACGTGGGTGGAGAGCTGATAGAGCAGAAACTCTGAAGTCGTTCAGTTCAGCAAATACTAATGGAGTGCTCTGTTCCTTCCAAGTACAAGCTGAGATTCTAGGTTGTACGTGCACATTGTCAGGAGTCATTTATCTTAATCCAAGATTTTCACCCATTCCAAAAACATCTTTTCTGAATAGAATAAATTAGTCAAGAAATCTTTCTCATAAAGACTAAGAAGTTCATCGAGGCAGTCAGCAAGATGAAACAAAAAAGATTTTGCTTGATTTTTATGGGCCCTTTCCCATTTGAGAGGGAATCTTGGCTTTACTCTTTCCAGGGAGATAGGAGCTAGACAGGAACAAAGACTGATGGAAGGCTCTGGGCTGAGAGAATAAGGGAAGATTGAGTTCGGGCTTGGTTTTTAATGTGGGGGCAGGGAGGCGGAATGAGGCTGGTGTAGTCTGTTGTATTTGCTCTGAGCAGGGTGGTGGGGTCTTAGGCGCTAAGGGTGACAAGGGGGAGTATGCTTGCATGGAGACTGAGAAGGAGGGGCCACAGACACCCGGAGGAAATGGGGCCCTTCTGTTTGGTACCACTGCCTGCAACTAGCCACAACCCCAGGTGGACAAGAGGCAGGCGTAGGGTCTACTCAGAGTCGTCTCTTGAAGGAACAAGTCAGGAACCACCTTGATTAGTAGCCATTTGTTCTCATCCAGCCCACTTGCACATCCAGCCCACATCTGTACACACCACACAGCCTTCCATTCTCTCCCTGCCTCCTTCCCTCTTTCTCTCCCTCCCACTGAACTCTAAGGGCCTGGTGGCTTCTCATGTTCAAGTCTTTGTCCTCAGATCTTCCCTAACGCCTGGAAAATTCCCTTCACCACTCAATAGCTTTGTCATCTCGGTGACATTACTTCCTCGACGACTCCTTTTTCCTTTTCTGAAAGACAAGGAAAATCATTAATGCCACAGGGTGGCTGGCTGCGAGATCAAATGAGATAAACAGAGAAAGGGGCCTAATATGGCCCCCAGCGTCCATGTGCCCTCCTCCAGTACATCCCCGTGTGCGCTCATCCTCTCTGTTGCCATGAGCGTGTGTCTTCATCCCTTTGCACACAGAGCCCGTTTGTTCCTCAGGGACTCAAGCGGCTGTGCGCCAGGTACCAGAAAACAAAGTGCCTTTCACACTGTTGCTCTCATTCTTCTTCACAGAACCCTTTAAGGGAGGAACACTTTTTCCTTTTTATAGCTGAGGCTCAAAAACTGTGAAGCAACTTTCCCAAGAGCCACAGCTAGCCAACTATAGAGCTAAGATGCCCACATAGCTCCGGAACTAGAGTGCTTTTCCACACAGCTGGCCTCAGCCCTGTCATGAATTTTCAGTTGTCTAGCACGTGTTGAGGAAGGGGACATTCTCTTCCAGTTAAACTCTTATGATTTACTGAGAAGTCCATGCTTGCAACCCAGAGTTACACTAAGCATATCAGCTTTTTTTTTTTTTTTTTTGTGAGTCACATGTTCTGAATTCTCCCCCCCCCCCCCCACTAGACTCTAAGGTGCTCGAGGTTAGAGACCTTGTTTGTTTTATTCTAGTTACATATTCCTGTCTTGTTCTTGGGACAGTGTTGGATGCTCACTCAATTTGTATAGGTTGAATATATGAATGAATGTTTATAAGGTATAGAAGCACATCCTGGAGCGATTTTAATCCTAGTCTAGCTGAGAGGAAGAGGAAAGAGGGAGCAGAGAGGAACGTTCCCATCATACCAAGGTGCACACACAGACTCTGCTCAGTACAAGACCTTCCTCAGCGACACACAACCCCTCCATTCCTGGACACGTGGACATGTGCATAATCAGTTGTGACTATTTGACTATTTTTCAGCTTGTGGAGAAATATGGAAACATTTTTAGCCTGCAGCTCGGTGACATGTCTTTAGTTCTTATAACTGGATTGCCCTTGATCAAAGAAGTCCTTGTCGATCAGAACCAAAACTTTGTGAACCGCCCTACAACTCCTATCCGAGGACGTATCTTTAAGAACAATGGTAAGTTTCTTAACTAATGTATGGGGTGTATGCTTGATATTTTTATGATCTGTTAAAGGTGCCCTTGTGACTGTAATTCTCCAATACTCCCAGGGAGCTGGGCCATTATAAAGTTCCTACAATTAAAGAAAGCTGGATTCCCACATTTGCTTATTAAAGGCACCCTCTTAGGGGCGCCTGCGTGGTTCAGTCGGTTAAGCATCCAACTTTGGCTCAGGTCGTGATCTCATGGTTTGTGGGTTCAAGCCCTGCATTGGGCTCTGTGCTGACAGCTCAGAGCCTGGGGCCTGTTTCAGATTCTGTGTCTCCCTCTCACTCTGCCCCTTCCCTGCTCATGCTCTGTTTCTGTCTGAAAAATAAACAAACATAATTTTTTTTTTTTTTAAAAGGCACTTTAGAGAACTTGGCAGGGTCCTGTCAGGGATTTGAGAGAAGCTGTGTCTCCTGCATGAACTCGCTCTGGAAGCACTGATTACTCAGTGAAAGCAGGGGAAGAGTCAATGCATTCTTGTTCTTTCTGCTTTCCATTCAAATCTCTTCCCCTGGGAAAATTCATGTGCACCGTTTCCTTCTGCTCCTTATGGAAGTCCCTCTTCTTGCCTCTAGTTCCTCCACTTTCTTGTTAGGGCTGTGCCCCACAAGGTATCTCGAGCCTTCCACTCTGTGTTGGAACAGTTTGGCATGAACACTTAAAACTGTCATTAAACATAAACATTTAAAAATCTAAATGGATAACTCAAATGTATTACTCCACCAAAGCAGCCTTTTTTTTTTTTTTCTCAGATGCTTTTTGAAATAGTTTGTCTTTTAACGCTACCTCCACTCCATTTATTATGTGAGGCAGGGTGCTAGGTACTAGCAACATGACCATGAGTAGTGCTGACAAAATCCGTGTCCTTAGGGAACTTACATTCTATTCAGAAAGACACTATCAATGAGTGCTAATAACTTAATGCATTAGTATCATTAAGCTGGGTGCAGGATGCATTTATCAGGGGCATCTAATCTAGCCCTGGGATTCAAGGAAAGCTAATGTAAATAAATGGCAATCAATTTAACAAAGTGAAGCAGCAGTCAGGCAGAGGGAATAGAATAGGAAAAGTCCCTTAGGTGGGAAGAAGGACAGTGAACTCGAGGAACTGAAAGGTGGCCCATGTGGCAAGTATAGGGATTAAATAGAGATAATTAAAGGGAAATTCAGCTGCTGAGTGCCAGGAATTGTTCATGCAAGTTCTTGCTAAGGGTGTTGGGTTTTATGCTCAATAACAAGGGAAACTCTAGAATTTTTTTTTTTAGTGATTTTTTTCATTTTATTTTTTTAATTTATTTTTTAATATGAAATTTATTGTCAAATTGGTTTCCATACAACACCCAGTGCTCATCCCAACAGGTGCCCTCCTCAATGCCCATCACCCACCCTCCCCTCCCTCCCACCCCCCATCAACTCTTAGTTTATTCTCAGTATTTAAGAGTCTCTTATGGTTTGGCTCTCTCCCTCTCTTTTTTTTTCCTTCCCCTCCCCCATGGTCTTCTGTTAAGTTTCTCAGGATCCACATAAGAGTGAAGACATATGGTATCTGTCTTTCTCTGTATGACTTATTTCACTTAGCATAACCAACGGAATGGGAAAAGATATTTGCAAATGACATATTAGACAAAGGGCTAGTGTCCAAAATCTGTAAAGAACTCACTAAACTCCACACCTGAAAAACAATCCAGTGAAGAAATGGGCAGAAAACATGAATAGACACTTGTCTAACGAAGACATCCAGATGGCCAACAGGCACATGAAAAGAGGCGCAACGTCATTCCTCATCAGGGAAATATAAATCAAAACCACACTGAGATACCACCTCCTGCCAGTCAGAGTGGCTAAAATGAACAAATCAGGAGACTATAGATGCTGGAGAGGATGTGGAGAAACGGGAACCCTCTTGCACTGTTGGTGGGAATGCAAACTGGTGCAGCTGCTCTGGAAAACAGTATGGAGGTTCCTCAAAAAATTAAAAATAGATCTACCCTATGACCCAGCAACAGCACTGCTAGGAATTTACCTAAGGGATACAGGAGTGCTGATGCATAGGGGCACTTGTACCCCCATATTTATAGAATGGTTTCAAGTGGAGAAAGGAATCATCATGTTTACATTGTACATTTATAAAACCTATGTAGGTGGCAGTGTAGAAAATGGTATACAGGGAGCAAGAGACTATTACAGCATTTTAGCTTAGAGAAGGTACTAGCTTGGACTAGGGAGGTGGCAAGAAACGACAGTAGGTTAGGCCAGGTTAGTGGCAGTGAAGATACATAGATTTAAGGTATCCAGGGGGTAAATCCAACAAGATAGGATGACCTAAATCATGGGCGATGGAAAGGAGAGTGAGGTGTTGAGGTGGACACCCAAATGTCTGCCTCATGTGGAAGAGGGCAGGTGTTTAGTTTGGCTTGAGTGGGGAGTTGTATGGAGAGCATCACGAAGCCAATCATGGGTACGCTGAGTTTGAAATGCTTTTAAGTCAGCAAAGTCAGGCAGACAGTTGTGTATGTCTGGAGCTCAGGGGCAGAAAGAAGTGGTCACGATCAACAGATGCCATTTAAAAGTTTAGGAGTTGATGAGATTTTCCAGGAATGGAGTATTGAGGGAGAAGAGAAGAGGTGTTAGACCTTATCTTGAAGTACTCCATTACTTCAAAATTTGATAAAAGAAGATGAACCAGCATAAAGTATGGGAAGGGAGAAAATCTGGAGGCCATGCTGTCCTGAGCAACGCTGGAAGGGAGGGCTTCAGGAAAGAAGTGCTCCGTGCTACCGAAAGATCAAGCAAGATAACATTGAAAAGTTTCCCCAGGTTTGACAAAGAGGGCTGCCTCATGGAAATGGTGGAGGCCAAAGCCAGACACTAAAAGGGGTTGCACAACACTCTGGAGGTGAAGAAAACAAAGGAGTGTGGCCTTATCTGTGTTGGAAATCAGATGATGGTCTATTGAACACACTGAGTTGTTTCTGGGGTTTTGTTTTTGGTTTTTTTGTTTGTTTGTTTGTTTGTTTTTTGGGGGGGGGGTTGGCTCTTTGCCTTTCCATGTGCTATTTCTGCCTGGAATAGTCTTCCTTGCTTTCTTGAGTCATTCCTTCATCTTTCAAGTTCTAGCTTAGATTAGAGTCTCCTGGAAAGCCTTACCTCCTTACAGGTATAGATTTTTCTTGTCCATGGGTGCATTCTTAGTATGTGGCATAAAATTAATACTTAAATATACTTATGTGACTGGCAATCAAAGCATGGGCTTTGGAATCTAATTTGAACGTCTGTTCAGCTGCTTACTAACTGTAACCTTACAAAGTTGACGTTAGCCTTTGCGCCAAGGTTTTCTCATCAGCAAAATGGGAAGGCGACGTAATGATTATACCTGCCTCATAGTGTTTCTGTAAGTACCAGTGACATAATGCAATAAAAATACCAAAGCCCCTGTAGTGCCAGCAATGCAATGCAGTAATGCTAGCCACTGTATCTACTGCATATCCAGAGATATCTACTGTATCTATGGATAGTTTTCAAGTGCCTCAGTGCCCTTTTCCTTCCCACCAATGCACGTTGCCATACCATTTGCCAGATATTTACATTATAGAATAAGAAAACCATAATGTTGGCTTTTTTTTTTTTTCCTTCCAGGATTGATCATGTCCAATGGCCAGACTTGGAAGGAGCAAAGAAGGTTCACCTTGGCAACACTCAAGAACTTTGGTCTAGGAAAGAAGAGCTTAGAGGAATGCATTCAGGAGGAGGCCCGTAACCTCATCCAAGCGATAAAAGAGGAGAATGGTGAGTGTTTCCTAGGACAGGTGCAGGAGATTGTGACTCATTCATTCATTGAACAGATGCTTATTAAGTGCCTTACGTACCTAACCTGTGCCCAGCATTGTGCCAGGCACTGAGCATATTGCAGTGAACAGCTAACCATGACCTTGCCTTCATAGAGCTCTAGGATTAAGTGCAGGAAGATTAATATTAAACACATTACCAGTTTTAAACCGTGGTCATCAGCTTGCCTTCCCAAGTATTGACGATTTGCTATATGTCAGACCCTAAGTAGGGGACTGTGGCTAGAGCCTCATAGGCGATTCTATACTTAAAATGTCCTATGTCCTATGTCCTGTAGAGGAGACTCTCTGTAGAAAATAGAAACAAACCAATCAGAAAGATCCGTCTCTTCTTCCACCTCCAGGACAGCCTTTTAACCCTCACTTCAAGATGAACAATGCAGTTTCCAATGTTATTTGTTCTATCACCTTTGGGAAACGCTTTGACTATGAGGATGCACAGTTTCAGGAACTGCTGAGGTTGCTGGATGACGTCACCTGTCAGGAGGCATCAAAGAGATGCCAGGTAAGAGGTTCTCTTTCAATATCTTGGGCTAGAATATTGGAGCCGATGTTCAAAACAGATGGGTTCTGACCTTTTGGTTTGTTTAAGCTAAAATATCACCCTTTGAAACTGACTTCACTCAAACTTACTGGAAGTCAATCTGTTGACTTTAGTGTTTCCTGATAATATAACCAGATATTTACTACATACAAAGAACATTTCTAACATTCATGTAAAGTACAAAACGTTACATGATATACACCTATGCATCCATGTTGTTTTCTTTAATTTTTTTTTTTCAACGTTTTTTATTTATTTTTGGGACAGAGAGAGACAGAGCATGAACGGGGGAGGGGCAGAGAGAGAGGGAGACACAGAATCGGAAACAGGCTCCAGGCTCCGAGCCATCAGCCCAGAGCCTGACGCGGGGCTCGAACTCACGGACCGCGAGATCGTGACCTGGCTGAAGTCGGACGCTTAACCGACTGCGCCACCCAGGCGCCCCCATGTTGTTTTCTTTAAAAAGCATGATATTGCCATTGCCTTTTGAGTCCCGCCCCTCCACGTCCCTCCCTAACCCAGGCACTCCCCTGCCCCAGAAGTGTTCTTTGGTGCCTGGCTTCTCCCTCCGCAGATTGCGGATTCGTCTGTGTTAATTGCTCTTTTCTTTTTTAAATCCTGAATAGTATTTCAGTGTATGAATACACCACTGTTTGTTGCTCTGTCCCTGTCTTGATGAACAGTTGGGCTGTTTCTAGTTTGGGGATGTTATGAATAAAGCTGCCATGAACATTCTTGTACAGTTGTTCATGTGGACACGTCCATCCATTTCTCTTGAATTTATACCGGGACATAAAAGATGCCTAAAGGTTTCAAAAGCACTTACACTACTTACATGCCCATCGGCACTTGATATTATCAATCTTCTCATTCCATAGGGTACAGACCCTTGGGATTCAAACTTCACCCCTTCCTTGGTGGGCCCTGTACTCCATTTTGTCCCTCAGGGTCTGTGAGTCTGTCAAAAACTCTGTTCAGCTTCTTGGTCTCTCAGCCACTTTTCTGGATTTGGAAGACACTTCTATGGCCAAAGCAGCCCCAACTATTAAGGTCACATTTCTTGTATCTAGAAGTGGATTTGTTTCTATTTATTCCTGACAAACATCTTTGCCTGGAGCTTTATGGACCCAGTGAATCAAAACTGATAAAGCATTAGCATGATTCCATGTGCATTAAAAGGGTGCAATGAATGTGAGCTATTATTATTATCAAAGTTATTTTTGAATTCCTTTTTCTCATTCCTAGTCATAGGAGTCCCTAATTCCATAACCCCATGTTCTTTGGCCCCATGAATGCAGAACCTAGGAAGTCATGAGAGTTTAGTGGGTACCCAGCTTATCTTCCCCAGGGAAAAGTAATTCCTGAGAGGGTTGGAAGGGGCAGTAGGGTAAGGCTAATAATAAGCATTTCTTGGAGTCCTCACATAGGCCAGGCATCTTGATGGACAGCAATACATACTTTACCATAGTTAATTCTTGCAAAAAAACCTTGAAAGATGAAATGGAGCGTCATGGTGTGTGCAAGCAGGTATGGGAGTGTGTAAGCAAATCCAGATAGTGATCCGCTGGCTCCGTCCTAGGTGCTGTATGGATCTCATGTCGCTCAGTCACCAGAAAAATCCCGGCCCCCCACTGGCAGCTGGTTAAACTAAGGAGCAACAGATTACATCATTGTTATCATCATCGTCATTATTATCAACAGAATATTATGGCTGGAAAGCAGCAGAGCTAATAGACCTGTACCTGTATCTGTTTAAGTCTGAGTGATTTTCCGTTATGTCATGCTTCTTTCTACCAGAAGATATTATTAGAGAAAATGTTTTCAAAAATACTTTATTTCAGTAAAATATGTCTTATCTACATG
Source organism: Lynx rufus (assembly GCF_022079265.1). NCBI lineage: Eukaryota > Metazoa > Chordata > Mammalia > Carnivora > Felidae > Lynx > Lynx rufus. The sequence goes on from NW_025814834.1 coordinate 173,735,569, forward strand.
GAGATTACATCATAGCAGGGCAGACAAATCCATAAGACATGCATCTATCATCTATCTATATCTTACACACACACACACACACACACACACACACACACACTTACTTGGGATAATTACCATGAAGGAGAATAAAACAGGATATGGGAACGGAGAGAGGCTGGCAGGGGTTATAGGATCATCAGGCTAAGACCACTCCAAGGAGGTGACATTTGAACAGCACCCTAATGAAGCGAGGGGCCAGAGTTATACAGATTTCAGAGGAAGAGTGTTCTAGGTGGAAGGAATAGCAAATGCAAAGACCCAAACAAGAACATCCTTGATGTCCAAACAAGAACATCCTTGATGTCATCACAGGGGCCAGTGGTGCTGCACTGGAGAGAGTGAGAAAGAGCAAGATGGCAGGAAGTGATAGCAAAGGAGGTGACAGGTGTGTGTGGTGGCTGGCCCATGCAGAGCTTATAGGCCAGGAGCATGATGTAGAGCTTTGTCCGAAAGCCATGGCAAGTCATTGGAGGATTGAGAGCCAAGGAGTGAAATGATCTGATGAAGGTATAAAGTGATGCCCCTGGCAGCTCTGGAAAACAGACCTGGAGGGGGTTAAGAATGGAATCAGTGAGGCTGATGAAGCCTAGCACAGCATCCAGGTGAGAAATGTTGGGTGTTTGTTAGGGGAGAACGTGGCTGGGGTGGTGAGCCGTGGTCTGAAACTGGACACATTTTGGATGGAGTGTTGAAGTGCTTTGCTAGAGGGTGACAGACAAGAGTCAAGGTGACCCCAAGGTTTTAAGAGCCAGTAAGTGAGAGATGGAAAGAGAATATCCATTGTTTTATCTCAAAAAGTGAAAAATTGGCACCAAATTGTCTCTCTGTTTCATTTTTCTCACTTAGCTCTACAATGTATTTCCATGGATTATGAAATTTCTTCCTGGACCCCACCAAACACTCTTTAGCAACTGGGAGAAACTGAAATTGTTCGTTGCTCAGATGATTGAAAACCACAAGAGAGACTGGAATCCTGACCAAACAAGAGATTTTATTGACGCTTACCTCAAGGAGATGGAAAAGGTGAGGAAATCAGAGTTGTTTCCTGTTTGTTCTTAAAGAGCAAATGGGAGCGTACTCATTTCCTATTGCTGCTGTAACAAATTACCACAAACCTGGGAGCTCCAAACGATGCACGTTTATTCTCTTATAGTTCTGGAGGTCAGAAGTCTGAAATCAGTGTTACTGGGCTAAAATCAAGGTGCTGGCAAGGCTGGTCCCTTCTGGAGGCCCTAGAAAAGAATCTGTTTCCTTGACTTCTCCAGCTTCTAGAGGCTGCCTTTGTTCGTGGCCCCTTTTTCCATCTTCAAAGCCAGCATGGAGCATCTTCTCTGCTGCCATCCTTCTCTTGCCTCTCTCTTATAAAGACCTTTGTAATTACGTTGGAGCCACTGGAATGATCCAGAATCATCTTCCCATATCAAAATTCTTTTTTTTTTTTTTTAATTTTTTAATGTTTATTTAGTACAGAAGGACAGAGTGTGAGTAGAGGAGGGGCAGAGAGAGAGAGAGAAAGACACAGAATCTGAAGCAGGCTCTAGGCTCTGAGCTGTCAGCACAGAGCCCAATGAGAGGTTCAGGCTTATGAACCATGAGATCATGACCTGAGCTGAAGTAGAATGCTCAACCGACTGAGCCATCCAGGTGCCTCCTGCCATATCAAAATTTTTAACTACAATGTCCCTTTTAGCATATAAGGTAACACCCACAGGTTCCAGAGACTAGGATATGGACATCTCTGTGGGTCATTATTTAGCTTACCACGGGGAGTCAAAATAGAAGCAGTATTTCATAGAGTGTAGAAGCAGCATTAATTCAGGATTGATGAGGCAGGTAGAAATAAGGATAGGGGTAAATGATATTTGGCTTGAGTCCTTGGGGATACTCAAATACTGCCTGTTCATCTTCTATTCTCTGCTCTTTGCCCATATCTGAAGGAGCTATACACAAAAGGAAAGCTAACAGTTGAGCTTCAAAGAACTCTTTCATTGTTATTTGGATCTGGGCCCAGTTGCCTGCCCCTTCCCTCACCCCCCAGTGCAGAACACAAGAAAAGCTGAGTTGGATGCCAGAGTTCAGCCTCAGGGCCTGAGTGGGACTTCTGCCTTCCTCTTTGATCTTCCTATCATCTACTTTCCAGCATTATAGGAAAGAAGGAGGGAAAAGCCAAATTGGATGTGTAGCCTTTAGCCCAGTCACCCCTGTGTTCAATATACCTCGATGCATCAGTATCACTGTCATAATCGTTGACTCGTCAGATTAGTTGTGTCTCCTCTTGGGATTGACCAGACTGGTAGATTTCTATCCATCTCCCCTTTTATCTCACCTTACTGGCATAACATTAGTAGAAGCATTGATTTCTCCACAAAGGAGGAGACGTCACTTACTAAATGCTGTGCAGGTATGGAGCCACACACTGAGCAGATTGTTGGCAAATTGAAGCTTCCGGGGCAAAGTGGTAAAGATGAAGGAATTCCATGAGGAATGGTTGATGGAATGAGAGTGGTTTCACCTAGAAAGGAAGACATTAACAGGGAGATACGAGCATTGTTCTCCATAAGAGGAATTCAGATTATTCTTCCTGGTATCAGTACAAACACGTTGAGTATTTGTTATGTGCTCTTTTCATCTCATGTAATTTATAGTGTCATCTTAAGGGGCATGTGTATTTCATTGCTATTTTCTGAAACAGGAAACTGAAGCACAGAGAGATTAAGTGACTTGCCCTAGGTCATACAGAGAGTGAATGGTGTAGCTAATATTGGAACCCTAGTCTGTCTTTCCACTGAACTGATTCTCTTCCCACTGTACTAATAGATTCTCCCAAATTATAGATATATAAAAAAAAAATAAGTGTCTTGATTTTCATCCACCAAAGCCAGCAAAAGTTTCCAGCACTTGGGGCGAGAGGATGCTAATTTGCTGAAATAAAGTCTCTACCTCTTGAGATGGCCGAAGGGAAAGATATTTCTCCTGGGAATCTTTTCTTCCACATTCTCTCCCTAGGATGAAGCCCCTGTGTGTTGTAGCAACCAAGAACCCACTAAATAAACCTATAACCTTGTGCTTTCTAGAATAGGGGCAATGCTACTTCAAGTTTCCACGAAGAAAACCTCATCTACAGCACCCTGGACCTCTTCTTTGCTGGAACGGAGACAACTTCCACAACACTGCGCTGGGGTCTGCTTTATTTGGCCTTATACCCAGAAATCCAAGGTGAGCATGCCAATGAGTGTGCCAGGGACAGGACAGAATGGTGTCTCCTAGAGCATACGGCCCCAAGTTGGGACTAGAAGATAGGATGGTAGAATGGAAAAACAGTCTTGAGGTGACGTGGACTTGAGAATGGGCACATTCTTCAATTTTCCTGTTAGGACTGTGATGGGTTCACATAATCCCAGTGTAACAGAGTCCCTGCCCTCAGGAAACTCAGAATCTAGAGTGAAAACAGTGAAGTCAATGGACACTGTGGTGAGTTTCAGGAAAAGACTTACATTCTTATACGAATGTATCTTGTTACAAGCTTCTAGCCTTTTACGTCATGTCTTCCATTGGCCTGTGGATAATGTTCAGACTCCTGAGTCTGGCATATCATGCTCTCTGATGTTCCTTCTTCTGCCTGTCCAGCCTTAGCTCCACCCACCGTACGTGGTGGCCTCACTAAATTACATGCTGTTTTCTTTGCACTGTCCTTATTCATGCCTCTGCCATCAAGCTTGCTCTTCCCTCTCATCTGCTTCCCCATTTTCTCTACATGGTAAATCACCAGGTGTGCCTGAAGAATCTGCTCAAATACAACCTCCTCTAAGATGCTTCCCCACTCTAATAGGAAACTCCTTGCTCTAGAGATGACTTTATTATTACTGGATTATTTTCCTCCTCTAGAGATGACCTAACACACCTCCATTACTATGCGATTGCACATTATTCATATATCTTCCCCAAAGACTGTCATCCATTCAAAGGCAGTGACTGTTATAATCTTTTTTTTTTTTTTTTTCTCTCCAGGACCCAGAGCAAATTTGAGCTGGAGAGATGGGATGCTAGGATACAGTTTTTCAAACTTTGGATAACAGTTTATTAATGGGATATAAAATCAATTTAGTGGATCAAGACCAACATTTTTTACTAAACTAAAAATAAAGATCAGAGTACTTCCCATGTACGAAGGATAAGATTGTTCATCAAACTTTATTTCTTTCCATATATTTACATAAAAGTATGTTTTATGATTCATGATGTAAAATGCGTTTGGAACTCTGAATTACATTTTCTAAAAAGTTTAAAAGCTATCTCATTGGGATATAGAGTTGGCTTCTGTAATAGGGTCTCCAAAATAACAATAGCTTAAAATGATAGGGGCACCTGGGTGGCTCAGTCAGTTGAGCATCCAACTTCAGCTCAGGTCATGATCTCACAGTCCGTGAGTTCAAGCTCAGAGCCTGGAGCCTGCTTCAGATTCTGTGTCTCCCTCTCTCTCTGCCCCTCCCCTACTTTCTCTCTCTCTCTCTCTTTCTCAAAAATAAATAAATATTAAACAAAAATTTTAAATGATAGTTTATAGCCATCTTCACAGCACCATTATTCACAATAGCCAAAAGGTAGAAACAACCCAAGTGTCTATCAATGGAAGAAAGGATGAATAAAATACGGAATGCATTGCAATATTATTCATCCTTAAACAGGAAGGCATTTCTGACATGTGTTATAACACTGATGAACCTTGAAGACATTATGCTAAATTAAATAATACAGTCACGAAAAGACATATACTGTATAATTCCATTTCTATGAGGTTTCTACGGTAGGCAAATTCATAGAAACAGAAAGTAGAATGGGGGTTGCCAGGAGTTAGGGTAGGAGAAAATGAGAAGTTATTGTTTAGTGGATGTACAGTTTCAGTTTCTCAAGGTAAAAAGTTCTGGAGATTGGTTGCACAATGTGAATATGCACAACATTATTAAACTATACACTTAGATGTGGTTAGCATGGTAAGTTTTAGGTCACATATATTTTACCATAATTTTCAAAACTCATTAAATGGTCAGGAAAAAAAATTCTAGGGGTGCCTGGGTGGCTCAGTCAGTTGAGCGTCTGACTCTTGATCTCAGCTCAGGCAGGTCAAGATCCCAAGGTCATGGGATCAAGCCCCATGTTGGGCTCCACACTTAGCACAGAGCCAGGTTAAGGTTCTCTCTCTCTCCCTCTGCCCCCTCCCCCGCTCACTCTCTCTAAAATAAAAATAAAATATATTTAAAAAATTCTTATTTCTGTCAAAATTAAAAAATCTAAGCTTGACTCAGCAGAGCACTTTGGGTTCTAAGCTTCTTCCAACATGTTGCTCTGTTGTATCTAGAATGATGGCCTTGTTTATACTCTTAAAGATGGCTCACCTTGAGGGCTGCCTTTCCACAAGTGGGAATGGAAGAAGGAAACACCCTTCCTTTAAGGACATGTTTCAAGTACCAGACATTCCTTCTACGTTATTCTATTGACCAGAACTTAATCACATGGTCACACTTACAAGGGAATCTGGGAAATGTAGTATGTAGCTGGGTAACCAGGCGTCCAGCTAAAAATCTCTTATTGTAGAAAAAAAAAAAGGAAAACAGCTATATTGGGGCACAATTAGAAGCGTCTTTGATGTGTTGGGTGCTCACCTAAACCAGTTCGTGTAAATCTCAAGACGTCCTTAAGAGGAAGGTAGATTTATCCTTAATGGTAAGAAGAGAAAACAGCCTCACAGAGTTTAAGTAACTTGCAGTAGTAATGTTGTAGAGCAAGAGTTTGCAACCAGATTTGTCTAAAACCCAGGCCCACTTTCCACTCATGTAATTCCTGAGAAATCAGAGTCTATAGAGCCTGCTATAGTTTTAGCCATTTTGATCCTGGTTATGCCATTCTTTAGTTTAATCGGGCTTAAGGAAAGATGTGGAAGAGTAGAATAATAGAACCTTCTTTTCCAGAAAAAGTCCAAGCTGAGATCGACAGGGTGATTGGCCAGTCGCACATACCAAGCACAGCCGCTCGAGAGTCCATGCCCTACACCAATGCCTTCATCCATGAGGTGCAACGAATGGGAAACATCATCCCCCTGAATGTGCCCAGGGAAGTGATAGATGATACCACGCTAGCTGGCTACTACCTGCCCAAGGTAACCAGGGACTCTCAGCCTCAGATCTTCAAATCCATCTTTTAGAGCTCAGAACTGGAAAGTGACTCATACTCTTGCCTTAGGGAATCACTTAAATGGGAAAGAGATATATTATACCTGAGATAATACTAGTTTTTTTCTCCATGTGTGATCTTTGGAACATTAATCCAATGAGACGTTAATAGGTATTAGGGAGGGGAAAGGGGATTCCTAGGTCAAATATGTTTAGGCAGAGACCGGCTTTTCTTTGCTGTGGGATGTCTCAGTGGGTTTTTTTATTTGTTTGTTTGGTTTTACTATGTAATGTGCATTATGCGTCTTTGTGGGGATACAGCAAGCAGCAGTTCTCAGACTTTGCCACGGAGCCCTTTTCTTTGCCTTTGTGGAGCTTCTCACAGTGCTAGGAACCTGCCAGACTTGGAAAATTCTGCTTCACAATCCTGGGGTTCTAGAACATTAAAATAGGAAGGGACATTTGAGACCACCTGGGTCAGTATCACATTAATGCTGGAGTATTTTTTCCAGCTTTTACTTACAGACCTGTCATGGGACTGCCTCACAAAGGAAACCAATCCAGGTGTATGCAATATGAATTATTAGAAAAAGAAAGGAACCAATACTTATTAAGCAATGAGTATGTAGCATGGACTATATAGATTCTTTCAAAATGTATTCATCAGTCTTCAGAATACCTATTATTCCCATTTTATAAATTGGAAAGTCGAGGCTCAGGAGTGATAAAGCTTGCATAAGATCTCTCAACTACAAAGAGACAAGAGCTGGGTTCCAGAACCAGATCGGTTTGTTTCCCAGGCTCATCTTTTTTGTACTACACCATGTTCTCTCCACAGGAGTTGCCTTACTTGGACTTTAAAAGAGTCTCCCTGCAAGTGTTCTCAGTTGGCCCCTGTTACATTCCTGTCCTCACAAAGGAAATTCTGTTCTCGCTCTGCCCACCAGTCTTCAGATCTAGGCAGACAGCTCTCCTCTGCCCTCTGGTGTCGTCTCTGCACATTGCACATTTACAGTTCCTTTGCTTTCTCAGGGTGTCGGTCGGCTTCTGTGGATCCGTTCCAGTTTGTCTGGATCCCTCTGTGTGTGTCTTACCGGGAACTTCTCTCAACAGGCAGAACCAGGGGAGCTTACCTATTCCTATCCTATTCCTACGGCTGTTTCCATTCACTGTTTTCTTATTGATAGACATCTCGCGGGTGAAGGCTTAAGTCTAAATTATTTCACAGGTGCAGTTTGCATTTTTCTAGCAATTCATTTAGCTCAACAGACTCATTCTACCACTGGCTTTAAAGATCAGCTTTAATAAAGATCCTGGGAACTGAGAGATGTTAGTGACTATATCTTGTAGAGGCCAGGAGCCATGCCTTTGACATGAACTAGACCTTGTACAGATCACGGCTTTACCTCTTCCCACTGCGTTACTCTGGGCATATCACTTCACCTCTCAGAGCTAAGACTTATCTATCTGTAAAATGCCATTTAAAACTACTTCATGGATGGAGAGAAAATGAGGTCATGCATGTAGTGTTTAGTGTAGAAAGTGCTCAAAATAGCAGTGATTTACTAACTTAACAAATATCCAGTAAGCATCTAAAAGGCTCCCACCTGGGAAAACAACTCTGAACAAAATAATCATGCAAGTATATACTTATAAACCACGGAAACTGCCCAGAGGGGAGAACCCGCTGGTTTCCATAAAGATACAGGCCAGCTGGAATGGGGAGGAGGGGCACGAGTGGTCTGAGAGGGCTTCCAAAGGGAAGTGGTGTGTGAGCTGAGGATTAACGAGTGATGGAGAGTTAGCTCAGTGACAAAGTAGGGAGGAAGGGCATCCAGGCAAGGAGAACAGCTTATAAAAAGGCCTAGAAATGAGTGGGAACATAGCATGTTTGGGAAGCTGAAAGAAGGCGTCTGGAGTGCAAGTGCAGGAAGAAGGAGAGTGGTCCAGACAGGGGTCAGGAGATGGGTCTCTCCCCTAAGGGTGATGGGAAGCCAGTGAAGGGTGTTCAAGGTGTGGGTGGGCGGCTGGGGGTTGGCATCATTCTATCATGTCCAAAGCTCACTCTGCTTTTAGAGCGTGGAGCAGATTGAAAGGCGAGAGAGGCCACGGGCATGGTGGGCAGCTCTTACAAGACCGTAGGCAAGGCAGCTGGTAGCCTGGATCAGAGGCGGGGGTGGACACAGAATGGAAGTGACAGAACCAAGAGACATTTAAAGTAAAAGTGAGCCGCCTCACTAAAGGATTGAAGGCAGAATGAGGGGAAGGGAGACAACACAGAGGACTTCTCGTTTCTCATTGTGTCCTTCGATGAATAGTGGTTCCCTTCACTGGGGGACCTGATCCTATTATTAAGCCTTCTGTGGAGTATACCAGACACTAAAGGGAAGAGAATGGGAAAAAGAGAGATGCATGGGGTATCTTTTACCTGGGTAGAGCTGCTAGAGTTATCACTTCGCTGAGCGGCTGGGTTCATTTGGGTGTGGTACTGACTAGCTAGCTGTTGCATTATTCTCTCTGGTGTAGACATGTCCCTGTAGAAAGATCCATTCTGCAGTCAGTAGAAGCTACACTTCTCTGATAAAATTCCCTGCAAGCCCATCATTTTAAGCTATACCATTGCAAAGAGCAGGGTGGCTGCGGGGGAGGGGGTGGTGGGTGGGTAGGGGTTAGGCTCAGAAGACAGTGAGTTGGGGAGTGTGAGGGAGTCTGGGGTGTGGTCAAGCCCTGGCGTGGGAGTCAGGTGACTGCTGCACTTCTGAGTACACGTGTTGCGTGGGTCAAGCCTCGCCTGAGTGTTTTCTGCCTTTTCTAGGGAACCGTGATCGTTACCAATCTGACTGCACTGCACAGGGACCCAACAGAATGGGCCACCCCCGACAGGTTCAATCCGGAGCATTTTCTGGAGAATGGACAGTTTAAGAAAAGGGAATACTTTCTGCCTTTCTCAGTAGGTGAGTTGTGACAAAAGGAGTGTGAGAATCCACAGTCCCTCTTTTGGCCCTTCCCTACCCTTTTCCCCGTCATGCTTGGCTTTTTGAAGGTTTCCAGATAGCCCTGTTCAGCGTGACTCCCCTCCTGCTGTTCTCCGCACCTGTGGATTCCTTACTTCCTCAGCCCTTGCTTGCATCTGATGGAGGTTTTAGCTTTACTTTGTTCTGTTCCCCAGAGCACTGGGGACAGAGATTCAGTCCCCATCTCTCGCTCACAAAGAAGGTTGGATATTTGCTATCTCTATAGAGGTTTTAAATGTCTCAAGTTCTTTTTAAAAGCCACCCACTCACATAAAGCTAGAGGCAATTTATAAAAATAGGATGGGGGTGGGGCAAGGAAAGGGGCTACTTGTTTATCATTATGGCCATCAGGAATGACTCTGGATGCCACTGTCCTAACTAGGTGGGATTCTACCCTAAGAGGCGCTTTTGATTTTTACAATTTTAATTACCCTTTAAAAATCTGGCTAATACATTTATATGGTACAAAGCTTGTAAAGTACAAAAGAGGATGTAGTGAAAACTCTCACGTTTCTAAGCCAGCCAGTTCCAAAAGGGTGTTTTAATTCTTAACATTGTAAAATGAATAACAAAAATTCTTAGAATATTCCAGGTATTGAGTTAGTAACATTGTAAAATGAATAACAAAAATTCTTAGAATATTCCAGGTATTGAGTTAGGGTATGTTGCTTAGATTTTTTTTCAAGTAATTCCCCGATTCCTGAATTCTATAAAGATTTCTTGGGCATCTATTACGTGTCAAGCATCAACTCTGAGGATTTGACAATGAATGAAGTGGAAAAGAAAAAAAAAACTGCTCTCATTAGCATGCGCTCTGGTGTAACATTGCAGGGTTCACATTACTAGAACCACTTCAAAGATAAAGAGACTGAGGCTTAGAAGGGTAACTATGACATCTAAAGTCATCAAATTCATGTGGCAGAGCGAGAACTCAGTGTTAACCAGATTTATCAAAAACTAAAGCCTGTGTTCTTCCTAGCACTGTCTCCTAAACATACACATATATGTATGTATATATAATAATATAGTTATATTATTTAGTTATATACATATAACTAAATGCTACACGGAGCCCATACTGTGGAATGCACGATAGTCTGCTTATCATTAACTTAAAAATAAATACAGATTGCTTTTCTGATCCAATATCCTTTTGCTGTTGATGACACTAGGGCTCAGAAGGGGAGGAACTGGAATTTGAACCCATGTGATAAGACCTGAAGTCCAAGGTGCAGCACCGCCCTGAGTGTTATCTGGGCTGATTTCTGATTAGAGCTTCTTTGTCTTTCTTCACCTGATTCCAAGTCATCTTTGCTCACATTGGACAAATCCCTCCCTGATAGGAAAGCTGCTGTGAGATATAGGAATACCTTCCAGTCTTCTGTCTACAGTAACTTCAAGTTTTATATTTCAGTACCAAGTCCCAGCCGTCTATTTCAAGGATTGGATTATAATTATTTTTGCCTCACTGGTGATTTGCTATTGAGAATTTTATCACACCCTCTTAATTACAGACTTCATTTGCAAGCACATTATCTCATTTAATCTTTGCAGCCACCCAGTTATTAATAACTAGGAAAGCGATCAGTATTTCCTTTCTTCATATAAGGAAACTAAGAATAACAGAGTGGTTTCTTATCCAAGGAATGAGGCAGAACAGGGCCTACAAGTTAAGGTTTTATACTTCTCATCTACTGCTGTCTTTAGCACAACTAGAATATAACTCTCTTCCCCCTTCAAGTCCCTTTCACTTTGATTCAGAGTTCATTCCACAGGTGTCAGCATACGTACGCATAACAGTCCACGAACGCAATGGCTTAAAATGATAAGTTATTAAAACAATATTAGTGCTTACAAATCTGCACTTCAGTTAGGGAGTTCTGGTCTTACCTGGGTGTGTTTATGTGTTTGGGAGGTCAGCTGGCTGAAAGGCTGATCTGGGACCTCAGCTGCAACCACAGGGCTTTCCATGTTACCTCTCATTCTCTGTCAAGCTAGCCTGAGTTTGTTTACATGGTAGCCATAAGATCCCAAGGAGGAGAATGGGTGGAGCTAGAGAGTGTAATGCTAAGCGAAATAAGTCAGAGAAAGACAAATACCATATTTCACTCATAGGTGGAATTTAAGAAACAAAGCAAACCAGCAAAGGAAAAAAAAAGAAGAAGAGAGAAAGACAAACCAAGAAACAGACTCTTAACTATAGAGAACAAACTGAGGGTTACCAGAGGGGAGGTGGGTGGGGGATGGGTGAAAAAGGTGATGGGGATTAAGGAGTGCACCTGTTGTGAGGAGCACTGAGGAATGAATAGAACTGTTGGAGCACTATGGTGTACTCCTGAAACTAATATAACACTGTATGTTATCTATCCTGCAATTAAAATAAACAGCTTTGTAAAAAAAAAAAAAAAATGCCAGTCATGGAAGTTGAGGCATCACTTGCATGTCAGCCAAATGCAACAGCTGACACTCAACTGGTCCTTTTACAATAAAGGGCACTATCGGGACCACTGGCAAAACCTGACTGGGGATCTCAGGAGGAAATGGTGGTGATGCATCGGTGTTTCCTTGAGTTGGTGGTTATATTGTAGTTATGTCGGAGAATGTCCCCGTTTGTAGGAAACACATACTAAAGAGTTCACAGGTAATGTAGACAGTGTATGCTCAGATAACTTGGGAGAAACAAGCTCTTTGTATTATTTTTGCAACTTTTCTGTACTTTGAAAGTGTTTCAGAATAAAAGGCATGATAGGGAAAGTATAACAGTAAATAAATAACTGTAACATACAGAAAGCTATCTTAATAATACTGCCACCCAAAATGTTTCACTTAAGAAGTGTTTTCAATCATATTCTTCCAATTTTTGAGAATTAACCAGATGAAGTTAATGCTAAGCTCTTTCGCAGCTAGAATATTTATTATTATCCAGGTGATGTGTTAAAATACTTTGTTTTGCTGTGTAAGTTACTGAATTCTTTGCTCTATTTGGATTCAGTATGTAGCCCACACAATATATAAAATAAGGTTCCCATCTTAAACACACACTCTCTCTCTCTCTCTCTCTCTCTCACACACACACACACACACACACACAGAAGTTTCCCTTGATAACTGAAGAGGTTACTTAATTAGTCCCAAATCACAGGGCTAGAATTGGAGGAGTTGAATTGGCTCTCCCTTCTGCTTCCAGGTCCTCCCTCACTAACAGGGATTGGGATGTGGCTAGGTTGGTGCCAAGTGTGAGCTAAGGGATCCAGCAAGGGCCCCACGTCAGAACCAAAAACCCCACTGGGGGAAAGACTACTGTGTATAAGAAGGACTATTCAAGGAGGGAACCTGAGATAATTCCAATGCAAAGGGCCATCCATGGCCGTGAGGTCCCCAGTCATTAAGAAGGAAAACACGACATGGGGGACAGATGTCCTACATTTTAGAAAACCTGCTCTGACATTCACTGGCTTCTACTTTTCAACAGTTTTGTTATCTGCTAGTGTTGTTTGCTGATTGATTTTGAAAAGTCTTCAGGCTACACATTCACCTTCTAGGTCAACCCAGGCCTCCCTCCTCTTCTGGTCCCTCACCCTGTACCTTCGCCCTGTGCATCAGCTGCTTGACCCTTGAAAGCATTGGAGTCCAGACTTAATACTCAGCCTGGCTGGCTATCAGATTAAAGGAGCCTCCATACGTAAAGCCGTGGGGCCTTCCAGCCCCTTCTCCTACTCAGGTTTTGCAAGAAGTAGATGTCAGCCCCACACTAGATGGGAAGATGACCTCTCTTATGCTTTTGTCTTCCAGGAAAGCGGGTGTGCCTTGGAGAACAGTTGGCCAAGTCTGAGCTGTTTATCTTCCTCACTTCCCTTGTGCAAAAATTTACCTTCAGGGCCCCCGACAATGAGAAGTTGAGTCTGAAGTTCAGAATGGGCATCACAGTCTCCCCAGTCAGCCACCGCCTCTGTGCAGTCCCTCGGTCTTGAAGTTGTCAGGGAGTGACCCTGAGGGACGATCGGAGGAATTGGACTCAGGAAGCTCCATGCAAATCCCAGCTTTGCTGTCTCCTCTGATGGAGCCTTGAGCAGATCTTTTATGTTGTGAATGATTTACCCTTTTCATCCAGGAGATGAAAAGCAGATAATGGTTCCTGCTCTCAAGGAAGAACTATTACAAAAACCAGAGGGAGAATGGACTTTGAGTGATTCGGAAACCATAAAGCTTATCATAAAAGTTCTAGCTGAAATCTGCCTCTTTCTTGCCAGCTTCCTTAGACACGGATTTGCTTCTGGCCTGTGGAGGTAGCTCAGGTCAAAGTGGTGCCAAATGGTTGGTAAGAGTTAGAATGTGGACCCTGAGGCAGCCAGAGGCTAGCCACAAATGCGCTCACTGGTGGTAGCGCTGTGCAAGCATTATCTTGCTCCGGCCTCAGAATGGCCCTCTGGCAAGTCAGCAGGGCAACTGTCACCCCCTATTTATAGGTGGGTTTCTAAGAAGCAGCAGTTTATAAGGTTTACCTAAAGAAACACTACCTTGGCCTTGAACTCAGGAGCAAGCAGAGGGCGACCACTGTCAACTAAACCTGGGGAACAGGTTTGGGAAACAATGTGGAATTATCTTCTTTGAGGGTCACTCTTTGCCTCAATTCCTCTATCAGGCATTTATTCTCAAGCTGTTCACATTGGATTTAACTATGTGGTGAGTGTGAGTTTTCTTGCAAGTAGATGGGTCAGTTTTTGAATGGTATTACCAGCCTAAACTCAACTGAGCCCTGGTATAGTAGTTTATAGTAGGGAACCAGAAATGCCAGGATCCTGCTCAACCCTTCTGTACGTATTTGCTGAAGGGAGACAATGGCCATAAAATGGAAGGCCGAGTAACACTCATGGTCCGTGGAGTTTTGACACCAACCCCAATGCAAACACACACAAAGCCACCTGGGAAACTGGACTAAACCACATAGAAGATCTTTTTTTTCCCTAAGGTAGAGACTCTGTGTGCTTCTGCCTGCTCTTTTGGAACTTTGCTACCACCAGTGAATCAAGCTCCTGTTACCCTGATGGATGACGAGAAACACATAGCCCAGGCATTACTGTTATGTTGCCCTGGCTGCCAGCTACCCAACCACCCGAGCTGTGCTCAGACCCTCCGACGTGAGCTGGACCTGAGCACATCCAGCAGCCGAACGAACATAGATGCATGAGTGATCCCAGCTGAGACAACAGTTGCCCAACTGAACTCAGCCTAAACCACTCACCTTAGATTTGTGAGTTAAACGGTTGTTTGAAGCCACTATGTTTTCAGCTGTATTGTTATACGACAATAGTTAACGAATACATTCCTACAGGGCAGGAACAGTATCCGTCTGGTTTAAGAACAGTGCCCTGAACATGATAGGGCTCAATAGATAGTGAATTAATGGATAAAATAAGGTAGAATAATTGTGGGCTAATGTTAGATTGGACCAATCGCTCCAAATCAGATCTCTGCCGCTGCGCCTCTGTCCTTGTCACCTCATTCTAATGACCAGTTTCTCAGTCCTGATGCCAACTTCTGTTATAATCCTTTAGGAACACAGTGGAGGAGTACAGGTTTGTTCTGACCTCACTGTTTCCTTCCATTTCCCAGGTGGCTTTCTGGAATGGGGCCACCTACCCCTCTTCCCCAGGCTTAGTTCTCAAGAACAGGCTGATGTCCCTGGATGGGTATTTTGTACTGTCTGGTTCACACTGTGTTTCTGTGCTTTCACCGTGAGCTATGTGTTCTGTTCTGAAAAGCTAAGAACTTTTCCCTGTGCTTTTGAAGCAAATAAATGAAATTAAGCAAGGATAAAGGGTCAAATGCAACGGGTCACTTTCAGGGGCTGGCACAGAATCGCTGATGATGCCTGTTGCAACAGTCAGGGTCAGAAGAGAGGCTTCTCTTAGCCCCAGTACATGAAAGGTCCAAAGATATCACAGGGCTCTTGTTATATATAAAACAACATTAAAAGATGTGGGTGGGGTGGGGGAGTGTAGCATGGAGAGTCAGGTGACTGGGGGCCAGGCCTGAATTCAGTTCTAAGTTTTACCATTTATTCACTTTTGCTTGTGAATTAAACAGGCTACTTTATCTTCCTGAATTCACATCCTAATCTGCAAAATAGAATTAAGTAACACCTGCTGTGGTAAATTATGAGACTGGTCAAAAGACCCACTATCCCTCTCTGGGTTGCCTTTCTTTGTGGTGCTCTTTCCACGGGACTTTTTTATATAATCACCCTGATACATCCAAGAATGGCCATGACATTCGCTCAGTAAAATGAGAGCACAAGTTCCACAAGTTCAACATGTTTCTTTTTTCTCTGCCATGAGACCAGCAATGTCCCAGATAAGGGTCTGCAGCCTACATCCAGGTGACAAAGACAGAAAGCAGAGTCCTAGCTGATTCAAGATGGACACGAGATATGACAAACCTATTTTGTTGTGAGCCACTAAGACTTTGGGATTATTAGTTATGCAGCATAAGTTATCCTAAACTGACAGACACATCAGCATTTTAATTGTGAGGACCATATAGATTTATGTTTGTAGTTACTGTGAACACCCAATATATGTGTGTGTGTCTCTCTATATACATAATATATAAAATGTTACTTTAATACATATTAAATACTTAAACATAAATTTATATATTACATATAGTGTATATCGTATATATTATATTAAACAAAGTAACAGTGTATTTGGTATATAATAAATTGTGGTTGCAATGCTATTATAGTTATTTCAGACAAAACATTTTTGTTATTTCTACACCTTTTTTTCTAGACAATTTGATCTTTTCCTCACTGGAGTCACAGAACAATATGTTCCCCCTACTGACTCCAGGGTCAGCATAGGCCCTTTCACAGGGCTGCTGCATGGTGAAACCCCAGGTGCTACCACTGGCTGTCCTCCCCTCGTAGTGAGTGGCGTCCTCTGGAGTTGGACTGTGGATGGCCACGGGTAGGGGCCTGCTGCTTGGCCGGGCGGGCGTAGGATAATTTTTGTGATCGGAAAGCTGCTCACCTCGTCAACCATGTCTCTCAGTATTTCTGCCAAACTAGTGAGCTCCTATCAATTCCCTAGACAGGGTAGGTCCTCTGTCATTTTCACGTCTTTATATAAGCTATTTTTTTCTATAAGAAGTCTCTCATCACACGTGGCATACCTAGCCCTACATGTCAGCTCTTCAATGACATTTTTCTTGACTCTCAGCCGGTTGGTTGCTTCCTCCTTCATTCTCTGAGAGTTTTATTCCAAAGCTTTAAAGTCCTATATCCGTGTAATCTCTCCCAGTTACCCTGAGCTTTTCGGGGGTGCCTGTGCCTGAGTTTTGGTGCATATAGGAGATGCTCGGTAAATGTTTGTTGGACCTATGGGCTGGGGGTGAGCCGCCAAGTGACTATGGCAGAACAGAAGCTTTAAAGGTGCAGGGTGGCAAGCATTTCCTGCTGCTGTGCAAGAAGCCTCTTAGTTCTATGTGCCTCAAGTTCACAGTCAGAGACTGCATACTAAGGTCCCTGCTACTTCCAGAATCCTGATTTGTGGGGAGAAGAACTTCCGAAATGGCAAATCAAGGACCTCCAAAAGCCACTCCTCTATAAAAGCAACAAGCAAAGTAGCAAAAGTTGTCAGAGTCAGCATTTCTGGAACCCTGAAAAGTAACCAGAGTCTTGCAACAATCTGAGCATTTAAGGCAGAAAAATTAAAAATAAAAGAGCTGGGTCTCAATCAGAACGGCAAGCGCTGTGGCATGTGAACCTGCCCTATTCCTGCTCTCTTCTCCCCAGCTCTGCAGTCTCCTTGAAAAGCAGCAGCCTCCCAACTATGGAGCTGAGACAGCCAAGTGCCAAGCGACCACTGGAGGGAGCGGGGTAGGGGTGGGGTGGGGAGGGTGGGTGGCTGGAGCAGCCCGAAGGCACCGTGCCCAAACAGCAGTCGCTACCTGACCTGTCTGGCAGTTCCTTGAAAAACCCCATTTTCAGGGCATATCTTTATTTGACCTGACTCAAAGTTCAGTCTGTGTGAACCACACCATAAGGCATTCGTTTAAAACAAAAATCGGTAACAATTGTACCACACTGTGGTCACCCCAGGTGGCAATACCCAATGGTGCTAACGAGAGGATGAAAAGGGAAAACCCGGGAAGGAGATGGCCATGGGGCTTCCAACAGTTTTGGCATATTTCTGGGAATCTAAATGGCCAGGTACATGCAAGGACCGTGTGTGTGGCCAGGAAGGCCCTGGCAAGGCCCAGATCTCTCACTCTGGCCAAGCCTGAGGCTCACAGGAGGAAAGCAGGGAACGAAGGCTAAGACAGAGTTGTAAAGTACCTGCTAGAGTGTCAGATGTAACCTGACTCCTATGCAGAGCCCTGAGAGGCTTCAAGGCATTTAAGGAAACTTTTGTCCACAGGGTAGCTGAACTCAGTACTAACAGAGGAGAATGCCCACCGGCTGCCCTTAAGGAGGAACAGAAATTTTACAGAATCAGCCCCAGAAAGTCACCAGACAACAAGCAACAAAAATAACAACAGTAATAATAACAGACCTGGGTGGTTCCTGATCTCCAGAGTCTCCTCATTATACCATTTAAAATTTCAAATTTTTAACAAACAAGTTATAAACCACGTAAAGAAACAGGAAACTATGGCCGACACACAGGATCCAGAGCAAACAACAGAAACTCCCTGAGGATGCCCAGACAGTGGATTTATGAAACAAAAAAAACTTAAGATGAGTTATTATTTTTTTTTTCAACGTTTATTTATTTTTGGGACAGAGAGAGGCAGAGCATGACCGGGGGAGGGGCAGAGAGAGAGGGAGACACAGAATCAGAAACAGGCTCCAGGCTCCGAGCCATCAGCCCAGAGCCCGACGCGGGGCTCGAACTCACGGACCGCGAGATCGTGACCTGGCTGAAGTCGGACGCTTAACCGACTGCGCCACCCAGGCGCCCCAAGATGAGTTATTTTTAACAGCTTTAAATTATTAATAAATTCTAACTAATATTTATTTCAGTTTAAAAGACTTTAATGTGAGATATTTTTGCACATATTTTTGGTGTGCAACTTGTCTTTATATGTAAGTATGCACTGTGAAAAAAATCACCACAATCAAGCTACATAACTTATCCATCCTCTTTATAGTTAACCTTGTGTGTGTGTGGCGGGGGGGTGGGGGGGGTGGTGGTTAAGATCTATCCTCCTAGAAAATGTCAAGTGCAAAATCCAGTAGTGTTAGCTATCATCACCACGATGAACATTAGATCTCCAGAACTTTTCACCCCACATAACTGAACCTTTTTGTACACTTTAGTGAACATCTCCCCATTTCCCACACCCCCCAGCCCCTGGCAACCACAATTCTACCCTGTGCATTTATGAGTTCGGCTTCTTAGATTTCACATTTAAGTGAGATCATGCAGTATTTCTCTTTGTCTGTCTGTCCTACTTCACTTACCGTGTCCTCCAGGTTCACCTTTGTCGCAAACGGCAGTGTTTCCTTCTTTTTCAAAGGTTGAAAAATACTCCTGATTTCTTCTTATTGCCACATCAGAGGACTGTCTTCCATTTCTAATATCCCCTTACTTTCTAGCCCGCCCTATTATTTCTTATGGATAGCACATAGTCTTGCTTTTTTTTTTAATCCATTCAGCGTCTGTATCTTTTGATTGAAAAATTTAATCAATTTTTACCTAAAATATTGATACAGAAGAATTTATTACCAGTTTGTTAACTGATTTGTTTGTTTTGTAGCTCTTTTCATCTATCCTTCTTTATGGTTTTTTTTTTTTTTCTATTGATAGGCTTTTATTCTTTGCTCATTTTCTTTTGTGTAACTTCTGTAAGTATTTTCTATGTAGTTAATGTGGGGCTTACATAAACTATGGTTATAACAATCTATTTCAAGTGGGTAACTTCACGTATAAACAAATCTCTACACTTTTACCTCTCCTCCTCCCCCCATTATATACTAATGATGTCACAGTCAACAACTATTTATATTGTGTATGCATCAACATCATTTATAGTTGCTGTGAATACTCTCGTCATTTACTCACCACTATAATAGTAACACAGTATTCTGTTTTTGTCTATATTTCCCTTGGCCAGTGAGTTTCATACCTCCTTATGTTCTTGTGTTGTTGCTATTTAGCATTCTTTCATTCAACTTGAAGAACCCCCTTTAGTATTTTTTTTTTTTTTTTTTTTTTTTTTTGAGAGAGAGTGAGCCCAAGCACATGATGGAGGAGGGGCAGGGGGTGAGGGGGAGAGAGAATCTAAAGCAAACTGCATGCTCCACCCCAAGCCTGACCCTCATTAGGTCATGACCTGACCTGAAATCAAGAGTCTGACACTTAACCTACTGAGCCACCCAGGCCACCCCCTCTCCCTTTTGTAATTCTTGTCAGGCAGGTCTAGTAGTAATGAATTCCTTCAGCTTTTGTTTATCTAAGAGTCTTTACCTCCTTTTTATTTTTGAAGGACATGTATGTCCGGATTAGTACTCCTGATAGGTAGTTTTTGTTTTTGTTCTTTTTCCTTTCAGGTTTCTGAATATATGGTCCCACTCTGTATATTCAGACTGCAAGATTTTGCTGAAAACTCTGCCCATAGTCTTAAGGGGTTCCCTTGTGTGTAATATGCCATTTTTCTTTTGCTGTTTCAAAATTCTGTCTTTAACTTTTGACAGTTTGTCTTGGTGTGAGTCTCCTTCGTCTTATTTGGTATGTTTTGGGCTTTATGGATCTGGTTTTCTATTTTTTTCTCCCAGGTTTGGAAAGTTTTCCGGTATTATTTCTTTGAGTAAAGCTTTCCACCCATTTCTCTTTCTTCCTTCCACAACTCCCATAAGGAGTATTACTTAAGTCCCTTAAGCTATCTTCACATTTTCATTCTTTTTTCTTTGTGCCCATTTTACTGAATGATTTCCAATGACCTTTTAGTTTCATTGATCTTTTCATCTGCTTAATCTACTCTGTTAGTAAAGCTCATTTTTTAAGTTTTCAGTTCAGTTATTGTATTCTTCGACTCTATGATTTCTGCTTGGTGCTTTTTAATATTTTCTATCTCTTTGTTTATATTCTAACTCTGCTCATGCGTTGTCGTCCTGAGTTTGGTGAACATCGTTATGATCATTATTTTTCATTTTGTTAGGTAAATCACAAATCTCCATTACATTAGGGTCAGTTTCTGGAGATTTACCTTGTTCCGTTATCCAGAACAGATTTTCCTCTTTCTTCATTTTCCTTGACACTCTATGTTGCTTTCTGCACATTAGATAAAACACCCACCTCTCCAAGTCTTCACAGACTGGCCTCACATAGGAGATGAGCCTCACAAATCAGCCTGGCCAGAGATTGTGGATGCCTCTCAAACCTCTGTGCTTGTCCAAGCTGTAATCCTTGTTTTTGGTGGCCCCCGAGAGCGGAGAATGCCAAGTCCTGTTAGTGCCTCCAGACAGGTGAGGTAAAAGCCAGTTCCTCACACAGCAGCTGGAAAAGTTGGAACACTACATGTGTAGTCCAATTCCTTCCCTCCTCAGGGAGAAGCTAGGAGCCAGAGTTTATCACTGAGCTGGGCAGAGGAACTGTGGCAAATTCCTCCTCCCTCATTTAGGCCACACACTCTTTCAAATGGCTACTTTGTCTTCTGTTGCCCCAGGGTCCTCATAAATGCTGAGTCACATAGCTCTCCTAGCTGGGTCAGAAGCCAGTCCCATAGGTAGTGGCTGAAAAGGCTGAGGGGAGGGAGGTTAGGTCTAAAGTCCATCTGTTTCTAGGGAGCAGCTGGGGACTTGGTTTTACTGCTGCAGCATTGCTGAGTATAGGAGCTGCAGGAAGTAAGTACCCACACACCTTTTCAAAAATCCCAGACATTAGTCATTACCTGTGCAATCAGCTCCCAGAAACAGGCAAGTTAGAAGCCAGGTTGTCGGTTGGCAACTGGAAAAGTCAGGGTGGTAGTATAGTCTACCTTCCAGAGAGGTGCTGGGTTTTATTCCTGGAGCGAGCTGAAATGAGGAGTCCTAAGAAGAGCCTACAGGATCATTGAAAGCTGTCGCTTTCTCTGTGCACCCAAAGGGACTACTGAAGGCTGGGCCTTGTCAGCTCCTAGAGAGAAGAAAGTTAGAAGTTAGACCCTCAGGCAGCAGCTGGAAAAGTGAGGGCACTAGATGTAGAGTTCAACTCCTTCCAAGGAGAAGCTGATGGCTAGGTTTTCTTCACTGAAGTCAGCCAGGGGCGGTGGGGTAGGAGGGTAAATACAGGAAGTACCCACCAGTTTGATCATGCTTTCAGAGGACTGGGGATTGCCTACCCCATCAGCTTCTACATGCAAGCTGATGACTAGGCCAGCCCTCAGGCAGCAGCTGGAAAAGTTACAGTGCTAGATGTGCAGTCAGACCCGTCCCAGGGTGAAGCAGGGAACTGAGCTTTATTGCCTGCCACTCAGCACTGAGCCAAGCGAAGAGCCCTGGGAAGTGTTTGCGTGCCCACTTAAAACCATGTCCTTGTTGTGTGAGGTCCCAGGACACTAGCACATCCCAGGCCTCATCAGCTCCCAGAGATGATGCCTTAGTTAGAAGATAGTTCTTTAGGTAGCAACCATAAAAGTTGGGATGCTAGATGTAAGGTCCAAGCCTTTCACTCCCTAGGGAGAAGCTGCTTGTTGGGGGTGGGGGCAGGGCTCCACCCAATTGTGTGGTGCTTTGCTGGGGGTGGGGTTTATTGTGAAAGTGTGCCTCAGCTCTTCTTACCTGTTTCAGTGTGGGTATTTCCTTAGTCACCCGGTATGCACAAGTCTCTCTCAAGTGTTTTTCTGCATTTCTCTCAGAGATACTGATCCATGTGCAACAGTTTATTGAATCCACGGGTGGAGCATTTCTTAATTTCTTGCCTACTCAGATACTCCTTTAATGCATTTCCCTTATCTCTTCAGAGAGTCTTGAAACTGGATTTCTAAAGAAAACATTCTGTCCATCATCAGCAAGTCTAGTTCAGCTAGTACGTATGTATCGACTGTGCAGAAGATAATGTGCCAAGTGCTGGAGGGGAAACAGAGATGAGCCAGATATGGCCAATGACCTCAAGAAACTTAGTGTAGTGGGACATTAAAAAAAAAAAAAAAAAAAGTTGATCACATTACAGTCACTAAGACAAAGAATTGGAAAACTTCAGAAAGACAGATCTGTCATCTTATTTGAGAAAACTTGGAAGGATTTATGAAAGAGGGAAATATTTGAGGTAAAGCAAGCAGCAGGTCTGAACTGCAAGTTTTACTACTTACTGAGAGCAAGTTGCTGTGGCCCAGCTGGGCAAGGGAACCAAGTGTTTCACCATCAAAATCACGGCCGGCTTAACAATCCAACTTCAGCTCTATCCCTGAGCGTGTCACTGTGTGCAGGAAGGTGTCTGAAGGTTTCACTTCACGACATTTCTGTGGTCACATATCACTGGAAACTTCAGAGATGTAGAATGTGTCCATTCAACCTAGGCATCTAGAACAAGCTGTCCAATTCAATTTTTTGTGATGATAGAAATTTCTTTACTTGCGCTGACCAGTACTGTAGCCCCTAGGCTAATGAGGAAATACAACTTAGTTAAAATTTGTTTAAATACATGTTGTGGCTAGAACCACCACATTGGTCAGTATAGGTCAAGAATCTCTGGTAGGGAAGGGAACTAATCACAAAATTATGGGATGATGTTGGGCCAGCATTTATTGTAAAATTCTGAAAGTCCGATTTATGGAGTCATGTTCTTTTGGCAACATGGGGATCTAGCTAAAGTGAGATGGGACTTTATTCTCATTTTTGCATGTCTGGCACATGAACTTCATTCATGTGATAAAACAAATATTTACTGGGCATCTATTAGCAGCAACAGAATTAAGCCTTTCCAAGACATGTTGTACTTTCCTAAAAATTTCACAATTCATTGTGACACACATGTATAGAATGGGAAATAAGGATGCTGGAAACAACAAAACAAAACAAAACAAAACAAAACAAAACAAAACAAAACAAAACAAAACGGCTTTAAGAAACATTGCTCAAGAGAAATTCAGGTGGGAAGTGGCAGCTGATATGGCTAAATGGTGGTATTAGGGATCCGAGCTCCTTAGTCTTTGTTACTCCATCGTCCCTGAGGGTCATATCTCTTTGGCCAGACCTTAAATGGCCCCATATAGTTACAATGGGGTCTGGAAAGTAGTTATCCTCCCCACCCCCCGTCACTGGATAGTGAAATCACAAGCTAAAATATGGCATTCTGTTACCAAAGGAAGAAGGGGATAAAGGATATTCAGGGATAAGCAGCAATCTCTGCCAAAGAAAACCCAGAAATATTCTGGATTTCATGATAATGGAAAATGTCTAGATCCCCATGTGAAACTGGAGACATAAAAAGGGAACACCAAAAAAATCACTCCTACACACCTTCTCATTCACCAAAAAATTCAAATGAAAAACTAAATTAGAAGAATTAATGCAATTATTTTTTCTTTAACAAACTAAATATTTTAAGTCCTTTATTTAAAGCAGCAAATAAATGTGCACTTGTAGCCACTAAAAATCCACCATCACCGTCAGACACAGAAATCAGAAAGTTTATTTAAAACATTTCACAACTATTATATTGTTATTGGACAATCATTTATTTAAAATAATATCCTAAATACTTACAAAAATAAATCAAGTATTGCTTCTATTTTTCAAGTGTCAAAGTCTTTTGCCATAGAAAATAGAAAGAACCTTTATAAACTAAACGTAACATTTAAGCTACATCAAGTTTAATAACTGCACACTATTTTCTTTAATGGCTGTGCTTTACAAATTCCCAAGCTACTTCTTTGTAATGTACAGGTTCACAACAGGAACGTATGCATACAGCCATACATACACATTTTTACACAGGAATGTTTCTCATTAAATATGCCTATAGAGAACCTAACATAGTACTGTGGCCTAAAAGCCACCCCATAGAGCCCAATGTGCCACTATACAGAAACAGGTGTAGATGTAGAAGCACTATCTAACATTCAAATTAGCAATCCAGTTATCAGATGATGACATCTTAATGAGGGATACTCAGTTTAGTGTTTCTAGATAAGACATTAATTCTTAATCTATACTAAATCATAAGAGTTCAACAGCCTGATTCACTGAAAAAAAAAAACAACAGAATAAACTTCAAATATTTCTCAATACATTAAGTGATCATTGTCATATGTATACACACTTTTAACTTAAAAAGAGAAAGGAATATTAACCTTAGAGCAAATGCTCAAAATTAAAGATCGCTTCCAAACTGGTCTGGGGTTGTACTTTTATCAGTGGGGCATTCAAGACCTTACCATACAGACAGATGCTGGCTTTCTCTTCCCTGGCATATGCACTCAAGCCTCAAAACACAGACATAAATCATAGTTCGTGATGAATATTTATAATGCTGTACCACCCACAGGGTGTCAATCTCACTACATTAACCAGATGTGGAAAATAATCTCACTTCTGATCAGTTCCTGAATTTCCATAAGGTTAATCACAATAATACAGAACTTTACATTAGTCTTGTATAAATACTCCTGTATCAAGCATTTTAAATTCTACTTATCAACTAGAAAAGTGATAAATCACAAAATTTGCTTTTTCTCTATTAAAAAAGAATCTAGCTTTCTGTCCTTATTCAGAAATTGCACAAATTATTTAGAAATTCCAAATACAATAATTGAAAATTTATGAGCAATTGACTGTGAAAATACTAAATTATTGAAATTGATGTTTTACAACAAATTCCAATAAAAGGGAGCTTGAAGAACTTGTAAAATCTCAATTATGAGCAAATAGTAAACACCAAAGGAGCAGATGTCCTACACTGACCAAAATATACCAAAATGCCATAATATTTGGAAAATTTTAATCAGCATGCTAAAATATTTTCAAAGGGCTATTTCATTTCACTAAAAGTTGCAGGCAGGCAGACTATAGGAATATACAAAAAAGCAAACCAACAATATAATTGCACCGATAAAAACCATCAAAATCTAAGAGGTAGTCAACAGAAGTAACCCTGATGAAGCAATATATCCTGACAGATGCTCCCTAATCTTAAGAGACCTAAATGCAGTATGAAATTCTTGTATTTTCAGTGATTAGGAAAAATGTACTGGTAGATAATCTAAAAAGCAAGTATCTAAATGAGTAATACTGTAAATGGAACAATACTCACATATGCAAAGAAAGGCTGAAAATAAAATCTGGACCAGGGGTCTACAGCCTGCAGGCCACATCCGTCCTCCTGCCAGTTTTTTGTAAATAAAATTTTATTGAAATGCAACAACACCCATTTTGTTTACATATTTGTTTATGGTTGCTGTTTTCACACCTACAGCAGAGTCCAGTACTTGGGAGACATCATATGGCTCAAAAA
This sequence comes from Lynx rufus, assembly GCF_022079265.1. Lineage (NCBI taxonomy): Eukaryota > Metazoa > Chordata > Mammalia > Carnivora > Felidae > Lynx > Lynx rufus. The sequence continues at coordinate 173,761,231 of NW_025814834.1, forward strand.
GCCGACGGCGTTTACTAAACTGTTTACCATCTGTCTCTTACAGAACGTTTGCTGACCCCTAGTTCAGACATATGCTGACAGGTATGCAGTTGTCGAACGGCACTGGAAGGATGAACTACAAACGTCACAATCTAAGGTATTCAACTATACGGAATGCAAAATGCTAATTGTGCCACAATTCAATTCCTTTTCATATCTGGAAGAATCCTAACAGTTTTCTTCTTTTTATGTTTGTGGTCTAATATCAAAGAGTATTTCCAAGTTACTAAAGAAAGGTTGATCACAGCACTGTCTGAAAGAACTTTTCGCAACGATGGCAATTTTTTATACCTGCACTCTCCAATACCAGAGCCATCAGCCACATGTGGCGGTTGAGCATTTGAAATGTGGCTGATGTGACCAAGGAACTGAATTTTTAATTTTAATTAATCTTATTTAAATCGCCACATGTGGCTTGTGGCTAGAATGCTGGACAGCACAGATTTAACTCAAGATCTAAAGTGTGACTCCTAAAAAAGGCCAAAAAAATTAGAAAATAACACCTCTGAAGATAAAAGCTTTGGATAGAAGCGAACTGAATACCATAAACTCAGTCCCAGACAGATTCTTTAATTCGTAAACAAAATCAAACTGATTCCGGATTATTCCATCACCACACCATCTCTTTGCAGTGAAGAGGAAAAACTATTATGGCATGTTTTTTAGTAAATGCCCTGATAATTTTATGCTTAAAAGCAATAATTATGATCATTATATTAAAACATGTGTGGACGTTTCACACAAATTATATTTTTTGCCTTATTTCCCATCAGAAAAATCACTTATAAAAGTCAGCTTATTTCCATATCCTTAACATTTCAACCATGCTGTACAGAAGCCCTTGTTTATAGTAGGTACATATGAGAACTAGGAAGTTTCCTGAATCTGCAAAATCTCCAGTTAGTCACTTTTACTATGGCAAAAAGTCATTTCAATGTCAATCTTCCAAATATTATAACATCCATCACATGATAAAAGAGACCCATCTGATGACAGATTTGAGGATAGAGGTAAAACCTTCTATGCATCGAGTCAAAAAGTGTAACTCTTGTATAGTTCTCCATGCACCTACTCAAGACTATTTTTATATGGACCCACGCAATAAAGCAAATATAGATATATTTGTAAATTACTTATTACTGATTATACATTGCAAATTAACCAAGTTACTGGTACAAGTGAAAACATTAAAATATACAAAGTCAATTTGAAATTATAACACTCTCCGAAGACAAAAGTTTGAGATGTGTGCCTAATTACATCTTCCAATTACTCAAATATACTCCCTTAGAGAAATAGCTGACTCTATATTTTGCTTTCCAAGTCAGCTGACAAAATTAATTTTGTGCATGTTAATTTTAAAATAGCTGATATCCAGCGTCATAAATTTCTTTTTCAATCTGGCAGTTAATTGAAGGATACAAAATATTTTAAGGGCACTTCTGTTTATGTTTTCTTCTGTAGTTTAATCAGGTGTTGTAGCAGGAACTTTAACAGAGAGATTTCTTCTGGTGTTGGTGATGTGCCGTTGCTGTGCCAGAAAAGACCGTGCGGGAGCGCACGCACCAGGGTCTTTGCAGGCACCACTGCCGCTCACGAGCCTAGATTCCATCCCCAGCTTCTGGAACGCTAGACTCTGCACAAACATAAGCAGATAAGGAACAAGACTACTTAGTTTGTCAAGTGCTTTTCACTTGACAAATATAAAGTCATTTCCTCAAAACACTACTGTAAAGCTGATTGATGTTTTTCTCCTTTCGTAGAAAAGCTAAGGGTTCAGAAGCTAATTCATCTGTACATTGTAACACCAGCAAGGAGGAGGAAACAAAGGCATAAAACTCAGTTTCTCTATTTTAACCCACTAAACTTGAAATCATCAAAAACAGTAGCTTAAATTAGTATTCTAACATTAAGCTTAATTATAACAATAAAAAAAGTTTCCAAAGTAATTTTTTCTGTTTGGGCCTTCACTCCACCCACTATGAGCAGACATAACACAAGAGAAAAGCTTAGGTCAAAGATTCTCAAATGAGGCCCTCAGATTAATATTTGCACCACTGGAAAAAAAACGGAAATTCTACCTTGCAGATTCTACCCAGACCTACTAAATCAGAAGTTCTGCAGCTGCATCCAATAACTTGTGTTTTAACAAGTCTTCTAATGCATGCCAAAGTGTGAGAACCACCATAGTTCACTACTGTCTATCTACACATTGATACATGACAAGTTACTGTAGTTGTGGATATTGGGTTTTTTAGTAAGAAAAGTAATTACTTTTTCTCACTAGCCCAAGTAATAGAATTTTACTAAGCTTAGAATCACAAGGAATTAGTATAACACACAGAATATAGTAAATGCTCAAAAGACATGGGTAGAAAATGAACACGTAATGCATTATTTGGATCTAATATCTTTAATGATTTATGTGTTGAGAGGCTGCGGAGGAACAAAGAAAATAATACACAGTTACCAATCTTAATTCAGATGACTGACTTATGAGGGAAAGTTCTGGGAACACTTCACATATGATTTCCTTTAAGGCCTTGCTAAATTAGGCCAGATTTTATCAAACAGAGAAGGGAAGGCAAGAGCACAGACAAAAAATATGGTGACATACAAGAACAGGCATGTTTGAGGAAGGACAGCCCGCTCTTTGTGGGGAAGCACAGGGTTCAGACATGGGAGTCCACACTCTCTCTTACTAAATAAGCAACAGCTAAGGTAGATAATGGCTGTGTTATTTTCTATTTCGATTAAAATAATCCAAAAGAACCATATATATCATGAAATGCTTGCAAATATCCCACTGACAGTAAGGATGACAAAATAAAATGCACTTCAAATAATTTTACACTGTTTTCTCCTGTTTAACACAGACATACAACTACCGAAGAGTATTTCTTATTAAAAACAAAACAAAACAGAAAACAAAACACAGTGAAAGACACACTTAGAGGATTTATGGGATGTTAAAACAAATGCTGAGTACTAGAAACACGGGATTTTCATTTCACAGATATTCACATTTCTACAGAAACACTGCATGAAGCACAAATTAAATATTTTAGCTCAAATAAGGCAATTTTTAAAATATTTGTGAGCTGTTGTGTGTGTGCTTCATGTGCATCACCTAAAAACACTAAAGTATATAATTTGGATTATAACTCACATTAAAAAGAAGAGACTATGTCAGGAGATACCTGGGTACATGCACACAGGGTAACTTCTGTTTACTTATATACATAAGCATGCATGTGTAATGATCTGTGGTAGAAAATATATTTCTTTCTGTGGCTCCTGGTCAAAACATTTGATAAACACAACATCCAATCACTGGCTGAATGTCAACTCACCTTATTGTACCAGGCAGAAACAATGAGTTTTTCTTCATAATCACGGAATTTTGCTACTTTACATTCACTCTGGAAAAAGACACAAGGACTATCAAAATCCCAGAAATAAACCCAAACTACCAAAACTGGAATCATTTTTTCACTCTGCTCATTGAGAGAATTTGAAAAATGCATCGTGTAGCACATAAAGCAGTCAAAATCTGAACTGGATCAGAGAAAGCATGCGCAACACCTTTAAGAAAGAGTAAGACTGTGACTAGTAAACCTTTAACTTCAAAAATTTTACTGGTAGGACAGCACTTAAGCAACAACAAATAAGAAACTCATGATTCTCATGCTACTGTCACCTATAAAGAGAGACGAAAGTAATAACCGGGTTAGATGACAAAACAGACCAGCATCTGTGGAGGACTCAAAACTAAGGAGAAAGAGGATGTAGTAAAACATATGCCAGAAAATCCTAAAGATCTCCTATAACGCTTAACCCGAATTTTTCTCTCTTGTTCCTCGGTCATCTGTATACTAGATTGCCTGTGGCCATGCTTGCGTGCTGACCTAGAGACTGACATCCATTTCTTAATTGCTCAAGTATAGCAAATTTAGTAATTTCATTGAGCACCAGATGCAGTTGGCTCACGTAAATATTCTACATAAACACGTGAGTGTTCCTACAGCGAGATGCTCACAGTACAAAAGGACGCAAGAAATGACGGGGGCAAGATGGCCTTTTGCTGGCTCACACCCACTCCAGACAATGACTCCCCAAGAACGATGGCAGATAGAATAACATCTGCTATTTATGTTACTCTCATTTTTGCTTCTTGCAGTGTATGCGCAGAGAAGTACACATGAACCAAAGCCCATATGCTGTGATGTAACCCAAGTTTCTCCTCAAAGCCCTATAATCAGAGGTGCCATTCTGTCTTTCTACTTGGTAGGGAGCTGCACTTGAAGCATTGACGATGCTGCACACGCTCACTGGCGTTCACTGGGAGGTGGATAATCAGGGCAACTCAGAGCTCGGGGGGTTTTCAGTCCAAGTCTCATTATTTTACAGATGAGGAGACCTAGGACCAGAGAGGAGAGGTGATAACTTTAGGAGAACTTACCAATAAAGCAGCAAACCTGGCCTCTCATTTATGTGATATTTAATGCTGGGAGTACAGGTATATAAGGTACACGCTCTGCCCTCAAACTCTGACACACACCAGGAAGAAGAACAATGCTATTGTGGGATGAATTAATGAGTTCAAAATACATGGAATCGCTATGGAGAAATAACCAACTTTGCCTAAGGAATCCACATGTGAGTTGGATGCTGAAGAATGGATAGTATTTCCGCAGAGAGATGCCCCCATCCAGTGCTTTTTTTTACAGCACCTGACAAGGCCTGGACAAGCACTTAGCAAGGGCACATAGGCTGGTGTGCACTCTGAATGTTAAGTCTTTAAACAAAATAGTTCCACTACAGTCCATACACCCTGGCTCAGAAATAATATGAAGAAAATGGTAAATGAATACAACATGTTTCTCTGAAATACAACATTCCTAGTTGATTTAAAAAGAAACCTACTATCAATTACTCAAATTTCAAGGCTAGTATACAGATCTCATCATGGCTCTGCAATTACACATACATTATTATAAGGAAGCACATAATGACTTCAAGACTAGTATCACATCTCACCACGGTATTAAATAATTTTGTAAAACACTTTGCAAAGGAAACTAGAACATGCCCAATTATAAAATCTATGAATATACAGTTCCAGACTGACATACTTATTAACCCAGCCAGTAAAAATGATATGATCATCAGCACAAAAAATAAGTTCTAAAGACCTGGCTAATTAATGAGAAGATGTCATCGCTAACATAACTATGCATGATTAACAACCAAGACTGCCACTTCAGTGCAAGGACTTACTGGATTCTATGAGCACTTTCTTCCCCCAGGAATTGCAACTAATGAGTTTACTTAGGTTCCAGTGAGGAATAGGGAGAAGAAAAGAGAAGGAAAATCTAGTTAACAGAGTACTTTTTTTTAAACGTGAGTTTGGTTCCTTTTTTTCCTTTATTTACTTATATTTTCTGAATGAACTCTAATCCACATAATTTTAAAAGGAGCTAACATTGTAACAGAACTCTATTAGCCACTAAGGGCTATCCACAGGACTGGCTGTTGTGGGAGTGACAGAGACAATGTAGCAGAGTAGATAAACTCCTATTGGCTGGTGAGATGCTTTGTGGTAAACATACTGAGCACTAAAACATGGCATTGCCAGCTCCTGATTTCAACTTCTTGTGAAACTTGATCATTAATGGCAGATGCTGGACAGCAATTAATCATCAGGATTATACAGAATAATTAAAAGGAGACGTGTGAATATGAAAATTTTACCTCCAGAATCTCAATTCTTCTCTCTTTCTCTGCCAACTGCTTTCTAAGTAGCATTATTTCAGCTGATGCTGGATTTAGTTTGGGATCTAAAGTTTTTATTACCTGTTGAAAGAAAAAAAAACAAATATTTTACATTTACTTTACATTATCAAGTACTGAAATATAAGAACCTATAAACCTCTGTGTATAAAGTGGAAAATTATCCAGAAAGTGATCTAGGTGTGAACTATGACTTTTTTTACAATTAAATTTGAGTAATAAAAATAACATTATAGAGGTAGAATGATATTATAATTCAGTACCAAAATGGGAAGATCCCTATCTCAAAATAAAATTTCCTTTCTCCAAGGCTCAGTACTCAGGGATAGTAATCTAGTCTTATTAAACTTTGAGCACTGAGGTCTTGAAACAACACTTTCCATATTTATCAGATACATTTTTTTAAAAAATTAAAAGAATGTGCTAATTATATAGGAACTCATTGTACAAAGTAACAAACAAATTCTTAGCAACAACATTTTTTACTACCATTATCTAGTGAAATGTAACTCAATATGTAAGATCAACTTATTAGAAACTGATGACTTTGTCGGCAATCCCTCGAGTGGCTCAATCACATTTATGGAAGTCACTAAAAGTTAGGTAAAAAGAGATTTTGCTCAGAATGCTGTTCATAGACTCAACTAAACTATGGAGCCAGCAGTATAACAGGAAATTAACTTGAAAATATCAGGTGTAAATTAGAAGACAAAAACAAATTTCCAATAATAAGGTCAGCTGTATGATGTAATTACAAATCTATTCAAAAAGATTTAAACTGATTTAAAGATTTCACCTATATTCACTGAGGTAAAGGAAAAAGACTGAAAGGTAATATGCCTAAAAATGACTGTGGTTCATTCAAAACAATTTGCTGAGTGCTGAATATGGCAGGCACTGACTATGACCCATGGGATACAGGAGGCTTGGTGCCTGCCTTCGAGGCGTTCACATTGTAAAAGCAGAGTTTAAATCATAATTTAATTACAGAGAACACATCATAATTTTGTACCTCTAAGTAATAAAATGTATGATTGTGACTTTTCTACATTTTCTGAATTTTCTATCATGGACATTATGTTACTATAATTAACCTCTCCCTCCAAATAATGTAAAGGTAAGAAATGAAATCATGTTTATCATACAAGCAATTGCTTTTTATTTTTATTTTTTAAATGTTTATTATTTGAGAGAGAGAGAGTGGGGGAGGGGTGCAGAGAGAGAGAGAGAGAGAGAGAGAGAGAGAGAGAGAGAATCTGAAGCAGGCTCCAGGCTATGAGCTGTCAGCACAGAGCCCAACGCGGGGCTTGAATTCACGAACTGCAAGATCATGACCTGAGCCAAAGTCAACAGACTGAGCCACCCAGGCGCTCCAGCAATTTTTTTTTTTAAATGATAGTACTTGATGATGACAAGAATATGGTATTCATGGTCACTGTTTTGTCTACTTATCTTTGATCCTTTTAGAATATCATTTAGATATATGTATCAAGCACATTATTAAAACGTTCTTATCCTTTGACCTAAAACTTCCATTTGACCCATTAGCTTAGGAACAAGGCTAACAAAATAAGCCAAAATAAGGGGCAAGCTTTCTATATAAATAAGTTGCCTATAGTCTTATTTCTAGAAGCAAGAAGGAAAAAGAAATGGAAACAAACTATTTCCAACAACAGGATGATGACTAAATTACTATATACTGCATTCAACTGAATATTTATAGCCATTCTTTTACTTTGCACCCTCCGCTCCAGAAGCGTCTGTCTTGTTTACCTCTCTATTCCCTGTGCTAAGTATAATAGTTGCTTAATAAATATTAAAGTATGTTTATATAACATGAGGGAATTATTTTAAACTTTCAAAATATAAATTGTATGTGCTATGATCATACAAATTGTGTGTGTCTATGTCTGCAATCATGGATGTAGTATACACTGAAAAAAATGCACAGTTAAGAAGAAAGGGAATCTTTCTATGTTTTATATTTTCTACTAAAAGCACTTATATAGTTGAGAGACACTAGACTGTGGCAGAGACTGTCTGGATATTTACCAAGACTCCCTAGAAGTTGAGAGCAGCTGTGTGCCTATATTCTGCCCACTGCAGTGAGGGTGAAAGTGGTTCATGTGGCTCCCAGGCCCACCCCGTTACTATCTCCGGTATGGTCTAGGCTGGCTGCCCTCGTCTACCAGCTGGACTAAGTCAAGTACAGCTGGGAACATTGTGTTCAAGAAGGCAAAGACTCTATCAGCTGAGGGCTCGGGGACACTGCACGGAGCAGAGCCCCTCCCCCATTGAAAAATGGACTTCATGTGAAGCCTTGAGATCTTGAGGTGTATCTGTTGTTGCAGGTAATATGGACAACTTAATAAATACAAAATTCAAACATAAAAAGAATAGATACATTAGCAGTATTTTAAACCTTCATCATATAATCCTCTTGTTTATTCAACAAATAGAAAAGAGTATATTGATATTCTCTAAAAGAGAATATTTTAAGAAAATACATGGTATTCATGGAAATAAACGATTTTATGAGAATGTTCTTACAGATATTTAAGTTGGAAATAGGGAAAAAGACCAGTCTGGTAAACATTAGAAGAGTGTTTAACTATCTAATCTAAATTAAATCGTAAAACAATTTTAACCAAGTTTGAAGAGCAAAATTTTCACAAAGGCAAACATTCATTTTAAGAACTAAAGATTCCAGGGGCACCTGGGTGGCTCAGTCAGTTAAACATCCAACTTCCGCTCAGGTCATGATCTCATAGTTATGGGTTCAAGCCCCACATCGGGCTCTGCTGACAGCTCGGAGCCTGGAGCCTGCTTCAGATTCTGTGTCTCCCTCTCTTTCTGCCCCTCCCACATTCATGCTCTGTCTCTCAAAAATAAATAAAAGTTAAAAAAAAAAATTTAAGAGCTAAAGATTCCATACTTTCTTAAATTTTTTTTTAATGTTTATTTATTTTTGAGAGACAGAGAGACAGAGTGAGAGCGGGGGAGGGGCAGAAGAAGAGGAAGACACAGAATCTGAAACAGGCTCCGGGGCTCTGAGCCCTCAGCACAGAGCCCAATGTGGGACTTGAACTCACGAACCATGAGATCATGACCTGAGCCGAAGTTGGACTGAGCCACCCAGGCGCCCCTTAAAATTCTTTCTTTAACATTTATTCATTTGTGAGAGACAGAGAGTGAGTGGAGGAGGGACAGAGAGAGAGGGAGACACAGAATCCGAAGCAGGCTCCAGGCTCTGGGCTGTCAGCACAGAGCCCGATGCGGGGCTCAAACTCGCGAACTGTGAGATCATGATCTGAGCCGGAGTCGGACGCCGAACCTACTGAGCCACCCAGGCACCCCACGATTCCATACTTTCTAATAGTCGTCTTCTCTAATGAGGTCACTGCAGTCCCCGTTTAAACTGTCCAAGAACAGCCCTGTGTTCGTTTTACATGATGCTGATGAGTGAGAGGGAGAGACTGTGAGGACTGACCCGCAAGGCAGGGTAGAGTCAGAAAAGGGACATGATGCATATTTAAGAGAGATGACCTCATGGGTGGAATGGACCTTATGAGAACCTGAGTCAGAAGACTTGATCTCTGAAAGGTAAGCCACTCACATTCCTTGCTTTCTCCAAGTACATTTTGTATCTTTCCTCCATTGCTTTCATATCTTCATCTTTCTTCTGAAGAGCAGCTTCAAGTTCATTGATCTTTTGCACTATTATTGAAAATGAAATGAAACATGACCAATTTAAAATATTCCCTCCTCACACAAAAATTATACTTATCTGAGTTTTTTCGAAAGGACTGATAAGAGAACTTAAAAGAGAAATGTTTATTTCTTCTTTGTAGTGAATTCGTATCTAAAACCTTTGAACTACAGCTAACATATCCTCAATCATTTCATATTATTTTTTCTTAAAAATATCTATAATCTGCTTTATCCAGCTTTTCTCCCTTCTATCAAGTGTTTCAATGAGCAAATACACTTCAGCATGTAAGCACAATCATCATAAGAAAATAAAGCAGTCCTTCTACATACTGTTTAAGGCTCAATTTAATTTTATTATAAATTATTTTATTTACATTTCCATAGTATTAATTCTATTATATGTTACCATGTTTGATACTCCTATATATCAATCAGTTCATTTTATTAGACTTTTTCGCTTTAAAATCAGATCACTTGTTAATCACTGAAATCACTAAAACATTATCATGGTTCTTATTTGCAATGCACGCATTTATGGAGTGTCTGAAAACTTATACACAGTTCTTGCATCTTTCAACTAAAAAAGGCAAGTCCTTAGTCGTAGTCTGATCCAGGTTTTTACAAATACCTACCATTCTGGTTTACATCTGGCTGAAGATCTTCAATGAGTTCTTGTTTCTTCTGTAATTCTTCCTGGACCTCAGTTAGTTTTTCCCTAAGTAGTGGAAAGAGCATGGAGTTTTGGAAGCAAACAGACCTGAGAATGAAAACTGATTTCTGCCACAGGACATTTGTGGACTGTGGCCAAATCACTTTCTGATCCTGAATCTCCTCACCTGTAAAATGGGCATAATACCTGACACATATTATAGGCTTGTTGTGAGAGGGTAAACTGCCTGACACATGACAGGTGCTAAAAATGTTAATTTTTCCCTCTCATCCTTGCTTCCTAAGAAAGTCGGAGGAAATATTTTATTGGTTAAACATCCCACATCTCCACATGTGACAGCTGTCTACTTTGTAAACTCTTCAAATGACATTAGTGATGGAAAAATGTAGGATTTGAGATCATTGAACATTTTAGCGTGTTTTTCTTTTCACTTCTTGATGGCAGTGGTGAACATTCAATTGGCATCAGGGGGTTTCTCTTACAAACAAAGTCAGAAAAGGATACTAACTTTAGAAGTTTTTAAAACCCTTCCCCTCTCATATTTGAAATGAAATATCAGTTTACTTACATATGAGCTTCCAACTTCTGCTTTAGTTTGCTGGACTATAAAAATTAAAAAAAGTTGCTGTAAGATAACTATTGTGACAAGATAAATTTTCCAGACATCAAAATCTCTTTACCTCCTTTTGAAGTGTATTATTTAAAATTATAAATTTTTTAACAATTTGTATTTCTAATAACATACTTGTAAAGACATAAAATTTCAGGTGTTTTTTACTTCAAAGGGAAAGGAAAGGAGGTTAGGAAATGACATAAGGATGAGTACAAGAGTAGAAAGAAAAGTGCTTCATATTTCTGAATACCATGAAAATAAAATTTGAACTTGAAGAAAAATACCAAATGCAAGCTGAATGTGATATATTGAGGAGTATCAAACATTTAAAAATCCTTTTTTAAAATACATAATTTAAGATGTTAGGCCCTTAGTGAAGAATAGACTTAAATAATTATCTTTATAATAAAGCTTTATCATTATAAATGCAGGCACTTTAATATTAACATCAAAATGAAGAGGATTTTGTTAAAAAATAAAATTCAAAACATAAAACTTCCTCTTTAAAAAGCAGGAGTTTAAATTGCAACACTAGCTCTGTATCATCTACTGAAAAGTTGAAGGGTTTAAAATACATAATCTGAAACATGACTAAGACACTAATAATTTATTTTTAAAAGATAAATAGAACATATTTAAAAACAATGCAATCCAAAATGTACTCCCTCAAAGAGATCCCATTTTAAAAGTATTCTCTATTGTGGCTTAAAAAAATATTCATATTAGAGAGGTTACAATACCATATATATGCACATATGAGATGCCGCCATGCATGAGACGATTTCTATTTTCCAAGCCCCCGGGGAAAAAAGAAAAAATCATATAAAGCATATAACAGACAGAGAGGAAACACAACCCTTTCAGTCTTCCTTTTCACCTCTTTACTTACTCTTCATAGCTTTCTCCCCCCGTCAACACAGATCTAACCACCTCAGCTTCCATCTAACCAGTACCTAACACACACAGAGCCCTGTCTTTTCGTTGTTGTTTCCATTAAATGCCTTCCTCCCTCTGTCGTTACTTCCTTCCCCCTGCATACAGAGCTCAAACTACAGACACACTGTTAGATGCATTCGGGTTGGGGCTGTTGAGTTCTGCTGAGTCCTCTTCTCTCTGCCCTCACAATGTTTGCCATCAAAAACAGATTCGAAGCAGCAAGGCCATGAGTCGGCATGGAAGAAGGGAAGAAATACGAGGTGATGCTTTCAAAACTGCATTACGGTTTCTGTCCTTTGGAGGTTAGTATGATCCACTCCTATAAGGCTCTTTGGTAGAGATTATTTTCTCCCTCTCCCTTTTCCTGTTAGAAGTTTTCCTCAATTCTGACCACTGAGCACTCTCAACCAGGACTTTTCTGAGGCCCACCCTGTTGGTGTCCCAGCAGAGCCATGAAGACCTCACCGGCAGCACACCAGCAACCGTGAAGTTAGGTGTAGCTGTTGAAGTAGGACAGATAGAAATCACCTTCAATACATATGATTAATTTATAGGCTCCAAGGTGGCAAAATCATAGCATCCGTTATGCAGATATATACGGTATTCAAGGGTATCCTCTTTGATAAGGGTGGCATGGCACTTTCAAACACAAGACGAATTTGGGCGTTAGGACCTCTCGCAGAGAGTCCACACTCAGCAGAATTATTACAGCTTTCAAGTTACTTACACTTTCTCCTTCAGACTTGGAGCCTTGTTCCTGTAAAGATTTCTGGAGGTCCTCAATCTGCTGCTGCAATTCTCGGATGCGCTCTTTGCTCAGCCTATTGTAAGACGGATCATATACATTTATTTGTATGGAAAGTCAAAGTAGTTAAGGATCTATAAAGGTGCATTTGTGTAACTGGTGCATTTAATAGTAATAATGAAGGCTGAACAATTATCTGTGGCTAGGTTTAATATATAGTATAGTAGGCTACTTGCAAAGAAATATTTTTTTAAAAAGAAGACATTTATCCAGGAAGTATATACACCCACATGTAAAAATTCAAGATACTTAAGTGCCAGTTGCAAAAGCACATCATTTCTGCACAGTACTCACTGGTAAAAGAAATTAGAAAACTAGCTCAGTTTTCCTACAGTTGTATTTTTAAAAAATTTTTTTAATGTTTATTTTTGAGCGACAGAGAGAAAGAGAGAGAACTATCAAAGGAACAGCAAAGAGAGAGAGGGAGACAAAGAATCCAAAGCAGGCTCCAGGCTCTGAGCCATCAGCACAGAGCCCGATGCAGGACTTGAACACAGGAACCATGAGATCATGACCTGAGCTGATGTCAGATGGTCAACCGACTGAGCCACCCAGGTGCCCCCTTACAGGTGTATTTTTAATGAATGGGAACTAGGTTTCTTTTTGTTTCAGATTTCATAGTGTACTGACAAAGGTCACCGTTTTCCAACCATCTCTTCATAATTTTTTGTTTAAAGAGACTAACACTAGCAACTAATGCAGATTTTTAACTTGGCAAAACCTCATTCTTTAAAACCCTGCTTGAGAATTGCCTCTAATGAGGTTTCCAGCAAGAAAGAGAATCTCTCTCTTTTCATGTATATATGACCCAACACACCTGCCCATTATAATGCCCCATTGTTCGAGTTATCAGATAATGTAATTATCTATTCGTATGTCTATCTTCCTGTTTTAACTTTCTAAAAGCTGAAACTTTGTATCGCCAGTGCTGATATTGAATTGCAGAGGATAGTAATATTTGATGGTCCCTTCACAAAGCTAAAATGTTATTCTTTTTTCAACCACAGTTGATGTAATACTATATATACAAGTTTGAGAAACCAGGTTCAAGTGTATCTAAAATTCCTGGTCTCTAAGATCCAATAAAGGTTGGTCAAATAAAACCAAATACTTTTACTGAAAAATATGCCATATATAAGAGGCAAGTTAGCATAGTGTTTAAGAGTCCAGACTCAGGAGTCAGAATGACAGAAAGTTCAAATGTGCAATCGAGAACTTACTAGCTAGCTTATGACTTTGGATAAGTTACTTAACCTCCTTGAACCTCAGCTTCCTTATCCATAAAAGAGATAATTACAGTCCCTATTTCACAGAGTTACTGTGAGGTTTTCTGAGTTAATACCAAACAAGTGCTTAGAAGGTAATACTATATATTACCTTTAGTAAATAGTTTCTAAGTTACCAGTAAAAGAACTCCTATTTCTCTCTGGGATTTGCATAATAAATATATAATACAATATAACACTTGTGCTTTTAACAATTTAATACTTGTTTTTCGAGACAGTCTTACAATAAATAGTTTTTTCTTAAAAACTTCAGAAACATTGCTAACAGTTTTAAATGACAGCTGTTGAATGAACAGGAATTTTCTTTCCTAAAAAGTTAAGAATGTAGAAAAAATGTAAAATGTATATTTAGAAAAATTTAAAAATAAATTTTGCTTTTCAACATCAGGGAAGTGGCTGGCATACAGTGAACACTTTATCAATGTTATATATTTTTAATATTATAATTTTTAAGCCCCTCCTCAGTATCAGATAAGTACGTCATTTGCTTTAAATACGTTATCTGTGAATCTTCATAACAACCTGCAAATAGGTATCACCTCCAGTTATAGCTGAGGACATTAAGTGTGAATTTAAGTAACTTGCCCAGAACAAAACTGTTAATAGGTTTAAATAGAGGTGGCACTCAAATTTGACTCCACAGTCTATGTTCCATCCAAGCACTGACTGCAATCGAAACCCAGATTGTCATTTACTCATTTGTTAAATTTTCTGAGAATTATGAAGACATATAAATGAAATTCAAGAATGAGAAACCTGGTTACTAAAGTGTGCGAGAAGCAATGGGAGTGAGAGACTAAACTCCTAACTATTTCAATTACGATGTTATCTCCCTCTTCTGTGAGTCAAGATTTGGTGGCTACCTAATGGAATCACTGTGACAATTACAAAAGAGTGGGTCACCTTTGCTCGGTTTCCAGTTCATTCATCTTGCGGTGCTTCTGTTCTAGCTGTTCCTGGAGTTCCTCAATACGTTCATTCTCAGTACCTTCCTGTTGCAAGCGAAGCATCTTATTTTCATGTTGCAGTCGAATAAATACTTCCCTGATGTTGAAAAGAAAATTTATTTTTAAATTTTTCTAAATAATACGTTTTGCTTTTTTTTACATCCTTAGCTTTTTAGGAAAGAAAATTCCTGTTCATTCAATAGCTGTCATTTAAAACTGTTAGCAATGTTTCTGAAAGTTTTTAAGAAAAAGCCTACATATATTGTAAGACTGTCCTGAAAAACAAGTTGTGAATTTTTAAAAGCACAAGTGTTATATCATATTAAATATTTATTATGCAAATCCCAAAGAGAAACAGGAGTTCTTTCACTGGTAACTTAGAAACTATTTACTAAAGGTAATATAGAAACTATTTACTAAAAGTAATATATAGTATATCCTCAGAAAACATAAATTAAAAGCAATAGGTTTAAGAAATCAGTTTGCTTATGGGGTGCCTGAGTGGCTCAGTCAGTTGAAGTCTGACTCTTGATTTCGGCTCAGGTCATGATCTCACAGTTTGTGAGTTCGAGCCCCATATCAGGTTTCACACTGACAGAGCACCTTCACTCGCTCTCTCTCTCAAAATAAATAAATAAACGTAAAAAAAAGAAATCAGTTTGTTTAATATTTTTATTTTTTTAATGTTTATTTATTTTTGAGAGAGACAGAGAGACAGAGAGAGAGAGAGCAAGGGAGGGGCAGAGAGAGAGGGAGACACAAATCCAAAGCAGGCTCCAGGCTCTGAGCTGTCAGCACAGAGCCCAACTTAGGGCTCGAACTCGTGAACTGGGAGATCATGACCTGAGCCAAAGTTGGATGCTTAACCAACTGGGCCCACCCAGGTGCCCCTAGTTTGCTTAATATTTTTAAATGTACTTTCATGATGACAGGCCTATCACTGTCTCTAGATTATTTTTGTTTTCAAAAAAAATCTTTATTAAAAGTTTACATACACATATTTTCTAAAATGCAAATGATAGGAATGATATTAAAGAAAAAAGTAATGTTCTCCTACCTGCCTCCCTAATGCAATTTCTCAGAAGCAACTAATTTCAATTAATCTCAGTTTGTGTTCTTCTGAATGACAGCATCATGACTTTAAACTATAGACTCATATGGCTATTTTAAAGTGATATTAATATCACTGGATACTAACTAACAAGTTGCTTTCCAGTCCAACAGGTAAAGAGCTCTGTCTTAACAACAAAAGTTGAACAAAATGAAAGTCAACAAATTTGCAAACTATACGCTAAGTGAAACAAGTCAGTCACAAAAGGCTGCATATTGTATGACTGTATGTATATGAAATTCTGTAACAAGCAAATGGACAAAGAGTCAACTCTTGGTTGCCTGGGGCTGGAGCTGGAGGAGAAGCAGGAATGAGGAATGACTGCTAATAGGGACAGGGTATCCTTCTGGGGGAATGAAATGTTCTCAAATTAGATGGCTGCACAACTCTAGGTCTACACTAAAAACCACTGAGCTGTACAACTGTAAATGGGTGAGTTGTATCTCAATAAATCTGCTTAAAAGGTAGAATTTGAAGTAATAATTAAAACTCTTACCACAAAAAAGAAAACCATAAAAACTACCAGATTAGTCAAATGCCTACAAGTAAACATAGCAGTAAAATACGAAAATAAAAGCTGGTGAAGAAGAATCTCTAAAATTTATATTTTATTTAACTTCTGCTTAATCCTCCTGCTATATTTGACAGCCCCTTTCCTATTGGCTTCACCCATGTGGATTTAAAGGCCATGTATAAAAAGGGTTTTCCGTAGAGCTTATGGGTAAGGAAAGAAGTTCAACACAGTAAAAGTCATATCATAAAAACCAGAATATCTCATTCAGCAAGTCTGTGAAATTTTACTTCTGATAAGACCTAAAACTGCTAAAGTAGCAATAACAATCTAAGAAGCTCAAGCAGGTGAGACAAGGTATTTTGAGCTCTATGACTCATAAAATGGAACATTTTAAAGGCTAATCATTTTTTTAAAGAAATCACATTTCTAATATTATCAATTAATAGAAACACATTTACCTGTATTCCACAGGCATAATCTCAGCAGCAAGATTCTCAAAACTTTTTGTAGCAGATGCATCTAAACAACAACAATGAAAGATCAACATTTCAGCATTTCTATCATTAAAAAAAAACTTTCAAAAATCCAACAAAATTCACCTGTTTGGTTTAGATGATCTTGTTGTACTTGTGAACATCGAAGCTCTTCATTCGTTTCTTTCAGAGTATCACGTTGTTCTATTAGTCTCTAAAAAAGAATTGTTTACATGAGCAAAACAATTAATTGTTTCCACAAGAAATGTACTTTATGGTTATAACAATTTATCTTAGCAAACTAATTTCCTAATTGTTGCTTAGTTATTTAAAAATGACAATATTTGGGGCGCCTGGGTGGCTCAGTTGGTTAAGCGTCCGACTTCGGCTCAGGTCATGATCTCACAGTCTGTGGGTTCGAGCCCCGCATCAGGCTCTGTGCTGACAGCTCAGAACCTGGAGCCTGTTTCGGATTCTGTGTCTCCCTCTTTCTCTGACCCTCCCCTGTTCATGCTCTCTCTCTCTCTGTCTCAAAAATAAATAAATGTTTAAAAAAATAAATAAATAAATAAAATAAAAAAAATAAAAATGACAATATTTTAGTTTTAGTGCTAAATCACGTAAATAATCTTTATACGACACAAATCTTGTGATTTCAAAGATAATATACCTTTGAACCAAACTGATGTAATTATGCAACAGAGTACAAATATGCAACTGTGGAGTAATTAGTAAAAAGTATGGACTCTGGAGGCAAATAGATCGTGGCTTGAATTCCAGGTTCCCTATTTCCTAGTTAAATTATGCAGGGTGAGTTATTTAGTTCTTTGGCTTTAGGATCCACACCATCAAAATGGAAATGCTGATACTTAGATCCTTGCAAAGGTGTTCTGAATAGTGAGCGAGGTAAAGTTTGTGGTTATTTTAAGAATTGATGAGGGAGCTCCTGGGTGGCTCAGTCAGTTAAGCATCCAACTTCGGTTGAGGTCATGATCTCATGGCTCATGAGTTCAAGTTCATGTCGGTCTCTGTGCTGATAGTGTGGAGCCTGGAGCCTGCTTCGAGTTCTCTGTCTCCCTCTCTCTCTGCCCCTCCCCTGCTCAAGCTCTGTCTCTCTCTCTCTCTAAAATGAATCAACATAAAAAAAAAAAAAGAATTGATGAGCCATTATTGATTTTTAACATTAGAGTTGACTGTTTCTTTTTTACTTTTATGGGTTCTGACAAACGTATAATGTATCTATCACTACAGTCTCATGGTCAATTGATTTTTAACAAGGGTATCAAGACAATCCAATAGGGAAAGAACAATAGTGCTGGGACAACTGAATACCACTCAGAAAAGAATGAAGTTGAGACTCCTATCTTATACCATATACAAAAATTCAAAATTTGTCACAGAATAAATATAAGAGCTAAAACTATAAAACTAAAAGAAAACAAAAAAACACAAATCTTTATAACCTCACATTATTCAATGATTTCATAGAAATAGTACCAAAAAATACACAAAAGAATAAAATGGCTAACTCTGATTTCATCAATGAAAAACTATTCTGCTGCAAACCATACCATCAAAAAAGTAAGAAGACCTGGAGCCTGTTTCCGATTCTGTGTCTCCCTCTCTCTCTGCCCCTCCCCCATTCATGCTCTGTCTCTCTCTGTCCCAAAAATAAATAAACGTTGAAAAAAAAAAAAATTAAAAAAAAAAAAAAAGTAAGAAGACAACTCACAGAATAAAAGAACATATTTGCAAATCATATATCTGAGAAGGAGCTTATGTCCAGAATATATAAAGAATTCTTACAACTCAATAATAAAAAGGCAAATAATTTAAATAGTATGTGAATAAGTGATTTGAAGAGATAATTTCTTCAAGGAAGATATACAAATGGCCAACAAGTACATGAAAAGATGCTCAAATTCGTCAGTCATTACGGGAACACAATGGCATACCACTTCATAGTCACTAAGACAGCTAAAATTAAAAGGCTGGTAAGTGTTGGCAGGGATGTGGAGAAATCGGAAACCTTCACAAATTGCTGAGAATGAAAAATGGTTCATCTACTTTAGAATACAGTCTGGTATTTCCTTAAAAGGTTAAACGTAGTTATCATATGATCCAGCAGTACCGTTCGTAGGTATATACTCAAGAGATGAAACACATGTCAACCTAAAAACTGCAAATAAACGTTCATAGCCACGTTGACTGTTTAATAGGCAAAAAGCAGAAATAGCCCAAATGTCCATAAAATGATGAAAGGATAAATAAAATGTGGTATGTCCACAGAATAGGGTATTATTCAGCATGAAAACAAAGTACTGATTCATACTACGAAATGGATAAACTTTGAAAGCATTAAGCTAAATGAATGAATCCAGTCACAAAACCCACAAAGTGTATAATGACATATTCTGGACAGACTGGGCAAATCTATAGAGAAAGACAGTAGAGTAGTGGTTGCTGAAGCTGGGCGGGAGGGAACCAGAACAGAGAGCAGCTGCTAGTCGGCACACTGATGGGGTGAGGAGAGTGTTCTAAAATCTGACTGTGGGGATGGCTGCACAACTACAAATGTACTAAAAACTGCTGCATGGTACACTTTAAGTAGGCAAAATTGATGGCATATACATTATATCTCAATAAAGCCATCAAAAAAATCCCATCTATGGTGCCTGCTCTCAAGGAGCCAACGGTCTAGAATGGGAACGCACGCACTGAGACATAGGGGCCTTGCCTCTGTGACTCCATCTTCCCTTGGGAAGGAAAGTAACGAAACTGTAGGGTGAATTCTTTCTACTTCCTTTTACACCAACACTCTAATTTGGAGAAAGACAGAAGAACTGACTGATGTGACTTCCAATCTTAGAATAGCAAGGATAATATTAAAAACTAAAAGAAGATAGGCGTATAACTTATCAACTGTATTTATGTTTACCTCTTTTTCCTTAAGTAAAGCTTCATGTTTTTCTTCAAGCCGCTTCATTTCAAATGCTAGTGTATCTGCCCTTTTGGATTCAGAGGAAAGTTTATTGTGAAGATCTTGAACCTTTTGTCGAAAACAAGGGTATATAATATTAATAGTTTTTCAGAGGTCAATAAATGAGAAACTGATTGGAAATAAAACTTAGACGAAGAATATAATCTAGTAATCCTCAATACTTGTGAAAATAGCATGTGGATAAGAGTTAACATAAATTTTAAAATACTCAAATAATAATTTAATAAAAAAATCATTCTTGTACTCTACTGTTTCTCTAGGTTGCTTGATAAACAGCTAAACAGAATATTACCGGCTATAGCTCCATTCTCTAGGCAATTATTATTAGTTACCAGAAATGCTAATAATAAGCAGTAAAATGCCTCCCAATATATACAAGCTCAGAAGAGAATAAAAAGGGGAAAGACCTAGATAACTCAAACTCAACTATCAATCCTGGAATTAAAATTACAGGTAGGAGAAATCTGTCATCATAATAAGCTCACAGCTGGTTATAGGCAATGTTCTTCACCTCTCTATCATTCTTAAAGTATCAGAAAGAATAAGAAAGTTGAGCTCTTTCAGCTACAATGATTAAAAAAAATTGACATATTTTCTTACCTGCCTCTTGTACGTTTCTAATTGTGTACGTGCTGCATTTGCCTTCTTTAATTCTTCTTCTAAGCTGACTGTGTTATGCATATACATCATGTTTGTTTCTTGTAAAGTTTTCACCTGCTTGCGAAGGTCATTCAGATCTTGTAATTTCTGACGATACATCTCGACCGTTGATTCTAGTTTATTAGCTTTATCAGAGGTAGCCCTATAATAAAGCTACATGTTACTGGGTAAAAGCTAGTAAATGCACATTAACATTTCTATTCTGGCTCTAAAATTAGTCAGCTAGATTAACTATCAATTGGCTGAAACAACAGAAAAGAAAATCGGACAGACAGCAAAAGAATCAAACTGTATGAGAACTTTAGAAAAAGACTCAAGTCCAGTGTGGAACCTTTTTGTTATAAAGGTATCAAAACAAAAATGCCTTAAATTTGACACACTAAATTATCAAACCGTTTCATACAGCACAATGTCTAAAAAAGAATGGTTTTGTAAATGTAACTGAACAATTCCAAGCTTCTCTGAAGCTTACAGGCCAATTGTGCTTTGTGTTTAACATTTAGTGCAGTTTTATTCTAAGTATTTGATATACTTAGGTAGTTGACTTATAATTTGTTTGACAAAGCACATCCCTTTGGAGTTGTGCTTACCTGGCCAACTAGAGCAAAAATAAATACATAAACCCAATCACTTTCCATCACATGCAAGTTCAAATGAATGGTAGGAAGATTTTGTTTCAAATGGACATAAAAACTGGGCAACAAAATGGCTAATTAAGAAAATTTAACAGAAAAGGCCCAGTAGGTTGAGGGTCTGACTTCAGCTCAGGTCATGATCTTGCAGTTCCTGGATTCAAGCCCCATGTCGGGCTCTGTGATGACAGCTCAGAGTCTGGAACCTGCTTCGGATTCTGTCTCCCTCTCTCTCTCTGCCCCTCCCCTGCTGATGCTCTGTCTCTCTCTCTGACTCTCGAAAGTAAATAAAATATTTTAAAAATTTTTTTAAAAAAGAAAATTTAACAGAAAATATAAAGAGCATATGGATAGTCTGTTTGCTTGACTAACAATTCATAGGAAAAGCTAAATATAAATTTTATATTGTCAAAGACAGTAAGAGAACCTTGGGATAACCCTGAAATAAATGTTAAGATACTTACCTATATCTATTTTATATCAAATGCCAAAATATGGATTGTGAGAATACTTTCCCTCATGTAAAAAGTTCACAAAATAAACTAATGAGTACAAGGAGATGAAGCTAAACGTATCTAAAAGTAATTCAGTTTACACAATCTTAAGAAAAAGATATCACCCCCCCCCTCCCCCAAACGGGCTCTGTGCTGTCAGATATGCTTGAGATTCATTCTTTCTCTCTCTCTCTCTCTCTGCCCCTCCCTGGCTGTGTGTGTGCTCACTCTCTATCTCTCTCAAAAAAAGAAAAAGGTATCATTTTGGGTTTACAAATTCTAATATGAAATTGTGCTAACAAAGATTGAATATTATCCTTAAACTGCAATTACTATCAACAAGCATAAATTAAGTAAAGACTAGGAGCCTGGAAAAAACTGATCAGTACTTGATATGTAGAAATAACCCTACGAATCCCTGATTAAAATATGGAATACTGAAATGACTAATAACTTAGAAGCGACATAATTATATTCAGACATGGCATACCTAAGGACATCTATTTCATCTTTCAGGGCTCTTGTTTCTTCAGCAAGACTAGTCAGTTCATCATTCCTATGTTGAAATTCAATTAGTTGCTTTTCAAGTTCTTCACAGTGAACACGATAATCATCTTTTGCAGCTTCAAGCCTTGCATAAACAAAATAAGTATTTATAATGTAATTTCCATTATTTGTTTTCTGAGACATGAGCTTAGCAAGACATACTTTTAAAATGTTCTTTAAAATTCTACACTTAAAAGAAAGACTAAAAGAATAAGACACTTCTGGCTCCCGGGTTTAAAACTGGCTGAGAATAAACTAATGTTCTGAATTTTCATTTTCACTTCTGAAATATGGTGCTTGGTTATCACTAGTTCTAAAAGGGGTTTTAATCTCAAAAGGTGAAGAGAAAATGTATAGATATATAATTACTCAAAAATATACATCACGTGTGAAATGGTAAAATATTAACTCTAAGTAGACTATGATAAGTTATGGATAAATACTTCAAACTCTATGGTAAAAACAAAAAGTAAGAAGATGCGGAAGTCTGGTGGCTCAGTCAGTTAAGCGTCTGACTCTTGAACTCAGCTCAGGTCATGATCTCACAGTTCATGAGTTTGAGCCCCATGTCAGGTTCTGCACTGATGGTAAGGAGCCTGCTTGGGATTCTGCTCCTCCCCAACTCGTTCGTTTTTTGTTTTTTTTTTTTCCTCTCTCTCGCTCTGTCAAAATAAATAAACTTTAAAAAAAAAGGAAAAAGGCAATACAGTGTTTAATATCAAATATTAAAAAAATATTTGATTCCAAAAGGATGCAGGAAAGGAAGATAAAGGAAAGGAATAGATATGACAAATGAAAAACAGCAAATTGACAGACCTAAATACAACCATAACAAAAATTACATAAAAGGCCAATAGATTAAACACACCAAATGAAAAGGCAGAGACTATCAGACTAAACGAAAAAGGCTCAAATATACATTAATTATACAAGGGATATTTTAAACATAAAGACACAGATTAAAAGTAAAAGTATTTAAAAACACCATGAAAACAGTAAGCAAAGGAAATTGGGGTGGTTATGTTAACATCAAACAAAATAAATTTTAAGACAAAAAAAGTATTACAAAGAAATGTTTCATAATTATAAAAGGGTCAATTACTAGAAAGCCATATCATCAATGTATATATACACCTAAAAATAGTTTTAAAATACATGAAACAAAAACTGATAGAATCAAGGGTAGAAATCCACAATCATTGTTTAATACCAGTCTCTAATGAATGACAGAACTAAACAAACAAACAAAAAAAACTAAACATAAAAATACAGAAGAGATCTGAACATTATTAACCAACATGATTCAGTTGACATGTATAGAACATGTCAGTCAAAAATGACAGAACACACATTTTTGCAAGTGCACATGTAACACTAATCACAATGAAACATGATGAGCAGTAAGTATTAATACATATCAAAAGACTGCAATCCCATGCAATATGTTCTCTAACCATAAGAGACTTAAATTAGAAATCAGTCACAATAAGAAGTCTAGAAAAGCCTTAAATACTTGGAAATTAAACAGCATGTTTCTAAACAACCCACAAGTCAAGGAAGAAATCACGAAGGAAACTGGAAAATAATTCAGACAGAATAACAACAGAAAGACAACCAGTTAAATTTGGGGAACGTGGCTAAACCAGTGCTTGGAGGAGAATTTACAATTTTAAAGGCTTATATATTAGAAATGAAGAAAGTCTTAAAATCAATCCAAATTTCAACCTTAAGAGGCTAGGAAAAGAAGAGCAAATTAAATCCAAAGTAAATAAAAGGAAAGAAAGAAAGAACAGAGATGTACAACTAATAATACGGAAAGCTAATAAAGTGAATAGATTAATAACATTGATGAAACCCTAGTAAGAGTAATCAAGAAAAATGAGAAAAAATACAAATTACCAATACCAGGAATGAAAAAGCAAGCATCAGTATAGCTCCTACAGTCATTAAAAGGACAATGAAAGAATATTATGAACAACTTTATGCCAACAGATTCAACGTCTTAGACAATATAAGCATATACCTTGAAAAGCACAACTTATCAAACTGACATAGATGAAACAGAAAATCTAAGAAGCCCTATGAGCACTGATGAAATTATATTGTCATTAAAAGCTCTTTCACAAAGAAAACCATAGGCCCAGATTGTTTAATATCATTCACACATAAACTCTTTCAGAAAACAGGAGAGAATTCTTCCCAATTATTCCATGAGACTAGCAGAACTCTGACAACCTAAAAAAAGGCATTACAAGAGAAAAAAGTTATAGACCAGTATCTATTATGAAGACAACCAAAAAAAAAAAAAAAATTCTCTCAATCTATAAGCAAACTGAATCTAGTTAATATATATGCAGAATAATAAGTATGACCAAAGTGGTCTAACCCTGAAATATAAGATTGTTCAACAATCAAAAAATAAAACAATCATAATGAAAGAATGAAAAAGAAAACCACACTGTCATTTCAAGATGTAGAAAAATCATTTGACAAAAACAATTAGTAATAAAAACTCTTAGCAAGCCAGAAATAAAGGGGGAATTCCTTCAAACAGAAAAAAAAACACATTAAAAAACTTTACAGCAAGTATTATACTTGATGGTACTTAATTGAACATTTCCCCCCTAAGACCTGGAATAAAGTAAGATGTCTTCTCTTGTTCAATGCAAGAAAAATAAATACAGGGCAGAAATAATAAAAGGAAGATGTAAAGCTCTATTAATAGATTAGATGACTATGGATGCCTTAGAATTTTCTACATAAACCATCTTCTAGAATCAATAAGTGAAGACATAAAAGTTTCAGAAGACATAAAAGTTTCAAAATAAAAGCTTGAGTTTCAATATATAAAAATGAATTGTACCTATTAGCAGCCACTTTTCAGAATAATTTTAATTGTATTGGTAATAGCATCTACATGGGAATAAAGTTAACAAAACACAAAACTTCTCTGCGAGAAACAACACAATATTGCTGGGAGAAACTAAAGACTTAAATAAATGAAGATACCATGTTCATAGACGGTAATTCTCAATATAGCTAAGACATTAATTTTACAGAACCTAAATCATAATCACAAAAGGTTTTTTTAAATGGAAATTGACTGACAGATGTGAAAATGCAAAAAGACTTGGAATAGCCAAAACAAATTCTGAAAAGAAAGAACAAAGTCGGAATACTTATACTACCTGATTTTAAACTTACTTTAGAGCTAAAGTAATCAAGATCACATCATACAGGCATAAAGACAATCTGATCAATAGAAAACAACTAGAGAGTCTAGAAGATGAACCCAATTTTATGATACCATTTTTCATGAAGATACAAAGCAATGTGGAGTAAAATTAAAATATCTTCAATGATGCAACTGTAATGACTAGATATCCATATGGAAAACAAAAATAAAAATAGGGACGCCTGGGTGGCTCAGTTGGTTAAGTGTCCAGCTCTTGATTCTGGCTCAGGTCATGATCTCACATGAATAAATAACAAATAACAAAATAACAAATATTTGTTTGTTATAAACAAATAATAACAAATAACATAACAAATAACATAACAAATATAACAAATAAAAAATAACAAAATAAATAAAAAATAAAAATAAATAAAGCTTGACCTCTATACCTTAAACCATTGTTTTAGAAAACAATTCAAGATGGACTATAGCCTTAAATGTAAAAGATAAAACTGTGAAGTTTCTAGAAGAGCATAATAGAGAGTATCTTCATGGCATGGAAGTAGACAAAGATTTCTTGGACAATACACAAAAAACACTAATATTAAAAATATTGATAAATCAGACATCATCTAAGTTAAGAACTTTTCCTCTTTGAAAGACCCCATTTAAAAAATGAAAAGGCAAGTCACAGAATGAGTGAAATATTACTATGCATATATCTGACAAAAGGATTTGTACCCAAATTTTTAAAACCTCCTACAACGAATTGATAATGACAAACAACCCAATTTAAAAACAGCTCAACAGTGTGAAGAGACACTTCACAAAGTAAGATATACTGCCAATAAGCACTTGAAAAGGGGCTTATCACATCATTTGTTGTCAGAAAAATGCCAATTAAAGCCATAATGAAATACTACTACATTTTCCCTGAAATGTTTAAAGTTAAAAAGACAGATAAGAACAAAATATCCTACCAGACAGAACAATTAGAGCAATAAGCAGCAAACTCTGCTCATAGAGTATAAAATGTTATCGCCGCTTTGGAAAACGGTTTGGCAGTATCTTTCACAATTAAACAGCTAGTGCATAACTCAGCAATACTGCTGTATATATTTACCAATGGGAAATAAGAAAACATATGTCTTTAAAAAGTCTTGTATTATAATGTTCAGACTAGTTTTACTTATATTAACCCCAATTGGGAAACCCAAAATGCCCATCTAAAGGGAAATGGATAAATAAAAGTGTGGTATAATGTAGAATAATTCCAAATATTTGAATACTACTTAGCAATAAAAAATAATGAATTACAGATACATTCAAAACATAAATGAAGCTCACAAAAATGCTGAGCAAAAGAAGCCAATCACCAAGAAGTTCATGCTGCATTATTCAATTTATATGATGCTCTAGATTAGAGAAAACTAACCAATGCTGAAAAATACTCAGAAGAGTAATTAGCCTCTGGGAGGTAGGGGTTGACTGGGAAGAAGCATAAAAGAACTTTTTTCAGTGATTGAAATGAACTATATATTGATAAAAGTGTGATAACACAAATGTATGCCTTTGTTAGCACATTAAATTGGACGCAGTATTTTTTCATTTCACAACATGTAAATGTTACCTTGTAAAAGAACCATAAACATACTGAAGTCTAATAATATTTTGTATTAAAAAGGTAAGACTGCAATTCTTAAATTGCTTTCTATGTGTTTTAGGATTAAGTATATGAGAATATATGTTCAGGAAAATGGGAGCCAGGTTTCTCACCACTGGAGGAGTTGACAATATGGAAGTGCAGATCAGAATGAACCCCGAAGACAGGGGACTAAAAGGAAAGATGTCAATATGAACTCACTGTTCATACTGAGAAATAGAATAAATGCAGACATGTGTATATTCCAGCGTGTGGACACAGGCAAGTGTGAACGTCGGTCGTAGGAACCTGTGCTAGTGTATTTCCTAGCTCTGTACTCCAAAGTGGCCTAGAAGCAAGGACCAAAGCACTCATTTGGAGCACAGGTCTTTGTTTCTAAATAACATTCTCCACTAGAAGGAATTAAAAATCCTTGGAGAAATGGCTGACTGCAGAGTCTGGAAAGAAGGAGAATGAGTCTAGAATATTTTGTTGTGCAGGAAAGTAAGAACGTGCTCAAAGGATAGTGACAGGTTGGAAAGGACACAGGGGCCAACTGAAAGGATTCCCAGTGGTCGAATCTGGGATAATTCCAGCATCAAATAATTGATGACAGTAATGGATGTGTAGTCCATTGAGTAAGAATAATACTAAATGCAATGCATGATCCTGGATTGGATTCTGAAACGGGAAAAAAAATAGCTCTACAGGACAATGAAACAACTACTGGAATTTGAATACAATCTGTGGATTAGATGGTAATATGTATCAATGGCAAATTCCCTAATTTTAATCACTACACTGTGGTTTATAAGAAAGTATTCTTGTTTTAGGAAATGTATGCCAAAGTATACAGGGATAAAAGTGCATGTCTCCAGTGTACTCTCAAGTGGTTCAGGAAAAAATATATGCATCTGTAAGAATATGTAGAGAGACCGCTAAAACAAATGGAAAACACTGCCAAACTACTGCAGAATCTGAGCAAAAGATATAAAGGAGTTTTTTGTGCTATTCTTGCAAGTGTTACTGTGTTTGTTTGAAATTATATTTTAAAAAAGTAACAAAAAATACATACAGTACAATTAGAGTGCCTCTTCCCAAGGCCTTATAGAGTCCAAGGCTAGGCTACTAGCACACAAGAGACAGTGTTTATTAAAGGTAGGATGTGAGGCGCCTGGGTGGCTTAGTAGGTTGAGCAACCAACTTCGGCTTGAGGTCACGATCTCACGGTTTGTGAGTTCAAGCCCTGTGTTGGGCTCTGTGCTGACAGCTCGGAGCCTGGAGCCTGCTTCAGATTCTGTGTCTCCCTCTCTCTCTGCCCCTCCCCCACTCATGCTCTCTGTCTCAGAAATAAACATTAAAAAAACATTTAAAAAAATAAATAAAAAATAAAGATGTACACCACCTTTTTTTTCAAAGAAAAAATACAAAAATTTAAATAGAAAGCACCTCTTTAGGTTAAGATTTCCATTTTTTCCATTTATTATCAGGTTCCCTCTCCTATGTAAGAAACACCCCATTCCCCCCAGATCTCGGCAGTCATTCCCTTAAACTCCTATTGGACTTGCCTATGGCCTTTATTTGGCCCTAATCACAAATTATTTTGAACTGCTTTCTTTTTATACACATATCCCACTTGCCTAACTAGATTGCAAGCCCCATGAAGGCAGGAACTATTTACACCATTTGATATTTTCAGAGCTTCTATTTTCAGTGTTCTAAGCATACTATAAAGTTATAGCATGCTATAGCACACTATAAAATGCTTAATAATTCATCACTGATAGGACTTCTTAACTCCTGGTTTAACAGAAATCCATGGAATGGTTTTTACTAAAAATGCTACCTGAAGTTTTCTTCCTGTAATTGTTCTAGTTGTAACTGTGCATGAAAATACTTTTTTGCAACCATTGTATTTGGATCATCAAAAGATCCATCCAACTGGTCAAGTTTTTCATTCATCATCTCATTCTCAGAAACTAATGAGTTCTTTTCATCTTGAAGTGCAGTCACCTAAAAAACAAATACACAAATATAAGCATCAATAGCAAAAAAACTTAAGAGTCCAGAGCCCCACACTGCTATGTGACCAAGCCATTAAATTAGCTTGGTCAATCAGACAACATAATTTCTAAGGATCCTTCCAAAGCTGGATCCTAGACCCTAGGGGTCTAGGATGTTTGAGTCAAACAAAAGAAATCAAAGTAATTTGGTTACTACAGAGAAAACCGACTTAAAACATACAAGGAGAATATCTTCAAAATGTTATGCTTGCCCTAGTTTCGGTAAGAAAATTTTTCTGAGTCTTTAAAATCTGATGTACTGATAAGCTTTGAAAAATTAATTTGTTCCTCTTTTAGTTATAAATTTACTATTAGGATGCTGTTACCTAATAAGCTAAAATACACACACATGCACAAGTTATTTTAGGTTCACAGCAGAAAATTATCAGTTACATATCATGTCTTCAGAGACAAGCACATTATTTGGTTAATGAATCAGTAACAAAAAGCTGAACTAAATCCATTTGCACATTGTGACTGTTTGCTTATAATTTAAAATGGCTAAAAATTTAGAATCACATCGATATCAGTACCTGATACATTTTCACTTTACTTACATATTAATGCAACAAACATGATTTGCTTCAGTTCTTTTTCTTTTCCATTTAAAAACATCTTTTAAAACCTTTTTAAAAGGCTGTAACCTGGTCATATGTAAGACCAGAAGTTTACGTATGATTATATTAAGCTTCCTTTGAAAAAAAGTTGCCCTATTATGATTTTGAACATATTACTACATAGGTTTGCGATTGTTTTTTCAATAGATGTAATTAATTCAACCCAGTTATGTGAAGGAGGCTGTATACCGACACAGTGAGCTACTAATAGGAAATTAAAAGCAAGTGAGTGCCTTCAACACCATATAGGCAAGTTACAAATACTTGCCTTTGACCAACACAACGACCAACACAATGACCAATGGGCAATGACCAACACAAAGGCTCAGAAAAGTCTTCCTGGGAAGACTACAGGAGAAAGCAATTTTTCTCCCTAAATTCAATGCATGTATCTATCCTTGCCAAGCAAGCAGTTTAGTGACTATTACCTGTCATGTACAACCCTAAATGACTGAGATATGGAAAAGGAGGAGAGTTTGTACCCTTAGCATCCTTATGGTAAAAATGTAAATAATTACACAACAGGAAATGTTCAAAGTGCTTTGGTGGAAACATACCATAGGGTAGGACATGGGACACAAAGAAAAGAAAATCTCATTCTAGCTGGAGGGAAGAGGGTGTCACAAAAAGATCCACAAAAGAGAAACAATACCCTCAGTCTTCTAACCTGTGTAAGAACCACATAAATAAGGTAGGTAAGGGCAAATTCAGTTTTCAACACCTGGTGTAACCAACCTGGGTCCTATCCATGTTTCGCAGTGTGGCTCCAGAGCTACCTTTAACCACAGACGTGAAGGAGAAGGTAGTAAACATGCAAATTCCTTGCACACCCTCCCTCCCATCTATGACCCAGAATGTCCAGTGGTGGTTCTACACATCTTCAACAAGTTCCATAGGTTCATTATGTACCTGCCTTTATCCTTCTCTGTTTTTATTTTTCTTCTCTATTTCTTTGTTTCTCTCTCCTTTGTTGCTGTGTCGAATTATTTAAAAATGAGACAGAAAAATTCAAAAAGCTAAAAAAAAAAAAAAAACCACGCCATTTTCTTACATTACCCAGATTTAACGTAACACTTGTGTCCTATTTGCTTATTTAAACAAATATATGGGTTGCCTGGATGGCTCAGTTGGTTAAACACCCAACTCGTGATCTCAGCTGAGGTCTTGATCTCAGGGTCATGAGTTCAAGCCCCACATTGGGCTCTGCACTGGGCACGAAGCCCACTTAAAAAAATAAATAAATAAAAATGTCATCACATTAAAGTTTGAAAATCACTGCCTCAGATATAAACGTATCTTGTACAATGGTGGACAGGAGCATGTCTTCTCTAACGTACCCCAGGCAAGAATGGCTGACCACTGCTACGGCATTATTACCGCAGCAAGTGAAGGACTGCATCCGACTGCTGCCGGGGGTCACGAATGGTGGCTGGAAGGGCAGAATAAGAGCTACTGGCAAACGTCACAATTTGCCTGAAGGTCCCATAATATCCTGATTGGAACGGAGTTCCTCAAAACTTCACATCCAAATATCACATGGAGTTCTTCTTTCTTTTTTAAGTACACATAATCAGACCTGCCTCCTGATTTACTGAATCAGAATTTATGACCATAATTTGCACAGAACCAACACAGTTCTATCTTTGAAAGGATTCAAGCTTCACCAGATCCTTCCCCACAGAATCTCCACTCTTGCATTCTTTATTTCGATTAAAACATGTTTGCTAGCTAGACTCCGTCAACAAGAAGTTTTTTCAAGAACAGCTCGTGAGTCCGCATCTGAGCTCTTCATCTGGCCACGATGCCGCCTCCCTAAGCACTCGGTAGATACTGCTCTTCCAAATTCTGGTACTGAAGTTGTAGGGAAGCCTGATGGTCTGGTCTTTGTGGGTGATTTGCCTCTTCTACCTGAACAACCAAGGACTCGTTCTTCTCCTATTCATGAAGTTCAATGGCTTACCTAGGATAAAGCCTAGTGTCTCCCATTATTCGGTGATTAGTTTCTGTGCATCTGCAATTTTCTTTTAAACCTCACTTTGTTCTCTTCACGCCCCATCTATTTTACTGATGTGTTCTGAGGAAGCTGTTCCACAACATGAAGCAAACTTTATTTTTCTAAGCTCGGCTGAAGTCTTTTACGTGCACTTTAGTCTGCACTGTTTGCACGGATGTCACGCTTCTATTCTTTCCATCTAACTCGTGCTTTGTTGGCAGTCAGGATACACCGGATGTTCCAGTGTGGGCTGAAGACTCCTCGACACGTCTCCACTCTACTGAAGATCCAGTGTGCCTTCCTCTCTCATTATGGTGGAGGCTGTTCTCCCTCCACACCATTCCACAGCCTTGGGAATGGTCAGGGAAGGAGGGGGCAAGCTGAGGCAAGGCGCAGTCTTTACGACACCTGGGCTACACTCTCACTTCTGAGGTTTAAATACCTTCCACCAGAGTGCTGAGCAGTGTCTCCCACTCCCAGGGAGGAAATCCTTTGGACATCAGCCCTCTCCCCAGTGCAGTGTGTAGCTCTACAGACTGCCTATCAGGAGTCAGGCCCGTAGTGTCTTAGCTGCTCCTCCCCAGTCCAGTGAAAGAAAACAAAAGAATCAAAGGGTGACTCTCCTGTGTAGACCG
Organism: Lynx rufus; assembly: GCF_022079265.1. NCBI lineage: Eukaryota > Metazoa > Chordata > Mammalia > Carnivora > Felidae > Lynx > Lynx rufus. The sequence continues at coordinate 173,793,590 of NW_025814834.1, forward strand.
CAGGGAGAAGTATCGAGATTCCCGTGGATCCCCCTGCGTGGGTCAGGGATGAGGAAAGGGGAACAGATGCTCGCTATGCAGCACTTCTGTCAACGTCACATGCCTGCTTCCTTCCTTGACTGTCGGTTTTTTGACTTCACAAGTTACGTCCTTTTTCTTGTTTACCTGTCCTTGGTGCATTTCTGTGCAGCTTATTTTTCTTTTTTTGCTACATTTTGTCAGGTATTAAAACAATCCCCTCTGCCCCAATTCAAAAACAACTCTCAAGTAACATATGATTAAAAGTAAAGATTTCTCAAAAACAAATTCCCTTATGGGGCGCCTGGGTGGCTCAGTCGGTTGAGCGTCCGACTTCAGCTCAGGTCATGATCTCACAGTCCGTGGGTTTGAGCCCCACGTAGGGCTCTGTGCTGACAGCTCAGAGCCTGGAGCCTGCTTCGGATTCTACACCCCCCTTTCTCTCTGCCCCTCCCCTGCTCGTGTTCTGTCTCTGTCTCTGTCAAAGATGAATAAACATTAAAAAAAATGAAAAAAAATGTCCCTTATAAAATTGGGATATATGTCATGTGAACCTATGTGGATTCTATGTTGTTAATTAATTACTTTTTGTTCTATTATATAATCATTCATTTCCTGTGTGCAGATAATCTGAGGGTTGATTCTATTTTAATACTAGAATCAAAATGCTAAAACTTGAGTTGTCTGTACTTTACTGCTAAAATCAGGTGATCACATGCTCTTCACTGTGTATAACAAACACATCTTCTAACATAGAATTGTGTGTTTTTATCAAATAAGAATTTCTAGAAAATGTACAGAGATCCTACATAAGACTGCTAAGGCCTGAATGATTCAATCCTCTGTTCTTTATATCAGGTATTCTGGCAGGTGAATAAGATCTTATTTGGCAATAACACATCTCAGATGCTTTGTATGTGTGTATGCAATTGTTGTAACGTGTGACATAACTGTGGCCAAGAAACATGAAAGAAGAACATATAGAAAGCCCCCTAATTTTGAGGTACTGGCTTTGTTCAAATATAAACACTAACTCTTTTCAAACACAGAGGGACTGATTTTTTAAAGAATGACATTAAAAGACCAGAACTGCAGTGCTGTCACTGTCCTAAGTAGCTGAGTCACTGTGACCTAGTCACTTCTCTTTTCCTTATGTGCAAGACTTTACGGATTAGAAATATTACCCAGCCCTGTCAGTCTAGATCTTTATCTCATCAAGCCAGGATGATGCCTCACAACCCTTGTTCCTTGTCTTCTTACTTTTCAGAGAGTAAATTATTTATGTAACTCATTATTTGAACAAAAACGTGCAGTTTACATTTAGCACATTATACCAGTACACTTACCCTTTTGCATAATTTTTTAAGACTTACTGCATAACTTGTGCGTTTGCACTTTTCATATAACAATAACAACAATACGCGCAAATACACATAGTGCTTATGTGCGTCAGGTACTACTCTAAGTGCTTAATGCATAGTAACTCATTTAATCCTCATAAAAACACTCTGGGAGATACACACTATTATCACAACACTTCTCAAGAGAGAAAACTGAACTATAAAGAAATTAAGTAATTTGTTTGAGAGGATACAACCATCTGAATATAGGTGGGCTAGTGTGACCATCTACCCTATTAAACGTTAACTATTGTCTCTCATGCCGAGTTTATTTTGCTAACATGTACATACATGTGAATATAAGAATTATATACACATGGATTCAGATACATGTACATGTTAGCAAAACAAACTTGGTACCTGCATTTAACTGGGAAGGGGAGAAAAGCACTTCTAAATACTTCCATAAATGACCTCATTTAAATATTCGCTCTACGCAGTAGATACTTGAATTTCTCCTTTTTACAAAAGAAACTAAGGGCTCATCTAAATACTTGAAATTCCACAATTAAAATGATTTTCTCAAAGAAATAATCACCAATTTTCAACTCAAAGAGAAAAGTAACTAGGAAGTTCATGCTTGAATGTTCAAGCCTATAACAAACACTTTAAAATTTCCCTCCCTGGAATGGAACCCCTCCTCCAAGCCACTGTGCCAATGAATTATTTACAATAAAACCTCCATAAACTTAAAGAGGAAGTTTCCCTCGGATGGGTTTCTCTTCTGCACCTGCATATCCAGTTCTTGGCACCTTTGCCTCAGTTCTTCCTTTTCCGCTAGTGCTTCTTGAAGTTCTTCCAAGGCCCTTTTAAGCTGAAACAGAAAACGTTCTGACTCTTAGAAAGATGTGTTCTGACACAAGTTGAAAAATATGTGTATGTACACATAGACACGGACATTCAAATTCATCAACAAGTCTACTCTCTTTAAGTCTCCATTTGAACCTTTCTAGGGTTACTATGCAAATTAGACAGCATAGGAAAAGCAGTCGGCACAGGGTCTCTGGGAGGTAGTGGACAGTCAATAAATAAGCGACTACTAGTCAGAGTGAGGGGGAAGATTTTAAGAGGGTGACCAGACGCAAATGGACAGTTGTGTGAAAAAGGTGTTTGGTCATGGGAGAAGGTGCTGATTAGTATAAAACAATGATGAAGACCTAACTGCAGATGGAAACCATGCATCTATAGTGACCTCAATTCAAATAAATGGCTGTGCTTTTCTCTAACAGAGCTCAGCTGCATGGATGCTGCAGTAAAGAAGGGCACTCATTATTGTTTTAGTCGGAGTTTCCCCGATGATCAGGGATGTTGAGCACCCTTTCATGTGTCTGTTGGCCATCTGCACGTCCTCTTTGGAAAAATACCTATTCATGTCTTCTACCCATTTTTAAACTGGATTATTTGTTTTTTGGGTGCTGAGTTTTATAAGCTAACTACAGAGAACACACTGATGGTTATCAGTGGGGAGGTGGGTGGGGGGATGGGGGACACAGGTGGTGGGGATTAAGGAGAGCACTTGTGGTGAGCACCGAGTGTGGCATGGAATTGAATCACTAAATTGTACACCCGAAACTAATGTCATACTGTATGTCAACGAACTGGAATTTAAACAAAAACATTAGAAAATTTTATCTATTAACAAATAAGTCTCAGTTTGTTGTTTCTGTGTGAATATTTACACCATCTCATTAATATTTAAAGCAAAGGTCCCACAGAAATAAAATTTTAGGTAAATCTTCATGAAAAAAAATTTTGTTTTCTGGTTCAATGTGCATTTTTTAAAAAAAACCTGAAGTATCACTAACATAGAATGTTATATTAGTGACATACATCATACAGTGATTCAACAACAAAACGATGGTTAGATGCCCTGAAGGGGGTGACAAGGCCTTAACTGAGCTGTGTGCTGGCAGGCCGGAGGGCCTCTTCCAGCCTTGTGACAGGGAGTGCTAACCTTTTCCCCTTTCACGCATCACTCCTTATGAAATGTTCAAACAGCAGAATATTAGAGGATGTTGTTTAATTTCATTACACAAAATTTAGAAAAAACAGTGTTTAAATTCAAATAGAAATTTCTTAGGAAAATTTTAGTTTGGAATACTTGATGAGATGCCTGGTGACACTTATGAAAAACAGGTGTTCCAAAGTAGAGCAGGAAAAGCACTAGATGCAACGGCCTGTCTCTGTGCCCCTCCCCACAGTCCAGGAGAGTGCCCTCCCCCGTGTGAACCAGCATGCAAGAGAACCTAGAACTGGGGAAAGGGGACTTGAGCGCAGGGTCACGGAGCTGTTTCTTCACAATCAGGAGAGAGGACAGCAACACGACAAAAATTATCATATTAGATAAATGACAACTTAGCAGAATTTTTTCAACTGTCTGCTACTTAACTGTGCAATCATCTAGCATGAGCCACATATATATCAGAAGTTTTGGAAGGAAAGTTCAATGTCACTCATCTCTGAACATGATCATAAAAACTTTTGGAAACCAACACTACTTGCATTCATGAAGGAATTCATAATAATATTCAATTGAGATATTATAGGATAAACAAGCTACATTTCATGGAGGAGAATATTCTTGCATATGTTCGCCTATGTAAGCCTTATGATAGTAACTGGCTAAGGAACTGCATGACTGTTTTCAATACTCTCCCCACATACTAAGATACTTACCTGTTGCTCTAATTCTCCGACAGCATCATTTGTGGGACAGCTCACTATTTCTTTACTCATCAACTAGGAAATTAAAGTAGCAATGTTAAGTACAATAAAGAGACTAAGTTATGACGTAAAAATAAGTTTACTTAAAAGGGCAGTAAAATGCTTTATATTTAGTTTCCCTTGATGATCCTTAGAATATTATTTAAATAAAAACTTTATTAGAGACTTAAGCTAAATAACACAACATTTCAACTATTACATCAGTGGGGACATCAGGAGTAAAGTGTACTTGAAATGCACAGATAAACTTAAAATACTTGTATGCTGAAAAATTGTAATCTAAGTTCTAAAAGATGAACTACTGAATAACACTGAACACATCAAATAATAATAAAAAAAAGATTCTCCCATAAAATTAACACTTTTAAAATACAGCCTTTAAATGAGTGATATAGCAAAATTCCTAATTTGAGAAGTCATTTTAAAAGTAGGAGTTACAATTATATGGAAAAAAAAAATCTTATAAAGATAACCTTTTTGCATATGAAACAGATATATGTACTGTGATGTTTTTTCTTTTCGTTTTTATTTTAATATTTATTCAATTTGTGAGAGAGAGAGAGAGAGACAGAGAGACAGAGATAGTAGGGGAGATGCAGAGAGAGAGGGACACACAGAATCCAAAGCAGGCTCCAGGCTCTGAGCTGTCAATACAGAGCCCAATGCAGGGCTCGAACCCACAAACCGTGAGATCACGACATGAGCTGAAGTTAGATGCTTAACTGACTGAGCCTCCCAGGCACCCCTGTACTATGATGCTTTAAATTCAAGTCAACAATGCAAACTCAGAGCACACACTGCTAACCTCCTGTGAGATGCCTCCTTCCAAATCATGCCCCTGTCAAACTGCTTGTACTCACTAATTCCTCATTCTACCTCCCGTTGGACATCCTCTACCCTGCACTTCAGTCTGATGTTAAGAATCAACATGTACCACGTGAATTCTGAACCGTTCTGGTTCAACCTACACATCTAGATTCGCTTGAACCCAGGCTACCTGACTCCCAAACCTATCACCATATTTGCTCACAGTTTCTCCATTCTGAAAATGAATGTAAGATATGTTTACACACATGCTTTAAAATTTCAAGAAAGACTACTCTAATTGGCAGAAAAAAAGAAAAAATAAAGATTCCTATCTGGTCAGAGGTTGTTTATCCTGCTCAGGTGAAGTTATTTAAGGGAATCTGATAGGGGCACCTGGGTGGCTCAGTTATTAAGTGTCTGACTTCGGCTCAGGTCATGAACTCATGGTCTGTGAGTCGCAGCCCCACATCAGGCCCTGTGCTGACAGCTTGGGGCCTGGAGCCTGCTTTGGATTCTGTGTCTCTGTCTCTCTCTCTGCCCCTCCCCTGCTGTGCTCCGTCTCTCTCTTTCTCAAAAATAAATAAACGTTAAAAAAAAAAAGGGGAACCTGACAATATTAACTTATCTTTTAAAATACAGAAGTACTAAAATTGGGCTTGAAGTCTTTTTAAGATATTTTGGAGAAAGAAAAGAAAGGAAGGCACACTAATTTAAGGTAAATAAACCTGCTGCAAAGGTCAAGTTTATACAAGTAGAAAAATATACATCCATAAGATTTATGTGATAATTTTTGTGTCATTAGGTTTAGGATTTTCATACATAGGTGAAATAATAAAAACTTACCTCTTGAATAGCAGTCATGACCACATGTTGAACAGACTCTTCCAATGTCATTATATTTTGAATATGTTCTGTGATTTAAAAAAAAAGACAGATATGATAAAAAGAATCTACTCTTTCCCATGTTACTTTAGCCATTCAATTAATAGTATAAAAGGTCATTTACCACACATACTTCTTTATGCAAGTATATTTTTCCACAAGAAATAAGTCCACCAAAATTATATAAGCAGAATTAAAATGCCCAAATTTTAAATGTTTTATTTTTCCTAAAGAAGAAAACCTCTACTTTTCTTATAAGAGGAAAAAGAAGAAATTATGATTAATCTTAAAACAATTATGACAATTTCTTCCCTCTTCTTAGATGTTCAGTATTATGGGATGAATTCATACATATTAAATGAACGTTAAATCTTCAGCCCAGAGAATTAAATCTTACCACCTATGTAGTTCATTTCAGGAAGGCTTTCAAAGAAGGGACTTCTACAGCCTCCTACAAACACATACTCAATATTCATCAAGTCTTATCTGAAGGAGATCCTTATGCCTTACCACAAACACACATGCAATAAGTTAAGTCTGTCCCAATATGAAATGAAGAACCATAAGAAAAGGTGTTTCATATATTTACATAATCAACTTTGATGGCATGTTCTCCAGCTAAAACAATTTCCATATAATTCCAAATTTCCAAAAAAACATTATTTTCAAATATTTTTATTGCTTAAATGATTTTCCTGGAACACTCCCGAAAGTTCTCTAAATCTTTCTTTTATTTGTGAAGAACTGGACAAAGATTCTGACAGATTTTGATATGCACCTGACCACTAGGTGGGGAGTGGGAGGGGAAGGGGAAGAGTTAAGTAGAGAAAGCACAGGCAATGCAAGGATTTCCTTTAACTGGATTTTCTGGGTAACGGAGAGTTTCAAGTCTGCTGAAACCTTCAAAAAAATTATCTCTTTTCCCACCAAGATAAATATGGTACTATTAACCAAACAAGTTCATTCTTTCAAGACTGAGACTATTGCAATACCTTGGAATCATTTCGAAATCAATTCTCATTGCAAAGTATAAAGGTGTGGAAGCTGTTTTACATGCTGGGTGTATTTTAGGTTTCAATTAAATTACTGCAAGTTTTTTTTTTTCATTTATTTGCTCACTCCTAAAATCTGAGAGCCCACATATCTCCAAAATTAAATCCAATTAGGTAACACTGATGTGTTTAACAAGACAGTGAAACTATTTCTTTATATTTACCACTTGCTAAACTTTTATTTACGTACGCTGAAATTGAATTTCCTTTCAAAATTCTGGGGACAAAAATTCTATTAATGCTTGGAACTAAATTATGAAAATAATATTAAAATTCATGGAAGGCAACAAAAATCATAACACGGGAAAATTACACCTGAAAATGTCAATTATAACTTAGAATAGGAAGAACTGATTAATTCACAAGAAAAGAGATGAAATGAGACAAAAGAACAGATATTAAATAGTGCAGACAAAATACAGTGAAAGCCCAAAGTTACTTTTTTGAAAAAGACTATTAAAACTGACAAATGTGGAAAAGATGGCAGAGTAAGAGGATGCTAAACTTGTCCCAGAGACACACCAAGGCAACAGCTACATCTATGCAAAACTAACTCTGAAAATGACCTAAAGACTAGTGAAACAGGCCTTCCTTAGCTAGTCTGAGAGAGAAGGCCACATATAAAGGGTGGGGGGGGGGCAAAGACATGGTTGGGAACCAAATCCCCAGTGGGACCAACCACAAACAGGATAGGCAATACAAGGATGGAGAAGCGAGATCAGACCCCACACTGGGCAACCCTGTGTCTGATGAGTCCCTATAATATCTGACTTAACACTGGGAGCTTTAAAAATCAGCAACGCCAAGAGAGTTTCCTACTGAAGGCAATAGGAAACAGAGTCCCATCCTCCCCCACCCCCCTAAAGAGCCAGCACACTAAATAACTCAGCCCTAGACACAGCACAGAAGCAGCAGTTTGAAAAGCACCTGGGGTATACATGAAGGAAATTCAGTGACTAATCTCAGAGTATGTGCATGAAGGGCAGGATCTGCAGATTCCTCCCAGGGAAAAATGCTGGCTAGTGCCACTTTTCTTCCCTCCCCCACTAAGGAGATGCTTCTGGGAGCCAGTTCTAACACTCTCCTTCTAGCTCGCTAATGCCACAAGCTCTGCCCCAGTGCTACCCTGCAGACATGCCCCACCCAACCTGCCTGCTTTGGCAGGCAACCCTGCAAATTAGCTCCAGCTCGGCCACACCTGACAGGTAGCACTGGCCAGGCCTGTCCCACTCCATAGTTCTCCAACGCTGAGGAGGTGAGTAAATAATCCCAAACATGAGCACAGCTGCAATTCCTGCAGCTAGGCCTCTTAGTTGGCTGCACAGGGAGTAAGCCCTGCTCTTCAGTGAGACTTACAGCTGTGGCATAGAGGCTAACTGCAGGTGGCTAGGCTGACCACTAGCCCCACCCACCAACTGGCCCATGGCAGCCTCAGCCTGGCCTCTCAATAGCACTGGGAGTAAATCCTGCCCAGTGCATCCACAGCAGGTAAAGCAGGTGACTGCAGCTAGCTGGGCTGAAGGTTATGATGGCCCAGCCACAAGTGTAGGGCACAGGCAGCCCATGTAGGGGATACTCCTGGAGCACCTAGTTCTGATGACCAGGAGGGACTGTGCTGTAAGACACTTTTCCATACCAGGCCACTATCTTCAAGACCAGAAGAAGTAGCTGACCTACCTAATATACACAGAAATAAACACAGAGAGTTAGACAAAATCAGGAGACAGAAGTATATACCCCAAATGAAAGAACAAGACAAAATCATGGTTAAAGAGCTAAATGAAACAGAGGTAAGCAACATGCCTGATAATCAAAGACACTCCCTGGACTTGAGAAAAGAGTGCATGAACTCTGTGAAAACTTCATGAGATGGAAAATATAAAAAAAAGAACCAGTCAGGGCTGAAAAATTCAATAACTGAAATGAAAAATGCACTAGAGGGAATCAACAGCAGATCTGATGATGCAAAAGAACAAATCAGCGATCTGGAAGACAGAGTGACAGAAAGCACCCAAGCTGAACAGCAAAAAGAAAAAAGCAAGAAAAAAAAAAGAAGAACAGGTTAAGGGAACTCTACAACATTACCACACATAACATTCATATTATTAGGGGGTCCCACAAGGAGAAGATAGAAGGAACGCAGAAAATTGTTTGAAGAAATAACAGCTGGAAACTTGCCTAATTTGGGGAAACAAATATCCAGGTCCAGACAGCACACAGAGCGTCCAACAGGATGAATACAAGGAGGATTACACCAAGATAAATATAATTAAAATGAAATAACGATAGAGAATTTTAAAAGGAGCAAGAGAAAATAAAAATGTTATACATAAGGACAATTCCATAAGGCTATCAGTTGAATTTTCAGCAGAAACTTTGTAGACCAGAAGGAAGTAGCATGATATATTCAAAGAGCTGAATGGAAAAAACCTTACAAACAAGAATACGCTACACAACAAAGTTATCACTGAGAAGTGAAGGAAAGATAAACGGTCTCTGAGACAAACAAAAGTTAAACAAGTTCATCCATCATTAACTCAGCCTAACAAGAAATTTTAAAAGGAATTCTTTAAGTGGGAAACAAAAGATATAACCAGATGTAAGAATATTATGAAGGGAAAATGTTTCACAGGTAAAAGCAAATGTATTTTAAGGGCAGTAGATTAATTACTTATAAAGCCAGTATGGAGATGAAACACAAAAGCAGTAAAATCATTTATATCTACAAAAATTAGCCAAAGGATACAAAAGAAATAAAAGGATGTAAACTATTACATTATATATGTAATGTGAAGAAGGAAGTAAATATTTAGTGCTTTCAAAATGTGTTCAAACTTAAGTGACTTAATATAAATATCAACATAATATAAATTGTCAAACACACAGGATATTATACATCAACCCAGTGGCAACCACAAATCAAAAACCTATAATAGATACACAAAACATAGAGAGAAAGGAATCCAAGCATAACTCTAAAGAAAGACATCAAACCACAAGAGAGCAAGAGAAGAAAGGAACAAAGAACTATAAAAAAAAAAAATCAGAAAACTATTAACAAAAGGGTAATAAGTATATTCTTATCAATAATTATTTTAAATGTCAATGGACTAAATGCTCTAATCAAAAGACACAGAGTGACATAATGGATAAGAAAACAAGACCCAGGGCGCCTGGGTGGCTCAGTCGGTTAAGCATCCGACTTCAGTTAGGTCATGATCTCACAGTCTGTGAGTTCGAGCCCCGCGTTGAGCTCTGTGCTGACACCTCAGAGCCTGGAGCCTGTTTCAGATTCTGTGACTCCTCTTCTCTCTGCCCCTCCGCTTCTCACGCTCTGTCTCTGTCTCTCTCTCTCTCTCAAAAATAAATAAACATTTTAAAAAAATTAAAAAAAAAAAAAAGAAAACAAGACCCATCTAGGGGCGCCTGGGTGGCTCAGTTTGTTGGACATCCAACTTCAGCTTGGGTCATGATCTCACGGTTTGTGGGCTCAAGTCCCACATCGGGTTCTGTGCTGACAGCTTGGAGCCTGGAGCCTGCTTCAGATTCTGTGTCTCCCTCTCTCTCTGCCCCATTCACGCTCTTTCTGTCTCAAAAACAAATAAACATTAAAAAAAAAGAAAAAACTAATCTATATGTTAAATCTATATGAGCCTACAAGACACTCACTTCAGATCTACAGACACAAATAGACTGAAAGTGAAGAGATGGAAAACAATATTCCATGAAAATGGAATAAGGGGGGGGGGAAATGCCAGGATAGCAATACTTATATCAGATAAAATAGACTTTAAAACAAAGACTGCAGCAAAGGGACAAAGAAGGGCATTGCATAATAATAAAGGGATCATTCCAACAAGAGGATATAACAATTGTAAATATCTATGTACCCAACAAAGAGACACCTAAATACATAAAGCAAATACTAACAGTCATAAAGGGAGAAACTGACAGAAATACAATAGTAGAGGACTTAGCATCTCACTTATATCATTGGATAGACCATTCAGACAGAAAATCAACCAGGTAACAGTGACTTTGAATGACACATTTAATCAGATGGACTGAACAGATATATACAAAACATCCCATCCCAAGACAGCATAATACACATTCTTTTCAAGTGTGCATGAAACATTCTTCAGGAAAGATCACATGTTGATACAAAACAGAGCTCAATAAATTTAAGAAGACGGAAATAATAATAAGCATCATTTCCAACTACAATGGTATGAAACTAGAAATCAAGTTAAAAACAAAAACTGGAAAAAAACCCCACACATACAAGAAGGCTAAACAACATGCTACTAAACAACCAATGGGTTACAGAGAAATCAGAGGAAATACATGGAGACAAATGGAAATGAAAACACAAGAGTCCAAAATCTTTGGGATGCAGCAAAAGCTGTTTTAAGAGGGAAGTTTACAGCAAACCAGACTATCTCAAGAAACAAGAAAAATCCCAAACAACCTAATCTTACACCTAATGAAACCAGAAAAGGAAGAACAAGGCTTAAAGTTAATAGAAGAAAGGAAATAACGATTAGAGTAAAATTAAGGAAAGAGACTAAAAAACAATAGAAATGAAATGAAACCAAGAACTGGTTATTTGAAAAGATGAAATTGATAAACCTTTAACCAGTCTCATCAAGAGTCAAAAAAAAAAAGTCAAATAAATAAAATCAAAAATGAAAGAGAAGAAATAGTAACTGATGCCACAGAAATACAAAGAATTACAACAGAATATTTTGAAAAATTGTATACCAACAAATTACACAACCTAGAAGAAATGGGTAAATTCCTAGAAACATATGATTTTCTAAAATGGAATCAGGAATAAAAAGAAAATTTAAACAGACTTATTACTAGTAATGAAACTGAATCAGTAATTAAAAAACAAAACAAAACAAAACAAAAAACCTCCCAATAAACAAATGTCCAGGACCAGCCGGCTTCACAGTAAATTCTACCAAACATTTAAAGAAGAGTTAATACCTATTCTTCTCAAACTATTCCAAAAAATAGAAGAGGAAGGAAAACTTCCAAATTGATCCCATGAGGCCAACACTACCGTGATACCAAAAGCAGATCAAGACTCCACTAAAAAAGATAACTACAGGCCAATAACTCTGACAAACACAGATGCCAAAATCCTCAACAAAATATTAGCAAAACACATTCAATAACACTTTAAGGATCATTCACTACAATTAAGTGAGATTTATTCCAGGAAGGCCAGGGTGGTTCAATATTCACACATCAATGTGATACATCACATCAACAACAGGACTGATAAAAACCATGTGATCACATCAAAAGATGCATAAAAGCATATGACAAAGTACAATATCCATTTATGATAAAAACCCTCAACGAAGTAGTTTTGGAGGGAACATATCTCAACATAATAAAGGTCATATAAAAAAATCTCACAGGTAACATCATACTCAATGATGAAACACTGAAAACTTTTCCTCTAAGATCAGTATCAAGGTAAGGCTGTCCACTCTCACCACTTTTATTCAGCACAGTACTACTGTAAGTCCTAGCTGCGACAACCGCAGAAAAGTAAGGAAGTAAAAGGCACCCAAACTGGTAAGGAGGAAGTTAAATCATCACTATTTGCAGATGACAAACTACTGTGTATAGAGAACACTAAAGACCCCACCAAAAATCTACTACAATTAATAAATGAGGTGAAGATGGAGGATACAAAATCAATATAAAGAAATCTGGTGTGTTTCTACATACTAACAATGAAGTGGCAGAAACATACTAAGAAAACAATCCCATTTACAACTATGCCAAAATAAAATACCTAGGAATAAATTTAACCAATAAAGTGAAAGACCAGTACTCTGAAATCTGAAAGAAATTGAAGATGACACAAATGGAAAGATGTACCATGCTCATCGACTGAAAGAATTAATATTGTTAAATGTCCATACTACCCAAACATCTACAGGTTCATTGCAATCCCTATCGAAATGCCAAAAGCATTTTTCAAAGAACTAGAATAAATAATCTTAAAACCTGTATGGAACCACAAAAAAACTTGAATAGCCAAAGCAATGTTGAGAAAGAACAACAAAGCTGGAGGTATCACAATCCCAGGTTTCGAGATGTACTACAAAGCTGTGGTAATTGGAATAGTCTGGTACTGGCACAAGAGACACATAGATTAGTGCAATAGGATACAGAGCCCAGAAATATACCCACACCTATCCGGTCAATTAATCAATGACAAAGAAGTCAAGAATATACAATGGAGGGGTGCCTGGGAGGCTCAGTTGGTTAAGCATCTGACTTCAGATCAGATCATGATCCTGTGGTTTGTGGGTTTGAGCCCCGCATCGGGCTCTGTGCTGACAGCTCAGAGCCAGAAGCCTGCTTTGGATTCTGTGTCTTCCTCTCTGCCCCTCCCGCTCTCTCTCCGTCCCTTTCTCTCTCTCTCTCCCCCTCTCTCTTTTTCGCTCTCAAAAATGAATAAAAGTTAAGAAAAAAAAAGAATATACAATAGAAAAAAGACAGTCTCTCCAATAAATGGTGCTGGGAAACCTGTGAGACCTAAGCCGTAAAACTCCTAACAGAAAACATAGGCAGTAATCTCCTGAACATCAGCCTCAGCAACATATTTATGGATATGTCTCCTGAGGCAAGACAGTCCACTGAGTAGAAGATAACTGCAAATTATCTATCTAATAAGGAGTTAATATACAAAATACATGATGAACTTCTACAGCTCAACACCAAAAATACAAACAACCTGATTTAAGAATGAGAGGACCCCAACATTTTTCCAGAGAATAAAAACAACTGACCAACAGGTACATGAAAAGATGCTCAACATCACTAACAATCAGGGAAATGCAAATCAAAACCACAATAAGATATCACCTCATACCAGTCAGAATGGCTATAATAAAAAACACAAGAAATAACAAGTGTTGGCGAGGATGTGGAGGAAAAGGAACCCTCATGTACTGTTGGTAGGAATATATAATGGTGCAACTACTGTGGAAGACAGTATGGAGGTTCCTCAAAAACATAGATACAGAAATACTATACAACCCAGTAATTCTACCACAGGGTATTTAACCAAAGAAAATGTAAACACTAATTTGAAAAGATACATGCACCCCTATGTTGATTGCAGTATTATTTACAATAGCCAAGGTATGGAAGCAACCCAAATATCTGTCAATAGATGAATGAATAAAGAAGAAGAAGTCTACATACACAGGACAGAATATTACTCAGCCACAGCCAAAGAATGAGAGCTGGCGTTCTCAACAAATGGATGGGTCTAAAAAGTATGATGGTAAGTGAAAGGAGTCAGTCAGATAAAGACAAATACCATATGATTTCACTTATATGGTTGTTAGAGAAGGGGTGAGTGGGAGAATGGGTGAAACAGATACAGGGAATTAAGAGGTGCAAACTTAAAGTTATAAAATAAATTAGTCACAGTAATGAAAGTACAGCCTAGGGAATATAGTAAATAACACCGTAATAACATTGGAGACAGATGGTGACTGCACTAACCATGGTGAGCACTGAGTAATGTACAGAAGTGTCAAATCAATATGCTGTACACCAGAAACTAATATAAAATTGAATGTCAATTACACTTCAATAAAAAAACTGACAAATGTGCTAAAATTAAGCAAACAGATGTTATAAATAACCAGTAGCTGAAAGAGAAACAAAGCATTAATCAAATAAAAAATAAAAAGGATCACAATAACAGAAAATTGCTAGATTTATAAATTAATTGCTATTTGTCAATTTGTAATTAAAATGTATGAAAGTGTTAATAACTTTTGATGACCAAATTCTCCTTATTTTTGTGAAAAACCCCAATACATAGATCTTTGACACTATCTCTGAAAAATAAAAGCCTGTGGAGAAATACTCACTTGCCCTAGAAAAAAATAGCTAGTTGATGATAGAGATGAACTAATACCAAGATTTTCTGATACCCAGTCGCTGTCCTTTTTTATTGAGAAGCAATTAATTTCTGGGGCGCTTGGGTGGTTAAGTCGGTTGAGCATCCGACTTCAGTTCAGGTCATGATCTCATGGTTCATGAGTTTGAGATCCATATCAGGCTCTGTGCTGACAGTACAGAACCCGCTGGGGATTCTCTCTCCCTCTTTCTCTGTCCCTTCCCCGCTCATGCTCTCTCCAGCTCTCTCAGAATAAATAAATAAACTTAAAAAAACAAAGCAATTAGTTTCATATATTTTATCTTTCTCCTTCCTGAGTTTGTTCTTATTGAATGTAACCTGCCTCATATTATTACTTCAATAGATAATGTTGAACTTGTCTTCTAAAATCCTGGCTTACAGTTTTTTACAAACTTAAGCACCCAACATTCTCTCATAAAGGTGATGTACTGACCAAGTTTGGATGACTCCTGCAAAAGACATCACCAACAAAAATCTCACCACCCAGACTGATGCAAGACTCTGAAGGAAGTAAATTTTGGTGTGTTCCATTCAATATTTCACTCACTACATGCAACCAAAAATGATCTTTTTGTATTCACTAGGATATGAGTCACTGTTTTTGGATATACCAATATAACAATTACATTTGTGTCATCAGATTGCTTAAGTGGAGGATACGCTGGACAGGCATTCTTCTGAAAAGAGCAGAATATCATCTGAGGAAGCTTGGGTTATAACTTAGTATCTGCATATTTATTTATAAAAATCTGAATCAGCCTAAGATTCTATCTTTTATCAGAAAATGTAGCAGATGAACAAGTACAATTTTTACTAAATATCCACTAAGTCCTAGCACTGAATATTATAAATTAAATTAATTAAACTAAAATACATTTAATTTAGCCACTGAATATAAATCTCAGAATCCAGGCACAACTAAGATTTGTAACTTATTAATGGCAGAACAGGGATAGAATTAAGATCTCCTAGGCTACATTTCCAGGTGATTTGTGCAAGATGCAACAGTGAATTTTTAGGCTACTTTCTATAACAATGTAGGTTGTTCCTAGAAAGTAAATATTCCCAGATTGACTTTGAATTGATTGAAATTCACTTACCTTGCTTCTTTTCACAATTGACGGCACAACCTAAAATAAGCTGGAGCAACCTCCCTAGCTCCACAGAATCTGAACATTCAGTTATTTGGTTCAAATCAGGGATGAGTTCTTCAGAAATCTGCTGCCCCAAAAACTGCAGTAGTGAGACAATAAATTAGATCACTCATTTATGTAGATTACAAAGAATTCATTACATTTAATTATCACAAGGAAAATAAATTATAAATAGGATCATGAGATAAATCAACAAACTGATATATCCATAATTATTTACTACAACCAGTAAGCAAAGTTCAAGCAGCATCCCAAAATTTTGAGTAACAAACCAACAGCAACTAAAATGGTTTTACATCAATATCCTTTGATCCCACTGTCAAAGGGATTAAGAAACCCCTAGCCTGATCTATTATGACAAAAGTTACACCTTTCCAAAAATAGATTTACGTAAGCCAAAAGATATGCATAATATTTTGACGCATGATTGAATAACAGAAACCATAATATAAATCATCACACTTACAAAAGAACAGCAAATCTAACAAATACAATGGATTAATCTTTCCTTATCTTTTTTTAGCATTTTAAAAAATTTTCTTGATGTTAAAAGTTCCAAAATGAGTTTTCGGCATTAGTAAATTGAAATTTTTCAGTCTTTAAAATTATTTGGAAAAAATTACAAGTGTAAATATGTGACAACTTTAAAAAACAGAAACCAGGGCGCCTGGATGGCTCAGTCAGTTAAGCACCTAACTCTTAATTTCAGCTTAGGCAGTGATCTCATAGTTTTGTGAGTTCAAGCCCGACGTTGGGCTCTGAGCTGACAGTGCATAGCCGGCTTGAGATTCTTCCTCTCTCTTTGCCCCTCCCCTGCTCGCACTCTCTCTTTCTCAAAAATAAAGAAAACATTAAAAAATTTAAAAGAGTAAAAATAGAAACCAAGTATTTTAATGGCAAAACCAAACCAAAAGATTGCAAACATAAGCAATAAACTTTCTTATATCAAATAACCCTATTAGAAACTTGTTATGGTATTGAATAAGAAAAAAACAAAAAAACTACTTGAATAATGTACTATCTAAAGTGACTTTAATACTACTTCCATTTTGCTTTTTTCTATTTCACTTGCACAAAAGTATAATTTCACAGTATACCTTTGCTGCTGCTTGCACTGAAAAGAAATGTCAAAATAATACTTACATAGGAAATACTTCAACTTAATTATAAAATCTATTTGTACAGACTTTGCATTTTTTAAAATCAAGTCATACAGAAATGACAGTAATTCAATTGTAGAAAATAACAATTTCAGGAGTACCAATATAGAAGGAACATTATTTTACAAACCAATATATTAGTTTAAGCCTATTCATGTTCACAAAATTTGAGTGTTCTGAACATGGCAAAAAACAATATATTCTAATTATGAATTACATTTCAGTAAAATGTTATAAACTAAAATCCAAGTTTTTTTTAGTGTCAATATAATTATCATATATGATTTGGTATTTAAACAAATCAGATGTTTTTCATACCTCATTGTAATAACTCATAATTCCTTGAAGTACCTTCTTTAAATTACTAGCCTAATGGAAAAAAAAAATAAGAATTCAATGAATTATTTCACATTAGTAATGAAGGAAAATTTATGCCAATGTGAAAGACATAAGAACTCTGGCCTCATAAAAATGACAACAAAAACATATATTAGAGTTTTATAGATACAAGCATATGATATTTTTTAAACATGAAAGCTTTAATCGGAGTTTGATTAAAAATGTCTTCATGCTTACATAGGTTAACCAGGGTGATTCTATTTAAAATGGGACGCAATGAGGAAAAGTACAACTTTAAAGATTTAGCTTTGACTATGTTCACCTCCAGTCATGAATGAGTACCAAGGTTTCTACTTATTCTCTTGCCAAAAACAACAGAAAACAGGACAAAATACAAAGAAACAACTGTTTCCAAGCTTTAGCCATTGAGCAGGATGGAACTCTAATTTCTGAGAGAAGGAAAACAAAAAGATGAGTCCAACTCTAGTCCAAGATTTCTCTCTGGAGGGGATTTTCATTCCATGGAATGGAGTGGTAGAACCTGAACAAAGCCTGAGGTTCTCCTTGAGTTGAGGAGTTAGACTTCAGAAGTTCAGGAAGGTCAAGGTAGTTAGACTTTGTAGGCAGACAAATGAAGAGGTGAGCACTATGGAGGAAAAGAGCTCTGGAAATCTACACAGTGTTTTGTGTCTTTCAGCTGAATACTAATTCGCACGTGCACGAGAGAAACTCAGTGAGATTCAACAAAAAAAATTTCACTTTTTTCCCCATTTTTTCCCCAGTCAAGAATAACTCCCAAGGCAAAAACAAGCCAGGGAACTTTAAGCTGAACAATTTTCAAAGATTACGCAAGGCCAGAAATGGTTGAAATTCCCACCAGCCAGAGTGAAGAGACAATGCTGTATAGACAAGCATTCACTAAAGACTTTGAAAAGGTCATACCTTAGTAGTTTGTCTAAACTAGCCCTAGAAGAAAGATAACCCTAGATCTGCCTCCCACCCAAAACTTTAGAAGAATCAAATTGATTCATAAGTATCTTAATTGCTTGCAAGAACAAAGTCCGATTCTCTTCGAAGGAAAACAAAAAATCCAGCACTCAACAATGAAATTCTAGCATCCAAACACTGCTTAGCATCCAATAAAAAACTACTACATATGTGAAGAAGCAGGAAAATATGGATCATTAAAAAAACATGGATCATGAGGAGAAATCTCAGTCAATAGAAACAAGCCCAGAAATGAGCGATGAAAGAATTAGAATAATGTTAAAACTGCTAGCTTAGAAATAATGTTCAAGGATTTAAATGGAAATAGGAATGTAAGAAAAATAATGGAAAATTTTCTTTAAAAACAAAAACAAAAACAAAAACAAAAACAAAACAAAACAAAAACCAGGAGCGCCTGGGTGGCTCAGTTAGTTAAGCGTCTGACTTCAGCTCAGGTCATGATCTCGCAGTTCGTGGGTTCGAGCCCCACATGGGCTCTATGCTGACAGCTGGAGCCTGGAGTCTGCTTTGGATTCTTTGTCTCCCTCTCTCTCTTCCCCTCCCCTGCTCACACTCTGTCTGTCTTTCTGTCTCTCTCTCAAAAATAAATAAACACTAAAAAAATTTTAATACAGGGGTGCCTGGGTGGCTCAGTCGGTTAAGCGTCCGACTTCAGCTCAGGTCACGATCTCATGGTCCGTGAGTTCGAGCCCCGTGTTGGGCTATGTGCTGATGGCCCAGAGCCTGGAGACTGCTTCCGATTCTGTGTCTCCCTCTCTCTCTGCCGCTCCCCCATTCATGCTCCGTCTCTCTCTGTCTCAAAAATAAATAAACTTTAAAAAAAAAAAAAGCTGCTGAGGATTCAACTCAGTTTTAAAAAAATAAATAAATAAATAAATTTTAATACAAACTTAAAAAAATAGATATTCTATGGATAAAAAAAAGGAAGACTCAACTATTAGATGTGTACATGAGAGACCTAACATAAAGATACAGATTTGGGGCGCCTGGGTGGCACAGTCGGTTAAGCGTCCGACTTCAGCCAGGTCACGATCTCGCGGTCCGTGAGTTCGAGCCCCGCGTCGGGCTCTGGGCTGATGGCTCAGACCCTGGAGCCTGTTTCCGATTCTGTGTCTCCCTCTCTCTCTGCCCCTCCCCCGTTCATGCTCTGTCTCTCTCTGTCGCAAAAATAAATAAACGTTGAAAAAAAAAATTAAAAAAAAAAAAAGATACAGATTAAAAGAATAAAAAAAGATACACTAAAGCAAGAAATAATCATAAAACTAGAGTGGCTACATTAATGTCAGACAAATTAGACTTCAGAGCAAGGAATACTGCCAGGGATAAAAAAAAAAAAAAAAAGGTCTTTCATAATGATAAGTAGATTCATTCACCAAGAAGACATTTAAAAAATAATGTATACTCCCTCTCTCTCTGCCCCTCCCCCGTTCATGCTCTGTCTCTCTCTGTCCCGAAAATAAATAAACGTTGAAAAAAAAAAAAAAAAAAAAAGGGGCGCCTGGGTGGCGCAGTCGGTTAAGCGTCCGACTTCAGCCAGGTCACGATCTCGCGGTCCGTGAGTTCGAGCCCCACGTCAGGGTCTGGGCTGATGGCTCAGAGCCTGGAGCCTGCTTCCGATTCTGTGTCTCCCTCTCTCTCTGCCCCTCCCCCGTTCATGCTGTGTCTCTCTCTGTCCCGAAAATAAATAAACGTTGAAAAAAAAAAAATAATGTATATAAACCTAACAAGAGGTTCAAATTACATGATAAAAGTTAACAGAACTAAAAGGAGAAATTGACAAATTCACAATCATTGTTAGAGATTTAAGGACTCCTCTTCCATAACTGACAGGATGGTCACAGAAAAATCAATAAAGATATAAAAGACGCAACAGAACTATCAGTAAGTTTGATATAATCTGCCTGCAGAATACATGTTCAAGGGCACATGGAACATTCACCAAAACAGACCATATGTTAGGTCATAAAATAAGTCTCAATAAATGTAAAAGAATTTCTCAATACGGAGTTATGTTATCAAACAAAAATCGAAATTAGAAATCAATACATATAAAAAAGGTGCCTAAAAAATCTTCAAATATTTGTAATTTGAGATATCTACTTCTAATCTACCTGTAGGTCAAAAGAAATCACATGGGGAATTAATGAGTATTTTAAACTGAATGAAAATACTAACATAGAATGTCAAAATGTGTGAGATGTGTAAGGCAATGCTTAAATTAGGGGAAAAAAAGGTGCCTAAAACTTATGATTTAATTTTCTACTTTAAGGCATAAAGAAAGAAGAGAAGGTGTAGGTAAAGGAAAGGAAATAATACAGAGAGGAAATCTATAAAAAAACAAAAGCTAGTTCTTAAAAAAAAAAAAAAAAAACTTGAAAAACATCAAACCAAACTTCTCAAGAAAAAAAAAGACAAAACACATAAACTGCCAACATCGGGAAAGAAAGAGGATACATCACTAAAGATCACAGAGTTACCAGCATATTATATTAGCAAATATTATATTAGCAAAATAACACAGTTAAGAACTGTATGCCAACAAATTGGACAACCTAAGTGAAACACACAAATGCCCTATAATACACAACAAAACTGACTTATGAAGAAATAAAATCAGTTTGGTAGTTTCTTATAAGATCAAATATATACTTACATAACCAGATACAATCACATTGAGGAATTTATCTAAGAGAAATTAGACACATGTCTATGCAAGGACTCATACTAAATATTCATTGTAACTGTATCCATAGTAGCTAAAAACTGAAACAATTCCAACATCCATTAACAGGTGAATGGGTAAGCAAATTGTAGACTATCAATGTAATGAAATACTACTCAGGAAAATAATAATAATAATAATAATAACAAATAACTCCTAATACAGGTAGCATGGGTAAGTCTCAAAAACATCACACTGAGTGAAAGATGCTAGACACAAAGAGTAACAAAAAGTAAATAATGTCCGTTACCACTTATACAGAATTCTAGAAATCTACAGTGACAGAAAGCAGATCCACGGGGCCAAGCGAGGAGTGGGGATTAAGTGGGAAAGGACGTAAGTGCATGTTCTGGGTTAATGGAAATGTTCCACATCTAATTATGACTGTAGTTACCTAAGAACATGCATGTGTCAAAACAAACTGCACACAATAAAATGCACCCTTAAATTAATTTAAAAAAAAAGATTTAGCTGAGCTTAGTGCTAATTTTAAAATCACTGTTTGGGTTAAGTGCTTCTTCTCCTCATTCTGTATACCTTTATTCTCCAGTTGTCACCCGTATCTTCTTTAATTCGGCTTAACCAAGATTCATCGAACCAAGCTACATCTCTGAAATAAAAACACAAATGCAAAACATTTAAATGTTTTTGTTGCATGGAAAGTACTAAATTAAATCAATAAAGTTATTTTATATCTAAAAGCCTGTCCTTAATACGAATAGCAAACATTATTTAACTGAACCCCCTGAATTTTTAGTGATTCTTAAGGATTTCTTTTGGAATTTCTCATAATAAATTACTTAATTCATTAGCATCTTCAATTTAATAAACATCTACTGAATATCTCATACGAGACACTCTGGTAGCAGGAAGATGTATAAGTCCCAATCCTAAAGGTGGGGGAGGTAGAAATTAAAACTAACATTTTAATATGTCTATTCTGTATCAAGCACTGGGCTTGATGTTTTTCCATATTGCAACTTTCAATATTGTAGTCACTGGAAAAGGATTATGATTATCCTCAATCTTACTCTTCAAAGAAATGAAGATGAGAGAAGCTATGTAATTAGCCCCAAATCACACTAGTATATAGAAAAGGCCAAAATTATTTGATTGTAACTGAGGAGAATGAGTGTAATGAGAAGTCTACAAGGACAGTTTAGTTTTAGACTCGTGAAGTCATATTAACATGGGAGGCCAGGACAATGAATTGCTATATTGATTTTTTATGTATTTAATAAGGTTTTAAAGAATAACATTTGACTATATAGTGAACTACACTAATAGATCATACATATTCTAAACAAAAATCTGGATGCTTGCTCTGAGTAAGGAACTGAGCAAGATTAATATAAAGATGAATAATTTACTACCATGACTCTCAGGGAAATAGCTATTAAAGCAGGAAAGTAAAGAGCACAAAAACTCTACTCAAAGGAGAATGTGAGACATTCTTTAAGAGTTAAACACTACAGGGGCGCCTGGGTGGCTCGGTCAGTTAAGCCTCTGACTTCAGCTCAGGTCATGATCTCACGGTTCAAGGGTTCGAGCCCCGCATCCGGCTCTGTGCTGACAGCTCAGAGACTGGAGCCTGCTTCAGATTCCGTGTCTCCCTCTCTCTCTGCTCCTCCCCTGCTTGCACTCTGTCTCTCTTTCTCTCTCTCAAAAATAAATAAACATTACAAATTTTTTTTTGAAAAGAATTAAACACTATAAGATCACAGAATAGTGCTAGAAGAGGTTTTCAAGGTCTTGTCTAGATTTTCACTTTACACATAAGCCAACAAAAGTGAGGGAAGAAATTAAAGGGATCCTCTTCCAAACTTGAATTTAAAAATGAAAAGCTAAAACTAGAACACAGTGCTTAGCTTTCCACAAATCATTCTGCCTCAGATGTTCTAATACAGAAGATATTGCTTTGACTGGGTAACCAAAAATGACTTCATTTCTAATTCATCTATGTGGAATATGTAACCATTTTCTTTTGAGCAAATTAATGTTAATTATATTCAACTTTTCCCAGATACTAAGGCTACAATTACCAAAATGACTTGGCTCAATATATGAATGGTGTATTTCTAACCAAGCACTTGCCTGAAAATTCTGATTTACTAATAAGTCAAAACTGTCATCAAAGTAAATTCATTTCTTTCGACATCAGATTAAGTAAAAGAGGTAAGCCAGTTGTGATGATTAATTTTATGTATCAACTTGGCTAGGTCAGGATACCCAGTTTTTGTTCAAACATGCTTGGATGTGGCTATGAAAACACTTTTTTAGATAAGATTAACATTTAAATCAGTAGACTTTAGGGGCGCCTAGGTGGCTCAGTCAGCTGAGTGTCTGACATCGGCTCAGGTCATGATCTCACAGCTCGTGAGTTTGAGCCCTGTATCAGGCTCTGAGCTGTCAGCTGGAGCCTGCTTCAGATTCTGTGTCTCCCTCTCTCTCTGCCCCTCCCCTGCTCACGCTCTCTCTCTCTCTCTCAAATAAACATTAAAAAAAATTTTTTTAATAAAAAAAAATCAGTAGACTTTAAATAAAACACATTACCCTCCATAATGTGGGTGGGTCTCATCCAGTCAATTGAAGCCTTTAAGAAAAAGACTAACCCCCCTCAAGAAAGAGTAAATTCTGCCAAGAGATTGCCTGTGGACTCTGGCTGCAACATCCACTCTTTCCTGGATCTTTGGCCTGCAGGCCTGACCTGTGGATTTGGACTTGCCAGCCTCCACAATCATGTGAACCAATCCTAAAAACAAATTTCTCTCTCCCATGTGCGTGTGCGTGTATGTGTGTCCATCCTATTGTATATATCCACGTCTTATTAATTCTATTTCTCTGGAGAACCCTACTACACAAGTCTTCTAAAAGATATCATTATATATGCTTCTAGAATTATGTTCTAATTACCTCTAGAAAATGGATCTAGACATAACCTCTTCTAGCTTTCCTCCTTTTATCTTGTGTTCCTCCTTGTCTTTCTTTCTACTCCAAATCAACTTCAGCCCTACGTCTTAGTCTGCTCAAGCTTCTATAACAAAAGATCACAGACTGGGTGGCTTACATAACAGAAATTTAATTCCCACAGCTCTGGAAGCTGGAAACCCAAGATCAAAATGGTGTAGCAAGGTAGGTTTCGTTCTCAGCTCTCCTCTTTCGGCCTGTAGGTGGCTGCCATCTGTCAGTGTGCTCACATGACCTCTTCTTGGTGTGCTCACAGAGAGTGAGCTCTCTGATGTCTCTTTTACAAAGATTCCAATCCTATCAGATCAGGGCCCCACTCTTATGACCTTATTTAACCTTAATTGCTTCTCAGAGGCCTCATCTCCAGTACAGCTACTACACTGGGGGTCAGGGCTTCAACACAGAAATCTGGAATGGATGCCAACATTCAGTCTATAACACTCTGAGAAATACTTCGTAACTTCTGCCTTCTTCCTTTTCTCATAAACAAGTCATTCTTCTGAAACATTTGTAACGGCAGCCAACCTTCCCCTTGATACCCAACCTTGTAACTCTGGACATATCCTTCCTTACACTTCCGCACTGCCACATCTACACGTCTTAACTAGACTCCTGGCCTGAACAATTAGCTCCTTTTCTCATCCTTCCCAGAACTTCAGTGAAACTCGAGGGGACATAAGACTGAGGAAGCAAAATATGGTCCAATTGTTGTCTAACAAAAGTAAGTAGGAATGAGTATAAAATTATTTAACTCCACTCATAGTGTTTGTCTTCAACAATTTTACCAACTAAATACAGGCAATAATTAACAGCTGCCGGCTACTATACACAACATAGTTGTTTTGCTCCAAGAGACACCCTGACATAGTTTTTCTTGGACAATCAAAAGGCCTACTGTGGTTAACACATGAAATTGTGATCTGTACTTTGGGCATGCACATCTGGCCTTTTATGTATTAAGACCCCAAAGTAATAATCTATCAGGAGAAGGTCAAGATACTAGATTTCACTGATTACAGCTGACTGAGAGCACAGGTATTAGAGTCAGGCCAAAGCTATGCCAATCCCGGCTTTGCTATTAACTCGTTATTTGATTTTACCAAAGTTGTTTCACCTCTCTAAACCTCTGTTTCATGTATAGACTGAGGAATATCTACCTCACAGAACAGTAAAAATTAAATGAAATAACATATGCGTAGGGTATATAACAATGGCTTATAACTTAGTAAATACTCAGATGTTGGCTATCATGATTCATCATTTCAAATACCCCAATATCTATCTGACTGAATGAATGAAGAGATAGCTGCATGGTACTTGAGGTCTCTGGGTTTCTACATTCTTGTTCTCGCTCTTTTCCCTCTTGCAAAAATGTCTAGTCAAGACAGGCAAAAGAAATAAGCAGAGAAGTTATCTGTTGTTTAAAGTGGCCAAATTAAGCCTTTCTTTTGGGGGAAGTCACATGCTATAATATTTATAGTTGTTGTGGGTTGAACTGTATCTTCCAAAATAACATGTTCATATTCTAACCCCCAATATCTGTCAGTGTGACCTTATTTGGAAACAGGGTCATTGCAGATGCAATCAAATTAAGATGAGATCAAACTCAATTACTAATACGACTGGAAGAGGAGAGGACACAAAGACACGGACACGGAGGGAAGACAACCAAGCAGAGAAGAGACAGAGATGGAGCCATGCTGCCACAGACTTGGGAATGGGGGGGGGGGGAGGGGGGAGGGCGGTACCAAAGCTGGAAGGAATGATCCTCCCCTACAGGCAATAGAGAGAGCATGACCCAGCCAATATCTTGATGTAGGACTTCTAGCCTCCAGAATTAAGAGAAAACAAATTTTTGTTGTTTTAAACCACCCACTCTGTGGTACTCTGTTATGGCAATCCTGGGAAACTAATGCAGCTGTAATTATAGATTCTCCCCATGTGTTCTTTAAATATCTACATATATTTTTAAAAGTATTCAGGCCAAAGATAATAATTAAGGACTTGTAAAACCCTAGCAATAATTCCATGACTCTCCAAGTCTAAGTCATATAGTTTGGGCATTGATTTTTAAGATTTATTATTTACCATACTTGCCTCAGGTAAATAATAATTACTCATTAAATTTTGCTACTTCCTTAGAAAGCAGAATTTCCCTTCTCATCTTTCGTTACAACTCTGATGTGATTTGATGTGAGTCACAGTAGTAATCAATGCAATTCATAACAGAGTGTAACATATACAAAGTGCTTTTGAGTGTTCAAAGAAATATGGTAGAATGTGCCCTTCTAGCCACAATATGATATGCTGATTCAACTAGAGAAAAATGTAGGCTTCTAAGTTTCACTATCCAGATCCAGACTTCTGGAAAGCTATAAAACTAGAAGGGGATTCAAAAGAAAAATAAAGTTTAAATAATTCTTGGATGATAAGGAGACTAAGACAGCTAAGTGCATGCCAAAACAGGCAAAGCAAACAAAGAGGTTTCAATCCACTTTTAGGTCACTGTCGTATGTTTTATGAAGAAAGAGAGCTTTCTGATTGTTTGGCTATTTTATTATTCTTGCAGAAAAGCCATTAGAAGACAACAAATGAGAGAAGGAAAAGAAAAAAAGGAAAATCAGAGAGCCAGAGGTTCGGCAGTAACCGCAGAATCCAACACATTATGGAAAATGAGTTAGTGATAAAGGGTAGAGTTTAACTAAATTTGAACTGACCCTACTCTAAACATCAGGTACAGGGGCACCTGGGTGACTCAGTTGGTTGAGCATCCGACTTCAGCCCAGGTCATGATCCTATGCTTCATGGGTTCGAGCCCCGTGTCGGGGTCTGTGCTGACAGCTCAGAGCCTGGAGCCTCCTTTGGATTCTGTGTCTCCCTCTCTCTCTGCCCCTCCCCCACTCTGTCTCTCTGTCTCCCCAAAATAAATAAACACTAAAAAAAATTTTTCTAAATAAAAAAAAAAATAATAAACATCAGGTACAGTGGTAGAGTACAGGGAGACAAAGAGCCAATGCATCATATCACAGTAAAAACAGGTCTCTTCTATTGTATTGTAGTATAAAAGCTACCAGAGCCACCACAATACATATAAATAACAGCTTTGGATGGCACTGTTGAAGTCAATGAATGCGTGCCAGTCTTACATCCATACCAACCGCAATGTAGCTCCATCTACACCAATACCCACAACATACTGCAATAACAAAAGGCAAGGGGCACATTCTAACAATAAAAAATAATGACTTTCCCACATCATCAATAAAGGGTCATATCCAGAATGCTTGGTTCTGACCAATTAAATCACTTTGAAACTAATCAGGGCATAAATAAATAAAATGTTTAAGAAACATGTTTGAGAAAAGAAGGGAGAAAGGCATATTTTAGAATGACTGCCAAAAAAAAAAAAAGTTAACATGTTAAGTTTGTCTCTTAATGTATTAATCTTGAGTTAACCATAAAATCTGTCTAGTCACATTAGATCATGTTGAAAATTCCAAGTAACTACAATTTTGACACTTTGAGTTGTTTTTCTCAGAGTGATAAGGAATTTCTGCAAACCCATCTACAGGGTTTTCAATGTCAATCACAACAAACCTTGACAAAATGATGGCAACCACTGAAAAAAACATCTCTGACTATAAAACAAATAGCAAAGATAGGATTCTGGTCTCATGGAAGACACATTATCATAAAAGTAAGCTAATACAACATCAGTAGGGCTATCAATTAATAAATTAGCCCTGTTTGTTTCTACTAAGGGTAGAGCTCATATTGCAGATGTTATAACCGTAATCATTGCACAATGTTTGGCAAAAATTATGAAATAATGGACTTAGGAACTTTTGATACTATATAATTATATCTAATGGGCCTAATCCAAACAGAATCGTTTTATTAAGATTCTCCAATATTTGTGATTCCAAAATTCATTTATACCTCATTTTATTATTGGTAGAGTCATAGAATTCCTACTTTTAACTCAAATATAGATTTTAAAATTTAATATTTTTTTCCAAATCCAGTATTATATACTTCAATTCTCTCTAAAATAATAATCTCCATGCATTGATACCTTCCAATGATAGTAAAGTAACTCAAAAAAGCAATTATACCATTCATTAAAACGGCTTCTTTTCCAGTTACTGTAGTTTGTGAATGTGACCAGAACAAGTTTAAAATGAAAATCTCTTAGCTAGATAATAATCGTGTTTGCTCATTTAATTAAGATTACCTCTGTGAACAAGCAAGGAAGAATCAGGTGGTGAACTTTCCTGTGCCCTAGATGTAATAATGCCTGTCACGACTTAATAGGATAAAGTTTCAGCAACTTTTAGAATACACGGCTAAGTTTTCTTCCTTGGTATTGGGTTTACAATTCCTTCAAAAAGAGTCTGGACTACTACTTACATTTGATGAAGAACTTGTGCCATGGCAACTCCATTAGTCAGCTGTTTGACATCTTGACAAGGTGCGGCAGTATTGAATGTCTGCAGCTAAAATGACACAGAGCAAATGACTTTACTGTTCCTTTATCCTTACAGGATGGTGTTACCAACTCCCCTCCCCAAACATATGAACACGACAGAGAAAAATAACTATAAATTATCCTGTTTTGTTTAAATTCAGACTGGGCCGAACAAATGCAACTATACTAACAAGTTTTCGTGGCTGTGAAATAGTCTTACAAACATAAACACTTAACAATTCAAATAATCACACCTAAAACAGTCAAATATATTGATGCAATGTAGGAAGTACTTCAAATTTCTGAGAGCAAGATGCACAGACCTTAAGATCAACTATATTGTGTTCATTGTTAGGGGAATAACATCAGAAAGGACTTTAAGGTAACCTATTATTTCAACTTAAAATTTCACTCACATCATTTGGTAGGACAACAAAGCCTAGAAATGTCAAGTCTAAAACTACTTAATTAACCAGTGAGGCCTGAAATAAGGCAGGACCTCAGCCTGCCATCCAACAATTAGTCTCAGGGCATGAATGGTCCAGGGCCCACCCACCACATCAAGTTGTTTCTATTTAGTTTGGCTTTACATATTATTCTTGTCGAATCTCTATTTGTTAAACATTCATGTACATGCTAAAAAGAGAAGTGAAACTGTGGCGTCTTTTTCTAAAAAGCAAATACAAGACAAGAATTTTTGAAAAGCAAATTACAGCAGAGCTACAATGGGTCATATATTTCCTAGAAGTCTAATCTCAACCCATAATGATCTTAAATTAAATACACTATGAGTCTCTTTTCCTACATATATTTATCTCCTTTACTATTCAATTATAATTCCTTAATTTGCCACTTAACTATCTTAATCTGACAAAAGTCTCTCCCCTCCATGATTCACCTTTAGTGGTTCTGTTTGAGATTCTACAAATAAGTCTCCATTATGGTAATACACATGGAAGAATGACACAGACAAATAACGCTAGCTACAGTTACTTTCAAAGTACACAAAGATAGTTTACTGAGATCCTACTCTATGTGGGCACCGTGGGGTTACAAAAGAAAATCACCTGTTTTCTACTCTCAAGCAGTTGCAATCAAGAGTTAAGGACAGGAGAAAAAGACATAAATTATTTCTAGAACATGCCATTCCCAGTCTCATGACTATAGTATGCACAAATCATTCAGAAATAGACAGGAGTTAACTAATTAGGGTTTGTATTTAGGAAATACTTCTCAGAGATGATTCCTGAACAGAAGGTCTTGAGTAAAGAAAGAACCAAGGGAAGGAAGCTTTAGGAAATAGGAACATGGTAAGAGCACAAATACCTGAAAAGAAATGGTATTTTTAGGCAACATACAGTTCAGTATTACTGGATTTTCAGGGCAAAGAGGAACGGGGAAGAGGTGACAACAAAGGGGGGGGGGCAGGTAAGAAAACAGACATAGGTCAGAACTCTGGAGGTCCATGACAAGAAGCATGGACTTACCCTTGATGGTATCATCCTTATAATGGGAAACAGCAGAATAGTTTGTATCTACCTCACAAGATGGTTGAGAGAATTAGCAAACAGAGCCAACTTAGATCAGCGCCTGGTACAAGCTCAGCAGCTGTTAGCAATCAGCTATGATTCGGGGTTCCTCAAAGCTTGGGGTCTAAGAACAATACAAATCAGAATCTCTAGACACATTAAATCAGGAAATGCCTAAGTGATTCTTTTTTGTTTGTTTGGTTTTAAGTAGGCTCCATGCCCAGTGTGGAGCTCAATGTGGGGCTTGAACTCATGACCTGAGCTGAGATCAAGAGTCAGACACTTAACCTTCAGAGCCACTCACATGCCCCTGCCCCAGCAATTCTTATGCACATCAATTTTGTAGAACCAATGCTGTGGATGATGATGAATCACTGAAGAACAGTAAGAAAGAGAGTGATAACTTTAGCATATTTAGGATAGCAACAATACTGACACAGAGAAAGGAAGAGAGTAACTTTTATACCTGAGTCCGTCAGAAGGCTCCTGTAATAGTCTTGTTGATCAAACAGGTGGCTTACAGATAGGGTAACGCTGACCAAGAGGACAGAATAAATTCATGGAATTTAAAACATGAAATAACCAGGATTTTGCAATTAAGTGGATGTACAGGAAAGAGAAACCCCAGGGTTAGGGCATCTTTAAAAAGAAGATAATCATATACTTTCAGGTAAACTGTGGCTCGCACTTTTCAACCCTTCCTACTTACATTTTATATCATTAGCTTTTTACAAAATGGATAGGATTAGTTATTTTAAAAGAATGATTTAAGAAGCACAGAATATTAAGCAAAATAGTAAAGAAATATGTAAAAGTAGTACATATACTAAGTATTGCCTCATTGACCACCAAGTCCAGATTAAGATCAATTTTTCCTTCTCTTAGACATGGATTTAAATTGGGGTGTCTCGGGGACCTTGGTGGCTCAGTTGGTTAAACATCCAACTTCGGCCTAGGTCATGATCTCACAGTTCATGGGTTCAAGCCCAGGGTCGGGCTCTGTGCTGAAAGCTCAGAGCCTGGAGCCTGCTTCCAATTCTGCGTCCCCCCTCTGTCTGACCCTCGCTCACTTGTGTTCTCTCTCTCTCCCTCTCAAAAATAAACATTAAAAAAAAATTTTAATTGGAGTGTCTCTTGAAAGTTCTTAACCTAGTTGCAAAATAAATTAGATAACACAGAATGTAATTTCATTTGGCCAAACAGAAAGGCTTTATAACCAAGAAGAGTGAATAAATTAAAAAGCTCAGTGTGGGTAGTGATGCCAAAGCAGAGGGACAAAGGAAACCGTCCTCTTTCACACTACTCGTCACAGAGGTAAAGAAGCAGAAGACTTTTTGGTGAGTGGCCCAAAAGGGGCAGACAGGGCTTCCATCAGTAACCACAGGGTTCTTGCAAATCAATCTTTCCTATTTATCTTTAAATAAAGCAAATAATCAAAAATGTGGAAATATTGTTCCTGAATTGCTTCAATATAAATGTCACCAAAATCAAGGAAGAAAGGGGGGGGGGTCTTCCCAACTGACAGCCAAAATCTTCAACTTTGGGTCAGCTCTATTCTCATATTCTCCTCCTCTAAATATTCATTTCAGAAAGATTATTGTTTTAAGATTTTCATAACAATGATTCAGCCTTTAATATTTTTTGTTCCTTTGGGCATATATTTGGCATTTGTTTTTCCTTCACCTGCCTGTCAAGGTCAAAGAACACAAGAACTAAGAAAACCATTAAAAATATAGTTCAATTCTAATTTTATTGGTGAAAGTCAAGTCCCAAAATTTTAATTTTCCAAATGTTACAAAGCCAAGTTTATTAAATATATATTCATGCAAATACTGCAAACTCTCATATACTCCCTCTACCATGTAAATGGTGCCCAAATTTGTCTTTCAGCTCTAAACTTTTTGCTAAGTAGCAGTACAACATTTCTAAGAACGAATTATTTTAAGATGAGTTCCAAATCATAAAATAAAACATTTTTCTTTCTCTTTCTTTCTTTCTTTCTTTCTTTCTTTCTTTCTTTCTTTCGAGAGAGAGAAAGAGAGGGAGAGAGGAAAAGAGAGTGTGTGCTGGGGAGCAGGAGAGGGAGAGAGAGAATCTTAAGGCAGCTCCATGCCCAGCGCAGAGCCAGGTGTGGGACTCAATCTCATGAGATTATGTCCTGAGCCAAAATGTCCTGATCATGTCCTGAGCTGAGATCGAGAGTCAGAAGCTTAACCAACTGAGCCACCCAGGTGTCCCATAAAATATAACTTCTTAATAACTGCCAAAAGAGCCGCAGCAACTTCTTATTCAACACGTCTCCGGAGGCCAGGGAAACAAAAGCAAAAATGAACTACTGGGACCTCATCCAAATAAAAAGCTTCTGCACAGCGAAGGAAACAATCAGCAAAACTAAAAGGCAACTGACAGAATGGGAGAAGGTATTTGCAAATGACATATCAGATTAAGGGTTAGTATCCAAAATCTATAAAGAACTTACCAAATTCAACACCCAAAAAACAATCCAGTGAAGAGATGAGCAAAAGACATGAATAGACACTTCTCCAAAGAAGACATCCAGATGGCCAACAGACACATGAAAAAATGCTCATCACTCACCAGCAGGGAAATACAAATCAAAACCACAATGAGATACCACCTTACACCTGTCAGAATGGCTAACATTAAGAACTCAGGCAACAACAGATGTTGGCGAGGATGTGAGAAAGAGGATCTCTTCTGCATTGTTGGTGGGAATGCAAGCTGGTGCAGCCACCCTGGAAAACAGTATGGAGGTTCCTCAAAAAACTAAAAATAGAACTACCCTATGACCCAGCAATTGCACTACTAGGCATTTATCCACGGGATACAGGTGTGCTGTTTCGAAGGGACACATGCACCCCCATGTTTATAGCAGCACTATCAATAGTAGCCAAGGTATGGAAAGAGCCCAAATGTCCATCGATGGATGAATGGATAAAGAAGATATGGTACACAAACACACACACACACACACACACACACACACACACACACACACAATGGAGTATTTCTCAGCAATCAAAAAGAATGAAATCTTGCCATTTGCAACTATGTGGATGGAACTGGAGGATATTATGCTAAGTGAAATTAGAGAAAGATAGATATCGTATGACTTCACTCATATGAGGGCTTTAGGAGACAAAACAGATGAACATAAGGGAAGGGAAGCAAAAATAATATAAAAACAGGGAGGGGGACAAAGCATAAGAGACTCATAAATATGGAGAACAAACAGAGGGTTACTGGAGGGGGTGTGGGAAGGGGTATGGGCTAAATGGGTAAGAGGCATTAAGGAATCTACTCCTGAAATCATTGTTGCACTATATGCTACCTAATTTGGATGTAAATTAAAAAATAAAATTAAGGGGCGCCTGGGTGGCGCAGTCGGTTAAGCGTCCGACTTCAGCCAGGTCACGATCTCGCGGTCCGTGAGTTCGAGCCCCGCGTCAGGCTCTGGGCTGATGGCTCAGAGCCTGGAGCCTGTTTCCGATTCTGTGTCTCCCTCTCTCTCTGCCCCTCCCCCGTTCATGCTATGTCTCTCTCTGTCCCAAAATAAATAAATAAACGTTGAAAAAAAAATTAAAAAAAATAAAATAAAATAAAATTAAAAAACTGCCAAAAGAGGCATCTCTGTACTAATCAGGTTTTCTTAATGACCTCTCAAATTCTATTAATGTTGGTTCTATTGTCCTAGAACACTGTCTAGTGCTGAAAGAACAGAGTTTACTACCAGCTGTCTTCTCACCTCCATGATTTAGCCCCATCATAACTTTTTAATCTTTTATCTCCTACTACTTCCCCTCAACATGTAACATTACTTACTATGGTAGGGAGCACATTAAGAAATGAGAGATATCATGACAAGAATGTGCCTTCACTACCTCTTTTTGATCTACTGCCGAAGAAGACCATTTACATTACTTCCAGGGTTTCTTCCCTGTGTCTAGAAAATTCATTTCCCCTGATTTCTACTTGCTGAAATCCATCAATCCTCTATCACACTGTTAAAAGTTTACCCCAGGTATCTACAAGAACCTACATCCTTAATGGTGAAATACTGGTCTCTGAGGTCAGGACCAAGACAAGGATATGGACTATCACCACTTTGAGTCAATGTTGTATTAGAGATCCCGGCCAGTTGTTGTTCCTGGGAATACAGCAGAAAACAGGTCACAAAGGGGCTGTGACCCCATGGAGCAAATAGGCTGACTTCAGAAAGTGTTAAGTGTTACAGACTCATAGAAAAGGGGTGACAGGTTATAAAGAGATAGGACTGGGGGACAGGTAAGTCATTCACTGTTACTGACTCTGAAAGATGACAACAGATCCGAGAACTGAATGGTGAGAAGAAGTCAATCACTCACTAGACAGAGAATATTCTGGGTAGAGGAAAGTATAATTAAGAAGCCCAGATTCCTCAAGAAATAGAAAGTCAGTGCAGCATGGTGGGCATGGAGGACTTGGGGCATCGGGAGAGTTTGGGAAAACCTGGAGAAGTGAGGTGACATCAACAATGCAGTGGCTGGCAAAGGCAAAGACAGATACCAACGTTCACTGGAAATCATCTGGAGAGGTAAAGAGAAGCCAAGAGACAGGTACCCAAGAAACTAAGGCAGAAGATGATCTCACAAAAGAACCATCAAGTAAGATAAGGATAATAAAGAATAGTTACGAGTTTGCCAAATCCAGTAGGTGAAGGCCTAAAAGAAAAGAATCTCGTGTGCAGTGGGTTGAGAAGTGAATGAAAGTTCAAGTATAAAGGATGAGTATACAAAACTCAAATAATCTGACAGCAGAGGGAAGGGGAAATAGAGTGTGGTTTTAACAGGGAGTGGTGGCTCTTTGTTTTCTTTTTAAGATAGGGAAGATTTAAGTAAGTTTATGTGTAAAGAGGAAGGATCCAAAGGAGAGAAAGAGTGAAATGAAAAAGCAAAGTTTTAGAAGAGGTAGAAGGGATGGGATCTAGAGCTAGGGTCAAGATAAGGAGGAGATCATATTTCTGAGGGGAGAAAAGTTGGGGGTTCAAACAGGGTACTGGTAGAGGTTTGCAAAGACAAATGTGAGGGGATCTGTGTGGTTGTTCTTAGTCTTTATATAGCTGGGCATTGTTATGGGAGCAAGTAGATTTGTCTGTAGAGCATTTTTAAAGGCAACAATCTGCACAGTAATTCCATTTTCTCCAGTGTTTCAGCAGCCTTAGAACTGGAGAAGCAAATAACCTACTATGTCATCTATAGCATTTTTGCAGTTTTTAAGGAATTTTGCCTCTCATTATAAAAATACACAGCTCTGCCTACCACTCCAAGAAAAAATGGAAAGTTCCTTGATTATTCTTGATATGTCTTCCTCAGTGCCTTGAACAAAGCAGGAACTCAATAAATACTGGCTAAAAGAATGGGTATAGTACATAGTATTTTGAAACATTGCAATACAATTCAAAAACATCCTTTACTTCACCACCTCATATAAGTCAATGACATCACAAAGATGAAGTTTACTACTTAAGTCAGATGTTTAGCGCAATAATGTAACAGATTAGGATACCCCCTTTAATTAGTCACTTGTTTTAGCAAAACACATTGCTAAAAGTAATGTTGCCTTATTTCATGAGAGTCTTAAAACACAGCATCTCAATCCCAATACTTACTCTAAATGAAAATAAAGATGAACAGTTAGCTAACTGCTTTTAACTCAGAAGCCCTATATACCTGCATTCCACTTACAACCAAAACTATTTACCTCTAAACTGTAAAAGTTGCTTTAAATCACGGTCATTTCCAATAGACTTCATACACAGCCAGAAACCTTCTCTGATTTCTCATTGTTTTGAATTACTCAAATGAGGAGATCGCTAGAGAACAGCATCAACCGAGTATCACCTCCTGATCCAGTCTGTTTACATTCCATTATGCACACATTCATCCACACACAACCAAACAACTAGTTTAGGGATGGGCACCATCAACAGCACCCTGTGGACAGACCATCAAGCACCAACCTTGCCCAATGTGGGTTGGAAGCTACACCTGAATTGCCAGCTCTTTGGTCGCTGAGCACCTCCAAAAGGTGAGACATCATTTTACTGACGGGAATACTGGGGGCAGATCCTATGTCTGTCCAAATACCACAAAAATTAATTAGAAATACCAAACACGCACCAAGTGCAAATGAAAATGCCAAGTCTTTTTCTTGAAAGAAAATGCTGTCCACTGGAGGAGGAAAAGGGGGGGAGGGTGGGCAGCAAGAAAAAAGGAATAGGAGCCCCCCCCCCTCCAACATATCAAGTGTGTGCAAATATCCCTTCGAAACGACTTCTACAGAATCGGAGGTCCTGGAGGAGCTCTGATCCAGGAACCAAAACCACCTCTTGGCCACCTGTGTCCAAGCAGAGCAAAGTGGTTTGGATAGGAGGGGAGTTTCGGAGGGGGCCTCCGCTCCCAAGTGGCACAGAGGTCCGTACAGGAAAGCTGTTCGGCAGACAGAAGGCGAGAGAGTCGGCAGTCCGGGGAGGAGAAAATGGGGGCAGCGAAGAGCAAAGGGGATGGACGCCTGGCTCCAGCCACAGCTGTCACAAGCTAGATAGATCAAGGCAGTAAGACGAGCCTCCTCCGGCCCCAGCTCCGGAGCTCCCTTTACCTGCCCCTAGTCCCCAGACACAAACATACAACACCCACACGTACACACCTGCCCCGCGACCCGCAGGTGGCACTCTCGCGGTCAAGGGCGACAGGAGACTCGGAGGGCGACGCGCCGAGTCCGCGGCGCAGGTGGCCCGGCTACTCCTGAGGCTCACCTGCGGAGAACCGGGGGCCCGGGGCAACTCGCCTGGGCCCCTCGGCCCCCCGCCCCCTCGTACTCACCCAGATGATGAGGCTGTCGCATAACGGCAGCTCGGACTGCGGAAGCGGCTGCGTCTCTTCCATGGCCGGGGCCGCCGTCGACTACGCCGCCGCTGGCACCGACACCTCCCTCCTCCCCGCGCTCCGCCAGGAGCCGGCGTCGACGACCTGCTCGCCGGCCGGGAAAGCTCGGTAGCCAGGCCCAGCGCCCGCGCGGCTCACGCGCGAAGCCTCGCGCGGCCGACGTCGCCGGCGTAACCCCCTCCTCGCCACCGCCCCCGTCCCCGCTCCGCCCCGCTCCGCCGTTCGCCCCCTGCCGGGTCCGGCCCGGCTGCGCGGCTCTGCACCTGAGCCCCGCCCCCTCCTGCCCCTTCCCCGCCCCTCCCGCCCCTCCCGTCCTCCCCCCCTCCTTCCCTATCCCGCACACCTCTTCCCGCCGCACTGAGTGACCAGGGCGCGCACCAGTCACAAAGAAAGTAGGTGCTCGAGAGGGGCGTGCGGGGCGGGAGGGGGCGGGAAGAGCGGGGATAGGTTGCGCAGGAGGGATTGCTGATTGGACGCACCCTCTTGGCTCCGACCAATCAATGTGAGACAAGACAGACTCCGGGAGGGAGCGCGGGAGGGAGGGAAGGGGTTTGTGACCTGGCAGGTGCGGTGGGGACGGGGGCGGGGAGCGCGCGTGCGCGGCTGGGCGATGTAGCGGCTGAAGCTCACGCTGCCCCAAGGGCAGAGGAGGCCGCGGGGCTCCCAGCGTTAAGTAGGGCGGGCTCAAGCATCTTCGCGCCTTCTTCCCCTCAGTAGGGCAGCTCCTGGCTACACCTGTGGAGATCCACACTGCTGCCCTCGTGTCTTCAGAAATAGATCCTACTCGAGAAAAGGAGAGCTGATTTTCTCCCGGTCGCTCATTGGAAAAGGACATTTTCCTTTGCAGACATGGCAAAGAAATGTGTTTGCTAAGGGGGGAGAATACCATAAAGCTGCTTAAGTTAAATAAGCTCGCACAAGATCACAGAGACGGGCAATTGCATTTTAAATGGGGCGAAAAGGAAGACCATTTTCAGGTAGGAAAATGGAAAATGAAATCATCTTTTTTAGTTTTCAAAAAACATGGAAGATAACAGTGTACAATGCTTCCGATTTTCCTTTGGCGGATGAAAACTTGCCTTTTCTGAGAATGTTTGTGAAGGAGGGGGTGGCGTAGAGTTGGAAGCTCTCCAAGGTACTGATGTATGGCTTAGGCTGTTGAAATGGGTTGGGATATTCTTACTCTTGCTGTTGATTTCCATCACTTCACTCATTCATAAACTCATCAGTTCATGCTCTGTGTAAAAATGCAGCTGGCTCGTTTATATTGCCACGGTCTTTATATTTAGACATTGAAAGTTTAAAACTGATGGATAACTGCAATTAAAAGCCCTCAAATGTAAATCAGTCTCATTCTAAAAATACAGTACTTGCATTTGCTATCAAGTCTCTTAACCTCATTCTAGAACTTTCTTACCCCATGTGGAGTCATTTTATATTTTTGGACAACAGCAACATCAGTAATATGACTTAACTGAAAAGGAAAAGGAAAGGGAAAAGATCTAGGAATTGAAGACCTGGTCTGAATCTTGACTTTACTTCCCACTGGCTGTTGACAGCTTTCTCCTATGGAATCCAACGTCCACATTTCTAAAATGATGCTGATGACACTGACCTGCCCCGTCTCTCTCACAGGGGCAAAACTGATAATGGGTGTGAAAGAGTTTTATGAATTAAAAACTCTTTTGCAAATATGAGTTACTACAATCATACATGCTTATCACTAAGAGTCACAGGTGACTGAAGTATTCAGAATATTTAAGAAGAATAATGGGGGGGGGAGGAACTGAGTTATCCTTCTGAGCGCTGTAGGAGCAGAGAACAGATCCTAAGGGAAGGATGCTCGGTTGTCTTCATGATACTAGATCTAAAGGAAAAATATGTGAAGCATATGATCAGTGAATTCAGAAAAGAAGAAATACAGATAGTTCAAGGAAATGTGAAAAGATTCAAAAAATTAAAAACATAAATCATTGAAATAAAACAACAAAAATAATGTTGAGAAGAGTGAGTGCACTTTCATACAAAACTGGAGCAAACATTTTAGAAGAATTTTTCCAATTTTCTATCAATATTTATCAAGAAACTTTAAAATATCCATACAATTTAAACCCGTGATTCTAGAATTCCACTTCTGGCCATAAATTCTATTGAAATAATCAGAAATGAAGTCAGAGGTTATGAGCAACATCATGTATTGCAATTCTGTATATACTAATCAATACACATCCAATAAGCAAGAAAGGTTAACTACATTATAGTCAATGTATAAGATAGAATATTTGGCGACTAGTAAAAATAATGGTTTGGGGAATATTTAATACAAATGTTTCATGATATATAACATTAAAAGTTTAGATATAAAAGTATGAGCCATATGATTTCAACATAATAAATATTTATGTATTTAACATGTGCACCCCAAGAAGACAAAGGAATGCTCATCAAACCATCATTTTTATTTATGGATGATGTTATTTTCTGTAATCTTCTATATTTTTCAACTTGCAATTAGCTTGTATTACTTTATAATCAGAAAATAATATTAGAAGAAATGCCTAATACAGTATACTCTATCCTTTTCCAACTGTTGACATTCATTTCTAAAAGTTGGCATCTATATTTGGAGCATTGAATAAAACTGATTTTTAAACACTAGTTGTGGGGTTGTAAATTGGCACAATCTTTCTGAAAATTTTTTGACAATATATATCAAGAATCTTTAAAATGTTCAAAGACTTTAAGCCAATAGTTTCACTTCCAAAGCCTATTCTTTTTTTTTTATGTTTATTCATTTTTTTGAGAGAGAGAGACAGAACATGAGTGGGGGAGGGGCAGAGAGAGAGGGAGACACAGAATCCGAAGCAGACTCCAGGCTCTGGGTTGTCAGCACAGAGCCCAACACGGGGCTTGAACCCACAAAGTACGAGATCATGACCTGAGCTGAAGTCAGACGCTTAACTGACTGAGCCACCCAGGCGGCCCTCCAAAATCTATTCTAAGAAAATAATCAGATGCCAACAAATTTGTTGATTGCAGTGCTAGTTATAAAAGCAAAAAGAAAAAGAAAGAAAGAAAGAAAGAAAGAAAGAAAGAAAGAAAGAAAGAAAGAAAGAAAGAAAGAAAAAGGGAAAAAGAAACAGCCATGAAATGAAAGAAGAGTCATTAAATACATTATGGTATATCCATACAGTGAAATATATTGTGGTTATTAAAATATTGTGAAAGAAGTTTAACGACTCAGAAATGTTTAAAGAATAATATTAAAAGATAAAGTTGATAATAGAAATCTGTATACACAGTATGGATCTCTCCCTCGCTTTCTCTCTCCCTGTTATATGTTTATTATATATCTAAAATTTATGTATGGATCCCTATTTGTGTATGCATGTGAGTGTATTTATATATGCCAAGAGAAAGAGAAAGAGAAGAGAAACTGAAAACAAAATAAACCAAAATGTTAGTAGTAATTTTGATGATATCTAGGTATTGGAATATTGAGTTAACTAATAATAGTTAACATAAAGTGTGGTATTGGTTTCGGGAGAAGCCCAGTGATGTATCACTTCCATATAAAACCCAGTGCTCATCCCAACAAGTGTCCTCCTTAATGCCCATCAACCTATTTAGTCCATCTTCCCACCCACCTCCCTTCTAGCAACCCTCAGTTACTTCTCTGTACTTAAGAGTCCCTTATGGTTTGCCTCTCTCTGTGTTTTTATCTTATTTTTCCTTCCCTTCCCCAATGTTCATCTATTTTGTTTCTTAAATTCCATATATGAGTGAAATCATATATTTGTCTTTCTATGACTTATTTTGCTTAGCATAATACACTCAATTTCATCCATGTTGCTGCAAATGGCAAGATTTCATTCTTTTCAATTGCCAAGTAATACTCCATTGTGTGTGTATACACATACATATACATCTTCTTTACCCATTCATCCATCAATGGACATTGGGCTCTTTCCACAATTTGGCAATTGTTGATAGTGCTGCTGTAAACATTGGGGTGCATGTGCCCCTTCACAGTAAGAATATGGCCAGATCTTAATGTGGAATAATACATAAAAGAATACACACGTGTGTGTAAGCACACACACACACACACACACACACACACACACACACCTGTGTATCTGTAAAGAGGGAGACTGAAAAGAGATATGGTTAAAATTAAGCACAGACTTGAGCGTTGTGGAGACCTAATATGACCTAATATGATCTCTTATTGCCTGGGTAATCTTGAGCAAGTCACTTCATTTTAGTAAGCCTCCGTTTCAGTGTCTGCAAAATAGAATAATACTTGTGTATTTCTATATTGGTTAGGGATTTTTTAGTGATAAGTGGAAGGAATCAGACCTGAGTAACTTTATATTAAAAAAAAATGTTGCAAGGGTATGAGAAATCTTATAGATTCAGAGGAATATCTGAAGAACCCAGCATGGGCAAAAGCAGGTCCCAGAGCTGCTCATTAGATCTAGGTAATGAAACTATAGATGTCTTCTCAGGAGAACACCACCTAGATGAATACACTTAAATAGTTGCTAAGTTTTTCTGGGTCATTCTCTTCAAGATTCAAGTCCCAGAGAGGGCATCCAATTAGCCTGTCATGGGATATGTATCCAGCCCTTTGCCAGGAACAGAGTGAGCCCCTAGATTGTCTGTCCCACCAGTACTGCAGACCCAAGGTGAATCATGGGGTGGTTGCCCTGTGTAAATGGAGAGTGGGGGAGATGGATGCCTGCAGACAAAAATAAAAACAATTTTCTCTACATAATTTCACATGGTTGCTGTGAAAATCAAATGCATACAAAATGCTTAACAGAGATCCCAGCTCATCATAGTTGGTCAATACATTTTAGCTATTATACACACTGTGTGTATGTCTTGGGTGTGTGTGTGTGTGCACGCACACGCATTCTTATGTTTCCCCTCATTTTTTAAAACAAAGTATATATATCAAAATATTAGCAGAGGTTGTTCATGATGATTAATTATTTTCCAATTTCCATCAAAGTGAATAAATATTGCCTTTTTAATTAAAATAAAAACAAATAAACAATAAAAGTAAAATAAATAAAAAAACAAATACTTAAGAGAGAAAAAGAACGGTCAGGATGAGATTTTAAACTGCGTTGGGCTATGGGACACCTGGGTGGCTCAGTTGGTTAAGCGTCTGACTTTGGCTCAGGTCATGATCTTGCAGTCTGTGAGTTCAAGCCCTGTGTTGGGCTCTGTGCTGACAGCTCGGAGCCTGGAGCCTGCTTCGGATTCTGTGTCTCCCTCCCTCTCTGTCCTCCCCAGCTCAAACTCTCTCTCTCTCTCTCTGAAAAATAAATAAACATTTAAAAAATTAAAAAAAAACTGAATTGGGCTATAAGTAGATGGAGAAATGATAAAAGAGAATCGCTGATTAGGTACCTCAAATAGAACTGTAGTAGGCTCTACTTGTAAAGAGTAAATCTGTGCCTTGCACAAGCAATGGTGAAAAGGGGTGGAGATGTCATAAGTTTCCCCTGTTGATATATGGATACCTTGAATGGCTGAGAGCGTACATCAGCTAGAGGAAAACTGTGGCCTGGACAGGCATTGATCTAGACGTTCAGACATAGCAGCCATTCTAGTAGAGTGATCATACCAGCTGCAAACGGTACAAGTGGATCTCACTAGCAAAGCACTTATTCCTCAACCAAATTATTGCCCCTCCCCCACACGATCCTTACGGCATTGCTTAGGTGCAGCTGTAACTCCCAAAGTCTCCCAAACAGAAATCCTACAGATGCTTCAGAGGCAGAAGGATGGAAGAAGGGAAGAAGGGAGGAGAAAAAAGAGAATTGCAACATAGGCTAGATCTCAGCAACAGAGAGACAGAAGAAGCCAGAATGATGTAAGATCCACCATAGATAGGGGTTAACTCTAGATGATGCCCCGTAGGAGTGCTCTGCAGTCCACAATATCCAAAGAACTACAGCAGACTCAGGCTATATCCAATCAGCATCAAGGTCCACAGGCAGTTAAACACAAGAGAAGACACTTCTAGATTGACAATTTTCAGAATCCGAGAGATACTTTGGAATGATAGTGTCCAAGCCCTGGGAAAGATTTACAAGCCCTAATTAGAGTTCTAGGGAAGAGAAATGGTGACCAAAAAAAATTGATATTGTAAAACTGCTTCGGGCATCCGGGTGGCTCAGTTGGTTAAGGGTCCCACTTCAGCTCAGGTCATGATCTCACTGTTGGTGGTTTCAAGCCCCGCATTGGGCTCTGTGCTGACAGCTTGGAGCCTGGAGCCTGCTGTGGATTCTGTGTCTCCCTCTCTCTCTGCCCCTCCCTTAACCTCTCTCTCTCTCGCTCTCACTCTCTCAAAAATAAACATTAAAAAAATAATAAAACTGCTTCTTGTTTTTAGGCCTGTGATCCCAGTGGCCTGTGGACCTACTTCCCACTGTATAAAAGGAAATACATATCTATTCCTCACACTGGCTAGGAATTGAGTCCTATGAAATGCTTACTGGGAGACTGTACGGGACACCGAGAATTTTGCTTCTGGTGCCTTTACAGACTTAAGTTTAAGAGACTTTTATATGACTTAGTGGAACTGACTTTGAATACATTTTAGTTCAGCACTTGGAAACAATGTTAACACTAACCTGGTGGGCTGCTCAAAGAGAAGTTATTTGAAGATTTCAATGGAGAAGAAGTTCAAATTAAGAGTGAAGGCATCTCTGTTACTGAGACATGTATATCCATAATACAAGGGATTTTAACGTTTATTTATTTTTGAGACAGAGAGAGACAGAGCATGAACAGGGGAGGGTCAGAGAGAGAGGGAGACACAGAATCTGAAACGGGCTCCAGGCTCTGAGCTGTCAGCACAGAGCCCGACGGGGGGCTCGAACTCACGGACCATGAGATCATGACCTGAGCCGAAGTCGGACGTTTAACCGACTGAGCCACCCCGGCGCCCCAGTACAAGGGATTTTAAAATTACACTACACACAGCCACATTGCAGGAGGTAGACTCTGAAGTGGAAGATTAGCAGGCAGGAGGTTTATGAAGAAGCAGTCTTGGGAATTGAGAGCTTGGGAATTGGAGGAGAAGGATTAGAAGCAGAAGTGCACAGTGGGAGAAAGCAGCCTGGGGTGCAGTCCTAATGAGAGCTTCAACCAAGCCCCGGGGAGCTCTGAAGCTAGAGTAGCCCTTCCAGGTTGTCCGAGATTGGATGAGAGGGGGTTAGTTTTTTTTGCCTCCGTGCTGCTGAATCCCTGGATGTGAGCTGTCCTGGAAAGGTGGTGTGCCAGCCAAGGCAATTCACAACAGGATTCCCAGATGTTGGGGAT
Organism: Lynx rufus; assembly: GCF_022079265.1. Taxonomy (NCBI): domain Eukaryota; kingdom Metazoa; phylum Chordata; class Mammalia; order Carnivora; family Felidae; genus Lynx; species Lynx rufus. The sequence continues at coordinate 173,838,077 of NW_025814834.1, forward strand.
CGGGGCATCACATCACGCTATCTTCTGAACAGCATCCACAGTCATTTTCGGTGGAGTTCGTGTGCCATCACCCAGAATGGAAAAGCATGGTGTCAGAAATGGACAAGCATCTCTAATTGTGGCAATAGTGTAACTGCAACATGAAAATGGTCACAGAGGAAGACTGTTGACATTCTTGTTTCTTACACTGAAAAACTCCAAAATGGAAAGGGGTTGTTGTCACACCTATAATTTCATATAGGGGCCTGGTGGCATATAACTGAACAAATGCCACCTTGGAGGATTTAAGACTTAAGTACCTGGAAACAAAAATTACAAAAAGATAAATCACAGCTCAGGATGATAATAATATAACTTGTATGATAAACTGATGGGAAGGGATGTTTAGTTTGCCATTTACCGAGCTAAAATTAATATAACCATTTTATTAGACAAATTTAGTTCCACCCCAGGGTGCTGGGGTGGCTCAGTGGGTTAATCATCCAACTTCAGCTCAGGTCATGATCTCGCAGTTAGTGGGTTTGAGCCCAGTGTTGGGCTCTGTGCTGACAGCTCAGAGCCTGGAGCCTGCTTCAGGTTCTGTGTCTCCCTCACTCTCTGTCCCCGTCCCCTGCCCTGCTCATGCTCTTTCTCTCTCTCAAAAATAAACATTAAAAAAGTTAAATCCACACCAAAGTCCTAAGTGAAATAAAATTGGAAATAATTATCTTGTCTTAAAGTAACTCAGATGAGAACAAATAAAAAGGTATATATATTTTTCAAATACTTAAAAACAATAAGTAATAGAAATAGACATTTAGTAAAATGTACTGATAATGTAACCAATCTAAAGTATCACTGAAACATAAATTCTGTTCTTCAAATTTCAGTTTAAGTGAATCACAAGACATATCATTTTACACTGTTAAAGAGATGATCCGTGCTCATTATTCCATTGGTGACCTATTTTTTATGTACAAAAATCCTTCTAATCCATGTAAGCAGATTTTTACAATAAAGGCCAAACACTGATACATAGTGGCTAATCATTTAATCCACAGATGTTTGTCTCTAAAAAGCAAGTAAAATCTAACTTTACAGTATAACTACCCAAGGTACCTTCTATTGTTTCCAAGTGTATTGAAAATTAATATTTCAAAATGAATTCTTTAATTTATATAAATGGAAAGTGGATAGAATCATGTTCTTGAGACGAGATCCACATAAATAAGAAGAGAATGATTTCTAAAGAGAACAGGAAGCACTATGTTAGAAATACTGTTTATATTTTATTATAGCCTGAGAAAACCGTATTTGAAACCACTATGGCTGACTAAACACGGGATTCTGAAACCTCTACACATGTATCAACTGAAAATACATTAAGGTGATATCTGCCAGAGGAAATGTATCTTGCTCCCTCTCCATGTGTTACATAGTATAACTTATATAGAACATAATATATCTTAAAATACCAAACTGCTAGAAAGAAGAAATTATCAGGTCATTTAAGGACAGAAGAACAGTGGCTTACCTAACCATAAGCAATAATAAATGGGCTGTAGGAACAAAGAAGGAAGCGCCAGGAAAGATGTGTGAAGGGTTTGTTGACATGAGCAGTTGTAGGAAATAGTGACAGTAGTAGGTGGTTGCTGGAATTTTTGAAATTACTTAACCAAATAAACACATACTTGGTAGTGCAATTTGGAAATATTTTCCAGAGATTGTAAAAAGAAACAAACAAAACAAAAAACAAAAACCCAAAAGTAAAAAAAAAACAAACAAAAACAAAAACAAAAACAAAAAAACACCCAGAAAACAAAAAACAAAAACTGGTCAGAGCTTTTAGCCTTATACAGAAAAAAGACAAGCTGCACATTTTATTAAAGTAGGGGACTTCATACTTTGATAATGTTTTATATGAACGCAACTGGTAACCAAGGAGATATCCAATCCTGAGGCTATCAACACCACCTAAAATTTATTGAGTATTTATTAGGTGTTATGCATTATTCAGAGGGCTTCATCTGTGCTAATTCATTTATCCTTAACAATGTGACAAGGTAGTAATACTTTCTATTTTATAGATGAGGAAACTGATGCATACTCAAGCTTATATAACAAATAAGCTGACTACTTCAGAAAATCCTTCCAGATATAAAGAGGAGAATCCTCATGGGGGGATGAGAGGGAGGTCAGAATGGCCTTTTTAAGCCTTATTGAAGTATAATCAATAAACAAAAATATGCACATGTTGACTATGTACATATTGGTGAGTTTGGACACATGCATACATCTGCAAAACCATCACCACAATCAAGGTTCTAAACATATCCATCCCCTCCCAGAATTACCTTGTGTTCTTTGTGTGTATTTTGTGTTAAGAACGGATTTTTAAAGAGGGGAGCCTGGGTGGCTCAGTCATTAAGCGTCCAACTTCGGCGCAGGTCGTGATCTCAGGATTCATGGGTTTGAGCCCCGTGTCTGCTCTATGCTGACAGCTCAGAGCCTGGAGCCTGCTTCAGATTCTGTGTCTCCCTCTCTCTGCCCCCCCCCCCGCCCCCGCTCATGCTCTGTCTTTGTCTCCCAAAAATAAGTAAATATTAAAAAATTAAACAAAAGGGGCGCCTGGGTGGCGCAGTCGGTTAAGCGTCCGACTTCAGCCAGGTCACGATCTTGCGGTCCATGAGTTCGAGCCCCGCGTCGGGCTCTGGGCTGATGGCTCAGAGCCTGGAGCCTGTTTCCGATTCTGTGTCTCCCTCTCTCTCTGCCCCTCCCCCGTTCATGCTCTGTCTCTCTCTGTCCCAAAAATAAAAATAAACGTTGAAAAAAAAAATTAAAAAAAAAAATTAAACAAAAGAACTTATTTTTAAAGATAATCATGGCAAAATAAAATATAGCATGTATAATTCTTCAGTCATTATTGTTTCTATATTCTCCCTTGTTACTGAAATATTTTTTCAGGCAGTCAAGTTTCTTTTTGTTCAACACTGGGAAGCAAGCAAAGCCATCACATCTAGTTGAGTGAAGTTAATTGTTACCTGTTAGAGAATCTGCTGACTGAAGGTTAATGACTACAATAGATGATTCAGAGACCTTGAACATATTTTGACACTTTTTTTAATTGAAGTATAGTTGACACACAATGTTACATCATTCAGGGGTATAACACAGTGATTTGGCAACTTTATATGTTTTTCTGTGCCTACAAGTGTAAACTTGAACTATCAACTTCAAACAGAATTTTCCTTATAAACTTCACATGATTTTTCTGAAGAGTGACTAAATTGGCCATTTGGATTACATACTGGCCTACTCTTGGGGGTTTATTTTTTTATGTACAAATTTCTTTTTTTAATTATAGTTACATTTTTTTCTCTCTAGATAGATAGATATAGATATAGATATATTTCAAGAGTAACAAAACTAATCATTGTTTACCCTTAAATACTTTCATCATCTATCTTCTTTTTTTATTTATTTTTATTAGTATTTTTTAATATTTGAAATTTATTGTCAGATTGGTTTCCATACAACACCCAGTGCTCCTCCCAACAGGTGCCCTCCTCAATGCCCATCACCCACCCTCCCCTCCCTCCCACCCCCTATCAACCCTCAGATTGTTCTCAGTTTTTAAGAGTCTTTTATAGTTTGGCTCCCTCCCTCTCTAACTTTTTTTTCCTTCCCCTCCCCCATGGTTTTCTGTTAAGTTTCCCAGGATCCACATAAGAGTGAAAACATATGGTATCTGTCTTTCTCTGTATGGCTTATTTCACTTAGCATCACACTCTCCAGTTCTATCCATGTTGCTACAAAAGGCCATATTTCATTCTTTCTCATTGCCACGTAGTACTCCATTGTGTATATAAACCACAACTTCTTTATCCATTCATTGGTTGATGGACATTTAGGCTCTTTCCATAATTTGGCTATTGTTGAAAGTGCTGCTATAAACATTGGGGTACAAGTGCCCCTATGCATCAGCATTCCTATATCCCTTGGGTAATTCCTAACAGTGCTATTGCTGGGTCATAAACATTTTTTCTAATTTTTTGAGGAACCTCCACACTGTTTTCCAGGGTGGCTGCACCAGTTTGCATTCCCACCAACAGTGCAAGAGGGTTCCCGTTTCTCCACACCCTCACCAGCATCCATAGTCTCCTGGTTTGTTCATTTTAGCCACTCTGACTGGCGTGAGGTGGTATCTCAGTGTGGTTTTGGTTTGTATTTCCCTGATGAGGAATGACGTTGAACATCTTTTCATGTGTCTGTTTGCCATCTGGATGTCTTCTTTAGAGAAATGTCTATTCATGTCTTCTGCCCATTTCTTCACTGGATTATTTGTTTTTCAGATGTGGAGTTTGGTGAGATCTTTACAGATTTTGGATACTAGCCCTTTGTCCGATATGCCATTTGCAAATATCTTTTCCCATTGCGTTGGCTGCCTTTTAGTTTTGTTGACTGTTTCCTTTGCAGAGCAGAAGTTTTTATCTTCATGAGGTCCCAATAGTTCATTTTTGCTTTTAATTCCCTTGCCTTTGGGGATGTGTCAAGTAAGAAATTGCTGTGGCTGAGGTCAGAGGGGTTTTTTTCCTGCTTTCTCCTCTAGGGTTTTGATGGTTTCCTGTCTCACATTCAGGTCCTTTATCCATTTTGAGTTCATTTCTGTGAATGGTGTAAGAAAGTGGTCTAGTTTCATTCTTCTGCATGTTTCAGCATCTATCTTCTAAGAATAAGGACATTCTCTTAAGATAACCATATATAATTATCATACTCGGGAAATTTAAATTTAATATTATTATTTAATTTGCAATCCTTCTTTACATTTGCCTAATTGTCCCCCGTCTCCCCCTTTTTTTTCCCTCTGGGATCCAGAGTCAAGGATCATCCCTTGTGTTTATGGCCATATCTCTTTTATCTCCTCTAATCTAGGTTCGTTCCCCAGCTGGGTGCATGCACGCACACATCTATGTATGCATTGTGATATTTCATGACAGCAACATTTTTGAATAGTCTAGTCCATCAAGATTTGTCAGATTTTTTCTTCATAAGATTTATTTCATGATCATGTTTAGCAGAGATTATATTGTGAGCTCAGTGCATCACTTTGGCAGGAAGATGGTATTGGATTGTCCAATTATGGGGGGTGTTAAATTTTATCATTTGGTTAGTATGGTGTCCATCAGATTTCTCTATTGTAAAGACATTTCTCCCACTGTAATTAGTAAGTAATTTGAGACTGTGTGAATATATGATTCCTCAAAAGTTTATCACACACTGCTTTTAGCATCCATGTTAATTACTGCCTGAATTAATTATTGCTATGGTGGTCATAAGATGGTGATTTTCTATTTCTGTCATTCCTTTATATCTATTAGTTGGTACTATTCTATTTTTTATAATAAAAAAAAGTTTTCCTCTTCTGTCCATACCCGCCTTTATTTTTCTAAGTGTAAATATGGATTCATGCATTTATTTTTATTCAATGTGATATAATCCATTCTTGTCACTATTCATTTTAATCATCAAACTGTCCCGATTTCAGCCAGTGGGAACACCTTCAAGTTGGTCTCTTGTCCTTTCTGCATCCCTCCCCTTCTATGCTTCCTGGGACAAGATGTTCCAGATTTCCTTGGTGTTTTCCTGTCCCTATCCTGGAATCATCCATTTCTCTAAGAGACCTTGGCTCTATTTTGTGAGGAATGATGTTTAGTACGGCTGAATTTCTGTAACCAAACCAGGTTCTATTTTATAATTATAATTTCATTCCTCAGACATTAGATTTTAGTTCCCTGTTAAATAAGGACATTTCTGTAAAAATTTAATATTGAACCTACTAGTCATTTATTATACTTTAGGGTGAAAGTATTTATTACTCCATGTACTTTATAAAGGATAGGAAGCCCAGGGAATGACAACACTGGACAATGGAGGAGTGAGAGGGAATAAAAGAAGGCTGGTGACAATTTTTTTCTTTCCCAGGCACCATCACACATGGCATAAATTCATTCTCACATAAATCCTTATTTCTGCAACTGAGGAAGTAACCTGCTCAAAGTTGCCATGTGTATGGCAGATATCCCAGAACAAACCCCCTTTTTAATTTAATCCTAGAAACCTCTGTACCTTCTCCTACACCATGCCATTTTGCAAGCCAAACAAGGAGGTCCATGAGCTGAGAAGACAAAGTTCAACCTCTTCAAGGGTTGGGAAAGGCAAGCTGTGAACATGCTGCCTTCCTATTTCACTTGAACTTACTCATTGTGACTTACATGTGCAGCAACCCTCACAAACATTGTCCTTTGGTTGAAAAAATACCTTCAAGTGTTTCTACAGCTCAGACTCAGGAAGTCTGTGGGAAACAATTATATTTCATTTGCTTTCGGTGTTGATTAAAAATAACAGATAAGCATCTCAAATTGAATGCTGTCTCGGTTGGATTATTCTTTACAAGTATTACCTATTGCCAGAAGTTAGTGCTAGCGGTGGGAAAGCTTGTTGCGGGCTTGTAAGGGAGAACTGAGGCAAGCTGCCTGAAAAACAACCTTGGGTACAAAGCCCAGAAAAACATGTTTTTCTCCCCCTTCTTCTTATTACCTTGGTAAGGTTCCTGAACTCTCTTGGTTCCCAGTTTCTCACTATAAATGGGGATAATAATAGTTTGCCTGCCTGAAAAAGGAATCAGGATATCTAGGGCAACATCAACAACCACATTTTAAGTGCATTCTATGAATAGGACATTTCCTTTCACATTGGAAATGTGGAGAAATATAAGGCAGAATCTCTACCCTCACTATGCTTACCTTGTAATTAGGGGTGCTGGACTTGCACATAAAAAAGTCAAATAAACCACACAGAGAATAGTTGTAACAGATCATGTGAGTGTCAAAGATGAGAGAAAGGATCAATCACCAAGGATATTATAAGCTTCTCAATTTAAAATAATAATAAAATACAACTTTCTCTTTTTTCCTACCAATGTTCTAAAGAAAAGAAAGAACATGGAGGGAAGGAACAAAAGGATCAGTGAAAAGTGAAGGGGTGAAGGGAAGGAAAAGACATAGAAGGAGCAATAAAGGTCACTGCATAGGTAAATATCTATCAGTATTTTAATTTGGAATTCCTTAGTTTTCTTATATGATTTAAAAAAAAAACTGTAAGATAATTATAAATCTATGTTGATGGGCTCACAATGTATAAAAATATAATCTGTGACAATAACAACATAAAGGGAAGGATGGAATTGTATAGAAGAAAACTTTTATATATAATTGAAACTAACTTTTTTCTCATTCAAACTATATCTCTATAAATTAAATTTTTAATTGTAATCCTATAATTAGGTGGTAAACCACTAAGAAAATCACTTAAAAATGTGTAGCAAAAATGAGAAAGGAATCAACATGGTATGATAGAAAATATATATTTAACACAAAAGAAGGCAGTTATGGAGAAAATGAGGAAAAAGAAAAGATATAAGACATGTGAAAAATATATGGCCAAATAGAAGTCCTTCTTTATCAGTAACTGCATTAAATGTAAATGGAATAAAACTCCAACCAAAAGGCAAATAATGGGAGAATGGAGTAAAAAACATGATTCAGTCACATGCTATCCACAAGAGGCTCACTTTTGATTCAAAGAAAGCTAAGGTGACAATTAAAGGATGTGAAATATACTCCATGCAAATACTCACCAAAAGACAGCTGGATTGGCTATATTAATATCAGACAAAATAGAGTTTAAGAAAAAAATGTTACAACAAACAAAGAAGGACATTACATAATGACTAAAAAACCTATCAAGAAGATATACCAATTATAAACACAAAAACCAAGTCCCAAAATATGTGAAGCAAAAATTGACAAAGAAAAAAATAGAAAGCTCAACAATAACAGTAGGGCATTTATATACTCCACTTTCAATAATGGATACAACGATGAGACAGAAGATCAACAAGGAAACAGAAGACTTGAACAACACTATAAGCCACCAAGATCTAAGAGATATATATCGAACACTCTACCCAACAGCAGAATATACATTCTTCTCAAGTGCCCATGAAACATTCTCCAGAAAAGACCACACCTTAGGCCATAAAATAAATCTCAATACATTTTAAAAGACTGAAGCCATACAAAGCATTTCCTCTGACCACAATAGAACAAAATTAGAAATAAACTACTAGAAGTAGTAAACTACTAGAAGAAAACAGAGGAGAAGCTCATGAAATCTGTGTTTGGCAATGATTTCTTGCATATGATTCCAAAAGCACAAGCAACACAAGGAAAATTACAAAAGCAATTAAACTAAAAAGCTTCTGCATAGCAAAGGAGGCAGTCAATAGAGTGAGAAGGCAAACCAAGAATGAGAAAAATAGTTTAAAATGATATAGCTGATAAGGGATTAATAGCCAATACGTGTAAGGAATTCCTACAAATCAGCAGCAAAAATAAATAAATAAATAAATAAATAAATAAATAAATAAATAACTTCATTAAAAAATAGGCAAAGAACTTGAGTTGACATTTCTTTTTTTAAATTTTTTTTTTAACGTTTTACTTATTTTTGAGACAGAGAGAGACAGAGCATGAACAGGGGAGGGTCAGAGAGAGGGAGACACAGAATCTGAAACAGCCTCCAGGCTCTGAGCTGTCAGCACAGAGCCCGACGCGGGGCTCGAACTCATGGACCACAAGATCATGACCTGAGCCGAAGTTGGCCGCTTAACCGACTGAGCCACCCAGGCGCCCCAATTGAGTTGACATTTCTATAGAGACGGTGTACCGTAGCCAACAGATTTATGAAAAGATTCTCAACATCACTAATCATCTGAGAAATGCATGTCAAAATCACAACGAGATATCACTCACATCTGTTAGGATGTCTATTATGTTAAACAAATAACAAATGTTCCTAAGAATATGGAGAAACTGGAGCCCTTGTACACTGTTCGTACATGTAAAATACAAAATGGTGCAGCCCCTGTGGAAAACATTATGGAGTTTCCTCAAAGAAATTAAGATTAGAATCACCATCTGATCTAGCAAGTATATATCCAAAGGTATTGAGATTAAGACTTCAATGAGATATATGCACTCCCACATTCATCACAGCATTATTTCAACAGCCAACATATAGAAGCAACCTAAATGTCCATCAACAGACGAATGTGGTGTATACATACAATGGAATATTATTCAGCTTTAAAAAGAAGGAAATCCCGCCATATGTGACAACATGGATAAGCCTAAAGGACATTATGCTGAGTGAATTAAGCCAGTCACAGGACATACTGCCTGATTCTACTTACATGAGGTATCTAAAATAGACTCTTAGAAACAGAGAGTAGAATGGTGGTTGCCAAGGGCTGGACAAAGGGTAAAATGGGGAGTTGCTGTTTAATGGGTACAAAGTTTCAGTTATGCAAGACCAATAAGTTCTAGAGATCTGCTGTACAACACTGTGCCTATAGTTAACGATACTGTAGTCTGCACTTAAAAATTTTTAAGAGAGTAGATTTCATGTTTAATGTTCTTACTACACATGCGTAAACACACACACAAATCCTTTTGGAAGAATAGAGAGAGGGACAGAAGGAGGAAGGAAGAAAAAAAAGAACAGGAGAGCTGGCAAATTCACAAATATGTGGAAATTAAACACATTCTTAAACAATGAATGGGTCAAAAGAGAAGTCACAGAAAATTAGAACATACTGTGAGAAGAATTAAGGAAACACAACACCAAAACTTAAGTGATTCAGTTAAACAGTGCTTGCTCAGAGGGAAATTTATGGCTCTAAATGCCTACATTTTAAGGAAAGAAAAATCTTGTATCAATAATATAACCTTCCCAAGCAACTAGAAAAGAAAGAGCAAACTAAACCGAAAGCAGCAGAAGGAAGAAAGCAGTAAAGATCTGAATAGAGATAAATGAAATAGAAAATAGAAAAAGAAGCGACGCCTGGGTGGCTCAGTCAGGTAAGCGTCCAACTTTGGCTCAGGTCATGATCTCATGGTTCGTGAGTTTGAGCCCCACGTCGGGCTCCGTGCGGACAGCTCAGATCCTAGAGCCTCCTTCTGATTCTGTGTCTCTCTGCCTCTCTCCCACTCGCACTCGTACTCTATCTCTCTTTCAAGAATAAATAAACATTAAAAAAATCAAAAACAAAAAAGAAAATAGAAACAGAATAAATGAAATAAAAAGTTGGTTCTTTGAAAAGGTAACAAAATTACCAAACTCTACTGTTTAGCTCTACTAATTAAGGGGGGAATAAAACTCAAACTACTAAGGTAAAAAATGAAATGGGACATTGCTGTTGACTTTATAGAAATAAAATTATTATGAGAGAATACTATTAACATTTTTAAGGTGATATTTTACATCATTTTGTTAACCACACACAGCCCCTAGAGTACACACACAGCTGACACGTAATGATCTCACATAGAACTGCCATTTCAGGCCACATGCAATTATACCATGCTCTTTTACACCTGGGCCATTGCCAGCAAAGCCTGGAAGTGTATTCTTTTTTTTTTTCTTAGTTTTAATTTAAATTCCAGTTAGTAAACACAGTGTAATATTGGTTCCAAATGTACAATGTAGTGATTCAACACTTCCACACAAGCCTGCTGTTCACCCGACAGGTGCACTTCTAAATCCTCATCCCCCACTTCCCCTATCCCTCCATTTACCTCCCCTCTGGTAACCATCAGTCTGCTCTCTATAGTTAAGAATTTGCTTCTTGGTTTCCCCCCTCTCTCTTTTTTTCCCTTTGCTCATTTTTTGTTGTTGTTGTTTCTTAAGTTCCACATATGAGTGAAATCATATAGTATATGTCTTTCTCTAGCTGACTTATTTCGCTTAGCATAATACTCTTTAGTTCTATCCATGTCGTTGAAAATGGCAATATCTCGTTCTTTTTATGGCTGAATAATATTCCATTGTATATACAAATATATACATATATGCATGTATCAATCACATCTTCTTTATCTATTCATCAATCAATGGACACTTATATATCAACAAATTGGATAACCTAGATGAAATAGACAAATTCCTCAAAACACACAGACTACACACACATCAACTATCAAAACTGACTCAAGAAGAAAAATAGAAAATCTAAATAGACCTAAAATAAGGAGATTGAATCAATAATCAAACGCCTCCAACAAAGAAAAGCTCAAGACTTGATGGCTTCACTGGTAGAGCTTACTGTTTGTTTTAAGATATAAAACCAATCCTTCTGAAAGTCTTCCAAAAAATAGAAGGAGGGAACACTTTATTCTATGAAGCCAGTATTGCCCTGATATGAAAACCAGACAAAGACATCACAAGAAAATAAAATGGTAGGGCAATATCCCTTATGAATATAGGTGCAAAAGTCCCTAACAAAATACAAGCAAACCGAATCTAACAGCATATTTAAAGGACTATATCCCATACCCATGTGGAATCTATCCCAGGAATGCAAGGATGGTCCAGCATAGGAAAAACAATCAATATATTTTACCATATTAATAGACAAAAGGGAAAAAGCCACACAATCATCACAATTGATGCAGAAAAAGCATTTGACAAAATTCAATAATCTTTCATGATAAAAATACTCAGAAAAGTAGGAATAAAGGCAACTTCTTCAACGTGATAAAGTGCATCTATGAAAATCCCACTCAGTGTGAGAGACTGAAAGCTTTCTCTAAGATCAGAAACAAGACAAGGATGTCTGCTCCTGACACTTCTATTCACCATTGTACTGGAAGTTCTAGCCAGAGCGACAAGGATGAAAAAAGAAAGAAAAGACATTCCAAATTGGAAAGGACGAGGCCAAGCTATCTCTAGTCACGGATGACATGAATATATCATATAGACAAGTTTTAAATAAAAAAAAAAATTATGTGCGAATGTTTATAGTGGCACTATTTACAATAGCCAAAATGTGGAAACAACCCAGTGTCCACCAAGAGATGAATGCATAAATAAAATGTGGCATACATATTCAATGGGATATTCATCAGGAATAAAGTACTGATTCATACTACAACATGGAGGAACCTTGAAACATTATGCTGTGCGAAGGAAGCAAGACACTAAAGGCCATAGACACGGAAGGCCGATTTGTGGTTGCAAGGTGCTGTGGGGAGAGGGGAATGGCCAATGACTGTTCAATGGGTGTAGTGATTCTTTGTGGAATGATGAAGGCCTTTTGGAATTAGAAAGTGTTAATAGTTGCAAATTATTTTACCTCAATTAAAAAAAATACAGAAGAGGAAACATTTAATACTTCTATTTTATGCCCAGACTTGGGCTGGTAATTTTCCATCTGTTTTCTCGCTGATCCAAGTGGACATTTGTCCATAAAGAGGGCATGACTTAATTGAAGGGAATTTGCAAACTGGAATTAAAATTTCAGAATTTGCTCTAATTCCACCTCCTCTATGAAGCATCCCCTTAACACTCCTAAAACAGGAAAAAAAAAAAAAAGGCTACATAGTATATAATGCTTCTCTACCCTCAACCTTCTGATATCTGAACATATTATGCTTTGGTTTTATTTTTACATTTGTTTTCTCTTACAATGTGACATGTTTATCATCTCTCTTAACTAGTCTATGAGCTCCTCAAAATCAGGACCTGTCCTTTGTTTTTACATTTCTGTGCTCAGCACATAGTACATGCTCAAGAAAGGTTTTCACTGGCCAGCTGGAATTTCATATTTGGTTCCTGTAAGCATACTGCGTTAATGGCTCCTAAAATACCCATGTCTGTTTCACTTGCCTGTGCAACACTCAGCATCTATTTCCCAGAATGAAACTAGGTCACATCTGGGACACATGAACAGTGTTAAGAAAAGTTCCCTCTGAAACACAAAACCCTTAAGTGTATATCAAGTATAATCGAGCTGATCATGCCAAAAAATTGTAAAGGATTAAAACATTGCTTCATTATTACATTTTTGGTCTTGGCTCTTCTACTTCATTTAATAAGTTTTATAGCAACAGAATGATTTACACATGTTGAAAATCAAAACAGGATGAAAATGGCAAAAAAAAAAAAAAGCAAAGTGTTTTACTTTATGAGTCTTTTTCTTTGTGAGTTCTCCCCTACACTGTGGTTATTTTATACAAGATCTGTCTGGTTATGGAGACACCTTGTACACAAAGGATCTAAGACCTCTTTGCTCTCCTATAAAAAACATTCATCAAAAGAGAAAAATATATATAGATATATATTATATACATAGGTATATAATATACACACACACACACACACACACACACACACACACCAATAAAGAGGATCTGAGGAAGAGGGCCTCTCCTGATCAAGTCACATGTAGGATAGTTTATTAAGAGAAATGCGTGGGATGAGCTGACTTTGGTGGTTTCTGGGAATAATAACCGAATTTACTGGATGCCCACAAACCTTTTGTTGTGTCTGTGCTAGACCCCACGAACAATACATTTTGGGGGCACTGTTTCCTTTATTGTTTTAGTCATTCTTCAATTGACCCCCTTGTTTGTATGTGAAAAGGTGGCAAAATATTTATTTTCTGTTGACACATTTTTTTGAAAATTATGCAATGGGTTCAGTGCTAAGCACAGAGCCTACTTAGGATTCTCTCTCCCTTTCTCTGTGCCTGTCCCCCACCTGTGATTTCTCTCTCTAAAAATAAATAGATTTTTAAAAATTAAAAAAAAGAAGAGTTTCTGAGTGGTTCAGTTGGTTAAGCATCCGACTTTGACTCAGGTCATGATCTCACAGTCTGTGAGTTTGAGCCCCATGTCAGGCTCTGTGCTGACAGCTCAGAACCCGAAACCTGCTTCAGATTCTGTGTCTCCCTCTCTCTCCCTGCCCCTCTCCTGTTCACACTCTGTCTCAAAAATAAACAAACATTAAAAAAAAGAAAATTGTAAATCATTCCAAAAAGTGGTTAGGCATTTGAGAATACTAGTCATTCCATTAATGATGTTATACCCACTCGCGTCCACTATATACCCAACTATATTAAATGGCAGAGAGAAAAATCATGCACTTGCCACATCGTTTCTCTTTGAATTGCATTAAAACTGAGAACGATATTTTACATCTTAATACATGCTAGCATTTTGTTGTTGTTCAGACTAAATCAATCCTGAGTTTCTTTCTTCTGTTCACATTCCATATTAGGGAAAGGGGGTCATCTTATGGAAAGGATCTGATTCCTGTGTCTCAAATTCTTGTGACATCTGTTTTTTTTTTAATCCTCTCTCATACCCCTTTGTTCAGATTTATCAGCAGTTATTGAATATCTTTATAAACAGTGCCTGTGCTTGGCCTATAGTAGGGGCTCAAAACTGGGACTCTATTCCCTCCCTCTCTACCTTATTATAAATATTTATTTTATCAGTCAGGGGCCTGGCCAGAAACAGAATACTGTACATTCTCCTATTGGATTCTGATGAGAATTTAATAGACTATTTCTAGAAGTATGGGTGCAGTTGAGGAAACCAACAAGTGATGAGAGGCGCCAGGCATCCAGAAGCTGTTACTACTCTTAGGTGAGGGGAGGCAGCAATATTTTGGGAGACTGGCATGAGCCAGTGCTATGGAAGGCTGCTGCCCATCAGAAGCTGTAGTTATAGAGGGAGCTACCATTAGGCTCTTGGCATTGCGGTGGTGGGGAGAGGTTACCTGTTGTCGACTGAACCACGCTGGAAGCCAGAGGGCAAAAAGATCCTGGATGATGCAGTTTGCAGGGTCAACTCCTGGGAAGCAGAGAAGTGAGGGGAATCGATTCAGGTGACCAAAAGAAAAATAAAGAGCATACTCACTTTAGAATTTAATTTCGAAACAATTCATGAAGCAGTGGTATCCAAATTTTACAGAAGAAGACATCGAGGTAGTCAAGTGTAAGTAATTTGCTGAAAGTCACACGACTACTAAATAGGAGTTAAATTCCTGCCTTCTGGTTCCACATCTGTTCTTTTTTTTACCAAAATGTCTGTCTTATACTTTCTCTATTGGACCTGCCTTACATTTTTGACAATGTGGAGTTTACAAACAATTGTGATTCCCATTTTTAATTTAGCTACTAGGAAGTCCAGAGTCAAATTTTAAGCCCCGTTTGCTAAGGGTTGTGGGATTTTATGGCTTGCATTTCCTAGTGGCCTTCTCTTATTATTTGATCTTACTTTCCTTTTTCCCTGATTTCTTTATCTTTTTGTATTAAATATCTTCTTCCATTTTTTTGAAGAGGTAAAAAATGAAGAAATGAGTATGTAACCACGGGCCTGTGCTAAATCAGCCTTTTCCCTAATCCAAGGCATGACTCAGTGTATAGAGACTGCCAACCCCTCATCTCCACCCCTCACACACACAAACACCCGTGATCTTTGCTTTCGAGTTTGATTTTACCATCACAGTTTTATTCAACAAAGTGCCCCCCACAGCCACTACCAATCAGTTAGTACTGACAGGGCAACTGAAACCTATTTGCAGTGTTTACTGTAATATGACTGGTAAATTAACTGATAATACTGCAAGATATTTAATTTGGAAATGCCCTATGGAGAGAGTGGCTTCCGTGTTTAATAGCAGACATCCTAAAAGCCTTTTACTCAAGCTCACTGCATGTGATGAGAATCAGTGTAGTCTGACTGCTTTCCACACTGCAAATACCTTAGTAAAAGGCAGGATGAGCAACTATGTGAACGTATTCTCTCTCCAAATAATTAATTTTTCTTCTCCAGGCTCAACTTTGTGGCATTATTCCAAGGATATCTCAATGGTTATTAAAAAAAAGTGCTGTGCTATTTGTTTTTTTATCATCCTAGATAAAGGCCTATTTGGCCTTATTAACAGAGTTAGCTCCACTAAAGTTGTAGGGTCACAATTCCATTAACTAACATCCTGAAGCAGCATTATGCCATTCAGGAGAGAGTGGAATTCATTTAAGCAATTCAAGACTTGGATTCCATTCAAGACCATTTAGCAAAAGCTCTCAAAGGACCATTATTTAAGAAGCCATGCCCATAACATTATGATGGCATAGAGCAATATAACTGTAAAAATATTACTGATCATAGTAGTTTCTTAGAGTTCTGTAAGTATTTGTAGATATGTGTTTTCATATATATTATCTCATAACCCCCAAACAAAGCTCTAACAAATTTCTTTTTAACACATATATCCTCTCTGTGTATGTAAATGTAGAATCAAAACAAGAGTTTGAGTCTGTGGGGAAATCTATCCAAATTCACTGACTGGCATCATCAACACGTTCTTTAACCAAATTGTTCAATTTCCATGCTGTTGTGTGAAACTCAGGTGCATTGGCTTGCGAGCTTTGATCATGACGAATGACAATGCCTTTACTTAAGCTGGTAGCCTAAACATTTTCTCTTTCTCCCCCAAGTTTATGAGTTCTCCCCCAAGTCTCTCCCTCAAGTTTATGAGACTTTAACATTGACACAGATGTGGTTATTTCCGCTTCTCAGATACATTCTGTTATTTTATGTGTCTGAGAATTAAATTAATAAAGTGTTCAGGATTCTGACCCCTTCTTTTTTTTTTTTTAATTTTTTTTTCAACGTTTATTTATTTATTTTTGAGACAGAGAGAGACAGAGCATGAACGGGGGAGGGTCAGAGAGAGAGGGAGACACAGAATCGGAAACAGGCTCCAGGCTCTGAGCCATCAGCCCAGAGCCTGACGCGGGGCTCGAACTCACGGACCGCGAGATCGTGACCTGGCTGAAGTCGGACGCTTAACCGACTGCGCCACCCAGGCGCCCCTGACCCCTTCTTTTAAAAAACATTTTTTTAATGTTTATTATTTTTGAGGGAGAGAGAAAGAGAGAGAGAGAGAGAGAGAGAGCATGAGCGGAGGAGGGGCAGAGAGATAGGGAGACACAGAATCTGAAGCAGCCTCCAGGCTCTGAGCTGTCAGCACAGAGCCCGATGAGGGGCTCGAACTCACAAACTGCAAGATCAGGACCTGAAATGAAGTTGGACGCCTAACAGACTGAGCCACCCAGGTGCCCCAAGGATTCTGACCCCTTGTAATGAGAACCTTCCTTGATGTTGTTCTTTTCCATGCTCTTTCCACTCCTCTATTTGTTTCAAAGATGAACAATGAGCACGTTGATGATGTGTTTGCATTTTAAAGGTTGCTTTCCCACGTATCACTTCATTATATTTCTTTGTAGTCCTGTGTAGCAGATATCATGATGCACACTTTGCCAGACAAGATATTCATGTTCTAGCCTTCAGAACTAGACAAGCTCTGGTAGGGTCCACTGACCCAATGGTGTCATAGTCATTGGTGTTCATCATTTATTACTGATTCAAAAATATCTGTTGTTTGTCTCTCTGTGTACAACACAATATCGGACATTGTGCTTGGTGAATGGCAAATATTTCGTCAGTATCTGTTGACTAATTGTGTGAACTCAGCATATTACCTTAGTATCTTGCTGTCCGTGTGATAATTATGGTCAGCTCACATTTCTCTTGCTCTCAGAGTCCTTATTGCCACTTATGCTTCTGACTCTCAAATAAAATCCTAAAAAAACAGATGATATACAAGGTCGCAAAAGTCTTTCCCTAGGACAATTTGTACTGAAACTCTGCCTGGGCCCACTGTCAGTCTAAAATAGGAAGAGCTGATCAGAGAAAACACTGGGAACTCAACAGAAAACCTGATAGAATTCACCAGTTAAATAAAAAATTAACCAATTTCTCACTTTTTCCTAGAAATAATAGAATCATAAATTATATCCTATTTGCAATTCCAGAGTTTCAATTACACGGTTAATATTCAGCATATAATAACCCATGACAAATTTACAATAAACTTATTTCTTTAAATGACCAAAACATAAATGTAAGAGATTTAATAGACAAAATGCCATATCTCCATTATAATATTCTGAAGTTGTTATATTGATATTAAGAACTATTACACATATTTTTAACCCTATGCAACTTTGGTCGTTATCATCATCATCCTCGTCGACATCATCATCATCATCTTCTGCTCAAACATCTGTACATTTTTGGCATGGACATTGGGCCTGGCACTTAGTGTGTGTTCAGTGCTTTAGATATGAATGCATATTCATATACTATGACTGAGAATTCACAAGAACTTTATGGTACACAAAGAAAACAGTTTTCCAGCCATTATTCCATTTGAACCACATAACAACCCGATGAACGAGGTATAGGAATGATTACCAACTCTATGTTAAACACGGGGAGTGGGGATTGATTGATTTGTCTAAGTTCAGTCACAATTATTATGTGGTATGTGTAGAGGTGCCATCATACCCAAGTCTTGAGACCAACTACCAGCGCTCTCCTGGCTTGACTTTCAAACGTAAATTTATGTATGGGGGAAGAGGTGAGAATTCCGTAACATGTTAAATGGTGCTCAGTACAGTTTTGAAATATCAAAATAGAATTGGTGTGATTTCTTAAATTAGAGACTCATTAATCTAAACAGACAGATACACCATTGAAACAAATTTAGGACCTGAAAATAATTGAATACATTGTCTTAGGACTAAAATTAGAGGAAACCACAGGGTGTGTGGAACAAAAACAACCATGCTATTAGTGAACTGTCAGCATCTCTTAGTCCGAAGGAGTGAATAATTATCACAAGAGAAAAGGACAAATAAAGCAGAAGTAAGCAATGGTTGTAACAGTGTTCCCCTGGGGATAATTATTTGTCTTTATTGCATTCTATAGATGATATAGAACCTTCTATTTTCATTTTTATAGTCATATTTGATGTGTGCAATTTAAAAGTTTGCTTTTTAATAAGAAAATTATTTTCTTAATGTGTTTTATACTTGGTAAACATTTAGATTTTACATAAGACACTATAAACATTTTTAAACAACTAGCGCCTCATTATTTAACAACAGACCATTGTTTATTCATCTGGCACAACAATCAATAAACATCTAATAACTTTGCAGTAATTAGAACTGTTCAGAGAAACAGAACAACCTCAGGAGTTCCATGTGATTGGAATCCTCTGGGTGAGGCTGGTAGTGGCGTGAAGGAGAAAATTCCTGCTTCAAGTAATAGGATGGGTCTCTTTATATCTTTGTTAATTCTTACAAAGTATGTAACCGTCCTTATGTCAAAGGAGATCTTCAATTTGTTTGCAATGAAAGTACAGGTATTTATGATAATAATAAAAAAAGCCCCACAAGAACAACCCAGCATTCTCTAAAGGTAACTAATTAGTGAAAGAGAAGGAGAGGAGAGATATTTTATTATGAATAATTTATTACGAACTCAGGAAAATATAACTGTGTAGAAAACATAGTCGTGAGCTTTTTAGCAACTAGGTAAAAAATAGAGAAACATTATCCCTCATAGGAGTGTATGTTGTAGATGAGGACTTGGTGAAATTCAAAGCCCAGAAAGTAAGGCTATGGTGTGGACCAGGTGCAAATCTTCCGGAGGATGACTGCCCCCAGAGAAAAGCTTATAGGAGGTGTGGCGCGGTTGCTAAGGAAGGTGATTCCTACCTCACATGGCCCTACATTTCTGTGGAAAAAGGATGCATCTCTCTTCTCTACTTAAAACCCTTTGATGTCAATCCATTGTATTCATGAAAAAATCGGGAACTTTTACCATGGCCTTCAAGGCCCTACATGACCCAGCTTCTGCTCATTTGCATTTTCCCTGAATTCCTCTGCTCTCACCATGATGGGTCTGTACCAATTGGTCGAATGTGTTGAGTTCTTCCTACTCAGTGCTTCTTCAGATGCTGCTCCTTCTACTGGAAGTACTCTCTTCTCACCCTTCCACCTGGCTAATTTCTATTCATTTAATAGATTTTAAGTATTCCTTCTGCAGAGAAGACCACACTGGCCTCCACCTCACTCCATTTGTGCTAAATCACACCGACAACTCTTTTACATGGTATCTGGCATTTTTCATTGTTTCTGGCACTAGAAACAACCTATTTGTACTTTTATTTCCTTAAAGTATACACATGGGTTAGTATACACCCATACACATATTTTCTAGCTCTTTCTACTGAAGGCCTAGAAGTACATCTAGCTCCAGATCTTGGTTTCTAATACCTTTCTCCAATTAATGGAGCCAGGGCTCCTTGGAGAAATGGTTGATTCTAGGGCTGGGGCAGAGAAAATGCAAGATGAGTCTGGAGCATCTTGCAGTGACAGGAAGCAAGGAAATGCTTTAAAAAATGGTGATTCATGAAAAAGACACAGTGGTCAACCTGCAAGAACTCCCAAAGACCAAAGCTGGGATGGTTTGAACCAGAAAAGAAGTAATGACTATTGGATTATAACTTAAAGAATAAAATCAACACCCATGAATTCATACTTATATAAAGGACCGAGTAAATAATCAGAGGAGGAACAAATGTTTCTTACAGGACAATTACAGAAAATAAATGCACCTCCAGGAGGTAGAACTGTATTCCTCTCACCTTGAATGTGGGCTAGATTTAGTCACTCACTTCTAACTAACAGAGTATGAAAACACAAATATAGGAACTTTACAGTCAAGAAATCTGACATGCAGTCCCTCAACTAAGAGATTAAGGTTAGTATCACCAGTGATAAATCACATTTATAGCATGCATCCTTGACATGATGTGATGAAAAAGACGCTCCACCCTTTAACCCATCCAAAAAATCTATAACACCAGCCTATTAGGAGAAAATATCAGACAAACCCATGCCAAGGGACTTCCTACAAAATACCTGACCATGAATTTTCAAAGGTGTCAAGGTCATGTAAAACATGACCTGAGAAACTGTCACAGACTGCAAGAGACCAGATGCGATCATGATATTGTCTATTACAACACAGTTAATATTATTGCACCAATGTGGATTGCTTAGTAATGATAAATATGTTATGGTTGTGTAAGATATTAGCACTAGGGGACAAAGAGGGAAATTTCTGTATTGTCTACAACTCTCCTGCAAACTAAAATTATTTCAAAACTGTTTCAAAAAAGGTATTTTAAAAACATCTGCTCTGTTAGCAGGAGTCTCCTGTTGTGATCACCACTGTATGCCCATTTCGAGAACAGGGGCGTGTGCTGGATAAAACTTTGGGTTCTGGGGCCTGGCTGCATGTTTGATTCCTGGCTCTAACACTGGTGGGCCTTGCTGTCAGCAAGTTTTGTAAGCATTCCATGTCTCAGCTTTCTCATCTAAAAAAGAATGCAAAGTGGTTGGAGAATCGGAGGCCTTAATATGTGTAAAACATGGGGGCGCCTGGGTGGCTCAGTCGGTTGGGTGTCCGACTTCGGCTCAGGTCACGATCTCGCGGTTGATGAGTTCGAACCCCGCGTCGGGCTCTGTGCTGATGGCTCAGAGCCTGGAGCCTGCCTCAGATTCTGTGTCCCCCTCTCTCTCTGCCCCTCCCCCGCTCATGCTCTGTCTCTCTCTGCCTCAAAAATAAGTAAACATTAAAAAATGTAATATGTGTAAAAGATGTACAGCAGTGCAAGTTATCACTGACGTAATTCCCATTTAATGTATCAACACTGACTGAGAGAATGAATGATGGGAGGTTTTCCTTTTTGTTTTTGTTTGGCTAAGAGTGAGTCACAGTTCCCTCGACATCAGAAAGAGTTTGGAGAAGAGGTTCAGGGGATGGAGTAGGATGAATGGAATGGGGCTCCGTGAGGCACCATAGATGGTTGGCATCAGGATGGCAAGAAGTGTAAGGCTAAGCTGTGGCTGAAGCATGGAGCAAAGTTGACACGGAAGTGTGTCTGACTGGCCAACAAAGAGGAGCAGTTAGCCTCTCTGGGCACACCGCCCTTCCTTAAGTTCTCCACTCTTCCCCGCTCTGCTGCGTGTTTGCAGGGGTCTGACCCGTGCATGCTGCACTTCTCAGCCTCCTACTTCAGCTGGTTTCAGCTGAATGTGACCAAGGGGACACACTGGTGGGAGACTGGAGAGTAAGGGAGAGGCCAGAGGTTTTCTCTCCTTCCCTCTCAGTCTTGGGCAGCAATTCTAGCAGCAGCCACATCTCTTCTACAAACAGTCCTGCCACGGTCTCAGCTTTTGGCCAAGGGCCAGTAACACCACCTTTTCTTCTGTCCCTCTGGTCTAGGGTCTTAGCAGCTTCCTTCTGTAATTATTCTCTGGGTTGCCTCACTGTCTTCTAGTTGGCTCTCAGTTCCTCTATTACCTACGTAACTTACCCCCGGTTTTGAAATCCCTCTTAGGAACGCTCAGGTGGCTTCCATGTTCTGGTTAGATTCTGACAGAAACAAAAGGCATGATGCAACTCCCTGTTTTCCAGACCGACTGGAACCCTGGAGAAGGTTTTCCAGGGCTACCACAGACAGATACTGGTTGTGTCCCTAAGCATCAATTACATAGTCAGTGTGCTGTGAACTTGCCTGGGCTTCAGGATATTTTGAAGTTTAGAAGGAGGTACTGGTGACAGCCTGTTTAGGATTACCCACACACCACGCCTTCTGGGCAGTCCCACACAGAACTAACAAATTTGATGGAGGGGGTGGGGGGTTTCAGAATCCCAGACACAACAACAGATCCAGTGACAGGTCCATCACGGGTTATGTGGGCTGAAGAGCCTCCCCTGCTCAGAAGTATGCCAGGGAATTGGAGCCAAACCAGGGGTATCCATACCATTCTAAGTTCTGTAAAATCTGGCTTATTCAGGCTGGGTCTCCATACAAAACAAAATGCTACTATCACCAGCATTTTGTCTCTGGTATTCATTTCAGCCACCCTCCACTTGAGTCCCTTGCTCTCAGTCCTCCTTATTTGGACCTTCATCTCTCCCGTCTATTCCTCACCTAGCTCTCGGGGATAAGACGTGGGTTGGCCAGCTATCCTACCCTGAACCTTGGTGTCTCTCCTAGGACATCATTCTGGCATTGTCTTCCAGCTTCTCATACATCCACCACTTTGATGAAGGACTCTCCTTCTACAACCCCATTTAGGACCTCACCATGGTCTTCCTTTTACTTTATTTTATCCTTGAAAATAGGAAACCAAATGAAAGACAGGATGGGAGAGCTGGTGATGAGGCTGGCAGCCATAGTCAGGCTTGAGTAAAGGAAAGAGGGACAGAAGCAAACAGTTGGCTCAGAGGCTGTCAGGTGTAATTGGACTCTGAGAGGGGCGCCTGGGTGACTCAGGTGGTTAAGCATCCGACTTTGGCTTGATCTCACCATTTGTGAGTTCGAGCCCCACATCGGGCTCTCTGCTGTTAGCATGGAGCCTGCTTCAGATCCCGTTTCACTTTCTCTATGCCCCTCCCCTGTTTGCTCTCTTTCTCTCTCTCAAAAATAAAATACTTAAAAAAATTAAAACAAACAAACAAACCTAGACTCTTAGAGTGGAAGACGTGAACATTTATGGGAAATCCAAGAGATTTCTTTTAAAGGAGGAGAGGAATAGTAAAAACGTTCAATTATAAAGGCACACTACAGCTTATAGTGTAAACCCCAATCAGATGGTTAATAAACATCCTCGCCTGTCTAAGGGACAGCAGCAGTGACAAGTTTTTCTAGGGTGAGGGAGCTTTAGCTTCTCTACAACTTCCACCAGCTTTCCCCCTCAATTCTTTGATCTGAACATGTGACATTTTCTCATTCTTATGGAGAAGGCTCTGCAAAAATAGGTTTAGGACAAGCCTGCTAGGCTCTCCTTTCCACCATATTGAGCCCCCTATGAAATCCCTATATAGAAATTCTAGATTCCCTATTGAAAGTAATAGTTTATGTCTATCAAATATTGACTACTGTACTTAAAATGTATACTTTACTTTTATTTTTTAAACGTTGGTTTATTTCTTTTGACAGAGAACGTGAACGAGTGAGAGCAGAGGAGGGGCAGGAGAAAGGGAGAGAGAATCCCAAGCAGGCTTCTCCACAGTGTCAGCACAAAGTCCCTTGTGGGGCTCAAACCCACGAACTGTGAGATCATGACTTGAGCTGAAATCAAGAGTCAGACACTTAACTGACTGAGCCACCCAGGTGCCCCTAAAATGTATACTTGATTTTAAAACATGACCATGAGGTACCATGTATTTAAAATGCTACCATTTAATGATTCTGAAGAACCAGTAATCTTATGCTATATTCCCAAATAAGTCACAATCATAAATGCCTTCTTCCATAACCTATAAAAATAAATCTAGCAGTATTCACTTCCTCACAGGTGGCTATTTGATGAAGAATAATGAACATCTTTATCACCACAGGCTGATACTGAGCAGTTATCTGCAGAGTCTAGACAGCAGATCATTTTTAGCTAAGAGTCAGAAAGAAAATGTATCTGAAGTGTGATGTTATGAAAAATGGGTTTTGCATTCATGCAGACCTGGTCTGAATCTTGGCCTCACTATTTACTAGCTCTGTGACCATGGGTCATTTATTTAACTTTGTGCTTCAGCGTATTTATCTGTAAAAAGACAGATAATAGTATGTCTCTTGCAGTGTTTTTTTTAGAGGGCTAAGTAAGTGATACTGTCTGATATGCTATGTCTGGCATTTAGTGGCTTGTTACTGTTGGTGATGGTGTTTTTAAGTATATTTCCCAAAGGATATTCTCTCTTATTCCAGCCCCCTTCCGGAGACAGCATGAGGTTGGATCCATAGTTAGACTGCAATGGTTCTTAACGCCAGCTACACTTTAGAATTGCTTCAGGAGTTTTTTTCAAACATAACAATGATAGGCCATGTCACAGAGCAATTCACTCAAAGTCTCTGGAGGTGGAGTCCAAGCTCACTAGGGAATTCTAATACGCATCAGGGAGTGAAAAATCACTAGAACAGAGGAACCGTGGATCTGAATTTGCATGATGTGATGGTTAATTTATGTGTCAACTTAACAGGGCCATGGGATGCCCAGATAATTTGGTTAAACATTATTTCCTGGTGTGTCTGAGCGGGTGTTTTTGGATGAGAATGGATCTGTAGACTGAGAAAAGCAGATTGCCCTCTCAATGTGGGTGGGCATCATCTAATCTCTTAAGGGCCTGAATAGAACAAAAAAAGGCAGAGGCAGTATTTGATCCCTGCTGGACTGAGTGAGCTGGGGCATTGCTTTCTCTTGCTCTCCCCCTGGGCTCTCTTGGTCCTCCATCTAGAATATATCATGAAATTTCCTGAGTCTCCAGCTGGCAGAGAGCAGATTGTGGGACTTCTCAGCCTCCATAATTATGTAAGCCAATTCCTTACAATACATATCTTTATATATACATATACATTTATGTATGCATGTCTATATACATGTATATGTATATATATGAATATATCTTTGTCTACATCTATATATACTATTGGCTCTGCTTCTCTAGAGAACCCTAATGAAGGTAACATTCTTACGATCCTGTGTACTCTACAAATGTGAGAAGACTATCCATTCTTCTTCCTCTTTGCTGAGAAACATGGACCTCTGTTTCCCTAAAACCAGTAATTAAAGTTTGGTATCACCCTAGATTCAGGTCCAGGGTGGAAGGATTTGGCCGAATATATTTGCATAAATATAATCCTAGGTACCGTATGTTGCAGTTATCTAGAGGGAAGTATAAATTAAGTCATGTTTATATTTAGGGACCACTCATGGATGTTCATATTTTTGATATATGTATGTTAATCCATTGTAATCATTAACTCTTTTCATGCAAAAATTGTCCTATCTTTGGCCAGTGGAAAACACTTCATGTTGACTCTAGTGTTGTCTTAATATGACCTGATAGCACTTAGCCAATGTCAGCTACTATTATTATTACTTATTCTTATTGGTAGATGGACTGTCATATTCTTGAAAATGAAGGTTGTGATGAAAGTATAGTCTGAGAACTAATGATTTTTAAAACACCGAGTTAAGTTTTTATATAAATGCAAAAGGGTTGTGGGGAGAGGAAAATAATAAGGCAAGGTTTGAAAGGGGAACACATTGTTATCTCATGCTACATTTATAGGCATAAAGGATTTTTTTAACCACTTCCTTACCAACTCAATCACCTTTAAGACAAAGTCAACATTGTATTTATTTCCTGTAGATTTTATAACCTCCCAGAAGTTTCCTGGTAAGCCCCTGTATTAAAAAGAACAGGTGATATCAAGGCCAAATGCATGTTCCTGACATAAATAGCAGGAAGTCTATGAAGTGTTTGTTGTAAGAAGAGTAGGACTGAAGCATATGCTTGAATATCTATAAGCACAATATGTTCTGCGGCACCATATAACACCTGTGTGGAACAGCCAAGCCATATGTTTCTGAAATCATACTTTAAAAATTACTACATAGATGTCAAAAAGGAAAATGCACATTTGCACAAAAGATAAACATGTGTTTGCTATTAGCATAACTCTTTATGGTTTCCTGAAATCTTTTCTAATTGTAACAAGTTTTTATCTTGTAGCATATGCCAAAATGTCTTTTAAAATCATTAAAGTATAACCACCTAAAATCTTAGAAGCATATTGTCAAAAGGGTGATATTAAAATTTCTATACAATGTTGGGATTTAACCAGCAATACCTTTAATCCAACTCATGGAATTTAGTATTAAAAACTCCATGTGTCACAAAACAGCCAATGTTAGATCTATTATCCTCTGATATTTGCTTAGTCTCAAGGGGAGAACGTTTGACTCTTTTTGGCCGAAGACTTAAACATAATGTTAAGGTGGTCGGTGCTGTCTGTGTGCCTATGTGGTTTGGGGTTAGAGTGAGCAGGGAGGGGATGTAAGAAGGATGAAGGAGATGTTTCCAGCCTGCTATATGTGGGTAGGGAGTTTTCTACGTGCAGTATATAATAGAGGGGAGGAAGACTTAAAAGTTGGAATAAATGGAAATACTAGCTTTGAAAAAATCAGAAAGAAATGCAGGATCATTAGTAGTTGACATTTGCTATCCCAATGGTTTGATCTACGGTGCTTTTAGACCCACAATTTTTTTTTTTAATGTTTGTTTATTTTTGAAACAGAGAGAGAGAGAGACAGAAAATGAGTGGGGGAGGGGAAGAAAGAGAGGGAGCCACAGAATCTGAAGCAGGCTCTAGGCTCTGAGCTGTCAGCACAGAGCCCAATGCGGGGCTTGAACCCACAAACCGTGAGATGATGACCTGAGCCGAAGTCAGACACCTAACCGACTGAGCCACTCAGGCGTTCCTAGAGCCACAATTTAATTTAACTGAAAGGATAATTTAACTGAAAGACTTCTTAAAATGTGTTTCTAAATTGAAGTCTTCTTTGAGCCTATTTTTAATGACTAGCATAGACATTGATAATTAGTAACATTCATTTGGAAGACATTATTTGATAAAGCAGTGAATATAGTAAATTGACATAGTAAAGTAGTGAATAGCATTTTGTTTCTATAATTAGGTAAAACAACCAAATTTCATTTAGTAGCCATTAATTTGCTGAATAAACCTCCTAGTCACAGTTAACATGAAAGAAAACATTCATACAATTCTGGTCAAAACATTATGAACTCTTGGTTAATTAGGGTCCAAATTACTGGGGTGGTTCTATATGAGTACAATGAGATGCTCTGTACAAGACTTTGATGGAATAAGTCTGGGATATATGCTTCACAACTTTAACTTTGTCTCTCTCTTGGAGATTCACAGGGTACATAGCATATCAAAAGACTATTCTAAGATATTGTGTAATAACAAAGCCTGTTTAACTCACTGTGTCCCAAACTTAGTTGACCATGGCTCTTTTCTCCCAAGGAAAACCTGTTATGACAGAACCTGATTTCACTGGAATAGCAGCAGGCCCAGTCTCGGTGCATCATGAGGTCTCCAGGCCAGTCTTGGCAGTCCCTAATGGCAGCAATGCACAATCTGGCTAGTGAGACCTAAGGGGAAAAAAGATGGCATACAGAGAAGGTCTTATTATGCCTTGGATGCTGTTACCTGAAAAATAGATGCCTCTAAAGGTTGCAGCATCTTGCAATCAGAAAGTCACGCACTTTAGGTCAAGGCTAGGGGAAGAGAAGGAAAAAGCACTTGGATCTTTGATGCAGTGATTGAATCTGCAAGTTGACTTGATGACGGCCAGTCTCTATATTTCTTATAAAGGAAATAAACATCATGTAAGCTGCTATTGGGAAATCCCGGCTTGGAGTAAGGTAAGAGGGTGTCCTGCTGATTTCCTGGGAGATTGATCATTCAGGGCATGCTTGAAAAGGAAGCATGATGGGTTGGTTGTTCAGAGCACAGACCAAGGGGATTAATTGAGCAATAAGTCTTTCCCTACGCAAGACTGAGCCTGCTGTTCTGATCATGGCAAAGTCAGCCTCATATGGGTCAGTGTGGCTCAAACAGTACGGAGTGTATCAGTAAGGATAGATTATGCTGAGGTAAGAAACAACCTTAAAATATCAGTGTTTTCCACAACAAAAGTTTATGCCTCACTCAAGCTACATGTTCATTGTTGGCTAGTTGGGTACCAGTCATCCTCACTCTGGACCCCAGGCTGAGAGAGAATCCCCATCTGGAAAACTGCGAGTTGTACTGTAGCAGAAAAGAAAGCTCTGGGGATTTGTGCACTGATGACAAGAAAACTTGGTCCAGGAATAACACCCACCATTTCTCACAGCTCATTGAACACAACTGGTTATAAGGGGGCCAGGAATAGGAAACAGAACACCGTTAATTGCTATTACTCACATCAGAATGGTTGGCATAGCAATAGAAGTGTCTAGTCAGAAAGTATACCTAAGTACCTTAGATCCTTTCTGGGAAGTTTGTCTGGGCAAAAGTAAGGCCTAGGTTGGTGGCTAGAGAATTACAGGGAACTGGATTTGGCATTTGCTAAATGTTAGATAACGTATCTGGACTCTATCCAAGCAGCCTAAAATTCAAGGCAGGACACTAGCCCGAAGAGGAAAACTGGAGGGCCAATGAGACACTCAGCCTTGGTTTCTATTTGCTAAGTGCAGGGGAGATAAGCTTTCCATATGGCTTAACTTAGAGACAGGATTTTCTGGAGCCAAGTGGGATGGGAAAGATGATTTTAGGTCAGGGAAGCAGGAAGGAGAATTTAACCAACCTATGGTTGAAGGAAAGCCAACGAGAGTTTCAGAAGTCAAATTTGAAGGAAGTAGCGAGGGCAGAAAAGAGAGAATAAGTAAACAAGGCCTGAGCACAGAAGGATTACAGGTGGAATGAAATGTAATGTGAGGCACGGTCTTTGACAAATGGTTTAGGAATAACGTAGTGAACCATGTGAGAAGAGTCAACACTTATCTTGCTTTGTGACGAGCAAAAGATAATTGCACAATTTCAAGGGATTGTGCCAGATTAGACAAACATGTATTTATACTTTAGGGGAGAAGCCTATGATTTGGTGAGGCTCCAGGTGCCCAGTTAGCCAATGGCAAAAAGATGAATTCCAGACCCACGGGCCACGGGAGGTAGGACTGGTCTGAACTGGATATATATGGCCTGCCTCAGCATGGGTTTCCTCAAAGATGGAGCAGAGCTGAATCTTCAGGCAGAAGACTTTTAGTACCTATGGCTTTGCAGATTCCAGAAAGGCAAGGCTGGACAGATGTCAGCTTTCATCATTTCTAGATGAGCCTTTCCAGACAGACCTATGTTACTGGCATCCTTGGACCTCTTGTCAGGCCTATCAACTCTGGTGCTCATTGGCCACCTGGTTCAAAATTTCTGTGAAATCTCTTTGGATGACTGTCCCCTCTCTTGAACCTGATGCTCAATGGGAAGCCCCATTGTGCGTCCACAGGGACTATTCCAGATCTCCTGACATAGTAAGAGCTCAATAATAGTTGGTGGTTGATGACAGAACACAGAAGATTTACCCACAGAAAACGAACATTAAGTTGTTCAACTTGACCGGAAGCAACGCTTCTGGAAACTTGATAATATAAAAATGGATTGGATGAGGAGAAAAATTCATACTTGTTGCACTTCTATTTTACATCAGGCACGGTGCCAGGCACTTCGAAACATCATCCCGTTTATTCCTCACATCAGCCATGAGGCAGATTTTCTTTTCTCCCACTTTCTAGGATACGACACAGAGACTCGGAGGTTAACTGGCTTGCGTGAGTTCACATACCATGTCAATTAGTAAGTAGTGAAGCAGTGATCTGAAGAAGAACTCGGTGACTCCAGGGCTCAAGGCCTTCTCACTTTACCACTGTGCTTGCCAACAGAAATAACACAGTACGTTCATCAACCAATGAGCATCAGAAGGGGCCTCCTAGATATTTATACATCTGCTAAAGAAGGGAACCATGGAGGAGAGAGCAATTAGCAAACTAATGAATCATCCTCTGTTGCACAAATAAGCTAATTGAATTTATTTAGGGAGAGGCAGTGGAGTGGTACCGCCTCCGTGTTTCAGCTACACAATCTTAGGCCAGTTGCTTATACTCTTGGAGCCATGGTTTTTGTGTCTTGTAGAGTGAGATTGTACTCCCTCTCAGGCCTCCCTCACCCAATTTATTATGAGGAGTAGCTGGGATGATGTATGTGCAATCAAGATGAAAACCGTCAAGAAATATTCAAAGGGAAGGCATCACTATTGGCTTTGCCTAAGTATCAGATATTAATCAATAAAACATTTTCCCTTTCAAATGTGTTAAAATTGTACAGCAGGGAGCCAGGCTCACCCCTGATTTTAATAAGAAAACACTTCTAATGAAGGCTTCAGGCATGAATTAAGTAAATAAAAATTAGGTTCATAGAAACACTTAATATGTAAGTTTAAGAGATTTGCTGTGCAGAATGGAAACTGACCATAAGATTCAGGGGGTTGTTAATGACAGAGAAACCTGAATTTATTAGCAGTGGGCTTGGTTTTCATTTAAGTGACTTTTGTTTAATAATTTCATATAATTGTCAAGTATTCAGAGGTACTGGGCAAAGCATCCTTTTTAAAAATGTACTTTTTCTTTCTAACTCCCTCTAGAAACTGGAAAAGGAAAAAAAAAAGCTTTTTATATTTGACTCTCTCCTATTACTGTCAATAGCAGTTAAGTGCATTTATGGAGACACAAGGCAGCACAAAGATTCCTCTGTGATTCATCAGAAGGCCCATCTTAAGTATAATTACATTACACAGCTCTGCTCAGTCATTAGTTTCTTATTTAGCGACAATGTCCTTCATTTTAAATCCTTTGATGGTAATTATTTGTAACTATGCCCTTGAATTTTGAAAGCATGTGTACTGTGGCCCCGCTGAACAATGGGCATTTCTAAACTAGGACGCAATTGGCTTCCCCTAAGGGACCCTACGGGAAATGGTCTGTAACAACGCTGAAAATTTGCAAAAGGTTTCTAAGCTTGAGCTACAATCCAAAACGAAGGTGTGCGGCTATTCGTATTGTGTGTGCGATAAAAAACTAAAAAGCAAGTCGTTAGGTATCAGGCAGGACTTTCTTAACCCTTACTGACCATGGCACATTTTAAAGTCTTCGACATTACCTAAATAAAGGCACATTCACACGTATCATAGACTGACCCCCAAGTGAGGTACTTCTGAGACATTTTTAGTTCTACCAGTCACCTCTGTGCAGACAAACAGCTTGTGTTTATGCATTTATTCATTTATCGAGCACCCACATGTGCCAGGAACCGTTTAGGTGCAGAGAACAAGGTCCTAAGAGGGTTGGTGCCCAAAGAGGAGCTCACAGGCCAGTGCAGGGGGACACATAAGCCCCAATAACTTGGTTATCCTCAGGTGTGTGAGAAAGGGCAGCTCATGTTAATGTTTCAGCTTCTTACCTTCACCTGATGATTCAGTGGGAGTTTCCAGGATGTCCTTTTTTTCTTTTCTTTTCTTCTCTTTTCTTTTTTCTTTTTCTTTCTTTCTTTTTTTTCTTCCCTTCCCTTCTTCCCTTCCCTTCCCTTCCCTTTTCTTTTCTTTCTTATTTTTACCACTCCCTTTGGAACTTATACCCCTGTATCCCTCTTGTTCCCAGTGCAACTGGCAACCACATCAACTATGCTCTGAATATAAAGGCCAATGCCCCGTCTGGGTCTCCCTAAGAGAGGGCATCCCTCCCATATGCCTCATGTGGACCAGCAAACACTGGCGTCGCATCTGAGGGTTATGGCAACCCTGCATGTTGCCATTCTTGTCTTTTATTCCCCACTTCCCTTTCCCCGCTTTTGTCCTCTCGGGCTCCTTTGAAAGCCCCATTTATGTTCTTCACATATGGCAAGTATTTGGGGTCAAAACTAAAAACCTATAATGTGTTCCTCAGCAAAATGATTCGTTAAGCAAGGCTGGCTTCAACTTGAAAGAAAAGGTTTCGGTAGGCAACAAAACAAAACAAAAATCCCACAAACCATTCTGGCCACGCTGTAATTCTTCTTCATGAAAGCAAAATGTACTTATACTTTACATGTGTGCATTAAATAAAGCCTCCTTTCCCGGTGCAAGAAGGTGAGTATTGGAGCCATTAAAATTTTTGTTTTCAAGCTACATATGGTTATAGAAATCCACACACACAGACACTTACATTTTCCTAAAACACTGGCTTTATAGTAGGAACCAGAATTTTCTTAGGAATTAACCCTCTGGCCAGGTGGCCCAAAGAGAACACTGTAGAAACAATATTTGTGGAGTGCCTGTTACTGCCAGGCTCTGTGCTAGGAACTTTACACATAGTTTTCTGATTCCTTACCACTAACCCTAAAAGATAGGTAGCAGGATTATCGTATTGACCCATGGGGAGAACTGAGGCCTAGGGGTTAAGAATCTTGCCCAAGATCTTTCAGCTTTTCTATCAAGCTGTCCCTCACTGTTGAGATGCCAGCGGATTCCTAGGGTTCCCATGATCCTTGCCTCATCCGTGTGTGTTTTCCTTTTTCTATAAAGCATGGGGAACCCCGGGTCATGTTTGAGTGGGACAGCAGTTGCTTGAGAGCATGGGACACTCACAGCATGAGCACTGTCACTAAAGAGCAGGTGCTGGGGCAGAATTCCTCTACAGCTATGATAAGGGGGTGACCCCCGAAGCTCTCCACTGGGACGGATCTGAATTTGAATGCCAGCTCTATCACCTGGGGGACTCTGGACAAGCTGCTCATCCTTTCTGAGCCTTACTTTCTCAGCTGGAATGTGAGGTTAGTGCTGTCTGCCTCTCAGCACTGTAGTTAAGGACTAGAGAGAACATAGAGGAAAATTCTTCATTCCCCTTCCTCCGTGTTCCTACCCTGCACAGCACTTCTGCTTTGCCAGAGCAGGCCCAGGCCTGCCCTTGTTTCTGAGTCAGTGCTGATCCGCTTTACCAGTTTAAGCCTGTCCGGATGTGGTCCTGACATCATGCCTGGGTCCTACTGTACCCGATTTTTCCTCTGATGTGCTGAGCCCAACTCCCCAATCCTTCTCATCTCTGGCCCAAGTGCTGGCTGGGGTCTAGCGAGCTGAATGAGCTGGACTTGCTCCTGCTGCTTGACTGGACACACATACCCACCTTCAACCTGGACCATGTCCAAGATGTCAATATCCTTTGGATAGCATTGAATGCCACTGTAGAGCTGGCCTTCACAAGTGGGTAGGGTCATCCTACTCAGTAATTTTTATAATATTCTGAGCAATTTCTAGGTACCAGGCCCTGCAAAAAATAGGCATGGTCCAGGCAGTTAACCTAAGTGCTTTACATATATCATCTCATTTAATCCTTATGTAATCCTGTAAAGTAGGTACTATGAATATCTGCATTTTGAAAATAAGGAAACTGAAGCTTAGGAAGGTTAAGGGTCTTTCTCCAGTGACACAGC
This sequence comes from Lynx rufus, assembly GCF_022079265.1. Lineage (NCBI taxonomy): Eukaryota > Metazoa > Chordata > Mammalia > Carnivora > Felidae > Lynx > Lynx rufus. The sequence goes on from NW_025814834.1 coordinate 173,871,812, forward strand.
TAATAAGAGGGAAAGCCAGGCCCAGAATACCGAGCCAGGGCTCAAAGCCATTATACCATGTTCCTTTCCATCCTACCTGTCAACCCTCTGCTGCTTCTTCCTTTTCCGGGTGTTTGATGCACTCCACGGCAGCAGGTGCCCCCTCCCCCCTTTTTTAATGTTTATTTTTGAGAGAGAGAAAGACAGAGTGTGAGTGGGTGAGGGGCACAGAAAGGGAGGCACAGAATCCAGAGCAGGCTTCAGGCTCCGAGCTGCCAGCACAGAGCCCGAGGCGGGGCTCAAACCCATGAAGTGCAAGATCGTGACCAGAGTGAAGTCAGGCACTTAACCGACTGAGCCGCCCAGCTGCTCCAGCAGGGGCCCTTTTTATTGCAGTACCTCTTACACTGTAGTCACTTGTCTCTATCTCTCATTAAATGGGGAGATCTGGGCCATACTTTATTTACCCCTGTGCTCGAGTGCTTTGCACAGTACCTGGCACAGAGTAAGAACTTCAAGATGTTTGTTGACGGACTGGAAGTCCTAACCTCAGCAATCAGGCAACCAAAAGAAATAAAAGGCAAGGAAGAATCATTGGCAAAGGAAGATCATTGGCAAGGAAGAAATCAAACTTTCACTCTTCGCAGACGACATGATATTCTATGTGGAAAACCTGAAAGACTCCACAAAAAAACTGCGAGGATTGATATGTGAATTCAGAAAAGTCGCAGGATATAAAATCAATGTCTACAAATCAGTTGCATTTCTATACACCAATAATGAAGCAGCAGAAAGAGAAATCAAGGAATAGATCCCATTTACAATTGCACCAAAAATCATAAAATAACTAGGAATAAACCTAATCAGAGGTGAAAGATCTATATGCTGAAAACTAAGAAAGCTTATGAAAGAAACTGAAAAAGACATAAAGAAATGGAAAAACATTCCCTGTTCATGGACAGGAAGAACAAATATTGTTAAAATGTTGATAGTCCCCAAAGCAATCTACACATTCAATGCAATCCCTTTCAAAATACCAGCAGCATTCTTCGCAGAGCTAGAACAAACAATTCTAAAACGTGTATGGAACCAGAAAAGACCCTGTACAGTCAAAGAAATGTTAAAGAAGGAAAGCAAAGTGGGAGGCATCACAATTCTGGACTTCAAGCCATATTACAAAGCTGTAATCATTAAGACAGTATGATACTGGCACAAAAACAAACACATAGATCAATGAAAAGAATAGAGAACCCAGAAATGCACCCACAAACGTATGGCCAACTAATCTTTGGCAAAGCAGGAAAAAAATATCCAGTGGAAAAAAAGACAGTCTCTTTAGCAAAATGGTGTTGGGAAAACTGGACAGAGACATGCAGAAGAATGAACCTGGACCACTTTCTTACACCATACACAAAAATAAACTCAAAATGGATGAAAGACCTAAATGTTGAACAGGAAACCATCATAATCCTAGAGGAGAAAATAGGCAACAACCTCTTTAACCGCAGCCACAGGAACTTCCTACTAGACATGTCTCGGAAGGCAAGGAAAACAAAAGTAAAAACAAACTATTGGGACCTCATCAAGATAAAAGCATCTGCACAGTGAAGGGAACAATCAACAAAATTAAAAGGCCACTGATGGAATGGAGAAGATACTTGCAAATGGCATATCAGATAAAGAGTTAGTATCCAAAGTCTAGAAAGAACTTACCAAACTCAATAGCCAAAAAACAAATAACCCAGTGAAGAAATGGGTAGAAGGCATGAATAGACACTTTGCCAAAGAAGACACCCAGGTGGCTCACAGACAGAAAATGCTAACATCACTCATCATCAGGGAAATACAAATCAAACCATGAGACATCCCCTCACACCTGTCAGAATGGCTAAAATGAACAACTCAGGAAACAGCAGATGTTGGCGAGGATGTGGAGAAAGGGGAATTCTTTTGCCTTGCTGGTGGGAATGCAAACTGGTGCAGCCACTCTGGAAAACAGTATGGAGGTTCCTCAAAAAAATTAAAAATAGAGCTACCCTATGACCCAGAAATTGCACTACTAGGTATTTATCCAAAAGATACAAAGATGCTAATTCAAAGGGGCACATGTCCCTGTAAACAATCTTTAGAGCAGCACTGTCAACAATAGCCAAATTGTGGAAAGAGCCCAATATCCATCGACTGACGGAATGGATAAAGATGTGGTATATATATACAATGGAGTATTACTTAGTGATCAAATCCTGCCATTTGCAACAACATGGGTGGAACTAGAATGTATTATGCTAAAAGAAATGAGTCAGTCAGACAAAGACAGATATCATATGATTTCACTCACATGTGGAATTTAAGAAACACAACAGATGAACATAAGGGAAGGGAAGGAAAAATAAGATAAAAACAGAGAGGGAGGCAAACCATAAGAGACTCTTAAATACAGAGAACAAACTGAGGGTTGCTGGAAGGGAGGTGGGTGGGTGGATGAGCTAAAATGGATGATGGGTATTAAGGAGGGCACTTGTTGGGATGAGCACTGGGTGTTACATGAAAGTGATGAATCACTAAATTCTACTCCTGAAACCATTATTACACTGCGTGTCAACTAACTTGGATTTAAATTAAAAAAAAATAAAATGATGTTTATGGACTGACCTGTAGTGACTTTTCTTCCCTACCTGCTGAAGTCTACGTGTCCTCTATCCAAACTCATCTGAATTATGGCGGCTCTAGAGCCAACATTAGTGGTTACTCTTGGGTCTGGAATGTTGTGTGTGAGTGTGTATATGTACAAATGTGTATGTCTATGTGTGTTTATGCATGTGTTATGGTATCAACCTTCTTTTTTTTTTTTTCTTCAAATACTTGTCTCCATCGAAAGCTTTTATAGTCTTTATGTTTTTTTTTAGTTTCCTTTAATCTGGAAACTTTACACAGCCTTTCTTTGTCTTTATGACACAGGCATTTTTGAAGAATATAGTCCATTAAAAAATAGAATGCTGCCCATTTTGGGTTTGTCTGATGTTTTTTTTATGATTAGATTCAGGCTATGCATTCCCAGCCAGACTGATGGCTGTGACCTCAGGCTAGCACATCTAGAGGCACGTGATGTCCATCTACCCATATGAAGTTAATTTTCATCCCCCAATCAAGATGCTGTCCCATTTCTTCCCTGTATAGTTAATGTTGTTTCTCCTCTTGTAAGTACTAAACAATCTGGGAGGAGACATTTTAAGACCACGCATACATCCTGCCACTTGTTAAAATTCCCTCCTGGATCCACTGATGATTCCTACCAGTACCTATTTTTAACATGGTAATTGCAAGATGAGGATTCTGTCATTAAATGCAGTATCTGACTCTAGATTGGATCCTACACAGGAGGGGTGGGGGGGATGCCATAAAGGACACTGAGTTGTTGACAAAACTGGAATATGAGTGAAAATTAAATAAAAGTGCTATATAAAAAGTCTAAGGAAATTCACTCTCAAATGACTCAAAAATTCACGTGTGTGTATGTACATATACATGTATATATATGTGTGTGGAAAGAACGTACAATTGGTAAAGCCAATGGGGTGAATATTAGAGGTAAAAGATGCATGGGTGTTCCTTGCATAATTCCTATTCTTGCAACTTTTCTGTAAGTTTGAAATTATTTCCAAATAAGATGTTAATAAAAGGCTTTCAGCCACCCTATAAAATAAACATTAGCTGTCATACCTAAAGCAATGCAAGTCTTTCATTTGATGGCTGACAGTGACTCAACCAGTGCAAGCTGTCCCTGGGCTGAATGGGCTCCAAGGTCTCGTCCCATGGGAGACCCTATAACCTTATGGAAAACTTCTGTCTTTATGGTAGTGTCTGCAGAAACTGCTAACTACATCATGGTGGTATTTTGGGATGGAAGACTCTAGTTCTGGTTGCACACGTCTCGGTTGCCTTTATTAAGAGACGATACAGAAATGATAGAGTGATACCTAAAGGGTCTCGAATATAAGATAAGACAGAAATCCCTGATGTAGTGACGCAGAACCTTCTGGCACTGGCACCTGCACGCTCTGCTCAGTCTCCTTTCATGATTGCTGCATATTCCTTCTGGTGTTCAACCAGCTTCAGGAATACTTGGTATTTCTTGTCATAGTATCTGTGGGAGAAAAATGAATATGCTGAATGATCTCAGACACAACCGCGATGCAGCTTCCCCTTATATTCAGAAGAACAGGAATATATCCCTTATGGTCATGCAGACGTCTCCCATTTTGTGAATGCTTCTAGCATCCTGAGCAATGGATCAGCATGATTCATCGCTATTATCCTTAACCTACGTGGGGTGTTATTATCCTCATTGTAGAAGGGAAGACATTTGCTCAGAGAGGCGTATCTAAAGTAGGACAGCTAAAGACTGGCGAGGCTGGAATGCAGACTGAGGTCTGTCTGACTTCACAGCCTCCACTATAACATACTAAGAGGCTTAGGCTCAACATAGGCCCCTTCTCACTCCCAGCTTTCATAAATATTTCATTTATGACTAGCCCCAGGTTTGATGACTGGTTTAAAAACCACAGCCCGAAAAGAGAAGAGACTGAACATTTTCATCACCCTTTGTGGATTCCACACCTACATTTCCTTTGCAGACTGCTTTATCTGGGAGTACAATCCTGTGAAAATGTCACTAAGGCCTTCCCTCTAGTTGTGCCCTGCCGTCCAGGCATCCCTGGGTGGATCTTGCCCTCCCATCCTCCTCTCCATCTGGGTCCTGGTAGACTTGTTATCCCTGGACCTGTTAGAATGTGGTGTTGGCCACAAGGCAGCCTGATTTTGAAAGGGATAATAGCAGCTAAGACAAATTATACTTGAACACTTGTAACTTTGTCCTTACTCCTCTTGGTTGGGAGGGGCTGACATGAGGTGGGGTTGACATGGGATTGAGGAAGCCAACTTCCTTCCAGAGGACTTCTTTCCTGAGAACTCCTTCCAAAAGAGTTCTTTCCAGAACATTCCAGAATCTACCAAGCCATGTGTGACCCTGGGTAAGTTCCTTAATCAATTTGTATCTAAATTTCTTTATCTGTAAATGGGAATAATTATAGAATCTACCTCACTAGAGCTGTTAGGTGAATTAAATGAGGCAATGAATGAAAAACACTGAGAATAGTGTCCGGATCTTAGGGTTATCAGTGCCAATTATGGTTACTACATTAAAAAAAATTAATATTCCAACATTATCAACACTCTTGCACTAAGTAGATTCTACTAAAACCCATTCTATGAGCCTCGAAATTTATTAATCATAGAATGATTTTGGGGACAGAAGTTTTCTCCTTCTAACAATACTCTATGACAATTTACCATTAAATACTTCTTATATTATATGAGATGGATATCTCCATTCTGGAATATCAAACCTGTTCGAAGGGAGTTTGGGTCAATAACCTTCTCATATACTTGAAGATTTTCAATTTTTATTTTTTATTTTGTTTTTTAAATATTTATTTTTGAGAGAGAGTCTGAGCAGGGGAGGGGCAGAGAGAGAGAGAGAGGGGGACAGAGGATCCCACGTGGGCTCTGCACCGACAGCAGAGAGCCCGACGTGGGGTTCAAACTCATGAACCATGAGATCATTACCTGAGCCAAAGTCAGACACTTAACCAACTGAACCACCCAGGTGCCCTGAAGATTTTCAATTTTAATCCTGACAACTTTGCAGCAACTTTGTTCATTGGTCCTATTCTTTGCCCAGTGGAAGAAGTATTGGCTTCACAGGCAGAGAAGTCTGGGTGACTTTGGGCAACTTTAAAAAAAACTTTTCTTTTTGTTATTTTAGAGAGAGAGAAAAAGAGCATGAGCGGGGAGAGGGGCAGAGAGAGAGAAAGAGAGAGAGAATCTTAAGCAAGCTCCATGCTCAGTGCAGAGCCTGATGTAGGGCTTGATCCCACGAACCTGGGATCATGACCTGAGCCAAAATTAAGAGTCAGACACTCAGCCAACCAAGCCACCCAGGTGCCCCTGGACAACTTCTTTAAATGGTGTCTCCGTTTCCCTGCCGTAAGAGGGATGATAACCGTACCTCCGTCACAGATTGACTGAATTTTAGACATGAAATATTCTGTGAGCTGTCAAGTGTTCACAAGTAGGGATTAATGTTGTTCTTATATCCTTCCATTATCCTGGAACACCAAAAGATGGATAGACTACATTTTTCCTTTTTTTTACACATGGGAAGCTGAGGTCCAAGGCACATTTTCCCCCTGTGCTTTTTCCTTTTCTCAAAAAATGTTTTATTGTAAAATACACATAACATGAAATTTAGCCATTTTTAAGTATACACCGCAGTGGCATTAAATACACTCACACTGCTGTGCAACCATCACCATTCCATCCACAGCTCTGTCTTCAGCTTGCAAAACTAAAACTCTGTGCCCATGAAACACCAACTCCTCCCCCTTCCTGCAGCCCATGGCAACCACCATTCCACTTTCTCTATGAATTTGACTCTATGTACTTCATATAAGTGGAACCCTATAATGTTTGTCCTTTTGTGACTGGCTTTTTTCACTTAGCATCATGCCCTCAAGGTTCATCCATGTTGTGACCCTGGGTAAGTTGTTTAATCCATTTGTGTCTAAATTTCTTTATCTGTAAATGGGACTGACACATGTTGTGGCATGTGTCAAAATGTCCTTCCTTTTTAGGGCTGAATAATATTCCACTGTATGTATGTACTTTTCTTTAGCCATTCACCCGCCACTGGCTACATGGGTTGCTTCCGCATTTTAGCCACTGTGAACAATGCTGCTATGAGCATGTGAGTAGAAATTTCTGTTTGAGATGCTGATTTCAGTCCTTTTGGGTACATACCCAGAAGCGGAATTTCTGGATCATATGGTGATTCTATTTTTAGCTTTTGAGGAACCACCACAGTGGCTGCATCATGTCATGCTTCTCCCAATGGTGTACAAGGGATCCAATTTCTCCGTATCCTTGTTGACACTTGTTATTTTCTCTTTTTTCATGGTAATCATCCTAATGGGTGTAAGGTGGTATCTCACTGTAGGTTTTGATTTGCATTTCCCTAATTATTAGCAATGTTGAACATCTCCTCGTGTGCTTGTTGGCCATTTGTATGTAATCTTTAGAGGGATATCTACTCACGATCAGTGCCCACTTTTGATTTGGGTTGTTATTGTTGTTGTTGAGTCTTTTTTTTTAAATTTTTTTTAACGTTCATTCATTTTTTTGAGAGACAGAGACACAGCGTGAATGGGGGAGGGGCAGAGAGGAGACACAGACTGTGAAGCAGGCTCCAGGTTCTGAGCTGTCAGCACAGAGCCCAAGGCGGGGCTTGAACCCACGAACTGCGAGATCATGACCTGAACTGAAGTCGGACGCTTAACCGACTGAGCCACCCAGGCGCCCCTATTGTTGTTGAGTCTTAAGAGTACTCTACATTCTATGTATTAATCCTTTATTAGATATATGATACACAAATATTTTCTCCTATTTTGCAGATTTCCTTTTTACTCTGTTGATCCTTCTCTTTGAAGCACGGTTTTTTTTTCCCCAGGGCACTTTTAAGTGACTACGTTTACAGATAAATTTGGTCTGGGTAGAAGGATGAGATTGAGGATCTTTCTGAAAAAAGCATATTGAACCAGAGTCACTAGATTATGCTCTCTGTGGTCCTAAATTTTAAAATCAGCTGAATTTCCTCTCTTCTTATTCTCCCCACACTCAGTCAGTGGCTTCTGTGGGGCACAGACCTAAGTCAACGTCTCGTACAGATAGTAATGTGACTTGAGGTACTGAGGAGATGCTGAAGTCTTTCATAAGGAAGTGTTAGCTTTCTACTTGCAAACCTTGGGCTGCCTGTAGATGGTGCTAGAGCACCACATGTGCTGCCTCCCCAGAGGAGGGCTCCCAGCTGACAAGCTAAGGATGCTTTTCAAAAGAACATGTGGATTTACTGAAAGAACTTAAAAATAGACTTCCCTCAAATGTCTTGGGAGGGTCAGAGCAGAGATGAAGAACAAGAATCTTTCTACAAAAGGAGGAAGCTGCTAGCCGATGACTTCCAAGGCCAGTGGGGACTCAGACCTCTCAATGCTCCTGACTTGAGCTCCCCCATGTAAAATGGCCTGCCTCTCTGACTCCAGAATTCAGGGAGGGCTTTATATTCGGAGGGTTAACAATCCAACTCCATGTGGAAACCTGCTTTAAGAAAATTAAAAGGAACTGGATTGCTTTTTCCATGGACATTTCCAACTTTGTTAAATACTGATCATGCTTCTTCGGTGGGATCGGCACCTTTGCCTGTTACAGAGGTGGGATTTGCTTTTATGCTTAACTTCAAATACATCCCTAAAATTATAAAAGCCACTTGGACAACTGTCCTTCCATTTTCATTGTTTTATTTTTTTGAGAAAGATCTTACTTTTTAAGTAATCTGTACACCCAACATGGGGCTCAAACTCATGACCCCAAGATCAAGACTCGCATGTTCTCAAACTGAGCCAGCCAGGCACCCCTATCCTTCCATTTTTAAACTCAGTGCCAATGACTTAATATAGGTGTTTTTCATCTGTCACCCAGATGGAAAAGACTTCCGTGTGGCCTCTCTGCTTTTACCCTTGGGTCCTCTAATTCACTCTCTGACAGGGATCTTTCTAAAATCTGTGTCTGGCTAGGTCCTACTGCTGCCTGAAGTTCAGTATCCCCAGTCTGCCCATAGGATGAGGTTTCCATCACGGCCTCAAAGCTCCTTATGAGATGACCCCCCTCCACATCCCCCTCTCGCCTATTGTACTTCCTGCCACTCTCCATCTCACACTTTGTATTTCAGAATTCTACGTTGTTTATGGTTATCTAAATATAGCAAGCTGTTCCCACCTTTATAACTTTGCACATGTTATTCCCTCTACTGAGAATGTCCTTTCCTGTCTTGGTCTGTGAGACCATTTCTTTCAAGCATTAAAGACAGTGTAGACTTTGTCTCCTCTCAAAAGCTTTCTCTCACCCCTACAGGGTCACATTCCTTTCTTCCTTGGATTACTTTGTCACCTGGTAATACTTCTATTGTAGAACCTCTCCTTTCGTTCTGAAATGATCTATGTGCATACAGAAGATTATGTCTTATTCCCCTCTAAACCCTGGCCACAGGCAAATTAGCATAATGTGCTGCCTATAGCAAGAGCTCAGTAAAGTAGTATTTTGTGAATTGGGGTTAAAATACTGACCAAGGTCATGTAGTAGTCCCCAATGCCAAGAGATGCAAAGGGTGGAAGGACAGACAGATGCTACTGTGTCCTTTAATGGAAGATGTAAGAGATCCCCCATTTTAGAACAAAAGACCAGACTTGCAGCTAATGACATAGGGAAAAGATTAGTGGTCTGAGAGTTCAGAAGTCTGTATTTGACCCACTGGTCTGGCCCTACCTTGCTCTGTGACTTTAGGTAACAAAGTAACTTCACCTCTTTGGGACTCAGTTGTGTCAACTATTAAATGAAAGAACTGGATTAGAAGCCCCCAAGGTTTATTCTAGCTCTCCAGTTACTTATCCTTGTATGTCCTCATTCCTCAGTATTGTGCATATAAAAAATACAAACTTACCTTTTATCCTCAAGTCTGGGAAACACGACTTTCCCAACTTTGCTCATTCTAGACATTGCCTCCTGTCAAATGGAAAAAAAAGAGCTGAGTTGGCAAGCTAAAATCAAAGTGATTTGTCATGTGCAAGAACATTCTAATTAGATACCACTCCCCCTTAGGATATTCAGTTGGTCCATTTTTTTTTTCCAACTTCTCTTTGGTGGTGAGAATAAAACCCAATGAACATGAAAAGTTAAATCTATGACCAAACAGACTGGGCTTAATAAATGACTGAGTACTGAAGGCTTCTGGGCATAACCAACCCCAAAAGGCAAAGCACTTTTAAGACCACCTGCAGAGAACAGGAAATTATTTTCCCTTCTCATTACCTGGAGAGGAGGGCTTAAGAAGGCAATATAATTAGCGACTAAGTACACTGTTTACTTAAACTCAAGATAACAATAACTGAATGGAACCCACTTTGCACCTGCTCTTCAGGATAACATGTTTAAGACTTCTTCAGTTCAGGGATGCCTGGGTGGCTCAGTAGGTTAACCGTCTGACTCTTGATTTTAGCTCAGGTCATGCTCTCACGGTTCATGGGTTCGAGCCCCATGTTGGGCTCCACACTGGCAGTATGAAGCATTCTCTCTCCCTGCCTCTCTTTCTCTCTCTCTCAAAATAAATAAATGACTAAAAAAAACCAAAAAAAAGACCTCTTCAGTTCATTGTCAGCTCTTTTTTCCAGCACTCTTTAACACTGTGAGCACAGATGTGAGGCCTGTGGGCTGAGTCTAATTTACTTGAACTCTGGAATATGACTTCAGGACATTCTTGTCTTTACAATGGGGCAACTGGGCAGACGGTGAATTGCAGTGGGTAGGTGGACGTGGCTGATATGTGCAGCATCAAGATCAACCACGGCTTGTGTGGGCTCCATTATAGGAATGAGAGGGTTAGGTTTCCTTGGGCAGTCTCCCAACACTGGTAAGGTGATGGAAAAGTTAGGGGGAATGGAATGAACCCAAACTCTGGAGTCCAACAGACTCGACCAGGGAGACAGCAGGCAATGGCATGACACATCTCCTCAAATAGGCCTGCCTTAGGAACAGTTATGGAACTCTTATTGTTGAGGATATAGTGATTCTGGGGTAACGTACGTACAACTTCTTATTCCACATATCTATTAATTACTCACTATGTACCAGGCATTGTGCTAGATTTGCACGTGACATACCCTTTGTCCTGGGGAAACTTACATAGTAGCAGGGGAAGAAATAATTTATATATTATTTCTATGCATTTATTTACATTTATATAAATTATTGTATTATATATTTTATTTACCACTGATTCGTTTCTGGTATGCCATGTACTTACCGCTTTATGTACACCTTATCTTCCCTCCCACTCCTTGCCCTAACCAGAATGCAAGCCACATGAGGCCAGGAGCTCTGTCTACTTACTGCTTACTCAGCACCTAGAATATTCATAAAATAAACCAAGCCCCTTCTATGTACCAAGCGCAGCATTCAACATGCACAGGAAACAGATACGAAGATCGCATGGGCCTTTTCATTAAGGAGCTCACCAGAGAATGGAAGAGACATTTACTGCGATCAAAATAGAGTGTGATAAACACTTTGCTAGAAGTAGATAAACTTCTTCTCTGTAGTTATTTGAGGGCTAGGAAAGTTGATACTTTTTCATCTGCTAATCACTTACATATATGTCTTCTACCCTGGCTAGGATGCTCTACCAACTCTTCCCCAAGGATGACATGAACATTCTGAGAGTTATCTGGTTATCTAGATAAATCCTCAATGGATTTAAAAGGGCTGACTAGGAAATAAGAGATGCTGACGTCAGCAAGCACAGTGATGACAAAAGAAAATGGCAGTCATAAGAAAGGGGGAGATTTTCTAAATTACGAAAAATTACTGAAAAGGAAACCATGATTAGAAGAACTTAAAAAGGACAATCTGGGGCCATTTTGTGAAGGGACAAACATTTAAACACATTTTAGTGAGACTGCTGCCACTCCACTCCACAAGGATATTTTAAGAGCTCCGCTCACTCCGTATTTTCCTTCATAGACTAAGTTCTGGTTCCTTTAAAGTAAGCCCCATATCTTGTGAAGATGGCCTCAGCAATCTCCATTGCCAACTCTCTTGTTCTGTCCTCACTTCTTCTTTCACAGTAGTGCTCTGCAGTCCTTCCAGAGTGGATTCTGCCTCCTCTTGCTCTTTGGAATCCTGAAAATGCCCTCAGGAAATACTCCTCTTGGTTGACCTCAAGCCTTGGACTTGAGAGGACATTCCAGAACTGCCTTCATGGGTGGGACCCAGGAAATTTGTATTATAAAGGGTGCTCCATAAATGTCCTTTCCTTTCCCAGGGAAACAGTTGTGTGGACAAGTGGTACACACCAGGGCTTTCTTCCCTTCTTCACATTACCTTTGCCTGTTTTTAAAATAAATTAGTGAGGGGGGCGCCTGGGTGACTCAGTCGGTTAAGCATCCGGCTCCTGATTTTGGCTTAGGTCACAGTTTGTGAGATCAAGCCCCGCGTGGGCTCTGGGCCGACAGCGCAGAACTTGCTTGGGATTCTCTCTCTCCCTCTGTCTCTGCCCCTCTCCTGCTTGCGCACATGCACTCTCTCTCTCTCTCTCTCTCTCTTAAAACAAATAAACTTCAAAAATAAAATAAAATAAATTATTGAGAAACAAACACCAGCACTAGAGATTTTAAAGGTTTAAAAAGAGGGGTTTCTTTAATAAGTATAGATTTCAACATTAAACTTAGCTCAGGTATTGACTCCACTGAGGAGGTTTTTTCTGACTCATCCCTGTGGCCTACCTCCCACCTAGACTGAATTATTTGCTCCCACAGCAACTTGTGCTACCATCTATCATAGCATTTATGACATGGCACCACAATTTTTTGTTAGCACACCAGCCTCCCTGACTAGACTCTGAGCTCCTTAAGACAGGAACTGTTACAATTATTCCCACCGCCAGACTCAGCATCTGGTGTATCGTGCACTCAGGGAATGTCTATGGGATGAATGAACTTAAGGGTCATACACGTGACAGAATGCTCAAATGGAAGTTTTGGCTGAGATCTAAAGTTGACAGATATAAGATACCAAAGTGAGCTGGAAACAGACCACCCTGAAGAATTGGTGGGAAAAAGAAAAAAAAAAAAAAAGGTGGTTGAGGACCCATTAATCAACTCTTAGAACTTTCATCCACACGGAAGGGCAGAAAGAGAGATTTTTTTAGGACTGAATCGTTGGATTATTGTGTATGAGGCCTACTTCCAGGGGAGGGGTGAGAGGAGTCCCCCCCTTCAGAAGTCAAGAGAGCAGGGCTTCAATGAGAACAACAGGGAACCTGATATGTGTCCCTGAGGTTGTGGGACACAGGGGACTGAGTGAGATGCCCGTCTGGAAGAGGAGGGCTGGCGGGCGGCATCAGTGTAGAAGTGAAGGAGCCAGCACTGGAATCAGCCAGCACTTCCAGAGTCTGTCAGACTCCAAAAGGCATGGCTGGTTCCCATGAACCCTAGGTGGCCCATGTGTGAGAAAGCGGTCATGGATTGTTTCATATACTGTCCAATGAGGCAGAGGGGGTCTGCATAAAGAAGCTTCAGATGACCCTACTGGATGTCTAAGGAATGAAGAGTAAACAGTCTATTTGAAGAGTAGCATTAACAAGGACAAGATACTACACATGAGACGTTTCCAAAAGTGGGGGATCTCCAAACAATCTCTACAATGGGAGTGCCTGGGTGGCTCAGTCTATTAGGCATCCAACTTAGGCTCAGGACATGATCTCACGGGTTGTGAGTTCAAGCCCCCAATCTGTGCTGACAGCACAGAGCCAGCTTTGGATCCTCTGTCCTCCCCTTTCTCTGCCCTTCCCCCACTCGAGCTCTCTCAAAAACAAACATTAAAAAAAATTGAAAAAAAAAATCTCTGATGGAGCCTAGCTACAAACACCTAGTAGGCTAAGGGAGCTGATCACATGAGAACTTTCTACACCCCTGACTTCTCTTCCCTTCCACCCTCTAACTAGGAACAAGAGGAAAAACAAATACGCGGGAGAGGGAATGAGGAAGAGAGAACACTGATCACAGTTATGTCCTGTCATGTGCAGCAGACCCTTGCTGGGGAGTGGGGAGATGTCTTATCTTGGGATAAAAACTCATGTAATGATTATTATATATTCCTTGATATTCTAATTTCTGAATCTGGGCTATGTCTCACAACTTAAGGAGACCATAAAACTTGTATTACCCAAGGCTGGCTGTGTACTTATCGAAGAAAGCAACGGAACTACCAGGGCAGGGAAAAAACTAGCCTCACTGCACAAGTGTTAGGGGGCAGTGGGAGTAAAAAAGATCGTCGTTTCTCATTTCTGTCTCAAGAATCACGTTTGCCTAAACACGAGTTAGATATGCACAATAAACAGTGGGTGAAAATATATTAGAACATTAACAGGTTCATGAGCATGGGTGGTAATTTTTTTTCTCTTTTCTAATTTTTCTACAGTGACATCTGTGGATTTGATCATTTAAGGATAAAAAAATACTGCATTCTAAAAAAAAAAAAAAGTTATGCTTACATAGGCACTCAAAACGACTCGTGCTCCTCTCCCCTGTCTCCTGGGAGGCAGGCCTCATTACGGGTATTGGACCCAATATGGAGAATGCCCAGAGAATCACTGCTGTCATCAGAAACAGCACTGCTGGCTTTTCTAATTTCTCCAAATAACTAACATTAAGCCAAAACCTCAAGAACCCACTGGCTGCAGTAGATCTGGAAATTACCACAGCATAACAATATGAATTTATTATGGGAATGCTGACACGTGCTAAATATAGTCACCCCCCCCCACAATATATTTCTGTTCAAAAGGGTTTGTTTGAAGTTGGCCTCAAAATTCATACTTCTTGTCGGCAGGCAGGAGCTGGACAATCTTAATTTGCAGCACGCTACCCTCTTTGTTTGAGAGTCTAGACAGCACAATGAATGCAGTGACTTTTCTCTTTCCTTTTTGCCCACACAATGAAAGCCTTTTAAAAACAAAATATTTTGTAAAAGCACATTTTAATCACTTCTTTTCTTTCTCTCTATAAGGCAGCACTATAAATAAACCATGAAAGTTCACATTGGATCGTCACTTCTGAAAGCAAGTGGAGGCTTTCTGTAGGAAAAAATGGGGGCCCTGTACCATGGTCATGAAAGACCGCATTCATGGGGTTTGACCCTTCCCTGCCGTGTCAAGGCCGAGATACCAGTCCACACACACTGCTCACCACTTCTCCGGCTGCAGCACTGGCAATCACCAGGCCTGTGTGGGCACAGGACACACCCAGTTCTCATGTGTTATGGCCTGGCTTGGGAGCTAGCAAAGGGCTTTAGGCTACCCTGGGGTGAGTTATCCAGGGAAATTAGGCTGGAAAGAATGGGGCTTTTCAGCACTCACGAAGATGGGCATTCAGTGAGTGGCAGACACACTGATATCAGCCATCGGAGGAATGCAGGAACTGGTACCTTCTCCCCTAGCCAGGGGAGGGAAAACAATGGCTTTAAGAATTTGGGAAGGCTGTCAGATAATCCAGGCCTAGGTACCAAAGGGCACTGCAAGCCTGGCAGTGTCCAGAGTCACGGTCCACAGGGAAGAATAATCAGGATCTAGCCTGGTGAGGGTTCTACTGCACACTCCCCGAAGGCAAGAACCGCGGCACTGCAGGGGTCAAGCCTAGCACGGTCCTAGTACTCACAGGGGCTTGGTTAATGTTTGCAGAGTCGCTGAATGAAAGGGTGAGGGCTTGCATCACAGGGGCAATGTCAAATCAGGTAAGCCAGTGTTTCTAAAATGGTACACCTGCACTCCAAGGAGTGCACGAAATGATTCATCAGGATTCCAGGAGAACACATTAGAAGTGCCCTTTATAGGATTTCTGGTCTAAAGAAATTAGTGGAGCTTTACCAGCATTTAACATGCAGATTGTCAGCAGGGTGGTGAGTTGGTCCACACATCGGAGAGACACGAATCATGTAAGATGTGTGAGGTTTCTTAAAAGAAATACGGGATCTCTACAACACCTAGGGGATGACAGCAGGGTGCTGGCCCGGGGTTCCCAACATCCAAGGACTTGCTCCGTGTCGTCATTTACATGTTCCAGGTTAGTGGCTTTACACGTATTGCCTGGTTTTATTTACACCAACCTTTGCAAAATGGGCAGGTGGCTGAAAAACATTCAGTCAATGAATTAAAGGTAATGGTGAGAATTCAGATCCAAGGGAATAAGAAAATGGTGATACTTTTATTTGGTAGTAGCCTCTTCATGTTAGAATCTAAAAGCAATGAAGACCTGGTCAGGTAAGACAAGACTTGGGAGGAAATCAAAATTATCTAGATATAGACATGCAGGCACATATAAAATCATCCAGAAATCATCAAAACACTAAAAATCATTAGAAACTCACCTGGCCATAGATATAAAATATACCTTTAGGTATCGCTGCATAGTGTTAGTATGAAAGTGTCATGATAGGCAAGTATTAAAAATATTTTATTTCAGCTATATTTCATCTGCTTTACAGTATACATAATCTACAAGCATAGTAGAACACATCTATGCCTCTGCATCAGTAACTTTCCATGTGTTAAGAATCCAAGCTCAAATTTTTTTTTAACTGATCCAAAAAGTGTGGCACCCATTGATTTAGCAGACAACTCCCATTGCCTTATTACTGGTTCAAGCCAACATTTCCCAGGTGCTTACTCTATGCTGCCCACTGTGCTACTAGCTTTATGTAAGGGACGTTTTTAATCCTTAACACGACTTTATGCCATAGATATTGTCATCTATGCCCACTTTATGCATCAAAGAAGTGAGCAAAGTGTAAGAAATCTGCCCAAGGTCATAAAGCCAATATGTAGCTGAGCCAGAATTCAAGCCCCCAGCTCTGACTCTGGACCTTTGCTTAGCCTCACACTCAGACTCAATGCTCCTGTCTTCCCTGTAATGCAAAAAGCCTGGTCTGCGAGTCCCCTAGGCTTGAGCTCAAATCCCATTTCTGCTGCTTATTAATTGTGTGAGCTCCCTGGCTGAAAATGAGTAAGTGTGTGTGTGTGTGTGTGTGTGTGTGTGTGTGTGCGCACGCACGCATGATATGCCAATACAGTACACCATACCTTTTTCCAGAGATGCTGACACATAGCTCTCTGAAATACATGAATCTGCCTTCTTGACGAACTCTGAGTCATTTTACTGGAAAACAAGTTCACATGGTAATGTGTGGGCTGAGGCACATGACCCCTCCATAGAAAAACAGAAAGTATAGCAATGTGATTTTGTTCCTCCAGCAAACATGAAGAAATGGCTAGTTGTTCTTTTATTTATTTTGTTTTGTTTTTCTTTTTTCATACAGTCATCTTTTGACCTGCACCTGGTATTCTGTGTAACCTCCATGCATTGATGACAACAAAGTCAATTGAGAAGCAAGGAGGGATGAGAGAAAGGAAAGAGTGGGAGAAGACGTAACTATTAATCATGATGTGAAGACTTGCACTTCATTTATAATTTTAAGTTCTACCTATCTATATGTCAATACATCCACCTACCTATCTACTCACCACATGGGGTGGTGATTACTTGGGCATATATAGTTTTCAAAATTCATCAAACTCTGTGCTTAAGATCTGTGCATTTCACTTTACGTATACTATCTACCAAAGCAAAAACTGTAAAAGGTAAAAGAAACAACACTGTACATGTATATGTGTATTCTTGGAATATTTATATTTAATTTCCAATTATATAATGTTTACCAAAAAGAAATAAGCAAATGCAAATGCCCAGCTCTGAAATCTCGACTCCAAATAGACCTCAATTCAGCCTCCTGATCATAAAGGAGGGGGTGTTCTGCAGGAAATGGAGACGCTCATGTAAAGATTTTGGGTTTTTTGAGGTAGGCTTGGGATTGCATCTGGGCTCTGCCAACTCACTAGACGTTTGAACTAAGCCTCAGTTTTCCCATTTGTAAAGTGGGAATAACAATACTTCCTTGCAGCACGACTGAAAATTCCAGCACCCCACTCTCTGGCCACCATATCCTAACTAGTCTCCTGACTTCCACTTTGGTGCCCTAAAAGCAGCAGGATTTGTATACTGATTTACAGTATACAGAGTGATTTATCAGAGAGGGAAGTGATTTATCAGAGAGGGAAAAGGTAGTGCAGGGATTAAAATGATCGACTGACGATAGCAGACTGCCAGAGTTTGAAGTTGGGCTTTACTACTGACTGGCTAGATTGTCCCAGACAAATGATTTAACTTCTGTACGTCTGTTTCCTCTTCTGACAATGGGGATGGGAATAATATGCCTCTCATCGGACTGCTGTGAGGATCACATGAGGTATTTCAGGCAAAGCACTTAGAATACTACCAGCACACAGTGAATAAACGCTCCACGAATTTTACATATTTATTATCCTACTTGCATGCAAACTCCATGTGGCCGGGGATTTTTATCTGATTCATTTACTGTAGTAAGAACTGTGCCTGGCCAGAATAGGTAATCCATAAGTGTTTGCTGAATGAATCAATGAATGAGGTAAGTTAGATTTTGTCTCCTGGGGCTGTTGTCACACACAGTATTTCCGACACCAAATGTGTAGGTTTTTTTCTTCACACCAATCAATTTTCTACCTCTCCGGGCACCAACTGGGTGTCTTAGAATTCAATTTGATTCTGACACTACACGGGGGTAGCGTTAGACTCTAGAGGCTTAAGGGCTCAGTCCCCCACGACTACCTCCGACTCTGGATGCCAGTCACAGGACTCTCCTGTACTTCTGATAGACTATAAACTGGAGGTTCCCATGACCAGCTATCCCCCTCTCGGACGGATAATTTGCTAGAATGGCTCACAAAAAACCGTTCACTACTATTACTGGTTTATGATAAAGGATGTGATTCTGGAACAGCCAAATACAAGAGATACATAGGCAAGGTTTGAGGGATGGGGGGGGTGTGGAACTCCCATGCCCTTTGGGGTGTGCCACTCAAAGCTCACCAAACCCTGTTGTTGAGGGGTTTTTATGGAGGTTTCATTACATAGGCTTGATTGATAAAATTACTGGCCACTGACTCAATCAGCCCATGCAGAAGCTGTCTGTGGCCCCTGGCCACCAGCCGCCAGTCATCTCATCAGTATACAAAAGAGAACTCTTTTCATGCCAGAGATTCCAAGGATCTTAGGAGCCGTGTGCCAGGAATCGGGGACAAAGATCAAATCTTTAGTTTTTCCTCTATTACAGTCACTCTCACTACTAACGACTGCAATGGACCCCCACTGCTTTTTGAATAAAATTCAAATTCTGCAGAATGGCCCAGAACTTGGAGATCATGCTTGTGCTGTTGCTTCCAACCTTATTTCCTGTCCTCGCTCACTGTGCTGATCATGCTGGAAACCACCAGCATCTTCGCTATTGATTGAACATGTCAAACTGGGTCCTGCCTGCTCTTACTCTCCCAAGAATGCCCTTCTCTTGGATCTCTGACTGTCTGGATCTTTCATAAGATTTAAGTCCTCTTCAAATTTTTTTTTAACGTTTATTTTTCAGAGAGAGAGAGAGAGAGAGAGAGAGAGAGAGAGAGTAAGCAGGCAAGGGGTACAGAGGGAGACACAGAATCCGAAGTAGGCTCCAGTCTCCAGCTGTCAGCACAGAGCCGACGTGGGGCTCAAACCCACAAAGTGGGGCTCAAACCCACAAACCGTGAGATCATGACCTGAGCCGAAGTCGGACACTTAAGCCACTAAGGCACCCAGGTCCCCCTAGGTCCTCTTCAAATATAATCTTAAAGAAGCCAGACTTGGCCACTTGGCTGAAATATCCACTTCTCCCAAACATCTTCTATCAGATCATCTCATTTGCTTGTCTTTAAAATCCTTCGTAGCACTTAGCATGACCTGAAACTATTACTGTTAATTTATCTGCATCCTCATTTACTGTCTACCTCTTCCTCTGTGGCCCTCACCTCTACTCCTCCTTCCTGAATTTAAGCTCTATAAAAGCAGGGTCCTTGGCTCTCTTATTCATTGATGTATTCCTAGCTTTTAGCAGGGCATTAGTTAAACGTTTGCTGAACATATACACTTATTGAATTCCTATTTTAGCAAGGCACTGTGTATATCTTGCCTCATTCGATGCTCACAAACATTCTGAAACAAAAGTCTTATTATCTGAATTTACAACAGAGGCTCATCGAGGTTAAGTG
Organism: Lynx rufus; assembly: GCF_022079265.1. Classification (NCBI taxonomy): domain Eukaryota; kingdom Metazoa; phylum Chordata; class Mammalia; order Carnivora; family Felidae; genus Lynx; species Lynx rufus. The sequence goes on from NW_025814834.1 coordinate 173,891,673, forward strand.
ACTTGCCTAAGCTAATAAGTGGCTTAGGCAGGATTTAAAACTTGCTTTAACTCATGAATAATACCAGGCCTATTCCTTGAGGAGCTCACAGTCAGTCAATAGGCAGATCTTCAGGTGAGTTCATGACAATTTATCTTTCCCTGATGACTTTGGGGCTGTGTAAAACTCTAAAAGCTTGCTTTCTCCACTGTCAAAGACAAATTCAATTACAGTCATTCTATTGTGTTTACAAAGGCAGGAAAGTGGATTCATTGATGTATAGAAAGACTGTTCATATTAATTTTTGAAACAAACAAAATTACCGCCAGCTGTATGACCCTGAGTAAGCCCTTTCCCCTCCCTGGGACTCCCTTTCCTTATCAGTAAAATGAGGGGGTTGGATTAAATTATCTTTAAAGTCTCGCCAGGTCTGCAATCTGGTGGTTCGATACACATGTCTTTTTTTGATTAACTCTCAGCTGACAAGTAAAGCAGTTACTCCCCGTGGTACATTTTATTAGGGTTTTACTAGGCCCACCCTGAGAAGAAACATACCCACTGTGGTTCTCCAGCAAGGGGCAGCGTCATTCCAAATTCAGTCACAGCAAATATGGCCCAGGGGAGTGTTTCTACAACAGGAAAGACTACCTACCATTGTTGCAATATTCTGAGGGTGGGTCCTAATATATGGCCTGGCTGCTAAGGGGTTGGGTCCAAACATGAATAGGGGAGAAAGTATTCATCCTATTTACCTGAGCTTGACTCGCCTCTTACGGGTTTTCCGAAAGCAAAAATATCAAGCTTCTTACTAAAAGCATCAGACATTGCAGACTTCAAAACTGCAACCCATTACCCATCTAAGAATCTATTATTGACTGGGGAAAAGGAGTCCTGCCACTTCTGGCTGAGAGTTCTGCAGTGGGCTGGAACTGACATGACAATATCTATAACTCAACAACAACAACAACAACAACAACAGTAGTGGTAGCTAACATTTATTGAGTACTAACTATGGTCCAGCAATGTATTAAACACTTTACCTGCTTCATATCTCCGCTAGAAATATGAGGAAAACGCACAGCTTTGGAACCTGTACTCTTAACCACTCACTGCAGAACAAAGGCTTCAGTGATACAGAGACCATAATTCAAATCCTAGCTCTGCCATTTAGCACTCTGAGTCTCAAGATCCTCATTCTGAAAATGGGAGTTTTAATACTTATTTTATAGGTTTGTTTTGTGGATTAAATGCTTACGCGTACACAGCTATTATTATTATTACTACCACTATTTGCCCATCAGCTGGAACAAACCTTGAGTGGGTGGGCTCGGGGGCTGTTGGGAGTCAAAACATGGCTCTGCATAATCCTTTCCAGACAATTATTCCTCCATCTACAAGCAAAAAGCTCTGCTCCTCTGAGATTTATACCAACTGATGACAGACATACAATCGTACCTACCTCCTGTGCAGCTCACTGCTGTGACTGCTGGCCTCTTGCCTGCATCCCTATGTTAAATGAAGCTAAGACCTTGATCACCTAGTGTCCCCATCTACCTGGAAATCTGTCACTATCCTGGAACACTGAAGCATCTATTTACAAGACCTATCCAATGCTTGAATATTATGGTTTCAAAATGCTCCCAACTCCAGGATGGTTCATCTTTGCTTTACTCCAGCACTCATCCCCACAGCCACACTCTGAAACTTATCATCTACTGGAACTGCTACACTTATGTATATTCCAACGCCCTAACAGCCATTTTCTGGCTTCAACTGCACATCAGTCCAATTTTCTCACTGGTTCCACCCTTCCTACCAAATGTACTCCTTCACCTCATGGTAATTTCCTGATTCTCAACCCTTTCCTTTTCTTTCAATCCACAGACCCTTTCTGGGTCTAATTTCTTCAGTAGTGAGGGTAGAATCTACCATCTGTTATATCAAACATGTTGACGAACAGAAATCGCCACAAATACTCTCTTAGTTGCAAAATTCAATTGGTACCTCTAATTCACAAAAATCATTTGGCCAGGATATGCTCTGTTCATGGCTATAAGAAAGAAATCTTGTTTAGGACAGAGCAGCCAATGGGAGATTGCGATTCGAGAAAGTGCAATATCCTTAAAGTTCTCAGGGTCTAAACATCTTAGAAATTTACACTGCCTGCCTCAAAGTTAATTCCATACAGAAAAGATTTTTCTGGTGAACAGATCAGGAACCACAATTAGTAGCAAAGGATCAAAACATGGTGCTATGAATATAGTGCACAATGATTGAGCTATAAAGAATGTTGACTCAATTTCTCTGTGTTTAGGCTGGTAAATATCCAAATTATCTAAGACACAGGGTATCTATCCACACATCCATTCCTCCATACTCTTTAAAGCTCCCTGTGTTGGATATCCAACTTTCCTAGGCCAAAGTCATATTAAAGGTGGGTTCTGGATACCCTGGTTTAGCCTCTAGGGCTGGCCTTTGACCGTCTGCAGTACAGGAGTCCCTCTGGCAAAGACAGAATTCATTTCAAACCAACTTCAGGAGGGAAAAGATAGGAGAGAGGATCTATCAAAAGCCAGGAGTTCAGGAGGCCAGGGTGGGGGGGGGCACCAAAAGACCAAAGTAAGAGACAGGCTGGAGGGAAACAGGGAAGCCAGTAAGGTAGGGAGGAAGCAGAAACCAGAAAGAGAGCGCAAGGTGTGGAATGCAAGTCCTGGATAAATTGTGGTATCCTTTTAATTTGGTCTATAAGCTTTTCTTTGTTCCCAACGCCCTAAGGTTTCCCACTATTTTAGCACCTATCACACAGCAGGATACACATCTATTTACTTATACGTCTCCCCAACTGGACTATAAGATCTAAGAGGACAGAGGCCATCAATTTTTATCAGTACTCCTAATAACTGGTATAAAGTAACTCTTCAGTAAATGCATGTTGAGAGAATGAAAAAATGAATGAGTACATGGATTAATGAAACAATGAATGAATCAGGAGGAATCTATACAGCAACTTTGGGATCTCCCTCAGTTGAACTTTTCTGGTTATTTTCTAACTGCCAGTTCAGCATATTCTTCATTGTCGGATGTCACAATTAAGGTTATGGTTATGGGCTCTGAACCAACTAGATTGGAACCTTGGCTCTTCTAACTGAATGGCCAATTTATGAACCTCTTTGTGCCTCAGTTGACCCATCAGCAAAGTAGAAATAATAGAAATAATTACTCATAGAGTTACTGAGATAAAGAAGAAAATGCATGCAAAGCATTTAAATTAGTACTTGGCACAAAGTAATAGCCTAAAAATTGGGGTTATTTTTATTCTTTAAAAAAAAACTTTTTAATGTTTATTTATTTCTGAGAGAGAGACAGAGCATGAGTGGGGGAGGGGCAGAAAGAGAGGGAGACACAGAATCCGAAGCAGGCTCCAGGCTCCGAGCTGTCAGCACAGAGCCCGACGCGGGTCTCGAACTCACAAACCGTGAGATCATGACCTGAGCTGAAGTTGGACGCTCAACCGACTGAGCCACCCAGGTGCCCCTAGGGGTATTTTTATTCTTATAATTATTATATCCATCTCCACCCCCACACTTCATAAGACCCTGCAATATTTTCTTGCGTGCTACTATTTAAAGACAGCACTTCCTAATCTTCTGCTACATGTGATATGCTGCCTGGGCCAGAGAGTGATAAAGAGTATGGAACGAAGAAACCATCCAACACTGAACACCAGCTGATGCCTCTGGTTCATCAGTGGAAGGAAGATGAACAATGAGTAGAATAGGGGCTGTTGGGAATAAAAGTTCAGGAGCTTCTAGGTTTAGAAACATGGAGTTTATTTTTAGACTGGACTTCTAGGCCTTCTAGTTAAAACAAACATAGAAAACAACAACTATGTCAGCTGTGTTTATGAATATGAGCTTGCTGTGGCTTTCACAAGACATAGGGAATTCAGTCCACTTCTCTCTGGTTACCAAATTATAGACAGGCACATGATGTACTGGAAAGAGAAGTGATCCGGAAATCAGGAGGCTCTGGTTCTGCATTAACCTTAGTCTAGCCTCTATAATTTTGAACAAGTTGTTTCCTTTCGTTAGATCCCAGTTTCACCTTCTACAGACTGGGAAGTCTGAGCCAGATAATATTAGCTTTACGGTTTAACAAATGGTTACTATGTGCCAGGCATTGTGCTAGGCCTGTGGATACTGTGGATACATCACTGAGCCAGACAGCACTGATCTCTGACCTTGTGGAGCTTAAGACTCTACGAGAGCAATACAGATGCTATAGGAGAGGGTCAGAGGTATATAAAGCTAGTCTGGGCGCTTAGGGAATGATCTATAAGTGCAAAAGGAATCGGCTCCATAAAGAATGTTGATAAAGAAGGATCTAAGCGGGATGGGATGCATATCTGAAGTTGAGCTATTATGGTGCATTCAAAGCACTGAGGGAAATCCAAGAGTAGATGGAATGAACAGAAAGAGTGACAAGAGATGGAGCTACAGCTGAAAGCAGGAGTCTGAATTTGGATGGCCTTGTAAATCTTTATGCTGACGTGAAGGGGAAGCCACTAGAGGGTTTTTAGCAAGAGTGATCCTACTCAAGTTTGTAAAAGATCACTATGGCTGATGGGTAGATTAGAGAATGGTAAAAGAGGAGGCAAGCAAACCATTCAGCAGGCCCCTGGAGCAGTCCAGGAGAGAGATGATGGTGGCCCAGACTAGGGTGGTGAGTGTGTAATTACAGCCATGTGAAAGAATTCAAGAGACCTGAGATGCAGTTTAGAAAGTGACTGTGAGAGACTGAAGTGGAAAGGAAAGCAAAGGTGGGTTCACAAGGTCCTTGAGGTTCTGGCAGGAGAGATTAAGTAGATGTGGCGCCATTTACACATCGCGCCATGACTGAGCCAGTGCCGGTTTTGCAGGCAAGGGTGGAGATGATGAGTGCAAATCTGAACATATTTATATTCAGATGCCGGTGAGCGCTTTAAGTGGACATGTGATGTGGACAGCTGCAGAGCTGCTGACATGCAGATAGTAAATGGATTCTTAGAAGCGGATGAGATGAACGGAATCCTGTAGAAGACCAACGTGCAGGGTTGGGAGGAGGAGAGAGGGGAGCTGGCAAGTGAATTTGGAAAGCAGTGTTCAGAGCAGCGGGAGGAAGATCACGAATGTATGTTGTCAGTGGAAGAGTGTTTCAATGCAAGAAGTGTCCCATGTTGCAAAATGCTGCTAAACATAAAGCAGGGTAATGACTGAAAAGCCCTTTGTGTTGAGCAATGGCCTACGTTGGCATTAGTAGCCTAGGCTAGGACAATTTGGGCAGAATTGTGGACGTAAAGGGCTGATCATCCTTGGTTAAGGAGGCAGAGGGGAGTGGCAAGAAAATCAGGACGGTGAGGACAGCCATCTCTTACAACACTTTTGACTGTGAGAAGATAATAATCGGAGGGGCTGACAGGTAGAAGAAGGGATTTCATTAAGAGGAGAGCGTGTGCAGTAGCACTGTTGAAAAGAAATAATGGGAGTTAGGTGATTTTCAATTTTCTAGTAGCCACTTAAAACAAAGTGAAAAGACCAGTAATTTTATGACATTTTAATTAAGCTATTACACCCAAAATACCATTTCACGAGTGATCAGCACAGTTATTCAACATTTATGTTCTTTTATTCATAGTAACTCTTTGAAGTCCTGTGCCTATTTTACACATTTCCAGTTGGACCAGACACATCTCAAGAGCTCTATAACCACATTCAACTCGTGGCTGCCGTACTGGACGGGACAAGTCTGGAGCATGTGTAAACGGTGCTGAGAAGGAGCTACCACATATACAGGAGTAAGAGAGGACAATGGATTGAGTGGGCTGTCAGAGGCAGTGGGGGATGGCGAAGCCTCTGATAACAGGCTCTTCCATTATAAAAAATATGAAGGAGACAAAGTTTGAGTCGGGATATAAGCAATGGTGTGCTGATAAATGTTAGCAACTGGCTCTACCAAAAAAATAATAATAACAATAGCCCTACTATGTAGCATTTGCCAATTTTTCGAGCGTAAATAATTCTTCTGTGGCCCACAGGAAGCTACTCATGTGATGTCCCTGGACACGGAGTGGAGAAGAGACATGCGTGGTCAGCTCTCATGCCAGTTGTGAATCAGCTGCAGCACATCGCTGGACATAAGCTGTGCGCTGTGATGGCAGGTGTCTTTCTAATGGCTTCTATTTTTTCTTCAAGGTGGATGGTGCCTGAGAATAACTAGGTCATATGTCTGAATGTGAGAAGAAAGATACGGCTGGGAATCGGGGAGGTTTGATGTAGTTATTATAGAAAATGGAAAATTGAGCTGACATGTTAGGTTCCCATCAGAAAACAGCTGGACACTCATATTGGGTAACTGAGGTAAAGCTTAATCATGGATTTGTTTAAAGGAAGGTTTAGGAAAAGAAACAAGTACCCCATGACTAGCAATAGTGGAACCATTAATGCCCTGGCAGGAGTAACAAGAGGGAGAGACTTCCAACACCCAGAGAGAAAGATGGAGGGGGAAGGTCACCTGCAGGAATGGTGGTCCACGGTAGATGGATCAGTCAACCTATGTCAGCTCAGCAAGGAGAGAAAGGATACCTTCCATATCTCCTCCAAGCTCCTGTTGATGCCTCCCATTGGCCAAACTCAACTAAACACCAGGGTAAGAGAGGCTGTCCAGGGACAATATACAATGACAGAAGCCTGCCTTATGGTTGTACAGTGTTTTATTACAGAGCTCAGTGGCCTTTAGGAAGGGATAAGTACCTGAACTTGGGGCGCCTGGGTGGCTCAGTCAGTTAAGCATCCAACTTCGGCTCAGGTCATGCTCTCGCAGTTCGTGGGTTCAAGCCCCGCGTTGGGTTCTGTGCTGACAGCTCGGAGCCTGGAGCCTGTGTCAGATTCCATCTCTGTCTCTCTGCCCCTCCCCTACTTGCTTTCTGTCTCTGTCTCTCTCTCTCTCAAATATAAAAAATAGAACATAAAAAAAATTTAAAAAAGAAAAAGAAAGCTGAACTCATCCTGCTTTGAGGTTCGGTAAGACAAAAAATTAAAAAAAAAAAAAACGGTCATGTGGACACTGGCCATGGGGAAAGAGACGAGGGGCAAGAGGAAAATGAAACCAGCCCTTCAAAATGCATGTTAACTCTGTTTGACAGGCAAGGAAACTGAAACTCAAAGCAGTAATGTGGCTTGCCCAAGACAACATATTTAGTGGTAGAGTCAAGAGACACGTCCATCTAGCTTGAAAGCGTTTTCCACCCTACTGATGCATCCACGAGCAAATAAACAGTTTGACTGAACTTTGGGGGCAGGGGCATATTTTAATATTCACTTAAGCTTTTAATTGAGACCGAAGCATTATTAGAATTCTCTACTTCTGATACAGAAGTTCATATACACTTGGGGCGCCTGGGTGGTTCCGTAGATTAAGCATCTGACTTCAGCTTAGGTCATCATCTCACAGTTCATGAGTTTGAGCCCTGCATTGGGCTCTGTGCTAACAGCTCAGAGCCTGGAGCCTGCTTCGGATTCTGTGTCTCCCTCTCTCTCTGCTCCACCCCTGCTTGTGCTCTGTCTGTCTGTCTCTCTCTCTCTCAAAAATAAATAAACATTAAAAACAAATTAAAAAAAAGTTCATACACACTTAAAAGCAAGAATGCCCTTGGGTATTTTCATTATAGAAGCTCATCCCACATGCACATGCTAAGAGAGGAAGTGAGCTAAGGTAAGGAAAAGACAAGGGTGTCTTTAGTGAAGTAACAGTGGAATCGAGTTCTCAGGCATGCTCTGTTCCTCACTCTATATGTCTGCTCTGGCTTCTCCTTAAGGCAATACCTGAATAGGTCACCTTTTTATTTATACCCAGCGGTATGGGCAGATGGGGGAGAAAGTGCCATATGACTTCCCCTGTGAGTGCCACATGGATATAACCCATGTGTATTCCCAGCGGCGGGCACATGGTTAATGCTCAGCGATGATGGGATAAATGGAATCTTTCCAGGGCCATGTTTGCTGTGTCAAATATTACATGGTCTGACAATAGGATAAACAATTAGAAATCAGAGCTGCAAAGCAGGGAGTGGTGCCCAGGAATCACTGGAAACAGCTAGCTTGGAATTCTTGATGTGACCTGAGAGCCTCATCTCTCTCGGTCCATTTATAAAACTTACTCATTTAGAAAATTTGGCCAATCCCTGATAGGTCATTGTGAGCATTAAATCAGCCCAAGGATACAAAGCTCCTGGTACATGTAAGTGTAGCAAAAGCTGATTCCCTCCATTCCCTGTCCATCTCTGCTCCTTTTTCTTTAGCTATTTCCTTCATTTCCCAGCATTGTCACATTTTTCTGACGCTGCATTCAATTCACTGAAGTTAGTGGTGGTTTTCCTACCACTTCCCAATCATGGTCACTCCTGGTTTTTTTCTTTTGTTTTGTTTTGGTCACCTTTGGGCCTTGGTGACCCCAGGTGACCATTCTGTGGAAACTGCGGCAATTTGGATCATGGCTTTTTTTCCCTTCTTTGAATAAACACTGAAAGCTTTCTTTCCCACTTATTCCAACTCTCGTTTGCCATCTGGTGCCTGGGTTGGCCGCATCTGTGTTTGCTTAATGACTTTAGGCGAAGGCCGAGTTTACATATGGGAAGGAGGAGAGGGCTTTGCTGATTTCTTCCATATGTTCATTTATTCGTATATTATGATTTTTGTAATCTCACCAGCATAGATCCCTTCAGACAATCCTCACAGTGTTCCTTGGGACCTGCTTCTTTGTGTGCTCAGCTGGGAGTTGCCGTGAGAACATTTTTTGCAGAGCCTGTTAGCATAGCTCAGTGTGGCTTTTAGGTAGGTACGAACTGATGTTCTGAAGGTTCTTCTTTCTGAATGGAGGACACTTATTAGATGTGGGTGATTCTGTGGAGTCAGGAGACCTGGGTTCTAGGCCCTTCTCTCCATCTGCAAAAGGTGTAAATTCAAACTCTGTAACTCTCTGGCCTCAGTTTGCTCCTTGCAGATCAAAGGGCTTGGGCTGGGGATGCTCTGACACCTGCGTGGGGCCGCAGCCTTCCCTGACCTCTTCTGTCCTCTGGTCCTGGGCTTCCAGCTTTTACGTATTTCTACCTGAAGTCTCAATGTGTGCTTTCCTTCTTCCCGGCTCCCAAGCAGAGGTGTGCATGGAGGAAAAAAATCCAAGAAAGGCATCCCGTCTTCTGCATAATGCAGGAATGAAGAGGATGCGCTCTATTTGTCGTTTTGTAAGAAGTTATCTTGATTTCTTTTTCTACAGTCTCTTTGGGCCTCAGCTTAGTGTGATGGCTCATGAGCTCTGGAAAGACACGGACCTGGGACCTGGGTTTGAAAACCCCCTCTTCTCTTCCCAGCCTGGGCCCTGAGCAGGTTTCTTAATTTTCCTGAGTGGTATCTTCCCTCTCTGTAAAACAGGAGTACCATCTGCCTTTGCAGGGGTGGTGAGCGGAGAAGGGATCGTTAATCCTAGGATGATGTTTTGCATGAAGCAAGTGCTCACAAATGTTGGTTACCTCTGTGCATGGTGGATTCACTGGTGAAATGCCACGGTGTTGAGAATGCCTCAGAGGAGGACACCGACAATACTTACGGAAGATCACAAAATCAATGGATGCCAAACCTTGAACTAGAACTTGGGATTCCTGACTCCCAGGCTGCAGTTCCTTCTCATGAGTTAAAGAGGGGTGGGGAAAAAAGGTGGGGGGCTGAGTCAAATTCACCGGAGACCAAATGATGGCTAAGAAAGGAAGGTGGCCTAATCCTTATTCCAGAGGGCTGGTAAGTGGAAGAGAGATTCCTGAGGGGGTCAGAAAAAGTGTTATGGGGTGGTGGCAAGAGGGAGTGGACCCCTTTTTGCGAATGTCCTCAAACTGTTATGAGAGGTTTTCTTTCTCTCTCTCTCACCATCTGTCCCCCCCCCCCCCCGCCTCTCCTTCTGCCCTTATTCCTTCCCGACTAGTCTCTGTGCCTGTGAAAGTGAAACCCAAAAGAACAAAAATTATTTGAATGAATGTTTTTGGATATGACCAGACCGACAGGTGAGGTTGGGTTTGACAGTTTAGGCAGGAAAGCTTTGCAGGCTTATTTGAAAAAGCCAAATTAATCTGAGATAATCGAGAAATAATTTGTCAGGTCAGAGGCAAGTAGAGAACGAGAAATTACCTTGTCCACAGCCTCTTGCTGTGGCCCTCTCTGCTCAGAAGCATGAGGAGAAGCTGTGTGAGAAGGGTGGTGTAGGCAGCTGACTCTAGATCTTTCCTCTGTCACAGAGCAGTCAGAATCTGAGAGATGAGGGTTCTCTCCTGACACGGGGTATGGGGTTTCCGGGTGTGGAGAGGCAAGGAGGGGAGGGTTTTGGCATTCCTGGGTCTCTGCCGCCTCACGTTATGTACGATATGTACGTATGTGTAATTTGGTATATGCATGCATGCATGTATACTCTATGTAATGGCTTGGCTGACAGTAAAAGGATGCGCAGGCATGAGCATGCATCCAGCAGAGAACAGAACTATCTACAAGGAAAGAAAATGACACACTTGAGGAATGAGAAGGCCAGTGTGACTGGAGCAGATGGAGTGAGGGCAAGTGCGGAGGAGACAGAACCTGGAGGCAGGCTGGGGCCACACCGCGGGGACCCTGCAGTCTCCTTTCCTAAAGCACCGGCATTCGGTCTGGCAGGAGCCAGGTGCAGAGGTCCAGGGAGGCAATCAGGGTGGCGGTGATACATGAGGGAGATGTACGCAGATATGAGAGGTGTTCAGGAGGTTTTGGTGATGGATAGGGTGGCGGTGTTAGGGAGAAAGAGTTGTGAGAAATACTGAAGGACCCTTAGATTTCTGGGCCCACGCATCTTCCCCACTTAGGTAGAGGCAGAGTGAGAACCTGCATCTAGAGGTGTTTGCTTAAAGTCTGCTTCTCTACATCTGAAAGGGCTCATTCAGGGTCATGGGGTAAGGAAGAAGGAGCACCTCAGCTTGGCCTCCTGTTCAGAGAACAACAGCTACAAGAAAAGAACATCAAGAGAAATAATGTCGCAAAATTCTTCACAGACCTGGCCAAAGCTTACATCAGCCAGTCATATGCGTTTCAAGCTCTATTATTCAGTAAGAAGCGGATTTGTCCTTGTAAGTGCTACAAGATCTGGCACTTACACCTGAGATGTGAAGGCACTTTGTGTTTTTAGTTTTTTCTTTTTAAAGCCACAGACGCTCTGGACAATCCGTGAGTTTTTTTTTTTCTTTCTCAACGTTTTTTTTTTTTTTTATTTTTTTTTATTTTTTTTATTTTTTTGGGACAGAGAGAGACAGAGCATGAACGGGGGAGGGGCAGAGAGAGAGGGAAACACAGAATCGGAAACAGGCTCCAGGCTCCGAGCCATCAGCCCAGAGCCCGACGCGGGGCTCGAACTCACGGACCGCGAGATCGTGACCTGGCTGAAGTCGGACGCTTAACCGACTGCGCCACCCAGGCGCCCCCAATCCGTGAGTTTTAAAAGCAGCCTCGGGACACCCAACACACTGTTTGTGGCTTGGACCTTTCCATGGAGGCATTTCCCAGTTTCCCTAGGGTGGTGGACAGGAGAATGCATGTCAAGAGAGAAGGTATGAGGCCATTGGCAAAGGCAGGGTTCTTGTGCACAGACATTTCTTAGTTGAAGTAAGAAACTATGTTTGCCTGGGATCCTATAAGCCTCTATCTGTGGGGGGGGGGGGGGCGGGGGGGGGACTCCAGCCAGGAGTGTTAAGATTTGGGCAGGCAATTCGATGCGGGGGAAGGGGTTGGGCAGTGCTCAGCAGCTTTTCAAGGTCAGAATGCAGAACCTGAACTTCCTCATCAATATTCACAGCAACTGCAAAAGATGAGTATTATCATTATTAACTCTATTTTAACAGGGGAAGAAAATAGGGGTGAACAGGGGATAAGTAACTGGCCCAAGATCACTCAGTGAATAAACAGTAGTAGGTCCAGAATTCAAACCCAGGCAGTAAAATCCATTTCCTGGACTCGGTGGCTACCAAAGGGCAGGGTGGGAGGAGCTGTTCACCTGGGGTATAGGCAATGAGGGGAGGGGTGAACTGTCTCTAGAGAATTAAATTATAATAATAAAACCAGTTAAAAGATCCATCTCTTTTTTATTCTCATATGCATTAACAATCTATGAGTAGTAAAATCTCCCCTCTAGGGCAAACCTCTCCTACCCGATGTATCTCCCACCCCTCCTAAGCCACTGGTTTAAACCATTCTAAAAGGGAGGAACGACAAGTCACATTTTGCAGATTTCAGATCCCATCCAAACACTCTCATTGCACTCTGCACAGCTCCTTTGCTCCCCACTAACAAGTATATTGGTCACATGTACACATATTTCTTTAGTGTTTGCCTTTGCCATTGGACCATCAATCTCATGAGGGTAGGGGCTGTCTGCAGTTCCTACTGGAGTGCCTGGCTTAACATGTTGGTGGTGCTCACCTGAAAAGATATTTGCTGAATGCACAGAAGGATGAAGGAACGGTCAATCTAAAATGCCACTTCCTCCATGAAGTCTTCCTTGAGGGTAGAAGAGCTTCGCGCTTCAGAGAAGAAGGTGGAACAGGAGATATTGGAAGAAGCCATCAGGATGGGCTGGGCTCTCCTTCCCTCCAGGGCGGCCCCGGAAGTTCTGGGCCAGGTGTGAAAAGCATGGGTCTCAGTGTAGTTTTGAGCTTCAGGGCACCCCAACATTCCTCATTGTGGAATCAGGAAGAACAGACTCCCCTCTTAGGATTGATATTTGAGAACTGATCGTTTCTACACCTGTCCAGGGCCAGAAACTACCTAACTGAGGCGCAGATTTACGATTATCTTTAGGACGATCCTTAAGATCTAGATACAAGAGCCTAAATGTCCATCAACTGATGAATGGATAAAGAAGTTGCGGTTTATATATACAGTGGAATACTACTTGGCAATGAGAAAGAATAAAATACGGCCTTCTGTAGCAACGTGGATGGCACTGGAGAGTGTTATGCTAAGTGAAATAAGTCATACAGAGAAAGACAGATACCATATGTTTTCACTCTTATGTGGATCCTGAGAAACTTAACAGAAGACCATGGGGGGAGGGGAGGGGAAAAAAAAGTTACAGAGAGGGAAGGAGGCAAACCATAAGGGACTCTTAAATACTGAGAAAAAACCGAGGGTTGATGGGGGTTGGGGGAGAGGGGAAAGTGGGCATTGAGGAGGGCACCTGTTGGGATGAGCACTGGGTGTTGTATGGAAACCAATTTGACAATAAATTCCATATTAAAAAAAAAAAGATCTAGATACAAAAGATCCCAGCATGTTCCTGAGAGAATCTATTTTGCTTTTGGCATGTTTCTAAGTTGCTAGATAAATATAACTCTGCAAACATCTCTATGACCTGGGATGTTGTTTTTATTTTGAAATGAGAGCATGTTCGTTTATAAGTTCGTTAAAACTAATATATATTTTGCTAAAGCACTATGGAGTCAGCATCCCTTCAGCAGGCCTCTTCAAGCCCATTTGTTAAACAAGACTGTAATCCTTTGCAAAACATTCTAGGTATCATGCTGTATCGTGTCCTCTTTTTTTTTTTATCCTTTAAACTATATTTCTGTATTTCACCCCTATAAATAAAATGATGTTCCAGTCAACCTTTCTGGGTGGTCCACCGTGAGAAAAGAGTTCCCAGGTCTCCTCTGAGAGGTGGGTCACAGCGAGGTCGGTCCTCACGCTCAAAGCCAACATCCCAGGAGGGAGGCTGCATGAACTGCATGATAAGGTGACAGCAGGGACATAGGTGGTCTGGCATCACAGCCAGTCATGGAATGGTTTAGAATGTAACATGGAGTCTGGCAGAGAACAGGCAAAGATGAGGTCAGATGGAAATCTTCCTGATGCCCAAATTCTGCCATGCTACCTTTGAAATGTTCTGTGGGGTTGGGGGAAGAGCCCTAAGGAGGAAGATCCTCAGGGAACGGTGACACCAAAAGCTTGCCTACCTCTCTGCCTCACTACCTGGAGTTTTCATCCTCTAAGACAGTTTAACAAAGGCAGTATGTCCAGAAAATGAATGCTTATACATTTGTTATGTCTGGCAAGAAAGGATTACTGGAATAGTAGATATACCAGAAGGCACATGTTTGTTATATCAACTAGCTGTAAGATGAGGAAGCCTAGAGCAGGGTCCCAAAGGGGTGGGACACGGGAAAGAGAGGAGAGAGGGACCTAGAGACAAAAAAGTGTTCTGCCGCCCCTTCGTATCTTAAGGCACCGGAGACAACAAGATCTCAAGGAGAGTGGGCTTTACAAGTATTTTTTCCTTTTTCCTAATTATCTTCCTATCCTTCTCCTCTGTCCCCTCCTTCCACTCTCCCTCTCTCCTTCTTCCCTCCTCCTCTTCTTCCCTCCCTCCCCTCATATATGTTTACTGAACATCTGCCATGTGTCGGTCACTATTTTAGGTTCTGGAAGTCACTGGTGAACAAAATCAGCACGGTCTCTGTCCTTGGGAAACTTAGAGCCTTGTAGGGGAGACGGACAGTCAACAAGCATTCCCCCAATATATCTGTCATCACGCATTGCAGTAAGTGCTATGAAGAAGAAAGACAAAGGGCTGTGTAAGGAACATTAGCTTGATGGGGGTGGGTGGGGGGGTGTCAAGGGATCCTCGTCCCCAAAAGTGACGTTTAAGCGCACAGCTGAAGGAAGACAAAGAATTAGGTCAAGAAAAATCTGTGTGTGGGGGAGGGGCAGCATTACAGCCAAGGGAATAAAAGAAACAATAACAACAATAACAGTGATGATAAAAGCAATAGGTAAGACTTACTGAACGGTTATTATGTGCCAGTCACGATTCTAAACATCTAATAAGTATTCATTAAACCCTCACACCAACTCTGTGAGGCAATTTACCATGATTGTCCCCATTTTACAGATAAGGAAAATAAGGCCCAGAGATGTGAAGGAGCTTGCCCATCACATAGCTGGAGGGTAGAGAAACCTAGATAATCTGGCTCCAGGAAAGGAAGGCCCGGTGAAGTAAGGGTATGCACAAAAAGGCAACAAAGCTGAGCTGTAGCAACTACAGGGGTGGTGGGAGAGGGCACGGCCAGGCACTCAGGGGCCATGTGATGAGTTCTAGAAGTTTTCCTAAATGTGACAGTGGAAACCCATTGCAGGAGTCTTGGGGGGGAGTGACACTGACCTTTCCACGGGGCCTCTCTGGGTGCAGTGGGGCAGCAGCCTAGAGCACGGGCCCAGCTGGGAGAACCCTGCAGTAGTCCAGGGGTGGGGGGAACAGGGGTTTGCACGAAGTACCCGGTTACATAACCGATCAACGAGTGGAGCTCCTCAGTGCTTTCCTTCCCTGGTCTCTTGCTTCCCCCCTCTCTCTCCCTGCCCCCACTGCTCTCTCTGTCGTTGTCCCTCTCAGCAGAAGGCCGAGGACGTGGTGGTAAGACGCCGACTCCTGCTCCGTTTGCCAAGCCGCGGACTTCGGCATTCTGTCACCTTCGCCTTGCCGCCTCCCGGACTCGGGATCATTCTTTCCCACGCTTTTAAGCCTCAAGGGAGCAGCTGCTGGTATCTAGAACCCAGCTGTTCTCCCAACTTCTCTCAAGTGTTTCTTAGTGTCAATGCTTCTAATTAGTTAAAATAGGAAGAGGGGTGGTAAACAGAGGAGCAGAAGAGAGACCTAATTTTAGCTGTAGCCAAAAGGACTTTCCCCCAAATACACTGTGATCTCAAAATACTTAGCTAAGCGCATATGGACACGGCGGGGAGAGGATCTGAAAAGCTACAGAAGGAACAGTCAAAGCCAAATGGGACCGCCCCTGCCTTCCCAAACGTAGGACTGGATCGAAGAGGAAGGCTATGGAAACAGACTGAATCCTTCCTCTGTGCCAGGCACCGTGCGAGCACTTTGTGTGAGTCAACTCGGCAATTCATTTCCTCCTCCCAGTCAGAGGATGCTACAGGGGCTAGATTTACGCTCCTTTTACAGATGAGGAAACTGAGGCTCGGTGCCACTAAAGTTATCTTGTCCGAGATGAGACAGCTATCCAGAGAGCCAGGATTTAAACCTGAGTCTCTCTAACTTCAAGGTGCCTAGCAAAAGGAAGATGGGGCCTCAGACTGAGGACAGATATAGGGTACGGGGTAAAAAGCTCTAACGGAGATGCAGGGCAAAGCATCAGGATAAAAATCCAAAGGACACTCAGAACACTGAGAGGCATCGTTGGTTGGGACTGGCACGGATCACTCAGGACCTCGACTTTTTCTACTCTTGAAACCCCATCCAGCCCTCACAAGATGTCACTAACAATTTACAGGTAGATAAATCACTTCTTGAGTGCCCCCTACCTCTCACTACAGCAAAAAGGACCACTGCTTTCTGCAAACAAAGAAGATGCCGTTTTGGCAAAGGAAGCTGAACTGGCTAAGCCCACCCTCCCCCAGCCTGCCTTCCTAAGGTCGTGGTGGAATCTGGGCTCCTTCAGAAAACGGGCCACCTGGTAGGACTCATCACGTCAACTTCCTTCATCTCAGTTCAAGCTTAAAAGGCCTCTTCACTGGGAAGCTCCCCAGTGAGGTTTTCCACGCACATCTGGAGACTTTCCACAATAGGCCTTTGAAGCGGCCTGAAGTATTCCGGGAAGCCGGGCTCACTGGGCTGAGGTTTAAAGAGCAGAAGCCCACATTTATTTTTCTTTCCCGCTTTCTTTGACAAAACTCCCCCCACCAGTGGTTTGTGGGCATTCGCAAAGCAGCCCTGATTTTCAGCTTACTACTTTTAGGGCCGAAGTCTTAAAGAAAACAACAATAAAGCACATTCCAAGGAAGCACTGATAACCATAAAGATCTGTTTCTGTGTTTGGCTCCTTCGCCAGAGCCTGAGTCGTGCCTTAGTCATCTATGTAGCAGAAAGAAAACGAGCCCTGGACAGAAAACAGACTTGCTCCGTCGTCACTCAGCATGGGTGACATTTTGTCAAGTCACTTCGACTTTCTGACCTGTAGAGTGAGTTAATAGTTCCTGCCTTGTGTGGAGTACTAATGGGTTACATGAGGTGGGGTGAGAAAATCACTTCGCATGTCGTCCGCCATGGACTTTATCGGGCCTGTGCTGGCCTCCCAACCAGGATAGCTCTTGCTCACAGAGGCCAGTCACCGCATTCTCGACGACTCAACTCAGGCGGTGCTTTCCCCTTCTGGAAATGTCTTACCTTCTTTTTGCCCAGGCTAGCTCAGGTGCGTGTCTGCTACACTTCAATACCTCCCTATCCTCAGCTCCACAGTCTGTTGTTTTTTTCCATCTTAAGTGTCTATCCACCATGGCCCCCTACCACCCCAGGACAACTGTAGATGCGTGGCATTTTCTTTCTCATTGTCGTCTCTCCCTCCGGAGCACAGTGCCTAGTACAATGATGTGCTCCGTAAAAATCAACTGATTAATTTATTTAACAAATATTTATCAAACACCTACCCTGAGCAGGGTACTTATTCTAGCTACTGAAGGCAGAGCAGTGAGTAAAAGTGACATAGCCCCTGGTTTTTTACGAGTTTACATCCTGATATGGAAAGTCAGGAAATACATTAAGGAGATATACCCTTGGCCCTTGAACGCCGCAGTGGTTAGAGGCACCAACGCCCCACAGGTGAAAATGTGCGTGTAACTTTTTATTCCCCCAAAACTTAACTACATTACAAGAAAAGAAAACCAAAAGCCAGTATCTCTCATGAATATAGATGTAAAAATCATCAGCATAATATTAGTAAATAAAATCCAAGTAAGTATAAAAAGAATGATGCATCACAGCTAAGTGGGATTTATTCCAGGTATGCAAGGATGGTTCAACATTCAACCATCAATAATGAATTCACCACATCCATAGGTTTAA
This sequence comes from Lynx rufus, assembly GCF_022079265.1. Classification (NCBI taxonomy): domain Eukaryota; kingdom Metazoa; phylum Chordata; class Mammalia; order Carnivora; family Felidae; genus Lynx; species Lynx rufus. The sequence continues at coordinate 173,909,601 of NW_025814834.1, forward strand.
GAATAAAAACCATATAATCCTATTAATAGAGGCAGAAAATACATTTGATACAATGCACACCTTCAAGTTCACTTTGTGCTACAATGTTCAATAGTTCTAGCAAATGCACAATGTCATGCATGCTCAATGACAGTATCACAATAGTTTCACCAGTTACCCCCACCCCCACCCCCAAATCCCTGTGACTCACCTATTTAATCCTCCCCCACTCTCCCTGAGCCTTTAGAAACCTCTGGTCTTTTTATTGCCCAATGATCTTGCCTTTTCCAGAATGTCACATAATTTGAATCATGCACTGTGTAACCCATAATGGAAAGTGCTATATGTGACAAGGCATCCAACTGTATTACAAACATATGAAACAATGTCACTGAAGGTTGTGGGAGATGAAGGGACTGACCTAAGTAACTCTGGAAATGAGGAGAGTTTATACAGGGCAACAGAGACTGTACATCAGCAATATACTCCAGTTGATAAAGTTGACAATTCTGGTATTTCTACACTTGTATATTGTAACTGGATAATTAAGAAAAGGCACGGTAGATGGCAGGTGCCAGGCTTCTCACTACTTGAGTGGAAGCTTACAGAAAAGCAAGAGAGGGAAGCTAGAATGACTCATGTGATAAGAGATTAGTGTTGGAGATAAAGTATAAACTAATGGTTAGCTTAATGTGGACAGAGATGATTACATATATAAATATTTATAGATATGGGTATACACATAGATTAGTACACACACAGGTATCTGCTCACACTGTCAACAGGGTGGGTCTAGGAAGCAACAACAGCTCAGTAGCAATGAGCACACTTAGTGCCCAGATCTTGGTGTTTGTTATCATCCTCCAGCAAAAAGAATCAGGGCTCCATGGAGAGTGGCTGATTCTGGTGCTGGGGCAGGAAACAGACAAAATGAGCTTAGAGGATCTTGTAGTGTCAGAAAGTAAGGAAGCAATAAAAAAGAACAAACGAAATGAGGGGTTATTTCAGAGAGATAAAGGATCCATCTGAGGAGTCCCAATGGCCCAAACCAGAACAAATAACAGAATAAAGTAGTACTGGGTCATAGCCCAAAATAGCACATAAATGTCTATGAGTTCATACTGTTCTAAAGCAATTGGATGAAGGAATGAATGAATGAATGAATGGGAAGACAGAAATGTCCCATGAAGAGTAATTCCAAATCTATGTAGACATTCTACCCTTGAGGAAATGCAGCACTCCTTAAGTCAATACTGACAGAGGTAAGTCAGGTTGATAGTATATAACTTGATATAATGTGAGAATGGCACTTTGTCTGTGTGGTCTTCTTCCCCCCAAATCTTAACTCTGGTCTAATCATGAGAAAAATATCAGACAAATCCCAGCTGAGGAGCATTCTACAAAATATCTGATTACCACTCCTCAAAGCTGTCAAGGTCATCAAAAACCAGAGAAGCCTAAGGAGACATGATGACTGAATGTAATGGGGTATCCTGGATGAGATCCTGGAACATAAAGAGGACACTAGATAAAAACTTAGCAATAAAATAGGGACGTTAGCTAATAACGCATCCATACCGGCTGACTCATCATAACATACCTAAGTTGGTAACAATAAGGGAAAGAGGTCCATAGTAAGGGGAACTGGGATGGGGTTTATGAAAATCATATCTTCACAATTTTTCTGTAAATAAAAAAAGCTGTTCTCAAAAATAAAGTTTGTCAAAATAATACACACACACGTGCATATAATGCACATACCCATATATTATGTCAGGAGGTTGTCAGTTCTAGAAGGAAAAAACAAGTAGGGCAGTGATGACGAAGGATGAATGGAGCAAGCCGTCTGCATGGGTGGCCAAGAATGGTGTCTCTCTGATAAAATGATATCTGTGAAATGATATCTGAGCAGAGATCTGAAGGAAATGGGGGAGGGAACCATGGAAATATCTAGGGAAAGAGAATTCCATGCAGAAGGGAACGGGCATTAGGAAGGCCCTGAGGCTGGGGGGTGTGTTCAGTATACACAAAGAGAAGAAAGAAGCCAGCGTAGGTGGTGTGGCCTGGTCAGGAGCAGATGGTGGAGTCCAAAAGGGGGTGGGTGCCAGGCCAAGCGGGCCTTGTAGGCCACAGTCACGAAGCAAGTCAATCAGTACAGGACATGAATGAAAACTCATCTTGAAATTTATTCTAGGTACTCCAGCCTTTTTTTTTTCTTCAATGTAAATGAAGAGTCATCTGGAAACACCTCCCCCACCGACAAGTACACACAAATATTCTATCACAACAATACCAACATTTCTTAGCCTGCAATTATGCTGACCCGACCCTCTAGTCCCACAGAAGCAGTCTAAGGCATGCCACCCCCTCTCTGAAACAAAATCTCAGACGGTTTCTAGGCAAGCAAAGTGAAATGAAGGCTTGAGGCCAACTTTTCACATAATTCAATTTAAAAGAAACTTACATATGCCTGAAATCTTTAGATAATGGAAAGAAAAGTGGATTTTCCTCTCTTCGTTATTAAAGTAATTGGCTCAAACTCTCATTTCATTTTGTACTTGTAGGCACAACCCAGAGTCTGTAATTAGTTTCAAACCACCAAAGTAGAACCAGAATAAAACCTCAACTAACTGAAGGACCTTTTTTTCCTTGACATACTTGGCTTTCAATGGCTACAGGCAAAGGGCACCAATCCAAGAAGCAAGCTTATGACTGGGACTTGTTTAAAAAACAAAATTACTTGCAAACTATGTCTTAGGTGAGTCCAGTGCGAGATCCTTACCAGCCACCTTCTCCCTCTCCACTCCTAGTCCCAGGTAATGAGAGATGGTATCCTGGATGATGACGAAAGCCACACTCATCAGAGGAAAGCACACCAAGCTCATCACTTGCATGCCAAGACGGGCACAAAAACCCTCATCGATAGAGATGAAATCAGGAACACCTTTCTATGAACTTTAACCAGAAATGTACATAAATAAAGGCATTCTACTGCATGCGCATAGGAATAAAATATGGATCATCCAACAGCAAGGGCTTGATCTCAAAATATCTTGATCTATTTAAGAATAGTTGGAGTCATACTCAATCACTGGCCATGTCTTTGGTGAGCTGACCTCTCTGAACCTCAGTTTCTTCGGCTGTAGAATGACAATTATGGCATCTCCTGCAAAGACCTCCTCAAGATTAAACGAAATAATGTCCCCAAACACCAAGAACAGTGTCTAGTTTAAAATAAGTGACCAACATGTGTTGCTTCCTTTTACGAACATACTTATCCAGCCTGTATCTGTACCAGACAGGGATCTGGTAAATCGTTGCCTCCTGATAAGTGTTGAATATGTAACTGTCTGAAGGAAATACCTCCAGGGAGTCATGAATGATACTTTATGTAATGATACTTACTACAATGCTGACAATAACAATCATTTATTGAGCACTTACTACTGGGCAGGTGCTGTGATACCCACTCACACACACCACCTCACTGACTTCTCATAGTCCCCTAAGAAGGTAGGCCTTCTTTCAGCTCTTAAGAGCATTTTTTTTTTAAAGGCACATTTGACTTCTTTTGCTAAGATGACTCAACCAGGGTGAGTAAGCCTTCTTTGACTGCCTGGGATAGCCGCATCTTCTGGACTGGCAGCTCCGAGGAACAAGTGGGACTGGCCGAGCTACCAGGGACTGACTTGGAGAAGGTGGCCGAGTCCTGTTCAGAAGAGCTGTGTGGGCTGGCAGGGGAGGAGGATCCTGGCTGCTGGGCTGGAGTGTCATCTTGAATAAAAGAGGTAAAAGTGCCCCAAGGGCAAAGCAAATTATTCCAAGAAAGGGAGCTGGGGGGGGGGGGTGGTCCCCGGTGCCAGTCCTGCTGTGGCAGGAAGCTAGAACCAAGGGCACTGGGAGTGCCAGGGGTGAGGGTCTGGGGTCAGGGGATGCAGTGAAAAGTTCTAGACAGGCTGTGGAAGATGTCAGACTGTGGCAGGCCCTCTCGGGGGAGGTCCCTGAGCCCATGGTGTGGTGGCAGAGTGTCAACACACAGAGAAAGGGGTGGGAAAGGACAACTTTAACCCCAGAACACTCCTGTGGGTAAAATCACCCTAGAGACAGTGTGAAAGGGATTAAGAGCATGGACTCAGGGGCCTGGGTTCAAAGCTTACTTTCTCTATTTACCGGCTGTGTGACCAGTCATGTTACTTAATCTCTCTGTGCCTCAGTCTCTCCCCATCTACACGAAAGGGATAACAATGTCCTTTATCTAATGGGGTTTCTATGAAGAGCTCATCAGCTAATATATAGCAAGTGCCTAGAAGAGAATGTGGAAAGTGCTGGCACGTGCAACTGTTTAAGCGCTCTCTGCTGTTCTGGTTCTTACCCCCTCCCAGAGCTGATGGAGGAGACACAGTGAGAGGTTATGTAACCCCATCAGCAAATTATTTTTCCTTTGTCCTCCTTTACGCAGTACAGCTTTAGCAGCGGAGCCGGGACTTGAACCTAAATCTCTTCAGACTCTGTGTCCTTGTCTTCTTGTTATGTGCTCTTCAGTCATCCCAAATTCAAGCTTCTGTGGCACAATCTAAGGTTGCTTCACAACTGCATTCCACACATATGGGTTCATACTACGTCCTTCTTCCCATCTTTCCCAGCTCCCATCCAGCCTTTGTGGGCAAAGCAGCTCCCTTCATTATGGCATTCCCCCACTCGAAAGCACTCCATAGTTCCCCAGTGCCTGTGGTGGGAGGTATCAGACTGGTCCAGGTGGTGGGGAGCTTCTAATCCCTGGTACTCTCTGTCTGAGTGCACGAGAGACTGACAATAGATAACCTCATCACAGCAAGCAGGAACTATTTCACAGGCAGAACCTAAGATTATCATCAGCACAAAAGAGTTGGCTTGGTTAAAGGAGAGGATGCATATATAATGCCTGGGTCAAAAATAGTTGGCTGGGTTAAAGGAGAGGATGCACATATAATGCCTGGGTCAATAATTGTGCACGTTAAGTACCATCATAATTATCACTATTATTATTCTAAAATCCAGATCCTTCTCTCTGGGCTTCAAAGTCTTGCACATTCTCCCCCCATGCTAATTGCCCAATCTGACTTCCAACAGCCCCCAGGAATTTGCTGGACTTGCTCCTCTGGGATGTTTCCATTTCCATGTCTCTCTCTGTGGTTCCTTCCCATGATGCCCCAATATGAGCCTCTTTCAAATCCTGCCCCGTGTTCAAGGCCCCCTCACACTGGATCGTCTCCAGGAAACTGCCCACGTACCCACATCTCACCTCTCCAGAGTCATTCCCATCTACAGTGTGTACTAAAGAACTTTTAAATACTTGCCATTGTTCCAATATTTTGATTTTCTCACCCCACTTAGACTGTAATCCTTTCTTGAGTAACTGCTGGGTTACTTACTTTTTTCCTTTAATGTTAGTTTTCAGCATAAAACAAATGTTCTAAAAGCTCCTAGTGACTTTTACTCTGAGGGTTTCCAAATGGAGTGTAAAAATTCCTGGGAGCTCGGGAGTGGTTTTCTTCTTTTAAATCAAGACAATAATACCAGCCTCATAGCGGTGTTTGATGGATTGAGATAATGGGGATAAAACTGCTCAGAAATCTGCTGAGTTGAAAAGACAAGCTGGCAGAAGAGAAGGAAAAAGCAGTCGGAAATCATAGGAACCTAAGGCAGAGGAAAAGGAGTTCTACAGGGGAATGCAGAGAATTGCTAACGAAACGAAGGCAGTCGGTGTCTCCCGTGTGTCTGGCACTGTGCTAGGAGCTTTGTACACATGATGTACAGGACAATGGTGAAGAGCTTGTGTTCTGGAACCAGGCTTCTGGGTTCCAATCCCAGTTCGATCAGCTACCAGCTGTGTGAGCTGTTAAGTTATGCAAGATGCCTATGCTAGATTTTTCTTCATCTTTAAATTGGGATCATTTAAAGCAGGAGTTGGCAATTTTTTTTTTTTTCTGTAAAGGGTCAGATAGCAAATATATCTCAGGGTTTGAGGGATGTACAGCTTCTGTTACAACCACTCAGCCCTGCAGTTGCAGTGTGAAAGCAGCCCGCAGACTCTATGTGAGCAAATGGGCGTGACTGTCTTCCAATAAAACAGTATTTGCAAAAACGGGCAGTGGGCAAGAATCAGCCCACAGGGAGTGGTTTGCCAACCTCTAATACACAACCGACTTCACTGGGTCCAGAGAGGACTGAAGAGTTAATAAAGTTCATGCTCTTAGAACAGTGCCCTGCACACAGTAACTGCTCAACAAAGGTTAGCTGTTGTTAGCATTACAAGGAACCCATGGAATAGGCGTTAGAATGCCCCTTTACAGGGCAGAAACCCAAAGTTCAGGAATGAAGAACTTCGAGGTGCCTGGGCGGCTCAGTTGGTGGAGTGTCCGACTTCCATTCAGGTCATGATCTCATGGTTCATGAGTTCGAGCCCCGCGTTCAGCTCTGTGCTGACAGCTCAGAGCCTGGAGCCTGCTTCAGATTCTGTGTCTCCCTCGCTCTCTGCCCCTTCCCTGCTCGCACTCTGTCTCTGTCTGGCTCTCTCTCAAAAATAAATAAACATTAAATTTTTTTTTAAAAAAAGGATTAGAAATGAAGGTCTTCTCCAAAATCTGGCATCTTCTAATAGTAGCAGAGTCAGACTCAGAGCACAGACCCGTGGGACTCTAAAGTCTATAGCTGTTCACTGTAATTTTTGTCAACATCAAGGATCTTATCAGAACCAAGACCTTATTTCATAAACCCAAAGGGAGCCTTGCTCTAGTCCCCAGTATCTCCAAAGTTTGGGGACTTGACTCAAACACTGATCACACACTAAATGCTGAAATCAGGCCTGAGATCCATATGGGCATTGTCAGACAGCCCCCAACTTTACTTCCTTTAAATCCTGATTCCAGTCAGTGGAGAACAGGTGTGGAATCCATGTTCAGTACTCTCCTGGGTGCTCACACAGTGTCAGCCCTCCCTGGCCTCAGCGTCGGTTTCCTATGACAACGATGGATCAGCTGCCTTTGGGGAGCCCTAATTAAGTGCACAAATAGGGCAGCCTTCCCAAATCCCACATTAGTTCTGCTTTGGAATGCCAGAACGTTTCTACCATGGAAAAACGCTTCATGCCCCAAGTCTTAACAAACCCAGCAAGTTCAAATGCATTTCTGGGGTGGGGGTTGGGGGTCAAGAATCCCAAGCTGTTACATGAGACGGCAACGAAAGAAAGGGCTTTTCTTGAAAGGGGGAAACAAAGGGCATGGAGAAATGTCACCGAAATGTCCTGCAAACTCTCTAGCTTGCCCCAAATTGTTCTTTTGTCTGAAAGCCTTGAAAGTGTGATTTATAAAACTTTTTCCTCGGGTCAATGATTGGCTTCTTAAACCCGGGACTCTGAAGCCAGTATCAGCAAAGATTTCTTTGCGTATGTTACCTACACGGAATAAAAAGAAAAAAATAATCCCCATTAAATAGCACAGACTTTGTGCATTTCAAAACTATCCACCTATCAGACTTGTTATTTTTATCCCCTCCTCTTCGTCTCCTTCCTCCTCCCTTCCTCCTTACACCCTAAAGCCACGTCTACCATCCAGTCTATTCCAGGGAAAGCCTCTCTGGTTCTACAGCTGAGAAGACACCCTCATGATTGGTTTTGTGCACGTGAATGTAATAGCAATCAGCTGTCTGTTTTATGTTTAATTCTGCATCTTCTGGAGTAAAACCATTTAGGCTGCCATGCCCCCAAGGCACTGCATGCCGTCTACTTCCAGAGTTCAGTGGACCACTGTGTTGATGTGTTTTACCTCATCAAAGGATGGAAAGTGGCTTGGCCTTCAGCTTGACGTGCCTGCAAGACAATGCAATGGGAGAAGCCACTGTGCTGGGAACTACAGAGATTCATCCACCACTAAGTCTTTGAAGCCCAGAAACAAAGTGGATCCTCCAGGCTCCAGGCTGACAGATGCAACCTTTCCACTGGCCGCCATGGGCTTTCTGCCCAGAGAAAACAGCCGCCTCTCTGGGGCTTGCTGTCTCAGGAGAGATGACGGCGTGGGTAATTAGGGTGGCCATAGTTTATTATTGCAGTAAAACTCACCTTTGGGTCCTAATCCCTCTGATGATCAATTATCAATAATGACATCAAGACGTAAGACATAGGCTGGGTCTGTCCTGGATGTATTATCACCTCTCCTCAGGGGCTGTGGATGGCTGGGCGATTTGGGGAAGTAACTGTCCTCAGGCCCTGCTCTCTCTGGGGTCAGAGGAAACTGGGAAGTTTCAAACTTTTAATTTTGGTTTCGATGCCCTTATTTTGTCTTGCCTCTTGTGACAGATGCCACCAGACTTCAGACTTCACGAAAGTGAAGACGCACCGAGAAGAAAATACTACCTCGTACAACAACAATGCTAACTGTAGGCTGGGTGGAGCCTGTCTGATGCTGGTGGCTGGGGGACAAGGTTCTTTCCCTCAGGCAGGAAGGGCTATCTTCTCATAAGGCCTAGCTCAGGAGCTCCCACATTGTGGATCCATTTTGGAAACCAGCAAAGAATTACCAGCTTTTTATTTTGCCACATAAGGACCTTAAAAATAAGACGTACAAAAAACCCCACAACTACTTGACATGTGCTCTGACCGTTATGTCATAACAAATAGGTGATTTTAACATAATAAAAAAAGTTACCACGATCTCAGAATAAAGGTAAAATATTGAAACTGTCTACACTTAGCGTTGTTAAAAACTCAATGCACCGCTCTTTTGTTTTCAATTCCCACTGGCTGGTGAAACTTTGTTAAGGGCCTGGAACTTTGCAAAGGGCCCTTTGTTAAGGGCCAGCAAGGGCCAGCGTCATGGGTGTGCCCTCTGTGTTGTCTGTCGCCCAGGGCCCCATGTCAGGGAGAGCCCAGGCTTGGGGTTTAGTGATCTGTAGTCATTGCTGTGAAATTCTTAATAATTTTATCTTTGAATGTGTGCTTTGCAAATAAAGGCTGATGGGACAGCGAAAGGTGGGCTGGGGGCCGGCTGTTGCCTTTCCTTTCCTCAAGCTGGTTCTTGGCTGTCTGCTCTCTGCCTTCTGCCCTACTCCACATCCCACTGCTGACTGTGCACCTCTGGGGTGGTGACGGGCTACGTGAGGTGGGGGGCACACAGGGCCAAGCACAGGTGTGGGGAGAGCCAGGTCAGGTAGTGAGCAGCTGGTGTCTCAGGGTGGGGCAAGGCCGTGGCTCTCCCTGCCACCCCCACTGCCGTGGGGTGCTGGCCGGGAAGCTGGAAACCCTGGGGGGTCACCTGTCAGTCATGAGTTGAGGCAGCAGGCCTGTGGGAAGGGGGGACTTCCCTGTCCCTGGATCCCACAAATCATGCATCTGGCTCTGCCTGCAGGAGCCGTTGATGACATCTGAGAACTACTGGACTACTCATAGACTCTTGCCCCTAAATAGCTTCCCACCTCCTCTCACATGTGAGTAAGGGTTGTGATTCCCAGACTTCCTTGTGGAAAGCCAGTTTCCCCAAGGACTCAGCACTGGTCTGACTGGGTGGCAAAATGTCATTCTTACCACCCTTCACTGGTGGGCAGCACTCCACAGTCTAGAAAGCATTCTTCTTACTCTATGTGTGCATGCACATGCGTATGTGTGCACATTCATTAATCCCCCTTTCTCCAGCTGGATAAACCTGAAAGAATTTATACTTTGGATTTTGAGGCAAATCTAGGTTCAGGTCCCAACTCTCTCATTTTCCAGCTGTGTAGCTTTGAGCAAGCATATCTGCCTTTTTCTGGACTTTGAATTCCTTGTTTTTGTTTTCGTTTTTTCTTTTTGACAGAGAGACAGAGAATCCCAAGCAGTTTCCATGCCCAGTGCAGAGCCCAATGCGGGGCCTGATCTCACAACCATGAGATCATGACCTGAGCCAAAGTCAAGAGTCAAACGCTTAGCCGACGGAGCCACCCAGGAGCTCCTCCAACTCATTTGTAAATGGAAATACTAATATTTACCTACCTCACACAGCTAACTTACAGATTAAATGTAGCTACAGAGGGGCACCTGGGTGGCTCAGTTGGTTAAGCGTCTGACTCTTGGTTTTGGCTCAGGTCATGATCTCAAGGTTCATGGGTTCAAGCCGTGCCTCGGGCTCTGCGCTCTCAGCAGTGAGCGTGCTTGGGATTCTTTCTCTCTCTTTCTCTCTGCCCCTCCCTCTTTCTCTCTCTCTCTCTCTCTCTCTCAAAATACATAAACTTAAAAAAGTAAACGTGGCTATATAACCAAGTAAGTTACGGGTGATCAACTAACATTTACTGCTTCTCTCTTCCTCTCCAGGCCCCTAGAGATGAGGAACAATGCCTGGGGAGACAAAGTCTCCTCTGGGGAAAAGCCACCCAACAGGGGCTGAGCCAGGCATCCTCCTGGCCAAGAGGACTTCCCACTGTTCAAAGGGCAGCACTGCCCTAAATAGGAAAAAGTCCTGGCTAGGTGAGGGGCAAGAACTCTGGAAATCTGAGAAAATGCTTCTCCAGGAACAAGATTTGAGCACACAGGCCTAGTTATTTTGACAGGTGAAAAGAAGTACCGAAGTTGGGGGTAGGGTAGAAAGCACCAAGTACAAACACAACCTCCTTCCCTGCCTTTCGGAGAGGCTAGCAGACCTTGTGGAAAGGTTCAGGACAGCTTTAGACAGGATTTGGATGAAGATTCCGAAGGCCCAGATTCCAGTCTCAGGTTTTCTCTCTATAACCTTTCTCTCATCACTTCCTACTCTGGAACCAAATGTCCCTTGTCTTTTAAACACATTAGACTAGATAAGTTGTTCAAAGTTATTTCAGCTTTGATAGAGGAGTGGATAGCTGTAAAAACGTATTTTGTAATAAGCTGGGACGTGCCTGCTAAACTAGGATGGGCCCCTTCAAAGCAGTGGCTTTAGGAAGGCTGCCTCAAGTCCAAGGATGCTCCTGATTGCTCGGACAAGGCTGTCGGTCGGGGCTCCACAATGGCGGACATCTCATGATTCCTGATGATTCACACCCAAGGCACATATATCATTGAAATGGGCTATGACTGACTTCAGGAACAGTGACAGATTCAGCCATTTTCCTGCGGGGCGTTTCAACATCCATCTCCAAACAGAAGGAGCACAGTGGGCTGTTGTGACAGGAATTCTGGAGAATACTATTTATGGCTGTGTTTTGGTTTACCCTTGGCCTAGTACATAGGGTACAGTTGGAAATGGCCTCAGCTGAAAACACTCTTTTGTCTTTTAGGGTAAAATTTCCAAATTTTTACATACAGCCTGTCAGCTCCAGGCCTACTGCCCTGCCTCTTCCCAGAGAAACAGGGTCATCCCTCCCTCCTCCTCCCCCTCTCCCTTGGCCTATGAGTCATTCTCAACAGAGGCAGGACATATATTAACAGCATATCATTAGGGATTTGGGGTCGGATAAACCTGGGCTCAAATCCCGGTTTCTCCACTTTTTAGTTGTGTGACCTTGAGCAAGTCACTTAATCTCTCTGACCCTTAGTTTCACCAGGTAAAAACAGGAAATAATAATACCTACCCAACAGGACCGTTTTAAGAATTAAAATGAGATGCGTTGCTGCAGATAGATCCTGATGGACACACTTTATTGTGTCGTTCTCTCTGCCCCAATCATTTTGGCTTGCTCCCCAGAGACCAAGCTTCTGCTTCAGTTTTCCTTCTTGAGTTTGATCCTCTTTCCTCTTTGTGCTCCAGATATGCAGGAGAGCAGATTGGGTTGGGGATGTGGCTGTCCTGCCATTCCTTCTAACCAGGGACCCCTGACTGCAGGCAGGGATCTTCCCACGGATGGACAGGAGCCATGAACAATCAGTAACAGTTCATTTTATTAAGCATTTTCTATGTGCCCAATTGATTATCATTTTCCCCCTTTGTAATAAGCCTAGAGGTAGGCACCATTATCAATCCAGTTTTATAGATAAGGAGACTGCATGTTGAAGAGGTTAAGTCCAAGGTCCTAGGGCCAAGTGGGAGGCTAAATTCTAACCCAGTGTCTGACTCGAGTCTTTTCTTTTAAATCAATCACCAGCCTCCCTGCATGTTCACTCGTGTCCTTCTCTAGAATCATCACCACAGTAGCCACCACTGATTGAGTACCTATAATCGGTACACACATTATCCCATGTGACTTGCCCGGCAGCTCCATGAAGTAGATGTTTTCATACCCATTTTACAAATGAGAAAGCTGAAGTCAGGAAACGTATGTCATGCAGTGTCAGCTGGCTAGGAGAGGAGGAGATGGGATTCAGATACCATGTATGTTTTCTTTGTAGCTCCTTGAACACTGTGCTGTGTGCCAAGTGCTTTATAAATATTAACTCTTGTGACAGGTCTATGAGGTAGGTAACACTAGAATTCCCATTTTACAGGTAGGAAGACCGAGGCAGAGAGAAATTAACCCCCTGCTCCAGGCCTCACAAGTAAGCGTGGCGGAGCTGGATTTTGAAGCCACGCGGTCCAGCTCGAGTGTCTGAGCTCCTGATCTCTAGCACAATGTTGGCGTAAGAAGGGAAGGATGCCAGGCGAGGTGAGGGGAAGAGGAGAGGGTTTCAGAGGCAGAGGGAATTATCTCTGCGTGGGCAAGAGGCTCAGTGAGAACAAAAGTTCTGGAAGAAGAACTGTCCACCCACATTGACTGAAGTAGTACCCCAGAGCCTTGGCTCTCTCCTCCAAAAGGGGTCGGCCACCCTGGAGAATTTTCCAGCATTGAGCAATGGTGTAGGTGTTTTGTTTCCTTTAGGCCCACTGAGATGCATCATGAGGAAATTGCCTTAGTTCTACTCTTGAGCAAGCTGATCCCACTATTCAGCTACAAAATCCTCAGAAGAGATGGAAGTCAACAGTTTTAAATGACCAGTTATATTTAAATATTCAGGGGGGAGAAAGGCCTTTTGTCAGGAAAGACAGAAACAAACACGTACTGAATAGTGACCACATGCTGAAACATGGGAGTTGTTAAACCTCATAATAACGTCTGAAATTGTGATTCACTTCATTTTACAGAGAAATAAACTAAGGCACAGAGCAGCAAAGTGATGTCCCCAAATCAAATGGCAAGTAAAGGGTCTTGGACATGGCCCAAAACCCATATAAATGACTTCAGGTTGCATGCTTTAGCTAGACCTCTGCTGCCTCTCATTTGCCTAATGACTGATCCATATGGTTTCAGAATTTTCCCATAATTAATGGTGAAATCACCAAGAATGCACAAACCCACAGACCATTCTGCTAACCTGGTGTGCTCTGGTCTAAAATGTTAGCATTCTGAAAAACAGTTGTAGGAGAAGAAATAGTTTACAGGGAACGTTTCCAAGAAATCCCGAAGTCACGGAGACTGAGAGTAGCAGATATGAGTATATGAAAACTTAACACTGCTGTACCAGACATCACAGGCAAAGGTAGATGGTGGGGGACATATTATAAGAAACTCTTCAATATATATGGCAAAGGGCTGATATACAGAGCATACAAAAAACTCCAAATCAATGAGAGAGAGACCCTAAGGGAAAATGAAGAAAGGATATTAAGAGGCCATTAACAGAAAACAGAAGTCAAGTGACCAAGGAGATGAAGAAAATGTTCATTCTTGCTAGTAACAGAGCAAAGGCAAACAACAATGAAGAGTCCTCTTCTGCCCAAGAAATTGGCAAAAATGTTACCCGACTGACAACACCCGGTATTGGCAAAGGCACAGGGACACCGCTGGCAGGAATACAAATCGGGACATTCCTTGTGGAGGACATTTTGGCCACAGCTAACATTTTAAATGCACAATCTTTCCAGGACCATTTCTGCCTTTTCAAATCTCTCCAAGAGAGGTTTTCATACTTGTATATCAAGCGCCACAGCAAAGATGGTCCCTGGATCCCCGTTTATAAAAGCTAGATTACAGAAACTACCTAAGTGTCTATCAGTAAGACAGCGGTTAAATAATTTTTTCATATACAGACTCTGGAATTAATGTCAGTATGTAATGGGCATGGGGCAGCTCTATGTGCTCTAACATACTCCAAAATACCTTATAAATGAAAAAAAACAACCTTGCAGGACAATTTGTAGTATATGATCTTATACATGCACATATATGTATCTGCAAAAGCATGAAAAGAGTTCAGAAGATATGCACATTGTATGATAGTGATTATGTCTAGGATCAAGTGAGGTTTGTGCCTTTTGTCTTTTACTCTGTAGTCCTAGAGTGTTCGAGTTTTTACGATGTAAGTGTATTCCTGTTGTTTTTCACTTATCTAAAAATTTTTTTTAATGTTTATTTATTTTTGACAGAGAGAGAGAGAGACAGAAAGAGAGAGAGAGACAGAACGTGAATGGGGGAGGAGCAGAGAGAGAGGGGGAGACACAGAATTCAAAGCAAGCTCCAGGCTCTGAGCTGTCAGCTGTGGGGCTCGAACTCACAGACCGCGAGATCATGACCTGAACCAAAGTCAGACGCTTAACCGACTAAGCCACCCAGGCACCCTGACTTTTCGCTTATCTAAAAAGAGCAAGTTGGCCGCATAGACAGACTCACTTGCCTTGCTCTCTGGGTGGTGTCCACCCAGGGCTGAGGCTTCATCCGTTGCTGATGGGAATGGAAAGCAGCTCACGGGGAAGCTGCCTTTCCCTCCTTCGCTCCCTCAGTTCCAAAGGTGTTTACACACCTGAACTTGTGCGCACATATACACATTCCTCTTGGGCACACATTCACTTAGAATAACCACCACATAGGCTACTTCGTGGCTCAAGAACTTCTGAATCACGGACCAAAGTGATTTCTTGTCATCTTGATAAAACTACTACACAATCACACCCCAATATAACTGCGAGAAAAATAACAAATGGTCAGGCCCCATCGGCGCAAGCCTTTTAAATCACGGGGTCCAACACGCACATATTGGACGCGAAGCTCCTTAAATAATGGCTCTGCTGGCCTAAAACTTATCAGATGTTCCTTTAGCCTTAGCTCGCCCAAGACATAAACTATGGGTTCAGGGGAAAGCAAAGTCAAATGACTCATGACAGAGTTTGTTTTTAGTATGAATTATTTTTTCTGGCTCCTTGCTTTTAAAGACGGATCCTTTTCAGATGGGCTGAAAGCAAGGGCTGCTGGGAGCTGGGCTCATGGGCCTTGCCTTTCCCCTGCTTCTGAGAGCAAAACGTGGAGCCCTGAGCAGGAGAGATTTACTTCCCATTAGGTTCACTCCCATTGTGCCCCGCTTCTTTTTCTTTTCAAAACAAACCACGCGAGGGCAGCCTCACGGTAGCTGCGTGAGGCTGGTGGAAAGAGCACTGGATTTGGAGCCTAAGAGAACTGAGCTCCGGTTCCAGCACTGCCATTTACTACTTGCGAGATGCTGGGAGTGTCATGTGATGTCCCTGGGCTGCAGTTTCCTCGGGTGTGAAATAGGAATAATAAGCATCACACTGGGCTGTGGTGGGAATTCAGTGAGGCAATCCAGGCCAGGTGTCTACCACCCAGGAGGCGCTCGGTGAATGGCCCTGGACTGGACTCCTCAGGGCAGAGATGGTGTCCTATTTACCTCAGTAGCTCTACCGCTTGCCTGAGAATGGGGCACAGATATTTAAGGGGTGAAGGCAGCCAGGTACTTCGTACTTGTGATGTGCCAAGCACTGTTCTAACTGCTTTATATAAATCATCTCATTATCTTACAATTAACCCTATGAGGTAGAAACAAATGCTATCCACATTTCCTGATTGAAGACACCGATGCACAGAGATATTAAGGGAGCTGACCAAGGCCACACAGGTGGTTAGTAGAGGGGCTGGGGTCTGGATGCTTGCTGTCTGGCTCTAGAACAGGAAGAGGAGAGGAAACACGGGCAGACAAGAAGCTCCCCCTGCAGAATCTATGGAAAGCCCACAACAGGGCTAGCCTACCTCTCGGATCACTTTAGAAGAACAGATACCAGGGGAAGGAGAAGGACATCACGAGTGTGGTCATTCATGGCCCTGTCAGAACATAGGTAGTGGACAACCAGAACCTACTCACGAATGTGGCATTTTCGGACAGCTTCTCAGGGTGCTCTGGGCCTAGAGATGCCCATGCTTCTGAAGGAATGAGTACCTCAGGACAGGGCTGCTGGCCAAGAAGGATGAGGGGACTGCCTGGCTGGTACCTGCACATGTTCATCATCTACTACTCCTCAGCAGACAGAACGAAAATGAACACAGAATTCCAGAGCTGGAAGGGACCTTAGATACTGCGTGGCCCTCCAGTGCACAGGTTAGAGAACTGTTACTTGCTCAATGCCATACAAGTTAATGGTAGAGCAAAGACTGGAATCCAGTTCCCTACCTCCCAAGCCAGCAATTCTGCCTCTGGCATCTAAAACACACCAGTGGCCACTGTCCCTTCAATGCAGAGCTCTTGAGTTATGACTTCTCATTTCAGTTATTCATTCATTCCATAGTTTTCATCTGAGCAGTGTTCAGAAAAGCTAGGAATGCTGGCCATTGGGTTTTGGATCTGTCCAAACCCGTTGATAAACCATCCCCAGGGTTAGATGAATGCTTAGCCTGCTCTCCCAATAAGTCATTGAATAATGTACTAGGCAAACAACCTTTTGAAAATGAGGTGGGTCTCCATAGGAGTCTGCCTACAGGGAAACAATGGGAAAAATTTGGAATAGTGATCTATCAAGGTGAAGTGACAAAATGCCTTTTGGCTTTATGTTTCCATCTCATGAGCTGCCCCTACCACATGTGAGCACAAAAGCATTAATTTATTCATTCATTCACTCAAATTCACATTTTCTTCCCAATATACAATTGAGTTCACTTTTGGGTTCATAAATCCTTTGTTCCCAAGATCTAAAATTCTGCATACCCTCCCATTTCAGTCCTCAAGACACTCTCTCTCTCTCTCTCTCTCTCTCTCTCTCTCTCTCTCTCTCACACACACACACACACACACACACACACACACACATGATTGATTAACATTTCCAAGCCTTGTTTCAACTGTCATTTCTTTGGAATGTTTTCTCTGATTCCCTAAGGCTAGGGAAGGTGTGTCACCTATTGTTACCTATCCTATCATATACCACATTCTATCACAGCTGTCTATTTCATCGTATTTCTCTTCTGCAATACTGTAAGAAACTTAAGAAGGACTGAGCCTCTCTTGTTCAGAGCTGTGTCTGTCTGTAAAAACCAGAGACAGACCTAGCACAAGTGGCTGGCGCATACATAGATGGCACTCAAGAAACATTTGTTGAATAAATGAAAAAAATAAAGAAAACTCACTGAAGAGCGATTGTGACATAGACTCTGCCCTCATGAAGCTTCCACTCGAGTCGGAGTGGGGGTGGACACACAAAGGACAGTCACCATACATGTGAGAAGTATTATATCTAAGGTCTGCTCTGCACAATGGCAGACCTGACTGATGAATGACTGTACCAAGGAGGCTGGATTTCACTTAAGCCATATGTTCATCATAATCTGACTTTACAGGATATAAACGTGTGGGATATGAGTATAGGTGGAAGACACACAGAGTGTCAACTTTCTCAGTCCAATTCTCTTGCTTGTGAACTTCCCTGTACGCGATTCCCATGGAAGACACTTCAGGATTTCTTTGAATTCAATGAAATCAGGGTCTGAGGCAAAACAAAAAACAACAAAACCAAACAAACAAAAAACAAAACAGTACCACAGAGTGAAGAAGGAAAGACAGAGAAGAGATTCACATCACAGAATTCTCCTTACATAACACACTCCAGCCTCCCTGGTCTTTTTTGCTTTTCCTCAGACATATTCAATTCATTTCCACCTCAGGGCCTTTGCATTCACTGTGTTTTCTGCCACTCGAATCTCATCTCAAATACTTCTTCCTCAGAAAGGCCTTTCTTGCTGCTCACACAGCCAGGATGTCATGTTCCTTCTGTCCGATCCCTCTTTGTTCCCTTGTACTGCTTTACTTTATTTCACAGAATTTTTCGCTACCTGAAGTCATATTATTGGTTGTGATCCCCGGTTGCTAAAATTACTTGTTACCGGATTCCTTGTAACTAGAATATAAGTTTTGTGAGGGCAGACATTGCTTTTTCATTAGACACAGCTGGAGGTACTGAGCGAGGAGAAAGAGACAGGTATCAAAGGATGAAAAAGGTGCACTAGTTCCTAAATGGAGAGGCAGATGATGGGGCAAAGAAAGGGGAACCAAAGTGACTCTGAAAGTTTAAGGAAGAATGAATAATATTAACTCACTTACTATACACTAATACAGCAGGCTTATGCATGACACTGCTACGTTTCCCTTTTGGGAATGCATAAACATTCTGTGAACATATGTAAAAACGCGGATAATTTTAGTTCCTGCTCTATGATATTTTTCTGTGGTGATTAAATTAGTTAATTCATGTAAAGCGATTTGAACAGTGCTTGACATACAGAAAGCATCAATAGGCGTGCCAGGGTGGCTCAGTCATTTAAGCGTCTGACACCTGATTTTGGCTCAGGTGAAGATCTCACGGTTCATGAGATCGAGCCCCACATTGGGTTCTGAGCTGACAGTGCAGAACCGGCTTAGGATTCTCTCTCTCCCTCTCCCTCTCCCTGTCAAAGTAAATAAATACATAAATAAATAAACTTAAAAAAAAAGAAAGCATCAATAAATGTTGCCTATCATCATCATCTACAAAGAGATATGATATACAGATAGTATCTATTCAGAAGAATTTTATGCATTGCTATACACTATTTACTTTCTATTTTTTTAATGCTTATTTATTTTTGAGAGAGAGAGAGAGAGAGAGAGAGAAAATGAGAGAGAGCATAAGCAGGGGAGGGGCAGAGAGAGAGGGGGACGTAGAATCCAAAGCAGGCCCCAGGCTCTGAGCTGTCAGCACAGAGCCCAGTGTGGGGCTTGAACCCATGGACTGTGAGATCATGACCTGAGCCGAAGTCAGACACTTACCTGAATGAGCCACCCAGGTGCCCCTACATTTAAGATGAAGCACATCATTTCTATAGTATACAAAGTGAAACATATGTCCCTTATTTTGCATTTATTACAGTACAAAAAGTTTTATAAGGATTAGTCATCAGTATTCAGAATCAAAGAATCTTATTGTTTTTAATAAACACATTTACGATCATATTAATCAAAGATGCAAAAGCTTTAAGACATGTAAGCATGAATAGCCAGCCACACAGGAACTCTGAGAAGCTGGAGGAAGTGATAATGAATCATCAGTGGAAAGGATAAAGAGGCTGAAAGGCTGAAACAGAACTCCAGAAGGACTCATACAGAGAACAGTGAAGAAAGAAAAGAAAAAAACATTTCCATAAGTGAGAAGAAATCAGCACAGGACGGTAAATCGAAGCACCACACGCAATAATTGTTTCAATGGAATCACTACGGGAAATGCCTGTGATGAGGATAAAAACAGCAAACTGCTGAGGACAAGAACAAGAGTTAAACAGTTTAAATGAATCCAAGGAAATTTGCTCACAACTTTAAAAAATCTGCCAGAAACGAACACATTACTCCAAGTTTGGATAACTTCTTTATAAAAACAGTTCTTTTTAGTTACAGCTTCTTTTTAGTTATCGCCAGGTTGGAACCCTGGTGGATGGAACTCGCAACCTACCTCATCAGGATGCCCTCGCCTTCTCCCTCCTCCAACCCCAAGACCCACAGCATTTTATCACCGCATCTCAAAGAACAGGGGGATTGCTTTTTTAAAAGATACTGAGGTTTCAGCAGCACATGCCATGTTCCATACAGCCTCTAGGTGGCGCTATGACAAAACAGAAGCCTGAATACTCCGAAGGGGAAAAAATAATCAACAAAGTACATTTAGTACAAAACACTAAAAGCAATAACAGCTCAAAGGCAGACTCCATTTATTACAGAAGCTACAATTTAGTATCTCTAAGACAATTATTAATTTCCTTTTTAATTCAAGTGCTCACCCCACAAAGAGACATCTCATTTTTCAGCCAGAAAAAAATCTCAGGGTTGTTTTCTTGCTCTAAAACATTTACATTTAAGGGCTCAGTGGAAACCCACACTATGCTAAAAGTTTGTAGTATAAACTGTTTTATAATCAAGATTCATTTGGTAGAACAAAAGACGTAGCGTTCAGAGTAAAAATGTAAGACAGCAAATGAGAGTTGGCTGGGGAAAAACAGTTATGTTAGTTTGATATTCAACCAAAAGCTGTAATCTTATTAAACATATTTAAATATGGTTTTCATTTAGATTTGGCAACTTGATTAATGGGGATGTATTAAATAATACCTGGCTGCTAAGAGTATATTTGGGAATCAGTGCCACATAAAACATGCAAAATGTACAATTCAGTTTCATTGTTATTTAAGGCTTCTCTGTTCTCTTGGCGGTGTGCATACACATATTAAAAATTAAGTACACATACTCCATGTATGCTCAAGCCTTTTAAAAGGCTTTCTCTTTAAACAGAAACATGCAATGGAAAATGAACTCAACTCTGGTGAAAGGTAATGGATTCATCCCTTTGGGGACAGCTGTCCTGTTTATCAAAAGAAAGGAGGGTAGGGTCAGAGGCAGGAAAAAAAAAATTCCTAACTGGTCTGCAAAGAGAGATGCCCAACTTCAGAGAGGAGCCGAAATCAGTTTCTACAGCCAGGCTTCCTTCTTTGCCTGAGTTGAGAGGTCGAATGAATGGTACCTTTCACCATGAGGCCATGGGGGTATCACAATGGGAACAGAGTATCTTAAGATATGGGGAATGTATTAGTGGCCAAATGCAGGCAGATGCTGATTCCCCATGTGTTAAAGAAACATTTTTTTTTTTTTTTACTGGTTGGGGGTGGGGGGATCTGTAGTTTTTTGGGCATTGCATTAGGCACTGACCAAACGGTAGGAGTTGGGGGTGCTAGGGTGGTTCAGAACAACCAAAGAGACAGATAATGGTAATAATGCAAAGAGCCAAGTACCATAATACAGTTCTACTCAGTGTTTCTGATGAAAAAATGATACGTCTGACATGCAAAAGCTGCACAGTAATGAGCATTCTCTTTTTTCCAGTATCATGAGGTTCCCTAAAATCTGCAGGCTGGAACAAGACATCTCAGAGTGGCCAAAATGTCAGATGACTTCACATTACGTCTCTAAACAACTCAGTGAAACGGGTCACAATATTATTATGTTTTAATTTGAGAAGTTAAGTTTAAGCCTGGAAAAGTCCAGAAGATATCTTACAACTCAGAAGGAAACAAAAGGGCAAGCTTTTTTGATACAGGTATTTTTCTGTCCACTTATGGATGATTGGAGGGGGTGCTGTGAGAGGTTAATAACATTACCCAACATCATACGTTCAGTAAGGCACAGAGCCTGGCCAGGAACCCAAGGCCATTTTATGGGGAAATCCATGTTTTGTTTTTTTTTTATAATTTGTTTATTTATTTTGAGAGAGAGAGAGAGCAAGCAAGGGAGGGAGCAGAGAGAGGGAGAGAGAGAGAATCCCAAGCAGGCTCCGTGCTGTCAGCATCGAACCTGACATGGTGCCCGAAGCCACCAAGTGCAAGATCATGACCTGAACTGAAACCAAAAGCTGGATGCTGAACTGACTCAGCCACCCTGGCGCTCCGGAAATACACTTTTCTAACCTCTAACCCCACAGCCCCACTGCTTCTCTGTGGACGACTGAAGACTTGGGACTTGGGACAGGCGCAGTGATGGAAGTTAGGGGTAAGGGTGGGGACACCACATGCAATCTCATTTATTTCCTTGTCACCTACTTGCAAAACAATGGAAGAAGAGGGGCCAAGTTCCTTCCAGAGACCGCTTCTCCCTGCCACTGTCATCTGCAACTGGGCTATGTCCCCCACTGGACAGAACGCATGATAACGTTGAGCATGCCAAGGCCTTTACAGTGATGATGGGTACAATCAGGGGCCACAGGGAACAGGGTGTGGGCTGTAGTAAGACCACAACCAGGGAAACAGGAAATTCTGACCCACACTACCACATGGATGAATCTAGAGAACATGATGCTAAGTGGAATGAGCCAGTCACAAAAAGGCAAATACCGTATGATTCCACTTGCATGAGGTACCTAGAGTAGTCACGTTCATAGAGACAGAAAGTAGAATGGCGGTTGCCAGGGGCCGGGCAGAAGAGGGACTGGGGGATCATTGTTTAGCGGGCATACAGTTTCAGCTTTGCAAGATGAAAAGAGTGCTGGAAACTGGTTGCACAATGATGTGAATAGTCCTTAACACTACTGAGCTGTATACTTAATAATGACGAATTTTATGTTATGTGTATTCTACTACAATTAAAAAACAAACAAAGAAAGGAAGAAAAGCATACAGTCACGAACACCAGCTCCGGTGGTCATTTACAATGTCTCTTGCCTGGTACAGTATGAAACATGACCTTCCAAATTTTCAGATTTATGGAAGTAAAAGTCCTTTTATGGGACATCCTTGGTACTTTTCTGGAAAGCAGGAAGTCTGGAGGAAACAGGTCTTTTTTTTTTTAACATGTAAAATTTTATATCTGCATGTTTTATATGAATTCTCATCTTGGTTGACCAGCTAAAAGAGCTTTGAACAAAGCACTTCCCCTCTCTGGGTTCCAACTTCCTCATCCATAAAAGGAGGGAGTGGGTGAGATGATCTCTGAGGGCCCTTTCAATTCTCAGATTCCAATTCCTGTTTTTCCAAATGCTAACACTGTCCTCTGTTAAGTATACTTCATCCATTATGGACATTCATCGGGACATTTTTGCAAGCCACTATTCGTTTATGAAATACCTACTCCCTGCATTTTCCCCAAGGGATAAAAGCAGGAAGGAAAGGTGCAGGATGAGGTAGGCCAATAGGAAGCAAAAGAGTAAAAGGTGTTCTGGAAGGAGCACTGGACTGGGAGTCTGAGGCTATGAGGTTCCAGTGGATTCTCCCACTTGCTAGCCATGTGAATCAGAAAGGAAGGAAGCATTTACTGGGGTCTTCTCTGCAGAAGGTCCTTCCACACATATTATCTTTTTACTTTACAATTTTGGCAATTCACACACTATCTTCATAATTGTTTCCATATCCAAGTACTACCTGTACTATGTATTATGTATAATTTTTTCTTCTAAAGTCCAAATAAACCGCTTTTTCTCTTTGTTTTAAATTGCCATGTTCTACACAATAATATCCAGGAGAACCCAGGTGGGAATCTGGTTATATACACATTAAGATAAATATATAACTAGTAGAAAAAGAGTGTCCACATGCCAGCTGAAGTCATCTTGGGTGCCACTGGTGGCATATGGGTGTATATGGGAGATGCCACATTAACCCACTTTATCTCCAGTTATGGCTGCTGGACACTTGAGCCACAGCAGACCCAACAGACCCCACTCAACATGCTGGTTCATATTCCTCTCATCTTTAGAATGGTTGGGTTCTATAAAGTAGAACAGAGTCTTTCTGAGATTTTCAAATTTCAGGGATACTAACATTTCCAAAACTACTTTGGAGACTGACATATAGCAAGTTTTTATTTTCTTATAGTAAGCAAGAACTCAAAACAATATTCTCACACAAGGTAATTAATAACAACAACAACAACAAAGCAGAAGACTTTCTACACCAAACAATCGGGAGGAATACTTCTCAGGTGAATGGAAATAAGTTAAGAAAAACAATTATGATGTTCTGCTTCCTTGTCTATGTTTCTCCATCTGGTGAAAACTCTGCCATGGGCCAGCCACTGACAGCCTCAGGACCCATGGGCCACAGATGTAACGGGAGACAGCTCTGGAGTCACACACGTCTGAGTTCAAGTCCTGGTTGTGCACTAACTACATGTGCAGCTTTGTGAAACCTTAGCCTCGGCTTTTCATGTGTAAACCGAGGCTACAGCTCACTGTGGTAATGATCGAGTGTAGTAAGTGTACAAAGTGCCTCACACAGTGCCTGGCCTGTGGTACAAGCCGAGGCTTACCTTTCCCATCCTATCTCACCAGGAGAGCTGCTCTCAGGATACAAGATGGCAACTCATGGTTGGTGCACTGAAAGTGCGTCCTGCAGCTCTAGTGGTTTCTGGGGATCTCAGCTTAGAAGCTACTTCCTCTGGGAAGGGAAACTTTCTTTGACCCACCAAGTTGGGTAAGAAGCCCCTGTCCCTGGTACCATGGCATTCTGGGCCCTGCAACTGTTCACTTGCCACACTGGATTCGCTTTTTAACGTGTTTATTTATTTTGAGAGAGAGAGAGAGCACAGGAGGGGCAGAGAGAGAGGGAAAGATAGAATCCCAAGCAAGCTCTGCACTGTCAGTGGGGCTTGATCTTACTAACACTGAGGATCATGACCTCAGCAGACATCAGGAGTCAGACGCTTAACTGACTGAGCCACCCAGGCACCCCACTTGCCAGGCAACTTATTAAAATTGCCAGGCAACTTCTCCCTTACTTACCCCAGGAGGTCCAAAAGAGCTCTGAGAGACTGGGGAGTGTATCAGTCTTACTTATTGTTGCTTCTCCACCATCTAGAACACACATAGTGGCTACAAAAGTCAGCAGTGATGCACTTTTCATTTGTTAAATGCACACGTTAACTGATGGGAACATTGGCATAAGTTTTCAAATCTGTTTTGTGGTATTGCTTATGGTATGCTCGACGGTTTGGACCATGGGTTTATGGCAGCATTTCCAGTGTTTGGTGCTAGAAACGTTAGCAAAGTAAGATGCTTCAAAGCTGATTCTTCGGTCAAGTCAATTTGAGAAAGACTATGCTCTATATGGAAATCCATGATGCATGTTTACATATGAAAGTCTTATGAGAAGTCTTGCTGTAAAGATACCCAGTTAACTTGAACATAGAATTTTCCAAATGAATTCTTTGCAGGAATACCTTTTAATATAACAAAGACCACCCTTTGGAAAACTCTGGCTTATAGAGAACTTGAGCTGTGAGCCAATTTTTCTGATGGTTTCTATCAAGTCTGTGTCCTGGTTCTCCTTCCCTGATTTAAACTATACAGCTGGAATCAGGAGACATACAGTGGGCTGGACAATTGAACCTTTGAGAAAACTGCACATATGGATGAGCTGGCCGGTCCAGGAGCTGACCAAAAGTATTTTGACAATGACTCAAATGCCCTCATCTGTGTCACACATCAGAGCCTTGACATTTCTGTGCACACACATCATGGCAATTTCTCCTCACTCTTCTCCTTTTCCACCATCATCACCACCATCACCATGACCGCCACCACACGTATGTGTTATGGGACACTGTCTGTGCCATGCATTGCTCTAAGGACAGGCAATTCCTGAGTTAATGTATTTACTTCCCACCATGACTGTTTAGGACAGATGCTAGTGTCATCCCCATTTTACAGAGGGAGAAACTGAAGTGCAGAGAGGTTACAGAAGACTCGCATTTCGTAAGATGGGTAGACCAAATCACAGACCTATGCTAAGAAATCTTATTGATTAACAGACCGAGATTGACTGCACTGAGTTCCCAGGTGAAGCAATCCATAAACAGCTATGTCTGGCTGATTCCAATAAAGCCCCTTCTACCATATCAGGCTGCCTCCTGGAGCTAATAATACTTGATCTTTGTGAGTTATTTTCTGTTTACTAAGCACTTCCATATCCTTCATTGGTTTTAAAATCTCCTGACCATGCTTTACACAAATATGAGCGTTTTATAGATCCTGAAATGCAATCTCACAAAACTACCACTCGTAGTAATGACAATGATGATGACATTAATGATAGCCACCTCCCACTTTTGACAAACTTATTGTTCAAGGCAAAAGAGCTCAGAATGGGTAGATTTGGGGCCCAGACGAAAGCCTTCTAATGCCAAGTCCAGAGTTTGCTCCACCCTTGACAGGCAGGTCTCTCCGACAAGATAAGCCCAGCTGCGGCAGGGGAGAGGTTTACAGCACCAGCTCGGCATTCAGTTGGTGTGGTTTTTAAAGGAACTCAACATCTGTCATTAATTAGAGTTCCTGTTGCGAAGGTGATAGTTTATTATTGCTAGGCTGATAAGATGGCCAGTTCAGGAACACTATCTTCCTCCTTTTTCCCTCCCGCTCTCCAGCAGAGATTTTTCTCTTTCTTTCTCCTCTCACCTACAGAAACATAATTGACCTTTTGCCACACGGTATGATGTGGTGTTCTCAAACAGGGGCCCCTGTTGGCTTCCCAGTGATAACCTTTGGAATTTTTTCCCCTTTGGCTCAATGCAGAGACTCTGTTAGACCAACTTTGATTCAAATTTCATTTCTCATACTCCTGAGCTCTCTGAACAAGTTAATGACCTTCCCCGGGCTTTACTTTTTCATATGGAATAAGTGACAAGAAGGCCTAAGTGGCAAGGTTATTTTCAGAATTTGATGTAACAAAAAATGAGGATGTTAACACAGGGCTTGGAACGTAGTGGATACCCAAGAAAGGATAGCAGATGTGATAATTAAAATAATAGCAATAATTATTTACAAAGAGATGAGATGAAACAGGGGATTAGGGTTGGGGGTTGAGGTCATTCTGCCTTCAATCATTTATCAGTCATTTGTTCTTCCCCTGCAACTAGTCTTTTTCTTTATAGCCCTTAACCCAAGGCATGTATATATTTATTTGTATTTATTTATTTCATGATCTCTTAATACTCAGCTGTAAATGTGATGAGAATTGATATGATGGTTATTTTGCTCATCATTGAACCCAAGGGGATACTTGCTGAATGAACAAATATTTACCAAGCAGCTATCCCATGTCAGTTTCTGTGGTAGGCACTGGAGATATGGAAATAATTAAAGCAAGATTCTCACCCTTGAGGCATTCACATAAGGGATCTATGAAAATTGACAAAAATAAAGGAAATGAGGCATTCGTCCCGACTCCAGAGAGTTTTTGATAAATCCAGTGGCATAAATGGATTTAAATCTGCAGTAATATTCTAGCACAAAGCATCAAGGTGGTGGGGTGGTATGGATATCTCAAAGCTCTAAGTGCCAAGAAGGATTCAAACCGGTGGCGTTAAGCCCCCCAAAGTAATTAGAAATTCTTTTTGAAACATACTAATTTAAAAAGAAAGAAATAAAAAGAAAAAGAAAAAGAAAGGGAAGGCCTTTCAGAGGCCTGGCTCCCTGACTCCTCCCAGAACAGTCTGATCCCCTCTGCTGGTGAAGCAAGAGGTCAGATCCCCAGACGGAAAATCAATCTCTAAGAGTCGCTGGATAGAATTTCTAATCCACCAGTGCCACGACACGCAGTCTGTTTCCAGCCAAGGAGGATGAGGCCCAGAGGCTTTAGCTTCCCCAACCCACTGTACACAATCAGGCCAAGCTGACACCCCTCGCCAGCAACACACAGCCTCTAACCATCACGCAGGCTCAGAGGTCCCACCACCAGAGCCCTGGAACATACCTTTCTCAGTGGTTTGGAACTCCCATTTTGAAGTTATTTTATTATCGTTATTATTTTTGAAATATTTATCTATTTTGAGAGAGTGTGAGCACATGACTGGGGGAGGGGCAGAGAAAAAGAGAGGGAAAGAGAGAAAGAGAGAGAATCCCAAGCAGACTGCACTGCCAGCACAGAGACCCTCGTGGGGCTCGATCCCACTAACTGAGAGATTATGACCTGAGCTGAAGCCAAGAGTCAGATACTCAAGTGACTGAGCCACCCAGGTACCCTATTATTAAGTATTTATATTAATTACTTTAATATATTTTGGGTTATTTCCTCTAGTCCATTGCTTCTTATGTTCTGCAGAGACCTTCCAAGGCTGCCATGCCTACTGTGGGGAAAGATAAGGAGTGACAAGGGTAAGAAGGAGCCATGATTCACCTTCTGTCTTTTTTATATAACAGCCTCCCAAATGTCCCACTGCTATAAATTTTTTGAAAACTAGACTTGATTCTTTCAGTCTAAAGATGAGGAAACGGAGACCCACAGAGGCAATAAACCTCTTGCCCCAAGTCACACATTGAGCTGTTCAGTAACTGAACCACTAAGGATGGGGGTGGGGAGCTTGTTTTTGAAAAATGGGGGTAACTGAGAATCGTAAGGAGCAGCCTGGAGCGAGTGCCGGCGCAAACAGGGAAAGCTGTTTCAGCTATAATCTAGGTGGTCTTGGATCAGAGTTCATCTGTTAAAGACTCTAAATCCAAGTCTATCCACAGAGGCACCACTGCTTTAGGCGGCTGGCTTTCTGTGTAACCAGCCAAGTAAGTATCTATAAAATTTCACCTGCAGCTCAGGACAACATACATTTATCCAGCCCCTACTGATGGGGAAGACTTGGTCCATTACTTGGAAGCTCCCACTCACATGGGATAAGCAGATACTGAAACATCCAAGGGCAGCCCCAGGGGTAAGCACGGGGTGGGGGGGGGTGGGGAAGGGTAGAGGTGAGTCTTGCCAAGAGGAGTTTTCCAAAGCAACTTTATAGAGATGGGTTTCCGTATTATCCCAGTGAGCAGACTGTAGGGTCAGAGTACCTGGCTTCATAGCTCGCTACCCATGTGACCTTGGGAAAGTACTTAACCTCTTCATAATCCAGCTTCTAGAAGGCAAAGCGCAACTGACATCAGGACCTCATGGGACGCTAGTGAGGATTAAGTGAGTTCAAACACAAAAAGTGTAGAGAGGGGGCTGGTGCATAGGACACGAACCATTTGTAGGAGTCCTCTGAAGACAAGGGTCCCGGCTCCCCACCGCCCTGCGGTACCTCAGACCCACTACTGTCTGCTGTTTCCTAGTAGTCGAAGCACTTGCTCGAACCTCCACTTCAGGATTGTCTATGAATTTCTCCTCTGGCGTCTGCAGCGGTTGGTTAGTCAGCTTACGGAGATGAAGACAACCACTGTAATCCAACTATCCAAACCAGTCTGATCTGCCAGGATCCCTCCTCATCAGAGATGCTGACAGGTGAAACTGACACAGCCAGCTTGGTAGGAATTTCACTCTGACAGACTCCATCCAACAGTCTCCTCCGGGGAGAGGTGTCAGTTGACAGGGAGGGGGGGCGGGGAGGGGAGAAGGGGCACATTCAGAACTGGTGCAAGGGGGGTTGCTTGCTTCCCACAGCCCGTGGCCTTGTCTCATCAGGTGCCTACTCCATCCTGAAATCCTGAAACGCGGTCTGTTACAACGCCCTACACACAGACAGGTGTGCTCTAGTGAAACGGGACAGTTTCCAGGGGGCATTTAAAGAGTGTCCCCCTTCTATTTCAGGGACTCTTCAAAACTGGAGGTAAGTAATAAACCTTTGTAATTACTCCCAGGCCGAATCAATTTACAGGCTCTTTTTCCTAAGCAGGAAGCACTGTTCTCACCTGTGAAGCACTTAATGTTGATTTTCTAAAAATGACACTATTAGCCTATAACTTTTTAATTTTTTTTTAAAGAACAGAGTCAAGGGATATTGGCCAAAGGATGCTCACAAGATTCCTGATCAAATTCCTAAATGATCTGTTTATAGTTAAAAACCAGCACCTCCAATCAACTGTGGTCATTACATATCCAGCTTTCTCTTTTGCTCCTTTTGACCTGGGACCCTTCCCAGGGGTTGAGTTGATCTTCCTTCTGTCTGTGTTTATTCTTTTGTTTTCACAGCACCTCCTGAAAAGCCCTCTTCCTCCTGCTTCTCTGCTCATCCTAGATTAACATTTCCATTTGAAGCCCCACTTCTTATCCCAGACGAAACTTGTCTTTCCTGCAGAAAGCAGGTTATGTAATGACACGCTCTGTTTTTAGGTTGCCTTGTTTTTATTTATCCAGTCTATCAGCCACTTGAAGATCTTTCCCTCGGAGAGCCAACCTGAAGGTGGTTTTTCCTCTTTTTAAAACTTTTTATCTATTTTTTTTATTTGTAAAACATGCTTGGCCTTATACCACATAATCCAGCACTGTGATGTCACCTGCAGAGAGTGTGTGCTTGGGGACAGAAAAACCTGTATTCAATATCCAGCTTGACTATTAACACCCAGTATGGCCTTGGAGAAGTTCTTTCAGTTTTCAGAGTCTGTTTAGTCATTTGTAAAAATGATAAAAATATACTTTCCAAATAAATCTATTGTTAGAATTAGGTAAAAAAGGTTGGTTTCTGTAAGGAAATTTGTACAAGAAGACCATAGAATATGGGTTATGTATGTAGCTTTCTTACTATCTGCTTTGAAGCAGGAATAAAGCTTCGAAAACTTTGAGGAACAGATATAATTCTCTAATAAAAACAGACTCTGACACATATAAACTTAAGTTCAAATCCTAACGCTAATGCTTAATATCTGTGTGACTTTGGGCAAATCACTTGCCTTCTCTGAGCTTCCATTTCCTTATCCGGGGCTGGGGGAGGGTTGTGAATAATTACATACCTAATGCAGTGACTCACTTAGAATAATGAATGGTGCTGAAATCTGGCTCAAGCAAGAGGATTTCTATTCCTTTTGACTAAACACTACCTTAGACTGTGCCTGGATCTGACTTGTAACAAGTCTGGTCTCCTCAGAGAGGTAGTAAGCTACATGGGGCTGTTGGCCTCAATGCCTAACTTAGAGTTGGCTTATACAGAGTTGGGTATTCACTAAAGATACTTAGGTCAATTCCTCATCTTTTGGGCACCACATTCACTGAGAGTGAATGGCTCTCCAGGATAACCAGCCCCTCCTTCTCCAGTTGGACCAACTCATTCCAACAGGGAGAGAGGAAGGGGAGTGGAGGGCTGTAAGGGCTGTAAGGGCTTGTAAGGGCTGACTTCTCTTTTAATAATTAAAAAGCAACCATATCAGAATCCAGTCAGGAGAACCAAAACTACTCTAGGTTTTTCAACAGAATCTAATACAAGAAATTGGTTTCATAGGTCACCTAAGAAACCAAAAAGTCAAACAGATGATCCTGCAGTAACTCAAGAGATCAGCAATGGCAGAAAGCTGCGACCCCTTTTGGGGATCAAGGGATGATGGGAGGCTGTGGTGTGCCCAGAGCCAGCAGCTGGAGATGTCAGGCTGGAGCTGAAACCAAAGAAGGGCTGAGTGGCCAGAAGTGGAGGATGAAGGGGAAAGGCTGAGAGCTGGAATCACACAGGGAGAGATGACCTAACAACTCCCCTCTTCCTGCTGGTCAGTCTTCCACCAGTATCCCCCATTGGCCAAACCTACCCAGAGGCTGGCCACAAAGGAGCCTGGGAAATGTAGTACACAGCAGAGTGGGGCTCGGGGATCGGGAGGGGAGAATAAAGCTTCCTGAGAACAAATAGGCAAATGACCAGCCCCACCATCTCTCAGTAACATATCCAAAGCAATGGCACAGTTTATAATTCATAGTCAGCTAATAAGCATTGACATGAATACCACTACAATTTTGTATAATGCTCAAAGTTTTTTCATACCAGTAACTGTGCTAAATACTTAATACATATTATCTCATTTAATCTTTACAACATTATGAAGTATACACTCTTAATAGCCTTATTTTCACAAATGAGGAAACCAGCTGGAGAAGGGACTGATCTAAGGCAAAGCTACAGCATGTGAACACAGGACTGGAACACAGATTAAGGTGATAGCGAAGTCTGTGCTCTTAACTATGGTTCCAGCCATTACTTCTAATATGAATCATACTTCTAACAGTAAAAAGGAGGGTACTGGATAAGCTGAAACTTCTCATAAGCACTGGAAGGATATTCTGAAGACCTACATTTCCAAGGCTGGAAGCCTAGAACACGGTGAGCATTGATTCTGCCCTTAAAAAAAGGAGAGATGAAAAAAAAAAAACAAATGCATCACTTAATTCAGTTTATAAAAGTCCATGGTGTTCCCTCTTGAAGGCAACAGGGTATTTTTGCTAAGAGGATCCCAAGTTCAGTGGCCTCTGCAGGCTTGCTGTTTACTGATACTTGATATGCTTCAACATCTGTTGCCCTTCTCGATTGATGGGTGCTTCATTTTAGCACTTCCCTGATGCCAAGCTGGGGGAAAGCTTTGGTACTGAGGTCCTCTAACACACTCCTAGGTCACTGATGCAGCTTTGCTTGTAAAGCTGGCCGAAGGAAGGAATATTCAGGGAGGAGAAGTGAAGAGCCATCTCATCCATTGGCCGTGCTGGCTGCTCTCAGTGTCTACTCCTGGGTCAGGCGACATCTCCTGAAAGTTATAAACCCCAGGGATCCTTTACTCGAAGTCAGGTTTCAATATCATGCTCCAGGCTCTTAACAAAGTAGTATAGGATGAATTCTGCTGCTGCTTCTGTGAAAGTTCCATGGAAGGATTTCTAGACTGTTTTTTTATTTTTTTTAAAGTTTATTTATTTTGAGAGAGAGAGAGAGTGCACGCGAGCCCACAAGCAAGGGAGGGGCAGAGACAGAATCCCAAGTGCTAGCAGTACTGAGCCCCATGTGGGGCTCAAACCCGAACTCACGAGCCCAGCCGTGGGATCATGACCTGAGCTGAGGTCAAGAGTTGGAGGCTTGACCGACTGAGCCGCCCTGGCGCCCCTCTCAGTTGGTTTTTAAAGAAACAGAATTTTTAGGATTTGGTACCAGGAAAAATGTAGTCTCTTTTGGTGAACTGGTATACTTCCTTGGGTCTGCGGACACCGTATGACTTGACACATTTCCCAGTTTTGTCCTGGCTGCCTGGAAGCTCAGAGAAATTCTCTAATTTATGGGTCAGAGACCTAAAGGCCAATCTGTCCCATAAAGCTGTTTGGTTTGGCACTCACCAATCCAGGATTTATATTAATTTGAATTTCAGTGCCCTTCGGCAGAGTATACATTCTACGACTTGGTATACAACCAAATCATGCTGTCCTTTGCTGGTATCTCCCCATGTTCATACGGACTATCTGGCACCTGAAGGCGTATGAATTTGAGGATCCCCTAGTCTAAGTGGTTGTTATATTCTCTTCCTGCTACATGGCTTCTGATTTGTGAGTTTTTATTTTGCTTAGTTTTATTCTGCTTACTCATATATTAAAAGCCTCCACGAATCCTTTATGGAAGCGAAGCATAAAAGATAAGTAAACAAACTGTTTTCTTCCCTAAGCAAAATTGCCAAGATCAAGCAGCTGTATTCCTGCTGATCCAAGGGCTGACCGTTCCTCTGGCCTGCCCCACCTGCTAAAGGGTTACCCTGGCTGTGGGTTCAGGCCTGCCATTCCCTCAGGCACAAGAAAGAAAAGAAACTGTGGCCTGGACATAATCACGTGGCCCCTGATCTCTCTAGCGCGTGATATGTAAATCTAGCTCTAGGTGCCCTCTGGAGCTCCGGGCTGCGGGGGGGTTTGCAGGGTTGTTCTGCAGCAAGACCACCTGAGTTGAAACCCTCATGCCGTCACTAGCCGTCGATGTGACCTAAGGCCAGCTTATTGCAGTCTTGTTGCCTCAATTTCCTGCTTTATAACGTAGGACGATACTACCTACTTCACAGGTCTGTCATGCGGATGAAATGAACACAGGAAATAACATTAGTGCTTTTTCGTGTGCCAGGCACTGTGCTAAATGTACTTTCATTCATAAAATCTTTGCAGCAACTCAGTGGGTCCGTTAAACTGAATCTCAGAGAAATTAAGTACCTTGTCCAGACAGGTTCGTTCACGTAGCTAGCGAGCCAAGAAGCCATAGCCTGGAGTGCAGCAAAGTGACTGAGAGCGCTACTTTTTCTCTCTTGCCCCATCTGATTTCCTTCCATCTTGCCCACAACGGATTCAGCTCACTTACCCTCTTCCACACCGAGCCCCCCATCCCCGCCCTGCTTCCAGGCAGGCAGCTAACATACTACCACAGAACTGAGGCTCCAGCAATTACTAATATTTACTGGGCTGAGCTGAAACGGAGAGAGATTTGTGAGGACTGAGGCACATGTTCCTTTCTCTGCTTTCTAGAAGGCCCCCCACTGCAAGCAGACCTGGGGACACGGGGCCTCTTCCCTGAGTTCCACTCTATCACTCGCTAATCCTCGGTGGCCCAGCTCAAATGTTGCCTTCAAAGGACTTTCCCAGTGGAAAGTCAAGACAGTGGAAGGTACTCCTTCTTTGGTGCTCCATTATCCCATTGCATAGCAACTGCAGTTTAAAAAAATAATAGCCAACATTAAATAAACACTATTTCACCTTACATGTTCTAACGTGCTTATTCCTTATAACACGAATTGTGAGATAATATCTCTATAATGCAGGTATTACTGTTATCTTTTACAGATGAAGGCTCTGAGGCACAGATATATTAAGTAATTCACCCAAGGTAAGTGGCAGAGCCATGATCTGAGCTCAGGCGAGGCCCCAAGGTCTTTGCCACTTACTTAGTATAGACTTTTTCATAATGGTATCCGTCTCTTCCCCGTTAGATTGGAACTATGTGGGAACTGAGATATGTTTAATTCTTCTTTGTCCCGCGGCCATCCTCGTCACATGGCAGGCTCTTGTTGCCAAACCCTGGCTTAAAGAATTGAACAGGGAGCCCCATCACCCACTTGAATCAAGGCCCACGTGCATGCCTTTTCCAGATCTAGTCCACTGGCATCTGTCAGCTGAGCTAGCGGGGCCCACCCAAAGTCCAGCGGTGGAGGAGAGCAGAAAATGCATCCTGACATCACAGGAAGGACCGGAGTAAAAGGTACATTAATGGGGGCAAAAACAAGCCAGTGGAGTGATTAATTTGGCCTCCCCTTCAATATTATGTTTACACAAGTTGATTATATAGCACTTAATTACTAATTTGCCCTACTTAAACCAAGAGTGCTTTTAATTTTTAATGAGATAAGGGAAGGAGATGCCTTTGCTTAGTAAGGAGTAGCTATTTTATTTCCTTCTTTTGTTTTGCCCAGCCAATTAATGACATTTCTAAGGAAATGCATCCCTCTCACGAATTCCTTCTCCCCATCCTCTTCTCCACCTCCCAGGTTTAAAAAGAGGTGGGAACAGATGACAGCCACTTAGAAACAAACTGACTTCACCTTCTGATCTGACTGGCTGGGCCGGGCAAGGCCTTGTGAAGTGCAGAAACATGGGACCTATAAAGGGTGCTACCAGATTTTTTGGGAATTGGGTACATCTGTTCCCAGAAACCCTAAGTTGGTTGTTACTGACAACAGAAAACACAGCCATGGGTGTCCAACCAGGGCAATCCTCCTGCAATCCTGCATTATTTCCTGGGTGCGAGGGTCGGGTAATTAAAAAAAAATTTTTTTTAATGTTTATTTTTCAGAGAGAGAGAGAGAGAGAGAGAGAGAGAGAGAGAGAGAGACAGAAACAGAGCATGAGCAGGGGAGGGGCAGAGAGAGAGGGAGACACAGAATCCAAAGCAAGCTCCAGACTCTGAGCTGTCAGCACAGAGCCCAACATGGGGCTCGAACTCACCAGCCATGAGATCATGACCTGAACCAAAGTTGGACGCTCAACCGCCTGAGCCACCCTGGGGCCCCAATGTCAGGTAATTTTAAGAAGAGCCCTGGGTCAGTCCAGACATAAGAAGAGCAAAGAGACTGGCGTCAGATCTGGATGTGATTGGTGGCTCTGCCACTCGTAGCTGTTAGACGACAGGCATGGCACTTAAACTTCCTCACACTCGGTTTTCTATCTGTAGAGGTGAGGTGAATAACCTAACTTGCGAGAATTAAACATTATCTAAGGTACCTTAGCAGAGTTCCCAGATGAGAGGAGGTGCAGGACAAGATTAGTCGTTTCTGGCAGAGGGAAAGTAGGCAAATGAAAGCAGGAATAAAGGAGCACCTTTTGAGGACCTCGGCATGTCTGTCCTTGTCTGCAGAGCTGTGAAGTCTCCTTCAGTGCTATTCAACCAGCCCGGTCATAACAGAGCTTGCCCCAGAATGTGAAGAAACACACTGACTCTTTCATGGAGAACATCTTAGCATGAATAAGATGTCATAACTGATTTACATTCTGATGCAAGTATCCCTTATCTTATCACAAATCTGTAACAGACCATTCACAGATTGCCCTCTGGTCTTCAGACGGACCTAACAGCGCAGCCTGGATGACTGTTTGGGATATTTGCATGTGCTCCTGAAGACCCCTCCCCACCCTTCTCTGGGCCTTGCCAGCCTTACCTGTACCAACTGCATCAACAAGTTCCCTTGCCCTCTGACTTTTGAGTCCAGCCAATGGGGAGCCCGGCAGTAAAACAGAGAGAGGGAGGAAAATGGGGTCAATAACTCAGCTCTTTCTTTCCAGGGTCTCTGGCAGGCAAGCTGGCTCAGTAGTCTCCACACGGGCCTCTGTTCTGGGGTTCTGGGGCTCCAGCAACTGGGCTCTCCCTTCACCTCTTAAGGTTCAACGGGTACAAACCCCAGGGTACTACATCCTCCCTTGTGACCCTCAATGCCCTGATCTACAGTCTTGTAAACAGTCCCTCCAGTAAAATCTCTAAAATTATCCTAATTTGAGAGTGCCCCTTGACTAACACCGCGATATTTTAAGGTACATCCAAATTCCAGTTGTCTAATACTGGTACTAGTTGTTTTGTTTTTTTTTTTAAACAAGAGCAATCACATCCAGCCCCGGAAGAATCCATTTCCTTTTGTGACAAAGGCCAATAACCCTTCGCTTTGAAATCCTAGACTAAGCCTTGGATTCTGGCTCCACCCCTTTCTAGGTATTGACTTTGGTAAGTCATTAACCTGCTGCTTCATTTGTAAAATTATTACAACAGTATAGGAAATACTACGATAACAGCATAGGAAATGTCCTTATAAACAACTTTTGACATGGTATCTATATTTTAAACGTTTGAATTTCTGTGATACGCAATTATTAAAGATCAGCCGCTCAACTTCTGAATACATGGTACTTTCTTAAAGTTCACTGCAGAGTACCATACATCTCCAATAAACAACTGCAATTTTTTTTTCTCTTTTGAATACTTCTTGATCACTTGCCTCAATGATGCAACCAAAATTCATTCGCTGACTTCAGTAAGACCTCTGTACATCTCATGACCCTGAACTCTGTCCAGTAGTATGTGGTATGCATGTGTGTGTGTGTGTGTGTGTGTGTGTGTGTGTGTGTAGTCATTTTTAGGGTCTTTTTCCCAATTAAAGAAAATTCCTGACTTAAGTAAAGGTCTTATCTTTCCTGGTCTTTCATTTCAGTCCATGGCCTAACTTATTATTCTGAACATTAAGCTTATAGGAGCATAGATCTGTTCTTCATGAGTTATCAGTGTGAAGGAAAAAAAATATATATCCAACCCATTCATTTCCAGTTTATGCCAAAAAAAAAGTTTATTATGAAAAGTAAAGGCATAAATGATCATTGCAATGAGAAGTTAATTACTTGTAAGCATTTGTTTTCACAGAAAGATCTTAACATATCTTTGCAGATTTGTACCAGTATGAAATGTCTAGCACAAAATGAAGTTAAAGAGTTTGGTGAACTTTACTTTAGAAATATAGTTCTGTAACCCCTCTAAATTTCTAAAGGGCTCAGCAGAGGTTTGGCCATTGTTTGCTTTTTACAAAAAGCCCAGTTCTTAAGTTCCTAAATAAAAAAGGGGTGGGAGATATTTGGAAACAAGTTGATGAGTTTAAATCTTTGTGTTAATAACAAGAGTACAAAAAGTGTCTCTTAATTAAAGGGCTTTTCTGTATCTACCTCTGTAAAAAGGGAGTGGGTGTATTATGATTAAGATGAGATGACATATGATAAAATAAGATAAAATAAAAATAAAATAAAATAAACAAAATTAAAATAAAATAAAATAAAACAAAACAAAACAAAACAAAACAAAACAAAACAAAACTCTTGGGCATGGCATGCCGTCTTTTCCAGGCAAAGGGATTAGAAAATTTCTGAGCCA
The DNA here is from genome assembly GCF_022079265.1 of Lynx rufus. Classification (NCBI taxonomy): domain Eukaryota; kingdom Metazoa; phylum Chordata; class Mammalia; order Carnivora; family Felidae; genus Lynx; species Lynx rufus. The sequence continues at coordinate 173,947,387 of NW_025814834.1, forward strand.
AACAGGGTACACTTCTTAGTTTTATTTCTATATTTGATACTCAACTAAGCAGTGATGACAAATGTGGGCTGCTGATAATTTCTATAAAGCAGGCTACCCTGTGAAGCCAGTGGCACTGCCATGTTGGAATCTAGACCTTTCCTGGGCAAGGTATATGTATTTACTGGGATATAGTTTGATGGAATAAAACGAATATGCGCTTTGTATCAAGTAAGGTTTGACTATGCCTCCAGGTTTCAGAGTCTTTGTCTGCACAGTGGGGCCTGCAGAATTCAAATGTTTTGACTTTTATATCCATGATTCCATTCTGTAAAGTAGATTGGAAGAGGAGATTCACAATTAATCAGAACCTGAATTTGTTGCTTTTTTGAGAGGGAATGATTCTCAAAAAGATAAGAATGTACTGTTAACCAGGTGTGGCAATAGTATAATGAATGTTAGGGCCAGCATCACATTCTTAATTTAATCCTTCTTTAAACTACTAATTCTCATTCCAGGATTTTCTGTTGACTTTCTATGAGGCACTGACATATGGGACAGGACACTCAGAAAATTCAATCAGAAATCTGAATCTATTTAATTAGAAACCAGGATCTCATATCTCCAGAAACACATGCTTAAGCAGCAAAGGGCAAAAGGCTACTAAAGAAAGTTGATAATATCAGGACCATATGTGAAATGAATAGGATTATAAAAGGCCTGGGGATGAAAGCTAAATGGAACTAAAATTCACAGCAAAAGACTCATCCTACACACAAGAAATGGGAGCCCTGAATTTTCATCCACCACTGGTGGGAGTACAAAGCGTTACTATGTATCAGAATTCTAAAAGCTGGGAAACTTTCTGATGAAACAAATGTATCTCCCTAATTTATTTTATGGAAATAATTTAGGGTATCTGCAAAAATTTAGCTACAGAGATGTTAGCTGCAACATTCTTTAAAACAATGGAGACAACACATATATTCAAAACGAGGGGATTGGTGAAATAAGCCATGGTCTATCCTGTGTGTATAAAATTATGCAACCCATAAAAATAACAAATAACAATGTTTACTACCTATTTTGGGGTGGGAAAAAAAGCTACAAACACTATGCATTGTATGAACACATTATTGTAATTTAAAAAAAATGTAAAGTGGTTTAAAAGTATGTACAAAAAGGGGTGTCTGAGTGGCTCAGTCAGTTAAACATCTGACTTCAGCTCCGGTCGTGATCTCATGGTTCAGGTCATGATCTCATGGCTCGTGAGTTTGAGCCCCACGTCAGGCTCTGTGCTGACAGCTCAGAGCCTGGAGCCTACTTCGGATTTTGTGTCTCCCACTCTCTCTGCCCCCCTACCCCCCACTCGCTCTCTCTCTCAAAAATAAATAAAAATTAAAAAAAAATTTAAGTATGTAAAAAAATACTGAAAGTATAGAAACCAGAATCTTCAATACTGGCTATTTTAGGGCAGTAAGATCAGTGTTTTTGTACTTTTCTTTCAGCGTAACTGAACTTTCTTATTTTCTTCCTCCTCCATGAACATGAATAATAAGTTGTAGTCCAGGAAAAGAAAAAGAAAAAAAAGCAAATTAAGATTGAATGTGCCAAGAAATGGGATGGTTTCCTATTTCTGAACATCCACGATATAGCAGTCTTTCCAAACCTCCAGAAACTAACATCACCATAATCAGCTTTACTTTGTAAAATGTAATAGCCCTAAAAATCACAGAAAGTTGACTCCCACAACATAAAACAGAATGGAGGTGCATTGTACCGTGTATGAAGTCACAGGCTGTGAGGCACCTAATAGGTGATGAATATAATCAGCTCTAAGTGAAGTGTACTTTGTGGAAACGAATAGAAGGAGAAGCTTCAGCTAGGCGGTGAGCCTGTTTGCAAGGACTGACCTCGAGGGTGGGCCACTGCGGTCAGTGTGGATAGCTTCTCTTGTGGGCACACATTACAGAAAGGGTGAGTAGTCACGCCTCTCAACAGGCCACTTACACGTAGTGGTCTGCAAGACACGGGAGTCTGTCTGGAACGTGACAAGGAAAGCTAATGGTGGGAACACACAGAGTCCATGGTTTACAGAGGCGGCAGCCCTCGCACGGTGGGAGGAAGAAAGGTTTTGATTAATTGGTGGATTCCAAGGGCTTATTTTCTTTATACCGGTACGTGCCTTACATTGATTGGGGAATTCATTTTCATGTCTTGTCAGAGCCTCCTTCTGCTGCCTTTTGCTTCCTCTACTTTGGGGCAGGGGGGCAGAGGGGCAGAGGGGAAGGTGTCACTCCTGGAATTAAAGCTGGTGTCACAGAAAGAGATCCGGAACCAAAAAACAAACAGACCCTGTCTTTTAAGATAAGAAATTACAGAAAGCGAATGACATCTGCAGGGGCCTAAAGGAAGCGGAAAGTGGAAAGCGATTTTGTATTTCTGTCTCTTCGCCATTTTGCCTGAGTTGTCTTTCAAGGCATCTTGAAACTGGTTTCTTGTTTTATGTATCCTTTGCATGTCTTAGAACCTCTCTACCATCTGTGCTTGGATAATGTAAGTACGTTGTTAGTTCAGAAACGTATTTTTTCCAGTTTGTTATTTTTCCAGGGCCTGGGAGGCTACAGGAGAGTGCTGGGATGATCCCAACTTTCTAATCATAATTATGTGCTTTCTAGGATACTCAGAATTAGAGAATCTCTTCGGAGTGCATGGACAGCCAAGGGAGTGAGGTGACTTTTGGGGGATCAGGAGTGGTCAGATGGGAAGGTCACAGAGGTCAAGGCTGTGTGGATTCCATACTGCAGTGAATAAAAGGAGGAAGGAAGACTTCCTCTTGCGATCCCTCCCACTTACCCAACAGTATAACTTCTACCATGAAAGCAGCATCTCTGTGGCTTGAGTCCCTCTTCCTGATTGAGCTGCAGATACGAAGATGACTGTACCATGACGCTTGTCAATACTTTCTATTGGAGACAGAGTCTGGAACACTACTTACATGGAGAACACCATTTCTGGAGAGACGCAACCCTTTAAGATACTAGTAGTTGTTCTATTCTCTAATGCAGATGGATGGCTAGATCAGTACCCTCTGTGAGATCCTCATTTGAAAGGGGAACAGCAGGAAGCTTTCGATGTCAAAGGGAGAGGAGGGCAGGCAAGAAGCAGTGAAGAGAGGGAGAGAGAGAGAGAGACTCTGATGGTAACAGGAACCAACAAAAGAACAAGAAGTGGAGGCTAGGCATTGTTGGTGGGCTCCAAAACTTGAAATAGCAGTGGACCTCGTACTTGACTAATTTCTCCCCTTAACATCCCACCAGACCATTCTATCCCCTAGCCCTCTCCATCTGACAAAACTTCCCCCAGAACTGAAATATAGAGAGAGGTTTGCAGTGTTTGTAAGGAAAGCTTGCGACTCTAAATCCTTCGAACCTGTTTGGATCACCACAGGGAAGCACAGGGCTCTACCACTGGCTGAAGACACCCACTCACGGGCCCAGGAAATCAGGAAACCCCATCTCTTCAGGCATGTAGGCCTCTTTCCTAGGTATAGTCCAGGTCCTCTGGACTCTTCCTAGTCTTTCATTCGTCTGGAAGAGAGGACTCTGGCTGAGTCTACCAAAGTCTGCATACTGTGGTAGAGTCAAGTGAAATCCTTCCTCCGACCACCAAATGTGTGGTCTATGGAAAGAGAAAGCTGCTGTCGGGAACCGCTCAGCTTTCTTAAAGGAAGGAGTAGCAGGCACCTTGAAGACCAAGTAGGGTCTCTGAAGTTCAAAGAAAAAAGTATATTGAAGTTCAGGTTGAATAATACGAATCAGAGGGAGAAAGCAATTCTGTTTCACATCAACTTGCCAGAATCCTGAGCTCATCCCCAGGCCTGGGGCACAGAAGTGGCTGTCTCTTCTTTGGAGAGGGGTGAATGAAGCCACATCCACATGTGTTTACATTTCCAAAGCAGTTTGATCATCGTTATAGCAATGTTGATAATTACACTTGGGGCTTATGTAGGTCCTTAAAGGTTCCAAAGGCTCTTTATCTTAACAGCCCCACATGAGTGGCAATTCTGTAAATATTTTTTAAAAAGGAAATACACAAATACAGCAAGTACCTGGAGAGGCCAGGTGCCACTGACTGAAGATATACAACAAGCAAGCACAGAGGTCAAGACCACGGGATTCTCTTGGGCAACGGAATGACAGGTGAGCTTTCAGGGCTCTCTCAGCTGGGGGGTCTCTTTACTAGATTATAGCGTCTTCTAGAAATTACTGTCAGGAGGGGCACATATTTCCTCGGGCTTAATAGAAGAGATGAGCTTGTCTTTAAAATGCTGTGAGACTTGCAGCTACGCTCGAATCACCAATTCCAATACTCGATGCACTCTACCTGAGATTCTGTTCCAGAAGATGAACGGAAAGTCTCATGCAGTGATGATATGTCAGTGTGGCATGAAGGTTAAGACTTTCCACTTAGGGAAAGATGTGAGTGGAATTATCTTGGAGCTAGAAACTCCAGGTTTGACCAAGATATCACTGAGGCACCCGAAGTCACGGTATGGAGTATCTGATGAAGCAGGCCTATCTATCCCACACTACTCTTCGTTCGAGCTGTAGACTATCTCCTGAGTTGTGACCAACGGGGCATTTCTTTTTAGAAGGTACACTACTAAACACTCATGAAGCCACAAACTATTCTGAACACAAAAAAGAAAAAAAAAGTCGAAAGAAGTAGAAAAAGAACGATAATCAGGATGGGACAGAGATCCAGAGTGCCTTAGTTTCAATTCCTCTTCTGCCCTTTATTAACTGTGGCCTTGAGCAAATGGAAACCTCTCTAGGCTTTGGCTTCCTCATAAACAACACAAGGATGGAAACAGGGACACTGTCAAAATTAAAGGACGTTTCTTTGTCCGCTCCTCCTGCCATACAAAATACCATAGATTGGGTATTCAGACAAGAGAAATTTATTTTCTAACAGTTCAGGAAGCTGGAAGTCTAACATTAAGGTGCCAGCCTGGTCAGATTCTGCTGAGGGCCTTCTTCCTGATTTGCAGACAGCCACCTTTCTGGTGTGTCCTCCCAGGGCAGAGAGAGAAAACACAAGCTCTCTGGTGTCTCTCCTTATAAGGGCACTAATCCCATCATGGGGATCCCACCCTCATGGTTTCATCTAATCCCAACTACCTCCCCAAAGGCCCAATTTCCAAATACCAACATATGGGGAAGTTGGGGCCTCAACATATAACACAGGAGGGGACACGTTCAGTTTATAATATGATGTAAACCAACGCAGGGCCTCAGGGAGCATCTCTACTGCTTTGCTTTCGCTACCGTTTGTCCCAGGAATGGCATCTAGTTGTGAGAACACCTCCATAAACAGATGCATTAAAATAATAATTGAGATTTCAACAAGAAGGAAAGAAAGAAAGAAAGAAAGAAAGAAAGAAAGAAAGAAAGAAAGAAAGAAAGAAAGAAAGAAAAAGAGAAACCCCACGCAAATGTTTTGGAGAGAGTACCAGAAAATCCAGAAATCCTTGAGAATTCAGTTGCACTGTCTTTGATAAAAAACTTCAGCTAAAGGGTACTTAGCATTCACAAGTGGATTCAATTCCTTAGGAGCGATATTTCAGACATCAGTTCCAAAGGCTTGGCCAGTGTGCAGTGAACCACGCTTCTCAAAATGCGGTACGGATGCTGGAATCAGACTTTTGTGTCTGTGTTTCTAACAGTGTACCCTTCAGTTCTGTCACCTTTTTGGATCTCTGTTGCTTAACCTCTGCTGCCCGTGTAGGTAACAGGTGTCTGGAAGATCACAGGAAGAGCCCCTAGCACAGCTCTTCGAACATAAAAGGGTCGCGATAAATAGCGCTCTTGTTACTGGGCCACTGGTGTGAAACCCGGCTTCTCATCCTGACCTGGAGACCTTGGACAAGTCATTTAAGCTCTCCGAACAAACATTTCTTGAACTCTCAGGGGAGGCTGGGGAGCCAGACTTCTTGGTTCTGACGTTCACTAGCTGTTTCAACTGAGGCCAAGTCACTTCACTTCTTCATGCCTCAGCTTCTTCGACTATACGCTGGGAATAATGGGATTAAGTGTGCATTCCCGACACAGAGAAAGAACTCATAATGTGCTCCTGATGATTATTGCAGAGAAAGAAATGGAGGAAAGAGCAGAGTGGTCAGGGCACAGAGCTAGGAGGTAGACAAGACAGGACTGGATATTTAACCACTCAAAATCTCTCCATAGAACCTATGTGTGAAATGTCTTTTGCAATTTGGTGGCAGGAAAAGCCTTGTCTCCCACAAGAAACTAATGTTTCCTCTTTTTGAAAATAAGAATTATGCAACTTATCATGTGTTCATTTTTGTCTTGGCTGCCAGGAAGCTCAGAGTGCAGTTGTGTGCTCCGTCACGGAGCCCAAGTTATTTCCTTTTTCCTATATCTTTGTTCCTTATTTTCCCTTTTAATTCTTTTTTTTTTTTAAGCTAACGTTTTCATTTGTGCCTCTTATTGTCAGAATCCTCAAAATTATTTGGAAAGTGGTACATGAAGATGAAATAAACAAATATAAATCTGAAATGTACACGGAACACTTAAGTTTTAAAACTTATCTGTTTCATTTGCTACCAAAAAAAAAAAAAGTTGAGGGGAAATTAAAAGAAATCATTTAAGAGCTATTTTAAAGGAGAGGAAAAAAAAAAAAAAACCTAACAGGAAAACAGAATGACCAACACTAACGGAGGCCAAGTCAAATGAAAACTGCAATAAATATGTCTGAGGCTAGAAGTGTTTGTGCTTTCCCTGGCTGGAACCTATCATTTCTTAATTATATCCTCCGTGTGTTTTGCAAGATGTGAGCTGCTGTCAAGAGGAAGAACAGCTTCAGACAGGGGAGGAGCCACGGCCCACCCCTCGGCCCTCACATACCTGTACAGAAGCGAAGTCCCCCGAGGCACAGGCACCCAGAATAGCAGCGCCCACAAGAACAGACTCCACCTCTTGCGACAGGACCACAGGCATGCCTGCACAGGACAAGGCCACACCTTGGTTAGGGAGCAGGGCCGGGGATGGTGAGGGGAGCCGGCAAGCAGCCCCAGCAACAGAAACACCTGACGTGATGTGACGTGAAGGCAGCAGCGGGCACCCTCTCCCCATCCCCCACAGTTCTCTGCTCCTGATTCTAAAGGATTTTACAGCCAGTACCTACTGCTGCAGCAGCCAGGAGCCCCAAGGGACCCAGCACTCATGAGACCTTTTTGCCCCGATTTCCCAGGCTTCTGCTAGCTACTACCTGCCATTGGTTCAAGCTCCCTTCAACAAACATTTCTTAACTGCTTTGCTGGGCCCAGCGAATATGGAGATGAACCTCCATCCTGCTATTCAGGTCTCCAAGGGGAGGTGGATGAGAAAGAGATTAAGGCCGCACAGGGGGGTGGTTCTCTAACTGAGCTGCGCTAAGAAAAGGGAAGTAGTAAGAGGGTGTGATTAATCCCTCTGGTGGCTTCCTATTTCTCTGCAGACAAGCCAAAGCCCTTCCAATGGCTGGTGAGGCCCTCCAGAGCTGGCACCCACCCCGACGGTCTCCTCCCCTCCTGGCCACCCTGCCCCGGCTGGCCTCCTTGTTTTCTTGAATCAGTTGCAGGGCCCTCACCCATGCTGTTCCTTCTGTCTAGGTCACTTCCTCCCAGAGGCCCACACAGCAACTCCCTCTGTGTCCTTTGCGCATTTGCGCAAGCATCCCCATCCCACTGTGCCTTTCCTGACCGTTCAAAGTGACAACTGACCCACGACATTACTCATTCCCCTATTTCCTCAGCATCGTTCACCCCTGCACGATTACCGTCTGTCTCCCCTGCTCGAGCCTAAGCTCCATGAGGGCAGGCACATGGTCTCGTCCACTGCTGAATTCCTGGATTTGAGACTGCCTAACTACTATCTAGCACAGGGCAAAGGCTTCAATGATGAAAGAGCAAATTTCCCGGATAGGGAACGGGCTGGGGTGTTCGTCAGAGTGGAGACGAGCCTCACGGAGGCACTTGAGGGAGGAGTAGAGGTCCACCAGGCAGCAAGAAAGCACTCCACATGCCAGCTGCTGGAGCCTGAGGGCTCACAGTGGGTTTAAGATTAATAGAAATAATTTAGAATTCTGAGGAGTTTATATGTGTATATGTGTATGCTATAAACAAGATATACGTAAAACATGAGTATAAATGCATTGGCTAATCAGGAGATGGCAGCAATCTCCACAAAGGTAAGCTCGGTAGCCAGACCTGAACACCTTCCTCTACTCAAGACACCAGACTGACTTTTTCAAAGACTGCATGTGTCTTCCTATCCTTTCCGGGAAGATCTCCTTGACACAGTCACCCCGAGGCTCCCATTGCCTCCTAACTTTTCTTCCTACTCCCAGGCTCAGTCAGCTGCCCAGCCACCTGGCACAGAGGGTCAGGGAAGAGAACTCCCTCACACAGCTAGGGGCTCAGGAATGCCAGCCCCCAGACTGTAGGGCCACCTGAGGCTCCGCTGATAGGCATCGGGGGTGGGTCCCTTGGAAAAGCTCAGAGTCCATTCCACTAGCCCTGGGTCCTTCCCCAAGTGACATAAATATGTAGCCTCGGTTTCCCGGTGTGTGAAAGGGGGACAATAGTAAGACTGCTGTAAACCTGCTGTGCAGGTTTGCAGTGAGGCTTGATGAGAGAAGGCACACGTGGGGCTCAGCGCATGTCTAGTGTCTTAAGCCCCTGAGAACGGTGGCTGTCGCTGTTACAATGAAGCGGGAAGGTGAGCCAAGGCCCTCTACACGCACTCACTTGCACAGCGGGGAAGGGACAGACAGGTGCCCATCAGCCAACTACAGGGGAAGGACAGACACTGGGCCACACGGAAGGGCTATGTGGGCCCAGTCAGGAGAGCGCTGCATGCCTTTGTAGCAGCTGGGACCACCCTCACAGACAAGGCTCTTCTTAGAAGATAGCAAGCACATGTAAATGCCATTGACCTTCCAGCCCCTCCTTACCCTGTCAAAAGCCTCACTAGTTCTGAGCAGGGAGTAGGCACCTGCAGTCCCTTCCCCTGGGGAACAGGACACCAGAGCGAATCTGGTGGACCCCCCACTAGCTCTCCGGTTGTACCCTAAGGACTCTGGAGCCAGACCGAGAGCGTTTGAAATCTGGCTTGCTCGCTGATTTACCTGTGTGATCCTGGGCAAGTTCCTGGACCTCTTTGTGTCCCGGTTACCCCATCTGCAAAATGGGGATAAAATTCTACCTCCCTCTAGGGCTGCTGTGAGGATTGAAAGTACTGTTGTGAGTGAGGCACTTAAAACAGTGCTTGGCTCAGAGAAAACACTACATTAGCATTAGCTGTTAGGATTCTTAATATTTACCCTTATCTCTAAAGACTTCCTCCTCATCCCTGTCACCTGGATGATACCAACTCACTGCTTCCACTCCCCTTCAGGTCAATCCCACCTCGTCCCTTTCCACCTCCCACCTGCTGTGGGTCCTGGGACGCCGGCCTGTGCAGACCACATCCATGGCTCCCTTGTCCTCATGGCTGAAACCTTGACTAAACTCTAGTCGGGCAGCCTCTTCAGAGCCCCTCAGACTCAGGATGGCTATGCCCCTGCCTGCCCCTTGCAAGCTTCGGGGTGGTAAGACTGTGGGCAGCCCCAGGGGACCGCCTGGTCATCGGGGTTTCCCTACACCCTGCCCACACCTCTGTAACAGACCCTTTGTTTGATTTTACTCCAAACTTTGTGCGTCATCTGTTCCCTGCCTGGACCTGACTCATACCGACACCAGCATCCTCTGGGTCCTTGCTGTCCTCTCTGGACACTGCTCAGAGCACCAAGAGCACTTTTTTTGGTTTGCAATGACCCTTCTGGCAGGACCTTATCGTTTTTCTTTGCATCCCCCTGCCAAGCTCAGTGCTTGGTACGCTTGTGTGCTCAGAGAAGGCTTCAGAGTGAATTAAATGGAAGGACCAATTATTAAAATAATGAGTAAGAAAGAGGGAAATCCCTGCTGAAACGGCCAGGGATTAAAAAAAAACAAAAAACAAAAAACAAAATTCAGAGAAGGAACATTCAGTCCCAAGTCAATGGAGGAAACCTACAATTACTTAGGACACACCAAGTATTTCTTGAAACCACAGTTAAACTAACTGCCAGACGTACAGGGAGATTCTTCCTCCTCACGTAGAGGACATTTTCCCAAGTTGGCAAAGCCCCATTCTCTCTGTGTGCACGGAGAAGCCTGCTCGTCACATGCCAAAGATTTGCTTACAAATTATTAAACTGCACTTTTAAAATTTTTTTCTCTCTAACACACCTCCTTCTTTTTGGCGAAGGGCTGCTTTAAGGGAAGAAGCGAGTTAACATTTATGGAACACTGACTTCCAGGCATGGACCTTGGTGCTCATGAACTCACGAGCATGTACCCCTTCAGCACAATCTATCAGGAGGAAATAGCATTATCTCTTTTGGAAGAGGAAAACGAGGCTCAGAGAGGTAAGGCAGCTTGCCCAAAGTCACAGAGGTGACCCCCTGCTCTTTCCATGACTCCACACTATCTCCAAAGAATCTTCTCATCCCGCTGGGTTTTTGACAGGCAGTCCTGAGACTCATGCACCAGGTCTATGGTCCTCCTGAAGCCACTGTTTGCAGGAAAATCGGAACTACAATGTTTCAAGGCATCCAAGACTCTACCTCTATACCCACTGGTGTGCACCTGCCTTTTACAGGACCCAATGCGAATGTGTTCTTTTCTGTGAGTGCTGGGTGAAGAAGGGGAGAAGGAAACTCTGCCTGGAATGGGAACTATTTTATCCAATGCATTAATGAGTTGAGCAGAACCCAAAGCATTTAAAGGCAGATGCACTTTGCCATCACTCGTCAGTCACAGCTTCCCGACGCAGAGGAATTCCAGCCAAAGAAAAGGTCCCTTTGTCTGGAAGTGTAACTGGTCCACAGCCAGAGACAAAGGGTCCAGTTTCAATCGGAATCCAAATAACGATTAACAGCCTTTTCATTCAACAGCCTGAAGAACTGTTTCCAAAGCAGAACTTTCTGTGAAGCTGCTACCCGCCCCTGCTTCTGAGTCAGCTCAGGGACATAAGGCCTGGAAGAGGACCCACTTTCATTAAGGCTGGAGCTGCAGTGCCTGGTCAGGACCCGGGTCACTCAAACTGCCCTGCTCTCGGGGCATTCTCACAGGTGACACGTTAGCCAGGGCAGATCTTATCTCCCCTCCTGCACAGAGGTAGGAAGGCTTCACGGCAATTAGAAGGCTGGAAATTGGAAAGTCACTCACAGATCACATTTTAAGTCTGAATCTTATCTGACTAGCTAGCTGACTTTTAGATAAAATGTGGTTATCGGTTTTCTCCTAGGGAAAACTACAAGGTAATTTGGGCTCCTTTTTTAGGTCTTTCCTCTTTCAGCCTCAGCATGGCCCACGTCCCTAGGTTATGGACACTTTCAAGGAAGAGTAATTAACACATTGGCACAAACTACTCAGGAAAGCCAAGAAACCTGGGTGAGCAGCACAGCATAGGGGACGCTTAGCCTAGGCGCACCCAGGTCACAGTCCTAGTTCTGTCCCTCCCCTCTTACTAATGTTTGACTTTGGACAGTCAATTTAATTGACCCTCCTAGCCTCAGTTTCTTTGTCTGTAAGATGGGGCACCAGTTGCTACCTTTTGGCAGTTTATGAAGTTAAACATATACAGAGTGATTCTAGCAACACACAGTGGGAGCTTGGTTAATGGTAGTAATTTCTCTACTTAACATCCTGATACATTTACCCTTAGACTATGTGCTTTTTTATACTGTCCTCTGGCTTATGCCTCAGTCTATTTATCTCTAAGATGGGGATGAAGAATTTATTTAGTTTGATCTCCCGAAGTGCAGGGGTTGACTACGCCCCTGACACTTGGTAAAGCTCTCATCCGCAGAAATCTGTATCTTCTGGAGGGGGCAAGAGTGATGTGAAGCAGTGTCAAGGGCAGGGACCTTGATTCACCCAGGTGTCAGAGGTAAGGAATCCAGGTGATGGGGGAGGGACAGCAAGAGATCATGATGAAGGGAGGCTACTGAAGGATGGACTCCTATCACGCTGGAGCTGGAGCCGTAGGCAGGGTCCAATCCCCTCTATTTCCCTTCCCTTGCCCTGCTCTGGTGCCTGGCTATCCTGGGGTGGGGGGATGCCCATCTCCAGGAGACACCAGGGGAGAAGGGACAAGAGGCATGAGAGCACCAGTTCCAGAGGGACAGCAGCCCAGGGAAGGCTCTGTGATACAAGCAAGCCTCCTGCCAACGGGGTCCCTTTCTTGAAGGCTGAGGGATCTGCAGCAGGGATCCTGCTCTGCTGTGTTTGTATCACAAAGGGACCAGCCCATGCTTCTGGATTTTCCTGATATGTGTCATAAGCTATGAAAGAATCACAGGATCTTGGGGTCTCAGGGCTCAAATTCCCATCTGCAGCCAGACCCCAGTTCCCACAGAGCAGCTGGGCTCAGAATTCTTTCTTCAAGACAGCTTCCCCATCACTTCCTCCAGCGCTTGCCCTGCCCGGTCCCAGGTCCAAACCAGGGTGAGGTGTCCTACTATGTTTCCGTAACACTCGGTGCTTTTCTCACTCTCAGCTCTTGCCACACAATATTTGCACAGTGGTTTGTCCTTTTCAATAGACTCTGAGCTCTCTGGGGGCAGGAATCCTGTCTTACCCATCTCTGCATCTTCAATATTCCCCACAAGTGCGCATCAGAAGAGGTGCTCATACTGTTCCGTAAAGGCTTAAATTATGTCCTAGCCCTTGCCGACCCCTGTCATTTCTCAGGATCATTCAAAAGATGCCTTCACAGAGAAGTCACTTTCTCCATCATGGCTACAGACACTTCACAGTGATCTTAAGAAACAAGAATACATTTTAACCTAACTACACACAATAATTTGGCACATCACTTGTACCCTGCTATCTCCAACCCTGTCTGGTTCTTAGTCGGGCATATTTGCTGCCAAGCCCAAAGTGACCTCCTCTGTTCCTCCTCAGACTTACCTGTAATGTCTGCATGCATCTGCACAAAAAGGGGATTCTTGCTCAGGCCTCCACACAGGAAAAGAGTGCTGAGAGAGTGCCCTGCCGCCTCCAGGGCTTCTATGATGAGGCGGGTCCCAAACTTAAAGGGAAAAAGCAGAAGAAAGCATGAGGAGAACAGCAGCACAAAGAAAAGCTCTGGAACATTTACTAAGTGTCCACCCAGCGCCAGACAGACACCACACTGAGAGCTTTACATGCCCTGTCTCGGAGCGCTGAGACGCCGGGAGACTGTGTCGCTTCTGGTCACACGGCAAATGAAGTCACAAAGTGGGAATTCCAATGGGGGCCTGATTCCCAAACCTGCTTAATTACTATACCATTCGCTTCCATCAGTAGTTACACGACATTGACAAAAACAACTGATGGTGCTACCACAGTTAATATTAACACAGTCCACCGGAAACCACACGTCATGGGTGTTTGCTGCGGCCCCCGATGCTCTAGCAGGAACGAAGCATGGAGTGACTGGCTGGTGGTCTGTGGGTCAGGCTTCCTTCCCTGGATAGGAACTGAAGAGGTTGGTGCTTTGGAAAAGGACACCAATAAAATCAGCAGCAGAAACATGAGAAGAGAGCTCCAGCTGCATGAAGATGAGAGTAAGACTTCAGGCTGGCAAAGCGCTGACCTGTCCTTTATTCTCACTGGAAGCCAGGCAGCGGTTCTCCAATGACAGTTCTGGAGCCCGCGGCCTGGGACGAGGTGGGAATCCCGTGCTCTGGTTTGTTCATGGCTTCACCGTGCTTCATTTCAGCCCTCATGTACTAGGATCTCCCCAAAATGTGTTATGCTCCTCATCTTGCTAAGTTCACTAAACTCAGTACAAATCGCTGATGCTTGAGAAAAGGACACTGCTGTGGGGTCATCAGGGTGAATGCCGACGTACGATTCTTTAGTTTTAACTAGGATACATGAAGAGCTAAAAATCAGTTTATTTGGAGGTTCAAAAACTGGAAGTTCATGAGTCATCATTTATTTGGGGCCAGGATTTAAAACAAAAAGGTGGAGTGTGACATGACTTTGTGAGGCAGCCACATGGCAATGGTTGAGAAAGTGGCTCTGGAGGGAAATGAGAGAGGAATGGTTTTTTGATGGTGAGAGAGAGCCCTCGAGATGTTTAGAGAGCGATTAACTCTGAGGGATGACACAGTCCCAGGTGTGGACAAGGGGGTGAATTGACGAAGCAGAGGGAGGAGAAGGTCAGGGAACGTAAGAAGGTCAAGGATCTAGGAGGCCACAGATGGGACAGCCACCAAGAAGGCAGGGTTAGGGCTGGAGAGAAAACTGTGAGGTGGTATCCTGCATGTTGCTGGGAAGCTGGTACCCAAGTGTGTAGAGAAGAAGAAGGCAGTTTAGCATGAGGGCGTGCCCTATCAGAGGAGTAACCAAAGTAAAGGAAGAGGGTTTGGGCAGTGGCCAGGATGTCCCTCTGACCCGCAGGGGTGGGATGCAGGGCGAGGGTAGCCTCTTTTGACAAGGCAGTCTGGACAGCTGTCTTCCCTGTGTCTGGCGGTGTCTCTGGGAGAGGGAGTGGCTAGAAGGGGGGGGGGGCATGGGGCATGAAATCCTGAATGCTGTGTAGTAAATTATGAGACGGGGGCAGTTCAGGAGCAAAAGCTCAGCAGTTCCAGCCCAGGGGCCCTCAGCTCTTCGTGAATCTGGCAAGAATATGGATTAGGTGAAACTTGGGCCTCCAAAAATAATCCACAGATGTAGTGTGTTAAAAAAAAATTAAAACATGTTGTACTGTATAAGGCCAGATCCTGCTTATTGCATGTGGCTGATTACCCCCAGATGTTCTTTCTTAAGCTTTTGGGGGGTCATGAACCCTCTTGAGAATATGATAAAACCTACTGACCTTTCCAGAAAAAAAGCCACTTACAAAATAGTATTATGAATGATTTTAGAAGGTCGACAGATGCCCTTACGTCCACCATGGATCATTTGGTGTCTATGGATTTCAGGACACTCTAGTCTAATCAAGGGGCATGAGCCTGTAGTAGTTAAGAGCATGGCTTTTCTTTTTTTTTTTTTTTTTTAAAGTTTTATTTTTTTTATTTTTGGGACAGAGAGAGACAGAGCATGAACTGGGGAGGGGCAGAGAGAGAGGGAGACACAGAATTGGAAGCAGGCTCCAGGCTCCGAGCCATCATCCCAGAGCCTGACGCGGGGCTCGAACTCACGGACCGTGAGATCATGACCTGAGCTGAAGTCGAACGCTTAACCGACTGAGCCACCCAGGCGCCCCAAGAGCATGGCTTTTCAATTCAAGAAACCTAGGTTGGGGTTAAGACATTTCACCTACTTCTTGAATCAAACTGTATGGAACCTAAGACTCAATTCCCATTTTTTAAAAAGGAATGGTAACATCACATTCATTTATCTTAAAACTCTACGAATTGTCAGAAATGTTAACACGCAAGTAACATTTTTTTTTATTGTGGTCTTAGATTCGATGAAATACAGTAATACTTATTTGCAAGGTTGCCACTATAGACAGCGTATGCACAACTCACACAAGGGTGTCGGGTACATGGCAGGTGTTTGGACATGAGCGCTATCTTGGTTATTAGCTATACTCGAGGTGCTCTGCCACGCATTTTGATGTCGTCTCCAATCTTATGACAAACTCAAAAACTGCACCTTGTTATCCCCATGTAGGAGTTCTATGACTTGCCTGAGGGTCTGTGTTGGGGGAGGACAGGTTCCCCCCAACATGCATGAAAATACCATGCAAAATTGGTATGTCTGATACTTCTGAAACCAGAGAAGTGTGGTTCATGTGATTAGCGGGCCAGAGCCGAGGGTAACACAAAGCACATTCCCTTGGGAAAAGGCAAGAAAGTATCTGCACAAGAGGCACTCCCTTGGGAGGGGCTGTGACAGCCTTGCCTCTCCCCCATGTGGCATTGTTGGCTGGAATTTCCCACTCAGTCAGTAACAGGGCATTCCCTTCGGGTGTCCCAGGCTCCACTCTGTGAAATGTCCCACCCTCCTTAAATGCCCTGCCACGGGGCTTTGTGCTAAAATGATTTTGTGCTCACCTTTCTGGAAAAAATGTTTTCACAGAGAAATTTAAATTAAAATCAGGCTAGTCCACTGGGAATGTACAGAACCAAATGCAAATCGAGAGACTTCAAATGCAAATAGTACTTTTTAAGGGTCTATTCTGAAAAGAAAACTATAGATGAACAGGCTATGGATAAACTGGTTGTTTGACAAGTCTTTCAATTCAGTGTGATCAAGAGAGAATTTTACTTCATGGAGAGTTTCGCACAGTCCCAAGTTAACTTCATTACAATATCGCTTTCATTCTATTCCTACAAAATACCAACCACATCTATTCACAACATATAGATGCTAGGGCAATATTCAGAGCTAATGAAACAAAAAAACCATTTTTTCCCCCGAGTTGAACATCATGGGAAAATATCTGTTATCAGAATACTTCTTTGAAATGCACATTTCTGCCTGAAAGATCGGCATACTGTCTTACCTTTGCAAAACAGACCGAACTACTCACAATTCAGTTGACCCTACAATGAAACCTTATTAAAAAAAAAAAAAAAGGCCTTAAATTTCCTTCCCTTTGCGGTATTATAAAGGTCATTAAGGCGATGGACAGAATAAATATGATAGCTTTTAATACATGTACAACCCACTGAATACAAGATTGATTTTCCAACTGTGTGGTATTTGGGAAAATGTAGCTGGCTGGCTCCACCCAGCCTGCATTATATTTAACCTCATTTACACGGAAGGGGGGGTGCCTCTGTGAGGCGATCCTGGCCAAAATAACAAAGTTTGCTAAGATGTGTAAAATAAAAACTGGCCTTAGAAATGCCTGGAAGCTTATTTCCTCCATGTAGCATTTACAAGCATATCAAAAAGCAAATGCAGGTTGGGAGAGTGGAAAGAGCAGAAGATCGGGAGCGAGACAGACACTTCTCAGGCTCCTCATGTGACTCTACTGAGCACTAGCTTTCTGACCTCGCCAGGTGCTTTTTCCTGTCTGTGAAATGAGGACAAGCTCACCTGCTTACAGGGTAGCTGTCCTAGGCCACAGGTGGGTGGGTGGTACTCTGGTGCCTGGCACAGCTAGTGGGTGTCGAGGAAAGGCAACGGTCATTATCATCACGTGATGGTGCCCCTGGGTCTGCCTCTCGGCATGTACTCAGAGGACGAGCAACACACAGCTCAGATTTTCCATTTCAATGTGGTCATTTTATTCCACTCGAAGACTTCCATGCAATGGCATTGTTGGATCAGAAAACCAAAGTTCCTCAATACTCCATATAGCTACTTTTATTTTAGAAAGCCGGGGCCACCAATCCCAGCTCTGCTACTCGCTAAGCTACATGAAACTGAGCAAGTTAAGTGGTCTTGCTTAAGTGTAGGTTTCAAACCTGCGGAATGGGGATTCTAAGACCTAGTTCATTAGGTTGAGTCACATGATGTTGGTAAATATTTAGCACAGTGCCTGGCACATAATACCCCAAAACTAAATTATTCATCATGATTATCATTATTACCATCAAATAGGATCACTAAATAACTGTCTTGACGACTGATGCCCATTATTCTCCTTCATATTCATTTTACTATTCACTCCCTCCATTTAGACAGGTATCAGAATTACCTGTTTTTGACCAAGGTCCCATAAGTAGGACCAGCTGATCGATGCCACTGAACTAGCCAAGCTATTAAATCAATGACAGTTGCTTCAGGAAGATAGTCAAACTGGCACATAAATAAACTAAAAGGACTGTTTCATCCAATCCAGTTGGCCTGGGGCATATAAGACTGTATGTTCTTAGTGGTTGGAAAGCTCTACTCTCTCAACATAGCTACATGGACAAATGGGGACATAAGAAAAGCACTTCTGTTAGTGATATGGATATATGGAAAAAATGTATGCAGTTCTATTATTTGAAGGAATAAGGTTATGGAAGTGGTATATGGAGAAACAAAATAACTGAGCGGCATATAAATATGTCCACATAACAGGAACCAGGAAACTTTCTGTGTGTCTCTGAAAAATAAATTTTGAATCAGAATTTACTGGCCTGATTTTTCCTTTCTGTTGGTCCAGGTTCTCTTACCAGAGTGGCTAAGCCTCGCTTGATTAGCTATAATTTGGGGGGTTCCTCCCAGCTCTGAAACTCAGAAAGCCATGACCTGCTCCTCCAAAATGCACTTCCTAACATGATCACCTCTGGGAGAATAAGAGTCCTTAGAGAATGATGTTTGAGCTTTTAGGAGTTTGTTTTCACTTTGGATTCATCTTCAGCATAGGAGTTCCTAACACTTTAAATTCTCCCCTCCTCTCCTTAACCATCTGAACCTCTTGCTGAAGCTGCTAATGACCTAAAAACAAACACTTCCAAGTTCTAAGGATGCTTACTATTTAGAGGAACCCTATAATGAATCCTTTTGCGAAGGGAACGATGTCATGTGTTTTATAAGTGTGCATATTCTTTAACATCCGCTTTTCTTAATGCAGGCATACATGGCATCTGCTTCTATTTAATTGAGTTTGGAAGACAAGTTACATACATAACAACTATGATGCTCAAAGGCTTGAGCTCCTTTCAGCTTTCAGCCATGTGAGGTGATTAGTGAAGCAGGTGAAGAACTTCATCAAGATTTCCTTCCTAAAAGACACGCATCTCTTTTTGGCAAGCTCCCTTTCAATTAACAATCTCTGTCGCAAAAAGCACATGATGTATCTTGGAGGAGCATGCGGTCTAAAGTTTATTGATAGCCCTCGCTCTCTTTAAAAATGGCATTAAAGGGTCTTACAGCAATGGCTTGAACTGTGGCCAGGTAGAGAATGGCAAGATCATCGAGGTCCTGAGACAGTTTCAACCCGGTGACCTGGAGGGATGAAGAAAAGAAAAGAAAGAGATGGCCAAAAGGAGCTGCCATGGATAGAGATAGTTCCCATGAAACACGTTCAGATGTGTTTTCTTGCCCAAACAAGTTCATATGCAAATCCCCTTTTTGTGAGCTGAACGTGAAATGACTACCAAACTGTTTAATCTCCAGACCTGGGAAAAACTATCATTTCTTCTCTAAAAGAAAGTGCCCTGCCTTGTATTAAACAAAAACAAAACAAATACCATACGGAAATCGTGTTTGATATTCCTTAGCATGGAATTAAGTCTTTCTTCTTCTTTAAAAAAAATGTTCTTTTATTATAAACACCCATTTTCTTTGGCTTAGAGAAATCAACATGGAACAGTGGCATTCTAGTAAAAGATGATCTTATTCTGAGCTCTGCTGTTGTCAGAATTCAGTGTAACAGCATCGAGGGGGTATTCAGAGTAAAATAATATGTCTCCTATAAATGTTATACCTACTAGGGGATAATTTACAATCTGTGGTTTGCAAGGGAATCCCATTAAAGTCAATCGGAACCACATGCTTATATGGAGTATGTCAATTTCTGAGAGATTCCAGAACTGAACAGGATGCTAAATGTAGATGCCTTCAAGACTTGTTCAACAGTCCCTCCTTCACACTTCCCATTCATTAACATCTTCTCTTGGGATATTTCTAGAGGGTGAAAAACTGCGGGGTTCTTCAAGCCTACTCTGAAGTTTATGGATATCGATACCAGAATTTGCTCTGTATTTTCACATTACAAAATTAATCAACGTAACATAGGTTTACTCAGAGCCTACGGTGTGTATGATCTTGAGTGCAATGAGGTGGTGACATTAAAAGAGGAGAGCTGAGCGGTCTCCCCAGGTCCTTTTCCTTGGTCTCTCCAGTCCCCTTTAATTACCCTCTCCAGACTGCCCTCTGAGCCAGGACTAAGGGGCCGTATTGACCTGTTGCAGGGCAGACTCCATTCTGTCACCGAAACCAGAGACCTGAGAGCACTCTCCCCTGACTTTTCCTTTCTTCTCAGATTTACAGTCTCCCAAGTCGTGTCCATTTATCTCCCAAATCTTTCACGAATCCATCCCTTCTCTTCGTCCTGTTGCTCACTTCTTCAATCCAGGCCACCATTTTGTAAGTACGTGTTCTGACATACAAACCTGATCAGGTTACTCCCTGTTACAAATTGTCCACTGACCTCATTTCGAGGCAGAAATGCCTATGCTGTTTTATGTGCTCCCTCTTTGGCTTGCCCCTGCCTACTTCTCTAACATCTGTACATGTCCTTCCTCACTTAGTATTCTCTGCTCTAGCTATTCTGACTACTCACTGAAGTCTGTTGATGCAGGCATTATTGGATTCAAGTAGAGCTACCTGCTAATGGTTTCTCTTGCCAAATGACTGGGTGACCAGATGAGAATTTGAGCTTTGATTTTAACACACAGGAACATGAAGATTTGAATGAGAGACTAGAGGGGAATTCTGGGTATGCATCTTCCCAAGCCAATAACTCGAGTGTGAAGGAACATCCCTTGTAAAGTTCCCCAGAGACCTAAACACATAGTAAAAACACTGGCAGTAAAGGAGAACATGAACACTGCTGATGTTATAGAAGTTCACTTCATAATGTGTGTAAGGAAATAACGTGCCCCAGGGAACACATACAATGGAAACCAGAACCTAGCTGTTCTGACAGACTACCTGTGATACTCACACAGTATCTCCAATGCCTAGCACTATGTCTGGCACATAGTAGGTACTAAATTACGATCCGCTGAATGTGTGAATTAATGACAATGCTTTTTCCCTTTGTATACCACTGTCTTTCCTAACATCCTAGCCTTTTGTGCCTAATTACGCGATTACGGGAGGATAATATTTACCACCTCAGCTCCTCATATATTCATAGAGGGGAGGGCCATTTACTCCATGCCCCAAGAACGAAGAGTGGAAGATCACTTCTAGTTGCTCATTCCAGGCTTTCACCCCACCCCACCCCACCCCACTTCACCGCCCAGACTCGACACTTAGCTTCCCTCATCACAGTGGCTTAGAGGAGATCATTGGGGTAAAAGAGCAGCCCATTACTCATTTGGAACCTTTGTGTGAATTAGAAAAAGGTGCCCCCTCCAGGCAGACTAAATGCAAAAGGCATCCCATTTGGGAGAATAAATTATAAAAAGGAGAAGAGTGGGCAGGATTTCAGCCCTGTCGTGTGTCCCTTCAGCCAAATACCTCATGTCATCGACCAGCACTGTATCACATGATGATCCTGGATAAAGATCGCTCATCATGAATGGTCTCTCTTTTCTCTACTGGCCTGGCCTCAACAGCATCTGTGCAGCTTACCTACCGGGAAAGCCAACTGGGACAAGGCCTAGAGTGGCCTTCCAGAACCAGTCCAGGAGGCACGCTACCTCTGGCTCCCCTCTCTGGTCATCAATGTGAATGAAGCTGTGACCCTTTGTGTGATTGGGTTATGTGCATGCTTGGCAGACTCACATCTCTCAGTAGGTGGGTCCTGAAGACCAGATTTGGGTACAGTGTGATGGGGTGGGGAAGAAATCTGACTTTGGATATAAGACACATTCTGCTATTAATTAACTAGGAACCCTAGTGTCATGTATGACATTTATAATGTAACTGGTTCTTATATCCTTCTTGATTAGCAAAAACCCATAAGACAGGATGGATGCAATATCACCAGATTTCATTTTCTTTTTTTTTTTAGTTTTTTAGGTACACTCCACACCTGGTGTGTAGCCCAGTGTGGGACTTTAACTCACAACCCTGAGATCGAGACCTGAGCTGAGATCAAGAGTCGGACGTTCAACCGATGGAGCCACCCAGGTTCCCCCAGATTTTATTTTCTTATCCTGCAGTAAATAATCGTAAGACTTTCCCCACAGTATTAATATTCAAGCAACAAAAGTATCATGGCCCCTTGTCTAAATGTCTAGTGCCCCCAGAGCTCAGAAATCATAGGGGGGAAGAGAGAAGATAGTTTCTTTTCTCCAGAAACTGAGAATGAGATCATGTAAATGAGCACTAAATTTAACTCCTAAGCTTGCTAGGAGCTCTGGCAAAAGGAACGCCACACGGGTGACATAGCGTTTTCTTTTTCTGATAAATAAAACATACCTGTATTTCAAGGAAGAAAACATTATTATTCTAAGGAAGAAGGTACTCAGCAACGAACGGGACTAAGCAAGCACAGC
Source organism: Lynx rufus (assembly GCF_022079265.1). Taxonomy (NCBI): domain Eukaryota; kingdom Metazoa; phylum Chordata; class Mammalia; order Carnivora; family Felidae; genus Lynx; species Lynx rufus. Next base: position 173,969,569 of record NW_025814834.1, read on the forward strand.
TCTCTCACTCCATCTCCAACATCACCAGGGCCAGGGAGTTGAAACGTGACTCAGTGAAAGACATTTCTCTCTAAAGAAGTTACTGTGGTCTGGGGCCCTGCTTGCTTGACATCTCATCTGATAAGCAGATGGAGACTCCAGAAGGGCCCCTCATCATGAATTCCATTTGATTTCTCTCTCAAATACTAGGGACTTCAACCATGCCTTGGCGAAAGTCAAATGGCTGTTGACCCTAAGGAGTGCCTGCCATGTGGACCACTCAGGAGACTACAGAGGCCTGTCAGGGAGCCAGCCTGGTAGGGAAGTGGCAGCAGTAGCCCAGGGATGCCAGGGACACCCTGGGGGGAGGTGCAGCTTTATAACCAGTGAGAAAGCTGAGACGTGACAGATGAGCAGATATCCCTATCTGAGGGCTGAATCGTTCCATCAATAAGGGGAAGTAGGAAGAAAGCATAAGTGGAAGGAGTGTGTTTCTAGAAGATGTGCATGTGCCTATTTTGAATGTTTGGGCAAGACAGTGAAATGTGCGGGGAAGCCCCATGGGAGAGTTGCACTGGTAAGCACATTTTATTTATTTTGCTATTGTGTAACAAGGAGAACTGTAAGAGAAAACTTTTATAATTAATATTTAGAGATGTGTGAAAGCTGCATATGGTGGCCAAAGAGATGCAAACTACGGCTGATAACTTCAACATCCTAGATGATAATTATAAAATGCTTATGTGGAATTTCTGAGCTTAGAAGACAAGTGTGGGTGAATGGAAAGAAGACAAGCTATGGAGGAAGACACCTGGGTTTGGATCTTGACGTTTCTCCAGCTGGCTGCACAACGGAGTGTTTGGTGACCTTTCTGAAGCCTATTCATGAAGTAGGAATAATGATACCTCAAGGCATTTTTGTGAAGATTAAAAATCATTTGCAAAGTGTCTTACATTTTCAGGAAGCTATACTGAGTCTACAAGAGCTAAACCGTTGGGATGCCAATGACACTTAGCGTTGATTTTCTTTTCCTTTCTCTTACGAAATGTTTGTTCTCTTTATCTTAAATGCACGAAGGGTTCAATCTTAAATGCACGAAGACTAGTGCACATCCAGCGTGGGGAAGACAGGGCAGAATGCCTGTTCATCATCATCAGCATGAGGATCATAATGTTAAAGATATGGACATCCAGGAGTGTGGACAAACAGGATGCCCCTGATGAGGGCCCACGAGTAGGATGATGAGGGACTCACTGCAAGGACTCCTTGGAGAAGTCCTAGTCCTTATCAACCTACACACCTTCACTCACTATGTAAATAGTAAGGACAGATGAATTTCACCATAGACTTCACCTGAAGTCTTGCTGCCACTTAGGAGCTGTGAGACCTTGAGCACGCCTCATCTTTTCCTGGGATCCTCGCTGAATGCAGACTTCCTGAGCTCCAACTCCAGATTTCCCGAATATTTGGTGTGGGCCCAGCAATGTGCATTTCAGCAAGGTCATATTGTACAATAAATTGTGGGAATAAGTGCCCTTAACCTTGGCATTGTGAATTAAAGGCTGACAGGCGTTAAAATTGTCGAAATTGTTCAAAAAAAGATAGTAGTAATTCAGTTAGCTAATTTTTTTTTCCTTCTTAGTGATTTTAAAGGAATTAGTTACATATGTTAGTAAGAAAGAAAAAAAAGCTTGGAAATAGATTTTCAAGGGGTCTCTAAAGATTACAAAGACAAGAAAACAGGATCCCCAGTCCTGAGGTTTTCTAGGGTCATCAGAGCTTGATGGAGTATCCAAGGCTCAGGGGAATTGGTTGAAAGCTTTTGAGAAAACAAAGGAACAGCAAAAATGCTCTGTTGGCTCAGTCAATAATAAGGGCAGAGCTGATGGACAGACAACAGGGAAATGAGAAGGATCCGAGAAAAATGTATAGAAAACCTCTGGAGAGAGGACAGAGATTGGAGAACAGGTCTGAAATAATCAGCAGCCTGGAAGAGAAAGGACACAAACGTCCCGGAGGTTTCAGTAAGCATCAGGAATCAAGGATGACACTTGGCATCGCCCAAAACTCACCCAGATTTGGGAAATGCAGATAAACATGTTAACAAAACACAATGTGTTAACAACTCTGAAGATGTTCCCAAGATTCCCATCCTGCAGTTACTCAATCAGACACTAATCTAGGCACTGCTGCAAAGGGACTTTGTAGATGGAACTGGTTACTAGCCAGATGACCTTAAAACACAGAAATTATCCTGGATTATGCAGTATAAACTCAATGTAATCATGTGAGCCCATAAAAGCAGAAGAGTCAGTCAAGTGACAGAGTAGGAGGCAGAAGAAATGAGGCAGAAATGGAAACCGGGGAGATTCAAAGGATGAGAAGGACATGATCTGCCATTGGTGGCTTTGAAGATGGATGAGGGGGGCAATGAGTCAAGAAATGCAGGTGGTCTTTAGAAGCTGAGGACCTGACGGTCAGCCAGGATATAGGAACCTCAGTCCCACAACTGCGTGGAGCTCAAACTGGCCGACAATTTGAATGAATTTGGTAGATTATTCCCAGAGCCTCCAGATATGAGCCTTTGGTTCTGGTCCTGCGAAAATTGGAGCAAAGAAACGAGCTGAGCCAGCCCGGGCTTCTCACCCACAGAACTGCGAGATAAGAAATTTAAGCCTCTAAGTTTGTGGTAATTTATTCAAGCAGCAACAGACAACTGATAAACTCACGAAGCCTAGACTGACATTCTCCCTTACAGCCTTATTCTGTTGGTGAACCCTACGTGACACATTAGTTTGTTTGCTAGGCCCCAGATACACCAGGCACTTCACATCTTTGTCTGCTTCTGATGCTCTAAATCCAAGCCATTTTTAAAAAAAAAATTTTTTTAACGTTTATTTATTTTTGAGACAAGGAGAGACAGAGCATGAACAGGGGAGGGGCAGAGAGAGAGGGAGACACAGAATCCGAAACAGGCTCCAGGCTCTGAGCTGGCAGCACAGAGCCCGACGTGGGGCTCGAACTCACGGACTGTGAGATCATGACCTGAGCCGAAGTCGGACGCTTAACCGACCAAGCCACCCAGGTGCCCCGATCCAAGCCATTTTAATGTACTCATGCACCAGTATCCCAAAGCTGTTCTGGTCAACTGTCCAGGTCCTTAGTTGGTGTCATCCAGCCTGTCTTGATTTATATACTAATGATTTACATACGGATTTGGATCCCATCCTTGGTCCCCTGGCCTTAGATCTTTCTCACTGTTTGTTTGTTGGATATTCCTAGTGGGTTTCTACCCAATTCACTCCACGGTCTTCTATCAAGCCATACTACCTTGGGAAGGACTCTTATTTGTAATTCATATTCCTCTTGCCTCCCTCTCCTGGGTTTTACTTGTTGCTTGGTATAGTTAGGGAAGAGAGAAAGCACTAAGAAAATAAAGTCTGAATCTGTGACATAATTTAAAAAAAATCGCTCAAATGAGGAGAAAATATGGCAGACACACTGAAAACAGAGTGGGAATACGAAAACACAAAAACTTAATTTTTTTTCTTTAAAAACATTTTTTTCCTTAAAAAATTTTTTTTTCCTCCCAATGGATATCAGGGGCCTCAATCTGAACACACCAGGTTTCTAATATCACTTCTGTTTTTTTCCCCCTCTAGGAAAAAAATAGCTGTGACTCTCTGAACCTTAGACAGAAAGAGAGAGAGAGAGAGAGAAAGAGAGAGCAAGCACGAGCAGGGGAGAGGGGCGGAGGAAGAGAGAATCTTAAGCAGGCTTCACGCTCAGCATGGAGCTCAACGCAGGGCTCGATCCCACAACCCTGGGATTGTGACCTGAGCTGAAATTAAGAGTCTGATGCTCAACCTACTGAGCCACCCAGGCACCCCATCTCTGTCCTTTTAAATGGGGCAATGACATTGTCAGGCAGAGCTGTGAGAAATGCTGGTGATGATGCATGTAAAGCATCTGTCATGGTGCCTGACACGCCACAGTCCTGGAGAAAATGATACCTATCACAAAACAAAATACGAGCTGCTAAACTAGATACTTCAATAAGAAAATGCGTTATCAGAAAACCAGCTAGATGATACTTGGGATATTAAGCTTTGTTATATGATTCAATTTGTCATAGGCAAAAATATGTAAAAACAAAACAAAACAAAAACAGTGAGATGAACCGGCATTAAATTGTAACAAAATCATCAACAAACCCATGTCAAAGAGTGCACATCCCTGCAAGCCTGATAAATGTTATCAGTCATGAGCTGCTTGAATCAGCCCATGAGCTTCCAGGTCTGGCATCCTCCTCCCCATCAGAGGAAGCCACTGGGAGACAGCCTGTGGCTCCTCCTGAGATCTTGCAAAGCCTCATCTGCATTGCTGACTCCATCCACATCGGACACTATTTAGCAAGGCCCGTCTCTAGCTGGGGTTCCGTCCTCTAGGAACCGGCTAAGATCTTACAACACAAGTCTTCCCTTTCTCTGTCTCGGTTTTTCACATGCACACTTGCTCTGGGCTTGCTTTGAAGAGCCGTTGGAGCAGGACTCAACCTCTCCAGCAGTTTGAGCAGCATATGGTCTTATGTTAGAAATCACAGCTCTTCAAAGCACGAGAAAATAACTTTCCGTTCCGGGTAGCGCTGTTCTTGCAAAAGGAAGCAGAGAAAACACGTTTCAACCACTGGGGGATATGGTGTTTTCATGGCCTGATAGGCTTCTGACATGACTTGCTTCTTTGATTACATTTGATGAATTGACTTCTTGGATATTTCAGGAAAAGAATGTTTTAAAAAGCGCCAAAACAAAGAGGTAGTATTAATTTGAGAATAGAAACTAGTCATATATACCGAGACGCATGCCCTCTTTCTAAATTCCTCCAGCACTAAAGTTTTGTAAGGCACACAAAATTTGAGTGTTTCCTGCTGTGGTTAAGGGAAGTGAAGCCTAAGGACTTATGTGGAGAAAAGACTAATCTCTGTACAGTATGAAATGTGGCTTCTGTGAGGACCAAGTGACTGTTCGCCTTCACCAGCTGGTCGTGCACAGCCGCTGACCTCCGTGGCTGCTGAGTCCAGATGGTCCTTGGGCTGAGGGGGATGGCTCATGACTGGCTACTTGGCATCCAAAGGCTACACTTAGAATCCTGCTAGTCGTCTTCTAATGCGCAGATAAGGGCCACTGAGCAGAAGCCACAGGTTCTGAAGTATTTGCTGATGTCTGTCCACTGTGTGATAGTCTCCCCCTTGTTGATTCTGACAATCATCCCGTAAGGAAGCCTGTCCCACTTACTGATGAGCAGACTGACCTCATAGAGCTAATGTCAAAGGTCACACAGCTGGTACATTTTCAAGGCAGGATGCCAATGCAGATCTGACTTTGATCCCTGGGCTCCCTTTACTGTTTCACAGGGGTAAAAACTCTCCAACCAAACATTTAAAATAAAAACAATCAGGGGTGCCTGGGTGGCTCAGTGGGTCAAGTGTCTGACTTCGGCTCAGATCATGATCTCACGGTTCGTGAGTTCGAGCCCTGTGTAGGGCTCTGTGTTGACAGCTCAGAGTCTGGAACCTGCTTTAGATTCTGTGTCTCCCTTTCTCTGCCCCTCCCCTGCCCATGCTCTGTCTGTCTCTCTCTCTCTCAAAAATAAATACACATTAAAAAATAAAATAAAAACAATCATAAAAACTATCTAAAACAGGCCACCATTCCTGATGATGAATATTTAGCTTCATCTTTCTTGATGCATGACCATGCCACATTTCTTTAAATACAAGCATTTTTTCTTATGTTTTCCTTTTAAAGAACCTAGAGCCATCAGTGTTAAATGCTTTGATACCGATTGCTATGACCCGAGCTTCTGCTCCCTTTACACATCATATGCAGGGCCCTTAACTAATTTATCAAGTGGAAAGGAGAAATATTTACATAGATGTCTACTTGGTCCAGGCACACCATTAAGCTGCCCACATCCCTAGCCTCTACCTCTTTTTAGCCTAGTGCCACAGGTCAATCACAGAAGGAGAAATGAAGCAGCCATGCACATAGACAGGAGCCAACTGTTACCAGAACAAAAGAAAATGATGTGTTCACGCATAAGGGAAGGATTCCTGGGTTATGCCCTGTTCCTACTTCTGAGGGCAGGCAGCTCTAAAGCAGAAGAGTTTACAGCCAGGTCAAAGCAGGAGTGCTGACTACTTCCGAAATCTGAGTCCGTAAGGGTGTGAAGGAAACAAGCACCATTCTGAGGAGAGAAAGAGGTCAGAGCTTAAATCCAAGGGCCAGGGGAAGGACAAACATGGGAGAAAGGAAGAGGGCCAGGTTTCAGAGAAGGGGAGCGAGGACCAGGCTGAGGAGTGTGGTTTGGTGTGAAACCACGTGTGAGACGGGTGTTAGGACTCCCATCTCACAGTCACTAGTGTTATCGTGCAGAGTAAAGAGCTATGAGTTAAGGCAGCCTGTGGGGGTGTGCTTGCTCAAAGTCAGGACTCACATTTTTATTTAGGCAGACCATTTCTTGGCATAATGACTTTAGGCAGGTCACTGTTCATTTGTCCCTTGACAAATAAAGACGGAAATAATTGCTTAGCCATAAGGCAATTATTCGATGCCGGTCTTTGACCTAAACACTGCTGAAAATTTTAATGTTTATTTATTTTTTGAGAGACAGAAACAGAGCATGAGAGAGAGGGAGACACAGAATCTGAAACTGGCTCCAGGCTCTGAGCTGTCAGCACAGAGCCCAACGTGGGGCTCAAACCCACAACTGTGAGATCATGACCTGAGCTGAGGTTGGACGCCTCATCGATTGAGCCACCCAGGCACCCCTAAACACTGCTGAAATTTAAAAAGTACACAAGCCATAGGTAGTCCCTATCCTCAAATTTTTTTTCTAATAAATGTAAAATATACGCTAGGTCATATGGCAGCTGTGATCTTATTTTCTTCTGTAAAAATTGTTTTTTATTGACTTCAATGCAGGTTTTAATTCTGCTATTCTGTATTTTTAGTTGTCTTTATCATCTCCTTTTTTTTTTTTCCTCATTCCACTGGCTTTCCATCTGAGCTCACTTTTCCCCCCACTAAGTTTCTGTCCTATTTCACAGAGATGTGCCTTTAAAAACAAAACAAAAAACAAAACAAAACAAAAAAAACAACCTACTGAATATGCCGAGTCTTTTTAATATTTTCTTTTGGTTTCAGTAGTAAATAATTCTTTAAGAGGCCTTTCCCTGTGCTCCAATGGTAATTCTTTTTGCTTTGTATGCAACATGTTGTTTTCTAATGGACTCACTTTATTATTTCTTTATTCATTTCAACTAGAGAGCTATACATATTCAGTGCTTCCCAGCAGAGAGTACACATGATTTACTGTCTGCCCCACTCACTGCAACTTGGATATGCCTCTTCAGATCTAAAGCTAGTTGCCAGTTCCCAGAGTCTAGCAGTTTTTTTTTTAAATATTTTTAATGTTTATTTATTTTTGAGAGACAAACATACAGAGCATGAGCAGGGGAGGGGCAGAGAGAGAGAGAGAGAGAGAGAGAGAGATGGGGGGGGAGAGAGAGAGACACAGATTCTAAAGCAGGCTCCAGGCTCTGAGCTGTCAGCACAGAGACTGATGCAAGGCTCGAACTCATGGCAGACCACTGTGAGATCATGACCTTAGCTGAAGTTGGCACTTAACCGACTGAGCCACTGAGGCGCCCCTATTAAAAAAAATTTTTTTTTTTTTTTTAATTAGCAGCTTCTATTTTGGGTAGCTTTGTTGGCCTCACCACTACCCGGTTTTCTACCCTTAGAACAGACAGCAGATGTGCAAACCTATAGCCCTCCTCCAAATTCACAGCTTTTCCTAATGTTGACTCCCATTAACAGAGTTTTACTCGGGACCCTCAGAACGTAGGGAGGCAGCATTCATCCCAGATGGGTCTTCCTGCCCAGCTGGCCTCTTGGGTTGGCAGTTTTCTGATGGATTGAACTGAAAGGGAAGATAAGGTCTGGGGTTGTGGGAGAGTTCTGGGAAATTAAACTCACTGGCTGCTTCCAAAAAAACAAAACACCCTAACCATCAGCAGCAGCATAGAGGGAGGACTGCCCTGTTCTTAGGCTTAAAGGGACCTTGCGTTATTAAGCCAAGGAGCAGAAGGTAGGTCTAACCTCTTGCAAGGCTAGAGGTCCACTTTGCTTATATGTCATGTATTATGTTTATGAAACAAGTTCCAGCTAGTCTTTTAGATTCTAAAAATTCTTCCCAGATTCTCTCTGAGACTGTTGGTGCCGGTGTTGCTAGTTGAACGATATGTTAATTTTCAAAGGCAGTGTGAGTTTATGCCTTTTTTTTTTTTGCATCCTCACATGTATTTTCAAATGAAGAAGAGGAAGTCTGCATCAGGTCTTACTACCCAAATGTCACATAAAAAAAAAAAATCATTCAAAGTCAGACATCCACTGAGCACCTGTTTTGGCTTGCACAGATACCTGCATCACAAGTATCACACTGTGTAATGTTCATGCACACACTCACATGCACGCAATAATCATCTCCCTGATTTTATGTGAATTTGGGACACCCACAGTTTCTTTTTTTCCTTGTGCTCGTAGTAGGTGATCAATAATGAATGAATAACAAAGATAAGAGACAAGAGTCAACCGAGCGAAGGATAAAGAACTGGGAGAGTGTAGTGCTAGAAAGCAGAAGTACAGAGAGGGTCCAGGGCTTCTCTTGAGATTTTTTTTTTTTTTTACTACCAAGATAAAATGCTAAATGCAATCTATCATTGCTTAGATAATGATGCAGGGAACCAAACTTGGAGGCATTCATGTTCCATGTTCTCCTCCCCTCTAGAACACTGCATTTACTATGGTTTTCCTGGTTCCAAACCCTCTTCCTTGCTTCACTCAGTGTCAATGTCACCTCCTGTCTGAAGCCTGTCCTGACCTCTGAGACTAGGCTGGGCAGTCATCTCCCACACATCTAAGGAGCCCTGGACAGTAAGTGGCACCTGCAGCTGGCATGCCCAGTATCACCTGTTTATATATTCTGTCTGCCCAGTCCCCCATCCTGACAGTAATAGTCCTGACGGTTGGAATTACATCTAGTTATTCTTATATCGCCCAGCAACTATAAAAGGCCTGTATTAGTTCAAATATTTAATTAATTAGTTGATAAGCAAATGTCTTCATAAGTAGCATAAAATGGGAACCTCTTGGCTTCATTTACCTGGACATTAATATTGGTATTAAATACATATCATATGGATACTAAGAGCAGCAACCAATCTATTTAATATTAGCAAACTGTGCATATGTATGTTTTTAAAGCAATACATGGTTTCTTTCTTATCTCCATGTTGACTGTCAATTAAGTACATACTAAGTACTTAGTATATGTCCAGAGAAATGTTTCAGAAGCCAAAAGAAGAAATCACATAGGTTTCCTTCTCTACTGGGAATATCCTGACAATTACAGTTGCTAAGTAGACATTCTATCAAGCACTTCCCTTCCCTCCCTTGAAACATGCTCTGTGAATATACATATTGTTGTACCTTACTGTATCTACGGCAGTGCTAGGCACTTCTAGGTAAAAAAATAAAGATCTACTAAATGAGTGCTGGAGATAGTAGTCACTGCAGGTTCTGACAAAGGATAACATGACAGTAGAGATTTCAGGGTGATTAGTTTGATGTTATCTGAAACTGAGGGAAAGAAATACTGGTGGGGGCAGTGCCTGGGTGGCTCAGTCGGTTAAGCATCTGACTTCGGCTCAGGTCATGATCTCATGGTTCGTGATCTCGAGTCCTGCATCGGGTGAGCTTGTGCCCCACTTCGGGTGAACACGAGCCCTAGTTCTCTCTGTCCCTCCCTCTCTCTCAAAAAAATCCCTCTTCCCCTTGTGGGATTCCTTCTCTCTCTCTCTCCCTCTGCCCCTCACTCTCTCTCAAAAAAAAGCAAGAAATACTGGGAGAAATTTTTAGTCCAGAATTTCCTTCCTTTTGTCTTACCAAGGTCACCTTCTCCTTCTAGTGATGTGATGTAAATTCATGGAGAGACAGCTATTCCAATGTAAGCCCAACCCAAGGCCAGTTACAAAAGGAAATCACTGTTAAGAAACAGTACATGAGATGTGAGTTATGTTTGTAAAACTTTTTAAAAAGTAAACATACTAGGATCTTCTGATACAATTGGGAGTATGTCCCCGTGTAAGAAGCCTCCTTTGGTAAGCATGTACTTAGCTGTACTTGTTATAATGAGACAGGCGTTCATGAAAACATTCCATTGGCTCCTTTGGAATTACACTTTGGATTGACGTTACCTTTATAAGAATATCCTTACGGTGGCAATTCTTAAGTCTTTGGGTGTCAGGCTTGGTTTTAAGGAACAGAGAAAAGACACTGGGAGCCATGAGTCCTGCCATGCTGGGTACTGAAGCTGGGTATGACAGAAATTGGCAAGAGAGGGAAGGACTCCAGATCCAAGGCCATGGGCTCCAGACCCATGATCATTTCACTCCACAGCCCTGCATTGTTGTGGGGTCATCTTATGAACTGGTCATGCTTCCTAACATCGTGAACATTTTAAAGGCCCATTACATTTGGCTTCAGGTATTTGTCTCCAGTTAAGTCACTCACTCTTGTACCCACACAAAATGTGTTCTACCCCAACCTGTTGGTACCCAGGAGTCAGTTATCTGCAAGGGCAGCTTTCTGGCTGCAGCTTGTGGCCACATGACCCTCTCCCAACTTTCCTCTTCTGCTTCTGCAGGCCAAGTAAGGAGGCCAAGCTCATTGTCGGCGGTGTGGGCACGCTTCATGGACTCCAGACAGACATAAATTTGGCTATGTCCCATTTTCTTTTCTTTTCCTGCGACTCCCCTTTTATTGGCAGAAGTTGATTGTATCAACTAGGTAATGAAAATAAAGATCAGGTCTTCCTACTGGCATCATAAAAACATTTTAAAAATCTCAATACAATCAGTCATAAAACCACAGAATTTTGAGTCTCGAAGTTCTCAAAGCCAGCCGCCTGTTCTACCATCACTCAGTGTAAACCCTGAATTGCCAGGTTTGGCCTCCATTCTGAACTCCCACCTCCATTCACTGCACATTCTGCTTCTTGACTTCTTGGCGTCTTGACATCTTCCTGGATTCTGAATTCCTGGTTTATTTTCCTATTTGTGGCCTCTCTTGGCTTCTGGGAACTGAAGTTGAGTTCTATTTCTCTAGCTTGAACGTGCTTCTTCCAACCTCAAATGCGATTCTCAATGGCTATACTACCTACACTCAGCCACCTAATCTTGCCTGGCCACCAGGGTGTTCTATCTTAGTTTAGGAGGCTATGAACTCTGCCACAAGTTGATCCTGGCTCCTAAAGGAGGGCCCAAAATCTTCTGTACCATCAGTGACCCCAAAGGTCACCAGCAGCTGAATTTATCCATCAGTGTAAGTTACTAATTTTCTTTTCCTTTTAGCAAAGCTTAATCTGAAATCCTAATAATGTTAACATGCACTCGGAACAGCTCTGACTCAGAGCTTGAGCAGACATGTGGTTATGGCAATCAAGACCATGGGTGGTAATATTTACCACTTATTTACTGGGCAGCCTGGGGATGGAGACAGAAAACATGACTCTGCAAACTGATGTGAATAAAAAATCACAAGGCAGGGGCTCATGACTTCCAGCCGCTCCACAGGACAAAGAGGCAGCAGTAGCTAAATGTGAGAAATACTGCTTTTAACGCTTTCAAGGTTGGCTCGGCAACAATGAGAACTTTCAGCAGCTCATCCTATGGAGTAGCAAGGGCCTTTGCAACAAGCGATGCATCTGCAAGAAGCCTGTGTGCCCTTGCCCTGCCTTGTTTATTTTTCCTCTTTTCCTTTCCCCTCACTTTGCTTCCTCCCAACTTTGTAGACCTTTGGCCTGCCTGCACCTTCGTGCAAGGACTGGCTGTTACTTACCATGCCCTTTAGTGTCAGATCTGCTAAGGGAGACCGGTTGCCATGGAAGTCTGGCCAAACATGTAAATCAACAGTGAGGAAACCCACAGGCCGAGCCTTCTTAATCAGATCCAGGTGACTGTTCAAATATGCATATACACTTTGGCATCTGGAAGAGACGTTGATTTTGTTTTCAAAAGGGGGGGTAGGGTCGGGAGGCAAACTCTTCGGCAGAAAGAAACGATCTGTACTTCCCTATCAGATCCAGAAACAAAGCAGAGTCCCCAACCTTCAGCAAAGAAACTACCCAAACCCCCAGAAACCAGCATTCTGTACTCTCAGATCATGAAGTGTCATCACCAAGAACAGGCAGCATGTCCTGGTGCAAAGCGGAAAGGCTTGGAATCGGAAGACCAGGGCCAGGAGGGGCTTTACCCTTAGTAGGTGTGTGACCATGAGAAAGTTACTCAAACTTACTGAACCACTTTCTTCGCATCTGTAAAAACAGATATTATAATCCCTGTCCAACTTACCTCATGGTTATTGTCAAGATCAAAGGAGGCTATGCATGTGAAGATACGGTATTTTGTAAACGGGACAATAGTGGACATATGTAAAGGATTTTTTAAAAATCTGTATCGCTAATTGTAACAATAATGATGGGGTGACGAGTATAAACCTAAGTTCTTGGACTCAGCATAGGAGCTGGGCCACAGGAAGTGACAGCACAGAGGAATGCAGTTAGATCAGGAATTAGGAGACTTGATTTCCTACCCAAAGGCACCAAATGGCGTCACGTTTGTTCTTGCTCCTTTCTAAGGCTCAGTCTCTTTGGATGCAGGATGAGGGAGTCACACTACCTCTCAGTCTCCACATGTCTGGGGGAGAGGCAGACAGAGGTGAGGAGACTGAGAGCTACGGTAGTCCTGGCCCTGGCCCTCTGGTAGATCCGGGCTCAGATCGGTAGCTGGGTGACATGGGCCAGTAACTCGCCCTCTGTGAACTTCAGTTATCCCATGTAAAATGGGTATCATAATACCTATTTCACGGAGCTGAATCTTACTGCAAGGCACAAAGGTTAAATTTGGTCGCCCTTCCCCTCTTTAAATGTGCTTCATTCTCAAAGTCTTGTACCAACGATTCTAGAGGAAAGTGGGTTTATCAGAGGGTGGCATCCATGCCTCTTGTCACTGGTGACCTTGGAAAGATCTCACGGCTTGAACAATGGCAGGAAGAAAAGCATAGGAAATCAATGTCCAAGGGAGGGTAATATCTAAGGAACTCAAGATGACAGTATTTGAATTTCAAAAATGCTTTAGGAGTGTCGCTCAGAGATTTCTAATTCCAGTTTTGTGACACTGTGAATGTTCCCATGGAGCCCATGAAGTTCCCAAAAGTTTTCTAAACTAACATTAAAGGAAGAGACAAACAACTAGAGCAGTGGTTTTCAAACCCTTTTGTTAAATAAAAATTTTTCTTAATTTTTTTTAATGTTTATTTGTTCTTGAGAGAGAGGCAGAACGCAAGTGGGGGAGGGGCAGAGAGAGAGGGAGACACAGAATTCGAAGCAGGCTCGAGTCTCTGAGCCATGAGCACAGAGCCTGACGCAGCGCTCGAACCCACGAATTGTGAGATCATGACGTGAGCTGAAGTTGGACGCTTAACCGACTGAGCCACCCAGGTGCCCTTGGTTAAATAAAAATTTTATGTGGAACTCCAATATAGGAAGGATAGAAAACCAAAACTGCTCCATGTAAGTGCCAGAGTGAGGGAGTATGTCTGTGTGCACGTGTGCAAGCCTATGCAAGATGCTCAAAGAAGTGAAGACAAGTGACCAAGTTCAAATTTAAACAAAACCTTCTCTGAGGGATTCTGAAGCCATATCTGTAACCCAGATCGGAAAAGACTTGTCAAAGTCCACATTCGAACTCTGCTTTAGCATGATTCTCTGACAGTGTTAGGAGAGGATCCTGGAGGCCTCCCTGGAGGGTAGGGCCGGAGCCATATACCTGGGTAGAATACGATCACATCCTGGTTTTCTATTTCCCAACTCTCTCTGCTCACGGTCCAAAAGGAACATTGACCACAAAAGCCACAGGAACGTCCATCCGAGCCAGAATCCAGAGTCTGCAATGATTCTAGCAACATCCGACTTCAGAATACCATCACTGCACTTAAAGCGAAGGGCTTTTTTTTTTTTTTTTTTTTTTTTAAAGCAGACATCTATAAATCTTTTCATTTGCCTCTCAAGGAATCTCAGGGCAGGGCATTTGGTTTCAGACATCTGGGTCAATAAGAACCTATAGGCCTAATTACTATTGATTTGTCATTGTCTCATTTACCGTGGGTCTTTGCAAACAGTGAGATTCGTTTAGCCTCTTACATATATGGTCACTCATGCACTAATGAGATCCCTGGGGGATGGGCCATATGCTTACCCCTTTGACTCCTAACCTCCTCACAGCTGTATGTTTATTCTTTGAATGCGGCCATTCTCCTGCACGTTTTTCCAATTATACCTTACCATGTGTGCTATCTGAGTATATCATTCAAAATGAAATGCACTTGGAAAACATTATAATAACAAATGCACATCATTATTCACATAATTTTAACCTTACATGATGCCTTTTTTGGTTCTGACTTTGTTTCATTTTGTATTTTTTTTTTTTATTTTTTATGTTTTTATTTTTTACCAATTCCTTCTCAAATGGCGGTCTGACCTCTCCCAGCTCGGGAATCACACATCAACTGTTTCAAGTGTGTGCTTCTCCTTCCCTCTCACAACCCCCAGGCTCACGTATCTTCGGTCAGAGGGAGAAATTCCTGCTGCCCCGGTCCCACTGCATATGTTGAAGAAAACACAGTTGCAACCTTCACACAGCATATTCACTGTGTAGCAGCTGGGTGGTCAGGTATACAAATTCCCTAAGCTTCATTAACTTTTCTATATTCAGGACTAATTCTTTTCCCTTACAGGCTGCTGTGAAGATTCAATATAGAGCCTCAGCACTGTACAATGAGAGGTAATGAATAAATAGTTCCCCCTCCCTTCCCCTCGTAGGAAATTCATTTCTAGCTTTGAAACATCCAAGAGTCAGGGAAGACTGTTCACAGACTTTATTATTTATAACCTTAGATGAGGATAGCACCCCTGGAATCTCTACTCTCTCCTCCCTCTCTATAAATCAGTTAATTCTTTGGATTCTTGGGCTGCCCAGAAGTGTAGTGACCATAATTTCAAAGCAAAAATCATAATACATGGTCTAGAAGAAGACATGTATGTCCTTTCTAGGAGTTGAGGAAGTCTGTCTGTCTTTAGTTCCTCACCTCTTGACCCGCTGCAATACGTAGTCTACTGAAACTGGTCCCACAGTGAGGAACGATAGCCTTTGCTTCCAACTCCAATGGACCATCTCCTGCCTTTATCTTACTTGAATTCTCTTTCATTCTGTACCATTTGACCACTTCTTACTCATTGGTTCTCTTTCTCTTGATTCCAGACACTATACTCCTTTGGTTTTCGTACCTCCTCTCCAGCTGGTTCTCTTTCGTTACTTGTCCCTTAAATATCTTAAGTCTCCCAGAGACTTGTCCCTCTTTCCATACCCTTGGATGATCCCATCTTCCTCTCGTGGCTCCAGGTACCATCTAGGGCTGAGGACTTTCAAATATATGCTCGTGTCTCCTGCTCATTTCTTTCCTGAGTTCCAGGTCAGATAGCCAACAACCCAACCAATGGTTCCTCTTGGAAGTCCATTCTTGAAATCTTGCCCACTCCCAACTAGGTTTCCTACACTCCTTCCTTCCTTGGTGATCCTTCTAAAATGCAACCTGGGGTGTGGGGAGGGGGGTGTCTGGGTGAAATCAAGTCCCACTCTTGATTTCAGCTCAGGTCATGATCTCGTAGTTGGGGGATTGAGCCTCCAGGTCAGGCTCTGTGCTAACAGGCCTGTGCCTGCCTGGGATTCTCTCTCTCCCTCTCTCTTTCTCTCTGCCCCTTGTCTGCTTGTGCACACTCTCTCACTCTCTCATTTTCTCAAAATGAATAAGTAAACTTTAAAATTCAACTGTGATCATGACTCACACCCCTCCCTAGAATCCTTCAGGGGCTGCTCTCCATTATCCTCAAGATAAAGCACAAACTTTCTTGTCTGGCATAAGATGTTATTCATTGTCTAGCTCTCCCTACATGGCACTGTGTTACATACATGTCTTCCAACGCAGAATACCAGAACTGGAATTTCTGGGTTGTTTACAACTCTATGTTTCACTGTACCACTGGTTTGCCAAAGGGCGGATCTCTGGAGTCATATGGACACGATGTTCCAGGCACTCTGGTCTACACCTCAGAATGGAGTGGGGAAGAGGAAAAATATCTTGGGACACCACCCCCCTTCCATGTGCCAGGCACTGTGCTGAGCAACAGTAACCACCGAGAGGGAGAAAATGGAGAACTTATTTCCTAAGTCAGCACAGTCCTCAGTCTTTCTGAGGGGACCCCAATGCCCCGAGTACTTTCTAATCCTTGCATGCAAAACAGAAGCCAAAGAAAGGCATTAAGATATGTAGCTAATTTTTGTTTAAGAAACATTTCTCATTCAAGAGCCATCAAGAATTTAGTGATTATCCTGGCACATCCTAGGGGATGAAAGGTGTTAATATCATCACCCTCGTTCCATGACTGTCCTAGCTCAGGGGAGCCCAAGTAAATACTTGCTGACAGACTGATGGCCCCAGTTGTCAGAATGAGGGGCCGAGACTCAAGGAGCCATAAAGGCCAAGGAAGCAATCTGAGAACACCAGAGGAGAATGGAAAGTGAGAATAATCTTTAGAAGTGGAGTCGAAGAGGTCCCTTTAATCCTCATTTCCTCATCAGAAATCATATGACTTCACCCATATGAGGACTTTAAGACACAAAACAGTTGAACATAAGGGAAGGGAAACAAAAGTAATATAAAAACAGGGAGGGGGACAAAGCATAAGAGACTCATAAATATGGAGAACAAACACAGGGTTACTGGAGAGAGGGTGGGAGGGGGGATGGGCTAAATGGGTAAGGGGCAAAAATCTACTCCTGAAATCATTGTTGCACTATATGCTAACTAATTTGGATCAAAGTAAAAAAAAAAAAAGAAAAAGAAAAAAAAGAAATAAAGTTTATTGATTAAAAAAAGAATTCAATGAAATTATACATGTATATGTATGTATGTATATGTATGTATATGTATATGTATATACACATACATACATACATATATATGTATAATTTCATTGTACATACATACATATATATGTATATGCATATACATACATATACATACATACATATACATATATATATAGCTATCAGAAAGAGCAGTGTCAGGAACACTGCAAGTTCTCAATAAATGTTCTTGTCTTTTCTTTTTCCTTTCCCTGCTCCAGTGGAACATACACAGCCTTTAATGAGGAGCTTTAAATGCACCTGAGATTTGGCCCATGGGGTTAGAAAGTGATCCTCAGTGGGATGACGGGAATCACAGAGGCAAAAAGAAAAAAAAAAAAAAGGTCTGAGAAATAAATCAGATTGAGAAACACTGACTGTCCCTACAGAAATGGCAGAAAAATCCAAGAGAGTGGGAGAAAAGAAAGGTTGGGAGAGAAAACGTGGCTTGGGAAAACTTCATTCCGGTAATCTCAAGGGGCCCGAAACCAGGAGAGCACAAGAAATGATCACTGCTTGCAGTGACCTCTGTAAAAGTAACTCACAACAGGCTGGGCGTCTGATTACAGTCGTCCCCTTTTGGTAGACTGAGAGCTTGCTGACATTAGGGGCCCTCTGTTCTACTCTGTTCCTCTCTCCCCACCAAAAGGGTCTTGTGTCCTCTCCACAGAGCAGCCAAAGTAATCCTTCTAAGGGAAATCTGATGGTGGCTTTCTCCTCCGGCTCAGAAATGAAAACCTTGAATAAAAGCCAGGGTCTTCATGGTTACCTTCAATGACTTCCATGGTTTGGCCTTGGCTAACTTTCAAGCCCTTACCTGTTCCCAACTCCCTCCCCATCTGGTCCAGCCACAAGGGCCTTTATAGTCTCTTGGAGCCCCCCAAGCAGGCTGCTGCCTCAAGGCCTGGGGCTTTGCTGTTCCTCAGGTATTTTGGTATGGCTTGGGGAGCTCCAAAAACAGAAGACCCCTGTCTCAGAGCTAAGCCATCGGCAAATCTTACTTGAAACTGCAGAAACAAGTACTGATAAACAGACTTCGTTATTTTATATACTCTTGGGTTGCCACGTAACCCAGTGAGTCATGGTTTGTTTCCACTTTTTATTCAGAGTCCCGCACAAGTGTCACCCCATCAAAGATGGCTTCCTCACCTGAAAAAGTTCCCATCCATCACCTCAACACCCCTCGTCCTGTCTCTTTACTCATCTCTGTTTTTGTTTAAGTTTATTTTTGAGAGAGAGAGAGCACAAGCAGGGGACAGACAGAGAGAGGGGGAGACACAGAATCCGAAGCAGGCTCCAGGCTCTGAGCTGTCAGCACAGAGCCTGACACGGGGCTTGAACTCACAAACCGTGAGATCATGAGCTGAGATGAAATCTGACACTTAACCGAATGAGCCCCCCCACGTGCCCCTCATCTGTTTTTCTTTAGAAAGTTTATCAACTCCTGGTGTGCAAATGTGTGCTCTTTACCTACACACACACAATTTGTATGTATCTACTGTGTATATATAATTTCCATGAAAATAGGGACTTTTTTTTAACTTTGTTCACTATTATAAATGCTCATAAGACACTCATTACTCATCACCTTTGTTCTGCTGCCAACCTTGAATCTAGCGCTTGTGGTTTGTGCCAACACCTCCCCACCAAATTCTGCTATCACCAGAACCTCCTTCTGAGACAGTGGGAGTTAAGGTTCTATAAGAGAATTAAGACGATAAAGGACAGTTTAGGGGAAAAGAGCCAAAGTTATGATCAGTGTAAGGCAGTCTCTGTCTAAGGAGTGAAAGTTTGGCCTCACAGAGAGAGAGAGAGAGACTCTGGTTGCCAATTACACGCACGAGCACATCTAGTTATTTTTTACTTAATTTATAAGCTCACAAAACATCACTCTTCAGGGATGGGTCTGAGAAGATTATGGCAAATCAAGAGTATGAAATACTAAATCTGTTTATCAGCACTTGTTCTTGCAGTTTCAAATAGGATTTGCTGATGCTAAGCTCTAAGGCAGGAGTAACCTGCACTCTGCTTTCAGAGAGCCTCAAGCTGCACCAAAAGAGACCTATAGTCTCTGATTCCCAGGGATTTGCTGTCCTTTCCAAACAGCCAAATTCACTTCAGTAAAGTCATGCCTATTTCGTCCTAAGACCTCTGTAGTCTTGGGATATTCTATTCATAGATCTGTAAGACAGAGATGCACTTTCTTTTACAAAACAATAGAAGCAACGTGAGAGGAAAGAGAACCGACATTTATTGAATACCTGCTAAATATACGAGCTGGATGTAAAATTTAAGAAAGAAATGAAGCCAAGAGTATATATAGATGGGAGCATCATGGAAGAATGACAAAGAGAGAAGGAAAAGGGTCCAGAACCCTAGCTGTAAAGAACTTTGATGTGATAGTCTTGAACTTGAAAAGGATACTAAAAGGACAAGCCAGAGATATAGGAAGAAAACTGGGAGAAGTTAACATTCCAGAAAGAAAGCCAAGGAAAGAGAGTGTTATAAAGCAGAGGAAGGTGCGATCATTGATGCCACATCCTGCTGAGACCCCAAGGATGGGGACTGGAATGCACCCTATAGACTCAGCAACAGAGGTCACTAGGGACCTTAACCTTAACAATTTCAGGGGTCAATGGGTACAGAATTCAAATTGAAGTGGGCAAGGGATGAGTATACAAAGTGAGGAAATAGTGACCAAGGATGGAGGCAATGCTTTGGAGAAGCTTAGCTCTAAAAGGGGAGAAATACAGGGAGGTAGTAGGAAGATGGGGTAAAGTCGACTAGTATGTGGAAAGAGTTGGGATTTAAATCCAGTTGACTCCAGTTCTGAATTCTATGAGTTGCTGCTTCTGCACCACCCTGTGCTGTTGTTTCTCTGAGTCTGCACACTAATCCATAAATCTCTCTCTCTTCTTCTCTATAAAAACTATTCACATGAGGCTCATCCACAGAGTAGAGCTGTGGAAATTTTGAATATTGCATTCCAAAATCTACCTATCCCTTAGGTTTGTATTGGGCTTTAAGATCTTCAGAGACTGGCATTTCCACAATCTATTTTCATCCACATACCATCTGTAAAATGAGGTAAGCAAGGAAGTATTATTGTGGTTTTATGGGTGAGGAAACTGAGTCACTGAGACAATTATGGCAGAAATGGCACAAGAATCCAGACCTCCAGTTCTCAGCCCAGCATTCTGGCTACTTTACCACACTTTCCGCAAGAAGGTCAGCAGGTTATGGATGACTGCTCTGCTGCTTAACCCTAGAACCACCACCACCAAAACATCCTCCACTTTTATAACCATTAGTAATAGTGGCAGAAAGAGCTGTTGTCATAATTGTCACAGTAGAGTTTACAAAGCCTAGCCAAATACATTACCTCATTAAAATCAAAACAAATTCTCAGAGGCGCCCAGGGCTGGTTCTTGCAGAGTGACTACCCCATGTTCTGACGGGGAAACAAATTCATATGATGATGCATGTTGGGAGCTGGGGTTTGAATCCAAATCTCTGAACTCCAAATCCAGTGTTCTTGTCTTTGGGTTTGTGGTTTATGAATGCTGGATTCCTTCAAGAATCTGATGAAAGTGATGGCCTCTCTTCAGAGAATTATACCCGTAAGAATACAATCAACAAAACTCTGCACACAAATTAAGGGGTTCGCTCATGATCCGAAGGTAGGAACCCTTGCTCTAGGTTACATGGTCTCTAAGCCAAATAAAGTGTGAGTTGATGAAGTTACATGGTGTGGTCCCTCTCAGTGGTAAGAGGGTCATAACCAGGGATTGCTAGAAGGGAAAGCTTCTGAAGCTTTCCTCAAACTCCCTTGCAGGACCATTCCTTATCTACACCCTGACAATAGACTGCTTTTTTTTTTTAAGTTTATTTATTATTTGAGAGAGAGATAAAGAGTGTGCAAGCAGGAGAAAGATAGAGAGGGAGAACGAGGATCCAAAGTGGGGCTCTGTGTTGACAGCAGAGAGCCTGACGTGGGGCTCAAACTCACGAACCACAAGATTATGACCTGAGCGGAAGTTGGGTGCTCAACCGACTGAGCCACACAGGTGCCCCCAGACAGCTTACGTTCTAGTATAGTATGCATCTCATTCTGCTCTGTGTAGGTGCCTCCCCTATTAGAATGTAAGCCCCTTGGTGGGGTGGAAATGTCTAATATAAGTAATGACACCCATAACGACAACTTCTATCAATCACTACTACTTTAATTCCCTGAAAACTTAGAACAGCTTGACCCTTGTCACCATATGCTACCCACTATTCAAACAGGCTCCGGAGTCTATGGTATTAACCTCTACCTTAGACTGTCTCTCATTTTCCATGTACTTGCTACATGGGGTTTTTCTGTTAATATTATAGCATACCTTACTTTTCTAAAAAGGCCCAACAGCACTCCTGTCTTAATCAGTTAAAAAAAAATAATAAATGGATTTCATTTTGAAGTAACTTTAGACTTACAGAAAAGTTACAAAAATAGTACACAGATTTTCCTATACTCATCACCTAAGAAATTAACATAAGTACATTATTATTTTTTTTTGAGTTTATTTATTTATTTTGAGAGGGTGGGGAGGGACAGAGAGAATGGGAGAGAGAATCCCAAGCAGGCTCCACACTGGCAGCACAGAGCTTGATGTGGGGCTCGAACTCACGAACCATGAGAGAGGTGTTGTCTGCCAGATCTCTCCACTGTGAAGTTACCCTTTTCCTTTGCTATTAATGAGTGAGATACTTTGGGACTATGCATGTATCCTGCTTTGCATCATACTTTCACTCACTAATTTCAGCATCCATTGGTGATTCTTGCTTGCAACAAGTGCTGTTTGCCTAACGATGATCTTTTAGTTCCATTATTCCCTCCACATTTATTTTTTATTTTGAGAGAAAATATCTATCTATTTTGAGAGAAAGAGAGAATGAGGAGGGGAGGGGCAGAGAGAGAGGAAGAGAGGAAGAGACAGAATCCCAAGCCGACTCCACACTATCAGCACTAGAGCCTGATACGGGGCTTGAACACACAATCCATGAGATCATGACCTGTGCCAAAACTAAGGGTCGGATGCTTAACTGACTGAACCACACAGGCACCTCTCCTCCACATTTATTAATTTCAAGTACATGGTCCTTGCAGTGCAAAGGGAAATCTGCCTTTTCTTCCCCACTTATTTCTTCAATAAGTTTGGCCTCAAGGAGTCACTTTATACTATCATTACTAATTCAGTTGATCAAATTGTCCCCAAAGACCACTGAGAGATTTTTAGTGCTGGCTCCTATGCCCTTCGACAATTCTTCTTTGAGTAGTTCCTTACTTTCTGGCATCACAAAACGTTCATGTGTATATGTCCCCCGCCCTCTCTTTGGAATCGGCCATGTTTCTAAAACCTACTTTTCGGTAGAGAACACTATTTAAAAACCAGCATCTGGTGCTAGCCATGCAAACTGCTCCTAGGGGTCATTGTTTCTAGGCCACCTCAGCAGAGAACACAGGGAATATATGTATGTGTACTCACACATGAACATATATACTGGATTTATTTCTCTCTATAGCTATAGCTCTATCTGTACATAGCTACACCTACACACATACATACAAATCACAATTTGATCCTAATATCTCCAATTTCCACCCACTACCATAGGGTTCATTGTAACCTTCCCTTTCCCTATTTAAGAGAAGCCTGGCTCCCATTATCCATAATATATTTATTTATTTGCTCAGTTGTGGTATACACATGACAGATTTTCAGAAGAGCTCATCCAGACATTTATGAAAAACAAATTTAGGAATTAGACTATAATACTCAAGTATAGTTATTTTATCTTTAACCATACATTATACTATCAAAACATTTTTTCCCAAAATTACTTAAGTTAGTTCTTTTCTTTCCCAAACCCTTCTTAGTGCGGTTATGTTATTCATTATTAATACAATACGTTTCGTTTTTGCTAACTGTATTTTATTTTGCCTATTGTCACCACATATGTATATTCTCATAACTATCTATCTACCTACCTTACCTAACCTACCTACCTAACCAACCTTGCTCCCTCCCTCCCTCCCTTCTATTTTCAGGGATACAAGAAGCATCACCATGGTTCTAAGAATTAGGGTATATCGAAAAACATACTCAAAGAAGTACCATTTCCACCTATGACCCTGTTCACACTGCCCCATATTTCTACTGCATGCCTACCCACCACCTCTAGGTAACCAGTCTCGCCACTTTCTGATTTAACTTCCCTGCATTTCTCTTGCACAAGTAAGTACACATATAGTTTCTTATAGTCATCTTCCTTCTACATAAAAAGAAGGGAACTGTAAACACTTCTTTGCTTTCTTCACTTAACAACATTTCCTGAAAATCATTTTGTAGCAGTTAATATCCTCAGTTTTACAGATGAAGAGAAAGGCTTAAAGAGACTGGATAACTTGCCCAAGGTCACACACCAAGTAAGGAGTAAAGCTGGATTTGAACTTGAACCCAAGAAGTTCTGATCCCCAAATCCATGTTCCTTCTACTACATTAGAGTCTCTCAGCCAGGGTTCCTGGCATATTCTTTGGGGATCTCTGGTTTCTTTGAATTCTCTTAGATCATTTTGAAAATTAATGCATGTACGTCCTGGATCATCTTATAACCAAACACTGCCAGGCATCTTCACTGCCCATAGGAACTGAAAATCACACATCTGCCTAAAGGGACTGAATGCCTTCAGTGCAGGAATGCACAGGAGCTTACAAAAGGGAACAGGGACAGCAGTTACCTGGCTGTGGCCTTGGCTTGTAGTTCAGGGAAGGCAGCATGGCCCCGCACCATGTGGTCTATCTGAAAAACAAGAGAGATGGGTCAGTTTTACAGTTTCTCGGATTTCTGTTTAAGCCAGAAAGGGATATATTAAAATGTCTGTTTCTTTCCATTCTTTGTCCATAGAGGATCTATGCTAAAATGCTAACTCAACTTCAGTGTCATAGCTATTTCAGAAATTGAGCTTGGCTTAACCTACTATCAGCCTTTTGATCCACAAAACAAAGCAGTCTAAAGAAAAAAGTAGCAGGAAATGAAACTCTCAGGCTAAAGTGGCAGCAACAGATAGTATTGGGTCCCAAAAGGAGGGGTGATGACAGGAATGAGAAGGCAGTAACTCCAGGTATGGGGCAAAGGGCCTGGGTGTTGAAGCACCAATCTCCGGATCACACCATTTCCACCTCCCCATTCAAGCTGTTAGCCCAGGCAAGGTCAGGCCTTGAATTACTCACTGTGTCTTACCAAACGTGGGGGGGAGTGAAAGAGACAGTGGAGGAAGGAATACTAACTAGTTCAAACAACAACAACCACAAAGGGTTGCCTTAGAGCTGTCAAGAGGACCCCTCCTGGGGAAGTGCCCTGCAGTGTGGAGCCGCCGCAGGCACTACCCTAAATGACGAAACGGAAGAATTCTCCTCAAAAGAAACTCCAGGAAGTAGTGACAGCTAACAAATTGATCAAAAACGATTTAAGCAATACAAAGGAACAAGAATTTAGAATAACAGTCATAAAATTAATCACTGGGCTTGAAAAAAGCATAGAGGACATCAGAGAATCTATTGCTACAGAGATCAAGGGACTAAGAAATAGTCAAGAAGAGCTAAAAATGCTATAAATGAGGTGCAAACTAAAATGGAGGTGGCCATAGCATGGACTGAAGAGGCAGAGGAGAGAATAGGTGAATTAGAAGATAAAATTATGGAAAAAGAGGAAGCTGAGAAAAAGGGAGATAAAAAAATCCAGGAGTATGAGGGAAGAATTAGAAAACTAAGTGATGCAATCAAATGGAACAATATCTGAATCATAGGAATTCCAGAAGAAGAAGAAGAGAGAAAGGGGCTGAAGGTATACTTGAACAAATCATAGCTGAGAACTTCCCTGATCTGGGGAAGGAAAAAGGCATTGAAATCCAAGAGGCACAGAGAACTCCCTTCAGACGTAACTTGAATCGATCTTCTGCATGACATATCATAGTGAAACTGGCAAAATACAGGGATAAAGAGAAAATTCTGAAAGCAGCTAAGGATAAACAGGCTCTAACTTATAAAGGGAGACTCATAAGAGTAGTGGGAGACCTACCTACTGAAACTTGGCAGGCCAGAAAGGAATGGCAAGAAATCTTCAAGGTGATGAACAAAAAAAAAAATATGCAGCCAAAAATCCTTTATCCAGCAAGTCTGTCATTCAGAATAGAAGGAGAGATAAAGGTCTTCCCAAACAAAAACTGAAGGAATTCATCACCACTAAACCAGCCCTACTAGAGATCCTAAGAGGGATTCTGTGAGTGAAACGTTGCAAGGATCACAAAGGACCAGAGACATCACTACAAGCATGTAACCTACAGACAACACTGAATGTAAATGGACTAAATGCTCCAACCAAAAGACACAGGGTATCAGAATGGATAAAAAAACAAGACCCATCTATTTGCTGTATACAAGAGATACATTTTACATCTAAGGACACCTTCAGATTGAAAGTGAGGGTTAGGAGAACTATCTATCATGCTACTGGAAGTCAAAAGAAAGCTGGAGTAGACATGCTTATATCAGACAAACTAGACTTTAAATTAAAGGCTGTAACAAGAGATGAAGAAGGGCATTATATAATAATTACAGGGTCTATCCATCAGGAAGAGCTAACAATTATAAATGTCTATGTGCCAAATATGGGAGCCCCCAAATATATAAACCAATTAATTGCAAACATAAGCAACCTTATTGATAAGAATGTGGTAATTGCAGGGGACTTTAATACCCCACTTACAACAATGGATAGATCATCTAGACACACGGTCAATAAAGAAACAAGGGCCCTGAATGATACATTGGATCAGATGGACTTGACAGATATATTTAGAACTCCGTATCCCAAAGCAACAGAATATACTTTCTTCTCAAGTGCACATGGAACATTCTCTAAGACAGATCACATACTGGGTCACAAAACAGCCCTTCATAAGTATACAAGAATTGAGATCATACCATGCACACTTTCAGACCACAATGCTATGAAGTTTGAAATCAACCACAGGAAAAAGTCTGGAAAACCTCCAAAAGCATGGAGGTTAAAGAACACCCTACTAAAGAATGAGTGGGTCAACCAGGCAATTAGAGAAGAAATTATGAAATATATGGAAACAAACGAAAATGAAAATACAACAATCTAAACGCTTTGGGATGCAGCGAAGGCAGTCCTGAGACGAAAATACACTGCAATCCAGGCCTATCTCAAGAAACAAGAAAAATCCCAAATACAAACTCTAACAGCACACCTAAAGAAAATAAAAGCAGAATGGCAAAGACACCCCAAACCCAGCAGAAGAAGAGAAATAATAAAGATCAGAGCAGAAATAAACAACATAGAATCTAAAAAAACTGTAGAGCAGATCAATGAAACCAAGAGTTGGTTTTATGAAAAAATAAACAAAATTGATAAACCACTAGCCAGGCTTCTCAAAAAGAAAGGGACATGACCCAAATACATAAAATCATGAGTGAAAATGGAATTATTACAACCAAATCCCTCAGAAATACAAGCAATTATCAGGAAATACTATGAAAAATTATGTGCCAACAAACTGGACAACCTGGAAGAAATGGAAAAATTCCTAAGCACCCACACACTTTCAAAACTCAAACAGGAAGAAATAGAAAACTTTAACAGACCCATAACCAGCGAAGAAATTTAATCAGTTATCAAAAATCTCCCAACAAATAAGAGTCCAGGACCAGATGGCTTCCCAGGGGAATTCTACCAGACATTTAAAGCAGAGATAATACCTATCCTTCTCAAGCTGTTCCAAAAAATAGAAAGGGAAGGAAAACTTCCAGACTCATCCTATGAAGCCAGCATTACTTTGATTCCTAAACCAGACAGAGACCCAGCAAAAAAGGAGAACTACAGGCCAATATCCCTGATGAATATGGATGAAAAATTCTCAATAAGATACTAGCAAATCAAATTCAACAGCATATAAAAAGAATTATTCACCATGATCAAGTGGGATTCATTCCTGGGCTGCAGGGCTGGTTCAGCATTCGCAAATCAATGTGAAACATCACATTAATAAAAGAAAAGATAAGAACCATATGATCCTGTCAATAGATGCAGAAAAAGCATCTGACAAAATTCAGCATCCTTTCTTAATAAAAACCCTTGAGAAAGTCAGGATAGAAGGAAAATACTTAAACATCATAAAAGCCATTTATGAAAATCCCACAGCTAATATCCTCAATGGGGAAAAACTGAGAGCTTTCCCCCTGAGATCAGGAACATGACAGGGATGTCCACTCTCACCGCTGTTGTTTAACATAGTGTTGGAAGTTCTAGCGTCAGCAATGAGACAAAAAAAGAAATCAAAGGCATCAAAACTGGCAAAGATGAAGTCAAGCTTTCACTTTTTGCAGATGACATGATATTATACATGGAAAACCCGATAGACTCCACCAAAAGTCTGCTAGAACTGATACATGAATTCAGCAAAGTCGCAGGATACAAAATCAGCATACAGAAATCAGTTGCATTCTTATACACTAATAATGAAGCAACAGAAAGACAAATAAAGAAACGAATCCCATTCACAATTGCACCAAGAATCATAAAATACCTAGGGATAAATCTAACCAAAGATGTAAAAGATCTGTATGCTGAAAACTATAGAAAGCTTATGAAGGAAATTGAAGAAGATACAAAGAAATGGAAACACATTCCGTGCTCATGGAT
The DNA here is from genome assembly GCF_022079265.1 of Lynx rufus. Lineage (NCBI taxonomy): Eukaryota > Metazoa > Chordata > Mammalia > Carnivora > Felidae > Lynx > Lynx rufus. The sequence goes on from NW_025814834.1 coordinate 173,997,461, forward strand.
TGGAAGAATAAATATTGGTAAAATGTCAATACTACCCAAAGCTATTTACACATTCAATGCAATCCTAATCAAAATTGCACCAGCATTCTTCTCCAAGCTAGAACAAGTAATCCTAAAATTCGTATGGAACCACAAAAGGCCCCAAATAGCCAAAGTAATTTTGAAGAAGACCAAAGTGGGAGGCATCACAATCCCAGACTTTAGCCTCTACTACAAAGCTGTAATCATCAAGACAGCATGGTGTTGGCAGAAAAACAGACACATAGACCAATGGAATAGAATAGAGACTCCAAAATTGGACCCACAAAAGTATGGCCAACTCATCTTTGACAAAGCAGGAAAGAATATCCAATGGAAAAAAGACAGTCTCTTTAACAAATGGTGTTGGGAGAACTGGGCAGCAATATGCAGAAGGATGAAACTAGACCACTTTCTTACACCATTCACAAAAATAAACTCAAAATGGATAAAGGATCTGAATGTGAGACAGGAAACCATCAAAACCCTAGAGGAGAAAGCAGGAAAAAACCTCTCTGACCTCAGCCGCAGCAATTTCTTACTTGACACATCTCCAAAGACAAGGGAATTAAAAGCAAAAATGAACTATTGGGACCTTATGAAGATAAAAACCTTCTGCACTACAAAGGAAACAATCAACAAAACTAAAAGGCAACCAATGGAATGGGAAAAGATATTTGCAAATGACAGATCAGACAAAGGGTAGTACCCAATATCTATAAAGAACTCACCAAACTCCACACCTGAAAAACAAATAATCCAGTGAAGAAATGGGCAGAAAACATGAATAGACACTTCTCTAAAGAAGACATCCAGATGGCCAACAGGCACATGAAAAGATGCTCAACATCGCTCCTCATCAGGGAAACACAAATCAAACCCACACTCAGATATCACCTCACGCCAGTCAGAGTGGCTAAAATGAACAAATCAGGAGACTATAGATGCTGGAGAGGATGTGGAGAAATGGGAACCCTCTTGCATTGTTGGTGGGAATGCAAACTGGTGTAGCCGCTCTGGAAAACAGTGTGGAGGTTTCTCAAAAAATTAAAAATAGATCTACCCTATGATCCAGCAATAGCACTGTTAGGAATTTACCCAAGGGATACAGGAGCGCTGATGTATAGGGGCACTTGTACCCCAATGTGTATAGCAGCACTTTCAACAATAGCCAAATTATGGAAAGAGCCTAAATGTCCATCAACTGATGAATGGATAAAGAAATTGTGGTTTATATACACAATGGAATACTACTTGGCAATGAGAAAGAATGAAATCTGGCCTTTTGTAGCAACGTGGATAGAACTGGAGAGTGTGATGCTAAGTGAAGTAAGTCATACAGAGAAAGATAGATACCATATATTTTCACTCTTATGTGGACCCTGAGGACTTAACAGAAGACCATGGGGAGGGGAAGGGGGAAAAAAAGTTAGAGAGGAAGACAGCCAAACCATAAGAGACCCTGAAAAACTGAGAATAAACTGAGGGTTGATGGGGGGTGGGAGGGAGGGGAGGGTGGGCGATGGGCATTGAGGAGGGCACCTGTTGGGATGAGCACTGGGTATTGTATGGAAACCAATTTGACAATAAATCTCATAAAAAAAAAAAGAGGACCCCTCCTGATTGAAAAGTTAGCACGTGAAAAAAAAATACAAAAAAGAAAGAAGAGTTATCACATGAGAAACTGGGACATAGCTCACCAAGGATAGAAATGTCTAGGCTCTGTGGACAACTACCTTCTTCTCATTTGAAATCGCGTCTCTCTGATTTTATTCCTTAATCCACTAGGTAGCTCTAAACAAAATAATATATAACGGTATCAGGAAGGGAAATGTTTTCCCATGATGCTACCACCCTGCTTGCTAAAGCACACCCAACACTGTACTTGTGTTCCTGAACCTCATCTGTGTGTCTTCCCAGTGTTCACATGAGTGTCCAGGACTCCAAAACCAATGGGACCAATTTATTTTCATTGAGACTATGAACTAATTGGTTATTTTGGCCTCATGGAGATAGGCTCTCTAAGCATGTTTCCTAACATGTATAAAGGGGAGGAGAATTTTTTCTGGAGCCACGGAGGCCAGGTCTGGGTTCTGGCTCTGATACCACTTAGCTGTGTGACTTTGTGTAAGCCATTTAACTACTCTGAGTCTCAAAAACCTCCTGTGCCCTCCCCCAGCCTCCCTTTAAAACAGGGGTGCTGGATATCGACAGTGTCTACCACAATGTCAACAACAGTGTAAATACCATCCCCTAAAATTTACTGACTCATTTACCATACATCAACACTGAGCTAAGCATTTTACATACATTTTCTCATATATTCCTTACTCTGCTTGCAGGAAAAAGATACTATTCTCTATTATGGAGATGAGAAAACTGGGACCAAGAGAGAGTAAGCAACTTGCCCAAGGTCAGAGGGAGTAAATGACAGATCTAGGTTTCAAACTGAGAAGGTCTTCCTTGTTCTTAACTACTATGCCATAATGTCTACCAAACTTGCAGGTATATGTTGCTGAATTCCATTTATACAGTAATGCAGAAATGCTCAAACTAATATCAAAGCAATTGGTCATTTCAGTGGGAAAAAACTATGCAGGTTTCGAGTGTTAACTTCCTACAGGTTCAGCTTTGGGTTACTGTGACGGGGTGCGTCTGGACCTTAAAGAGTCGCGTCAGTGATGGATAAGTCAAGTCATTACTTGATTTGATGCTAATTTCTATAGGAACACCTTCCGAGTTCAGACAAGGGAGATTTAAATGAGTGTCCAGTGAGAAGCACAGAAACTAGCATGTGTGGTGTGTGCATGAATGTAGTTATTCAGTATTTAATGAATGCCTAATGCATCAGGTACTGGGACTAGGTCCTGGGACTACAGCAGAAAGTAAGAAATACAATACATATAATACATAGTAAAATAAAGAGGTCATTAATTTGGCAATTATTAAATAGGTGGGAGAGGTGAGGCTTCAGCTGAGAGGCTGAGAACAGGCAGCTTGGAGGAGTAGGGAGCCAGGGGCAGGATATGCTGGGAACAAGGCTATGATGACTAGATATGGAGATGCAAAGACATATATGGTTGTGGACAGTAAGGAAACTGGTGAAGTCCCGAGCCTGGCACATCATTGCTGCTCAGGAAATGTTTGTGCAAAGATGTGGGAGGCACGAAGCATAATGGAGGCACATCATATACTCACGCAGTGCCATGTATTCTGGAAACACTACCATATACTTTACATCTGTCTGTACGGGGCACACTTTGGTCACAGGGTGACTGCTAACTTAGAGAATACATGAAGTGGTGAAGATATTGGATGGATGGGGGGGGCAGACGGTAGTTCTTGAAAGTCAGGTAAGCATTTATAGTTTTATTGGATTAGAGACCATGGAATTATTTTGATTTGTGTGCAAAATGATGAGAAGTTAAGGCAAAGCAGTCTGGTAGGGTATGCAGGATGGAGAGATGACCAGACAGGGAGGGCAGGAAATGCAGCCTAGGCTCAGAGGCTGATGGTGAGAACAATGGTTAGAACAAGAGGCAAAAATATTTCCTGTTCTTGTTCCATTGTGGCACTTGTCAAGTTGTTTTAAACAATCACTAGTTTACAGGTCTGTCTTTACCTGACACTCCAAACTCTTTTAAATCAAGAGCCCCATTATTTCCCAATCCCCAGTGCCTACATCAATGCCTGGCATCTTGAATGAATGAATGAGATATATTTGGAGAAAAACAAAACAAATTTAGTGGCTAACCAATTATAGAATATAAGGAAATCAGAGTCAAGAATGACTTTTGGGTCTAAGAAAAGGAAATGTGGCCATGTTAATCATGTCTTTTTATTTTCTGTATTTCTGATGCTTTGATTCTATGACCTTATGGACCCTGGAGAGACTGCCCCTCCCAGGGCTGGCAAGTCCCAGAGAAAGCAAAGGACTCAGCACACCTGAAAGCATACCTTTCATATGCAAACTAACCACTCCAGAACCCACCTTCCCCCACCTCAATGGGCTACTGTTTCCTGCTCTAAGCTATTCAGGGCCAGGAACCAGAAGGCTAGGACAAGCCTGGTGCTTCCCGTGGGTGGCGTGGTCCTGGGGTGGCGTGGAGTGCCCCCTCCTCTTGAGAACTGTGAGCAAGGAACCATCCTTTCCATGGCAATCAACCCCTGATCTGTTGGCCTCATACCTGAATAATAACAAAATCTACATATTAAAACAGTGCCTTAGTAAAAAAAAAAAACATAAGCTTTGGAAACAAGACTTGGGTTCAAATTCATGGTCTATACTTACATTCTGTGCTACCTAGGAAGTTACTTGACCTCTCAGAGCCACATCTCCTACAACTGTAAAATAGGGATAATAAAATGTGCCTTGCAGGGAAAGTAGTGGCCAAGTGCCTGGTATATGGGTGTCTCTCAGTTCACAACATCATCAATAAAAAAGAAGGGGGTATCACCAAAAGAGTAAAAATGGTTGGGAAAACAGAATCTCAAATGGTCAGCTGCACTCCGCCTCTCCATCCATCCCCCCCCCGCCCCCGCCCCCAGCATCTGGTGGTAAAGGCCCACTCTGGTTAGCAAAGAACAAGCCAGTTTTTTCAAATAACTGAGCGCTCATTTCAATAGCCTGGAGTGCCTGATCGTACGGCTGATCTCTCTATTTATGTCCCATTCTCTAATGCATTTAGTCCAGTATAGAACATAGTGTCCTATTAGTGGTTATTTGTTTCTCCGTAAAACAACCAGTTTAACCACAATGACTGCTGTATCTGCCAAGTGGTTGCCTCAGAAATATATAGACAGAGCTCGCCTAACTTTATGACTACTTTCTTATTTCCTCCATCTTCTCAGATTTCAGCTCTGAGAGCAAGCAGAGAAGTCTACAAACTATATGGATAGGTAGGAAGCTTGAGGTGGATGCAGTCAGATCTTCTTCAGGATGGCTTTCTAGATCAAGAGGGAAAAGCTACCTTATGATATATAATGAGGGTTGGGTTTTTAGGTCCTTCCTTACAAAGGTGCCATCTGTATTTGGAACATGGGAGAAACAGAAAGACAACACAACATAGAGATCATAGATGGGTAGTATGAGGGGACATCTGGCTCACATATGTATTTTATTTGTGTTATATAATGTTTAAAAAAATCAGCCAATATTTTTAAATTGGGAGATTCCACTTGAAATCCAGATTCTGGTTTCTCTTGAAGAACTGGCATATGTAAAACACTGGCCACACATATTTCCCCATGGCCAGAGTCAGCTGGAGCTGATCCCTTCAGATAGGACTGTACCCTTCACTATGTAGAAGGCACCACTGGTCTCCACCATTCCCCAACAACAGGCACCATATTGCACCAATTTCCTCATCATGACTGCACTCATGTTTTACTTGTAGGAGAGATCTATTTCTCTATGCCCATCTCTCTATGAAAGGAAGGAACATAAAATGTTCTCTAGAGCACCATGAGTTGAAAGAAAAACTTCTCTGTGGAAGTAAAAAAAAAACAAATTGTTTGCCTTGTCTTTATTCTTTAATGCTGTCTGACTCCTTTAGGCATTTGGGTTTTCAACTCTTGATATGACAGGAAGAACATAAACAGGGACTCCTAAGACCGCAGTCGATTCTGGCTCAGGGAATGACCTTACACAAGACCGTTTCTAATTCTCTCTGCAACATTTAAGAAATTAATATGACAAATAGCCAAGTGTTTGTAAAATTACACGGAGGACCGCATTGCCTGAGATATCAAAACTGCTGGCACAGAGTTCACAGGCAGGACAAACACATGACACAGGTGACTTCTGAATTCCAGAATTTTAGGTTCTATGATCATTTTGCTAGGACATAGCTATCTTCTTGCATGTGGGGTTTTTCTCTATTAAAATCAATTTTATGTATAAGTCTCAAGGCTGTCTTTTACCTTACTTTGCAGATAACAAAATCATTAGGCTCAGAGAAATGTTCACTGCTTGCCACAACTCCTTTTCGCCTTTTGCATTTACCTGAAATGTCACTTTTTTCATCTCGGCTATTCCAACTCTTTCCTTACCTCGCCTTCTTATCTCAAAGCAAAAACATTTTGCCTGATTTTTCCCAGACTTGAAACTCTCATAAAAATCTAATGGAAGAAGAAAGCCCAACCTAGATAACTTCTTTTATGTTGCTGGAAAGAATTGTGGGTTTCAACACTGAACAGTTCTTAAGAACAACAAACATTCCTGAAAGAAAATGTAAACTGTGTTTTTTGGTTTTTTTTTAACTTTAATACTAGCTTTAGATAGAACCGCTTCACTTACAGGTGGTGGACAAATTCTGATTTAATGCAGAGCTACTTTAGTTTCATTCAACATCAAAGTTAATAGCTTTGTGTATTTTTATAGTTTAATTGATTCACTTATCCATGAAACTAATGTGATATATAGCTACCCTGTGCTAGGCATCACTGTAATAATTGAAGATTCAAAGGTAAATTAAAGTCATTGCTCTCACAAAGCTCTGCCTGTCAGTGGAAAATGGGCACACCAATACTCACATATGGCCTCAGAAGATTAGGTTCTTGGTAGATTCTACAAATGTTTATTGAACATTTACTCTGTTCTAATTGTAGTAAGCACAGGGGATTCAGTGGCCACGGAAAGGAAGCTCAACCCTATCATACAAATGCTACCCTAACTTCTGGATGATCTCTGAACTACATTACAGACAGCCTAGCTAAAGCTGAAAAAATTCAGCGGAGATTTCAGTAGGTGCCCATCACAAGAAAGACAAAATTTGAGAGTTTGAGTTCAACCAAATAAACCACCTGTTAAAAACAAGCAAACAAAAAGATACTCTTCAGAGAAATAAGAATAACCCAGCGTCTCTACAATATATCAATCATAATGTTTAAGACATGATCCCAAATTGCTAGACATATGGAGAGAAGGAAAATGTAATCCATACTTATGAGAAAAGCCATTTAATGGACAATGACCCTGAGATGACACAGATACTGGATTTAGAAGGCAAGAATTCAGCAGTTTATTCTAGATCTGTCTCCTGAGGCAAGGGAAACCAAAGCAGAAATAAACCATTAGGACTACATCAAAATACAAAGTTTCTGCACAGGAAAAGAAACAGTCAACAAAACTAAAAGACAGTCTACTGAACAGGAGAAGGTATTTGCAAAGGACATATCTGATAAGGGGTTAGTATCCAAAATATACAAAGAACTCATACAAATAGGTGAAGGGGAATGGGAGTACATTTATCTTGATGAGCACTGGCTAATATGTGTTATTGCTGAATAACTATATTGTACGTCTGAAACTAATAGAACACAGTATTAAGTGCACCGGAATTAAAAGAAAAGAAAAGAAAAGAAAAGAAAAGAAAAGAAAAGAAAAGAAAAGAAAAGAAAAGAAAAGAAAAGAAAGGAAAGGAAAGGAAAGGAAAGGAAAGGAAAGGAAAGGAAAGGAAAGGAAAGGAAAAGAAAAGAAAACTAAGAAGTAAAATAATAAAATAATGTATACAACTCAACACCAAGCCCCCCCCCCCCAAATAATCAAATTAAAATTTGGCAGAAGACTTAAACAGACATTTCCCCAAAGAAGACATACAAGTGGCCAACAGACACATGAAAAGATGCTCAACATCACTCATCATCAGGGAAATGCAAATCAAAACCACAATGAGACAATCACCTCACTACTGTAAGAATGGCTAAAATAAAAAAAAAAAACACAAGAAATAACTAGTGTTGGTAAAGACGTGGAGAAAAAGGAACCTTCATGTACAGTTGATAGAAATGTAAATTGGTGCAGGCACTGTGGAAAACAGTGTAGAGGTTCTTCAAAGAATAAAAAATAGAATTACTATAGGATCCCTTAATTCCACTATTGTGTATTTATACAAAGAAGACAAAAACACTAATTCAAAAAGACATATGCACCTCTATATTTACTGCAGTATTATTTACAATAGCAAAGATATGGAAGGAACCTAAGTGTCCCAATAAAGAAGAGGTGGTATGTATGTATGTATATATGTAAATACACACACACACACACACACACACACACACACACACACACACAGACACACACACACACACTGGAATATTACCCAGCCATCAAAAAGAATGAAACCTTGCCATTTGCAACAATATGCAGGGGCATAGAGATACGATGCTAAGTGAAATGTCAGAGAAAGACAAATACCATATGATTTTACTCATATGTGGAATTTAAGAAACAAAGCAAGCAAAGAAAAAAGAAACAAACGAAAAACAGACTCCTAACTATAGGGAACTGATGGTTACCAGAGGGAAAGTGGGTGGGTAGAGGGATGCGGAAAATAGTGATGGGAATTAAGAGTACACTTGTCATGATGAGCGTGGAGTATTGTATAGAATTGTTGAATCACTGTATTGTATGCCTGAAACTAATACAACACTGTACGTTAATTATACTGAAAATAGAAGCCAAGACTACATCATTGTTAACGAACTTGAATTTAAATAAAAAATATGCTGAAAATAAAAAAAATAAACAAAATAAAATCAACATGAAGAAAAATTTGCTATATATCCAAAAAAGGAGGAGAGGTGAGAAGAAGACTAATATTGTTGCTTGATCTGAGCACTGGTATGTATTGACATTGTTGAATGTAATATTGCTCACCTTAACAAATAAACATTTAAACAAACAATAAATAAACCAAAAAAAAATGAAGTCAGTAGTTTAACAATGCTTTAGGATAGGAGAATATTCTCATAATCAATAAATAGAGAAGAAATAGCAAAGAAACAAAAACTATTAAAATGGAAATTCTAGTATTGATAAATATTATACCCGAAATATTTAGTGGATAGGCATCACACTGATTGAAGATAAAAGAGAAAAGTCAATGAACTTGAAAAGAGACCCAGAGGGAGTACCTAATTGTGAGGGGGAGGAGGGAAGAGGGGAAGTGAGGGAGAGAAGGAGACAGAGAGAGATGGGAGGGGTGGTAGAGAGGCAGAGACTGGGGGGAAAACAAAATCCCTCATGGGCCTATGGGACAATGCCCAAGGGTCTCAAATATATGTAACTGGAGTCACAGTATGAGGAATAAGAGCACACGGGGCCTTGGTAATGAGGTAGGTCTGTGAGTATGGGTGCAATGGAGATGCCTATATATCATACAGGCACACCCTCTGATGATATTAAGGGGCAAATATATAGTATCATCCCCCAGGGAAAATACCTAAGCCAGGGGGGTACAGATTCATGGGAACCACACCTCTACTCTTGTTGCTAAATGAAGATCTGCCATATCTATTACCTATAAAACATTTGTCTTATTGTTCCTAGCCTCACATTGCTGGTGTTTCTTATTACTGCATTAGGAAATGTATTGTCAAGAGCCACCACCTGTGCTGAAGTTTACACTCACTCCAACTGCTGGGTCTGTGGAAAGGATGGCTTGCTAGGTCACTAGGGAACCACAGTTCTAAATACTTTCTTTTGTCTTCTAGGTATATTAATCTTGTGGTGCTGTTTATATTGCTGCTGTGGCATACGGATGCAGTATTTATCTGTGTTTAAATAAATAAATGCTGACAATTTCCCAAACTTGGTGAAAGAGAGAAATTTACAAATTCAAGAAGTTTTGCAAATCCGGGAGAAGAAGGATAAATCCAAAGAACACCATGTCTGGGCACACCATAGTAAAAATCAAAGGTTAAGAGAAAATCAAGAACGTGGTAGAAGAAAAATAATATACTGTACGCATGGGACAAACAATACCAACGATGGTGGACTTCTCCTGAGAAAAAAACAGTGCCAGAATACAAGATAGTAACATCTTTAAGCACTGAAAAAAAACAAACAAAAACCTGTCAACCACGATTATTTTTTATTTGAGGGAGACAGAGAGCACAAGTGGGGGGAGAGGGGCAGAGATAGAGAGAGAGAATCCCAACCAGGATCTCTGCTCAATGTGGAGACCGTCACAGGGCTCCATCCCATGACCCGGGGATCATGACTTAAGCCGAAATCAAGAGTTGGAGGCTCAACTGACTAAGCCACCCAGGTGCCCCAACCAAGAATTCTGTATTGAGCAAAAATATCTTTCAAGATAGAAGGTAAAATAAATCACTAAAAAAGGGAAAAAACCTATTTTTTTTTCTTTTTTGTCAGTACAGCTACAAGAAATGAATAAATGCTGAAGTGGGTTCTCCAGGATAAGGAAAATATTAGATATTTACATTTTCAGAAAGAAAAAAAAAACAACGGGGATGGTAAATAGGTAGGTAAATGCAAAAGATAATGGTTGCTTCTCAGAATTTCTTTGAAATACGTATGACTTATTAGGGACTGAATTGTATCCTCCCAAAATTCTGATGTGAAGCCCCAACCTTCCATGTGACTGGAAATAGAGACTTTACGGAGGTAAATAAGGTCATAAGAGGTCACACGGGTAGGGCCCTAACATGATAGAATTGCTGTCCTTATAAGAAGAGCAAGGATCACCAAAGCTCTCTCACTACATGCATGCACCTGGAAAAGGCCACGTGAGGACACAGGGAGAGGCTGCTGTCCACAAGCCAAGAAGACAGCTCTCACCAGAAACTTAATTTTCTAGCACTATGGTCAGGGACTTCTATCCACCAAACTGTAAGGAAATAAATGTTTATTGTTTAAGTCACCCAGTCTATGGTATTTTGGTATGGCACCCTGGGCAGACTAATGCATTATTTAAAGCAAACAACAGGGGTGCCGGAGAGGATCAGTCAGTTAAGAATCATATAGACTCATGATTTCGGCTCAGGTCGTGATCTCACAGTTTGTGAGATTGAGCCCTGCGTATGACATCAAGCACTGCATCAGGCTCTGCATTGAGCCTGCTTGGGATTCTCTCTCTCCCTCTCTTTCTGTCCCTTCCCCTGCTCACACACACACGCACTTCCTCTCTCTCTCAAAATAAATAAATAAACTTAAAAAAATTAAAATAAAGCAAACAACATAGCAACTACTATATTGTTGGATGTATAACATATGTAGACATCACGCATATTATGACTTATAGCATTTAAGAGTTGGGGGGGTAGCATGTAACTACACAGTTGAATGCTTTTTCTATATTGCATGAAGTTTATAATATACAATCTAAGTAGGCTGAAAAGTTCATGACGTTTATTGTATATAATTCCCAAAGACATCATTTAAAGGAATTCAAACTATCATGCCTAAAAAGCAAATAGAAGAATTTAAATGGAATTCAGAAAATTGAAAGATATTTGAATAATCCAAAAGATGGCAGAAAAGGAGAAAAAACAAAACAAAACAAAACAGAACAAAACAAAACCAGAATCACAGAAAACAAAGAGCAAAATGGAAGACCTAAATCCAACAACATTCACCTTCATGTTGAATTGTAGGTAGTTTCAACATCAGAGTAAACATCAGAGATAACAAGACTGCAGGAAAGCAAGACCCAACTATATACTGTGTATAAAAGATGTACTTTACATAGACTGGGATGGAGAAAATGGTGCTTTGACTGATGGTGCTGGGAGAGAAGGTTAAAAAAAAAATAGATGGAGACATGTTATACATTTTGGACTTAGAATCCATAGGACCTTCTCACTGGATGTGGCCAGAGAAGGGAAGGGGGGAGTCAAGAATTCATCCCAATTTTTTTGTTTTGATAAAAAGATAAATGAGGTGGTCTTTACTCAAATGAAGACAAATAATTGAGGATCAACACAGAGAATGTATCAGTTACCAGAGTTAGAAAACAGTAATTCTGAAATCCCCACCCCGCCTCCTTGACATTGACTCTATCTTCTCTCCATTGATAGCAACGCTATCCTTCAGAAACCTTGACCTCTCTCTCTCTGCTGCACCTTTCACATCCAATCCATCAGGAAACCTCACCGTCTCTACCTTCAAAATACATCCCCAAATACGACCACGTTTTACCAGCTCCACTGCCATCAACCCCATCTCTCAGCTGGTTTACTGCAAAAGCCTCTTTGGGGTGTCACTGCTTCTGTCTCTCACACCCCCCATCCCACAGTTTATTCCCAACATAGCAGTCAGGCAGCAGTCTGAATGATCCTTTAAAAACTAAGTCATATCTGTCCTGTGCTCATAATTCTCCAGTGGCTTTCCACTTCCCTCAGAGCAAAAGCCAAAATTTTCAGTGACCAATAATATAGTCCCAAATTACCTCGTAAACTTATTCCCTACAACTCTCATTTTGGGTCATTCTGCTCCATGTTTGTGGCCTCCTTGCTGTTCCTGCAATGTCGCCGGCAGGCAATCCTCCCTCAGGACCTTTGCACTGGTTGTTCCCTTGGCCGGGTACATTCTTCCTCCAGGTTTCCAAATGGCGAATTTCCTTCCCCTCCTGGTTGTTAAGTTTGTATGTCACATCAGTAAGGTTTACCCTGACCACCCTTTTTTAAAATTGCAAACTGCTCACCTGAATCCATAAGCTTACTTCCTCTTTTAACAACTTTAACCATAAAATAAACTCTATGGCTTTCTCATTCTATGTATTGTGTATGATCCGTCTCTTCTTGTTAGAATGTAAGCTTGACAAGGGGCAGATTTTTGGAGTGGGGTGCAGAAGAAGCTATTTTCGTCACTATTTCTCACTCAGAACGGTAACATGAACATAGGCACTCAATAAATACTGGCTGTTTAAACAAGCATCACTCTAAAGAGTTTAGACTTTATCCTACAGATAACTGGAGAGGTGTCAAGAGTGACAGGGCCACATCTATGTGCTTTCAACACATAGTTGAAATTTTGTGGACTAAATGTTGTGTCCCTTCAAAATTCACACGTTGAAATCCTAACGACCAAAGCGATGGTATTGGGAGGTGGGGCCTTTGGGAGGTGATTAAGTATGAAGGTAGAGCCCTAATGAATGGGATTAATGCCTTTGTAAGGGGCTGAGGAGACCAGAGTCCTCCCCTTCCACTTCTTCTTCAACCCAGAAGAGGATCCTCACCAGAACCCAACCAAGGTGCTGCCTTGATCTTGGCCTTCTGGCCTCTACAGCTGTGAGAAATAAAGTGTTGCTGTATATAAGCCACCCAGTCTATAGTACCTTGTTTGAGCGGGACACACTAAGACAAAGAATCAGAGAGGGAAGGATTAGAAGAAAGAAGGTCATCAGGGAGCTGTGCAGGAATCCAGGTGCGTATACAAAAAATACAGTGAAAGCCTGGGTGGGAGGGAACACAGAAGAGTTTATTTATCCAGGGTAGGTCTTTGTATCCATGAAGTCATTTCAGTTAGCCAATGTGAAATGCTGGGGACATACCTAAGTCTATACACAGAATCTGTCAATACTGATACACATAGCATTTTTTCTCTCATGGTCCTACAAAGCCTGTCAACTGTATTTGCTTCAATACACTTGAAAAGAAAGTCCTACTAACTCACAATAATTGCTTCTCAAGGGACTATATAAGACAAGTGTAGGAAAAACTCAAAAATGTAGCTCCACAAAAGTCAGGTCTGGTTCTGGAGAGATCTGGGGCTTCTGGTAGCCCACTTGGGTTTGAATCAAAGCTTCCCCACTTACAACTATTAAGGCCATGATCAAGTTACCTCATTGTTCTGAACCGTAAAACTGACGTAATAACACTGGCCACACAGACAGGCTGGGTTGATCAGAAAGGGCCTGAAGGTGTTTGTCACATAGCAGATACTCCCAGTAGGCTGCAGGGGTAGCACAGTCTATGCGCTACACTAACTAATAATTATCAGGTCTCTATCCAGCCTTCCCATTAGATGATAAGCTACTGGAGGACAGGAATCATGTGACTGTATTCTTGCTTGGTCTAGTGTAATCACTGCAACATAATGGAAGGGGTGAAATCACTATCTCCATCCATGCACCCCATGCATCCACACTGCAAGGTCTTTGTACACCCACTTATGGAAGACTGACTGACTTCCTGAGGCTAGGGCCAGGCTGACTAGCACTGGGGATAAGGCAGGGGACAGAGAGGCTTCCCAAAGCACAAATGCCAGAATTTTGGGCACACAACGTCTTGCTACATGGTGACCCTGGAGCTTAAGTTCATAAATTTAAATTCTAGGTTCAAACAATTCAAAGGTAACCCTCACCCAAGCCTACCTGTCCCAGAAAGCCAAAGCCACAAATTTGACTTTGCCTCCCTCACTCTACACCTCCCCCAATGAAAATGACTCCAAGTAAGACAGACAAGAGTGTTTGGAGAGAGGGATGGCCACGGTCCAGCTGGAAACCAGTTTCAGCATCTGGTGACTGCACGGGTTGGTGTTCTATGAAAAAGGTCTGGACGAAAAGCAATATGTTTTGCACAACTATTTTGGAGAGAGTATTGACAAGCACGAGGCAATCCCTGATGGGTGCCCAATTGATGCAACTAAAATCAATCATCCACAGGATGGAGGCATGTGCCCTTCTAAAAGGAAATGAGTATGAGCGGCACAAGTTTGAAATGAGTGGAAAATGAATGCAAGTCTCAGTCGAATGAAACTATAAGAGGTCCAAAGCCAGAAGAAATCCTATTCTATTTTTTTTTTCTTCATGCTGAAGTTAACCAGATGGAGTTTGTTTTGTTTTGTTTTGTTTTCCAGTAGCAATCTATTCACATACTTGGAATGAAGGATTTGCTTTGGGATAGACGATCTTTTCTTTTTCTTTCTTTCTTTCTTTTTTTAATTATAAAAATGAGACAAAATAGCTTCCCACCCCGCAAATCTAGAGATTAGGTAGTTTTTTGTTTCTTTTTTTTTTTCTTTTCCTTCTCTTTCTCCTCCTTCCCTTCCCTCTTCCTCTCCTTTCTCTCCTCTTCTGCTTCAGGTGGTTATGTTTGTGACTGCATGTTTAGAATGTACTTTGGACAATGCAATAACGGAACAGACGCAGCATGTCAGAGATGTGCATTTGAGACAAAGAACATAAAAAAATGTAACTTCCTCCCTACAGTGTTCTCTAGGAAACCAATGTGTTGTAAAACCAGAGGTCAGAGTTCACAACAGAATTGAGGAGAATAAGTAAAAGGAAAGGAAGGCAAAGAAGCCACAGAAAAAGGCCACTGATGGTGCACTAGGAATCTCCTGGGGCTGTGCTTGCTACCCAGAGTTTTTCTTCTTCATCGGAAAAATATGGACAACAACTGTACCTATTTTACAGGGGTTTCGAGAGAATTAAATGAGATGTATATGCAAAGCTCTTGGCACTGAGACTGGGAAATAAGCCTTAAAAATGAATGGCAGGCATTGTGATGATTATAAATATCATGCAAGGAGTTAACAAGATTATATATATAAGTCCTGTCCACAGAAAAAGATACTCAATTAAATGTGATTTTTATTATTACTATCATTATTATTCTTATTTTATCTATTTTATAGGTTGTTTCTGTCTCTTTGCTTGTCTTCTCTGGACTGATGCTTTGGGTGATCTGTTCTGTTCTTGACTCAGATTTTGTCCCATCATGTGAGCATTTAGATTTCCTAAGATTTTGCTGTCTATAACCCATAGGTTAGTCTATGGCCAATAAAACTATAGAAGTAGAACTGCCCAAAGTGGAACTCCGAACGCAGCTTGATTGGCTGATGGCACAAAATCAACTAACTACAGAAGGGCCAACAATTTCCATGACTCCCGTCGAAAGTCATAGTAGACTATTATGAAGATTTTATTAATGGCGAAAAAGAGGTCACATTTTTTATTTAAATTCAGGGCTCATGAAACAAGCGGAACCAATTCTTATCCACAAAGATATGTCATAATGTTTGGGAAAAGATGGCTTATATCCATAGCAACAGAGCAAACTTTGAGCCAAATACTGCGAAGAGTGTTTCCAGACTGACACAGATGTTCAATTTGCATATTAAGTCTCTGAAAACCTGTTGATGGACAGCTGCACGAACAATGCATCCTGCACAAAGAGTTGGTTTACTGGATCATGATCCTTGTTAAAAAAAAAAAAAAAAACACAAAGTCTCTGGATTGTGTGATCCAGGAGTTCTGGGTCTGCGAAGGGTGATTATACTATGACGCAGGGTTGGAAAGGGCTATATTTCAGTAATGGATTTTCAATGTGTCACAGAGAAGAACGGATATCTAGGTTGAGAGTTGTGTAAACACATGACACTAGTTAAAAGAGGAGAATGAAAAGCCTGAGTCCCTCAGACAGTGGTGTCATCTCAACTTCTCTAGCATGGGGTTATTAAGACCAATCAGATGTTATGTTATAGTCACTAAGCTTCCCTACTAGACAGTGAGCTCCTCAAAAGCAGGGCCTGATGAAGGCCTAATCCATTTAATTCCTCCAGAACATGTGCTTTGAATCTAGCCATCCATCTATGCTTCCATGGACGGTGAAAGAGAACCTAAGGCAGCTAAGTATAAAATAGCAATATACTAAGAAATGGAAACTAATGGTGATTTGCATCCATAGCAGCTTTGGATCAGACCACTATAACTCTGCTGAACATTTGGAGAGTCGGTATCGGAATCAGGCCATAAACAGATGATTTCAGTGTAACACAGGAAATGTGAGGTTGGCTGAGCCTAGGTCTCATTTTCCCTTGCCTTCCACATGTAATCTCCCTGAGGGCCCACTGACCTCTCCTGACCTGAGTTCTCAGTCATCATTGCCACTGTCCTCATTCAAGCCCACAAGGCTTTCTGTCTGTGGACTAACCTACTAAAATCATCTCCCCACCTTCAGCCACGTGTCCTCAGGCCTTCTTCCTCATGGCTGCTAGCTGGAGTCTGGACAACTGAGATCTGAACATATGCGTCCGCTCTGCCAACCCATATCAGCTCCCGAGCATGTTCTACAGGGACTTCTTCTACTGGTCCCTGCCCAGCTCTCTAACTTTTATCCTAAGTCATTCTTCTAAGAACAGTTTATGTCACAATTTAAACGCTGGACTATGTGCTATTACCTCAAGTAGGCCTTGTTATTTTTAACTCCCATATCTTTGGTCCTATGCCAGTTCTGCCTAAAAGAGTAGCCCTACCCTTCTTTGCCTGGTTTGTCCCTATTTACCTTTTAAGACTCAGCACAAATGCTTTCTCCCCCTCAAAGCATTAGCTCTTTAACCTAGCTTTCGGTCAACTCTGCTTTGCACCTCTGGTATAGTATTCATGTCACTTTTATGCATCTTCTATCTTCCCTATTAGACAACCCCACAAATTCATCAAATTTATTAAGCACCTTCTATAAAGGAGGCACTGAGCTTGACGCAAAGAAAAGTATGATACGGCCTTTGCCTTGCCACAAACATAGATTTCTGGAAATGACAGATTAGTAAACCAATAATAATAGAATACTATAAGTAGAGTCATGTCTTAAAGGACAACTAAAATTATCCAGGTGGTAAAGAACTCTCTGAGCAGAGAAAGAAACACATCCAAAGGCACAGAGGAGTAGAATAACATAAGCCATGGGGAAGTTGTGGGTAAGGCAATCTAGCCTTAGTGACAAGTACATGTGTGGGACTGGAAGGGCTGGACCATGAAAGATGCGATGTGCCCAGAAAACTATCTGAATGAGGTCCCCAAGACTATGGAGAACCACTGAAGGATTCTGGCTGGAGAGCAACACGGTCCTTTTTACAGAGTAGAGTATCACTCTCATGGACGTGAGAAAAAAAAATGGATTTTTGCATGAAAGGTAGGTGTCAAGATGCGTTAGTCACCAGTGCCTGGACCAACATTTATTCCTTTGGCAAATGCATGCTACATATGCACCATATGTCAGGCTGTGCTCTAAAAGAAAGCTAATTCTTCTGATTTAGGAGCCTGCAAATTTTATATATGGGGTAAATGCGGAGGGTGACAAAATGGACTAGTCAAGGCTATGAAAACATTTAAGCCCGTATTGAGAAAGTGTCAACTTACCAATTTTCCAGTAACGCTCTGACCACCTTCATTCAGCCAGAACCCAGGGACCATGGCTGAGAAATAAGGGCCCCAGACACCTGGTACAAAAATTGGGTCTTTGCTGATCTGAAAAGAAAGAGGCAAAGTATGTGAAAATAATTGACGCTCAGGGCTAGAAGAAGCCTTATCCTCCTCCCATCTGATGTTTCTGTGATCATGTGATTCAACTTCTTATTAAATACCTTCTTTGGTAAGAAAGTCATTCCTTCCAAAGGAAGGGCATGGCTTCATCTTTGGATGAAGGTCTTCCTGTTACATTCATTTAAGATGTCGGAGTAGCAAAAGATCATTTTGGAAAGAAACTGGTAGGACATTTCCTTGCTGGCTCCCTCTCTGTGGTAGACTGATTGCAAAAATGTCCCCCATTCTCTACCCCTCCCTGTGTCCATTTCCTCTGCAATGTGACTTTACAACTCCTCTCACTGACAGGTGGAGTCCCCACCCATGGAATCTAGGTCAGCCTGGTGACTTGTCCCGGCCAACACAATGAGACGGAAGTCGTACCACCAGTCTTCTAGGCTTAGGTCTCAAGAGGACTGTGTGCTTCTACTCTCCCTCTTGGTTCTCAACCTCTGCAAAGAGAAGAGCCCAGACTAACCTGCTGGATGGAAGGACATGCAACAGAACTGAGGCAACCCAAATGTAGCAGGTGTATCTCAGATATAAGAGACAGCCCAAACAAGATCAGTAGATCACCCTAGTCAACCAGCACTAACAAGCCCAGATCACCACAATCACCCAGCTAACTGATAGACTTGTGAAAAAAAACACATGTCTTGCCTGTCACTAACATTTTGTGTTTGTCACCTAGCATTTCTGTGGTAATAGGTAAGTGACACATTCCCTTCCTTCTCCAACTACTTACTAGTCAACTAATAGCATGCCATCTCCCCCTCTTGGGTGCTGGGGACAAAGAGATGAATCACACAGAGTTCTTATCTTCAGGAATCTACCAATCTAGAGGGGAGTTCCACAGGTAAATAGACAAATAGGATGCAGTGTGGTCCACGGGATGGTAAAGACAATACACAGAATGCTATGGAGGGACAGAGCAGGCCAGGAGTGAATGGTCTTAGGGAATAGGACATAGCTCAGATGAGCAGGACTGAGGCAGGCATTCTAGGTCAAGGGAAGGGCTTGAACAAAGCCATGTAGGTGAGGGAGAGGTGTTCTTAGGACTCAAGACACTGCAACAGTGTGTTTGTAGCAGACCACAGAAGTCCTTTCAGGTATTAGGAGAACACATCAAGGCATGAACCTGGACGGACAAGGACAGACCACATGTTCACTCATTTGGAATGGTGCATGTTTCTCATCCATCTAGCAGGGACGCGTGTTGAAGTCATATTTCTGGTTGTGGAGAAGTGTAGGGGAGGGTGGGGAGGGAAAGGGAGAGAGGCATGTCAGATCTACTCCCACATGTCTTCTGGATAGGCAGCAAATCCATTCATTCATTTATCCTACAAATATTTATTCAGCCCTTATTATGTGCTTGGTACTATGTCTCATCCTGGGGATACAGAAATGAACTGAATATTCATGATTTCTGCCCTCATGAAATTTTTAGTCCAGCATTTTAGCACACGGACAAACATTATTTAATTGTCTTGACCCCAACCGTTCCAGTTGCCTTATCACTAAACTAGTGAGTCCTCAAATCAGGATTTCCGAAGCTCCAACAGGAAGGAGGTGAGGCAAGGTAAGGGAACTACAAAACACTGTCAACTCTAAATTGTGTGAAATCAAGATAATTTATAAAAAGGGGCATTTAACACCTAAAAAAGAAAGAATAATGTCAGGGGAAAAAGACAGACTTTTGCAAGAAAAGTCAGTTTGGCTTACATTGACATACTTCTTTCCTTACTGTTATAACAGATGTTTCCTGAACTCCCACTGTGATCCAAGTCTGTGCCAGGCACTGGCAATGAACGTTAAACAAAACAGCACAGCCCCTGCCCTCAGACAGATTACAGCAACCAATCATTCAAGTTTGGCCAGGAATCTCTTGGTTTAGTACTGAAGGCCTTGCGTCCTAGAAAACCCTTCCGTCCTAGGCAAAAGAGATAAATCATTGGGCAGCCTCAGAAAGATATTAATCAGACCATCACACGATGTGTAATTATAAAGCGTGATATGTAAATGAATGAAAATCAAAAGGTCTGATAAGAGCAAATAACTGAGGTACCTAATCCAGTCTATGGGTCAGGGAAGGCTTTCTTAGGAGGTAACATCAGAATTACGAAGTAAAACATATATAGAAGTTATTTAGTAGGTGTGAAGGTATGTGTGTGAGTAGGAGTGTGCGTATGTGAGCTTTTGTGTATGTGTGTACGATACAGAGAGTGTTCCAGCCGGAAGGAGCACACACTATACGATCTTCATTTTTGTCACTTGGTCTTTGCCCGTGAACATTTATCACGTGCCGGGCCTAGAAACTACTCCCTAAACTGCATCCCAGAGTGGCTTTGGGGTGAATAAGATAGCTCATGTTCACAACCATTAAGAACCCAGTGTTTGACAGGTAGATGGATAACCACCAAAGTCAAATGATCTCTTTTCCTGCCCGGCACCCCTTCCCTTCCAGGACTCTTAGTCCCATTTGATAGATAAGTCTCAGAGAGGCTGCATAAGATATCCACAGTCACTCAGTTAGTAACTGCCCAAGGTGGGATTTGAACCCAGGCAGATGCCGGCCTCAAACCAGATGGCAGGCTTTATTTGTAACTTATAGTACATACTCTGCTTTGGAAGGTTACGCATCACACCCCACCTCCACCCTGTCTCAAAATTTAAACCTGCTCCTGAGTCAGCCATAGCAGAGCTCCATTGGAAGAGTGTGGTTCTGCGGCTCCGAAATGTCAGGTGAAGGCTTTGCCTGGCTCTGCCCACGTATAAAGCTTTGAGCCGACTCCTGCTCACGCTCACTCGTTTGAAATGGCAAATGCTTCTCATCAGACATCTGAGTGAAGCGAGGAAACCAAGACAGAAATATGTTCCCCAGAGCATTTCCAATCACTTCCAAGCCCTGTGCTCTTGGAGAAAACAAGTAATAGTTTGTTTTGAGAGAGAGAGAGAGAACGTGCATTTGTATATGTCTGTGTGCTTTAATCCTTTGCAATGAACCTAAATATTTAAAAATATTTTTGTGAAAGCTCTTAACCCATGCTGTGGGCTATCCTGGAGGCTGCTCTGTTACCCAAAGGAGGGAGTTCATTTTACTCCACTGGTAACAACTGTCTGTGCAGGACGCTGACTTCCTAGTAATCGTGGTGTTGTTGGCAACAACAACAGCTAAGATGGACTGGCTACTTACCAAAGGCCTTACTCCAAGCATATTATAGGAATTAAATCACTTAACCCTCATGAAAACCCTAAGGGAAGATTCCATCATTATTCCTATTGTCTGGATGTGTAAACTAAGGCTGAGAGAGTTCAATTACGTGTCCAAGGCTATAAAAACTGCCAAGCAGTCAGGCACCACACTCTACAGGTTCCATAGTTGTCTCTGCCAAAGTGTTGTCTTAGTTTTAGGCTACCTTTGCTTCTTGGAATCCTTCTTTGCCTCTTGAAGGCGGAGAGCAAGGGCCATCACAGTCAATACAGACTCATTCAAATGGAACAAACCTTTTGGTTTTGCTGACAAGTAAGTTAGGGAATCTGCATTTCCAAAAGCTTTTGATAAATTTTCTCCAATACACTTGTGAAGAGGAGAACACGTGGGTTGAGTCAAATACCTATCTTCATTCTACTCCCAACTGCCATATTCCAGCCAGGTGATCTTACACAAGGACATAAATGGACCTCAGCCTCAATTCAAAAATGGAAGGATCAGGGTACCTCGGTGGCTCAGCTGATTAAGCTTCTGACTCTTGATTTCGGCTCAGATCTTGTGGTTTGGGAGTCTAAGCCCCGTGCTGTCAGCACAGAGCCTGCTTAAGATTCTCCCCCTCTCTCTGCCTCTTTCTTTCTCCCTCTCAAAAATAAACATTTAACAAAATGGGAGGATTAAGGGGCACCTGGCTGGTTCAGTCAGTGGAGCGTGTGACTCTTGATCTCAGGGTCATGAGTTTGGGCCCCATGTTGGATAACAGAGATTACTTAAAAGAAAAGAGAAAAAGAAAATATATGGTTATACAAAAATGGGAGTATCGATGTGAATGTTGAAAGACTTCTGTGAAGATGAAATAAGTTATCACCTACCAAGACCTTATTATATGTTAAATACCAAATAGACATTAGTTGTCCTTGAAACGAAGTTTGTATGAGAGAGCAGTCAGGTGACAGAGTTGAATGACCACAACCAAAAGTAATTATGATCATGTAAGAAGGTCTCTAGATTTGTCCATGGCCTGATTTAGCCAATATTGTTAACACTGAAGTAGAAAGTGATACAGAAGTAAAGCTTATCATGTTTTCAGATGGTGTTAACTTGGGAGGATTGCTTAGAATGGGGCACGTCCAAATCAAGATTCAAGATTACTTCAAAGAGCTAGAACATTAAGCAAAATACAAGAAACTAGTTAACATTTATTTAATTGTATAAATATTTGCACTTAGAAGGTACTGGAAATATTCTCATATTCTTTTTAATGGGTGGTGGCATATGAGTATTCCATGTGGTATTGTTTAATACCACAGTACACAGACCCTTGCTATATTCTTAAATTGTGTGTGCTATCAATAAAGTTAAAGAAGCCCACAATGAGACAAAACATTTGGTTGCACACCATACGCCAGGCACTGAGATCGGCATCGAGGCTATTAAAGTAACAAAGTAAAATGGTAATAACACGAATAATTAATAATAAGGCGTGGCCCCTTTCCTCAAAGAGCTCCTAGTCTGACCAGGCAGACAAGAGGCAGAAATTCAGAAATTACAACAAATCATGCTAAGCCCCACAGTAAGAGAGGGAAGGAGGGGTAGGAACCCAAGCTGTAGTCTTTCCATAGGTGGCCACACGGAGCGAGGCCTTGAAGGAGTAAGTGTTTCCCTAAGTAAAGAAGGAGGGCATGCCAAGCAGAAAGGACTGTGTGGGCTAGGGGCACACTCATGAAGCTGCACAAGCATTCTGGTTTTCATGAGGGCTTAACGTTCTGAATTTTACTTGAAATAAAAGGTCATAAAGTTTGAAGGACAGGTATATTTCTGCATTTATATGTCCTAATGCTTGTGAAAAATTCAATTTTGAAAAAGCTGTGGCTTTTTAAAAGGAAAAAAGCCTCAAACAACCCTCTAAGTCAAGCAACGAGAGTAAGAAATAATGCAGAAATAAGGATAATAATAAGAAATACTAAAATGGCAATCGCTAACAGTTACTGTGGGCTTCAGAAGATGCCAAATACTCTTCTAGGCTCTTTATAGAGGTTCTATCACATAATACTTGTGACATCCCAATGAGATAGGTCCTATTATACTTACCCCACAAACGAGGAAATCTAAGTTGAAGGAAATCAGATAGATAGTATATAAAAGGGTAACTTCAGATCCAAACAAGATCCAAGCTATGGACTACCAACTTCTTTTCCTCTGCCGACTTT
Organism: Lynx rufus; assembly: GCF_022079265.1. Taxonomy (NCBI): domain Eukaryota; kingdom Metazoa; phylum Chordata; class Mammalia; order Carnivora; family Felidae; genus Lynx; species Lynx rufus. The sequence goes on from NW_025814834.1 coordinate 174,020,950, forward strand.
ATTTTCCTCGTCTATAAAGTAGTTAGATTGGACTAGAATATTTAATATCTCCTTTGTCTTTGAGATTATCTAAGATTCCAAGAAGCGGAGTCATTCTTCTCCAGCTGGCCAATCAGAATTCTCCAGCAAGCTCTTTCAACACAGACTCTGCTCTGTGGCTCAGAGGATCAAACTGGGTGGTCTCGAGGGGCTTCTCTTAACTACCGACTTTGCTTTGCCACCTCTGTGACCCGTGGCCAGGATTATAAGGGGCATTTGTTGACTGTCAACTTCATGGGTTGTATATAATGGCTACCATCTATAATTATAATCTCTTATATTTGCTAAGCACATATTCAGCAAGTATTTATTGGATACACACTGAATTCAAACTATTGTTTCCAACACGAATAGATACGGAAAGATGGGCATCAGAGCCTCTTGAGGTTTGCAATCTAGGAGGAGCCAGAGCACAGGATGGGCTGGGTGTCAGTCAGGTATCAAGTGATTTGTAAGTTTCTATTTGTATTCAGTCTTGCAATGACCCTGATAGTATACGGAGCCAAATATGCACAGCCCATTTTATAGCTGAAGACAAAGGCATGCAGAGGGTAGGCAAACTACCCAGGATCACAAGGATCTGAAATGGTGCAGCAGGGATTAGAAGCCTCTCTCCATTTGTTCCTGCCTCTTTTCATGTCTGTGCCCAAGCTGGCTCCGTTAGTGGATGCCACTGGCTGAGTTTCATCTAAGGCCGCGCTGCTGTCAGCTGAGTTTCCCTTCGGTGCTAAAGCCCGAGCGCCTGCTCACACCTCTTTCTGGGAGAGATGACTGGGCTCAGAGCAGGGAGCTACTGCAGCAATTTCCGTTCCGCCTTGCCCCCACCCCATCATCCCCGAGGTTGGCCTAAACCTCTGGCAGGGGCAGCAGGCAGGCTCCAGGCGCCAGTGGTCCTGAGAGGGAACAGGAGGTTTTGTTTTGAGTGCCTCCAGCCAGGTTGGGAATTTTAGAGGGTAGCCGCAGGCATGTGTGGGACTGAGTATTTCCGTGGTGGCTCATCTCTCCCTCCAAATGGACTGTGCTATCGTCTTACTAGAAAAAAAAAAAAAATTATACACATTCCAGCCAACTCCCAGCTCACTACACAGTGCAAAAAAGAGCAGAGAGAATTTGGTTTTTGAATAGGGCTCTTAGCATTGACCTCTATTTTTGCACTTCTCAGATGGAACTGTAGTGAGTTACTTGCTTCTCCTATGAAATAGTGAGGAACCACATCTTCTCTCAAAAGGCAGTGAACACGGTTTAGTAATGTCAGCAGAGACCTTGGAGTCAGACAAACCTCAGTTTCAATTGTGGTTGGGTTGTTTATTAGCCATGTTCCTTTAAATCTCTCTGGGACTCAGTTTCCTCATCTATAAATGGGGATAATCTCACCTCCCACAGAGTTTTGTGTGAGTCCTAAGTGGTATAATGTGTTTAAAAATCTTAGGACGTGATATCCCCTCAAGAAATGTGAAATAACAGATGGTTTAATTCCACTCCTTTTTGGGACAGTGGGAAGATCTGGAATACAAAGTCCTGGGTTGGAGTCTAGGCTTTGCCCCTTCTTAGTGCTGTCCCTTTGGAAGGTTCTCCTTGCTCTTCCTTCCTGGATTTACTCCTCTTTGCTTGTCTCACTCGGCACATCTCACGGGGGCAGCCCATCCATTCCCACATGTGCACTGACAACTTTTGTGCTGTTGAGTCCCAAATTTTCGTCCCAAACTCAGGCCCTATTATAAACATCCTTTAGAAGTTCCCCGTGACATAGGAGAGCTTTCTGACCTGGCTTTTATCTACAAGTCTGGCCTAATCACACATAGTACATTTCCCCATCCTTTGCCCCATTATTTTTACTCCAACGAGCCCATCACAGCCCAGAAATCCCCACGTACACCACCTTCTTTCTCATCTGTATGTCTTCATAATTTCTCTTCTCTCTAAAAGGCATTTCTTCTGACTTCCCCCTAACCCTTCCATGTCCTTTTATAGAACTTAGCTTAATATCATCTGCTCTGGGAAGCTTCTCTAAACTCTGACTGGGTTATTAGCTGCTTCTTCCGGCATCTTCCTTAACCTTCTGTCCTTCTATACTGTAGATTATTTTGACATATATGTCTAAGTGTGTATACCTACATCCGTAAGTCATATGTAATTGGATTACATAATTAAGTAATGCATACTTAATATGCTATGTGCATATAATATGCTTTGTAAACCAAACCATACAAATGCAGCACATGGCTAAAGTTATTAACAATGTCGCAGATATTCACAGCTGTAATTCACCTGTAAGCGACACAAAGTTAACAAAGCTTCAGGCTTGCCAAATCTCCCTTTGCTATATTTGGAAGTTTCTGAAAGGTTAAGAGTCCTCCAGTATAGAGCATGCCCTTCCTAGAAATCCAATCCCTTTATTTCAGTTTGAGCAAAACAAGAACACATGAAACCTGTCTACAGATACCTCCTGGGGCTTAGCAGTTGAGCAGGCGGGGAGGGCACTGAATGGGTTTGTCACCCAACCAAACAGTCCCCAAATCTGGGATGGAGGGAGGCAGCCAAATGTTGCTTGCAATGTCCTGAGTTATTTGCAAAGTATTTTGGACTCCTTAAACCCTGAATTCCTTATTCTTCATCATTCTGAAACCCATATGTGATCACAAGAGAAATTTAATCCATATGTTTCTCATTCACATACACTTAAAACACACCCAAAGTTGCTTTGCAAGAGACTGAATGACCAAGAAAACTTTGAGGCAGTCCTAAAATTTCCCCCAATTTTCTCTCCCTTGCAGACAAGAAGCCACACTTGGCCTCCTCTCTACAGATGCTTGACTGGCTCCAGTGAGCTCAGACCGGCTCTCAGCTTTGAGTTCCAAGAGCTGTATGACCCCAAAGATATAAAATCATAGTTTGCGTCTTTTCACAGCCTAAACAATCTGCACTGGGTAAACAGTTATCGGTCTCTTCTGTGAATCCTGTGAGTAAGGGAGAAGGGGCTGGTGATGTGAGTGGGGGAAGGGGAGGCAGCTAATGAGAGGAGAGAGGGCGCCCTTTCTGCGTGGTGGTCACCAGATGTTCCAAGGTCACATGGTGAGCTGGACCCTCCGAGTCAGAACCCTATCTTCTACTTCTGTCACATCCCCAGGAGTGAGCAGAGGACTAACTGAGTGCTTCTCCAATATGACCCAGCCAATGCCTCCCTTTGATTCTAAACTAGCTGTTTAGGAAAAGCAGCTCTCCCTTACAGAGTTCAGTAAAAAAAATTGCCTCAGGCAGCCTTACAGCCGAGGCCGGTCAGCAGGTGCACACGAGCATGACACAGCCTTTTCTCTGTAACAAGCACACGGCACCCCAACGCACAGAGTCTCGGTCAGGTACGCTCTGACTTCCGACTGCTAAGTTGTGGGCACTTTCTCTTCCTGCCCCGCTCCTGCTCAGCTTCTGAGCTGCCCTTGTTACGACTCTTGCTTTGATACCAGTGTCTAGTCTCACATGTCTCATAAGTCTGACCCCGGGTGTAGAGATTGTCTGGTGTGGCTCTGAATGTTTGGTCCTAACTTGTTGTATGACTTTGGTCCTTGGGTGTTCCTCTGGAAAGTGGGGCAAACAGGACCTCTTTTATAGACCCGTAAAGACTAAATGTGGCACAATCTATTATAGGCCTTGGTACAGTGCCTGGTACATTCAGTGACCCAGGGAAATGGAGCCTGTATTAATATCATCACCTCCACACTGGCCAAGGTGTACTTCTTATTTATGGAGTGGATTACATGCAGGCATTTAACTTTAAAAAGCAAGATCTGACACCATCTTGACTGGAAATCTAAAGTAGGGTACAGGGTTTGCATGGGCTGTAGAGAAGGAGCAAGATAGGAATCAACACGATCACTCAGGTGCATTAACTTCTACTGGCAAGATCTGTCATTGGGCGTAAGTACAACTGAGAGGTACCTGTTAACAGGGTAAGGTGTAAAGGCAAAGAGAATCCTGGCTGAATTATAGCAGGGCCTCTTTTGAAAAAAGTCAGCATTTCTGGGCAGATGCATCAATCATTGCCTTTTGGAAGCACTCCCCGAAAGAACCCACTCCTGCTTCTCAGGTTCAGCTCAGGGAATTTGGGACCTGGGACGTGTCCACACAAGTCTGGACCTGAAGAATCCCGATCTTCAGAACTGTCTCTCCGCTTTTGGCCTAAGAGAAGATGAGAAGGCTAAAGTGGCCGGGCAAAGAGAACTAAAGACTCTGGGACACTTGGGTGGTTCCGTGACTGAGGGACCGCCCACGTGTCATAAAATGACAAATGTTTATCGAGTGTGAGGGTGAAGGAGTTCATCCCTTACATCTGCTCTGTAATGAAGGAGACTGCGAGAGCATTAAAAAGTCATGATGGTCAGATAGCAGGAGGTCAGGAGAAAGATGGAGAGACAGGGTAGGAACCCCACGTTGTTTGGCCACCGAATATGTTACCAGAGGCAGCACACAAGCGACACAGGTACCAGCACGTCCATGTCAGACAGCGATAAGGGCCCGTCTTCCTGCCATGTCTGGGCCATGCCTCTGAATCCTACACAGGCCAGCACACCAGGGAGTCACCGCCATCAGCTGGAGAGATGTCTGTCTATGCGAAGCTTCTGTCGTCCCCACATGGGGCAGTTTTACATCCACTCCCCCACCTGCGATGCTGGGCAAGGCTGTGTCACCTGGTTTCGATGGTCAAGGGAAATGAGCTTCAAGGATGTTAATTCAAGTTTCCAGGCTCACAAAGAGGGGCAGAACCAGCTTTTAGACTCAAATCTGACTCAAGAGTCCACAAGCTTCTTGAGACACCTTTTTATAGAAAAAAGGCTGTACACAGGAGAGACAAGGACCCGGCAGGCAGACAGAGTCAGCCCAGCTCCCTTTGTGCCCTGAATGGAGTATGTCCCTTGGAAAGTCAGCAGACAAGATGGGATTTTCCTTTGTCAAGGGGGGGGGGGGGGGAGAGGGGGAGAGAGAGAGAGAGAGAGAGAGAGAGGGAGAGAGAGAGAGGAATCATATATTCCCGTGCTATCTTTTCCCTTTTCTCCATATTCAACAGCAGTTTTTTGAGAATGCTAAGTGACTCTCAGATTTAAAAAAAAAGGGGGGGGGACTTAAAAATTGCTTCCCTATTTGAGTGAGTTTTTTTGGAAGAGAAATAGTCCACAGAGGTAAGGAGACCAGAGGAAGAAAGGGCACTCAGAGGGAAAGCTGATCTGGAGGGTTTGCCCTCTGCCTGTCCTCTATAAAAGACCATGCTAATAAGTAAGATATGTAAACACTGTAGGACAATCAGAAACAAATGAAATGAGGGCTTGAGAGTAACAGTGTTCAGCTGTGGCCAAAGGCCAGGAGGCAGCTTTTGTTATGAATAGATCATCTGCATGTGAAACAGACCTGATTTTAACCCTTGGCGGAGGCTATCCAGTGTAGAAGAATGTATAGGGCCCATCTGGATTTCCTTAGACAAAAGAAAAACAGGGGATAACAGGGAAGAGAGGGGGAGAAACAGCTATCTGTGAAATAATATGACATGATGTAGGGCAGAGTTACAGTTCTGTGAGAGTGGTTTAAATAGTTTCTGTGTTATTAATCGGTAACAATTGGGCTCGCAAAGTAACAAATGAATGACAGTTACAATGGTTTTTTTTAAAGAAGTTATTACAGGTGAATGGAGGCAGGCAAGGGAGGGAAGGCCACTAACATTTGCCAAGCACCTACTAGGTGCTGATTGTTTGATACACATTCTCCTGCATAATCTTCATGATAATCCTGCCACTTCCTTCAGGTTACAGATGAAGATACTCTGACTCACAAAAGTCCCGAGCCTCGTTTACAGTCATATAGATGCTCCAGGTGGCAGAATGGGGATTTGATTTGATCTGGTTCGGTCTGGTTGGGAAGAAGGCTATGCTCTTCTCCTTATACCAGGCTGCCTCCTGGCTACCGGAAGAACAACAAAAGTCCAAAGAACGTAAGGGGCCAGTGGAACCAGCCCTTGCCCTTTCCCTTCCCGGACATTTGAGCTCTTGCTGTGGGTTTACAGAGAAGGGTCAGGGCAGTGCCTAAGAGTGCTCTCAAGGAGCAAACCAAAGCCGGTTTCTGGAGATCAGTGTGCTTCCCTATGGTCCTGCCTTCCTCCCTTCTCCCCACTCATCATGCAGCAATCAGAGACAAGATTAAACGAAACTGGTCACCAACGCCAGCCTGGCTTCCAGGATGTGTGAATTCCGGCAGAACTCTCTGTGTGATGGTGTAGACTGTGATACCCTGTGTGTGTGGTGTAGACTTATTCGCCATTGGCCTAGCAATTTGAGAATTTGGCTCTCACCTGAGGGACAGATGTCAGAGTGAGGAGTAAGAGCTATTTTTCCACTTCACTGGCCTGCGCTCTCAAGGTGGTGACTGAGCACTCAGCCATGGTAGGAGGGAATGTCCCTGTGCAGCTGCCTCTGGGTGGGTACAGAGAAGGGTGCGGGGGTTAGAGAGGCCGGGGGGCCGGGGAGACTACTTCCTCCAGGCTGACTGGTGCTGTGCAGTGGGGCGTTTTGGTTTAGCCAGGTCAGGGATCACAACTCCATGATCAAGCTATGAGACCCTGGCAAATGCCAGTTTCCTCCAGCGTAAAAGACACACAAGAATATTCACCTTCCAGGATGTTCAGAAAGATTAGAAGCAATGCAAAGAAAGCCCTGACGTGCTGCCTGCACACAGTAAATAATCAACAATTAAGAGCTGCACTCTCGTTTTCTTAAAGCCAGGAAATGTTTCCTCTGTATTTTTCTGAGTTCAGAGTACAGACCGGTCTGCTTAATCCTGGTAAGGTACAAACAACAGCAGTGCCAGCAGAGGGTGGGAATAGCTGGAGATACAGTGAGTTTTAAGTGGAAGAAATCTGGGTCTCATTTTTTATGCCAGACCAGGAGGACTGTTTGGATCTCAATGTGGGTTCCTAGTGGGTTCATGGTAAAAAAGTCATCTAATGTTTAGACTTGAGGCATTTCTGTTAATCGAGGCTCTGCACTCACCTGTCAAGAGTTTATAGGCTAGCTGTAGGGGCGCCTGGGTGGCGCAGTCGGTTAAGCGTCCGACTTCAGCCAGGTCACGATCTCGCGGTCCGGGAGTTCGAGCCCCGCGTCGGGCTCTGTGCTGACTGCTCAGAGCCTGGAGCCTGTTTCCGATTCTGTGTCTCCCTCTCTCTCTGCCCCTCCCCCGTTCATGCTCTGTCTCTCTCTGTCCCAAAAATAAATAAACATTGAAAAAAAAAATTTTTTTTTAAAAAAGAGTTTATAGGCTAGCTGCCTTGTAGGGTTGTGGGGCTATTAACCGACATCATGCATGCAAGCACCTGGTGTGGTTTCCCACACACAGTAGGTGCCTAACATGGGTAATGAGAGGGGGACCCAGGAAGCATCTGGGGACTGGTGGGCATCAAGATTCTGGAAAAGAGAGACACTTCACACATTTCTTCAACAAACATTTAACTGAGCACCTACTATGGGGTCAGGTTCTAGGGAAACAGATGAAAAAGATACTGTCATTGTCCTAGGTTTTCAATGTAGTTAGGATGTATGACAGCTAATCTACGAATAGCAAGAAACTCTGATGAGCACGTCAATAAAGGCGTAGGTTCTTAGTATAACAATGGCATGAAGAGAGTATTATGGTTTGGCTGCAAGGCAGAATTTACAGTAATAATAACCAAAATCCCACAAATGTGGAATTGCCATATACGAGGAGCAAAGGACTATGTTAAGTGGCTTTATGTGCATTATCTCACTTAATAATTACCGCAGGCCTGTAAAGACAGGTATCAGTATTCCCATTTTACAGATGCAGGAACTGAGGCTTAGACGAGTTATAGAACTTGCTCAAGGTAAGGCTTCCAGGAACAGGAGATAAGAAAAAAAAAAATCAAACCTATGAGTGGGAGGACAGCAGAGGTTAGATCATGAAGGCTCTATCATGACAGGCTAAGTAATTGGGATTTTTCTCTTGAAGGCAATGAGGAAATAGTCCCAAGTTACGTTTTGGTTACTCTGTAGCCAGAAGCCCACGAACCCACTGCCGTCCCCTCTCAAGCACACATTCAGGATTACCAGAGTTGGACTTGCACGACGGTTCATTTTAATTTGTTCTGATTCACAACTGAATGCATAATGGATGATAATCACCTGTTACATTGCCCCAAAGTTCTTGTGGTCCACAGGCTACGTAAGTGTCCCACACAGAGCTGGGCCTTCCCTGGCCCCCTGGAGCCTCGGGGCTGCAGATCAGCTTCATGGTGTGTAAGTGTGTGTGGTTTCTTCTATTTTGCTAAGTCAACACTTCCATCAAAATATGTTTATCCAAAAGCCCTTCACTGCCTCGCCCATTCTATCCATCTCCTCTGTCCTGATTCACCCTCCCACAGCTTTTGGCCCCTCTATGCTTTAAACGGTCCCAAAGTGCTACCTTGATCTTGGACTTTTAAACCGCCCAAGCTGCACATCTGACCTGCATTTTTTTTTTTTAATGTTTTATTTATTCTTGATAGAGAGAGAGGGCATAAGCGAGGGAGGGGCAGAGAGAGAGGGAGACACAGAATCCGAAGTAGGCTCCAGGCTCTGAGCCATCAGCACAGAGCCCGATGCGGGGCTCGAACTCACAGACCGCGAGATCATGACCTGAGCTGAAGTCGGACGCTCAACCGACTGCGCCACCCAGGCGCCCCGTGACCTGCACTTTGAAACCACCTGCCTCTGCCCTGGTTCGGTTGACATCTGGCCCAAGACCCTTGCTCCATCCCTCATCCATGTCATGCCTGCTCCACAGGGCCTAGCATCTGGATTCAGTCTTCCAAATCCTGGTTTTCCCCAATGACTTTGGCTAAAATGCACTCCACTAGCTCTCCCTGCCCTGAAAGTCTTGGTTAGGATCATCACCCAGAAGTGGACTCAATTGAGGACACCAGCCTGGTACCCACACCCTACAGAAGGACCCTTGCCTACGGCCAAGGGTAAAGGTAGTCTTCCATGGAGGAAATACCGCACACCACGTATGTTCCCCATTCAACAGCCCATGTTCCCAATGGGCCTCAATGTCCCTAAGACGTCTCTGTGCTACAGAGGGTTTCCAGACAGCTGTCACTAGCTCCACCAACGCTCGACACCTGTAGGAAGTAGGAAAAGTTGTCTTTTTTTTTTTTCGATAAAGAGAGGAAGCCCTGAAAAATCAAATGAATCGCTCTCATTCACCGGGACACAAAGTGTCAATGTCAACATGAAGACCCTTCTTTTTATTTCAAAGGTCAGTAATTTCTCCGTTGGCCTAATACTGAGAGTGGATGTACATGATTTCAGAGAAGTCAGAAACACCTTTATATCCCCCCAAAGCCATCATCCTTCTGGTCTCCTGTAGGATGATGCACCAGAGGAGAGCCTCGCTCGCTGAATTTAAAAGCTTTGATTTTGGTACGAAGACAGATGTTGCAGAGGGACTCATCCTGTAGTCAGTTGTACCACACAACAGAAAGGACATGGCTGCATTTTCTTTTTCTTCGTTGCAGTCGAGAACAGACACTATGAGATCATCAGTATTAGGTGAGCGGCTCTCCTGCATATGCCACACCAGACCCTCCTACTGAAGTTCTTGGTTGCGCTCAACAATGGCCCTCAAATATTAGGGACAACAAGACATAGTTGTGGCATTAAGAAATGATGACCTCCTTTGCATCCTTGATACTGGGAGAGTCTTCAAGAATGTTCACCTTCAAGATCTCAAAACGGTGAGCACTCACCACACCACATCACTTCACAGTGGGATCCTGCCGAGTGACCATGTCCATCAAAACTGACTGAAAGCCAACTTCGTTCCAGGGACTGTACTAGATCCTGGCAATACAGAAACGGAGGAGCCACAACACCTGCCATCGAGGAATTCACAGCCATGTGAACAAGGAAGACACAGGCCCAGGTAACTAGCAACAAACAGGGAGGAGTATGCCCTGTGACAGAGGCACCTGCCATGGGCCATCTCGGTGATTCTGAAAGCTTCCAGGAAGAGGTGACCCCTGAGCTCAGATCGGAAGGCTAAGTGAGAGTTGTTAGACAGGAGAAGGGAGAGGAGGCAAAGGGAGAGGCATCAGGGAGTACAGGACATCTTAGAGCAGGGCTGAAGGAGACAGAATGTGAAGGGGAATAGTTTCATGTTGAGTTCACTGGTCATCATGGGCCATGCCGTGCAGAGGGTCATCAGAATGCTAAGGAATTAAAAAAAAAAAAAAGAATGCTAAGGAATTAGAATAATTCCTTTAGGGGCAATGGGAAAGAGAAGGATAACATGTTTCAAACTGGTAGGAGAGATTCTGGCTAAGACCTGCTTCCTCTCTGGGACTCCATTCTGTCATCTGCAAATGAGAGTACTGAATTAGATGATCTTCACACGTTCCTTCTGAGTCTCCCGTTCTGGTCATCAAATGGATGATTACAGTTACAGAAACATTTTTCATGCTGCAAAAGAGTTGGTAGCCAAACACTACGGATGGGTGCCTGAAAAAGGTGTTGAGCTCTAACGAAGGAGTAAGAACCCTGGATGTGTCTTCAAGCGACTTGAATTCAAAGCTAGGTCTGCCGCTTACTACGTGACTGGTAAATCCCTTTACTCTCTCATCTATAACACAGGGAGATCAATACGTTGGAGGGAGGGAAACCGTAAGGAACAGAGAATACCAGATATGTTAAAATACCTGGCACGCAAGCAGTTACTCAACCAATGTCCACTGGCTCTATGAACTGACCTAGACAGACTGTAGCTCAGCGTATTTTTCAACTTGTACTGCAAGAATGTTACATGTAAGGGCCCAGAGTACACAGGGATGAATGAGGCATGGCTGCAGGCCTTGCGAGCTGCAGGTCTAGTGCGGCGACACACATTTAATACATTTTTATAAAATCCAGTGAGTGGAACAACACAGTTACGAATCAAACGCTACAGTAACGCAAAGGAAGGTGAGGGTACTTTTGCCTGGAGTCACGGGAGGAAGCCCAGGCCAAGCTTTAGGGAAAAGGTTCTATTTAAGTTGGTTACCAACAGTTTACGAACAAGCTGCATAAGATCCTAGTTAGTATGTCTCACTCAACACAAGTTGTGAGATCGTTTTCTCTCTAGGTCCAATTGTGTCCAATGAAGACTTTTTCAGCTGGGGATTCTAATGAAACTCCTCCTCCTCATGCAAATGGTCTCAGGGAATAAACAATAATGAATAAGGCAAAAGGAGGAGAGAGAGAGAGAAAAAAATACACAAAACATTAGTTGGTCTGTAAATTTTTAACTTTTCCAAGTTGTGTCATGAAATATTACTGTGCTCTTGACCAAAACCCTAATGGGATCTTACCGGGGAGGCACAGAGCTGTGGTGACTGATCAGCCTCGCCTAGCAAACCCTTTTCAAGGAAGATCTAAAATGACCTTGTGTGGTCACCAGCCCAAAGTCATTTCCCCCATGTATGAACCAGACAAAAATTCAATCCAAGCCATTAACGACGACCACCACTTAGCATTATATCATAAATGGTCAGGGGCGTGTGTCAGCTATTACAAAGGTCAAGTGAGAGAGAGAATTCTCATTCTCCATAGTCACAGGGAAGGACACTGCGTGGAAGAGGTGGGCTTTCTCCTTAACATTAAATTAAAGAAGCTTGAGGGAAATGGCTGATGTGTAATGTGCCCTTGGACGTGATGATGAAGAGGAAGAAGACTATTAATAGGAGACAGAGAAGGAGGAGGGAAAATACATGCAGTGGGGCTAAAGGAGGAGGATGTTCAGACTGAGGATGATTCTAGACTGAGGATGCACACTGCTGCCTGGAGTTCAAAGACAGCTACTTTCCAGTTTTACAATAGGAGAAGCACCTGTGCTTGCTGCGTTAGTCATCTGTAAACCTAAAAATCAAGAAAGAACATAGAAGTCTGAGAGGCAGTACGATGCAGTGGTTACGGGCATGAACTTGATTAAAGCGAAATGTAACAGAGAGCTATCAGTTCTGGGGAGAGAAATTAAATCTGGCTGCGGTGGTGGCACAGAGGAGGGGGTATGGAAATGAATCCTCAAAGCCTGCACAGAATTTAACAGGCTCAGCTGGGGCTGGGCTGTAAGGAAAAGGGGTAAAAGGAAGCTTTCATGATGGAAGGTACAACAAGTGGAAAGGCTAAAGTAAGTTAGGAAGCATTCCTTCATTCAAGAAGTATTTCATGGGATGCCTGGGTGGCTCCATTGGTTGAGCATCTGACTCTTGCTTTCGGCTTAGGTCATGTTCACCTCTTGTGGGATTGAGCCCCACGTCAGGCTCCATGATCAGTGTGGAGCCTGCTTGGGATTCTCTCGCTCTCGCTCTGTCTCTCCCACCCCCACCCCCTCTGACTTTCCCGTTTGCACGCACTCTCTCTCTCTCAAAAATAAAAACCAAAAGACCAAAAAACAAAGAAGTATTTCTTTTTTTTTTTTTAATTTTTTTTTCAACGTTTATTTATTTTTGGGACAGAGAGAGACAGAGCATGAACGGGGGAGGGGCAGAGAGAGAGGGAGACACAGAATCGGAAACAGGCTCCAGGCTCTGAGCCATCAGCCCAGAGCCTGACGCGGGGCTCGAACTCACGGACCGCGAGATCGTGACCTGGCTGAAGTCGGACGCTTAACCAACTGCGCCACCCAGGCGCCCCAAGAAGTATTTCTTGAATACAAGCGTCTACTATATTCAAGGCATGGTTCAAGGGCTCAAAAACATAGCTATGAGAAAACAAAATCCCACTTTCATGGAACATATAATCTGGTGGAGAGTGATAAAAACACACGAATATTCGAATATATATATGTCAGCTGTGACAATACTGTTTAGAAAAATAAAGCAGGAGAGAGAGGTTAAGTAGTATGGTGGGGACGAGCATTGTTATTTTAATACAGGGTGATCTGGGTGGACCTTAATTATGAGGCTCTATTAAGCAGAGACTGTGAGGGAGTGAAGCATGCAGTTTGGTGTGACATAAGCAGAATGGTAAGAGCAAGTGCAAAGGCCCTGTGGCAGGGATGTGCTTGCTATCTCACATAAGCAGTATAGCTAGAGTCGTGTGAACAAGAAGAGTGACAGAGGAGGGTAGAAAAGCAAAGATGAGCAGATAAGTGGGGGTCTAAGAATGGGATGTGGGGTCAAGAGAGTTTTTTTCTCCCTCCTGCCCTCTGGTTCTTTAGAAGACAGCTATCATAGCATGTTGTAATGTTAACTGATTAAGTCGAGAAAGAGATTTGTCAGTGCAGGAGGGGGAAGAGAGAATGGATAGAGCCTTGTGTATGTTCTAATTTATTGAGGGATCTGTACAGGTAGGTGTACGGTGGGAAAACAGCTGTATTCCCTTATCTACTCCAGGTTAAATTTGTTCTGTGAAGTTTTCATTATCCTGAGATGGAATTTTAGGTGGATCCATAGTACTCCTAAACTCTTAAAGAGCACAAATCCACTGTCCATCTTCAAGCATTAAATGTGTGCACTCCATTATAATAACCAAAACTTCCATATCACTGAATTACAAATTCTCCCTCCTACAGCTACAGCTCATTTCAGGCTTAGAAGCGTATTGGAGAAGCGGTGGGCGGGGGGGGGGTTGCTATCCTGCCTCTCTGGGTTTTCTGCTTCACCTTCCCCTCCACGGGCTAGCTGGGGTGGTGTGGGTTGGGGTGTGTAAGGAAGGTCTTGCTTGACTGATATGGTCGTGATTGGACTTCCATACGTCCTCAACGTGGGGTGCCTCTCCGATAAGGACTCGCTGGTCATGTGGTCCTGGTGATTCACTGCAATGTCTACCCGGGGACTCCCTCTACCTCCCCACAGTAGGATGTTTGAAGCCAGTTTGCTCCTCTGTCCACTGCTCTACTCCCAACTCCCTTTCAGTCCTGGGCTTCAGGTGGCTTACCCATCTACTGGGATCATACCACTCCTTCAATCAAACCTTTGGGATGAGGTCCCACTTAAGATCTGCCCAGCTGGCTCCCCTGTCATGAACACACCTACACCTTTGCCTTGTTTTTAGTGGACATATACATCCGGTTCCCAAAGCAGCCCTCACTTTCTGCTGACTATCCCAGACACAACAGTCCAACTCAGGCTCTGCTCCTTAGTCCTCACCTCTGACTTCTTCCATCTGGGTTTTATATCCTCAGGGTGAGTGTTACCATCTTTTAACAAGTCCCGCATAGTTGATCTGGACTCTGGGGCCTCTTCCAAAAACTCTGGGTAAAGAAGACCCCTATTGTAAGATCCCATTACATGAAGCTGGAGCAGAAAGTATGTTGGGAGAGGAGGTGGACAGAGCTGGAGAGGGCTAAAGGAATTGACCTTTACTTTCTAGGCAAGAGGGTATCATCAAAGGCTTTCTGAACAGAGTCCCACGTCAGGAAAAGGTATCAGTTTCAAGACACCGGACATTGTAATATCAGGTGTTACATTAACTAACTTACTAAATGAAATTCCCCTTTGAAATGGGAAGTACACACAGGATTAAAACCACCACCATCCAGTATTTTAAACTACTAAGACATTCTTACCTAACTGCCTGCCTGTTTTATGATAACCAGCCTCCCTCAGTTGTTCCCCAATCAATCTCTATTTGTTGTCACTCAAGTGTTCAACTCTGTCTTCTTGTATGTAAACTTTAAGCCTGCCACTGTACCTAACCCCTCTCCAATTCTCTGGAATTAAAAACTTTCTGGTCACACGAGAAGACAGCCCTTTGTGAATTCTTTTGACTTCATTCAGAATAATCACTTTCATTACTTCGTGGACAACACATATAAATTCAAAGACAGTGGCATGAGATGAATGGCCAACTTTAAGGAGAAAATGAAATAAGCAATTATCCTATTAAAGAGAGCATTTAATTTTTGTCCTGATTAAATCATCTTTAGCCACCTGGCCTCAGTTCAAATAAATGTGAATCTTTAGGGGCAAAGTCTAATGGCCACTGGCAGAATGTTCTGGGGCTGACTCACTCATTTATCCCTTCATATGTCAAATGACTAGCTGACTGTGCCAGGTGCTGAGGATGTAAGAAAGGCAGCACCGTGAACTCAATTCATTTTATGAGGGGTTTGGAAAGTAGGGCGATTTTTGGCTCCCTTTAAATAATAATTTGCTAACTTCAATTCATTCATCCAACAAATACGTATTAAGCATCTTCCATTCATTCATTCGTTCATTCATTCCATAATGAATGCCTAATTAAGTCCCAGGCACTGTGCCAGCCACTGAGGATATCATACTGAGTCAATGGTCACTGCCCTCATGAAGTTCAGTGATGGAGCTCTGTGGCTGTGGAATTGGACTGTCAAATAAACGAATCCTTAGTGGTTATTCAAGCACAGGATACTGATTATCTGTCCTGAATTCTATAGAAGGTCATTTCCTTAATGTCCTAAGTATATATATACATATGTATGTGTGTGTGTGTATACACACACACACACACACACACACACACACACACACACGCACCTCCAGATATATATATCTCCAGCAAATATCATGCTTACTGGAGAAATTTTAGATACATTCTAACATAAGGAACAAGTTAAGGTTACTTTTGTTTTTTTAATGTTCATTTTTGAGGGACAGAAGGACAGAACGTGAGTGGCGGAGGGGCAGAGAGAGAGGGAGACACAGAATCCAAAGCAGGCTCCAGGCTCTGAGTCGTCAGCACAGAGCCTGACGCAGGGCTCGAACTCACAAACCGTGAGATCATGACCTGAGTCGAAGTCAGATGCTCAACCAACTGAGCCACCCAGGTGCCCCAGGATGAGGTTACTTTTTATTATCCTAATGGCTCAGCAAAATACTGGAGGTCCTGACAAACACGACCAGACAAAAATTCATTCACAAGAGGTACTGAGAAGGAAAGAAAGAGACAAAATTTTGCAGGTGATATGATCTCACAGTTACAGCTCATACTGGCCCCTCTGATTGGACCACTCTTTTTTCTAACCAGAATATTATAGTTCAATGTCAGTGCCTTACAGAAGCCTTCCCTGACCATCAAAACCACATTAGATCACCTAGCTCTATAGTTTAAAAATTACTCTGAAAGATCTTATGCATGCAGACAGTGCATAACACATATACATTTTAAAACTTAGAGTATTTAGCAAGGTTAGTGGATATGAGATCAATGTTTGAAAATAAAATATATTTCTCTACTCCAGCAATAACTCAGTAGGAAATATAAAAAAAAAAAAACTAAATGCAATTCATAAAAGTGATTGAAAGTTACAATATAAGAATCTGATTCCTTTGCTTTATCTGTGTTCCTCTGCTATACGTGAATTAGCGTAGAAATATAAACTAATGTATTTTATTTTTATTTACTCCTAAAAAGGAATTTATGTTGTCACTTCTTTCATAAAGGGTGTGTGTGGTGTGCTGAATAATGTTCCCCCACCCCTGACAAAAAAAACCACACCCACGTCCAAATCCCTCCAAGCTGTGAATGTCACCTTATAAAGCAAAAAAAAAAAAAAAAAGGATTTTGTAGATCTGATTACATCAAGGATCCTGAGATGGGAAGAGAATCCTGGATTATCCAGGTGTGCTCTAAATGTAATCACAAGGGAGACTGACCACAGATGGGGAGAAGGCAATGTGACTAT
Source organism: Lynx rufus (assembly GCF_022079265.1). Classification (NCBI taxonomy): domain Eukaryota; kingdom Metazoa; phylum Chordata; class Mammalia; order Carnivora; family Felidae; genus Lynx; species Lynx rufus. The sequence goes on from NW_025814834.1 coordinate 174,037,657, forward strand.
GGAGGCCAAGGTGAGTGATGTGGCCATAAGCCAAGGAAGACCAGCGGCCACCAAGATTGCAAAGAGACAAGAACAGATTGTACCCTGGAGCCTTGAGAGGGAGCAGGCTCTGAGGACATCTGATCTCAGCTTAGTGAAATGGATTCCGGACTCCTGGTCTCCAGAACCTTAAGAAAATAAATGTGCATTGTCTCAACCCACCAAATTTGTAGTAATTTGTTATAACAGCCAATAAGAAACTAATATAAATACTGAACGTGTTTTAAATACTGCCCCAATACACATGTGTGCACGTACACACACACACAGATATTATAGTAACATATGTAATATAAGACTGATGAAAAAAAGAATGGAAATATGGCCAACAGAAGGTTCAATATTTTAGCTTGAGTGTTCAATTTCAACTCTGAGCTTCCTGGTTTCCAGGGTTGGAAGAAAAAGGTGATCACTTAAATAGCTTTTATTACTGGAAAAAGAAAATATAGTGATGTTCAGATTAAAGATCACTTTTCCAATCATATAAATTCTAAAATTCTCCAGGAGGACTTTGGAGGGAGTAAAATCAGTGACATATTAACTCATCAGCAGGGGTATAGGAAATGCAGGCACGGCCTTCACATGACTAATACTTTTTTTTTTTTGTATTTTTCAATTTTTTAGTCAAAAATGATTTCAGACTTACAAATTGCAAGAACAGTAGAATTCTGTATACACTTCACCCAGGTTCTGTCAATATTTTGCATAAATATTCTGCCTATATTTTATATGTGTGCATAAATTCTTTTTCTGAATCATTTGAGAGCAGGTTGTACATATAATGCCCGTTTACTCTTAAATACTTCAGTATGTATTTTATAAAAACAAGGATATTCTCCTACATGGTCATTATCATATCAGGAAATAAACACAGAAACTATTCTATCATTTAATCTACAGACCTTATTCAAATTATATCACCTGTCCACAAAATGTCCTTTACCTTGAAAGAAAAAACGCAAGACCACACACTGCCTTCAGCTGTCATGTCTCTTTAGTCTGCTTTCATCTGGAACCCTTCTGCCTTTATCTTTTGTGACCTGGATATTTTTGAAGAGTGGAATCAAGTTATTTTGAAGAATACCTCTCAATCTGGGTTTCTGACATTTCCTCATGATTAGATTCAGGTTAGGTATTTTTGTCAGGACTCCCACAGAAGTGATACTGTGTTCACACGGTTCCATCTTGGGGAGACCTTTGCTAAAAGCCCAGGGCAAAACATTTAATTTTTATAAAGAAACACAGCTGACATTAACCAAAGAGCTCCTCTCCTGTCAGTCTAGTCTGCCCAAGGAATGCCTGAGCCCCTGCTGTTGACCTCTGCTCACTAGGCAGTAGCTGATCACAGAAGGCTGGGGGACGCACCTACAGAGCCTGCATTGCATCCATCCTGTGATGCTGGTGTTCTTTCATTGCACAAAGAGTCACTGATTGCATCTTCTAAACATCTTTCCGATATATCCACTTCTTTCCATCTCCCCCACCATAATCCAAGGCAACTGCCATGGTGCTGCCTCTCAACCGGACCCCTAATCTCCTTCTATCTGGTCCTCTAATCATCCACTCTGGTATCTCTCCAACCTGTTCTCCAAATTGCAATTATTTGGGTCCTCTGTAAATCCAATTATGTTACCCACAATGCCTAAAGTCTTTCACTGTCTCTTAAAAGACCGAAATCCTTCATTATGCTTATAAATCCATCCAGCCCTGCCCCTTTTTGCTTCTCCAGCCTTAGCAGATGCCTCTCCATTCTCCTATGCCACCTGGAATCTGCCTATTTCCCTCCCATTATCCTGCCGCAATTTCTGGACCACTTTCTTCTCAACCACCACCAGGCAGGCACCTCCTTCCTTCCTTTCAGCTCTGTTTAGCTACCTAATCAAAGTACCTCAGCTCAAACATCACTGCCTTACAGAAGCCAACCACCCAAACTATATGTTACTTGGCTTTATGCTCTCATGGTTGTTCCTTCACTTTATAGCACCTATGTATATCATATAGGTATATATACAGCTATATGATATACTATATAGCATCATATATACAGAAGAGCATATTAAACATATGTGTACATTTTTAATACTGATAATAAGTACTCATGGATCTTTCACCAGTAAATGCCAGCTCCCCAGGTCCCTTCCAGATGGCTTCTTTCTATGTCAACAACTAGCACCCCCAGCCATGTAATCCACTAGTGTCCTGATATTTGTAGCAGTCATTTCCTTTCTTGACTCTCTAGGTTTGGTACCTATATATGCATTCCTAAAATGCATGGTTTCTCTTGCCTCTTTGTGAATTGCCTATGAACAAAGTGATTCTGTATTTCTTTCATATCCTGTTTCTTTCACTTAAAATTGATCCCTCTGTGTTGTTCATGTAGCTTTAGTTCCTTCGTTTTAAATGTGTATACCACTGTAGGAAAATAATACAATTGAGTTATCCATTCTGTGATGGGTGGAAATTTGGGTTGATCCAAATTTGGGGCTACTATGAGAAATAATGCAATGAATACTTGTGTACTTGTCCCTGGGTACATACAGGTACCCAGGAGCAATAGTTTTTCTAGGTTTTTACCTGGGAATGGAATTGGTGCAGCACAGGCTACATGCATACTCATATATGGCTATATGTGCAGGCTGTATGCATATATTCGTATATGCTGTTTTCCAAAGTGATTGCACCAGTTCATACTCCCACCACCAGGGTAGGAATGTACAGCATTTATCAAAGTCTATAATCATATATTTTTGTGACTGTTTGCTTAACATCCTTCCCTTCCACTAGACTGTAAGGTCAGTTTCTACTTGCGCCCGTTATTTTCCCTCCAGTGCCCAGCACATCGGAGATGCTCAAAATTCACTGAATAAAAGAAGGCACTCTGGATAAGGAAGCTTAACTATCTCGAATGTGAGCACAGGTCTGACTTCAGAACCCATGTCTTTTCTACCACGCTGTATTTTCCTTATCTCAAAACAGTGAATATCATTTGTATCCTACTTACTACTTTCCAGTGTAACGGCAGCAATGGAGTGAGATTACGCATGCCAATCCAACAAACACAGAATGCGTATTAAGCATCAGCAGTGTTCCCCCACTAGGCACCTGGACGCAGAGGTCCACAGATGGAGTGTATGAAAGCTGGCTGTCAATGGCAAATGCCTCACAAATGTATGTGGATTAAGATTACTTTGTAGAGGAAGACCGGGGTTTCAGATATCAATGCAGGGAAAACCAGGGAGACCAATTAATGCTTTCAAGTCCAAGCTGCACCTGTGCCCCAAATTATTCACCAGCACAAACAAAAGGAGCTTCCTCCAAGCCTGATGAGAACAAGCATTTTAAAATGCTTTCACCCAGGTGGCATCAGCTTTCCTCTGTGCCAGGGGTCCAGGAAGGGCTGGGCACAGATCTGGATTAAATTCCGTGCTTCGGCTTGGCACTGTGGGTTCGAAAGTAAACTCTGGCTTCCTATTTACCCTGAGAGATCTTAGGCCTTTGTGGTTTCCTGTTGCATCCTGTCTGTGCTCTGGTTTCTGTGTTTGTCTGCCCAGAGCTGCAAATGGGGTCTCTCACTATTTCACTTCATTCTGCTTTTCAGGAGAAAAGAAGACTTCCACAGTCTCTGATTGTTGGCACATTCCGCCAGGTCCTCTATCCAAGTGCAGACTTCCCAGGCCATCTGCCCCTAAGCCCACCAAGAGAGACTTTGTTTGAAAGGGAGAGGACTCAAGGAACCCCCTAGAGTGTCCCAAACCCACAGGGACTGACGGTCCAACTTGATTTCTTTCAGTTTCTAGTCGTTTACATTCACTGACTTCACTCTTACATTTCATCAAGTGTAAATTCAGAGTCCTCCTGTGTACAAGATGCTCTGCAAAGCACTGAGGAAGCAACGATAGATCTAACTGCTACTCCTGGGAAGGTAAAAGTGGTTTTCCTGCGAGCCCCACATTACAATCACTTGGGCACACGTCAGAAGTACACATTGGTATACACTCCTTCCCAGTCACACTTACTCAGACCCTGCAGGAGTGGGACCTGGGGAACTGCATTTTTAGGGAGTTCCTGAGGTCCATTTTTTGCATGTCAACTGAGAACTAACAGCTTGCCCTTGGAGGAGAATTCCAATCACAATGGGGCTAGTGAGAGAGAATCAAGAGCTCTTACAGCCTGATCCTTCAATTTGAGCAAATAAGGATGAATTGATTAAGGATGCAGAGGGACAGGCTCGGGGTTTCCTCAGACAGAATCTGAGCCTTGGCCCTATCGCTTGCTAGCTGTGGGATGCTGCATAAATCACTGTTTCTTTGAGCCTCTGAGTACCGGGTGTTGAATGTAAGTGATGAATCACTGAATTCTACTCCTGAAACCAATATTGCACTGTATGTTCACTAAGTAGAATTTAAATAAGAATTTGAAAAAAAGAAAAAAGAAAACACTGGGCCTCACTTAGTTATTCTATCAAGTTCCACAAGGCATTCAACAAACTCCAAAGCACCAAGAACAAGTTAGTCATTTTATCATCACAAAAGCTTTAACAAACAAAAAAACAAATTCAACCCCTAAGGTTTCTCTCAAGCAGTCAGAACTACCCCATCTTCTAACCATCCCAAACTCTGAGAAACATTTTCTTTTCTTTTATTGTAAATGACATTGTGTGGACAGGTGATGTAATTTGAATAAGGTACACAAATTAAATAATAGACTTGTATTCAGTGTTGGTTTTTTAAAAAACTATTAACTTTTTAAATTTATTTATTTTTGAGAGACAGAATGCAGGAGGGGAGGGGCAGAGAGAGAGGGAAACACAGAATCCCAAGCAGGTTCCAGCTGTCAGCACAGAGCCTGATGTGGGGCTTGAATTGAGATCATGAGATCTCAGGATCTCAGGATCTCAGGGGCTTGAATTGAGATCCTGAGATCATGACCTGAGACAAAGCAGGACACTCAACTGACTGAGCCACCCAGGTGCCCCCTCAATGTTGGGTTGTTTTTAGTGTTTATTTTGAGAGAGAGAAAGTACAACATGTTCGCAAATGGAGAACGGCCAGAGAAAGCAGAAGAGAGAGAGGATCTTAACTAGGTTCCACATTCAGCACAGAACCCAATGTGGGGCTCGATCTCACAACGAAGAGATCATGATCTCTGATGTGAGATCATGACCCGAGCTGAAATCAAGAGTCCGATGCCCACCGACTGAGCTACTGAGGTGCCCCTAGTACCGTATCAGTGTTTATTTCCTGCTATGATAATTGTATTATGGCTATATAAGAGAATATCCTTGTTTTCATAAAACACACACTGAAGTATTTAGGAGTAAATGGGCATTATATCTGCAACCTACTCTCAAATGATTCAGATAAAACAATTTACACACATATAAAATATGGGTAGAATGCTTATGCAAAATATTAGGACAATCTAGATGAAAGGTATACAGAATTCTACTTTTGCAAGTCTGTGTAAGTCTGAAATCATTTTTGAGTAAAAAAATTAAAAATGAACAAAAGTGGGGGCCGGTATCTCTTAAACATTGTAGCTGTGTATTATATGCTTCTTTCCGGGTTCCAGGTTCCAGCACATTTTTCTCAAAGCAAAGCTCAAGGCTGGACCCAGTCCTGGGTAGGATAACAGGATACGTTCGTGATGCCATGTTAACATTTTCAAGGAATGGATATAAAAGTCAGGAGCCCAGCCAGACCTGGCTTCCCCTGACATGTCCTAGCTCTCTGATCTCTTTGACCTTAATTCCATCATCTCTTAGATGGAGAAATGTTCTCCTTTCGGGTCATTTTAGGTTACTGACTTCTAGTGACATTTACCTTTTGTTTAATCTATTAGTATTACCTTTTATTATGATCTAAAACATGGCTACTACATCTTTCTTTTTCTTAAATTAATCTTAACGTATCATAACAGTGAGGATTAGAAATGCTATATACAGACTGCCTCCCGCAGAACTGGCACATAGTACATATGTAATAAATCCTAGCTATCATTATCCTTTAATGTAAACATATTCCTTGCTCATTTTTGACATGTTGTCCCTAACAAATTCTTCTTCTTTATACACCCTGCATGAACCCGAGTAACCTTTTCCTTTTTGAATATTTCTTTTTCTTTTTTAGAACCAAATTTTGCACCTTTAAACTAGGGGTTTGGTGTTTAAATAGCTATTTCATGGATACAAATTATTTGCTGTCAGCATATCTCTCTGGGTGAACCTGACTATAAAGTATGTTGAGTACCTACTGTGTGCCCTAGAGATGGAGCATGCAGTAGACTTTTCCCCAACTGCTCAAGGAGCCCAGGCTCATGGGGAAGACACGGAGAATGACACGTGCTGTACTGGAGATGTGCGGGAAGAGCTATGAAGGCCAAGGCGGGGGGGCATGGTGAACTCAACGTGGCAGAGAAAGAAAAGAGAGCCTCATGGAGACATCTAAACTGGAACTTTGGGGAACACACACACTAAGCACAGCACAGTGACCGGGACTATGGGCTCTGAGGTCCCTGTGCTTTAGCACAACCTCAGCTCCACTCCTTGCTGTGTGACCTCTCCAAGCCTCAGTTTCCTCACCATAACACAATAAGAAACCATCCCAGAGTTTGCTGTGGATATCAAATAACACAGAACATGCTCAATAAATGTGAATTATAACAGTGATGACGATTCTGGTGATGATGGGACCCACCACGCAGAAGAGAGACGGAGCCACTCTGCACAGAGAAAACACCTGCCTGAAGGGCACTTAAATGAGGGCAGACAGACTCTTTTCCCAAAGACTGGATAGAAGTCTGTATTCATCTAAAGCATTCCACCTACCAAGTTTTTCCCTGATTCCTCTGCTGGCCAAATTTGATCTGAACTTGTCAAACTATGTAGAATCTACTTAACAGGCTTGGTGTGAATATTAGTAAGTTTTACTGCAGAAATACTAATGTGTTGTATTATGGGTGCTATCCCAGACCTGCCTGGCTGTGTAAATGCTGTATACTGTGTACACACCAATATTAACTTTCTAAAATATGGATATTCTCTATTCTCAAACGTCTTTGGCCCCATGCAATTCAGATAAGGATGTGTGTGCATATACCTGCTAGACCGCAGATGAAAAGTAAAGGATGGTGGGGGATAAAACTAGAGGTGGGTAGGGCCCAGATCACAGGAGAGCCCCCTTGCCCAGCTAGGATTGTAGGACTCAGGAGACTCACTGGGAGATTTTCATCAGGGCCATGAAGCTATCAGACTTCATACTGAGGCGTATCTTCACTGGGAGTCTATCAGGGTAGTCAGGTCCACGCAAGTTAGTGTCTTGCACACCACAGAAAAACAAATACGTATGTTAATATTACTGGCCTATTTTTCTTAGGTTCTCTCTTCTTTTTCATAGGCCATTTCCCCAATTCCAGAGAACCCTAGCCCTGCATTCCAAGATCACAGTAAATCTCTGAGCTAGGAGCTACGTGGATGCCTAAGGAACTTTAAGTTTTAACACGCAGGCAGATGATAGGTGCCCAAGTCAGGGAGGCGCCATGACTGGTCTATGTCAAGGAGCTCCCTCCAGTTAAATGTCCTCCTGAAACAGAGAACCAACACCCAGTCTTGTCCTGGCTCCACACAAGGCCAAAACCAATGTCTGAAAAGCCCACACGTTAACTTCGGCAATTAGATGACATGGATACTTTTCAGTTACTTTCACGTTTTTGCTTTTAGCCTATTTCAAGCTATAATACAATGAAAACTCAGTTCTCAAGTGGGCAAAATTTTGTGAGTGGATTGACCGATGCCTTGTGTCAAATGGGAAGACTCTGTTAATCAAAGAAAGAACCTAAAGCCTTACTGAAGACCAGACAGCTTACATGCTGGAACTTCCTCTCACAGCATAGCCCATAAATCCACCAAAAAAAGAAAATCAAACTGGTATGGCATGATCTGATCTTCAATGAACTCTAATGGATATCTAGTATATCATATACTGGCTATCCAGTATGTTTCTGCCTGTCCTTCTGGCCATCTATCAATGCAACACATACTGGTCCCAAACTGTGTGTCAGGTATGGTGCTAAGCACAATAAGTGGAAATTTACTGCTTTGAGACGATCTTTCTATTCCCTCTCTAAATAATAAAGGCTACATGCTGCTATCATTTCATAGTGTAACCTAAAAGACGCACAGTAAAACTTCCTCTTTCTCAAATATCACTAAACTCAGCTCTCTGGAGGTTTTGAAAACATATGGCAGGAGGGAATTTTATAATATGTGAATCATCTTTCATTAAAAGAGCTTTAAAAAAATACATAATGGCACTGAAGTAACTCTCACCACCTCTGGATTTACAATTTCTATAATTGTTCTTTAATTGAATGTAATCTGAATGTTGAACAACATGGCCAAATGTCCATTTGGTTCTCCATTTTGAACACTTTTTTGCATTGGCATCAGGGAGCTACTGACTGTTCATTAGGAAGGGACTCTCAGCCTGCATCCGACAGTCTTGACTATTCAATCAACTTCTCATGGGGTCTTCTGGGACCTTTGATTTCTTAGATACTATTGCTCCTGGTGCTCTAACACCGTGTAAGTATTAGAAGAAAAACTACTCTACACTTACCATGGCTCTGGGGAACAAAAAAGTAGAAAAATTTAATGACGATATGAAAGAAGAGGCCCTGAAAGCATATAAGGAGAGTGGGAGAAAGGGATGAAAAACTAAGGGAAAATCAACAAGGCACAATTACTAAAACCCCTGAACTAAATGTATGTAGAAGTGAGCTGATGGGTGTTGAGGTCATGGGCACAGTACTTGATCCTCGGCAAGAGGGCTCTGTAAAGGCTGTCTTCAGCATCTTTTTTTTTAATTTCTTTTTTTGATGCTTATTCACTTTTGAGAGAGAGAGAGACAGAGAATGAGAAGGGGGGGAAGGTAGAGACAGAGAGGGAGACAAAATCAGAAGCAGGCTCCAGGCTCTGAGCTGTCAGCAGAGCCCATTGTGGGGCTTGAACCACAAACTGTGAGATCATGACGCGAGCTGAAGTCGAATGCTTAACCAGCCGAGGCACCCAGGCCTCCAGCATCTTTTTAAAAAAACATTTTTTTGTTGTTGTTAACGTTTATTTATTTTTGAGAGACAGAGAGACAGAGCACGAGCAGAGGAGGGGCAGAGAGAGAGGGAGACAGAGAATCCAAAGCAGGCTCTAGGCTCTGAGCTGTCAGCACAGAGCTCAATGCAGGGCTTGAACTCACGAGCTGTGAGATCAGGACCTGAGCCGAAGTCGGACACTTAACTGACTGCGCCACCCAAGCTCCCTTGAGCATCTTTTTCATGCGCACTGAGCCACCGGCAAAGCACAAACACTTCCATAACTGCTAGGTCACCCTTAGCCACCACAGTACCAGAGTTACCCACATAGCAGATGAGTAGTAAATAGGAAAAGGGGAAAAAAAAATCAATGTGGTTTTCATTTCATGGTCTTCTAAACAAATATAAAAACATCTTCATGAGTGGGAGGTTGGCCTCATGTCTTCAAAGTGCCTATTCAAGTACTTGACCACAGAGCAGCAGGGAAACAGGGAAGATTAAATAAGGAGTCTCATAAATATTCTCCTCCCAGGGGACGATGGTGACAAGTGAGGCTGTTTATTTTTATTGTTATCGTTAGACGGGTGGCCTCGTGAAAGGCGGTGATCTGAAAGACTGGGAAGAAGGGAAAACAAGAGTACTGTGGTTCAGCTTTGATCCAAGTCTAACTTGGCTCTTCTCATCAGGCTGTGGAAAAGATCTACCTTGTAATCACTCCACCCCCGTTTCCCATACAACACACGTGCGCCTGCCACACCGCCTCTGTCTTACCGTTCTGCTAAGAGTTGAGAGTATCTGCTCTGGACTCAAACAGCAGCATGGGAAACAGATCTCTAGGACTTACTAGCAATGTAATCTTGGGCAAGGACTCTGTCTTTCTGACCCTCAGTGTCCATCCCTGTAAAGGGGAGGATAATTCTGATAACTGCAAGAGGTTATTAGGATGGTTTGATCATACAATTTAAATTTCTTAGCCCACGATAAGCATGAAGTACATGTTAGGTGTTACTCTTACTGCTGCTAATTGTTTTTTTTTTCTTCTGCTTCTTTGATCATTCTTCCAGGCAAGCTGCTGTCTTTTGTGGAAAGCTGGGCTCAGGCCAGTTGATAGACTCCCACCAGAAGCTTTAGTTTCTGACCTTCTGAGAGGCCTTGGGTCACCCGACCTTGCTGTGCTCCTGGTGGCCTTCCATTAACATAGGTCCGGACAGCCCTGCCCAGCTTTTATAGGAGTGGAATGGGGGTCACATGGTAGGTGTGACTTTGTAAGAAAGTGCTAAACTATTTTCCAAAGCGGTTGTGCCATTTTACATCCCCACCAGCAGCATGAGAGAGTTCTGGTCCCCATATCCTCACCCCAAGTTCAGCCAATCTAAAAGCGTGCTGTAGCTCTCATGGTGGTTTAAATTTGTATTTCCTTTAAAGAAATGGTGTGGAGCATCATTTCCTCTAACACCTCCTCTAACACCGGCCTGAGTAAACCATGGTGCCCCAAGCCCAGGCCACAGGCTTTGCTTTGGGGTAACTTCCTCCTGGATGACGTGAGGAAGCCACAGGGCCACACCACTGCAATCACCCAAACGGCATGGCTCTAACAACATGGCACCGTCTGATGGGTGGCATTTCTCTGGTTAGAGCCCAGAGCCTAGGGCTCCTGAACAATCTTCTCCCAAGACAACAAATGTCAGGCTGCAGAACGACTGTGAGCCCAAATGCATCCTGATGAGCTGCTGGGGGGGAGCACTAGGGGGGGGTCATGTCCTCCCAAGGCCACAGGGTGTGTGTATGGGGTGGGGGGCGGGTGCAGAGCATGGGAATGGAAAGCTATGCAAGACTGTCATGGCGGACGGAAGAAGAGAAAGCAGCTGTGGCTGAGTTGTGTCTCCCAGGTCCCACGAACTAACACTGTTCAGTGAAAATGTTACTTCCCAGAGAGGCCAAATGAACGTCCAGATCTCTCTGGTAAGGTGGTGTGGGCAACTGACTGCCATTAACTATCACACAGGGGGCTTCTCCCAGTCAGTCAGGCCCCACTCAGTGGAGACAGATGATGAAAGGCAACACCACAGGATCGGCAAGGAGTGAGAAGGCACTCAGGAAAATCCAAGCACTTGCACACTTCTGGGGTTGGGGGGCGAGTGGGTGGGAAGCAATCCGACCACACAGTCACTAAGCGTCCACCTAGCCCTAGCTTCAAACTGGACAGGAGGGGCCAAACGGGGCCACAGGAGACACGGACTCAGTAAGCAAGACAGCTTCATCTGAGATACAAGTCGGTACCAGTAAAACACAAATAACTATTGGTCTGTGCTAGGGGCCAAAAGAACAAAATAATAAAACATGTCAGAGTAGCTAGAGAACTGATGTGGGTTGAAAGAAAATATAGGAAAACTAACAGTTATTGTACAATTTAAAAAAATTAAAAATTTCTTTAAACGTTTATTTATTTTTGAGAGAGAGAGAGCAGGGGAGGAGCAGAGAGAAAGGAGACATGGAATTGGAAGCAGGCTCTAGGCTCTGAGCTGTCAAGCCAGATGTGGGGCTCAAACTCGGGAATGGTAAGATCATGACCTGAGCCGAAGTTGGATGCTTAACCAATTAAGCCACCCAGGCGCCCCTCAGTTCCCCCAATTTTTTTTTAACATTTAGTTATATGAGAGAGAGAGAGAGAGAGAGAGAGAGAGCGAGCGAGCATGGGCAGGCAAGGGCAGAGAGACAGGGAGACAGAGAATCTGAAGCAGGCTCCAGGCTCTAAGCTGTCAGCACAGAGCCCAACACTGGAACTCATGAACTGCAAGATCATGACCTGAGCCGAAGTCAGACAACTAACTGACTGAGGCTCCCAGGTGCCCCTTATTGCACGATTCTTAAAATGAGGATGAAATCATTTCTATAGACAGAACAGTGCCTGAAATATAGTAAGCACTATATAAGTGACTGCAGATACTACTTGTGTTGTTTTTTCTGGTATTTTCTGTTTTTTTTTTTCTTTTTAAGTTCATTTATTATTTATATTTTGGGGGGGAGGGCCAGAGAGAGAGGGAAAGAGAATCTCAAACAGGCTCCACGCTGTCAGCACAGAGCCTGATGTGGGGCTTGAACGCACAAACTGTGAGATAGTGACCTGAGCTGAAATCAAAAAAGAGTCGGACGCTTAACTGACCCAGCCACTCAGGCACCCCTTCTTTTCTGTGTTTTAAACAAGTTTTACTGAGGTGTAACTAGCATGTGATAAGCTGCATATAATTCAAACGTCGGATTTGCTAGATTTGGACATGGCATACACCAGTGAAGATGTTACCTAATCAAGGCAAATGTATCCACCAACCCCAGAAGTTTCCTTGTGCCCTTTGTGCTCTACTCATCCTCCTAGCTGTCGTTGCACCTGCTGTCCCAATGCAGGCAACCACTGATCTGCCTTCTGTCATTCAAGGTTAGTTTGCGTTTCTTAATTTTAAATAAATGGAATTATATTAGTTTGTACTTTTTTTGGGGGGGGGTTTGGCTTCTATCACTCAGCATACTTATTTTGAGATTAATCCATACTGTATCTTATATGAACAGTTCATTCCTTTTTCATTGCTTAGTAGTATTCCATTATAATGGACATACCAGAAGTGGGTTTATCTATTCACCATTGATAGACATTTGGGCTGTTTCCAGAAGGGGGCTATTACAAATAAAGCTGCTGTGAACATTCCTGTACAGGTTTTTGAACGGCCATAGGCTTTCATGAGTGGAATGGCTGGATCACACGGCAGGTGTAGGTTCACTCTGTAAGAAGCCACTAACCTATCTTCCAAGCTGGGTGTGCCATTTCACATTCCCGCCAGCAGCGTGGAAGTTTCAGTCTCCACATCCTCGCCCCAAGTTCGGCGACTCCAGTAAGTGTACTTTACCTCCTGTGGTTTGGGCTTGCATTTTCCAAATGACTAATGATGCTGAGCATCTTCTCAGGGGCCTATCATTCAAACCTTTGTTTCAGTAAGATGTCTGTGCCAACATTTGCCCATATTTTCACTGAGCTTGTTCTTCCTCTCCTCTGGACCTCTGCAAGAAGCTATTTCACTGAAAGGGAACAGCAAGGACTCTGGGGTCAGTCCCCTAGAGGGCTCAAATATGGCATGACCCACTGAACTATTGTTGGCCTCAGTTTCCTCACTTGTGAAATGAAGACAGTAATGGTGGCTATCTCACCGAATTGCTCATCACATGACAGAAAGGATTTAGCACAGAGCTTGGTACACTGTAGGTGCTTGATAGATGGCAGCAGCTAATACTATTGTCTGTCTCATAACGACTGAGGCTGGGCCAGAGACGTTAAACATCCTCTGTCCAGCATAGTGTAGAACTGCCCTAGTTTCAAATGCCAGGAAAAGCACAACCCTAAGCTTCCTGAGTACATTATCTGTCTCTTACTGCTCACGGAGCCACCTCAACCATCTCCTTGACAAATCAATGTCTAGCATATATTCTGTTTTCCTTTTTTTTTAAATTTTTTAAAATGTTTTTATTTATTCTTGAGACAGAGAGAGACAGAGCATGAGCAGGGGAGGGGCAGAGAAAGAGAGGGAGACACAGAATCCGAAGCAGGCTCCAGGCTCTAAGCTGTCAGCATAGAGCCCAACACGGGGCTCAAACTCACAGAATGTGAGATCATGACCTGAGCCGAAGTCAGACGCTCAACCGACTGAGCCGCCCAGGTGCCCCAACATATATTCTATTTTCAATAAATGTGCTTGTGGGTCCCTGGGCCAGTCTTCACAGGAGAGTCTCCTGAGAATAGTCGTTCCTGGAAGGCTGACAGCAGCAGGTCCTGGTGAATGAAGCGGGCGCAGGCGACTTCATGCATAGACCCCCAATTCTTCCATTGTTAGGTTTAACAGTGGTCCTATGTGCACCAAGTGGACTCCCTTCCCTGTCTACCTTTCTCAATGACCTCTGCCAATGCCACCTGCTAAAAAGACCAAGAGAGAGAAACTGGTCCTACCTGCCCACTCTATTCTTAGCTATGACCCTACTAACAGAAGGTCATTTGTTAAAGGCACGTGGCTGTTCACCCCTCTTATGGTGCCCTCCTGATGGGCCTATACATAACCACATCCCATCCAGATGACAGAGGGGAAGTCACCTGCATGGTGTTGTGGACACAGAAGAGAAAAACAAAGTCAGGAAGAGAAGAAGACAGGGCTCGGGGCCTGAAACTGGGCTGGCAGGAGGTGTCCCAGTGGGACCAGGGAAATGTCCCATCCTATAGGAAAACTTCCTTGTCTACTCAAGACTTGAGCAGGACCTTCTCCCTATTCCCACCATACTCCAGTGTTGCACTTACCACAGCAATTTCCATCTGTGTTGTGGTTTTCTCCTTTTTGTCTTAAGGCAGGCATGATACTTTCATCATATTTTGCACTTAGCCAGGCAAGTACAAGGAAATGCCTTTTTTTTTTTTTTTTTAGAAAGAGAAAGAGAGAAAGAGTCATCAAGGGAGAGGAGAAGAGGAAGAGATAGAATCTTAATCAGGCTCCATGTTCAGTGTGGGGCCTGATGTGGGGCTTGATCCCACGACCCTGGGATCATGACCTGAGCCGAAATCAAGAGTTGGATGCTCAACCAACTGAGCCACCCAGGTGCCCTTAAGAAAATGCTTTCTTAATGAATGAATGACTTAATAAATGATTTAAAAATAAACTTTTAGAGGTGTGGGGCCTGCCTGAGATACATTCTCTCTCTCTCCTTCTGTCCCCTCCCCACTAACATGTGCTCTCTCTCAAAAAAGAAAAACTTTTAAAAAAAAATTTTTTTTAACGTTTTATTTATTTTTGAGACAGGGAGAGACAGAGCATGAACAGGGGAGGGTCAGAGAGAGGGAGACACAGAATCTGAAATAGGCTCCAGGCTCTGAGCTGTCAGCACAGAGCCCGACGCGGGGCTCGAACTCACGGACCACGAGATCATGACCTGAGCCGAAGTCGGCTGCTTAAGCGACTGAGCCACCCAGGCGCCCTGAAAAACTTTTAATTTTAGACTAATTTGAGATTACAGAAGATTTGCAAGATAGTATAGAGTCCCCATATACACCACACCCAGATTCTCCTATCATTAATATCCCACATGAGGTATACCTATTGTAGATCTACAATTAAAGAAGAATATCAATATATTATTACTAACTAAATGCCTTACTTTATTCAAATTTGCGGAGTTTTCACCTAATGTCCTGTGTTTGTTCCAGGACCCCATCTAGAATCCCAGGTCACATTTAGTTGCCACATCTGTTTAGACTCCTCTTGGCGGTGATGATTACTTAAGACTTTCCTTGTTTTTTGATAGCCATCACAGCATCAAGGAGTACTGGTCAGGCATATCATACAATGTCCCTCAACTTGGATTTGCTGATGTTTTCCTTAGGGGGATACTGTGGATATAGGTTTTGGGAGGATGATAAAGCGCCATTCTCATGACATCATATCAACGGTACATATTATCAACATGGCTTATCACTGCTGCTGATGACCTTGGCCACCTGGCAGAGGTAGCGTTTGTCAAGACTGCTCCACTGTAAAATTATACTTTTTCCCCTTCTCACACTGTCCTCTCTGAAAGAAAGTCACTAAACACAGCTCAGACTTAAGGAGTGGGAAGCGATGCCCCACCCCCTTGATGGGGGAGTACTGACATAAATTATTTGGAATTCTTCTGCATGAGAGATTTGTCTCATTCATTCATTCATTCATTCATTGGTTCATTTAGGTATATCCCTAGGGACTCATGATGTTTATGTTATACTTTGGGTCATTATATAATACTACTTTACTTTGCTGCCCACACTGCTCCAGTTTTGGTCACTGGCAGCACCCTCAGTTGGCTCCTGATACCCCTTTTTTATTTTGTTTTGTTTGTTGAGCATTTCCTTGCTTTCTGGCACTAAAAGATGCTCCAGGGTTATCTCCTCTATTTCCTCTCCAGTCTTAAAATCAACCATTTCTCCATGGAGTCTAGGCTCTTTTTATTGGAGAAAGGTATTAGAAACCACGATCTGGATACCAGCTAGGCTTGGAACACCAAGTTGCTGGGGTGTCCTTGTTTCTAGAGCCTCTGAGCTGTCAGAGCTAGGAGATATGTATGTTTACTAACCTGTATACCTACACGCATCTATAAATACTCGTTATATGTTTCCATCTGTAATCTATATTATGCTACACATGAGTTCACTCTGATGCCCCCAATTCAATCCATTTCCACATGGATCATTCCGGCCTCAATGGATCACTTTCAATGACAGCACTATATTTGGTCTTTTGCGTTAGGTACAGCGCCAAGCTGCTTTCAAAGATCACCCCATTTCACCCTCAAAACAACTCTATGGGTAAAGAGTATTGCCCACATTTAACAGATGGAGAAACTGAGGTAGCGAAAGGTGAAGTATCTTACCTAAACGCAGTAGGCAGTGGGACCAGCAAAGGAGCCTACTACATCTTTGAGACTGACAGAGAACCTCCATCCCCACATTCATCTAAGCCCTTGAAAAAGCTTCGGTTCTGGGTGATTAAAGATGCGGATAGAATTCCCAGCTCTCGGGGCGCCTGGGTGGCGCAGTCGGTTAAGCATCCGACTTCAGCCAGGTCACGATCTCGCGGTCCGTGAGTTCGAGCCCCGCGTCGGGCTCTGGGCTGATGGCTCAGAGCCTGGAGCCTGTTTCCGATTCTGTGTCTCCCTCTCTCTCTGCCCCTCCCCTGTTCATGCTCTGTCTCTCTCTGTTCCAAAAATAAATAAATAAATAAATAAATAAAAAACGTTGAAAAAAAAGAATTCCCAGCTCTCAACAACTATTGTTCTGTTCAAATCTTGCCTCAACACTTGTTCCACTTCCCGGGGTCCTGTCGCCATCTGACGTGCTAACTGCAAGACAAGGTGCCAAGTTACAACCCGACTTGACAAGTCAAGGAAAGGGGTGCTGGAGCGATGGCAAGAATCAATCTCCATCTGACCCCGTGACTTTTCAACCCCTGGCTAACCCTTGCTGTGTATTATCTTGGGTTTTGGTGACTTGGTGGTAATTAACTCTGAACAAGCAGCCCTGCTTTCGTGGAGTTAAGAAAAAGAACACGTATTTTTTTTTCCCCGTTAATTAAAACATCTAAAGGAAGATAAATGTACAACCCACACGCTTATCTTTCAAAATATCAAAGACCTGATTAGTAAGTCTTATGTTCAACCTCAAGCTTTTTCTCTAGATTCCTAGAAGTAACAGGGACTGGGAGGTGAGGCATTTCCAAGTATTTATCAACATTTGGTTACTTGGACATCCACCCATTCATTCATATCTAGAAAGAGGCAGCCTGGATCAAGCACAAAATATTCCTGGGAATTTTGGCTCGATCAACCTACTGAATCAAAAAAGTCAGTAGTGTGCAGACAAGAAGAAACAGAATCCTTAAGGCCAGGTTGAAAACCACTTTTAGAAAAGCCCAGAGCCCCCACTGGTCCCTGTGTTCTGTTTGGTGAATTTTTCCTGACAGTTGGTGGTTTTGTTTGCCAGAGCCACAACAAAGGGGGTCCTTGAGCTTCCCTGGGAGTGTTTCCTTAGACCTGCACCTCTCCTAGACCTCACAAAGGTGTTATTGTTGCTGGCTCCCTGGGCGCCCAGCACCTGAGGAAGATCAAAGCCACTTTCTGATGCCAGCATGACCACAGTCTCGCCCTCACCACATAACATTAAAGCTGATGATTAATACCCTTGGCCCCGAAGGTCCCTTCCCACTCCCAAGTACAAAGCAAGGTGGGGGTGGGGACTTTATTCCCAGCACAACACGACCATAATAAACTGGCATTTTATGGCCCTAATTCATTGCAACCAACTGCAGCTGCCCATCAAACTCGTTAAAGCCCAAACAGTTGCTTCAAGTGAGCCTTGTATATCACTAGGCAAGTGCACTAAGAATCTCCACCATTTCTGAGTGTCTGTTATGTACTAGGTATGTACGTCCACAAGTCACATTCACCAGCAACACTATGAAACAGGCAGCACCACCCCAAGGGGATGGAGGAAGGCTCAGAGGTTCAGAGAAGTTAAGTAGCTCCCTTCAGGTCACAAGACCACAGAGTGGAGGAGCAGGGCTTTAACCTGAATCTCACAGCTCTGAAGGCCAGACCGTCTCCACGTCTTTAGGGGACATTACAATTGTGCTCAAGGCAGCGAGGCACTGAGCAGAATGCGTCTGGGATTGAGATGGAGCTAGGTCTGAGTTCTCAGCTCTCACTTAACAGCTTGTGGCCCTGGGAAAATTTCTGGACTTTTCTATGCCTTGGCTGCCTAACTTGCAAAATGGATCCTAGACGAAAAGGCAGTACTATCCCCATTAATAGACAAGGAGAATGAGAACGGGGGGAGACCTGACAGAGTCCCTCACATTCATTTGGACTTGCTTTTGCTCGGAAATCCAAATTAAGTGTAGTAAAAATGCCTAAAATTCAGATTTCACAGGAGAAACCAGATTAGATGTGTCCCTGTGAAAATGGGGGATGATTTAAATAGGTCTCAATCAGTGTTCAATTAAGACAGGCTAACCAGTGTAGACTCGTGTCAAGGGAAATAAGGACCAGCTGCCCTAACGGGTGCCTCCTGCTTGAGGCGGCCTGAGGCCTCTGCAGATCTATTCCTTCAGGGACAGCTGGGCCCTACCATTAGGGCTGCTAAGGGGACAAAGAGGCTGGGGTTTTGAAAACTTAGTTAAAGGGGTGCCTGGGTGCCTCAGTCGATTAAGTGTCCGACTTCGGCTCAGGTCATGATCCACAGCTCGTGAGTTCGAGCCCCGTGTCGGGCTCTGTGCTGACAGCTCGGAGCCTGGAGCCTGCTTCAGATTCTATGTCTCCCTCTCTCTCTGCTCCTGCCCTGCTCATGCTCTCTGTCTCAAAAATAAATACACATTACCAAAAAAATTTTAAAAGAAGTCCCACTTAAAACCTTGTCCACAGAAACAAATAATAGGAAAACTTTTTTTTTTTTTTTTTTTGGCCGGGAGAAAGGCAGGGTCAAGGAAACCTATGACCTGAAGGTCTAACACAAGGGTCCCTTCAGGAAGGTGTCCCTAACCCTGGACCATTCCCGGACAGAGTCAGTCACTGTCTCCTTTTTGCCCAACAGCATCAGTGCTAGTCATCAGGAGCTAACCATTGTGAGGAACTTACTTCATGGGAAGCACATCACATAGCCTCATCGCCTGATCATAACACTAGGAGCCATGTACTAGAGATCTCCACATTTTGCAGATAAGGAATCTGAGGCCTGGAGGGGGTCAGTGCCTTGCCAGGGGGTCCATACTTAGTAAGCAGAGGGACTAAAACTGGAAACCAATGGGGCTGGCTCCATCATCCCCCTGTGCTGGGAAGCCATGCACAATGTCAGCATATCGCAGATGCTCAGGATCACAAGTTCAATCCAAATTGATACCCCGGGGCCTTGTACTGTATTGTAATGGCTGCTGTAACCATGCCTCATCAATAGGAGCCTTCATGTCACCCTCACGTCCCCAAGGCTGAGCACAGCTCTGGACACGAGAAGAGGGAATCCATAAGTAAGTAGATGTATCACTATTTACTCAATCAGAATATTTAATGGTAGAAAAAAAAAAAAGGCTCACTAGGCCCTACTGTCACTAGGCCCCACATTTGACACGGCACACGATTCCTTCCATGGCTACAGAGATTCGGCCCCGGACTGTGTCCACTCTAATCCTCACCCGCCTTCCGCCTCCTCCCCCCGCCCTCTCTCTATTTTACTCATCTGGGAAACATCCAAGGAGTCGTCCATCTAAGTTTAACAGAGTAATGACTTTTAAATAAAAATATGGTAGAAATGGGTACTTATCGAAATGGAATGCTTTCAGACTCATGCATTTAAAGAAGATATAAATTTTAGGGCAGGCACTAAATTTTAACTGCAATCTTGGAGAACGCCTTTCCACTAATTCATGGAGAAAAATTAACAAAGTGAAAATTGCTTATCAGTGTTCTTTTGAAGTCATGATACGCAGCCTAATTCTATAGATCATCAGGCTGCTTCTAGGGAGATGGATTTATATTGATTGGGAGAGAGCCCCGTGGCCAAGGAAAACAGACACCCCTGTGCAGAGGAGACTCAGAGACCCATTAGGGACAGATCAGCCTGGGAGCAAGGCATTGCCATCTTTGGATCCAATTTCACCCCTCATGCCTGGGCTCTCTGACCAGGCTGATGTCAAAGACAGACTCAAACCTTTTCATACTTTTTAAGAATCTAGCTCAGGGGGAAAAGAAAGATCTGGCAAATTTAAGCACAGCTTTTGGGAGAAGGGCTGGGCTTGTGGCTAAACAGAGCAGGCAGGCAGCAGGAAGGAAAGGAATTGAAGGGCAAAGGAGGGGCCAGCCATTTACATCTCCTCTTGGGCTGCCCCCCCTCCATCCCCTGTGGTGGCCCCGCCCTCAGCCCTTCAGACTCACCCCCATGTGACAAGAAGATGTTCCACAGATGACAGCCAGCCGTGACGTCACTGGCTGTCCCTCACAGGCAAGGCCATGCCCTCTCACATCTGCTCCAATCACTCCTGCGAGAAAGCAAAATAAAACAAAACCCTCTTAAAAAAAAAACGAGAAAAGAAAGCCAAGAACAAGCATACAACACTCCTTTTTATAACTAAATGTTAAGAAAGCATTCCTGTGTAAGCCAGTCTCAAATGGAAACCAACAGAACATACTTGCCTGCCACCGACAAGCTAGGAAGCACATTATGTCTATGCTCGATTCTGGTCAATGTATAGTATCTAACATTGTAGTAATAATAGTAACTGTAATTAGAATAATAAAAGGTGAAGCTATTGGCGATTTTGTGCCCAGGAAATATCAGGGCACCATGCTGCATATTCACATGGACGATCTCATTTTATATTAACTCTGTCTCAAGTTCGTATTAGTAATGCCACACACACTGGTGGATAAACGGAGGTACGAAGAGGTTGAGTGACGTGACCAAGGTCACACTGCTAGTAAAGGGCAGAGCTGAATGGATCTGATTTAGCACAACACATTTCAATCTCAAAGAAGACACCTGAGCTGTTTGATGATTTCAATCTTTTTGGTCTCTCTAGGTCCCCATTCTTACTATTACTCATCAGAGAACTCTCAGTGTAAAGGGTAGGGTGACTGACAGCGAGTTTCTGTTAAAAGAATGTGAGATAATGGAGACTTTCTCATAAACGGTATAAGCTCTGGCTTCTTCTCCAGACTGTTATGTGTTGATACCTCCCAGATAAATGAAGTTATAAATGTGATGATAGGGCTAAGAAGACTATTTAGATGCACATGGAACATTCTTGAGAACAGATCACATACTGGGACACAAATCAGCCCTCATCAAGTATAAAAAGATCGAGATCAGACCACAACACTATGAAACTCGAAATCAGCCACAAGAAAGATTTGGAAATACCATGAATACTTGCAATTAAAGAACACTCTACTAAAGAATGAGTGGGTTAAACAAGAAATTAAAGAGGAAATTAAAAACTACACAGAAGCCAATGAAAATGAAAACATGACAGACCAAAACCTCTGGGATATAGCAAAGGTGGTCATAAGAGGGAAGGACATAGCAATCCAGGCCTTCCTAAAGAAGGAAAAAAGTTCTCAAATATACAAACTAACTTACACCTAAAAAAGCTGGGAAAAGAACAGCAGATGAAGGCCAAAACCAGCAGAAGAAGGGAAATAATAAAGATTAGAGCAGAAATCAATGATACCGAATTAAAAGAAAAAAAAACAAAACAGACCAATGAAACCAGGAGATGGTTCTTTGAAAGAATTAACAAAATTGATAACCCCCTAGCCAGACTGATCAAAAAGAAAAGGGAAAGGACTCAAATAAATAAAATCACGAATGAAAGAGGAAAGTATACAACCAACACCACAGATACACAATTGTAAGAGAAGATAATGAGTAATTACATGCCAACAAACTGGGCAAACTGGAAGAAATGGACAAATTCCTACAAATCTATAAACTATCAAAATTGAAACAGGAAGAAATAGAAAATTTGAACAGACCCGTAACCAGTAAAGAAATTGAATCAGTAATCAAAAATCTCCTAACAAACAAGAGTCCAAGGCCAGATGGCTTTCTAGCGGAATTCTACCAAACATTTAAAGAAGACGGAACACCTATTCTTTTGAAGCTGTTGCAAAAAATAGAAATGGATGGAAAACTTCCAAATTCATTCTGCAGGGCCAGCATTACCTCGATTCTCAAACCAAAGACCCCACTAAAAAGGAGAACTAAAGACCAATTTCCCTGATGAACATGGATGCAAAAATTCTCAACAAGATACTAACAAACTGGATCCAACAATACATTAAAACGATTATTCAACATGATCAAGTGGGATTTATACCTGCGATATAGGGCTGGTTCAATATCCACAGATCAATCAATGTGATACATCACATTAATAAAAGAAAGAATAAGAACCACATGATTCTCTCAATAGATGCAGAGAAAGCTTTTGACAAAATACAGCACCCTTTCTTGATAAAAAACCCTCAAGAAAGTAGGGATGAAAGGATCACACCTCAAGATCATAGAAGCCACATATGAAAGACCCACCGCTAATATTACCCTCAGTGGGAAAAAACTGAGAGAGTTCCCCCTAAGATCAGGAACATAACAAGGATGTCCATTCTCACACAGTATTGGAAGTCCTAGCCTCAGCAATCAGACAACACAAAGAAATAAAAGGCATCCAAATCAGCAAGAGGAAGTCGAACTTTCACTCTTCATAGATGACATGATACTCTATGTGGAAAACCCAAAAGACTCCACCAAAAAACTGCTAGAACTCATACGTGAATTCAGCAAAGTCATAGGATATAAAATAAATGTACAGAAATTGGTTGCATCTCTATACATCAATAATGAAGCAGCAGAAACAGAAATCAAGGAATCGATCCTATTTGCAATTACACCAAAACCCATAAAATACCTAGGAACAAACCTAACCAAAGAGGTGAAAAATCTATATGCTGAAAACTATAGAAAGCCTATGAAAGAAATTGAACAAGACACACAAAAAAAATGGCAAAACATTCCATGCTTATGAGTCTGAAAAACAAATATTGTTAAAATGTTGATACTACCCAAAGCACTCTACATATCCAATGCAATCCTTACCAAAATAAACATCAAAATAACACCACTCTTCACAGAGCTAGAACAAACAACCCAAATACTTGTATGGAACCAGAAATGACCCCAAATAGCCAAAGCAATCTTGAAAAAGAAACCCAAAGCAGGAGGCATCACAATCTCAGACTTCAAGCTATACTACAAAGCTGTAATCATCGAGACAGTATGGTACTGGCACAAAAACAGACACTCAGATCAATGGAACAGAACAGAGAACCCAGAAATGGACCCACAAACATATGGCCAACTAGTCTTTGACAAAGCAGGAAAGAATATGCACTTGAAAACAGACAGTCTCTTCAACAAATGGTGCCTGGAAAATTGGACAGCAACATGCAGAAGAATGAACCTGGACCACTTTCTTACACCGTACACAAAAATAAACTCAAAATGGATGAAAGACCTAACAGTAAGACAGGAAGCCATCAAAATCCTAGAGGAGAAAACAGGCAACAAACCCTTTGATATTAGCCACAACTTCTTACTCCACGTGTCTCCAGAGGCAAGAGAAACAAAAACAAAAATGAACTATTGGGACTTTGTCAAAATAAAAAGCTTCTGCACAACAAAGGAAACAATCAGCGAAACTAAAAGGCAACCGACAGAATGGGAGAAGATATTTGCAAATGACATATCAGATAAAGGGTTAGTATCCAAAATCTATTTATTAAGAACTTATCAAACTCAACACCCAAAAAGTAAATAATCCAGTGAAGAAATGGGTAAAATACATGAATAGACACTTTTCCAAAGAAGACATCCAGATGGCTAACAGACACATAAAAAGATGCTCAACATCACTCATCATCAGAAAAATACAAATCAAAACCACAATGAGATGCCACCTCACACCTGTGAAAATGGCTAAAATTAACAATACAAGACACAACAGATGTTGGCAAGGATGCAGAGAAAAAGAACCCTTATGCACTGCTGGTGGGAAAGCAAACTGGTGCAACCACTCTGGAAAACAGTATGGAGGTTGCTCAAAAAATTAAAAATAGAACTAGCCTTCAACCCAGAAAATGCACTACTAGGAATTTATCCAAAGAATATAGGAGTGTTGTTTCAAAGGGGCACATGCAGGGGCGCCTGGGTGGCGCAGTCGGTTAAGCGTCCGACTTCAGCCAGGTCACGATCTCGCGGTCCGTGAGTTCGAGCCCCGCGTCGGGCTCTGGGCTGATGGCTCAGAGCCTGGAGCCTGTTTCCGATTCTGTGTCTCCCTCTCTCTCTGCCCCTCCCCCGTTCATGCTCTGCCTCTCTCTGTCCCAAAAATAAATAAACATTGAAAAAAAAAATTCAAAGGGGCACATGCACCCCAAGTTTTAGAGATGCACTATCGACAATAGCCAAAGTATGGAAAGAGCCGAAATGTCCATCAACAGATGAATGGATCGAGAAGCTATGGTATGTATGTATATATGTACACACACACACACACACACACATACACACACTGGAATATTACTCAGCAATCAAAAAGAACGAAATCTTGTCATTTACAACAATGTGCATGGAGCTAGAATGTATTATGCTAAGCGAAAATAGAGAAAGACAAGTATATGATTTCACTCATATGTGGAATTTGATACAAAACAGATGAGCATAAGGGAAGGGAAGCAAAAAACTGTATATAAAAACAGACAGGGAGACAAACCGTAAGAGACTTCTAAATACAGAGAACAAACTGAGGGTTGCTGGAGGGGTGTTGGGTGGGGGGATGGGCTACATGCGGGAGGGGCATTAGGGAGGACACTGGGTGGGATGAGCACTGGGTATTACACTTAAGTGATGAATCACTAAATTCTATTCCTGAAATCATTATTACACCATACGGTGACTAGCTTTGATTTAAATGAAAAAAAAAAAAAAGAATATATTTGCAACGAATGTATTCTTTATCAGTGAGACTTTGAAGACTTTAAGCCTCGTTGTTCCTTTCTCTGCCTCTCAGTCTCTTGTGACAGTAGCAGAGAGTTAGGGCAAGCAAACTGAACATTCCTTTATATGCTATTATGAAGGTAAATATCAACTAAAGAGTTAAAGTGAATTCAGCCTCTTGGCCTTTATGTAGATAAAGTGATTTTTGGTAAATGTACTTATGGCCAATGACCCAGAGCTCACACAACTGGCCAGATGAGCTGAATTAATGCTAACAATGTTGTGGCAGTTGCTTCCTTATGTTGCCTTTGTATCCTCAAAATTTAGAGTTTTCATAACAGACCACAAAATGGACCGTCAAAGCTATGATCTAAATTGTACCTCTGTTTTGTACTGAAAGATTGCCTGGTAGATACAATTAAATGACTTTTTCTTTTTTAAAAAAGTTTTTTAAAATGTTTCATTACTTTTGAGAGAGAGAGACAGAGCACAAGCCAGGGAGGGGCAGAGAGAGAAGGAAACACAGAGTCTGAAGCAGGTTCCAGACTCTGAGCTGTCAGCACAGAGCCCAACGTGGGGCTTGAATTCATGAACTATGAGATTATGACCTAAGCCGAAGTCAGAAGCTTAAAAGACTGAGCCACCCAGGCACCCTTTTTCTCCCTTAAAAAAAAAAAAAGACTATTTAGACCCTAGAATTGCACATCATTTATTAAAATGGCCAACAAGCATCTTCTTCTTCTTCAAAAATAAAAGTTTATTTATTTATTTTGAGGTGCGGGGGGTTGTGAGTGGTGGAGGGGCCGGCAGAGAGGGAGAGAGAAAGAATCCCAAGCAGGCTCCCTGCTGCCAGCACGGTGCCCAGCTCAGGGCCCAAACTCACAAATCTCAAGATCATGACCTGAGCAGAAACCAAGAGTCCGATGCTTAATGGACTGACCACCCAGGCGCCCCTCCAGCAAGTATCTCCTATGCACAACGCTATATAGCAGGTGTCGTGAGGGGGGAGCTGCAAACATTCCTCAGGACAATACAGGCAGGACGTAGCGCACGCTGAGGCAGGGCCGAGCCTGGGCTCCCGCTGACCTCCCCAGCTCCATGCAGTGCCAGCCTCACCCCCCACTCTCAACTCTCTTTCCCACTTCAAGACCTCTGCACTTGTTCCTCCCTTATCTGAGATGCCATTCCCCTACTTCTTGGCCAGGCTAACTCCTGTCCATTCCTCACTCAATGTTACTTCCTCAGGCGGCTTCCCTGGTCCTCCAGGAAAGATGGAGTCTCCCTGTTCAATATTCAAACCCATCCTTGAACATCCCTGGCACACGAGACACTGGTGGTTTTAAAATCCCTCCACTGCCTGCCTCTTCTATAATAAAAGCTTCTGGAAACTGGCCTGCCTCATCCACATGCTTAGCAGTGGAGCCTCCACAGACAGAGTCGCTAGTGCAGAGCAGGAGGCCAAAGTACCGATTTGTGGGGGTGCAGGGATAAAGACGACAACTCCCTGTCCTCGGGGGTACTCACAGTGTGGTGGGATGGAAACAGCCCTAAACGGAGCACTTCAGTGCAGGGGGTCAGGACAGACAGGGCGTGGGGACCACAAGGACAGCTGAGTTCCCAGGCAGGGGTTCAGGGAGGTTTCCCCAGGAAGTGGGTCTACACTGCTGCATTCTGCAGGAATCGGCCAGGGGAAAGGCGGGGTTGGGGGCACCTCCTCGGACCACAAATCCCCAGATATTAAAGGTGTTGGCTGCCCAGGCAAGCAGGCCTTTCCAGAAAGCAGGATCTAGAGGGCCACTGACAGGCCCTTACATTCCAACAACTTTCTAGGTTTTTCCAAGGCTTTTTCCAAATTCTACCTTCCCAAGCACAGCAACTTGAAAACCTCAGCCATTGTTCATCAGAGGCCCATCAGCAGGGGGGAGTAAGACTCTTTCGAACTTTCCGTGGTGGTTATCACAGCAGCGAGGTCTCAGCAATCAGGCAACTGAGGTCCGAGACTGAGCCTGTAAGACTTCCTACTGGCTTTCATCAAGTCCTCTGCTCTGCTCAGTACCGTGGGTGCCTGCAGACTGCGGTTCCCAGACTCCAAGTGAGCCAAGGTCGGCTGGGAGATCTGAGGGCTGCAGGAAGCGGAGAGCCAAAGCATGTCTCCTCCTGCATGATGACTTCAGACCTGCTGACAGGGCCGCATGGCTCTAACATCTGCTGGTGTCTGCCACCCTTGGACTCTGGTAACCTGTTTCCTTTGTCCCTCTAGCCTAAAGGGGTAGTAGCAGCTTCTATTTCGCTGATTTCCAGCTTGCTTTATGGGGATATAGCCCTTCTTGGCCCCTTCATGATCTGGGTCACCTTTTTTATGTGTACTAAATTCTATTTGTTAAATACTTAGAGCACTTTACATTTTTCTGGGTGGACCCTGAGTGACAGAGCTCCTCATCCAGGGCACAAAGGCTTTTGCACAGGAAGAAACCCTAGATATGAGCTAGTATGAATTGAGCTCGTTTTACACACGCTCTCCCCATGCATGTCTCATTTTATTCTTCCAACTGTTATCAACCTCATTTCAGAGATGAGGAAATGGAAGCTTACACATGAGGAGAGGAACTTAACCAACTTCACAAAGCTCACAAGAAGCAGGGCTGGGCTTCATATCCAGGTAGTCTGATTTCAAACTGCTGGTTCTTGGGTTTTTTCTCCAAGGTAAAAACCCAATAATTAGTGGCTGATATTTACTTATCTGTATATCTCAAAATATTGATGTCTTAAAGATGCTGATGCTGAGATCCCTGACAGGAGAGAGCGTAGCCACTGCTGGTCCACAGTGTTATAAATAAGTTCAAGGAATTTCTGATGATGACCTATATTTACTGGCTCCACATACATAAAGCACAGGCAAAGCATATCTCACAGGGTTTCAAATAGCAAAATGGGGGAAAAAAGAAGTCTGTGACAAATATTTCTTTGTTTCTTCTCCAGTAGATTCATTGTTGATATTCTAGGCTTGGACTCTGAGAACTAGGGTGTCGTATAGGAGAGGAGTGGAATTTGGAGACAGGAAGACCTGTTATAAAATGAAGAAAATGGCAATGTCATATGGTTGCTCTGATACTGAGCAGATGTTTAAAAATGAAAGTTTGGTTAATGGTAGCTATGTCTCCATCACCACTACCACAGTGATTCCAGCACCAGCTCATCATCAGCATCAACCTCATCTGAATTATTTCCCAAGAGATAGTGGTCTCCTTTCGTGTCTTTCTAGCAAACATATAAGACATCTAAGATCGGCTGAGTACTGGGCTAAGCTCTTCAAATGTTATCTCACTTAATTTCCACAACATCCATAAAGCATACATATTCTTTCCCCCCTTCAACATATGCAGAAGGAAAGGATCAGAGAGTTCAAGTAACAGGCCCAAGGTGATACAGAGAGAAGGAGGAATGTCAGGATTTGACCTTGTCCTGCCCGATTCCAAAGCCCATGTTCTTTCTCTACTCCTCCAATTTTTGATGTTAGACTGTCTCATATAAAGGAAATACCTTTCTAAGTGTTGGCACACCATGGAACATTGGTAAGAGCCATGGGTTTAGAGTTAGAAAATCTGAGTTTTAGCCATATATTCTGCCATAGTACATCATAGTTTGAACTGTTCCATCACATTCACAACGGAAGACATGGATCATAAATGGAGATCCTTTCTCAGCCATTCTCAGTACACAATACACACGGTGCTTCTTCAAACAACCAAGTCAAGTTTCCCCTTTCCTGGCAACAGGAAGGCAGAAAAATGCATCCCCAAATCCTACATTCTCAAGCTCCGAGATGTGGATAACCTCAGGTCAGGCGTGTCTAACATGGGTAAGAGGCAGGTCATGTCCAATTTCTCTCAGGAGAGGCCCTCTAACCCTGCCTCACGTCCACCCTATTCAATAGCAGTGCGTAGCTGATGCCCGCTGTGAGGCCACATGAATCCAAGAGCTGACATATCTCATTCTTCCTTTGGCCACATAGAGCTTGGAGGGGCCTTCCCTGAGAAAAGAGGCCCAAAGCAGGGAAAGCAACAAAGGGCAGAAGGAGATTTCTCTTTCTGAATAAATACATTTCACAATCCAAAGAGGACGCACAGGCTGCACTCGTACATCAGGAAACAATTCACGAGACACGATTTTGACAAGCACAGCCCTCAACACTGCTGGGGCCCTTCATATGACGATCAAGTATCAGCTTCTTTAAAGCAGAAAGTTTAAAGGGCAAAATGAGCAGCTGAAGAAATCAGCACACACACACACACACACACACACACACACACACACACAAAGTGAGACATTCAATCGTATTTTCCCTGAAAGTTGCATAACGCTCAGCGGTGGTAGTTGCTCAATAAACTTTTGAATGAAAAAAATAATCAGAAAAACAAGCTTGCTGAGTCAATGAATCAATGCAAGTCTTATTTAATGATTCCTACTCCTCCACATACACAGACCACAGTACCTATCAGGATTATGTTTTAGAACAAAATTAAGAAGAAAAAATTAAAACCTCCTGTACAACTCTCCTGTTTAGCCTATGTGCTCTCTCCCTCTCCCCTATCTACCAACCATCCATCATTCCTTCCATCCATCTTTAAAATATCTACAATATTCATGTAAAAGAAAAAAGAAATAGCAAATGTTACAATTAAGAGTAAGTTATCCTGTAATTTATCAAGCCACACTGCTTTGAACACTTTAGAGGATTATATGGAAGAAAAGCATCTCAAGTTCTAGCATTTGTGTTAGAATTATCTCATACTTGACAGCTATATAAAGTACTTTATAACTTGCAAAGCATCCTCAAACACTGTACCCTTCATTTAGCTTTTAGAAAATCCTGCGATATGTTATTTTCTCTCCAGATCAGAGTCGAAGAAACTGAATTTCAGAGACGTGAAGTCACTTAGTCAAGTTTATTTAGCTACTGAGAGGCAGAGCTACAGCTCACACTAAGGTTTTTTAGCCTCCCGGTCTGCAGTTTTCTTCCCCATGTTTGAAAATAAAAGATCTGCTACAGATGTGTTGGCATCTTGAAAAAGATTCTCTTGAAATAACAGCCTCAGACACCTTCTCCAAAGAGAAAAAGAATGAAAAGGGTTTTGAGCATTACCTAAGACTGTATCATCTTTAGATTACAGACTTGGCCAGTTAGAGGCATGAATGGAGTGACAAATTCCATCAAATGTGTGGTTCTACCAAGCTTAGTTGTTCCTAAGAGGTTGATAGGATCCCTGGGGAGGAGGCTCTCTAGAAACCACCAGCCTCACGTATGCAAAACCTGTACCAATAACTGTCAGCTCCTGGAAGGGCAGGAACCATATCGAAGACATTTGCTCTGCAGGGGACTAAACACTAGTCTATATGCAAGCAAGCACTGAATTCTATTCTTCTGACTAATACTCATTCATGTTATATAGAGTACAACCCATGGGGTTGGCATTACAGTGTTGTGTTTCAAGGCATGGACTCGTTCATCATGTGACCTTAATCACGTTTCTAATCTTTATGCTTCAGTTTCCCCATCTATATAATATGAATAACGGTATCCTCTTCTAGGATTGTTACAAGGATTAGATGTGTTAACGTATGCAAAGTGCTGTCCGATAGAGGGAACACTTGGAGATGATGGAAATGTTCTCTATCTGCACGGTCCCCTAGAGTAGTCACCAGGCCCGTGTAGCAATTGAAAATGTGGATAGCACAACTGAGGGACTGACTTCTCTATTTTATTCAACTTTAATTATTTTAAATAGCCACATGTGGCTAGTGGATACTGTACTAGACAGTGCAGGTCAAAGCATGCCCAGCACTCTATGACTGGCTTGGTGTTTTTATTATTGTAGTTATTTTGTCCTCAGACTGAGAGCCTTGACTCCTCACTTATATGCCCTTGGGCAAATGCCTCATCTTTAGAACCTCAATTTCAGTATCTGAAGATTCTGGAACAACAACACTTACCTTACAAAACTGCTGTGGGAATAAGGTGAGATGCACGTGGAACATACCAGCACTCAACAAATAAGAGCTATGAAATCCAGGACCTATAGAAGTGCTTGGCGCAAGTTTAACAGTCTTTCCACTTTATTCCTGAATGTGTCTTACCCATTCATACCATTGATCAATTGCTCATGCTGTTCTCTGGTTTAGAACATTCTTTCTATAATACGCTCCATTCCCAACAATCTACCTGGGGAACATGGGCTTCGTTTTACATTTTTTAAAATGTTTTTTTTTTTTTTAGATGTTTTTGAGAGAGAGAGAGAGAGAGAGAGAGAGAGAGCGAGCGTGGTAGGGGCAGAGAGAGGAAAGCACAGAATCTGAAGCAGTCTCCAGGCTCTGAGCTGTCAGCACAGAGCCTGATGCCAGGCTCGAACCCAGGAACCGGGAGATCATGACCTGAGCTGAAGTCAGATGCTTAACCAACTGAACCACCCAGGCGCCCCAAAGGGCTACATTCTGAAGATTCAACTCTTTCATCAGAAGTCTTCTCTGGTCACACCTTTCCCCATCCCTCTGGGAACTCTAGCCAGGGAGAATCAACAGATCCTCTTTCATTACACCCCACTCCCTGACACTGTCCAGATTCTATCCGTGTATCTATAATTTCTTTGTGTGCACAGCTGTCTTCCTCTACTAGACTATGAGAAGACTGAGGGCAAGGCAGGCCTTGACACTGCAGTGGCTCCGTAATTTTTGTTGCTGTTGTTGTTCAATACATGAATGAATGGATGTGGCCTAAGATGGATACTTGTAAAGCACAAGGGGTTTTCTAGATAAAAGGAACAAATGTAATCATGCAAAAAATGCTCTGTGTCTTAAGTATGATAATGATGAAAAATACTGAAGAGTTTTGAGCGACAGCTCATGGGTAATAGTGAAATTATTACTGGAGCCTCACAACATACCTCCTTTAGAAGAGTCAAAATCACTGGTAAAGAGGAAAGGCCCTGAGATCCTTACACTTACTGAAAGATAGCTTTGTGCCTCACATTTTGCAAAATTGTTGTATTAAACTCTTACAAGGATCTTGAGAGGTAGTTATTACTGCACTGTTTTACTAACAGGGAAAATGAAACCAAGGTTATCAAGTAATTTGTGCAAGGTCCCTCACTGCGAGAGAGAGAGAGAGAGAGAGAGAGAGAGAGTCGGGGAGAGGGTATCACATGCAAATCTACCCAACTCTAAATCCTATGGCATCTACAAAAAAACAAGTTCCTTTCTTTTCAACTATGAGCAGGAATGCGAAGTATTCACACTCGGCATAGCTGAACTCAGATCCCTTTCAGGATTTATTGTTATAATGCCACTGCAGCAGTCCAAAGGGTTCATCTCAAGCCCAACACATGAAGGGGAGTGAAACAGCTGAAAAGATTTCTGTGATCCTAGTGTTTGATGAAACATCACCTTGGCTTTGAAAGAAATGTGGTTTAGAATTCACCCAATCTAAATCCTGAAATAGACTTATCTTTAAAAAAAACAAAACAAACAAACAAACAAAAAACCAAAAGCCCTATGTGGTAAGTCTACAAAGAAATTTTACACACCTGGACAGAGCCATCGTCCCCCGCCCCACCACACCCGCCACAGAACCAGAAAGATAATATGGAAGAGGG
Source organism: Lynx rufus (assembly GCF_022079265.1). NCBI lineage: Eukaryota > Metazoa > Chordata > Mammalia > Carnivora > Felidae > Lynx > Lynx rufus. The sequence continues at coordinate 174,070,519 of NW_025814834.1, forward strand.
GGACAGACTTTCACTGATATTTGAAATGAGATGGGGACAGACTTTCACTAGATATTTGAACTAGTCAGGGCAGAATGGTTAGGAACAAGGGCTCTAGAAATGGACTCCCTGATTTAAAGTCTGACAAGCCGGTCACATCACTTCACCTTCCTGTGTGTCAGTTCCCTCATCTATAAAACTGGAAAAATTATCATGTCTAACTCATAAAGCTATTGTGACAATTAAGGCTGAAGAACAGTGCCTGGAACACAGTTTACTCGGTATCTTTGCCATTGTTGTGACTAATGACAACTCTCGATCTTTGGTGCTAATAGCAGGGCTTGGAGGGAGAGGGCAGGCACACGTGCTCAGCGTGCTGCGTGCTTTGTCTGAGTTGTTTGGGTTTATTTGGATTGACTGAACCTTTTTTTTTTTCCCCTTTCTGTCCTTGAGTACACTCCTGGTGACACAATAATGGGGGGCCCAGGGGAATAAGGAAGCTAGGTACCAGATAGCCGCAACAATCCAGGCTAACATTTTGAACATGGTTGAGAATAAACCAAAAGCTGTTTTTATCTCTAAAAGCCACAATAACGTGTAGCACTATTCATACTGCAATTCAACGTGGCGATGGCATTTATCATTTCTGTCTAAACGCTGCACTCTTCCCTGACTTGCACCAATCGGGAACCAATACAAGAGCCCAGAGAACAAAGAACTGACCTTCAGATAACTGGGTCCCCCTTCCCTGTTCCTCCCTTCTAGCCAGAAAGATCAAATCTCGAAGGTAGACTAGTATGTAATAGCTTGGAAATCTGAGCCTTACAGAGAGCTAGCAAAATCCACAGGAAAGACAAAGCAAAAACTTGGTTTCAGAAATTCCTTTCTTTCTAACCTCAATACAGCCTCCAGATTACTTGGGACATTCTCATATATGACCTCATAAGAGACAATTTTTCACTTTGAGGCATTAGACATGGTAAAGGGTCAGGCTGCAATCCAATGCAAACGGCCAAGGTAACACATGAACGTTACTTTCTAAAATACAGAAATCAAAAGAAAGAGGAGTGGCCCAAGTATAACAAATGTATCTAATGACACAAATCCTTAAGCAGATCTGAAACTGTGACTCTAAATCACACAGCTTCCTTCTGTTATCTTATAAATTAAATTAATTCACCAACTATATACCGATTCCCAATTATAAGCCAGGCACTACGTTTCACGCTAGAAATCTATAGATGTAAGTTGTTTCCTTTTGTTCTGCAAGGTCCCAGTCTAGTAAGGGGTGGAGAGATATGTAGGCAGACACTCATAAGACAGTAGGGAACAACCGAGGACTCAGATCTGAGTAGGTCTAACGGACGTATGGAGCCCTGGCCTGTGACCTACCCTGGAGAGTAGGGTAGGACCTACTGAAGGAGGTGAGGCAGGAGGTATGTCAGTCAGGATGGGGAGGAGATAGGGAGGGAAAGGCATTTCTGGTAGAACTTGAGACAAAATAAAAAAGAGAAGCAGACGACACAAGGTCACTGAGCCACACGGTCTGAAGGAGACAAGAGTCTTATATTGTGAAGAATTCGGTTGGTGTAAAGCTCTAAGTCTGAATCAGACGGACCCAGTTCACAAGGGTGCTAAGCAACCTTCAATAAGCTAACTCTCCTCAGCTAACCTCACGCCTCGGTTTTCCCAGTTGCAAGGTGGCAATAATGGCACTGGCTGTACAGGGTCAATATTCTTGACTTCAGCACTATATATCCAGTGTCCCAAGACACCTCCCCACAGTCTTGACCAAACTGGAATGGCTGGTCACTTTGTGCCTGGGTTCTAGGAAATGTGCCCCATTTCTTCCTGGAGAAGGTAAAGTAACACTAAGTTTCCTTCAGCAACCTTGTCTTGTCCCTAGACAAATGGTCTCGTTTATAAAATTCTCTGATGGCTCCAAAAAGGTGGAGAGAGGACCCAGCAGCCTTGATAAACCCCTCAAAGACACAGCGCAGACCAGTGAGATGTTTCAGGGACACACTAGGAGGGACACAGGACTTGCTCAGACAGCTTGTAGGACGCTCAGAGTATGGGGGCAAGGCCTGAAATCTCAGAGAAAAAGATCTCAGCTGGCAGGCGAGCTCTCCCCAACCAAGCTCAGCCAAGCTGAGCCAAGCTCAGCACCCCCTCCTTTGGTGTGAGTTTCGGTTCCATCAAAAACTTCCAGAGGTTTTGTGGGGTTAGTTGAACATTGACAGATTCTTCAAAGCCTGGAATTCACTCTGAGAGCCAAAAGCAGGCCAAGTTTCTATGGGGCTAGGATTTCCCCCAGGGAGGGTCACAGGGCTCCACCACACCTAGACTGATTAATCTACCCCTGCCCCAAGCTTCAGACAACAAGGAGACAAAAAAGAAAAATAGATCCTGAGGCTGGATCCTGATTCAACACCCCTAGCTCCATTCCCGGGAGAGTAGGAGTGGGAGTGTAAGGCAATTCCCAGCACCGGACAAAAGTCAGGCCAGAGCGGCAGTGAATTAAAAGTGATATGCAGAGCAGCTGGTGAGAGGGGGAAAAAAAAAAAAACACAAAATCTGAGCAGGATGAAGGGCCCAGGGTTTTAACACAATGAATGACATGTGGCTGAAATCGTTTCAAAGAGAACAAAAGCTTAGGTAAATAAATAGTGTGGAAGATGAGAGCAAAAATGAATTACAGGAAATCCCACGAGGAATACACTGGCATTTTTCAAAAACTGTAGTTGAAACAACAACTCTGCTTCAGCAGAGATCAAGACTCAGCCCTCCTATTCTCCCTGTGCACCTGCTCCTGATTGTCCACCTTCCTGGGACCACAGCCCCAACCAGGCTCGGCTCTCCTTCCCCTGTGCCCATCCAAGCTCCACGGAGTAATGGGTGATAGCCAGAAGGCAAGAGACTTCCAGGCACCCCGGTGACTCAGTGGATGATCTCAGGCAAATGAGCTGAGCTCCCTGATTCTCTGATAATTCATCTGTAAAAGGGGAAGTGACGACTTCAAAGTAAAAGTGTAAAAATACAACCGTAGTTAGACAGAACAGTGCTGGCACACGTTAGGCCCTGAATAATATTCTCTGCCTCCTGCGCTCAGTAGGATTCGATATGAGCCACATTCACCTAGTGCAACTCGAGGTCAAGTGCTGTCCTAGGCACTGAAGAGGAAATAATACTTAAAACAAACAAACAACACCAGCACTGTCCTCAAAGAGCTTACAGACTTGTGGGAGCCAAGGACGCTAGGACACAGCAGACTGATAGCGTCTGCAACGGAAGCACCAGCCTCTGGCAGGAGGAAAGAAGTCCCCCCAGCCCGTGGGGGCCGGGGCGTTCTTCACGGAAGCCCTCTTCCCCTTTTGCCCTGACGATCTGCGTGCTCCTGCACTCCAGGTCCTGCCACAGCCTTTGTCAAAAGCCTTAGCGCTTCTTCACATCACTTTACATCATCACAACCGCTATGTCTGTAGTATCTTCCCGTGCCGGGCCCTGTTCCAAGTGCGTGACACAAATTAATTTAGTTAATCCTCACAACTGCTACTATGGTAGTTAGCCCCTACTATGTAACGAACCACTACTATGGTGCCCACCTTGGAGATGAAAACAGAGGCCCAGCAGGTTAAGTAACTGACCCCTGATCACACAGGGAGCAGCAGGTGATGGCATGGAATGTAAACTCAGTCTGGCTCCAGGAATCATGTTTTCTCCCCAACCGTGAGGCTGTAGGAATGGTACATATGATTTGGGCACACACCGGTACACGTTTCTATTGGATATATGCTGGATATCCACATTATTTTTCGTTCTCTGCTCTCTTTCAAACCTCTGAACTTCACAGGGAAGAATTTTTCAGTGATTATAAAAGTAACTCCCAGTCCACACCTCAAAGCACCTGCGGCCAAGCCCAGCCTGTGGCCAAGTCAGTGCTGGGTCCTCCGGAGCTGGCTGGAGCAGGACTCGGCAGCCTCCTTCAGGGTGGCCCAGAGGCAGCGATGCGTGGGAGGATGTGAAGCAGCTACCACTGCCTTCCAACTTTGCAATGGCCCGTGCACCATTGCAAACTACCGTGCACAACTACCATGCCAGGCCTTCCAACTTTGCAATGGCCCATGCGCACCTGCTGTGCCATTCCCTGGGCACTGCCCCCCCCCCAAATTAGCCAGTCCTTCTCATCATCCATGTCCTCCCTCCATCCTGCCATCTGCCTGTCCACCTGCAGCCTAAACTCTGGCAGGCCAGCAGGTGTTCCCTCCTGTTTCACTCGGTGATCTTTCTACGGGGCTGTGTGGCCTTAGCTGAGGCTGTTATAACACAGCAGCATAAACGAGGTGCCTTTAACAACACACATTTCTTTGGGGCGCTTGGGTGGCTCAGACAGTTAAGCGACCGACTTCGGCTCAGGTCATGATCTCGCAGTTTGTGAGTTCGAGCCCCGCATGGGGCTCTGAGTGGACAGCTCAGAGCCTGGAGCCTGCTTCCGATTCTGTGTCTCCCCCCTCTCTCTACCCCTCCCCTGCTCATGCTCTGTGTCTCTCTGTCTCTCAATAATAAATAAATGTTAAAAAAAAAAAAACAATACACATTACTCTCTCACAATTCATGAGGCTGGAAGTCTGACGGAGATCAGGGGGCCAGCACGGGCAGGTTCTGGCGTAGGCTCTCTTCTACCTTTACAGATGGCTGTCTTTTTAGTGTGTCCTCACAGCAGAGTAATAGTAAGCTCGCACCAAGTCTCTTCCTAGAAGGGCACTAACCCCATTCATGAAGGTTCTACCCTCACGACCTAATTATCTCCCAAAGGGCCCCGCCTCCTAACGCCATCGCATTTGTGGTTAGAATTTCAACATACAAAGTTTAGGGGAACACAGACATTCAATCCACAGCACGGTCTAAGGTAGAGACATAAAGGGCTCAGAGTCCTTGGTTAAATATACAAGAGAAAGTTTCTGTACTAACACTCCATGGAGAGAGCAGTAACTGACGATCTGATTTCAGCCGAGGAGGCTGGAATTCTACTTAGCACGTTGGTAAGGAAAGCTTACCGTTCAAACAATATGAACAAAAGAACAGTATGTTACTACCTTCATCCCCAACATGTACTGTGCACTGAAAAAGAGGATTTTTTAAGATAATTTTTCCCTTTTCTTGATGACTTCTCAGTATACCAAGGTGGAAGCAGGAACTAACTTTATTAAACAACTAACACAGGCCAGTATTGAGTTATAAGTTGCTCTTTTGTGCACCGATGTACCTTGAGTTCACGCCTATCAAGTTACTGCTGATTGCCTATTAAATATTAAACCACTCACCTCCCGAACTCCACTGCTGCTGGCCAGACTAGGTCACTCCCTGCCTGTATTCCCAGCACCTAGTGCAAGGCTGCATGATGCCAATGCTTAATACCTTTCCCTTTGCAATTTTTAATAAACTTTATCAATGAAGTATAACATGCATTAAAAGGCCACACATTTTACATATACACTTCAGTGAATTCTCACAAAGTAAACACACCTACCCAGATCAGGAAATAATTCCCTTCATGCCCTTTTCCAGACACCACACCCCGCAAAGAAAACCACTATCTGGATGTCTAGACCATAGGATTTCCCTGATTTTTAATTTTTAAACCATTCCGTATGTTTTCTTTGTGCGAGCCTGTCATCCGTGTTTGTGAGATTCAACCCAGTTGCTGCATGCAGCGATCTATGTATGTTTTTATCGCTGAGCGAGATTCCACTGCATGAATATATCAACCATTTATGTATTCATTCCATGATTGATGGACATTCAAAGTCTGTTTCCAGTTTTTGGCTATTACAAATAATGGCGTTCTCTGTATTCTTGTTGCATGCTTTGGCGGGGGGGGGGGGGGGGGCGGTACACACTACTCTTGGAGAGATGTGTAAGCAGGACTGCTGAATCAGCACGTGGGGAGACATTGCCAAACTCCTTCCAGGGCTGTGTACCAACTCCTCATCCCGTGGTAGTGCTTCAGTACCTCAGCTTCATCATATCCCCAACAACACTTGGTATTCTCAATCTGCTTAATTTTAGCCAGTGTGGTGGGAGTACAGAGGCATCATATTGTACTTTTAATTTGGACTCTCCTAATGACTAGTGAGGTTGGGAAACTCTTCCTATTTTATTGTTCATTTTCATATAATTTTTTCTGCTAAGATAGCCCAATCATTTTTACCATTTTCCTATCAGCATGGCTATGGTTTTTGTTTGTTTGTTTGTTCTTACTAATTTATGGAAATTCTTTGTATACTCTGGATACAGGTCCTTTGTTATATGTCTTGCAAATAGCATCTTTCATTCCGTGGTTCCCATTTCCACTCTTTCATGGCATCTTTTGATGAAAACAATTTCCTAATTTTAATGTAGTCCAATGTATCAACCCTTTCCCTTTATGGATGTGCTTATATTGATGTCCTACTAAGGAAGTATCTACTTATCAGGGAGTCTTGGTGGCTCAGTCAGTTGGGCATCCGACTTCCGCTCAGGTCATGATCTCACTGCTCATGAGTTCAAGACCCGCATCGGGTTCTGAGCTGACAGCTCAGAGCCTGGAGCCTGCTTCCAGTTCTGTGTCTCCCTCTCTCTCTCTCTGTCCCTCTCCTGCTCATGCTCTCTTTCTCTCAAAAATAAACATTAAAAAAAATCTACTTATCATAAAGTCATGAAGATCTTCTCCTAAATATTGTCTTTTAGAAACTTTGTATTTTACATTTCTTCTTTTTCTTTTAAAGTTTATTTATTTTGAAAGAGAGAACATGAGTGAAGGAAGGTCAATAAGAGAGGGAGAGGGACAGAATCCCAAGCAGGCCTTGCACTGTCAGCACGGAGCCCAACGTGGGACTCGAACTCATGAACCATGAGATCATGAACTGACCCAAAACTAAGAATTGGATGCTTAACCAACTGAGCCACCTAGGCGCCCTTACATTTCATGTTAGGCCTATAATCCATTTGGAATTTCTTTTCATGTACAGGCTAAGAGTCAAAATCCAATTTTTCTCATATTGATATGCAATTAACACACCCACCATCTTTTATCACTGTTCATCAGCCTCTTTTTGTTTAATTTCTTAATCTTTCCGTCTCTTCCATTCCTACTGGTTCTGTCTTGGCCTCAGCCTTCAACGTCTCTTACCCTCAGTGCTGTCTTATCCCCTGCCATTAACTTCGTGATCTCCAAAGTGTCTACCTAAAAGCTATTACCTTAAGGATAAAAACCCAAACTCTTGAAAGTGGCATTCAGGTCCTTGAAAACCTGCCCCACACATATCTTTCCACACATCCGTTTCCACATGCAGACCACACAATAGCTATACTCAGTACTGTGCAGCCAAAACAGGTATTCTCCTGCTTCTGGACTTTAGTACATGCTGTCCCCTTCTGCCTCCCTCTCCCCTCTTCCCCTTCTCCCTGACTGCCCACACCCACTTTATCCAACTGATAAACTCCTTTTACTCTCTCCTGTTCATCTTTCAAGTGTCAAATCAGTACCATTTTTTGAAGAAGAAATCTTCCTCATCCACTCAGGCAAAGTGAGTTTAAGACTCCTGCAATAAGCCACACATGCTTCTATCAACTTCCTTCACCGCATTTTGACAGTTTACTTGTCCATTTCTACAATTAGAATGTGATCTCCTTGAGAGTATGGGGTTAGATTTGTTCACATGTGTATCTCTAGTTCTTGCACAGTGCCTGGCACTTAGTGAGGATATGTTACCTGTTGTTGAAGGTCAAAGAAAGGAATATTTCTTTGTCACAGCCACAGTATTTACAGCAAATCTGCTGTACTTTACCAAAATTCTAAGTCAACATTGCTGGGTGAGAGCCTGAGAAATGGTCCTTGGACTTTCCTACAGTGCATGAACTCTCTGACAAGTGTTTTCTCAGCTTTTGGAGGTCTTCTGTTTTGGTTATTTAACTCTACATAGCTCTGCTTGAAGTGGATGAGTCTAACTGGATATCTCCACTGAAGATAAGGGACTTGAATGAATGCCTGGCTTAGAAACTGGATGAATTAGTGACTGACTTGAAATTAACAAGTTATTTATCATCTTCTTCCAAATATGAGATGGAACATTTCAAATAAAGAAGTCACTTCCATGTGTTTAATTTAGCAATAGCTAGAAGGTACATAGAGAGAATCTAACATTTTAAATAACTCTTCCCTAACCAATAAGTTTAGAAAAAAAGAAAAGTTGTCAAATTCTCTGTCCTCCTTTCGCATTCCTATTCCAGGGTACTCCTCCACTATTCTTCCCTCTCCCCAAACTACTGTGTAGAGAATTATATAAAGCTCTGCAGAAATGAGTCTCTTGCTTAAAACCCCCCTTCAATGGCTTGCAACTGCCTGGGGGATGGGGAGAAGTACAAATTTCTCAACATGGCACTCAAGGGCTGCCAATCTGTGCCTTTATTTGATCCTTACAGCCCCGTATTCCAGGAACCCCTTAGAGACATAACAGGTTTGGGCCAAACTGTAAAGCTTATCATGTCCCAACCCCATGTGCCCTAACTTACATTATTCTCTCCATTCAGAATACTCTACATTTCATCACTTCCAATGGAGAAAACACCTATTATGTTCTGCTCAGTTCAAAGCGACCCTTCTGTGAAAATAAAGGAAACGGCCATTTAAAATGGAGTGGGGCAGCCCTCCCCCTGAAGGGGGAGCTCTCACACACGGGCCACTGGCTGCAGCCGGCATCACCAGCAGAAAGAAGGAAGATAAAGGTAAGAATTATCTTGGAAGGGAAGATATTTTTCACATAGGAATTCCATCTCCTGCTTTTAAGAAAAAGGAGGGAGATCCCTTCCTGCCCCAGCAACCACACACTTACCCTTGTTTACAGTCAATGAGAAACCGCCACACCTCGAACTCTGGTTCTCCAGTGAGCTTTTGTTCAAAACACACCCCCCAAAACCCTCCCTCCTGTTACAAACACAAGCCCCTCTCCTTTGTTCTCCAGACTTGTCAATGGTTCGCCATAGTTTTCCCATCCCAATGTGCAACTCCTCTGCTGTTCCAGAGTAAACTCAGGCTGCGAGTGACATAACTGGCTCTTTTATTTTTTTTTTTTAATTTTTTTTTTCAACGTTTATTTATTTTTGGGACAGAGAGAGACAGAGCATGAACAGGGGAGGGGCAGAGAGAGAGGGAGACACAGAATCGGAAACAGGCTCCAGGCTCTGAGCCATCAGCCCAGAGCCCGACGCGGGGCTCGAACTCACGGACCGCGAGATCGTGACCTGGCTGAAGTCGGACGCTTAACCGACTGTGCCACCCAGGCGCCCCTAACTGGCTCTTTTATTTTTAAGGCTGACATCTCCCGCTTCCCTCAAGGCCCGTGGCAGGCTGATACTCAGGGGGTTATCGTGACTAGTTGTGTGACCCAGAGCAAGCTGCTGGAGTAGACGTGACAATTAGACACTTGGATAAGCCAGCATTTATGTCAAACTGAAGTCGTTCAACGAATACCAGTGTCTTTGCCCTTCCCCCGCCTGTTTCAACTGCAAGAGGCTTCTCCCTTTTTCAAATTCCTATGCAACTTGGTCCACATGTTATCTCCATCTTGGTAAATCGCTGTCTTCGCCACGGTAACTAGTACAGCACTCAGCATGTTGTTTATAAACAAACCCATTAACTAATGTATATAATCACCCATTTACTGAGTTAACTGCTGGGGTCTTAAGTTACACAGATGAATACGACCAGATTCCGTGGCTCACAAGAAGCTCACAGTCTATGTGGGGGAGACAGTAATGTAATCGTCTATTTAAGTGTTTCCATGTTATTGTCTATGTGGTACCTGTAATGACAGAGACAGGCACAAGGGAAAAGGCAATAGGCCACATGCATTAGGCTGGACAACAACAGCGTCACCCAACAGTAGAGCAGACAATGTACGAACCAGAGCCACATTAGTCGGGCATATTAAATATATTTCACAGAATTGAATTGTGTGGGTTTTTCTTTACAACTCTGAGCTGTGAGCGTCCTGAATATAGAAGGCGAGTCGTTTTCACTCCTATTACTGACACTGGTGGGAGAGTCCCGACCCCTCCAGGCTTCACAGTGGTGAGTCACGGGCTGGTACCTTTTAACTCCCTAGGCTAAATTCAGCCCAGGGACCTGCAGCAAAACAGATCAATAATCCAACACATTCTACTTAAACGAAATATAAGGGCCGAGGCTGGTGCTAGACCTGTGCATGTGATTCAAAGATTTTCCATGTTTTCTATTTTTTGAAAATTTTTAATAATACTGCCTATGGCTAACTCAGTTAACACAGGCTTGGGTGACGCTATGCAAGGTAAGACAAGAGAGAGGTGGAGTCAGACAGACCAAGGTTCTCAAAATTCCACCAGACTAGCTGCCAGAGTCTAGGCAAGTCTCATCTCTCCCTTTACATGGCAGTGGTAAGAACATGCACAGCCGAGAGCTTGTGTCCACACCAAGCACTTGCCTCTATGAACACTTAGGTAGTGCCCAGCTTGTGGTGGGCACGCCAGATCGAAGAGCTCTTCAATGCTCCGCTTTTGAAACAAAAATTTTTAAATGTACTCTTTCAATTAGCCTGGATTTAATTTTGTTCTTCCTGGACTACAGACAGAAAAGTTTTGACTGTGACCAAACGGAGGTGAGGCTGCCCCTCATGCCGTCTTTTAGATCCCCGCGGTAAAGCCTGTCGGGCTCACGGGAGGATACAGTCCCCCCAGGGGAGTCTGCTGAGCTAACTCAGTAGTGGTGGTGGTTGTGGGGAAATCTGTACCCTTGCTAGTTCCTCGGGTGACTATGCATACTCAGCTTGAAAACCACTACAGTAAATAAATAAGGACAGAAGTCAGATAGTTTTTAAAAACACCTACACATCATTCTAAGTTTAAATTCAAAGACTTTTGCTTTGGATTCACTGCACCGTGAATTCAGTTTACTATGAATGATGGGAAATAATCTGAATAACCCATTCTTCCGTGTCACTCCCCCATCTATTTTCCATTCTCTGTCTCCCGTAAGCAGTATTTTCTAACTAAAATGGGAACAGAGAAACCATGTGGGAACACGTGTCTTGCCACCAACAAAATGAGAGTGGAACACTTAGAAGTGTGGGCACAGAATTCCTTAAGGGCTCCAGGAGAATTCCCACCGGCTCAGACTACAGTGAATGCGGGTGAACCATGCGCACTCTGTTTGGACATGAAGCAAGGGAAGAGACAACAATGTGAAGAGAAAGGAGTCGAGATAAAATTCCCTGCACAAAAGACAGTGGCAGAGATGAGAGGAGGTAGGAGACAGCGAAAAGTAGCACTGCCTGGTCTCGGACCCAGTGGATGAGGAACAATCACCTTGAGAGGGAGAAGTCAGAGATGGCGAACACGGTTTCCCTTCCAGCCACAATTCTGCAGGTTGGGTGAAGAGAAGTTGTTAACAGTGGAGTTGTTAACAGTGTAGTGGGCTTGCCCTGGCAGGGAGTGGGTCTTTCCTGAATCCCCAGAGCCTGGAAAAATATATGCCTGCTTAATTCTATTGACGTGAGCTTTTGCTTTAAGCTTCAAATGAGACGGTATCTTTTTTTACTGGTCTTACTGTTCTTTTGGAGTATCATCCACTGGTATTAAAAATCATAGCTGCACTCCCAAAGGCAAACTCTTGCTGTAGGACACTTGACATAGTTTTCACATGACAATCAGTGCTGAGGAAGCTATTTGAATAGATAGGGTTGATCCAACTTAATTTTAGCATCCCAACTCCTTGGCTTGGAATTCAAGGACTTTTACAATGGAGTTTCTGACCGGGAAGGGCTAACACCGGATGGGCACTCACCATGTGTCAAGAGAAGCCCTCTATGCAACCACCCAAGGAGGCGCCATATGACTCGCGTTCACAGAAGAGAAGGCTGAGACACAGGGAAGTGGTCTGCTAATAAGTGGCAACCTGGGACCTCCAGAGTCCACACCCTGCCGCACGGCTTCTGTCTTCCACACTAGGTGCGGGACTCCTCCAGACAAAGGACTGAGTCCTCAGCACCTTGATATGCCCCATGCCCAGTGCAATAACTGAGACCAAGGGTGGGCCTAACATATATTTGCTCATTGAATTCGTCTCTACCTTCTTTCTTATACCATGAAATGTTCTCTCACTTCACTGAGGTCTGTGTCCCCAAATGTCGTCTCTCTGGACTCAACTTTTCAGAACTCTCTGTACTGGTAGCAACACCTGACACTTTCCATTGCTTCGTATAAACCTTTCCTTCATAACACTTGGCAATGCCTGATACATACACATGCATGCCTATACACATACACACACACACACACACACACACACTCAAAGTAAACACACATATAAGGAGACACATGCACACACATGAGTACTTGTACACATACACTTACATATATGCAAACATACACCTATTCACAAGGCACACTTATGAACACATGCATAAGCACACACATGTACGCATAGGTACATGTGCACAGATGTGTGATACACGTGCATGTATATGAACACGTGTGTGTGCAGACATATGCATACATGCAGCACATACAAACACACCCATATATGTTTATATGGTGGTTTATGAACTCCTCCAAAAGAATAAAAGCTGTATGAGAGTAGGACCTTGTTTTTGTTTGCCCCTATATCCAATACACCTACAACAAGCCCTCACACATAAAAGAAGGATGTCACATATTTGTTAAATAATGGAATTGAGGCGCCTGGGCGGCTCCGTTGGTTAAGCGTCTGAGTCTTGATTTTGGCTCAGATCAAGATCTCACGGTTCGTGGGATCCAGCCCTACGTCTGGCTCTGCACTGAAAGCACGGAGCCTGCTTGGGATTCTGTCTCCCTCCCTGTTTGCCCCTCCCCTACTCACTCCTCCATGCGTGCTCCTTCTCAAATAAATAAATAAAACTTTAAAAAAAAAAATAAAAGAATCTTTAAATTTCTCTTGCCCGCTGCTATCATTCATAACGCGAATCTGTTGAGGTCACATTAATCACAGCTAAATATACATAGCCCCAGCAGGCATTGTTCTAAGTACTTTATAGATAATGGGTCATTTATTCCGAAAACAACTCTGTGAGGTAGGTACTATTATTTCCATTTCATAGACGGGGAAACTGAGGCACAGAGTGTCAGGTGACTTCCCGAGGTGACAAAAAAAGCAAGTGGAACCAGGATTTGAATCAGCTATGTGTTCTTAACTACTATACTGGGTTTCCTCCATATCTTTGATTTTCATGGTTTTCAGAGGCCAAATTCTTACATCAGAGTCACAGTACACAGCACAATAAGGACTAAGTTATGGAAAGCTGGAGTGGGAGCCATGTTGTGGACTGATATAACTGGAGACTACTGCGATTTTTCTATATTCCAAAAACTTCCCTTTCTTAGTTTTCTTCCAGACATCTACACTGGCCGCACAGTGCCATGAGACAAACCTCAAGATCCCCAGTGTGAGGAAATCAAAACCTTTTCCTCCCTGCTCTTCATAATGACTTATACGAATGGATGGTTAAGGGAAAACTGGAACGAGGAAGTTAACCAGACCTATGGACCAATGATAAGGAAGCAACCAGCAGCGAGATGCCAGGCTGCCACTGAGGGGTGATGGCTGGAGATGTGCATTTCCTCCCCAGCAGCTGTCGATGAGCAAGCCCTAAAGTAAACAGTGGTGCTCAGAAATGTTCCATGGATGTGGAGCACCGGGTGTTCAGTCCCTGTGCCATGAAAAAACAGTGGACCCTCGGGGTAAGCCTACTCTTGCCCCAGTGACGCAAGTGCAGTATTAGACTCTGGGCCCCCAAACACTTTTCTAGCAATCTTCTGCCTTAGAATTTGGACTGTCCTCCTAACAGGTGGCTGGCAGGATCAGAACCTGGCTCTGGCTCTTCAGTGTGATCTTGTTTTGTTCCCAAGCCCAGCAAAGGAAACCAGCAACTTCTCTTTTCAGTCATATATGAGTACGCGGGATGAACAAACGGTAGCTTCCGAAAACCAGATAAACTCCTGAAGCTAATGAGTCGGTAAAGATCTGCTCGTCTTCGGGGGCTCTGAGCACAGGAACTCTTGCTGGGTCATGACATTCTGCTCTGTTTACTAGGTAGTACTTATTTGATGCAAAGACTGCACCAAGCCAATGTGAAGTCATGGGAAGAAACCCACAGATCAGGGTTTGAGTCTCAGATCCAACCCTTCCGATCCTGTAACCTTGGGCAAATCCCTTCATTCCAAGTGACCATTTGCTCAATGATTAAAGGAGGTAAAAATACCAGGTGGTAGTTTGAAACTGGAAAGTTACCACACAGACGAAATTCATACCAACATTAATTTTAACACGAATCACCAAAACTAACCAGCAAAACTGATCAACAATATTCATATGCCCTTTAATATTACTGATCCCTCCATGATGCAGTCAAAAAATGGCTAGGCTGCTCCTATAAGCCTGGTCTTATTCCCCATGACTGATGGAGCCCTAGAAACCTGTGCAGCTTTAAGTATTCATTATGAAGTCATTTCCCTACTCTGGGCCTCGACTTTCTCAACCACAAAATGGATCCAGAAACACACCTGTCTGGAAGAATGTGAAACAGAAGCTCTATCTTTTGTTATAGATACATATGTTGGCGTGAGTGTAGGCTCACATAAGGAAGCCAGGGCAGGTAGGAGAAAGCTCACAGTCCAAGAAAGCCTTGGACCTAGAACCCTACTCTATCATTTGTTAAAACGTCACCTTGAGCAAGTTATTGCACTTTGATTTCCCGATGCTACATTTGGAAAACAATGGCAGCTCCCAGCAAGGCTGGGATGTGATGGCAAAACAAAGCAACCTGCTCATAGGTGGCTTAGAACAAGTTTACTTATTTAACAGTCACCGGTAGCACGGACAGTAGCATTACGTGGGATACAACGTATAAGATGGAATACACACATATACCACAATACATATGCATGAGTATAGCCAAGCATATGTATACACATGCAATGCGGACACAACTGTATATGTATATGTACACATAACACACATAAACTGGGCGAATGTGCCCATTCTTTTCCTGGCCTGGTTAAGTCTGGTTTTACTCCCTACAACCGATACAGTCCCTGACACCTGGAATCATTCCCTTTTCCTAATTTGGAGACTGTGTGGCCAAACAGGGCAAGAGGCACTGGCAGATGAATTAGGAGGCCCAATTTCTTTTTTTTTTTTTTTTTTTTTAATTTTTTTTTTCAACGTTTATTTATTTTTGGGACAGAGAGAGACAGAGCATGAACGGGGGAGGGGCAGAGAGAGAGGGAGACACAGAATCGGAAACAGGCTCCAGGCTCCGAGCCATCAGCCCAGAGCCCGACGCGGGGCTCGAACTCACGGACCACGAGATCGTGACCTGGCTGAAGTCGGACGCTTAACCGACTGCGCCACCCAGGCGCCCCAGGAGGCCCAATTTCTAACCTCAACTCTGACAGTAACTTGTCGGGGTAACCTTGGATGACTCACTGGTTTTCTGGGCTTCTGTTTGCTCATCTGCAAATTGAAGAATTTGATGTAGAGGATCTTTGAGTAACCTTTCAGCTCAAAGCCTATACAATCACCCATTATCCAGAGGAGCGTGGACGTCAAAGTAAAGACGTTACCATTTCAGCACAGGCTGACGGCTGTACCTCCTGAGTTGCGAGGCACAAGGTGGGTAGGATGGGCTGAGTTGGCTGTGGCCCCAAGGCCCCATAATCCCCCTCACTTTCTGACCACGGAGGAAAAGGCTGGTCTCCCAGCTAAGACCAGTGCTTCGCAGTCCAATCCAGAGAACACAGCGCTCCAAGAGAGCCTCGAGGCCTGGGGACAGGAAACCCAAAACTACTACCCCCCCCCTTTCCCCTCTGCCCCTCATTGTGGCTCCTGCAGCTGCTAAGGTCCGAGGCAGCAGTGGTTCTCATTAACCCAAACCTCAGCTTAAAACAATAAACTCGAACTCATATTACCAACTTCCTCCTCCATCCTCTGATTCACATCCAGGAACTCCCAGAGCTGCCCCTGCTCTGTGTGCTCAATGACACCGCTTTTCTCCTTCCAGATTCCCCAGCATGACTGTATCTGCTCATCCTTCCCCCTCCATGTCTTACAGACCGGCTGCCTCGCTGGATCCACCTGGATATGCTCCCTCCTGCCTGGCTCTGGGCCCGAGCCTGGCCTGGCTCCTCAACAGCGCCGGTTTGGTCTGATTCGTCTACTTGGCAGACGCACATCACCACTGCTTCTGACCCTGTGTGCCCAGGGCCGACTCGTCCCGCAGGCTGTCGCCTCTGGGTACCGGGAGACACCTTCTGCCTCATAACCAGCTTCCCGGGTCCTGCCTGATGTTCAGACTCAGAATCCATGGTGCGGTAGGGCCTGGGAATAGGTTTGTTTGTTTTCTAAAGATTCCCCACTCAGATTTAGCCATCTCTGTTTAACTTTTCAAAATCCTCTCAGTTCTTATAGTAATCAATTCACTGATTTACTGAGGATTGACTGACTGACACTGTGGGTCCTATACCAGATGACGGGCATTGGAAGGTGCGCGTGGTTTGGTGAGAAATCTGAAATAGATGCAAAGTGTTGCAGATGGGGAGGGATTCGGTTTTCCTAAGAGTGGGGTTAACCTTGGAGAAGTCTCTATGGGGGAAATAACGTTAAGGTTGAGTGCTGTTGCCTAAGTGGGACCGCCCAGGTGGCGAGGAGAGACCACCCCATACAGAGCCAACAGCAGGAGGAAAAAAGGCAAGGAGGCAGAACATGCATGATGTGTGGAAAGAGGGCGGGTGGCTGGTGTGGCTTGTCTCTCAGTAAGACGGATGGGGTAGCAGTCACCTTGTACCCCGTGCTCTTCACTCTTCACCTCTGTTTTCTTACCTCATAGCTGTTTTCACTTACGAGTTAACTGCACAAAATACATGTTGACAAACTACTAATATATTAGCCCCTGACTCGGGGCTGCATTTTGGCTTCCACGGAAGTAAGCTGGTGAAGAGAAATAATATCAGGGTGTTTCAGTCTAGAGCAGACCTCATCCTCTGCCCGACTGACCGGAGACCCACGGCAGGTCATTCTTTGTTGTGAGGCCGTCCTGAGTACCATAGGATGTTCAGCCACATTCCCGGTCTCCACGTGCCAGTCTGACAACCAAAATCTATCTCTAGACATGGCCCAGTGTCCCCTGGGGTAGGGATAGGGTTAAAATCACCCCTGGTTGAGAAGCACCGGTGTAGAGAAACAGGAGAGCTTTAAGAGTCAGACTCAAGCTCAAATCTCGCCAGGACACGAGTTACATGATTATGGAAATGTTCTGCTTAGAACTGGAATTTCTTCATGTACAAGATGGGAAATAACCTCTACCTAGTAGGATTATTGGGAGGGACAAGAGATAAAGTAGGTAAAGGCAAAGGGTCAGGCCAGAGTATTTAGCACAGAGAAGGCAGTAAAACCGGTCAAAATAGTAGAGGTACTAATAAGAGTAGTGGTTCCAATATATATATTTTTTTAATTAACAATGCTGATGTTGTCACTGCTGGTATTACGAGGAATAAAGCCTAAGTGAAGTTAAAAAGACACGATGAATAAGTAAGTTCTACTTTGCCGAGAAGCCATAATAGGGCAAGAAATGTTGTGATTCCATTAGCAGACACCACATCCTCTAGGAATCCTTTTACGGTTCTTCAAGTCTCAATTCGAGGTATAATCTACATTCTTCTGGGCTCTCCACACTTGGTACATATAACTATCATTGTTTATTTAATGTTTATTTTCTCTACTAGACCATAGATTCCCAGAGGTCCAATTCTCTCTCATATCCACCTGATGCTCCCATCAACTAGCAGTTGGTCATCAATAAAAATTTATTAAAATACTTTTTTTTAATATTGGTTATTTGCTCAAATGGCATTTTTAAGGGTCAAATTCAAAGGATCCCCTTTTAATAGATACACCATTCCATAGAGCACAGTAATTAGAATGTGAACTCTAGGGGGTGCCTAGGAGGCTCAGTTGGTTAAGCATCCAACTCTTGATTTTGACTCAGGTCATGATGTCACAGTTGATGAGACTGAGCCCTGCACTGGGCTCTGTACTAAAAGCACAAAGCCTGCTTGGGATTCTCTCTCCTTCTCTCTCTCTGCCCCTCCCCGGCTCATGCTCGGTCTGTCTCTCTCTCACAAAATAAATAAACTTTAAAACGAAAAGAATGTGAGCTCTGGAATCAGAAGGAGTAGATTTAAATGATTTACCACTTATTGTGTGGCTCTGGGTAAGTCAGGTAGTCTCTGTGAGCCTCACTGTTTTATTTGATAAATGGGAACACGATAGTAGTATATATATATAAAGTGGCTTTGAGAATCAGTGCTGCTTCTAGACCACTGACAATGGTATTATAGCTCACTGGAATAAACTAGAACTGCTACAGGAGGGCATGCATCAGAAGCTCTTTTTGTAAGGCTACGTAAACCAATTCTTCTGCTATTGAAAAAAAGCAAGAAGGGAAGAAAGGGAAGGAAGGAAGGAGGGAGGGCGGGAGGGATTCAAATGTCCTCATTTTGGTTTGACTCTGCAACTCCGATGAACAATTTATGCCAACTCAACACCTGGCAAAAAATCCAGTATCTGGGGGGCGCCTGGGTGGCGCAGTCGGTTAAGCGTCCGACTTCAGCCAGGTCACAATCTCACGGTCCGTGAGTTCGAGCCCCGCGTCGGGCTCTGGGCTGATGGCTCAGAGCCTGGAGCCTGTTTCCAATTCTGTGTCTCCCTCTCTCTCTGCCCCTCCCCCATTTATGCTCTGTCTCTCTCTGTCCCAAAAATAAATAAACGTTGAAAAAAAAATTAAAAAAAAAATCCAGTATCTGGAAACAAAGAGCAATGCTAAACCTAGGCACAGAGTCTGCTAACATGATGGGATACAAATGATACCAATTTCCACAGGGAGTGCTCAAACCAAACTCTCTTGCTTCATGGAGAACTGAGCCTGGTACGCCTACCATGTAGGGATAATTGCGTCTGTAATGAGAAGTTATGCTCTCTCTCAGTTGTAACATCCATCCCTCAGGGAGGAAAAAAAACATTCATTTATTCACTCACTCATTCACTAAACATGCATGTGTTAGGGGTCCTCCATATGCAAAGCACTGTGCAGGTTGCTGGGATATATGGATGAAGTGACACAGTATTTTCTCTCAAAGAGCTTACAACTGGTGAATGAGAGCAAGCTGTACACATAAAACTGGGTGACACATGCAGTAAAATGGAAGCAAGTCCAAGATACACAGGGGAAGAGGAAGGATGCTTAAGTCAGCTAGAGGGAGTCAGGGAAGGCTCCTAGAGGAGGTGAATCAACCGGATTCAAGATCTGAGGGATAATCAGAAGTTTGTGTGATACACAGAACAACTGAGAGAAGGGAGCCTGAGACAGAAATCGGTTTGTTATTGCCTTTCAGGACAGCTGGGGTGCTGGAGCCAAGAACAGACCTGGAACAAAGTTAATACTATTTTTATAAGCTAGAAAAATATCAGCAGCAGGAGCCCTGGCCAGAACCACCCCCGCAAAGAGCAAACAAAGCTAGTCCTATCTTCTGGCTGTCTGCTGCAGAACTTACTAACCAGCACCTTAAGAACAAAATGTTCTTTAATCTTTGATTTTTATTCCCACAAAGTCCTTCCTCCTCTTTTTCCAGAACTGGAAAAAGCAGGGGTTGAGTGTTACTTGCCTCTTTGATCTTCATCCTCCTGTCCCAGGCTCCCTTGAGAATGAGAGCCCAGGGAGATTTCTCCAAAGCAGAGGGCTGACCCCTCCTATCAGTCAGAACGGAGGGTCCAAGGTAGGTCATGCCGGGTCAGCCCGTGAAGGGGCCATAACTGTCGAAGCCTGTTTGAGGGAGGCTTGGATGGCCTCCAATTCTGACCTCCAAAGCTGAATTCTTAACCTGACATTCAGCAACCTCTTAACATGGAGTTCATTTACCCGTTTCTTGAGACTGCTTCTGATCTCAACCTGCACAAGATCGAAAGCATTGAATCCTGCATTCTGTTCCCAAGTGCCAGGCAAAGAGAATCAGGGCACATTCAGGGAAGGCTGACAGAATCCAGAAGTCTGAGGTTCTTTTCCAATTGCCTGTCCAAAAAGAAGACCATTGTCCTGGTACACACCTTACTACAACAGTAACTCAGAGAACTTCCAATTTAAAAGCTTTTACTTTGGTCAGGCGTTGTGATTTCAGAGTGAGAAAACCAAAGAGAGAAGCCTCATTATTATGTGCCTACTATGTGCCAGCTGCTTTACCTTCGCTGCTTTTCTGCTTTACCAATGCTCTTAACAACCCTGGGGGGGGGCGGTGGGGGGGCGCATTGCTATCTCTTATTGCAGAAGAGGAAACACAGGAGTGAAGAGAGATGATATTTGGCCCAAGGTACACAGGTAGAGGGAGTAAGAATTTAAGCTCACATCTTCAGACTCCACATTCAGTTCCCTTATTAGAGCATCATAACAATAGTGGTCTCCAACCAGTATTGTTAAGCAATAAACATGCAGGTCGGGAAAGAAGAGCCAGAATTTTCTCTCCGGGAGGAGTGGCACTCTGTCTGCTCTGTTCACACTATAACCCCCAGCGACTAGACCAGTAATTGGCAGGTTTGCAGGTACTCAGTATGTCTCTTCAGTGACTAGGCAGCTGGGTGCATCAATGACCTTCTCAAGACTCTCAGGCCTGCACAGGGCACCGGCAGGGTGAGAAACAAGAGGCAACGTTTGCTTCCAGGCCTCCTCTCTTCACCAGACATCCTAATTCTGTCATGACTGTAAGAGGAGAGGAGGACGCATAAGAAAGTATACGAAGGATAAAACTTGGTCAAAATTATGATCTTGACTGTCTTGCAGTTGCTGAGAAGCCCCCCTTCCTGTGCCCTTCCAGCCACCACCAGCCCCTAAGCTCAGCCCTTAAAGAATCCAAGGCCCTTATTCTACCTTTCCACGTAAAGAGCTTACTTTTGGAAAACATAAGGGAAACTCATGAACTGAAGAGTATTAAAAGCCTGAGTTAAAGCTTCGAAGGGTAAAATTCCCGTCACAGAACCATCTCTGATTTAGGAAAAGAGGGAGGTCCCTCTAATGGCCTGGATTCCTCCCCATGGAGCTCCCACACTTTGAGTGTCTACAAACAGCAGGTACCATATGGGGCACAGCAAGTGCTGGGCAGCAGTGAAAAAGGGTGCTTTGGTTCGTCCCTTAGGGAGGTCTGGGGATCTGACAAGGAAACAGGAGTCCTGAAGCCCCTGCAAGGTGCAGGCTTTCTTTCAGCAGGCAGTGGTCCAAGCCAAGTCCTTATCACCTGGCTGGGGGTGGATGGTTGAAACGAATTGAAAAAGCATGATAATTGAAAAAGCACGATGGAGAAAGCTTCCCTGGCCTCAAACATGACACAGGATATCAGGATTACAAGGGGACAGGAAAACTCCCTATCTATGTAGACCCCGAGTTCTTTCTGTGCCTGCTCAAAATCATGCCACTCCCATCAAAAGAACACATTGAAAAGGGAGAGAAACACCCTTGCCTACACTCAGTATTACCTGACTGCCATTCCACCGACCCACAGGTACTACTGGCTGTTTATAACTTCTCAGGCATTGTGTTAGATCCTGGACACATAAAAGCGAACAAGGCAGACACATTCATAAACTGATAAGCACTACCCTGCTCCAGAAGTCCATGGACTACGTAGGGGAATCAGATACTGCTTGTTATCCTGTTGCATAAGGAAACATTAACTTCCACTCTACAGGTTAAGGCCATTTCACCTTATTCTTGTCTTAATATGACTGTATTCACTTAATAAATTTATCAGGCACTTATAGGAGCCTGATCCAGGGCTCAGCATAGGTGATACAAGAATAATAATATAATGCCCTCAAGGAGCTTAGAGTCCACTGGAAAAGAGAAGCAGATAAATGAGTAATTACAACCCAGTGTGATTATTTCTCTGGGAATACAATTATTCCAACCCAGTGTGATTATTACCCAGTGTGATTATATTACACCCCAGTGTGATTATTTCTCTGGGAATATAATCTGAGTGTTCCATGGAAGGTTATGCAAAGAACAAAGCGTCTGCTATGAGACTTCAATTTCAAGTAGACATTAGGCAGTGGGAGAAGGAGAGGACCAATAAACCAATCTGGGAAGAGAAATACACATGCATTTATACAAACTGGATTCTGGGAGCACAAGTCCATTTAAGTATTTGAAAAATAACTCTTGGTTCTAACACAAAGTATGGAACAGAATATATTTCAAAACTCCTTTGACTATGATCCAAGGTAAGAAATTCATTTTCTTCATGGTACAGTGTCCACGTTCACTACCCATAAAATATAAACATAAGTCCCATAAAAACAGTGTTGACCCTTACTATGTGAGATGTACTCTGATGTTTTCTACTCCAGTTGATTCCACTCTGAAAATCCAATGGTCATGACCTACCAAATTGATAGCATGAAGTCTTAGCCATAATTAAAAAAACAAAAACACTGTTAGAAAGAAAGTCTAGGGAAAAATATGACTATAGTGGAAGTGAGAGAGATTGAGAATTGAAGAGGAGAGAGGAGAGAGGAGAGAGGAGGGAGGAGAGGAGAGGAGGGGAGGGGAGGGGAGGGGAGGGGAGGGGAGGGGAGGGGAGGGGAGAGGAGAGGAGAGGAGAGGAGAGGAGAGGAAAAAGAAAAGAGAAAAGAGAAAAGAGAAAAGAGAAAAGAGAAAGAAAAGAAAAGAAAAGAAAAGAAAAGAAAAGAAAAGAAAAAAAAGAGACAAGAGGGAAGAAGCGGGGGGTAAGGGAAGGGAAAGAGAAGGGGAAGGGAGGAAGGAAAAACTGTAATAAGGATGAAGAGGAGTAAGAGTCATCAACCCCTTCCTGTAGTCCTTGTCTCCCTGCCTGCCTTCCTACTAAAACTCATGGAGGAGACACGCTGGTTTGGCATAGTTTTAAATTCACTGTCCCCAAGCACCATGTCTACGACACATTGAAGTGTTCAATGGGCCTTTGAAATAATAAACGCCTGAATGCCAGATGTGAGAATTATTTAGGAGATAAAATCAAGACTGCACCCACCTAACTGGATATAGAATATAAACCAAAGTATGAAAAGAAATCCATTAGACTTGTGAGGGTTTTGGAGTGCCTTTAGAACAAACTGTACAGGTAAGTGTACCACCATCATACGTGCTAGCTGAAGTGCACACATCTCTTTCAAATTCTCCGTAAACCAAAGAACCATCCAGATATTGATTCGGGCCATTTTTTTTCTGTTATTCTGTACTGAAAAAATTAACAAGATTATAAATACTACATGTGATTAAAAGTTTGATAACTCTATCCAAATGACTAACTGTAAAAAGGCTTTTCCTGGGGCACCTGGGTCACTCAGACGGTTAAGCATCCAACTTCAGCTCAGGCTATGACCTCGCGGTTCGTGGGTTCAGGCCTTGTGTCGGGTTCTGTGCTGACAGCTCGGAGCCTGGAGCTGCTTTGGATTCTGTGTCTCCCTCTCTCTCTGCCCCTCCCTTGCTTGTGCTCTCCTGCTCTCTCACTCTCTCTCTCAAAAATAAATGTTAAAAAATTAAAAAAAAAAAAAAAAGACTTTTCCTTACTATACCTGTAACCACCAGCCCTTGATCCCTGCTTTAAAAACAGGAAAGGAGTGTCTTAGGTTCCAAGGAATATTCCGTTTGAACACAGTGTTGGTCATGGACACAGGGTGGGAGGTTACCTAGGCCTCCTGCGTGGGCATCAATAAGTGAGGCTGCCACCGCAATTCCAGCAGGAAGTCCAAGGTCTCTGGCTGCCTCTGGTGTGAGCCCATTTCCAAGAGAAGCTCCAGGAGGCAGTACTTGGTTTCCTGAGTAGACATGAGAAACAACAAACACCTGTCAGTTTGAAAAACACAAAAGCAAACACAGGGTTTTCTTAAGGGAACCTCTCTGCTCCCGCCCCTGTCTTCTGCATTTTCTCAACCTCATGAAGATAAAAACCATGCACCCACAAAGAGTCCCTTTGCTCCTTTGGTGACTTAGGTGTATGTCTTTGGTTCCCGTGGGTCACGCTCTGGGGTACTTTACAAAATCAAGAGCTCTAAGGTACCTTTCAAATTGGAGAAAGATTCCATTCACGGGAAATTCCAAAGACATAAACACAGTGGCCTCTTAAAGACCAGTTAAAACAGTCAAACTGTTCCAAACGGGCTTCCTAACACAGCAGCAGCCCTAACAGCATACCTTACGCACACACACACATCCATACACAGTCCTGGGTTAACATATATTCCTAAGGAAGTTGAGAACCTTTACTTGTGTAGTTGCTTCCTGTCAGAGGATAAGGGAGGGAATTATTTTGTTCCAATAAAAAAAAAAAATCTCTTCAAAGTTTTTCTCAGTTGGAAACGAGAGCCCAGTCTAAACCTTGCAAACTTAACAAGGCTGCTACTTGCACAACCACAGAATACAATCTGAATGGTGTTCTTTGGAGTTGTGCAATGCAGCGACCCTGATATTTCAAGTGACCTTGAATTCCTGCAGTCAGTCAGGCCTTCAGTTAAGAATTTATTGATTGTCTTGCTTTGTGTGGGCGCTGTGGTGCTGTAAAAGGCAGTCCTTGCCCCCAACCTAGTTAGGGAGATGAGATCAGGACACAAGGAGCCATGTAAATCAGAACAGAATGAAGAAATCCATCTGTTCTCAGGTGTTTAGCAGAGGCTGAGTCCTCCCCCTCCCCTTGTCAAGAAATTCATAATTAGTGTTTGTGCACCGCAAGGAGGGGATCGGGGGAGATGCACATATATGCTAAGATCTCTCTGAACTCCAAGATTCTAAGATTCTGAATGTGTGCTCAGTAATTTGCTTGATGCTAAGATACCTACCACTTGTTCGTTGTTCCACGGAGCCCCAGGGCTAGGCTGAGGTGCTGCAGGACTTTTGGAGTGAAGGGGAAGGTGGGGGTTGACGGAGGCAGAGGGTGAATGGCTCACCAATCTCCTCTAATTGGAAACAAAAAAACCTCCACAACACCATTTTTATCCATTTTAGGTAACGAGCTTCATCTATAAATGAATTTGGAAAAAAAAAAAAAGTCTGCTAAGAAAATCAAGAGGAAGAAGACTGCAACCGTTGCAATGCATCCTGGAGCTTCACTGTCCAATTTGGTAGCCGCTTGGCATGTGTGGACTAAACGCTTGAACTGCGGGCTGGAAGAACTCAAGGACCTTAATTTTCCACTTACTTTCATTTTAATTCATTTCAATTTAAAAACTGACACTCAAGTCAGCTACTGAAAAACTTCTTAAGGATGTTTGAAACCACTGTGGCGTGCAAATCTACTTTTTGAATGTTAACTGAGGACATCTAAATCAAATATTTACAATGAAGTTTTAGTGTATGTATTGGGAGGTACTAAGCAGAAAATATGCATCAGATGTCAAAAACTTTGTATGGAAAAAATAAATGTAAAATATTCTTAACTTTTATATCAAATGCATGTTGGAATCCTATTTTGGACATATTAGATTATATTACATTGAAATTAATTTCACCTATTGCCTTTTACTTTAATGTGGCTACTAAAAAATTTTAAACTGTGTATGTGGCTCCTATTATATTTCTATAGGACAGCCCTGGTCTGGAAGACAAAATCAAGATGCTCCAATGTTGGGGCAGAGAGAAGGGAGAGCTTCTAGCCTGCTTTGAATACCTAAGCCAGCAGAATCCTAAAGGAGAGTGGTGCCCTTCAAGGTAGACAATCTGTCTCTGGACACGATGTGGAGTATGTCACTGTATCTAGGATCTAGCACATAAAAGACAGCATTTGCCTTTACGGAACATTTCTGTGAGAGGGACAGTGCTAAGGATCTGCTATGCATTTTCTCAGTTCATTGTCACATAATGCCATGTGAAGGATACTATTACTGTCCCCATTGCACAGATGGATGGGGAAAGTCAGGTTTATGAAGGGAAGGTAAGTTCCTTAGAGTCATACAGCTTAAATGTTGGGAGTACAGGCCATAGATTCCACTCCAACCGATGCAAACCTGTGCTCTTATTGGTTAAATTACATATCGGTGGATCTGTTTTTAAAAATTTCAAGTGAAGAAAACCAGAGAAGAAATGACTAAAGAAACAAGAGAAAACAAATTTTTTAAAAAATGTTTAATGTTTATTTATTTTTAAGAGAGAGAGAGAGAATGCAAGCAGGGGAGGGCAGAGAGAGGAAGACACAGAAACCAAGGCAGGCTCCAGACCATGAGGCGCCTGCATAGATCCCCACGCGGGGCCTCTAACTCACGAGCTATAAGATCATGACCCGAACCGAAGTCAGACATTTAACGGACTGACCCACCCAGGCACTCCAAGAGAAGTATTTTTAGAACAAACATTATGTAGGTTTAAAAAGTAGCATCATTTGGGGGCCCCTGGGTGGCTCAGTTGGTTAGGCATCTGACTTTAGCTCAGGTCACGATTTCACGGTCTGTGGGTTCAAGTTCCGTGTCGGGCTCTGTGCTGACAGCTCAGAACCTGGAGCCTGCTTCCGATTCTTTTTTTTTTTTTTTAATTTTTTTTAACGTTTATTTATTTTTGAGACAGAGAGAGACAGAGCATGAACAGGGGAGGGTCAGAGAGAGGGAGACACAGAATCCGAAACAGGCTCCAGGCTCTGAGCTGTCAGCACAGAGCCCGACACGGGGCTTGAACTCACTGACTGCGAGATCATGACCTGAGCTGAAGTCGGCCGCTTAACCGACTGAGCCACCTAGGCGCCCCCTGCTTCCGATTCTGTGTCTCCCTCTCTCTCTGCCTCTCCTCCACTCATGCTCTCTCTTGCTCTCAAAAATAAAACATTAAAAAAAAAAAAAACTAGCATCATTTGGAAGTCATGCTCACCACCTTCAGATTTTTTTTAAGGGTTAATTTTGATAGGAAAGTAAAAATGGGAATGGTTTCACCTTCTTCCCGATCTTCACAAACATAAAGGCCATGATTTTCATGAAAAAAAAAGGTTCTGGACAGAAGGAGAATTAGCAAGATGGGGAACTCTTGTAAATCTTCTGGGCAGCAGGTTAGAAAGAACCCTGGGCTGGCCAGGTACAGGGGAGTCCAGGGTTTGCAGCCAGATCTAGGTTCAAATCATATGCCGGTGGACCACAGGTAGATTTCTCAGCACAGGCAGCATCTTGAGCAAAGGCCAAGAAACATGGGAGACTGCCAAAAAGGCTGAGTAAAGTGGAACAGAACCCTGGCTGGGACTCAGCAGGGGGCGGAAGGAGCAGATAAGGTTGGAGATGGAAGCGGGGACAAAACAGACACTGTAATCCAGACTCAGGTGTCTGAACTTCATCATGAAGATCACGGAGGGCCCCTGGAGGAACAGTAAGCCAGGCAGTGAGGCGACTGGATTTAAGCATTGCTACAGATCTCTTGGGCAGCATGGCAGAAGACAGAAAGGGGTTAGGGAGAACAGTTGTGAAGCTATTTCAGGAAGAGAGAAGATATGAACCTTCATCAAGGTATGGGCAAGAGAGTCGCAGGGACAGGCATGTGCAACAGAAGAGATTCTGTGAAGCAGCAAGTTACAGGTCATGGCATTTGCCTGGATATGGGAAATATGGCTGATAGGGAGACGCCACGGCTTGGATCCCTGTTAAGGACAGACTTGCAGCCCAGTAAGGGCAGTAAGGGCAGCAGACAGCTTCCAGCTGCCAGCTCCTTCAGGCTGCTGTGCCAAAGTGATGCCTTTCCCAGGACAGCCGCACCTGATGACTTAGCAGAGACAGAGCAGAGGGATTGTGATGGCACCACTCACTCCAGAGCACTCTGCTGGGCTGGGCAAGGGGCATGGGACTATATCACGGCTCAATTTCTCCCTCTGCCTCATCCCCCTCTCCTCACCTTCTTATCACAGATGGCAACCCCTAATAATTTGAGAGAGACCCTCAAACCTGTCTCAGCATCTGCTGCCGGAGAACCCAACCGGGGGCAGTAGGCCAGGCCTTCTCTCCAGCCCACTGGTCCAGGCATGAAAATAAATATGCACAAAGCTTAACATCCTCCTTTGAACTGGAACACAGCCTTCAGGAATAGTCCATCTGGGCCCAAAGCAGGAAGAACTTTTGTTTATTTAGAGACCGAAAACAAACAGCTTGGCGTAAGAGAAGATGATGGAAAAGGTGGGAATCTCTGAGAAATCACCCCATCAGATCATGCTTTAGGCTTACCAGCCAGGGTTACATCTGAGGGACTGGTGGAGCTGTCAGAAGCAAGCTTTAGTGCGCCTGGACAACTTTTCTGGAAATAATCCTCCTTTCGGCTCTTCCTTGACCATAAAATTAAGTTAATCACAGCATCCATTTTCCCAGACTTAATCAAGACCTCACAGCCTCACCACTGGCTGTCTCTCCTAGCCTCTGTTCAGCCATTCATCCACACAGCTTCACAAACATTCAAGAACAATGGTGGCCCCGTATAGTTTTGCCCACCCCGTGGCAACATCGAGGTGCTGGGGTGTATGTGAAAGAGGCACCTCTGAGACTCACACAGTGGTCTCTGCTAACCAAGGCTCTCAGCCCCTCAAAAAGTGCTCTGCAGGTGAAATGTACATGGTATTCCGAGAACGCCAAGGAAGGAGGGGACTGTGAGTTGGCCCTGGGAGTGCAGGAAATCAAGATGAAGGTGACATTTGAGCCTAGTCTGGTAAGACAGGTGGCGGATTGGTGGTTTCAGAGCTAGAATGCTCAGGGGAAATGGATGCCATTAGAGCAAAAAGCCGTTCACTGCAGGCAGCCCCGAGGGGCACAGAGTGTTTGAGGCAGTCAGTATGTTGGCAAAAAGGGCACCAGGGAGGAGCCGTGAAGTGGGGACCTCAGGCGAGGCGAGGAGCTCCAACTAAGGCAATGAGGCCCTGCCAGCCAATAGCTCTGAGCACTTAGATTTGTTTTTTAAGAAGATAAACCTGCAGTGGGGAAAGGCTAGAATAGGAAATAGTTTTTTATCTGTAAAACAATCAAGCCAACTGAAAAATGCAGGCTGCAAAACATTATGTGGAGTATGACTTCATTTTAAGAACAACAACAAAGAGGGTAGATGGACTATTTGTAAAAATACATTCCTAGGGGGAAAAAAAGAAAATTGCTTTTTCCTGGATGAAGAAGTTATTATTTTTTTTCTTTTTACCAACCTATACTTTCTAACTGTTCTGCCTCGAACACACATTTCTTGTGTAATTTTTTTTATAGGTGTTTTTCCCTTTAAATCAGGGTAAATAAATGAGGGCACATGTATTCAGAAAATTCCTACAAAGCCACTAAAATGAATGAGGAAGAATTAGGGTCTGAATTCGGAAAGAAGTTCAAAATACACTTAGCAAAAACATCAAGACACAGAATAGTGTTCACAGTGTGATCCCATTTGGGCATTTTATTCAAGTATACAAGAATGGAAGCATGTATATTTCCAGAAAAATCCTAGAAAAACATGCAGAATGTTGTTAAACAGCAGGGATGGGGACCCAGCGTGGGACACTCTTCTCTAGGATTTGTGCTTCCTCTATACCGTGACCTTAAATTTCTTTTGTGATCAAAACAAACTAGACTAAGTTAAAATAAAAGCAAAATTAAGAAGAATACTGTGCACCTTTTCCAAACCCTGTTCCTCAGCCTGAAGACAGGAGAGGCCCGAGGACAAGGACACTTCAGCTATTTTCTTGGTTTGGCTGGCTTCTGTTCCTGTGAACACACTCTCATGTTGGGGTATAAAAAAGCAATCGCTCTGAGGGTTCGTGGGCTCATGCCCACTGAACTCTTATTCAGACGGGCAGATTCAGTGCGAGTGGTCAAAAGCTGGAGCCTACAATTATCTGGTGGTTGCGGTCCCTCCTCACAGGCAGGGGCTACTATTACACCAAATCTTTCCCTACCAGTTTTTCAATTATCTATGACTAATGAGCACTTTGGGAACAGTTTCAGACACACACATAATCCTCTTTCCTGACGTCAGCAGCAGAAATTAATGACTGTGTGGATTGCTGAGAGACAGAAAATGCATTATAATGGTCAACAGAACTGTTATCCTCTCCAGGAAGAGGGAGACGGGGGAGGGGTGTTGTATTAACTGGAAGGTTCAGTGTTCTCTGTATTTCTACAAATGGGGATGAAACCCAGGGGAAGAGTGGGCTCAAAGTCCTTGGAAATGTCAGAAAGAGGTTTGGGCATGGGCAGCATGAGACCCTGGTTCCTCTGTGTGTGCCACTAAGGGCACTGGTTCCTGCTCAGTTTTGCCAAGGTCAACAGGCCACCTGGACTGGCTGGAACGGTGCTCTCACCTGCCCTGCCAGCAGAGAGGCTCTCTGAGCGCTGCGGGACTGAATCCACTGTCAATCTGGTTTAGGAGTGGGAGGACAAAACCAGAATTATCCTTTTGTACTCTCCAGTGATAGGCTGGAATTATCTTAAGAGCATGTGGTGGTGTATGTTAGTTTGCTGTTTCATGCAGGCATAGTACGGGCGTGATTTTAAAGATGGTTACAACCTGCTCCGACTCTGGTTGAGCTCCCAAATTAGCATGAACCCTCCCCAAAGAAAACAATACCATCATGTGTATATGGCTGCCAGTAGACTGGTTATTGATACTTTTAAAAGAGCTGAGGGGTGCCTGGGTGGCTCAGTCGGTTAAGCGTCTGACTTCGGCTCAGGTCATGATCTGGAGGTTTGTGGGTTCGAGCCCCGCGTTGGGCTCTGTGCTGATGGCTCAGAGCCTGGAGCCTGCTTCTGATTCTATGTCTCCCCCTCTCTCTGCTCCTCCCATGCTCATGCTCTGTGTCTCTCTGTCTCTCAGTAATAAACAAACATTAAAAAAAAATTAAAAGAGCTGACAAGATTAGGGGCTTGAGCAATACCCAGCACCTAAATTCCTCTGCAGAGACCTCGGTTTAGACAGGTTAGAGCAGGGAGCTTTCTGGAACCAAAACTGATACAAGACTGACAGAAGAACATTCTGGTAATTCTTGCTCCTGCAGAGGAGTCACACACATCCAGAACTATTCACTCAACCAGAGAAATTAACAAAAAACTCAAACCTGATATGCCCTGCTATCTGTTGAAAGCCATCTTCCAAAGTATTGCCTTTCATTTGCCTCCTAAAAATGACCTCACTTTAACTAGGAATTAAACTCTACTTTAAATTACTGACTAAATGTGAAACTTTCTGATTCACTCATTATTTACTACAGAAATGTTGACTGAGTACCTACTATGTGCCAGGCACTGCTGTAATGCAGAAAATGCATCAAGGAACAAGACAGAGAAGTTCTCTGCCTTTACTTACAGGGCTTACTTTCAGTAGACATACAATTCCCATCCAATACCTCTTCTGAATTATATCTTGTAAATATTTTATATTGTAACCTCTTCTACGGTTTGGGCTATTATTTATAAATCTTTATATCCCGTTCTTGTATTCTGACCTAGAGTAGGTATTTGTTTAATAAACATATCACATATTTTATTTTTTAATGTTTATTTACTTTGAGACAGAGAGAGAGAGAGACAGATAGAGAGAGAGAGAACATGAGCAGGGGAAAGGGCAGGCAGGGAGGGAAAGAGAGAATTCCAAGCAGGCTCCACACTGTCAGTGCAGAGCCAAAGCAGGGCTCAAACTCACAAACTGTGAGATCATGACCTGAGCTGAAATCAAGAGTCAGACGCTTAACTGACTGAACCACCCAGATGCCTAACATATATTTTAAATCAAATTCTGAATGACCCTTGTGCTAAGTTTTGCTTTTCCCCCATGTTTCTCCCTTCCCCTCTCTCCTACTAAACAGAGAATTACTCAAAGATGATTTTATTTATCTCTGCATTCATGTACCCTTCCCCCCAGCACACAGCAGTATCTAGAACAAGAGTCCTTGGTGATGTTCATTCAACTGAATTTGCAGCTTTCTTTTCAAAAGAGAAGACCACCGTTCAGAACCTGGGTGGCTCTGTTGGTTAAGCGTCCTACTTCGGCTCAGGTCATGATCTCACTGTTCACGGGTTGGAGCCCCCCAATCAGGCTCTGTGTTGACAGCTCAGAGCCTTGAGCCTACTTCGGATTCTGTCTCCCTCCCTCTCTGCCCCTCCCTTGCTCCTGCTCTGTTTCTCTCTCAAAAATAAATAGAAACATTAAAATAAATAAAATAAAAAGAGAAGACCACGCAGATCAATCAAATTAGACAAACAGATTACACACACACATACATACATACACACACACGATGCTGAGTATCAGCTAGGAGAGTAAAGAGAAGAGGAACATGTTTCCTTATATAATCCTCCTAGTATCACACCCTCATCTCTCAAACTCAGGGACAACAGAAGGTCTCAAGGCCTATGCACGTGCCTAGAAAATGGTGACCAGCAGGTCCAAGCCTCTCACTAGGTACACTGATGCTACTGTGATGAGACGCTATGGTTATCACCACCTGGTGGAGTAGAGACTCTCAAATTCGCCTTGCGTGGTCAAGTCTGAATCAAGAAGTGGATGGTGTTAACGTGTTAGGTGAAAAGCCCCAGATCTCATTGCTTAGTGGGTCTGAGGAAGGCAGGATGGACGCCAGGCCAAGGCATTCGGACTTGTTCTGACGGGCAACTGGTAACTATTATAGGTCAGTGAGCCAAGGAATGGTTCACACAACTTGTGTTTCAGGAAGATCAATATCATAGTAACAGTACCTGTTTATCAAAACCTACAGGCTTTCCGTCACTGTTTGGCATTTTTCAGTTGCTCTTACCTTCAATGCCAGCAACAAACCTACAGGGCTGGTGCTAGAATCACTACGTTGTAATCACAAAAACAAAAGCACAGAAAGGTTATTTAATTTGTTCAGTCACCTATGTGATGAGGGGCACAGTTAGGCTCGCAGTCCAGGATTCCCAGGTTCCAAAGTCTAGGATTTCTCAACTGTACCATGTAGATTAGAGGAGCCAGATACTAGACCCAGGAAGAATAATCTCCAGTGTGTGGGGGGTCATGGATAGAAAAGCAGGCAGCTTCATTTGCCAAGGCTCCCTTGGTGGCTCCTGTCCAAGGACAAAACCCCACGACCCATGCAATCCAGCAGCTCCATCTTCTAGCTCTTTCCTTTCCTCTCCTAGGCAGGTTCCAAAAACAGAGACTCTGGACTTCAGATGGCCCAGAGAGACCGCGGACTTCAGTGTATTCCTTTTTCAGTAGAGAAAACTGAACCCAGACAGGGAGGTGACCTCCCTGGGGCCACCCTGCTGTGGTGGCAGCATCTACACTGAAGCCCAGGGACTCAGTTTTCCACACCGCCTGCCGTGGCAGTACCAGCCTGGACTTGCCCCTATCTGGAGCAAGAAGCTCATCCAAGCCAGGACGAACAAGTCACAGGGCGAACAAGAGAGTAGACAAAAATCCAGTGGATTCCAACGGCGTTGGCTGCCGATTCTGAACTATTCCGAGCATATAGTGCAGGCTTTTCAGCTTGAAATCATCCACTCTGACACCCACACTGACCTAATTCTCTAGATAATTGCCAATGCCCTATTTTATTCTCACCTAGCCTAAGGCCACCTCCAAAAGCCTTTCCTGGGTAGATCATAATTAGTCACTTTTTTCCTCTACAACCCCACAGCATGTTTCTTAGAATTACATCATTCTGTTCTACATAATGGCTTTTTTCCTTGTGCTTCATTCCTCCATTTTAGATTATAACCACCTTGAGGGTAGAGGTCTTTTCACAGGTGTATTTGTAGGAAGCATGCAATTTAGGAGGAGTTCAGGTTAGGAGGTGAGCAGGCTTGTGATGGAGGGCGAGTGGTTTCATTTCTTTGCCTTCCTTGTCTCCTCCCCTGTAAAACGGTTATAATAACGCTATTATGTTATGTGAGAATCACGCACGGTAGTACAAATAAAGCACCTTAGAATGCTGCCACGTGGCAAATACTCAATTAATATGAGATATTATCATGGTACAACAACTCCCCATTCCTGGTCTGTCGGATATCGTATGGCCTATACTGATTACTCAGTTCATTCCGGCTGAGTTTATAAAGCTTGAGGAGGGATCCTTGATGTTACGGCATGTGGAGATATATGCTTTTGGGGTCATGAGAGCAAACCACAGAAACTGTGAAAGTTGTTAAAATATTCACAGTGATGGAATTCAGTTTTCCAGCACAAAAAGAGTCTCCCTTTAGTCATGTCTCCATGGCGTGTCTCCAGAGTGAAATGTTTAAAAAGTGCAGAAGGTGTTCTCTTTGGAGTTATTTTAAGGACGAAATGCTTGTTTCAGAAGGAAAAATCATTATTTTGTCAGCAAAACTCTTGACTGTTATGATGACCAATGCTTCTAAGACCCAGGCAAACAGTTTGGCCACAGACAGTTGGGAAAGACATATTTGGGAAATACTTTCGCCGTCGTTGTGCTGAAGATATTACCGGGGTTAAAGCAGTTGTCCTCACAGTTTTGTTTTGTTTTGTTTTGTTTTGTTTTGTTTTGTTTTCCCCACAGTCTAGTAGAGAAGACACATATAGAAAACCGGGGACTTATCTAAGGCACCTCCATTTTTTCTGTAGTCCCATAGATTCATTAAAAACAAACATTAGAAAATCAGGGTCATTTAACAGAATGTTTTATCAGCAAAAAGACAGGAAGGAGATGATCTCAAAATAAAGGACGTTAAAAACAATTAAATACAATGCCCTCTTATGACTGTATTTTCTCCTCCTATCACCCACCCTCTGTCAGGGGCCAGTGGTGGTCTCTAGTCTAGAATACTGCTTGCAAACTGGTAGTTTACAAAATGCTAACAACCTCCTAACAATGGGTGAATCGACAGGATATTGAACTGCAAGCTCTCAAGTAGAGAAAGTCAGCAGGTCCAGTGCTCACCACACAACGCCAAACATCTGGTGATTTGAAGACATCTGGGGCTTTTTTATCATGTAGACCAAACATGATTCAGGTAATTGACCAAATTTTTCACTTCCCAACCAGATGTCTTACTTTCATATAAATGAAGCCAATCTTGTACTTTCATGTGCAAATAAGCTAGACATAAATTCACCCCTGGAGGGCAGAATTAATTGCTTATTCTCAATGAATACTAAATTACATATTATTTCTTCTTTTTTCCACCATTCTACCTTTGAAAAAGGTTTTCCACCCTTGCTTTGAAAAGCATACATTTCATTTCAGAAACGTTCTGTCTTTTAAAATGTTTCTCTCTGAGTGTTTTACTGCAAGGCAGTGTGCTATAATGAAAAGAGTGTGGTCTTAGGAGTCAGGATGAATTGGGTTCTAATTCTGTGCATACCCCCACTCCCAAGCCGTTAAGGGTCTTGGAAAAAGCTAAAGTCTCGGAATTCAGTTCCTTTGCAGTTATAAATCATTAAATCCACCTATAAATGACACCATGAAGACCTGAGATCATTCATTCTTATGATACGTGTCAGGCACTCATTCTGTGCCCATCACTGAGAGATGACAGAGAGCTACCATGCTGCCCCCTGGGAGCTCTGTCAAGACCACAGGCAGGTGCTCCGAAGGGCATGCTAGAAAAGTCGCGCTCCATATCCT
Source organism: Lynx rufus (assembly GCF_022079265.1). NCBI lineage: Eukaryota > Metazoa > Chordata > Mammalia > Carnivora > Felidae > Lynx > Lynx rufus. The sequence continues at coordinate 174,106,162 of NW_025814834.1, forward strand.
GAATGGCAACATATTGTCCAACAAAGTAATGAACGCTTTTATTCAGGATTTTTAATAAAAGTATGAGCAACTTCAACTGTAACTAATTTTTATTTTTATTTATTTATTTATTTATTTATTTTTTTTTTTTTTTACGTTTATTTATCTTTGAGACAGAGAGAGACAGAGCATGAGCGGGGGAGGGGCAGAGAGAGAGGGAGACACAGAATCGGAAGCAGGCTCCAGGCTCTGAGCCATCGGCCCAGAGCCCGACGCGGGGCTCGAACTCACAGACCGCAAGATCGTGACCTGGCTGAAGTCGGACGCTTAACCGACTGCGCCACCCAGGCGCCCCGTAACTAATTTTTAAAGGGAGTATCAAGTTTGTAAAAAAGAAGGATCTGTCTGAAACCTTTCCTCTTCTTGTATTGCTTTCAAGCACATATTGGAATTTGCTCTCATCATGTTTGTTTAAAGAATTCATGTGGTTATCAATGACCCTCCACCTTCTATGCCGTTGTCCTGACAACCAACCATTTACTAGACAGAATATGGAAAGCAGACGACAATGTATCCCTTCAGTCAGGTTCAGTAGGTAAAACTCAACAGTACGGAGACAATATTCAGAAGACCAGGGCCTTTGTGTTTGAGATCCTTCAAGGGGAAATAAATACGGAGATATGAACTTACACACACAAAGGAGAGAGCAGTGTATAGAGAGCTCAAATGGGCGAGGAAAGGCTGTCACGTAGAACTTTTGTGTGGTTGAATAGCTGTTGTATTTCTGAAGCCAGGCTACAAAGAAATACAGCACATAAAGACAAAGGGCTAACTTTGTTGTTGCTATTGTTTATCCTAACCAGTTAAGATTCTTTTATCACCAAAGACCAGAAACCTCTCAAATATATGAAGAACTGAAATGTGGCTGTGGTTTTTAAACTTTTTTCCAAGGACCATGTCTTTCCCCCAATAAAAGGAATCTTTCACAGAACTCTGGCATGTAAATCTGATCAAGTAAAGGAGGAAATGTCCAAAAGTGATGTGCTCTAGCGTTGACACTTGGGGGACATCCAGATGGTGGGGGCTGATGAACACGGGTTTAAATCTGGAATTTAATCTATGGTGGAGGCTGCCAATCCGCAGACACAAAAGAGGAGAGGAATGCAAGTTTGGGGCTGTAAATGAAGCCCCTTCTCTTAGGCTTTCCTGTAGCACAGAAGCTGAAGAAGCAGAAAGTGTCCACTATTTAATGACAAAGACTATGACCTCATCCTGGGTGAAGGAGGACATGGGCACTACAGCATCCAAGGAAAGGAGTGGAATTTGCCAGGTTGGCATTTGGCCAAAATGTCAGGGAAAAATCGCTGAAGCGCTCACCCACACTGCCATGGGAATTTAGCAGGGGAAGATTCCAAAAAGGATGCTCTCACTTAACATCATTTAAATCTCCATCTCCGTCATCCAGGGTATATGTGTACAAAGTGGGGGGCCTCGTGCAGATTGTGGGGAAAATACTCAAGGAGCAAGAAGATGGAAGCTTCCAGCTTTGTCAATGAAACAGCATCTGATTTCTCCAGTCCTTTAAAAAAAATTTTTAATGTTTATTTATTTTTGAGAGAGAGAGAGACAGAGTGTGAGTGGGGGAGGGACAGAGACAGAGGGAGACACAGAATCCGAAACAGGCTCCAGGCTCTGAGTCATCAGCACAGAGCCCGACACAAGGCTTGAACTCATGAACCATGAGATCATGACCTGAGTTGAAGTCGGATGATCAACAAACTGAGCCACCCAGGTGTCCCCTAATTTCTCCAGTCCTTAAGTCTCTCGTTCTTTGGACATAAGACCTGTGAGAATGAGGGACTTAGGCAAAATGGAAAAGGAAGGTTGGCCCAGAACCCAGAAGCATCCCCAGCTACCACAGCCTTTCCCGCTGGCTACAGATGTCATTTCCAGGGGGAGCACTGAGGGTAGAGGGAGGGAGACCCAACTTCCAACAGGCTTTAGTGCCTGGAGCTGAGAGCAGGGAAACTGTACAGGACTCCACCTTCTGGAGTTGTTTCCAAGGAAAGACGTTGGGACTGTACAGCCTCTGGAAGGTGATCAAGGGTGGACATCAAGGGCGCCGATGGAGAAGGGCATCTGTGAGGCCAGCCCACAGAGCTAGGGCCTGTGTGATCAAAATTGATTTTTTTTTTTTTTAAAGAAAAATCAAGATCATGAAGCTATTACTCACTGTAGTTTTTCTTCAGTTTACAAAGACAACACAACTTCACTACAGACAATTCAAACAGTACAAAAAGACAGGAGAAAAAACCCTACCCTCAATTTTTCTCCTCCCAGAAATAACTACCGCTGAAATATTAGAAACTATTAAAGACCATCATTCCAAAATATTAAGATACACATGTATTTAACTCTACATAAAAGGGATCATGTAAGTATGTAATTTTATATTCTGCTTTGAACTCAGTAGTATGCCCTAGACATCTTTACTCACCAATGGGTATGGTTCATGCTTCTTGAAAATATATCCTATTCTATAATTTGAATGTACTACATTATTTAACCACTCTCTTAGTACTAGACAGCTAGCTCATTTCTGTCAAAATAAAAACACATCCAGACTTACTAAGAAAAGACTTAGGAAGGATTAGTGTAAGGAGGTAAAGAGGCTTTTGCAGGTGGGGAGGGGAATTATTACAAGATGGAGGATGTTGGGACCACAAGATCTGCAAGTGTCTCAAGAGTTAGATAAAATGGGTCTTTTATAAGGTGAGAAAGAATGCAGGGAAATGGAATCAAATCGTGGTGTGACTGGAAAATAGATCAGAGAGTACTTTGCCCTGGGGTCAGTATATTTTGAGGGAGGAACCTGTGGTAGTTAATTTTATGTGTCACCTTGTCTGGAAGTTTAGAGTCATAAAACTGCAATTCTGTCCCAGATATTTTGTCAGCCATTTTCCTGGGTGTTTCTGTGAGTGTGTTTTAGTTGAGATTAACATTTATATCAATAGACTAAGTAAAGCCGACTGTTGTCTATAACGCAGGTGGGCCTCATCTCATCAGTTGAAGACCTGAGTAGAACAAAAAGGTTGACATCTCTCCCCACCCTCAGCCTCTAAAATCCTTCCTGCTTGACAGTCTTCAAATTGGTACATGGGACTTTTTCCTGCCTTTCAACTTGAACTGAAACACTCTTTTGGATCTCTAGCTTGCTGACTCACCCTAGGGATCTTGAGACGTGCCAGTCTCCACAAACTTATGAGCCAATTCATTATGATGTACATGTGCACACAATATGTGCATGCACGCATGCCCGCACACACACACACACACACACACACACACAAATTGCTGTTTCTCTGGAGAGCCCTGACTAGTGCAGGACTTTATTGTGAGAGTGCAAGAGCAGGGGAAGGACAGACAAGGGTGGGGGAGAAAGAATCCCAAGCAGGCTCTGCTGCTGTCAGCACAGAGCCCAACGCAGGGCCCGATCTCACAATATGTGAGATCACGACCTGAACTGAAACCAAGAGTTGGAAGCTTAACCAAAACGAATATGGAAAAGAGTAACTCTTTGCTGTAGACCATTTTCTGGAGCACAAAACATGGTGGCATTTACTAACCTTCACTATTTGCTAGGAGCACGGGGCTCAGTAAAACTCAACACTGTCATTCAATTACTCCTAGTATGAAGAATACTGTAAAGAACATCTGTGAACATCCATGCTTGTCCGCATGGCATCATAGCCTTTTTGACGAGTTTAGGAATGGCATCTCTGTTTCCCCTCACTTAGCAGTGGAAGCCATAAATACATGCCTGATATCCTCCAGCCCAGGGGCTCGCATCCTTAAGGAACTAGAAAAACAAGGCAAAGTATGAACACTGTTCCCTAGCTGGAAAAATCAAACCTGAAACCATCTGAACCCCCTTCATTACTGGATGGATGCTTCTCCAGTTTCCCTGCTCAGTAGGATAGAACAGAACTAGCCCAAGTGTTGACTTTAGGCATGCTCAGGTTCAAACCCACTTCAACATGTACCAGCCTTAAGAATTTGGGTTATGTAACTGCTCTATTTCTCCTTGTATAATACAGTAAGAACAGTACATAAGAGGGATGCTAAACAAAATGAATGACATGATGAACATAAGGGGACCCAGCACACTGCATGGCACTGAACCGATGCTCCAGAGGTATTTCATTTTCTTCTCTTTCTCCCCACAAAGAGCAAGTTATATAGGAGGAAATAACGATACAAGGGAAGGGGACTATATTTTGTACCAAGTGCCAGCTGACATCCAAGCACAGTACGACATGCTGCTTTACAGCTCAGATCTCTGTGAAACTCATTAATCCTGTGAGGGAAGGGAGGCCATCCCCATATTGTAGAGAAAGAAACCCAAACACAGGATGGACCCGTAACTTGTCTGAATCCCACCGCCAAGTGAGTTCAGGATTAGAGTTAGGAGGGTAGTTGCTCTGGTTTTTAAAGCCCATTTCTTCTCTGTCAGCCAAATGGAAAGTACTCATCGCCCCAAGGCTCAGGTATGGCTATTAGTTCTACTGGGACAACTACTGTCTCCTTAACGTTGCACTTGCCAACTTCCTCACCAAGGTAACCTCTCACCTCCCTCTCCAGTGAGAAGCTGGTCCTGCTTTGCCCTGGGGCCGAGAGCCAATGACCCAGGGCACAAACCAGCAAACTATGGAGCAGAGGCTCCAGGATCCTCCTGCCACCCCCTCCCCCCCAACCTTGTAGCTCCTCTTGGAAACAACGGAGGGGCATGCAGAAGAGGCCGACGGGAAATCAGCTACGCCAGCCTAAATAATTCACAAAATGAATTCATACCACAGCTAGCTTCCCTAGCACGAATAACCTTGTGAACCAAAGACAAAAAGTAAAGCCTCTGGGTTTTCACATTTCTTACCCCGAGGCAAGTGGGAAGGGAAGAGATCAAGACTGAGAGGTCATTTACTAAATGCCTGGGGGGCGGCTATTAGCATCTCTGCTTCTCAGCAGAGGAAACTGAAGCTCAGAGCCTTGATAAATTGATACCAGCTGCCTGACTCCACATCCTACTCCAGCATATCACCCTTTCCTATGTTTGACCCATTTGGTCAAAACCAAATAAAACCTCAGGGGCTTAAACAAGGAAAGAAAGGACACAAAAGGCATCAGTGTTCGGTTTCCTGACACTAACTCTCCCATTCTTGTCCCTTTGCCTGTCTCCTCCTCTCTCACCAGCGTTTTCAAAGTGGGCTCCCCAACAGGCAGTGTGAACAGCTCCTGGGAACTTGTCAGGAAAGCGCAGTTCAGGTTGGACCAGAGACCCGCTGAGGCAGAAACTTGGGGATGGGGGGTGGGGGCAGAGTCACCCTCCAGGTGGTTCTGATGAGAATCCCTGCACGATCACCTGGTCCCCAGTCGTGACTTTGGTTATGAAGTGAGAATCCTTATTTTTAAAAACTCCCTGGTGATCCTGGTGCCCCAGACGTCAGCACAGACTCCCCCAAAAAGAAAGGCTTTTACAGTTCGACCATGTCATGGCATTACGTACTAAATGTACAAACCTCACAACCGCCCCCGAGGTTTAAATGATGGCTTCTTTTCTGACTAGCTGCGTGACCTTGGGCAAGTTACTCTCCAGCTTTCTCATTTGTAAAACAGAGTTCATAACACATACTTCGGAGTGTGAAATTGAAAACGATAATGTAAAATGCTCGGTATCGTGCCTGGTACACAGTAGACCGTAAGTTAAGTGGGGGCTGTTGTTATTAACCGCCTAATGAGAATGAAGAAAAAACAACCCATGTAAAAGAACCTCTATTATATCAAATGGAAGGGGGGGGTGCTGCACAGGAGGGAGGCCCTGTGGCACCTGCAAGCCTTTCCAGTTCCCGTGTCCCACAGTGAGGGAGACGATCTCTTGCCGGGAAGTGTGACATCCTCTAATGATGCTGCCTCACACAAATCAGATGCAGAAACGAACCTGCAAGGATGTGGAAGGAAAAACCGGGTGCAGTGTGAGAGTATTCAAAAACAACGTGAAGAGACACAGCGGTGCCGACAGAGCTGGAGGTGCCGACAGGAAACCCAGGCTTCCAGGGAGGCTGAGCCGTGTGACACAGGGGACAAAGGTGCACAGCGAGGGGCTTCTGTCTGGCCTTCCTGAGACTGAGCTATGCAGCATGTGCAGGCCAAGGGAGGAGAAAGGTATAGAAAGGAGACTGGGGGGGGGGGGGTGGTGTTCAGACCGTGGCAACACTGGACAAACAAAATCGGCATTCATACTAAAATCCAGATTAGGAAGATGGCATTCTACTCTGTCTCCATTACAAAACAATTACTTCTCCTAAGGTCCAAAAGAAGCAACCTTCTCCTCTTCCTGCCTAAAATCTGTAAATCTATCTTCCTAGATAATAATGTGCTATTTGGGGGTCCCCATGTCTGCCCAGGCTGTTCTTTCTCCACGGAATATGCTTCCCTGCTTCTTCACACACCTAGCCACTACTCAGTCTTAAGAACTCAGAGGTCACCCTCTCCAAGAAGGCCACCCTGAATGCCTGCCTCTTCCGCATCTGAATCACACCGGATCCCTTCTCGGGACAGCCGTCAGAGCTAGCATATGACTTAACTGCCACATTTCCTTAATTCGGTGTTCCCAGAGTGTGTTTCACACACAATGACTTCAAAAACCTGCTGCTATTTTTAAATGCGGATCCTGGTGCAAATAAGTTTGGGAAATGCCAAGCTGAACCAAGACAGGTTTCTACACTTCAACAATTCTCAGAGACTTTACCATGCTAGTGCGCAATGAGAATCTCTAAGGAAGTATGAAATATGAATCCCCAATCTGATTTGATCACGGGAATTTTCTTCTCCTAAAAACCACCTGTAGATCCAGAGTGCACGTTATGAGCTATACTACTATCTTTTACTGACACTGTCTGCTTTCCTACTTACCAGGCTGTAATTTCCTTGTGGGCAACAGTATCTGTTCAATATAGCATTTCTGGTATTACATAAGCACTTGCTATATGGTACATATTTGCTGAAAGCCAGCTGCGTGTTAAAAAGTTAACATCAGGGGTGCCTGGGTAGCTAGTCGGTTAAGCGTTCGACTCTTGATATGGGCTCAGGTCGTGATTTCATAGTTGGTGAGTTCAAGCCCCACGTCGGGTTCTGCGCGGTCAGATTCTCCCTCCCTCTTTCTCTGCTCTTCCCCTGTATGTGCACATGCACCTGCTCTCTCTTTCTCTCTCTCTCAAAATTAATAAACTTAAAACAATGAAAAAAAATAAAAAAGCTAACATCACATTTCCCTTTTCAAAACTCTCCAGTGGCGTTCTATTATTACCCTTAGGAAACATCCGGATGCTTTACCCCAGGGCTCATGAGGCTCCACAGTTTTGAAAACCCTTACCCCCTCCCTTGCCATTCCCCTCTTGGACTGCATTCTACTAAATTGGCCTTTCTTCCTTGCTCAAACATGCCGAGCTTCTTCACCTCCCTGAGACTTTGCACATACTGGGTTTGTTTGTTTGTTTGTTTGTTTGTTTGTTTGTTTTTTGCCAGGAACACTCCTGTCCACATTTCACATCGTTGAAACCATCTGAATGATGAGGTTTCAACCCACAAGTCTTCCCCACATTTCAGCCAGCATCACACATCAGTAGGGGCCATAACACACATCAGTAGGGGCCCCCGTCTTGCTTATGTACGTACTTGCCTATGGTATGGAACCCCCGACCCCCAGCTCACACCGTAATGTAATACAGCCTTAACATTCTTGCTCATTGCTACCATCAAGAGCACTGAAACATGTCTATCAACTATGTTTAAATAATAAAAATTTTTAAAAGAATAAAAGAGTTCTGGAACCTAACAAGATGCTTAATGAGTATTTGCTGGTTACTGAAAGAATGAATTGAACTGAATTATGTATCACAGCAGGTACGACAGTCAGCCTTCCTTCTAGAACAGGATCAAATCCCTGCCTGCCAATGACCAGCTCTGTGACCAGGATAAGTCATTTAAGTTCCAAAGGCTTCCTGTAAAATAGGAAATAACAGACTTCTATTTTAAGTAACAGATTGAACACCTGATCAGATTTTTTCTCTCTTTCTCTAAGATGGGAATGAAATAAAAGTGAAGGAGTATTTTTTTTTCAGTTGTAAAATGAACATACCAACAATTTCCCATCTTAATCATTTCTTGTTCAGCGTGCATCAAGTACATCCACACTATTGTGCAATCTTCATCACAATCCATCTCCAGAACTCTTTTCATCTTGCAAGACTGAAACTCTAGATTCATGAGGCAATAACTCCCCATTCCCCCCTCCTGTAAGCAATCACTATTCTAATTTCTGTCTTTGTGAATTTGAAAACTCTAAGTACCTTCTATAAGTGGAATCATATAGTAATTGCCCTTTTGTGACCAGCTTATTTCACTTACATTAATATCTTCAAGGCTCAGTCAGAATTTCCTTCCTTTATTAAGGTAGAATAATGTTACATGGTTTGCACATACCATATTTTGTTTATCCACTCACCTGTCACTGGAAACTTGACTACTGTGAATAGCACTGCTATGAACACGAATATACACATCTCTCTTCAGGTAACCTACTGACAATTCTTTGGGGCATATAACTGGAAATGAAATGCCGGATCATACGATAATCCTATTTTTAATTTGGGAGGGGGGAATAACATATTGTCTTCCATGGTGGCTACAGCATTTTACATTTCCAGTAGCAGTGCACAAGGCTTACAATATCTCAACATCCTCACCAACATAAGCTATTTTCTTAGGTTTTGTTAGCAGCCAACCTAAGGACATGAGGTAGAAGGGGTCTAAGAAATACAAACTAATAAAGCCAAAATTGTGAGAAACGGTAATACCGGCAACAAAATTTTGGAAGTCAGAAAGTAGAATGATGAATAGTAATGGATTTAACAGGCCTAAGTGACCTTTGGGATGCCTGGGTGACTCGGTCGGTTGGTTGAATGTGACTCCTGATATTGGCTCAGGTCAAGATCTGTCAGTTCTCAGTTCACAGGATCCAGCCCCCACATTGGACTCTGTGCTGACAGTGCAGAGCCTACTTGGGATTCTCTCTCTCCCTCTCTCTCTCTCCTTCTCTCTCTCTCTCTCTCTCTGTCCCTCTCCCTACTCATGTGCACACACTGTCTCTCTCAAAATAAATAAACTTAAAAAAAAAATAAAGTAGAGTTTCAATCGTGTTAAATCAGCCAGAAAAAAAAGGCAAAGTTAACTAAAACTACCGGCGAAGTAGAGTGGTGAAACTGTTTTCTGCTTTCATTTACTCTATGAGTTTTCTTTAGTTGTTTTTTTGTTTTTGTTTTTTTTACATTTACGCTCTTTTCAAAACAGAAGACAAAATTTAAAAAGGTGATGATGCTGTTATTGGATAGCGTCCACAGAGACCAATGCTGACATATGTTCAAGATCGGGTTTCTGTGAAGTTCACTTGTGAACGGGCCTCAGTCAAAGTGATGCTGGGGAGGAGCCCTAGGGCTTGGGACCAGCATGGAAATGGAGAAGACCACTTAGAGGTGAGGGGAGTACATACTGAGGTGATAACGAGCCCAGGAGGTCCAAGACTCCTTAGGCCTTCAGATATACCAGGTATCTCTGCGTGATGATCAGTTTCGAGGGTTCCTGTAGAATTAGAGCAGCAGTAGCAGACCAGGCAGATTCGATCTCCACCCGAGGCTTCACCGAGTGCCTCAGCACCTACTGAGTGACCGCAAATGAAGGTGAGTGGATCTTCTTGAAGGCAGGAAAGCACAAAGCCAGATGGAACAGAGCTACTCCAAAAGTGTGCCAGGCACTGTTCTGATGCGGGCCCACAGCAGGTAAAGAGAGGAACGTGGCCCCTGCCCTCACGGAATGTATACTCTAGCAGGCACATTAAACCCATAATTACAAAACAATTCGCAAAAAATTCAAATGTAAGAAGCGCTATAAAAGGAAGTGCAGAAGATTTGTGGTTTCACAGACGTGACACACAGATTCAACTGTACACGGGATTCAGGAAGCAAAATGTATTTCTCTTGTCCCTTGCCTTTTTCTCAAGCGTTCAGGCCTTGTCACCTCGACCAACCTGTGGGCTCCTTCTGGGCAGAGCTGTCACTAACGCGTCTGTGTATCTGGCACAGTGCCAGGGTGAGAGGATGCCCCATAGACATGGTGAGGGACTGTCATATGCCTCTTATTGGTGAAAATTCTGAGGCACGGGCAAGTTAAGTGATGTGCCTGTCAGAAGTCCCTCACATAATCAGTGACAAAGTCCAATCTAAGGGATAATTCTCTTATATGCGGAAAAGCTAGAGTCGGTGTACAGGTTTTGCTTGTTTTTTTAACATATTGTCAAGTCATTCTCCCACAGTGATTTAGAGAAAGTTCTAGGGCTGACGAACTGGATTCGACTCTTGGCTTGGCTGTGTGCCCTTGGACAAGTTATTCAACCTCTCTATGCCTCTGTTTCGTCCTCTGTGAAATGGGGATCATAGTCTCTTACAAGACCATAAAGTGTGATATGTGAGTTATTGGAAATCAAACTCTCAAAACAGTTCCTGGCATATGGAAGGTACTCAATAATGACAGCTAAATAATTACATCAATGCACTTGCTCTTTTCCCAAACCTGATGAGTCACTGTTTTATTAGTTATGACTAAATGTAACTACAAATCCACAAAATAGTGACATAAGAGAAAAAGAAATGTTTTCTCTTATGTAAAGTCCACAGATAGCAGATCCAAGGCTGGTAAGGTAGCGCCATAAAAGCTTGCTGTTCTGCCATCCCTGGAGTATGGCCTTTGTCTTATCTAAAATGGCGACAAGAACTCCAGACAACCTCCCTGATTCAGGCATGCAGGTAGGGAGAACAATACATCCACACTCCCTCCACCTTCTCCTTAAAGGGGACGTCTCCAGAATCCCACTTCTGCTTACATCTCATTGCGCAAAACTTAGATGAGCATATGTAGCTGCAAAGGAGGCTGGGAAATGTGGTCTTTAAGAGCCCCGTGTACAGCTCAAAGTCTGAGTTTTGTTAATGAAAAGGATAAAAGTTTGAAGATCAGGTGGGCACTTGGCACTTTTTGTACTACTGGTCATGTACCACTAGCTAGTGATGAGTTGGAAAGGTAATTCCAGTCTTGTCCCATTTTACCAAAGTTTTAGGATTCATAACAAATCAAGACATTTTCTAAGCTCAAGATCTATAATGCTAGCTCTATTCTAATTATTTTGAAAGCACAACCCCCTTAAGGGAAATGTAACTATATGGGTCTGATTCACTCTAAATTATTGAAAAATGGATTTTTTTAATAGGTGTTTGCTAGCCAAGACTTTTTGAACTATCTTAATGAGCTTAAAAAATAAAAACACTAACTCTTTCTTTTGAAGAGCAGAATCATGTTTTCACCAATAAAAAGAGAATAACTGAACCCCCAGATAAATGTGGTTACATATTCCTTAGTGATAGACAACCTAGCTTTTATAAGTCTTTGGCTTACCAAACAAACAAACAAACAAACAAGAACTCATCTTCTTATCACTATCATGGTAGATTTTACCTTAAAATGCATGTTATGTACTTCATATTAATTATGGATTATCAATATTTTGAGTGTATTGGTCAATCTTTTAAAATAATGGACATGATAATGACTCATCATGGAAGCAGTACTTACTGATATATTTTTCCAATCACAAGGATATAGAATGGGGCTCATAAAAAAGTCAGATCTGTGATTGAACATCCCTTTCAAATAAACATCACAGGCCTGAATAAATGCACTTTTACTCCCTGGCAAGCTTACCAGACTTCTCCTGCATCACAGAAACAGGCCTTAAGAAGCTACTTCTTTAAGGCAATGGGAAGAAAGATGATGGAGCAGGTGGACTGCCCAAGAAAAAAAGGACAGGAATAAAGACGATACAAGACAGAGTGCAGAAGATACATCAGATCTGGCCCCGTTCACTGAGATGACTCAGAAAACCAGTAAGACAAATGATTCAGCACCATCCCTATGAAAAATGCATGGAAATGACTGGAGGTTTAATTTACTGGTAAAAAGCATGAGCTTCTGAATTCAGACAGGCCTGGTTTTGAATTCCTACTCCCCCATCCGGTAAGTATGAGAGTTAGGCCAGTTATCTAACCTCTACGAGCCTCGATTTCCGTATCTATAAAGAGAAATAATAATAGTACCTGCACCTCACTGGTTTGTTGGGAAGTTTACCTGATAATTCACATAAAATGCTTGAAAGTGGTCCCTGTCACATAATACACACTGTACAAATGATCACCATTATGAGTACAAGATTGCCTTTCCTTCTCTTTATAGATTTTCTTCTTTCAAGAACCTTCTTTCATCTTTTATTCTTTAAAAAAAGGTAAACAGCTGGAGGTACAGGTGAGGGTGGAGAGGACTATTTGAATTCATCACCCTAGGACTTCTAATTCCATTGAAGTGAGGAATAATAGTGAGGAAATTGCTTTAGACAAGGGTTTCTGCTCTTGCTGTTGATTTAAACTGTCACTATCTGCTAAAAATGAAAATGCAAATTTTGAACAAAGCCAAGGTTTCATCTAGGACAGGAAGGCAAAGTTTGGGTTAGCAAAAATTAAATGAAAATGCCACTTACTGAGATGGCACAATAGAAATACCTCCTCCAAAAGCAAAGGAGGAAAGTCAAAGTGGATACAGAGAAGTAGGCAATTTATGACTTAAGACCACAATAGAAAATAAGCCTCCTTTGGTAAAGTTTAGTTACAATCGCAAATTTCAGAGTAGAGAATTTTATTCTTATAGGTCCATGCATTTCCTTCTCAGTGATAACAAAAAATTAATAATGTTTCTTTGTAGTCTATTTTTCAGTAATGACAATAAATTAATAATCTGTTTTCTTCCATAGTCTATATATACATTATAGGCAGGGGCCAGGTATGTCTTAATCATGCTGTATCTCCAGTACCTAGGATAATGCCTGGCACATCGAATGCTCAATAAATATTTGTTGAACAAATGAGCAAATTAATACATGAAGGAGTGATTTTCATCAGCATTTTCCTCCATTCATGTTGACAATTTTCCTGGATAACCACCAAACTTGGTCAAAGTACTTTGGAAGCAGTAGTGTTTTTGATCACCAACCAATTCAGGACTAATGAAGCTACTAGCCAGGTTGCAGGCCTTCCAGCAAGTTACACCTGGAAGAAATGTGAGAGACCATCTACTCCAAAGGGTCTCCAAGTATGGCTGGGGATCATCACCTGGGAACTTGTTGGAAATGCCAGTGCTTGAGCCCTCAGATCTTCTCTATCAGAAACTCTAAGGGTGACCCAGAAATCAGCATCTCTAGAAGCTCTCCTGGTGTTCTGATATGTGCGCCAGTTTGAGAATAGCTGATAGAGTTCAGTGTCCTCGCAGAATGGAAGCCCAGGAAGGCAAAATCAGTTATTTTTCCAGAATTAACTTTTGTAATAACTGGACAATTAAAAGATGCCAAAATTACCACTTCTTGGCTTCGTTCCATCATTCTGCCTCTCTGAGCTACAGTTTCCTCACTGTAAACGGGAAGATATATAAACTTATATATATACATTTATATATTATACATATTATATATTATATAAATAATATAATAATTTATAATTATTAATTTATAATAATGTAAACATATTGTTTATTATAGTATATATTAAATATATATAAACATATATATAACATATATATACACACACACATATATATGTATATATGTTATATATATACATACACATATATGTATATATGTTATATATATATGTATGTGTATATATATATATATATATATATATATATATATAAAAGTTTTCTCTTTGGGAAATGCAGTCAAGATTCTTATATCCAACAACTCTCTTTTTAAAATAAATGGTCATTTTTGTGAGGCCCAGAAATAACTGATCAAATATGAAACCATTTGTTCAGGACTCACACAAGTGGGCTTGAGATTGGCGTTTGCTACCAAGAAGACTACAGACTTCACTTTACATTTGTGTCTGGCAAGCCCGCAAGAGGTTCTAACATCAAGCTGTTTTTTGAAATAATTCCGGGTGACCTAAGCCATTAAAAGAGGACTCAGCTGGTGATAAAAGGATCTTGGTAAACATGATCATCAACTTGACAAACACATTCGTCTGGAGACATCTAACCCTTGATCTGTACCCCTATAAACTGACTTTTCTGAATAGTTTAGCATACCCAGGAGAGTAAAGATCTTGCTTACCACCTGGTCATCAGAGTCCCTGTCCTTCCCATACTTGCAGAGCTGGGCTGGTGGAGGCATGGTGGAAATAAATCAATTACATTGGCCAAGAAGTAGTTAACAGAGACCTGAACTAGCATTCACAGCATCAGGAAATAGGATTCTATAAATCAGACATTTTTCCCCATCGGTTTTTACAAGATACTCTCTATGAAATATATCCAAACACAGACACATTCCCATGGGAGCACGTGTTTCTTCATATGCACAGAGCTGCAATAAAGTGAGCAGTGTACCCCTTGGAAAGCCTCTCTCTTCCCAAGTCAGAAATCTGTTCAGTGCGATCTCTTACTTAGACTGTTAGCATTGCAAGCACAATGTCAAAAGGCTTTCCAGTGAGCGGATGAATTTACCATCACGGAAATAGAACCTGTGGGAATCTGTGCCTCGAGACTTCAAATCAACGGCAGAACAGTTAACAGAATCCTGAGCGAAGTGGGTAATTCATTACCACAAAACTCTATTTTGTTGGTGTTTATGTTTATGAAAAATGTATACCTTTACTCCCTCCTGGGTGCCCACATGTCCATGGTTCTAAGGAGGAAGGAAAAATAATTGCAGAGAAAGAGGATGGGCATTAGGAAGAGAAAAGAATCATGTAGGGAACACACACAAAGGACCATTAGGAGATGGGGTCTGGGTTTGAGCCCCAGCTCAGCCCCAAACTGATTCAGAGATCATCCTTAATTATTTTACCTTCAGGGATCATCCTTGTAAAACAAAGTGCACGTTCTCTATATTCCTTTCCAAACACTAACATTCTGAAATTATTCTTTAAACAATTAAAGAACTGTATATTCTAAAGGAGAAAGAATGGCGCAATGGACCACGTCATTTCTTTGTTTAAAACCTTTCAATAGTTCCCAGATGCCTAACGCAATGGTTTCCGAACATTTGAATTGTGTGTGCCACTAGAAAAGTCTTATCATGATTTCCCAACATATGTATTACTTATAAATGATACGTATGTGCTATTAGATTTGTAAGTTATATGTGTGTATGGTGAAACACACGTAAAGGTAAAATTTTAAAGAATGAAATAAAAATAGAGGTAAATATAAACCCTAAATGTCTTTCCATACTCATTGGACCATCTTACTTGACATCACTTGGGGCATAAAATCCCATCTAGAGAACAAGAACACACAGGATAAAGTTTAAGTGATTCATCATGACACAGAAAAGCCATTATAATTTGGTCCCTGCCTACTTCTCCAGCTTCACGTCTTTTTCCCACCCCAAACTCAATGTTCCAGAAACTCCTTCCCTGCACATACCCTATTACTCAGCTCTGAACCTTTACTTAGGCTGTTACTTCCATCAGCAATGTCCTTCACTCAGCTCTTCACCTGAGAAACAACTCCTCATCTATGGCAGAGAGTATAAGATGCCTACTTAGCGCACATCCTCCTCATCTTTCTTAATGACACAATTCTGATGTGGGTTTTTTGTTTTGTTTTGGTTTGGTTTGTCTTCTAAGTAAGCTCATGCCCAGTGCAGAGCCCAATGTGGGCTCAAACCCATGACCTCGAGATCAAGAGCTGAGGACAAGAGTCAGATGCCTAACTGACTGAGCCACCCAGGCGCCCCAACTCAGAAGTTACAGGAGGTGGTAGTGTGACCAGCAAAAAACTTATCTTTTCCAGCTTCCCTTACAGATAGTGGTATTCATGTAATATACTTCTGGCCTTACGATGAAAGGTAACATCCTGAAATGGAAGCAGGCAGACAGACAGACACACACACACACACACACACACACACACACACACACACACACACACACTTTTGCCCTTTGTGCTTGTCCTTCTTCTGCCTACGACACAGACTTGATACTGAAGGCAAGACAGTAAGACCAAACAAAACAGCCAGCCCAGTGGTGAGAGGGTTAGGTGCAGAGAATTAAAAGAAACACAGTCAACTGGAGGACAGAGATCAAAGGGGAGAATGGTGCCAGAAGGGGAGGGCATGGGAGCACTTTTGTTTTGTGCCCCAAGAGCAATCGGAAAACTTGGGAAGGTTTATCCTAGAAGACACAGCATTGGATTTTTATTATAAAAATTTTTTTTACATTTATTTATTTTTGAGAGACAGAGTGAGACAGAGCGTGAGCAGAGGAGGGGCAGAGAGACAAGGAGACACAGAATCTGAAGCAGGCTCCAGGCTCTGAGCCGTTAGCACAGAGCTGAACGTGCAGCTCGAGCCCATGAATCGTGAGATCATGACCTGAGCCGAAGTCAGACACTTATTCAACTGAGCCACCCAGGCACACCTCAATTTTTATTGTAAAAAGCTCACGCTGGTGACAGTGTGCAGAATGGGCTGAAGAAAGCAAGTTTCCATCCAGTGAGAAGTTTAGAAGCCTGCTGAACAGTCCGGGTGGGAGGTTATAGGAACCTTGACATGGAAGCATTTAAGATGGAGAGAGGGCGTAGATCATAGAGATATTTGGAGCAGAGAACTGTCAGCACTTGGTAACTGAGATTCAGGCGATGAGGGAGGAAGTGTCATGGACTGGCAGAACTGGATGGGTAATGTTACTACTCACTACAATTAACAAAAAAGCAAACGAACAGCCCCTTCCTCTGGGCTTGTGACCAGAAGACTGTGCACGGCAGGGGAAACATCACACAACAGGGCAGATTAATGATAAACTCATGCAAGGCTGGCAATATCATTCAACAACCCTCCAAGTTTTCTTTACCCCTCTTGTTCCCCCATTCTCTACTTAAACCTTTCCCACTCTTCTCAGGCTTTGGACTCCCTTACTTCTCTGCCACATTCTCAGATAATCATCTCATCCACTTCACACAGAAAACAGAAGCCACCGAAAGGGAGCTCCCCTCACTTTCCTTCTGAGCATACCCTCCTCCCCGGGTCTGCACTCATCATCTTCTTCCTAGAGCAACAGAACGACCATCTCCCCATTTCTTTCTGGAAGCCATTCTTCCTGCCTTCTCTGCAAACTCAGTGTATCAATTCTCTTTCCTCTCTCTAGTATTGTCAATCTATCACTCATTACCAGAACCTTCCTGTCAGCAAGTAGAGCTGTTCAAGCCGATCTCTCTCATCTCCAACGAACCAAGCAACTTTCAACTATTCTTCCTCCTCTACCAACCTCCTCCATTTCTCTTTCTCTCCCTATCAACCAAATTTCTTACAGAGTTGTCTAAATCTGCTGGCTGTTTTCTCAGCTATTATTCTCAGTCTGGCATCCAACTGTCTTGGCTTGAATCCTTACTACACATCTGACTTGCGGCTTGAATCCACACTAGCCAGCTGTGTGACTTTGGGTTCTTAACTTCATGCACCTCAATTTTCCTCTTCCGTGAAAGAGGGGAAAGGGTAACATTCCCTCGTAATGCTGGTGTTGCTATATGTTAATCCGTATTAAACACCTGGCACAGGACCAGGCATCTAATAAGTGCCTGGTACATGTTTGCTATAGTTTTTACTGAATCATTATTTGCTCCTCAACCTTTATCTTTTGCCTTCCCTTTTACAATATAATGAAGTGGGTGACTCTTGAGTCTCCAAGTCACTTCAGCAAATGGCCAGTTTTCAGTCTTCATTGCCTTATCATCTCCCTGCCCATTACTCCTTAGCTTTCCTAGCAGCTACCACCACATCACCTGACCTGCTGAGACTCCTCTTTCCCAGCTCCAGTTTTGTGTTGCTGCTGGAGTCCTCCACACATACCCATGGCCCCAAGTACCTCGACGCTGATGACTTCCAAATCCCTATTTCTAGCCTCCTGGCTCCATTTTCTCACTGCTTTCTCCAGGTCTTCGTTCGGATATCTTGGAGGTGTGAACTCATGACCTTCACCTTCTTTTACTTGTTTTAACTCCCCACTGAAGCATCTGTCTGTCTCTGAACATACCCTCCGACACTCATCCGTTCACTTGCCGTATCTATGGAGCACCTACTATGTTCCAGACTTTCTTCTGTGTGCTAGCGTGTCTTCAAAAATACTGGAGGGAGCTTATAACTAGTACACAAGGAGGGGAAAACGTCAGTGGGACTGAAGATTAAATAAAAGCCCAGATGGGAACAAAATGAACTGAGACAGCGTTCAACATATACACCTCTACAGATGAGTCTCAAATTTGCTTTAAGTCCTCAAGCAGCCAAAGGGATGTAGAACATCCTGCCACTTAGTCAATACAATGCCCACGAGAGACCGAGAAAATCAAGTAATTATTCAGAAAAACTAGGATAAACTGAAAATAGTATGAGGACTGGGGTCAGACAAGATTTTTCCCAGGCGGCCTACATTAGGAGGTGTGTGTGTGTGTGAGGTCATCTTAATTGCCAGGTGTTACCCAGATATTTCTCTCTCAATGTGGCAGGTAGGTGAACTTAGACCCTCAGAGGTTAAGTGATTCGCGTGATACTAGTTACACAGCGAATAAATGGCAGCATCAGGATTCAAACTCTTATCTAGTATGGCTCTAAAACCTGTTTTCTTTCTATCACCCCAAAGTGCATTTCAAGAATATCCCTCACCCAGAAGCTCAAAGATCTCTACATACAAGATCCATAATAGGGCAACCTATGACATCGCAAAAAACTCTGTATCTGAAAGATCCCCTGGCAGCTTCTGTACTTTCAATTTAAAGACAAATGCATGGTCCTTGGTAGAAAAGAATGGGGGGGAGGGAAGCAGAACATGAAGTATTAATAAACATCGTAAAATCATTACCTGGTCCCTTAAGTAGCCTCTGAAGTAAGGGCAATGGGGAAAAAAAAATTGCACGAGGCTTTTTTCCCCTCCTAATAGATTGTACATTTCAGCAGCTAAAAGGGTATGAAAATTTAACGGAATTTTTAATGTCTTTCTAGGTTTTACGATACCACAAAGAGATCATCTTTGTTCTCCTTGCCGTGAGAACAGATGGGTGGCAGGGGTGGTGGGGCCATGACTCACCACCTCCTCATGCCCGCAGAGGCTGTCTGTGCAGCAGGCGAACTTTTGGGATCAATAGGGTTCACAACAATGCAGTATCTGCCAGCAAACCTTGGAGAGGCCATTAGTCAACCAGTGACCTGCCAACCTGACCACAGCGGCCTTCTGATGTGTATTCTCAGAAAGGTTAGCCTATGCTGGGAAACTGAAAAGGTCGTGAGTATCGCACAATCAAAATCCACAGAAGTGGGATGAAGGGCATCGCAGAGGAGCTAGGAAGTCAGGGCTAAGGGCCACCCTGGAAACCAAGGTCACCACCTACCGGCTGGCTGCACGACCAAGATAAGCTGGGTAGAAGAGGCAGCAGCTCTGACAGGCCACATACAACAGCGAAGAGCAGCCACTAGAAACAGCTGCTTTCCAAGAACCCTGAACTAGATAACCTCTAAATGGTTGACAATAATGGCACGAGGTCAGAGGTCCAAGTGGGGTCTAGATGCAAGTCTCAGGTTAATAACTTTCAAAAGAAGGGAAAAATCCAAAACTGACCTGTGAATTTTAATGTGAATGAAACACACACGGCTTTGCAAGAGTCATATTGTCCACTGATTCTCCTCCTGGGATTTCAGAAAAGCCAAGATCATTCTGATCCTCTGTGAGCCGTATCTACAGACCTCTTTTCCCTACACTCAGAGAAAGGGGAGGAGGAGCCTCTGAGATGGCTTGAACCTTTTGTGATCTCCTTCAATCATCTCCTTCAGTCAGCAATCCAGTCAAAGATCTGGATTAGAATCTAGCTCCATCGTTTATTAACGTTTCGGATTTGGGGCAGGCGATTTTATGTTAGACAACCCCAGACTGTCCAACTATTTCCCACATTCACTGGATCTAAATTATCTTCTTTATCTGGGTCATTCTCCTGTAGATGCACTATTTTTTTTTTGTTGAGGGGTGCGGGGGAGGTGGTCAGTGGTCTTCATAAATGTGAGGCCTGGAATTAGACACAGGATTTTAGATGTAATCTTGACCAGAACTGAGGCTCTTGAGGATGCTGACCTGAACACTGCAGCTATGTTAACACAGCCCTGCCCCAGGAGGCTCTGCGGCCTTGTGGTCAGATATGCAGGCTCTAGAGAAGACCTACCTGGCTCTATTCCTTATTGTGTGACCTGCAACTCATTTAAACTCTCTGTGCCTCAGTTTCCTCATCAGTAAAGTACAACAGTACCTACCTAGACTGGCTAAAAGGATTAAATAAGTTAATAGTTATAAAGCATATAAGAGTGACTTGTACATAAGAAGTACTCAACAAATATTTGGCTCATCGCTCCTTAGCCATCAAGCATTCTCTATGAAATCTAGGTTACTAGTGAGATCACGCGTACGTCATTGAGAAGCTATTTTTTTTTCTTGAGGTATAACTGACATATAACATTATATGAGTATCAAGTGTACAACATAATGATTTGAAATTTGTATCTATTGTGAAATAATGACATTACGTCTAGTTAACATTTGTCATCTTACTACAATTTTTCTTACGATGAGGACTTTTAAGATCAATTCTCTCAGCAATTTTCAAATATATTATAAATACATATTTATTATTTATATATTTATATACATCAAATATATTATTTCAAATAGTATTATTAACTATACTCACCAGGCCATACATACATCCCTAGGACTTACTGTTCTAACTGGAAGTTTGTACCTTTTGACCACATTTACCCATTTCACCCACCTGCCACCCTGCCTTGCAACCACCATCTGCTCTGTGTATCTTTGAGCTGCTTTTTTCCTTCTTAAGATCTCACTTAAGAGTGAGACCATATGGTATTTGTCTTTTTCTGATTCATCTCCCTGAGCGTAATGCCCCCAAGATCCACCCATGTTGTCACACATGGCAAGATTTCATTCTTCTTTGTAGCTGAATTATATTCCATTGTGTGTATGCACACACCCATACACACACACACAGCACATCTTCTTTATCCCTTCATCCACCGATGAACACTTAGGTTGCTTCCATGTCTTGGTTACTATAAATAATGCTGCAGTAAACATGATGGGGGGGCATATAATAATGCCCACAAGTGGAATTGGGGGGATCATTTCTACTTTTTGAGGAAACTCTGCACAGGTTTTTCATAGTAGCTGCACCAATTTACACTCACACCAACAGTGCACGAGGATTCCTTTTTCTTCACATCCTTGCCCACACTTGTTATTCCCTGTCTTTGTGACACTAGCCGCTCTGACAGGCATGAAGCGGTATGTCACAGTGGCTTTGATTTGCATTTCCCCGGTGATGAGTGATGTTGAACATGTTTTCACGTACTTTTTGGCCATCCCTATGTCTTCTTTAGAAAAGATACACCGTTGTTTAATTTTATTTTCTATTTTATAATGTCTGTTCAGATCTTTTGCCCATTCCTTCCTTGTATTTTTTAATGAAAAGACATAACTCTTAATTTATCCCTGATAAAAATTCACCTTGTTAATTTTAGCTAACCCTTCCAATCTGTTGTTTAAAAAGAAATTTGGATTATGTTATTTAATGTATTATTTAGGGTTCCCTGTT
Organism: Lynx rufus; assembly: GCF_022079265.1. Taxonomy (NCBI): domain Eukaryota; kingdom Metazoa; phylum Chordata; class Mammalia; order Carnivora; family Felidae; genus Lynx; species Lynx rufus. The sequence goes on from NW_025814834.1 coordinate 174,127,987, forward strand.
TTATATCACTTACATATTTACTCAGCAAGTCCTCTATGTGTTATCTAACTTGCTGATTGAAAATATTAACAAGGGCAGGTTAAAATGCAATGCTGCGTGTCATACCACCAGGGACTCACAATGAATTGAGATTAAGTACTTTATCAATGGTCTTTGAGATAGTTTCTCAGTCATTTGGGAATATATTCTGAACATATCATTCATTCCAAATTCCCTTATTTTAATTACGAGAAAACTGTTAGAAATTCTTCAAAAATGTATAGCAAACAAGATACATTCCTTCTCTGCCATTTTATTGATCAGTAGTGTTCTCAAAATTCTAATTAACCCATTTATTTTTTCAATAATATTCAATGAGCAGTTATTTTGTCAATAAAAAAAATACATACAAGAATAAGGTAATGAGACAGTGACAAGTACTAAAAGGAAAATACAAGAGAGAAATAGAATACTGTTAGAGCAGTGAACAGAGTGGTAGCTCAGAAGGTAAGGGAAGGCTCTTCTCTAATGACATTTAAGTTGAGATATGAACAAAGAGAAAAGGATAACCATGCCAATATTTTGAAAAAGAGCAAACCAGATAGAGGGCTGAATTAAGGCAAAGGCTACGTATGCTAGAAATGTCTGAAGAACAGAAAGAATATTGATTTATTCAATATCATATTTGAATATGATATTTAATCAATATCAATATCCAACAATATTGATGTTGGATGGTAAATAAGTGGGCGCATGGCAAGCAATAAAAGAAAGGGGGGAGAAGGAGTGAGCTACTGTGTAGGACTTTGTAGAACGTGTCAACGAATTTAGATTCTTTTTCTAAGTGTAATGGAAAGCCACTAGAAGAATTTGGGAATAAGAATAGCATGATCTGATTTACATTATTAAAATAATATTCCAGATGCTGTAGCAATGGATTATCAGAGGAAAGAACATAATCAAGGAAACCAATTAAGAGTCTGGTACACTAATCCTGCAAAATATGAAAATACTTTGAACTAGGATGCTAACAGTGAAGAGGGGGTAAGAATGATCTAATTTAGGGTTCATTTTGAACCCAAGCAAAAAGAACTTATTGACAAATTGAATACAAGGGGTAAGAGAAAGAGAAGTGTGGAGAATGACTTCGAGGTTTGGGTCCTCACTGAACGAGAGAACTGTTGTACCTTATACGGAGACAGAGGACACCACAGGAGGAGCATGTTGGGTGGTTGGGCTGTGTGGGCAAATCAAGAGTTCTGTGTTGGATCTCAATGTCTCCCATCCACCAATCTATCCAGCATTTACTTAGTGGTGATGCTGGGCAGAGGAGACAATAAGAACAGTCCAGTTGAGGATACAAGAGAAGAGAGACAAGATGTAAGCACTAGGTGTTACTGGAGCTTAGACTATGCCCAACAATCTAAAGAAGGAGACTGTTACTGAGAAAGGAATTTCCAGAACAGGCAATATCTAAGGTTAGGTCAGCAGAATTCATTCATAGTGAACCTGTGCTATTTCCCAATGACATCCCCTTTACAATCATATGCAAAATCATCAAAACCAAGGTCTATCATTAGCAGGAAGCACATAGGTCAATGGTTTTTAGGGATCAAATTTTTGGAAAACTAGGAGCAGCACCTCACCTGAGCAGCAATTCAACCTTGCTCTCAGGGCCTCCAAGATCACATCTGCAACTTACTTTCCTACTTGTAGATGCCCAGCTGAACATGAATATACAAAGCTGACTGGGACAGTCAAAATACTCCCTTAGCTTTCTCTCAACCACACTCAGTCTGAATGAAGCTAGCTCTATGAGATAATGATTTCAGGGAATTTGCATCCCATTCGCTTTCAATGTACTCAGCTCTGGCCACAATGGTCTTCCTTCACCATGCTACCTCCTGCCACAGTCATTGCAAATGCTGTTCCTTAACAGCAACACTGTTCCCAAACCTCTTAACACAGTCTGTGCATATCAACCTCATCTAAATATCAATTCCTCAAACATGCCCTAGATTCCCTGACAAGGCCATATCCCATTATTATACACTCTTAATGCCCCCTTTACCATTCCCTGTAGCATTTACCTCAGTGCCAATTTTGTGATTGATTGGCTTATGCATTCTTTACTACATTAAAAACTCCAGGAAGGCAGGATCCATGTTGGTTTTGGTTCATCATTATTCTCCAGCAGGGAGCATGATGCCAAGCATTAAGTTAATGAGTGAGAACAAAGAAGGAATATAAGAGTTTTTCCTCTCTCTTTTTATCCAATCATAAATATGATCTGATCTTTGTAAACCATTAACCCAATCTTGTCTTTCTTCATGTGAATATAGTTATCCAAAGTCCTTCTTGGTTGGCCACAGAACTTGGTATTAGGGGAGCCCAATATTAGCTTCCTTTATCACTATGATATTTTACATAGCATTGAATTTTCTCATGTCAGCTAAGTTAGCTACTGTTTACTGGGGTCTTACCAGGAGTCAGTTTACATACATCATCACTCCATTACGAAGCCCATGGAAGGTAGGTATTCCTACACCTGTTTATTAGACACAATCAAGGTTCATAGAGGCTGAGTGACTTGCCCAAGGTCGTATAGTCAATGAGTGGTGATTCTGGGATTTGATTATAGGTCATTCTGACTCAAAAACTTCTAACTTCTAGTTTCTCCAAGTGTAAATCTGGAGTAAAAACTATTTTACTCCAGTGGGAAAGTAAGTGTGACTATGCATGAAAAGAAACACTCTTTTGAAGTCATAAAGCACTACAGGAACATTAGTCACTGAGTTTCTTAGCTAATTATCACCTATGTATCCTGTATTTTTTCTTTGCCTATGGATATGTACCCTTCTGTTCATGAGAAAAAGCTAAAGATCACCAGTTATGGGACTAAAGAATTTAGGAAATCCTATAATTCTGGTTAAGATAACCTCTCAAGGAGGTAAGACTTCAATGTGATGATGACTTTGAAACAGAAGTCTGATTATTTTATTACATGCTGCTTGGAAGAAAAGCTGTGTGAACCTGAGGGTAGAACTAAGAAAAGCATTCCCCAAAGTCAGAAGAAGTTGGCAGTAATTACATGGGATCAGTCATGGGGTACTGGCTTTGGCAGACATGATCTATCACCTACGTGAGAATCTGAGTTCAAGACACTGAACAGTTATGAAGACAGTAAGAAGCGGCATTTTTTTTTGAAGACTTAACTATGTGCTAGGATCTTTACCTGCATTATTTCTTTCAGTCCTCATAATATACCAGTTAAAGCTCAGGAAAATCAAGTAACTCACCCAACAATATGGCAGAGCCTACATGGCTTGCAGATAATGGAGGCAAAACTGAACTCGGGCCTGATACTGGTGACCAAACTCTTAGCCCTTAAAATAGGCAACAGCTAATATTCCTAGATCCAACTATCCCTTGTTGCTTGGACAAAGTCCAATTCCTGCATTTGCAAGGCTGAAGACTGGACAATGGATTCAGTGCATTCACGTATGTAAGCCTGTCCCTCAGTGACCTTCTAGTGCTTAGCCCCTTTCAAATGACAGTAACCAGACTGGTTAAATGACAAGGAAAGGTGGCATGGAGTAGTGGAACAACCACAGGACTGGGGGGGAGGGGGGTCGGGAGACCTGGTTTCCAGTTTCAGCTCTGTCACTAAAGTGCTCCAAGACCAAGGAAGTTCACCCTACCTCACTGAATCTTTCATCAACAAAACAGGGCGAGAGCAAAATCTCTATGGTCTCTTTCAGCTCGGCTATTCTCTGAACTGCCCAGCAGTAGTAAGAGAAGTTGGAAGCCGACCTCATTTTTGGGGGGGCTTCCAATTATCTTCCAGATGCCACAGTGAAAGGAATAGCTGTTCCATGAAACCTTAGACACAGTGAGACTTCTAAAAGCCATTACGTTACAGCATGATGTGGTCATCGCTGCTCCCTTGCCCTCCTGGCTCTGCAGGGCTATTCCTGGAAGGGCCAGCAACTGAAACGGTACTTCTGGGAATCTAAGAGTGGCAGTGGTGGGTCGGGGGAGCACAACTACTTTTTTCAGGCTCAACAGGCAGGGAACAGAGTGTTGAGACAGTAAAGACTGTTGCCCTAATGGTGCCAAAATATATTTAAAAAATGATAACTAACAGGTCTACAGGCTTTGTAAGCCACACTGAACTATGACGTCTGATACCTCCTTTCAGCTCCGTAACAAACCTTTATGGTATAGAGGTAGGCAGTGGGTACTGTATAGCGATTAGAGGAAAGAAACAGATTTGGGGTGCTCATGTGTGCATGCACAACCATTTTCAGAGGAGCTACAAAACTTCTAAAACTGCCCACCATGTTATTTACAGCACTGGTAGGAGTAATAATTGGAACCATCTCTTGAGAGGAAGGGAGCCAATCTTGTGACATTGGGTCTCTTACCAGGGGCCCCCTCTCTAAGGAAGGATAGAAACCCAATTAGAAATTAAACCCAGTCCCCTCTCCTTTCCTACCCCAGATCCACTATGCTCCAGCCATTGCCAACAATTCGTGGACACCTACAGTCTTCTGTGCCTCCATATCTTCACCTGGGCTGTTTCTTCTGCCTTGAAAATCATTTACCTGCTTTGCTTAAAAAACTACTACTCATATTTTTTAGATATCTCAAATGCCATCTCATAAGAATTCCTTATGAGGTGTCAAGGTATTCCTTGATAACACCTCAAATTGTAAATTCCTTCTCTGCTGCCCCATAGTACTTTGAGTATGTCTAGACTTACTGAAAAACAAGAACAACACTGAGATTATTGTTTTATTTACCTCCCCTCTCTGCTCAACAGACACAAGATGCCCAAGGGCATGGATCATGGTGAATATATTTTTCTTTCGTACTTAACCTAGCACCTGGCACATAGGAGACACTCAGTAGTGTGGCTGTTTGGATGGATGCATGATTGGAAGGATCACTAACTAACAAGAAGACTTCTAGGTCATCCTCCATCAGGCAGAAATTTGATTTTAAAGGATAAAATAAGATAGTACAATACTCAGAGGATATGAACTTGTCTCAGGTACTGAAAACACCCTGTTTTATCACCTGGACAGGAATGAAAAGGGTAATAAGAGAAAGTGGGATAAGACCAAAGGCTCAGGGTGATGGGCAAAGGCAAAGCCCAGTCAAAAACACCCGTAGGGAAGGTCTCCCCCAAGACATGGGAGATAGTATTGTATAAGACCCCACAGAGCCTAGAAAATGCTGGGATTACCTGTGGCCAACGATGTCTACAGAGCTTCCAAAATATATTACTAAAAAAAGCACTAACATCCCATGATACCAAGATGGAACAGCAGTTCAGCAAAACTCTATGTGAAAAGTCTCACATTCTAAGAAATGAACGGACAGATCTTTGCAAACATGTCTAGTTCTATTGGGAGAACTCAGACCACTGGGTATTAAAGTCCTTTGGCTTTAGCCCTTCTTTGTTTGGGAGACGCAGGACGTACGGATCCCCCTACTTCTCCGCCATGTTGGCCAAGTCCCTGATCACTGGGTATTAATAGCTTTAAAAGGATTTTATAATACCCACAACTATGGATGATAAGAGATCCCTGCATTCAGGCTCCCAACACTGGCCACGATGCATATTACTAATATAAACCCCTTATGCATGTTTCTACAAAGGGATTTCCTCTTCTCTCCCTCAGGATGGAGTAAGCATTAATGTGAACAATCATTCATGCTCGTATACTCTTACTTATTCCATCCATGAGAAGGAGGATAGCTTAGCTCATCCAGGAGACTTGGGGGAGCGGGGGGAAACAACCTCCCCGGGGCCATGTTAAAAAGGAAGTACAGTCACTGCCTTGAAATGGAGTCAGCACAGGCCTGGCATGTGTTGCTCTTCTTGAACCACCTATACCCAGGCCAGTGAGGGAGGGGCAGAGAGAGAGAGAGACACACAGAATCCAAAGCAGGCTCCAGGCTCCATGCTTCCAGCTGTCAGCACAGAGCCCGACGCAGGGCTCGAACCCATGAACTGTGAAATCATGACCTGAGCCGAAGTCACACGCTCAACTGACTGAGCCACCCAGGCACCCCATCAATTGTTTAGACTTTAGGACAGAACGGTAGTGAATCCTGGCCCAGCTATGTCCTCAACACATACTTGTGATTAGCCAGGATTCTTTACCTACAACGTGAAGCCTACATGACAAAAATACCTACAATGTAGCTTTAGTTAACTGCGGGTTTATTTTACTCTTTGGAAAAGTGATATTCATAATCTTCTTAAAATAAGATTTTGTTTGTTTTTGTTTTGTTTGCTCTGAAGGAGTTAGAAATGTTTCTCATCATGGAAAAGTCTCAGAGAGATTTTGTTACAGGAATGAGGTTGAACTGCCGCTATCATTCTGGTTTGGGTGTGTCTTTCCAAGAGTCCCTTCTTAAGTGGTAAATCGATTTGTGAAGAAAGGACTGTGAACATTGAAATTACGAAAAGAAATCACTGTCGCCTAGTGATATCAAATAATTCAAAACAATTTATGGGGAGTGCATTACGTATTTCGGACAACTGAGGCCAAAAAAGGAATTGTTTATCAAATCCTCCATTCAAACATACATTCACTCACTCAACAAGTACTTCATCAGTATCTACCACGTGCCAGAGAGTAGCCAGTGTCCTGTGCGTCTCCCAGAGGGAGAGAAATGAAGTTTAAAAATACAGCACTCCTCCCCTTAAGGAAGTGTTTTCCTTCACATACGCTGTATCTTCAATTTTGCCTCTCACTTAACAGTTAGTAACTCCTTGTACTTGAGCTTTACGTCTCTTTTTTGCCTGGGTTTCCTGACCCCAAATAATCAATGATCTGGAAGCTAACACACTGAACCCTCTTACATAACAAAGCTCTCTCTGCACTGCAAATCATCACTCTGTAATCAAGCCATGTTGCACACATGAGTTTCTACGAAGTGGCCTGCCCCAGCAACACAGCTAAGCACTCTATCCAGGAAGTAAAAAGGCAACTGGGAAGTGCTGAAAGAGATCCTGGAAAATAGATGACAGCAGATGGGATGCTGTGTGTTTTCCTAAGCATCCTTGCTCCTCACTGATCTCTTCCTTGATAGATATTTAGGATCAGATGGGTGATCTGGGGAGTGATTCTCATGGAACTGAAGGTCAACATTTATTGGAACAGACTTTCGTTGGACTATGGGTAGATGATTCCTGCAAAACACTGGATTTGGGTGTTTCCCATCAATTCTCAACATTCATTTCATTAGTACAGTTTCAATTATAAAGAAACGCCTATGGGGCGCCTGGGTGGCTCAGTCGGTTAAGCGTCCAACTTCAGCACAGGTCATGATCTCACGGTTCATGAGTTTGAGCCCGCGTCAGGCTCTGTGCTGACAGCTCAGAGCCTGGAGCCTGCTTCGGATTCTGTGTCTCCCTCTCTCTCTCTGCCCCTCCCCTGCTCATGCTCTGTCTCTCTCTGTCTCAAAAATAAATAAAAAAACATTTAAAAAAATTTTTAAAAAACAAAAGAAATGTCTACTGTAGTCTTTTGATTCACAAAAGGATTTTTCCCCCATACTTTGTATCATGTTCCCAAATCAAATCTTCCAAATATTTCCTTGAAAGAAGGCATTAGGTAGTAATATTTTAGCTTTGGAAATTTGCATGTAAGTTACTTACAACATTGTAAATTTCTTCCCCTGTCCTTCAAATGCACCGTATAAATACTGCATTTGATCCTTAACTTACACTTCATCAATAATTCATTTCAAAAATATCCCTCCGTGAGACCATCAGCTGCTGAGGTGTTCGGTTTTCGGGGAAAGCACTTATTTACTGCATGAGCCCAGGAAGGCTGGTAAAGACTAGGCTAAAAGCTCCGCATGGAGCGAATTATGGTAATTGAATTAATGCTCAAATCCACAAAGCTCTACTCAAATCTGCTGAAAGGTTTTGCACTTTATTGCCCACATCTTGACGGGCAATGAGTCCACTGGAATTGTTCAACACTTCATAAGGAGGCTTCCCAGATTAATTTCTCATCGTTACAAGAATTACTGAAGAATGTCTGGAGGTATCTTCTAGAGCAATCTTTCAAAGTCAACACTGAGAGTTAACAACCTCTTTACTATCTTCCACTTTTGGTTCACCGAAACTACAAGTTCAAGTCACCAGAAATGAAAATCAAAGGAAACATCACATAAATAATTTTGATGAATGGGTAAGTTTTAATTCACGTATGGCAATATTCTGGTTAATGATACGTCTCCTTAGGACATCCATTAAAAATCCATTAACTTAACAGGCTAAATCTAATAAAGTTACTCTGGAAATTTTCTGCTAGATTAACATTATGGATTATTAACAAATATTTCCTGTAGGTATTGCTCTATTAGCAAACTGAATATACCAATTAAACACGGGTTTTGTGTCAGGGTTGGGGGAAGACCAAAACATTAAAAAAAAAAAAAAAAACATAGTTGAAGTTAGACCCAAGTTGCCAAAGATACTACAAAAATCAGTAAAAATCATTATAGCTTTTATTTTTGAGAGAGAGAGAGAGAAAGACATAGAGAGAAGGAGACACAGAATCCAAAGCAGGTTCTAGGCTCTGAGCTGTCAGCACAGAGCCCAATGAGGGCCTCCAACTCATGATCTGAGCTGAAGTTGGATGCTTAACTGACTGAGCCACCCAGGCGCCTATCATTATAGCTTTTAAAAGCAAAAAGTGCCAACCTACCAGGACCAGCCATCTCAATTTATCTACTTACTAATCAAATAGTAAAATTTATCCACTTACTAATCAGATAGTAAAATTTATCCACTTATTAATCAAATAGTAACTGAGCTACTAAACTGTGCCATGCCCTGTGCCAGCACTGAGGACACAAAGGTAAATTAGTGAAAATCCTGACGTCAAGGAGCTCACAGTCTAGCATGGAATCAAGACACACACAGGTAACCAACGTGTATTATAATAAGATATGGCCAATATACCATGGGAACACTCAGAAGGAACAACCAAATTTGAGGGATAGTGGGGAGCATGAGTAAAAGAAGTTGAAATTTGTGTTCCAATATGATATCACCTCCTTCTAGGGCCTCCCATTGGAAGTTCTTTGATCCTGACTTATCATTTATTGCTTCTACATGTGGTTAAATGAGATTATTTATCAAATTCTTGTCTGCAAACAGGGAAACACTATTTTTGTCACTGACTGTGAGAATTACATGCAACAAGGTATGAGAAAGCACATAGACATGTGCTTGAAATACAGAAGGGGAAGCAGGGTTGGTACTGATCTGCTGCTTACTATTCATAGGCACCCACTGAATATTAATGGCAAGTCAAGATAGCAAAACGGCTGGAGTAGGATTTGGAATCATTCAAACGCGGGTCTGAATTCTGCTTCTACCGCTTGCAACTTATACAGCCATCATTTAAACACCGTTCCCTTTTCTGACCCTCAGTTTCTTCAGCTGAAGAAAATACAATAAAACAGCTCTGTTACACAGTTGTAAAAATTTAACAAGATAAGGGTTGTAATACAACAGTATCATGTCTGGGAAGCAGTAAGCTATTAGTGTTAATTGCTACCATTTACTCTGTCTTCACAGGTAAGACTGTAGAGATATGGAAACATTACTAGACTTATCTAAGTTGAAACCATCAGTGACAGAACTAGAACTGCCCTAGCTCCCAGTTCAGTGTTTTATTTTTTTTTTTTTTTGGGACAGAGAGAGACAGAGCATGAACGGGAGAGGGGCAGAGAGAGAGGGAGACACAGAATCGGAAACAGGCTCCAGGCTCTGAGCCATCAGCCCAGAGCCCGACGCGGGGCTCGAACTCACGGACCGCGAGATCGTGACCTGGCTGAAGTCGGACGCTTAACCAACTATGCCACCCAGGCGCCCCGCCAGTTCAGTGTTTTAGACCCATCTTGCCTGTACCCCTCAATTAGATGACAAAACACCCTCCCCTAGCACTCAGTCCTAAAGGTTCTTCAAGGTAGCAAGCTCATGGGGTGCCTCTAGAACAAAAGATTGGGAACTCAGGACCTGATGGCCCTGCTTTAACTCTAATGACCAGTACACTAATACCCTGGTGCTATGGGCTGAATTTGTGTCCCCAAGTTCCCATGGTGAAGCCCTAATCCCCAAGGTGACTATACCTGGTGATATGGTGGGTGGGACATAATGAAGGTAAAATGAGGTCAAAGGGTGGGACCCTGACCCAACAGGATTTGTGTCCTTAGAAAAAGAAACACCAGTGAGCATTCTCTTGTGCACACTCTTTCTCTGCATATGTAGAAAGAAGAGGTCATGTGAACAAATGTGAGAGGCAGCTGCCAACAAGCCAAGAAAAGAGGCCTCAGCATTAAACTTACCTTGTTGGCACTTTGACTTTGGACTTCCCAGTCTCCAGAAGGGTAGAAGTTCCTTTCCATTGCTATAAGTCGCTCAGCCTATGGTGTTGTTATAGTAGCTTTAGTGGTCTAGGACCCGGGACAGTTCTTTGCCACCATTTTCTCTTAACTCCTGCCACCTGTCTCGGTTCTAACAACCTTGCCTGTGTCTCACACATTCCGTCAGCATCCATTTATCAGTAACACCTGTGCCAAGACACTTACGGGTAAGGCACAGGGTCCCTGCCCTCTAGAAGCTTTCAGCTGAGCATCAGCTTCTATGCGGCTGCCCATTCTCCTTGGGAAAAGGAAGCACTGTCTAAAACCCCCGCCTGCTTGGCAGGAGCCCCAACATGCCACCCTCTAGCCAGCTCACTCAGCCCCCACCATAAAAGACCGACCCTGGTCCCCGTCACTGTCCAAGCTGCTGCCTCCAAATGGCCCGACCACCCAAAATTTTAAAGCCAACCATCATATTAGTCATATGAATACTTAAAATATTAACTCTTTTTTACACCCTATGAAATTATATTCCACTGAGATCCCATCACACCCTACTCCCGTCCAGGTAGGCACACTTGTTCCAGTCTACTTAATGTTGGCTTTGGGTGCTCAATATTGGGACTGCTGCCCAATCCTTCTGGAGGCCACCATATACCCACACCAGTTGCCTCCATCTCATGTGTCCCATAGGCAGTCTGTTTGGTAGGAATGTGTGGAATTAGAGACCCTAGTTCTAATACTGACTTGACAACTGAAGAGCGGACAAGGAACTGAATCTCAGTCTCCCCATCCATAAAATGGGAACAGCTAGCTACACTACCAGGTCTGTGAGGGCCAAATGAGACAATGTATATAAGTCACCTACCAAAGGACTCAGAATGTAGCTGATGAAGAAGAAAGCTGCTTTGCCGTATTCCTCTCATCCCTGGTCCTGACCTCTTCCCCTTCTCCACCAGCTCAGATCCAGAGATGGTTTCAACTGAGCCACAGCAATTCCAGAATGGCTCTTTGTGCATACTACTATGACTGTTCTTTTTCCCCAGACTTAGCAATTTGTAGTTGAACAGACCACAGACAACCAAGGTATGTTGCCTACCACATGGTAGTGCAGGGGCTACCTGAGTCTCTCATGTTTCTATCCTTGAACTTTAATTTTTTTTTTTACATTTATTTTTTGATAGAGAGAGAATGAGCATGAGCAGGGGAAGGGCAGAAACAGAGGGAGACACAGAATTCAAAGCAGGCTCCAGGCTCTGAGCTGTCAGCACAGAGCCCGACGCAGGGCTCGAACCCACGAACCGTGAGATCATGACCTGAGCTGAAGTTAGATGCTTAACCGACTGAGCCACTCAGGCGCCCGATCCTTGAACTTCAATAGATGGGTCATGAGGACTCCACACCAGAGAAAGGTGAAAGTGGAATAATCTATTGTGTGACTCAGTTATTAAGGACAGCCAGAATGTGTAGCTGACACCAGTTTTTTGCCAATATTCAATAACACAACTCTCAAGTTTTAGCTGGTCATGCACATGGACACATGGCTGCCTGGCCAATGACCACATTTCCCAACCACCCCTACAGCCTAGCTGGGTCTCATGAACAAGGGCTGGTCAGTGGGATGTGATCAGAAATGACGTGGCTCATTTCCAGGTTATGCGCTCTCCAGAAGAACATGGATGGATTTCTCAGTCCTTTTCATTCGTCCCACTCACTGGCTGGGAACTGATGAGAACTGGAGTAACTACCTTGGACCCAAAGTTGGAGGTCATGTTATGACAATGGCCGAGCTGGCCTGACAGTTACTTACCTCTATTCTATCACAAAGAGAATGACCTTCCATCTTGTTTAACCCACTGTACTTTTTTCCCTTGTATTGTTACAACATCTTAGCCTAAACATTCAACTAGAACTGTTAAGTAGCAACGAAAGGAAATAAACAGCTCTCTCTGAGATGACCGTGCAAACTTTAAACTTTCAAATGTGAGCTACTGTGATTTGTACTTAGCATCTAAATTCTTCCCCCAAGTAAACCCCTACTAGTCACTCATGCCTTTAATGCCTACTCATTGCCACATAAAACTGGAAGTCTGGGATTCTATGGCCTTATAGACCAATGGCTCATGTCCTAGTTTGTCTTGTTCCTGTTTCTTCTAATTTTGATGTCTTCAACTATTTTTTTCTGTTCATGGCCTTGTGTGGTTCCTTGAACCTAATTCATAAAACATCTTCCTAGTACTCATGGGAAACAATCTATATGTACTTCCTCAATTATGCTATTCCCAGCAACTCCCTGCAAATGTCTTCCTCAATCTAGCCCAATGTCTACAATTCTGTATTTCAGGACTGACTTCCACAGCCTATATCTCTACTCAGGTCCTATGAGTCCCAACACAAGGGCCCACTAGTCGTGGTCGACCCACAGTAATGGATTCATCCCTCTTAGGAAAACAGGGCTGAGTTTCTGCATTTCAATTCATACAAAAACAAATAAAAAACCAATATCCTCATACACACACGCATACACATAATCACTTTCCAGATGTTTTCATTTTGTTTTGATTTTACCTATTTTGCTGTAATTATCCGCAACAAAATCTTCCAAGCCAATCAGCTTCCAGAAACTGTCATCCCAGCCTTTCTCTGCCGAGTATGTCCATTTGCACACCAGGGAGCAGAGAGACCTAAGAAAATGGGACAGAGGCAGAACCAATAGTATGAGTCAGGCTTCCTTTATATTTTGCCAAATACCTCCCCAGATATCTGAAGCAATGTTAACGAAGTAGAATAAGTCAAAGTAAGTAATTACACATCCCTGTTCAGATTCAAAGTCTCCATTTGTACCTGGCCATGGGTTGGTGGCTGTGGGGCTCAGTGATGGGTAAATGGGTGTTCTACTCTGCTTTGTGCATGTTCAAAACTCTCTATAATAAAAAAGTAAAAAAAATTCAAAAAGTGACCGGCATACATATGGTTGCTTCAGTCTAAAGCAATATTTAATAGAAGGAAGACCTGAATGCTGGAAGGTACTTTCTTCTCCAGCTTCATTTCTCATACATTCAGCCTTAGTATTGTACATTTCAGCAATAACAAATCATTTGCAATTCTCTCAGGGGGAGGGGGTGGAAAACATATTCATGCACATTTCTAGGTCTTTGCCCTATTCCTACTTGTTTGGAAACTCTTCCCAGCTTCTTCATCCTGATAACTGAGTCCCCAGTTCTGGGTAGAGGTGCTCCTCTGAACTCCTGGAACGTGAAACATACCTTCTATTATCGCCCTTAAAGTGCTGTGTAATTAACTGCTTCCTATGTACCTTCCCAACACTGCTATTGCCTTCCAACCCATGCTTCATGGTGTGCCCACAGCAAACCTTATAAAATTAAATCTGATTATATCAATCCCTGATTAAAACTCTTCAACTGCTCCTCAGTGCCTTCAGAAAAAATCCAATCCCTTAGCTGGGCTTAAACCGCCTTTAGTAATAGGACTGTGCCAACCTCCAGATTCCTGTCTTGCCGTTCCGACCCCTGCTTTCTTCATTGTCCAGAGTGGTATTATTTGAAGTCTCCCTTAGCAGGCCTGATTCCTCCCTTCCCTGGGCACTGAAACCTTTATTCATTCTGCCTAGGATGTTCTTCATTGTTACGTATTTGCCAGTTAGCAAATACGTTCATGACTCTTATCCCTTTTCATGAACCCCAGTGAAGGGCAAACTTGAGTCCAAAGCCTCTTCTCTAAGCTTCAACCTGGACATACCTGTAACATTTACCATGGTAACTGTCTCTGCCCATTCACTTCCCTGTCTCCTCCACTAAGCCTTCAGAGCCAAACCAGCCCTGCCCAGCTCTACCTCCAGTACATAGTCCACACTCAGCCAAAATGCATACTGACTGAATGGCCACACCAACCATCGAATATGGTCTATCCGCCTCAGCAAAGGTAAGTGATAAACTTGGGGAGCTCACACAGTTTAAAGGCTAAAACTATCTCTTAGAGTCAACAGTCTATGTGCATCTCATTCAGTCATTCACACTGATTCACTCATGCACTCACCCACTCAAGAAGTAGTTAGTACTCAGTTACTATGCTCCTGGCACTATGTGATGCCCTGGGGAACCGGTGGTAGGCAAAAGAGTTGGTCCCCTGCCTGCATAAAAGTTGACAGCCAAACTGGGGGACACAGAAATTAATAAATCACACCTCAAATCACACACTAACAGTAATTTCTAAAGGAGGGAGAGAAAAAAAAAAAAGAAAACCTTTAGCAAGGGAATCTGATATAACCTGGTGGGAGAAAAGGGGAGAAAGTATCAAGCAAGAAGGGCTCCACACAGGAAGTGACCTTTTGTGAGACCCAAAAGTCTTTTGAAAGCGAATACATGTTATTTATCATTCAGGATTTTTCTAGACATGGTGGAGAGGGCAGAACACCTCGAGCTAAGGAAGCTAAGTGGGACAGATATACTGAAGGAGTGCTAGCGTCCACAGAAATGTAACACACACATGCTAAATCCTCCACCTTATAAAAGACAATTCTCAAAATCTGAGGTATCAAGAAGATAGTCACCTACGTAGCACATTCCAAAGAACATACAACAGGCTAAATCCTCTTGGCACAAAGCCTGGAATTCCAACTTTTTGGAAGCTCTGATGGCTCAATGCTATGGAACCGAAGACGGTGTGGACAGATGATGTCTAATGATCTGGCCACACAGAATAGCACTTCACTCTCCAAATGCCCCAGCCATTTGCAGAATTCTATACCTCTGCTCTCAATGTTCCTTCTGTCTTAATTGCTTATTGTTCCTTCCACTCATTCTTGACTATTGGCCAACTCCAAGTCCTCCTTATAGTCCAGTTCCAATGGCACCCCCCACCACTAGCTCCAAGCTAACCTCATTGCTCCCTCTTCTGGGGCAGCATTCTAACTTGGTAACATTGCCTTCTAGCTCTGAACAGCGGTGGCAGGTTGGAGTCACGGTCCAAAGTGTCCAAGCCTCCATATATGTTCATCTCTTGCCATGTGATTTGTAACTGCCCGCCCCCTCCTATCTCCACCCTATCCACAGGGCCTCCTTTCCTAAGTGTAGACTTCAGATTCTGTCACATGGCTGGATTCGGCCAAAAGAATAAGTCAGAGGACAGCATTCTGGTTTCAAGCCTAAGCTTCAAGAGGCATCATGTGTTTCTGCTTGCTCTCCTGTGTCTCTCGCACAGCCTAGAGAAAATCACATGGGGCTAGCACAGTGGTGCAAGGAGGAGAAGAGATGTGTACAGCAGGGCAATGACCACCAGACTCGGCCTGCATCACACATCCCAGGCCGTCAAGACCTGACGCAGTGAGTTCAGCTAACACTAGAAGAACCACCCAGAAGAGCACAGTCTAAACGAGCAACACCATGAGCCAAATAAATGGATTACTGTGCTCAACTACTGAGCACTCGCTGTAGTTTGTAATGGAGCAACAGTTAAACAACTCAACACTTTACAGCACAATTATGTTACCCCAAGCAGGTTTTCCCCCCAGTAAGGGCAAGGAGAGGGATGTCTGGGTCCTCACAGCACGTTAGAATAAATGGCCAGAGAGCCTGCTTTGAGGAAAAATGACTAAGCCCAGGAGGCAGAGAGCTTCACAGCTGCAGATGCCTCGGGCAACTCCACCCACCCTCCTCAGGATTATTCAAACACTATTAGGGTCCATTTCATTTGGATCTCTTTAAATCAACTCCTAAGTAATATGAATGTGTAAAAGCAGGGGGTGGGATACCTGGGTAGCTTAGATGGTTAAGCATGTGACTCTAGATCTCAGCTCAGGTCATGATCTCACAGTTTTCCCAAGTTTGAGCCCCGCATTGGGCTACAGTTGGAGCCTGCTTGAGATTTCTCTTTCTCTCTCTTTCCCTCTCTCTCTCTCTCTCTCCCTCTCTCTTTGTCCCTCCCCTCCCACCCCTCCCCCCTCTCTTTCTCTGAATAAGTAAACTTAAAAAAAATTTTTTTTAAGACATTAAAAACAAATAAATGAACAAACAAAAGCAGAACAGGAAAAATGTAGAGTGGATCTGAGGCCTCCAGCTCTCCAGAACTCTCCAGGAGAGACAGAAAGTGAGTAAAGGCAAGGTACCAGTAGCAGAACAAAAGGTTTCCCTCCCCTTGAGGCCTTTGTTAAGACACCAGGGTTTTGCCATTCCCTGAGGTATTCCTGAGCAACTTACAACTCCCAGAATAGCAGTTCCCCATCAGGCAAGCTGACCTACCAGCCTACTGGGGGTGGAAGGTGTAATCTATAGGATCAGAACCTCAGACAGGGGAGAAAGGCTGGGCTACACTAGCAGGCTGGGTTGTTTCAAAAACGAGCAGCCAGGGAGGAGTGTTGTCGCCGGGGAGAAAGGGTCACCGGCTGTTTGTTCTCTGCCAGCCAGAATACCAGGGCAGAAAGTGCTGGAGCTTCCTCGCTTTTAGATTTGTTACTGACGAGACTGTAAAATCCGATAGCCAGGTCAAAAGAACAACAACCAGTGAGCAGGCAGCACAAAAACCATACTAACTTAGGGGACCAGGTGATATGAGAGTGGGTCTCAGAGAACATGTATAGGAGGGCAGGTGTCTCTGAAGAGATCACAGTACAACGCCTGGAACTCAACATCAATAATGGAAGTAGCCAGAGGGCAGAAGGCGGAGAGAAAGCCTTTCTGAACAAGACACACGGATTTTAAATTTAAAATTTTTTAAATTTCTGCAGAAGGACTAAAGGGAAAATCGCTGGCACCGTTGAGAAGCCTATTAATGACCGGGAAGGAATTAATAGGAATAATTAATAGGAATCCCCTATTAATGACCGGGAAGACCAAATGAACAACATCTCCAACTACCCAGAGCAAAGGCACAAAAAGAGAAATAATGAGGGAAGAAAGAAGAGAGCAGATCCACAGCAGTATAACATGAGCATTACTGTAATTCCACACGGGATTTTTTTTTCCAAGGAGAAAAGGAAAACTTTAAAAAGAGAGAGAGAAAGAGAGATGAAAGAGATGCTATAATTAAATGAATACACTACCAGATCTTTTTTTATTGTTATTATACTGAGCTGAAGTAAGATTTAAGATTTAAGCCTGAAGATTAAAACGCTCATTAAGTCCAGGAAGTGAATCCAGGAAATACTTGAGTTTCAAGCATAAACAGAAAATTACACCAGCTTCCAGACAGAAAGAGTAAGTTACTTACAAAGGCAAGAGATTCAGACCGGCTAAGGAATTCTCATCTACACCTCTGGAATGTAGAAGACAGTGGAACAGTGTACAGACTATGAGGAAAAATGATCCAAAAATCCTATGCCCAGACAAAATATTATTCAGCTGTCAGGGGAGAAGAAAAACATTTTCAACATGCAAGGATTAAAAAAGAAAACTTCCCATATACGTGCTGTGAAGGCAATACTTGAGCGTGAACTTAAGCAAAAAAACAAGTGATTCAACATTAGGGAAACCAGTGGTGGTGAGCGCTGAGATGTTCATTCTCTCTCTCCATATGCGTGTGTGTGCACTTACACACATAGGCACGTGTACATGTGTGCACACACGTACATAGGTACATACACACACATTTAAATCTACAAAGATGACGATAAACCATGAAACAGGAATTTGTAATACTAAGCTTTCCTGAAACACCTTCCTGGGATATTAGAAGGAAAAAAATCTATTAATGGCCCAGAGGTGAAAATACCATTAGCAAAATCTCAAAGTCAGAAATTGAAGAAGACGTACGTACACAGGAAAAATAGGCATATGTGTATATCTGTGTGTTTGGGACGGACGTAAGTTTAATAATGTACAGGATGAAAAGGTAATTTCTAACAGAATCAAAAAGCGTAGCAGAAATCTCAAAATAACAAGGAATTAAAAAGGAATAAAGAGGAAGTTAAGAAGTCAGTGAAACCAAACTAAATCAAAAAGGAAAGCAAAAGAGGGTAATGTAATGTAAATAGAAAATAAAAATACCATAGAAAAAATAAAATTGCTTATTTCAGTTAATTACAACAAATGTGAATGGGCTGAATTCCACAATTGGTTGAAAGACAATACTATCCACATTGGGGTTAAAGTTGAGGACTATCTGGTTTACAACACATATTTTTTAATATGATAAAAGAGTTTTTTTATAATGAATGTTACCATTCATTAAATTTTATGAAATGAACAACATAATGTGACATCTATAAAACAAGAGTTCCTAGATTAAAAGAAAAAGAAAAACAAAAGTCACTTGATGGGGCTTCTGGGTGGCTCAGTCGGTTAAGCATCCTTCGCTTCAGGTCATGATCTCACAGTTTGTGGGTTCCAGCCCTGCAAAGGGCTCTCTCAGTGCAGAGCCTACTTCGAATACTCTGTCTCCCTCTCTCTCTGCCCCTTTCCCACTTGCACTCTCTTTCTCTCTCAAAAGTAAATAAACATTTAAAAAAAAAGTGAAATGAAGAATGTCTCAAAATTAATAACCTTAAGCAGCCAACTTAAACATTAGGAAAAACAAAGATAGATTAAATTGAAAAAAAAATCAAAAGGAATAGTAAAGAAAAAAGAATATGAAAGATATAAAATAACAAGACAAAACTCAGACAGTCAAGAGATCCAAAATGTGGCTCTAGGAAAAGACAATACAGAAACCAAAACAAAACAAAGAACAAAACAAAACAAAAAAACCCTCTGGTCAAAGTGAGGAAGGAAAAAGAAGAGCAGGAGAAAAATAACAAATATCATGAATGAAAATGACAGACATCCTTATAGATAAAGCAGACCTTAATAGAAAAAAAGAGATTAAGTAACATTATGCTAGCAAATTTGAAAATTTAGACGGAATGGAAAATTTACTAGAAAAACAGAACTTACCAAAGCTGACTCAAGAAAACATATGAAACCTTAATAAACTATTTAAAAAATGAGCCAATAGTTAAAAATCATCTCTCAAATAAAACTTCAGCCCAAATGGCTATACTAGAAAGTTTTCCCAAATGTTCAAGGAACAAAGTACTCCAAATTACTTCGGAGTCTAGAAGAAGAAGAAATGCTCCTCAAGTTATTTATGAAGGTAGGATAACTATATTACAAAGCCAAACAAAGACAGCATGAGAAACAAAAATCAGACGCCACTCTCACATTATGAATGGAAGCATAAAATTTCTAAGCAAGCCATGACCAAAATAAAAATGAGAAAAAAAAATACATCATGCATAATACTCCAAAACATTTTAATCAGAGATCTATGAATGTGTTTTGCCACAGTTTTTTTTTTTTATTAAAGGAGAGAAAATCACCAACTCATATTGAAGAACGAAAAAAACGTAACGAAGTTAAAGGCCACATCAAGATAGAAACTCTTACTGAAGTAACAACAATAGAAACTTCTGCTTCTAACCATGATGGAGTAGCAGAGACTGGATTTTACCTCCCCGTCCCCTGCCCTGCCCCCATCTTAAGAAACTAGAAAAGGGGGGAGAAAAAAAAAAACGTGACACAACTGCTCTCAGAGCCTGAACAACAGGCAGCACAGAACTATCCCGGAGAGAAGGAAACAAATGAGGTGAGCCCTAAGATTGCTCTGGCTTTCTGCCAGGAAGCCCATGCCCGACCACAAAGCAGAAAGAAGGATGCCAAGGAAAACAAGTCAAGTTCATGAAACCGAGAAGACTGAGATCAGAATTCAAGGAATTTGAGGTGGCTGGAAGCTGTGCTGGCACAGATTTCCAAAGAGGAGGTAGCTATGCAGGAAGAGGGTCCTGAAAATCTGCACAAGAGTCCCATGAAAGCTTTATGGAGATGCAGACATGCACACAGATGCTCCAGGAGATCTGGTGAGAAGTGACTGGAAATCTGTGAGCTGAACAGTTCTCAGGGCTCACAGTGAGAACGGGAATCATCTGAGCACACCATCCTCACTGACTCCTTGGGGCATTCAGTGGAAAACCCCAAAGAATGCCTAGAAGTATAACTGAGCCTTTCTGTGTAAAGGTTACAATAAACCTGCACTAACAAAGTTTAGAAAGATTTCAAAAAATAAAACTAAGCCAGAAGTACATTAACAGCCTACCAGAAAAAGCAGGAAAGAAAAAAGAGAGAGAGAATAAAACCCAGACACTGGATAACAGAAAATAACTGACAATATCAGCTTCCAATAAAAAATATTTGAAGAAATAATTGTCAAATGTTTTCTTCAATTTGATAAGGGCTATCACCCACAGAGCCCCACTCACTGGAAGAAACCAAAGGAAGATAAAGACAAAGAAAACCACATCAAGACATATTATATAATCAAATTATTTTTTAAAAATGATCTTAAAAGTGGTCAGAGGAAAGACAGGTAATAGACGAACAGTCCTAAAAAGGCAGATTTTTTTCCCAGAAATAATGCAACCCAGAAGAAAGTGGAATGACATCTTTAGAATACTGAAAATTTTTTAAAAGAAAGAAAAAATCAAACTAGAATTTTATATTCAGAAAAAAAGATCTTGAGGGGTGACTGGGTGGCTAAGTCAGTTAAGCGTCTGACTCCCAATCTTGGCTCAGGTCATGATCTCAGGGTTCATGGGTTTGAGCCCCATCAGTGCAGAGCCTGCCTGAGATTATCTCTCCCCGCCTCTCTCTCACTGCCCCCATCACCCCATCAAGCATGCGCTTTCAAAATACATAAATAAAATTAAAAAAAAAAAGATCTTTACACAAGTAGTAATGAAATATAGGCTTTTTCAAACAAACAAAAACAGAACTCATTTCCAACAAACCTGCACTGCAAGAAATGTTAAAGGCAATTCTTTAGGGAGGAGGAGGATGGCATTAAATGGAAATGTTAATTGATAAATGATTGTTAATTGAAAGCAATGAAAAGTATCAGAATCAGTAAATATGTGGGTAGATACAAAGGGCAGCTTTTCATTTTTAAATTTCTTTAAAAGATAATTGACTTTTTCTTCATCTTTAAAATATAAATTAGGAAAAAAATTCAAAGTACTGTGGGGCTTATAACACATGTACAAAAAATGACAATAATAGAACAAATGATAGGGAGATATGAAAGATACTACATACAGCGGGGTATAAAAATATTTTAAGGCAAACTATGATAAGTTAAAGATGCATATTATAAATCCTAGAGGAACCAGTAAAAAAGGAGATAAAATTAATACACCAATTTGGGAGATAAAAGGGAATACTAAAAATACTTCAGTAATCTAGAAGAAGGTAGGAAGAGGGGAAAATTATAAAGAACACATGGAGCAAATAAAAGACAAATGGCAAGATGGTAGATTGAAACCTCACCTAAAAACTCCCTTGGAAAGGCAAAAAATTTCAGGCTGGAAACAAATAAAAAATAAAAAATAAAAATCCAACTCTGTGGTGTCTGTAAGAAACTTACTTTAAATATAAAGATGCAGAATAGGTTCAAGAGTGGAAGGAGAGAAAAGATATGCCATGCACACACTAATAATCAACAAGTTCAAGGGGCTACATGAGTATTCCACAGTAAACCTCAGAAGAAGAAATATTACCAGAAAAAAGAAGTCCATTATGTAATGATAAAAGGGTCAATTCACCAAGATGACTTATAGGTTAAAAAAGAAATTGTAATTGAATGGCAACCTGAACTTAGCTGGAGTTATATTTCTTTTCTCTTTGTGGTAGCTCAGAACTTCATGTACACGAAATCAAGGATTCACGACAGAGTAATTGGATGTGATCACCTGGGGTCGCCTTTGTTTTTTACACAGATTTGAGACTCAGCAGTCTCAGGAGCCCATGTTGACTAAAAGGTCTGACAGGCTGGAGGGGTCCAGAACTCTGGGCTTATTGTATTTTATACTATTTTTTTTAATGTTTTATTCATTTTTGAGAGAGTGGGGGAGGGGCAGAGAGTGAGAGAGACAGAATCTGAAGCAGACTCCAGGCTCTGAGCTGTCAGCACAGAGCCCAACACGGGGCTCGAGCTCATGAACCATGCGATTACGACCTGAGCAAAAGTCAAATCGCTTAACCAACTGAGCCACCCAGGCGCCCTTATTTTATACTATTTTAGATAAAAGCATGTATGAGTGGGGAAGGTCAGAAGGTACTAAAGCATCTACTGCTTTATGATAAAAGAATGTTATTTTGTTTCATTTCCTGATGCTCTCTGTCTAGCCTTTCTGGAATTTCAGTACCTCAAGTCTGGCCATGACCTCCCACAGCAGGGACCATATGTACCTTATTCATCATGCCATTCCCCAGCACGAGGCACAGTGCCTCCCTGGCAAATTTTGAGAGTTCAATCTGTGTTTATTGAGGTAATGTATGAGAACCCTAGGATGTCAGTTACAAGAGGAAGCTTTCAGGTCCCTAATCACTTTTTAATTGTTTCTATTATATGGCCCAGATCTTCAGCAACTGCTCTCGGTGCAGACTCTAGAAGAGAAAAAGCTAGATTTCTGATCCCTGGAGCGACCAAAAGCAGCAGCAAAACACTGGTTTCTTACACAAACTATGCACCTTATGGAAATGCATTTCGCCTACCTCACATACCTCCCTCCCATTGCCTACTTCCCCCAAAACATGCCAAATCTCTAACACATCTTCTTTTCTTCCTTGAAAAAAGCAAAAACAAAAAGACCCTTCCAGTTAAAGATACCAGACTGACTACACACGTTGACCTCTGCTCCCTTTAAAAACTCTAATACAATGGCAGTATAAGAATGTTTCAAAAAGGCAAAAGCCCACAATGACAAAGATAACACATGCAAGGACACTAACAGAAATCTGAAAGGCAGAAAACACAGATGGATGAGTAGTAAGGCTCTTGGGAGACTCAGAAAGATAAAACCTAAGTAGCAGGGTGAAAAACCCAGAATCACAATGATTTCTCTGCAGAGACCCAAAAAAGTTCAGGACGTAGTGGCACCAGGTGCTTCTGAAAGTGGGAATAAAAGTGGGGCTAAAAACAGCAAGGTGGCTGCAAGCTGCATAGGAAGTAATCAGAACCCCATGCGCCCTCATTATGAGCAACCGGGGGCCTCCCTCTCCTGCACCATGAAAGGTGATGGAGGTTCACTTGAGACTGAGTAGGGTACAGGGCCCAGCTACAAGGGATCGTCTTAACAAGAACAGGGAGATAAAGTAAGGAGACGCCTCTCTCTCTGCGAGTAAGCCCTCAACATCCGTTCCCCAACTCAAGTCCTGGAGCTCTGGCTGCCAGGTTTACACCCTGAAGATCCGTTTATGGGGAAGCTGAGCAGACAAAAGCAAAGACCTAAGGCTAGTTGGGAGGGCATTCTCAGAAATAATAAGCCACTCTAGGCCTATGAGGATTAAAATGGCAGAATATAAGTAAGACGCATTTTTTTTTATTTTTTATTTTTTTTTTTCAACGTTTATTTATTTTTGGGACAGAGAGAGACAGAGCATGAATGGGGGAGGGGCAGAGAGAGAGGGAGACACAGAATCGGAAACAGGCTCCAGGCTCTGAGCCATCAGCCCAGAGCCTGACGCGGGGCTCGAACTCACGGACTGCGAGATCGTGACCTGGCTGAAGTCGGACGCTTAACCGACTGCGCCACCCAGGTGCCCCAGTAAGACGCATTTTTGATGGTGAATAGCAGTAACTGATACCATCATCATCATCATCGTAGTAAAACACACTAATACAGAAACTATTTACCGTGGGCCCACTGTGTATCTACCAGAACTGTTCTAGGCAGGGAGGAGCCCCCCACCTCTGAGGGACACAAAAGGAAAGAAAGTGTCACTTCTCCTGAGACCACGAAGGAGACTTTGCAAGCACAAGAACTTTTGACTTTCCTGCTTTTACCCAGAGCAAGGCACACATCAAAAGCACACGCCTGCTGGGTTCCAGAGGCCTGATCATTATCATGCATTTCTCAACAAGACTTTATAAAAATGAAGCCAGCACTGCTGCATTATTTATATGCAGTTCACTGTATTGACATGGCCAGGCCCCCACTTTCAAGGGAAGCCTTTTGTTCTCTGCTTGGGTAAGGCAGAACCTGGAGAGTGTCAATCGAACAAGCTAGGGAGTAACAGAATAATTAGAGCCCGAGAGTGGGGATAAATTACCAAGCTATTCCTGGCTGCAGCCTTCAGTATATCACAGGCCTGTGATGGCTCTGTTTTTCTAAGCCATACAACAGACTGAATCGCCAGCACTGAAGACTGAGCTCAGGGGGAGATACGACTGGGGCTAGATTGCTAGTTCTATCAACAAAGACACCAAGAGGGCCTTATTTCTGAAGAAATACCACTGCACCGATTGGAGCTGCTTCTGTGAAAGACCTGTCAGATTTCAGGCTTGTTACCATTGGCTCTGTACTTCATCAAGACTTGCTGACAGGTCCATGACAGACCGAAATAATATATGCAATGATGCAACACAGGGCAATATTAAATTGCCTTTTCAGTGAGACTTGCCGATAACATGGTTTAAACATGGCTGTGACAATTTGGGGAGCATGAAAGAACTGAATAAATAATCAAGCTCAGGGAGTTTTCCCATGCTCCCAAGAAAAAAGAGATCTAAGAGTCAGAAAACAAAAGACCCTAAAGTCCCTGCCAAAACATTCCAAGATCTTGGGGAAGCCCTTGGACTCATGGGTTTGGATTTAACTCCTCAAGAATGAGGATGATAATGAATAGAGGCAAAATGAGAGGTGGGGGAGGTAAAGGGGGAAGAGAAGGAAACTAGAGGCAGGTCATGAGTCTGCTTCAGGCCAAGCACTGTGCCTGGGACTTTTATGTAGGTTACTGCAATTGTTCCCACAATAAAATGATAAGGGTGCTATCAGTATTCCCATTCAACAAAGGAGGACACTGAGGCTCTGAAAGGTTGGGTAGCTCATCTGAGGTCATATCATTAGGAAGGAGCAAGGCAGAAGTCCAAATCCTGGCCCAATCAATCAAAAGTCTACACTTGTTAAATATTCACGCCCATTCAAGAAAAGATATTTACAATCAATTAGGGCATGAAAATAGTGTAATAAATTTGAGATATTTGATTTCTCTATGTTTTACCTTGTCTGTTATCACTTTTCTTTAATAAAGGAAAAACATAATAATAAAAACAGATGAAGAAACATGGAGATCTAGCGGGCAACTAAGTAGCTGCCTTAGGGTTGCCTGCGAAGATGTTCTGGTAAAACTTAACATGTTCAAGAGGTGCATTCCATAAGCCAGGACACAGGGACAATAATGAGATGCTCCCTGAAGGTGCAAAAATGAACACTGCTTTCAAGAGTTCAAGCCGTGAAGTCCACCCACAATGAGTAAGAGTAGAAACTGCAAAATTATCATGAAAAGACACAGTGGGTTGCAGGACTCTGAGTTCACAGAGCCGATTGAAAGCATTCAGATGGCTAAGGAAAGAATACGTCAATCAGATGGATGGTTAGCCTACATGGAGCAGAAGAGGCAGAAGCCAGCAAGTGTCAGTGGGGAGAGGGAATAGACATGAGGCTTTCAAAACTTTCAAGACACACTGTCCCCAAGAAAAGGAAGGAAAGAGAAAGAACTGGAAAATGAAATGGGAAAGGAAAAGAAGCAAAGAGAAAAACAGCCTAAAACTAGATTCTAGAGGGATGAATAGGCAGAGCACAGAGGATTTCTAGCAATGAAACTGTAAGATACTATAATGGTGGATACATGTCACACATTTGTCCAAACTCATAGAGTAACCAACGCCAAGAGTGAAAAGTAACGTACACCATGGACTCTGGGTGATTATGATGTGTCAATGTAGGTTCAACTGTAATAACTGCACCACTCCTGTGGGGGATATTGATAATGGGGGAGGCAATGCATGTGTGAGGGAAGGGGGTATATGGGAAATCTCTGTAACTTCCCCTCAATTTTGCTGTGAACCTAAAACTTCTCTAAAAAAATGAAGTCTATTCACCTCACATCAGTCAGAGCGGCTAAAATTAACAACTGAGGCAACAACAGATGTTGGCGAGGATGCGGAGAAAGAGGATCTCTTTTGCACTGCTGGTGGGAATGCAAACTGGTGCAGCCACTCTGGAAAACAGTATGGAGGTTCCTTAAAAAGTTAAAAATAGAACTACCCTATGACCCAGCAATAACACTACTAGGGATGCAGGGGTACTGTTTTCAAGAGGCATGTCCACTCCAATGTTTATAGCAGTGTTACTGACAATATCCAAAGTATGGAAAGAGCCCAAATGTCCATCGATGGATGAATGGATAAAGAAGATGTGGTGTGTATATATATACATATATATATATACACACACACACACATACATACACAATGGAGTATTACTCGGCAATCAAAAAGAATGAAATCTTGCCATTTGTGACAACATGCGTGAAACTAGAGCGTATTATGCTAAGCAAAAATAGTCAGAGAAAGACAAATATCACATGACTTCACTCATGTGGAATTTAAGATACAAAAGAGATGAACATAAGAGAAGGGAAGCAAAAATAAAATAAAAACAGGGAGGGGGACAAACCATAAGAGACTCTTAAATACAGAGAACAAACTGAGAGTTGCTGGAGGGATTGTGGGTGGGAGGATGGGCTAAATGGGTAAGGGGCATTAAGGAAGACACTTGTTGGGATGAGCAGTGAGTGTTATACATAGGGGATGAATCACTGGAATCTACTCTTGAAACCATGATTGCCCTATATGCTAACTAACTTGGATGTAAATAAATAAATAAATAAATAAATAAATAGGGGAAAAAAATGAAGTCTGTTGAAAACAACAACCAATCAACCAACCAATCTCGCTTCTCAATGTCCTTCCAAGGATCAAGGTTCAGAAACTGGCAGAAACAGTGTCTGCACTTCAAGAAGATACAGTCAGGCTTGCAATTAATGTCAAGAATATGGCAATTTTGTGACTTAATTAGCCATCTAAGACACTCATAGTAAATATCATCACTCTGGACTCAAGGGATTCATGGTCTCTCAGGAGGAGAAGAGCACCTATGATCACCCATTAACATGGGTTAACAGTTCACTTCAGAGCTCATGCCCTTAACTACTATACACACTACCTCTAGGCACATACCCATTGTATGACAGGGGAATTTCACAGGTGAGATACAAAGTGTTTAAGAGGAACACCAGGGGTGCCGGGGGTGGGGTTCAGTCGGTTAAGCATCTGACTCTCAATTCCGGCTCAGGACATGATCTCACAGTTCGTGAGATTGAGCCCCCACATTGGGCGTCGCACCGTCAAGGCGAGATTCTCTCTCTCTCTCTCTCTCTCTCTCTCTCTCTCTCTCTCTCTCCCCTCCTCTACTCCCTCTCACTCTGTCAAAATAAATAAATAAACTTAAACAACAACAACAACAAAGAGGAACACCAGAGGAAGAGAGCGACTCTATTTGGAAATATTAGGAAGCTTCCCTTAGGAGGAGAAGTTTGAATTGTGAGTCCTGAAATATGAGTAGGAGTTACCAGGTGGACAAAGGTTGCAGAGAAGACATTTCAGGCAGTGTATGTACAGGCATTCAGTTCAAGCATGAGCCTGTCTCCAGATGGGAGATGGACTAGCTGACCTCCCAAGGATTCTTCCAGTCTTCTGATTTGACTGCTGATATAAGAAATTACTGCACATGAAGGAACTACGGGTTTGGGGTTCGACATGGTGATACCGTCATTCATTACTGAGCAAGAGGTCCTCCCAGTACTTCATTTTCTCCATCTGTTAAGGAGATTCACAGTACCAGACAAATGGTACTAGATAAATAGTAATTTGCCTCATAAATTCAATAAACTGAGTTAATCTACATAAAGCATGTAGCACAGTCCCTGGTATCTGGCACAGGCCCAACAAAAGGTAGTAGTTTTTCTTCTTTTTTTCATCAACATGAGCATTAGCATCATCCCACAGTTACCACTGAGGAAGAAAATATCAATGAAAGAGAAACATTCAAATGAAAACTTGCTTTGACCCAGTGCTAAGAACACTACAGACAAATATGGGTTTTCAGCTCTATCTTGACGAGCATTGTCTGACCTAAATGAACTTAATGACATAAGCCACCAGTGCAGCCTTTATCAACTCAACATAAAACTGAGTTGAAAACCAAATTCTTGGTGCACGTCTTAAACGTGAATACCAAAACAGGGCCCAAACTGGGTCCCCCTCTGCAAAGTTAGGAGCAAAGCCACTCAGAACACTCCACCCATTCATGGAGTGATTCATTATCCCCCAAACATATTTCTGCCAGCACTGAGCATGGCACCACAGACAGGGAGAGGGAAGAACAAGATCTCCTCCCTGGAATAATGCAGAGGATAGAAGGGAAAGGCAGACACACAAGGGGAAATGAAGAAAAAATAAAAATAAAAACAATACACAATGGTCTAAGGGAGCACAGAAGGCTAGAGAAACTAACTCTGGAAGTTCCAGAAACTTCGATGAAACACCAGAAAGAAATGAAAACCTAAGATGTGCATGCTAGGGAACCCAGGGTAAGGAGTATGTGGGAATCCCTGGTTTGCCTATTCTCTGGCTAAAACAAACCTGCAGCTTCCTGGATGGTGATGTACCACCTCCCCCACCACACACACACTTCTGTGCCTGGTCATGCAGTTCCTTCTGCCTGAAACACCTTCACCTTACTTATCCTGGTAAATCTTCATCATCTTCAGATGGCAGTTCCTTTGGGAATTCGTCCCAAGGGTGTGGACGACTGTGCTTCCAGTACTCCCTATTGTAGCATCTACTGCATTTTAATCTCTGGCTCAACAGTCCTTCTCTCTCCCACCCTGGACCGTAAACCACGAGGATGGTACATTCTGCATCCTCAGCTTCCTAGTAAGGCTGCCACAGATACTTCATAAATGTTTGTAGACTCGACACCCATCTCTGATGTCTTCTTCAACCTACTGCTACATACAAATATACAATTTCATCCTCGCAGAGGACGTCTGCTTTGAGTTTTGAAGTGGAGTTCTACCAGGGCAACTCAGTCCATGACGTGGGGATTTGCAACGAGCTCATGTTAAAAACAAAGCAACCGGGGCGCCTGGGTGGCGCAGTCGGTTAAGCGTCCGACTTCAGCCAGGTCACGATCTCGCGGTGCGTGAGTTTGAGCCCCGCGTCAGGCTCTGGGCTAATGGCTCCAAGCCTGGAGCCTGTTTCCGATTCTGTGTCTCCCTCTCTCTCTGCCCCTCCCCCGTTCATGCTGTCTCTCTCTGTCCCAAAAATAAATAAACGTTGAAAAAAAAAAAATTTAAAAAAAAAAACAAAGCAACCAACAAACAAAAGGGACCAGAGGCCTCTGCTCAAGTGTAAACCAGTATCCTTGCTGAACTAAAGGAAGTTACCCGTTTGCTATCCTTCTTAATAACCAGCATGAAGGAGCTTGTGGGGTTTCTTAATTGAGAAACCATACAAAAAGGTACAAGTGTACTTACAGTGTACCATGATCTTTTTTTATCTCCTGTAGAATTAGCATGTGTTTTTCTAATTGAGAAAGGCTTATTTATAAACCAGATCTGAAAAAAAAAAAAGGCCTAAATTTGCTCTATTTCCCTTGTGCATCGTTTCTGTTTCTTTTGAACCTTGCACAGCAGTTTATGACAAATAAATCATGTCTTATAAATTAAGCAACTGGCGAAATGGAGATGGGAACGGTTGATGGCAGGCTTAAAAAGATACCATCATATATCACTCGGGGTCACAGTATTTCAGTCACCCACCAATCTGGCAGGTTCGACTATTTTTAATGGTGGGAGACATATTTCCAAAGACACCTGAAATCAACGATCACTTACTAATCATACCTAGCCTGAGGGTTTTTTTTCTTTTAGGTAGAAGACCAATAAATTAAGAGAGTAGTATTCCAATAGTTAGGAAATGGAGAGAAAAAGAAGACTGTCAGATGGAAAGGAGAATTATACCAGGAGAAGAGAAGGATATGGAATGATGGAATAACCATCTTTAGGAAGGGAAATATTTTCAGTTGAAAGCAGCTGTTTTTCATTTCTAGGAAAGCAAAGAGCATAAATTTCAGAAAGGGAGGGTTCGTATTAACTGAGGGAAAGCTGCCTAACTTACAGGGCCAAAAGACATGATGAGTTGGTATGAGAAGATGGTCTTCTTTAAAGGGATCTTTGAGGGACTCCTGGATGAGTCAGTTGGTTAAGCGTCCAACTTTAGCTCAGGTCATGATCTCACAATCTGTGGGTTTGAGCACTGGCTCTCTACTGCATGAAGCCGGCTTCAGATCCTCTGGTCCCCTCTCTCTCTGTCTCTCTCTCTCTCTCTCAAAAAGAAATAAACATTTAAAACACTATAAAAAAATAAATAAAGGGATCTTTCAGAAAGGAAAGCCTCCACCAGTTTAAGGTGACTGGGGAACTGTCTGCACCAAAGAGAAGGGACTGCATCACATAGATGATTTCTAGTGTTTTTACCTTTATTATTGTTATGATTCTGGTTTGAAGATTCTGTGATTCATTTCATTGACTGTAAAGCCGGCCTCTTTGATTCCAACAAAAGAACAATACTGAAGAACACCATTTCTGAGAATTTCAAATTCATGAAGACAGTCGTGCCGAATTTATGGCCTTATTTAAATAAGAGCACACAAGTTTCCTTTTAAATTTCAATTTAATAAAATATATTGAGTGGCTATGAAGTGCAAATTCTGTGCAAGGTGTCAGGAGCATGGAGATAAAACATGAGTCCTGGTCCTCAGTCCGCTGGAGAGAAAACGAGCCCATCAATTACCATGATGTAAGTAACCAAGGAGTAAAAAGAGTAAAAGACAGCGTGTAGCAGGTTGTCAAGTGCTGGAAAAAATTTGAGGAAGAAGATGATTATGAGGTGGGTATTAAAAATTCATAAGATGGTAAATGCTATAAACCTTATAAACAAAGACACAGAAGTACGAATATTTGAATCATGCCTGGGAACAGGCAATGTCCTTGTTTAATCTGAACAAAGGTAGGTGTTGGGAGATTAAAAATAAAAAACTTGAAAGTTGGCTTGAGTCATGTAGGTGACCCACTCTGTAAGCCTCCAAATGTGAAGCAAGGGATATTTATTATCCCAGAATTAAAATAAGTTCATTTCCTAATTACCCCCCCCTCCTCAGCTGGACTCAATTGGGCCAAATTTATTGCAATATTATTTTTTAACAGAAATCCTAATATTGAAAAGTTACAATTTAGGCAATTAACTGAGAACTGCCAAACACATGTAAAACCTTTGGCTTCTCATCCACTGTAATGGATCCATAAGGGACCAATATGGATTTGATTGCCTAATGGAAGACAGCTAATGGGACGGGCTTGGAACTTTTAGAAAGGGTTTAAAGACGTTATCACAATAGAGACCCAACTCTGGAAAAGCTTTCCAAAAGCCAGAAGCAGAGAAACACCGACGTCAGCCATTTTTTAAAAATCTATGAAATGCCTAAACCTTAGGGCTAGCTATTTCTACAGAAGTTGCAAAGCATTCTGGGTTGTCCAATGAAATAAATGAGTAAGTTCCCAACTGGTACTTATCTCTCACATAAACAGAATGTTTTAGGGTGCTGTGTAATATTATGGAAAAGGCAAAGGCTTTGGAAATGGGCAGGTCTAGATGTAAATCCCAGCTTTGCCACTTGGTATTTGATTAGGTCCGGGCAACTCTCCGAACTTCTCCATTTTCTCCCATCTAAGGTAAAGGTAAGGACACAGAACCTAAAACGTTGTTGTGAGGAAAAGATATACTGTAAAAAGAAAACCTGGCGTAGCAAGTGACCCACACAGGCCCTCAATAAACAATACCTATTATTAGCAGCACTCATATTTCTTCATCTTAACTTACCACAGTTAAACGCTCACACACACACATACACAGGTACTTCTGAAATCTGCATCAAATCTCCACATTAAATAGTCTCTTCTGAAATCCCAAGATCTGTCCCTCCACCAGGAGGGAGACTATGTGGAATAGGTAAGTTTTACATCATTACACAAATCTCTTGTCAGCTTGTCAATGGGCTCAGATTCCCCCCAAAGAGTAGGTCAGTTCCCCAGAGCCCAGTACCACTCGAGATTGAGAAAGGGTCTGAAATATTCACGTCTTCAGTGGAATTTATGTAAAAACTACAAACTGGAAAGTTTTAAATTAAAAATCTACCCTGGCACCAGTCCATTAAGAGCAATCACTGACATAGGTTTATGTGTACACGGGCATATTCTCCAGAGCGTGCCTCACATTTCTAACATCAGTGTTAACACGTATCAAAGCAGTCACCTACCAAAGCAGTCACCCGACCCATCACTTAGGAAGTACAATGCAGGGCATATATGTCCTCAGCCACTACATGTAATAGGTACATGAAATTTCTTTCCCGTTTATAGTTGTCTCCCTTTGGAATGTTTGCCAATAAAAAGTAGAAACAAATAACAAAGGACTGAATAACATAGAGGTCTCTCATGCTGACCTTAGTGAAAGTCAACCTGAATGCCTATTCACAGCCTGAAAGCCAGTCACAGAAGGAATTAAGATAGATATGGTATCCACTCTCCTGAACTCAGAATGAAGCAGGAGAGGCCAGGGTTTAACATATAATTACATAAATATTTACAGTGGTCTTAAGTGGGAAAAGTGCAGGGTACCATGAAATCATTTAAGAGGGGCAGAATTTACTCCAAGAGTCAGGGAAGGACTCTAAAGAGGAGACCTGAAGGATAAATCAGGGTTTTCCAGTAAAGTCGGAAGGAGGGAGAGGGAGGGTCCCAACCAGGGGATAGCCATGCTGATCAAAGAAACAAATGGTGTCATATCAGCTCTGAGCCTAGCAACCTGTTGGGCACTTCTGACTTCTCTGATTTTTGCCTCCCAATAGCCCTGATGAGAGGAAAATAAATTACACTAAGTAACTGATGCAAAGTTGCAAAGCCAAAATTATTCATTAATAATGGTCATTCCTTTTCCAGATGCTCCCAGCAAATACCAGTTGCATTAACGTATTATAACTCCCTATATGCGAGTATAAATTTTTTTTAATGTTTATTTATTATTTTGAAAGAGACACAGAGAGAGAGAGAGAGAGAGAGAGAGAGAGAGCAGGGCAGGGGCAGAGAGAGAGGGAAACACAGAATCTGAAACTGGCTCCAAGCTCTGAGCTGTCAGCACAGAGCCCGATGCAGGGCTCGAACCCACAGACCTCGAGATCATGAGCTGAAGTCGGACACTTAACTGACTGACCAACCCAGGCGCCCCCCTATATGTGAGTACATAGTGAGATGTTTATACATGGGTAGTCGTGTTGGTGGGATTAGAAACCAATGAAGCTCTAGGTCTCAAATACCTTTATTAGCTAAAAACAAACAACAACAACAAAACAAAACAAACAACAACAACAAAACCACAAGGGTTTGTGTGCCTCCCCTAAGCTTTAATAAGGTACAGAAGACCTAAAGGTGAACTAGTAAGCTGTCGCTGGATCGTACCACGGCTGAGAATGGCCAGTCGAGAAGGGTGCAAACCATGTGCTTAGCGACTACCTGACCTGCAGAGAGAGCTCCACCACAGAGTAGGTGGTGTTATCACTGTTATTATGGCACAGGTGGGTTTGTCTCTGCCCCCACCTTTTCCGTTCTGGTTGAATTTCTGTATGGAACTGGCTCCCAACCACCAATCCACGGGAACATCCAATCTGGTGGTCATGGCAGAAATCTTCACAGAGAACCCCAATCAGACCACAGAGCTCCTTAGGCAACAAAAGAACTCTGACTCCCATGCCTTCTGCCCCATCCCTCCAAAGGTCATGAGGAAGAAAAAAATCAGCTAAGGAGGAGGCATCCTAACAACCTGGTGAGACACTGGGCATGGAGGATGATGCCCGGGGTTCTGGATCCTTCTTCAAAGACAGAAACCAACATCTGAAGTTCCTCAAGTGGCCTCCTCAGCTCTGCATAAGTAAGGGGTCAGAGAAACGAGGGCCTGTGGTGTGGTATTATGGGACAGACTGGACAGAACTTGTAAACAGCCACCTCCTGTCCAGTTTCTCCTGACCTTCCTCCAAGCACCGCAGCCTCAGGCCGTGGTAAACAAAGATCACCCCCAGCGGGCTAATTTTGGTCCCAGTTGTAGCAGTAAAAGCCGAAGCTCTTCCCCTTCCCGTGCTGTGAGGAGACAAATGCAAGGCTCCCTTGCCCCCGTCGTTCAACTTCTCCGTCAGCAGATAAAGGCAGACATCCGCGAGGAGCAAGCACCTGCCTGGAATGGGAAATCGTATCCTGGGTGAGGCTCCCCAGAGAAGGGAGGTGGGATAGAACAGATTTAGGAGCTCTTCATTCACTCACTCACTCTTCATTTATCCATTAACGTATTCATTCCCTTGACAAGTGTTTATTTAGCACGTGCCACAGAACAGACCCTGGAGGAGATCCTGAGCCCACAGACATGAGTAGGACGAATAGGCTGCCACTCTTGGGGCACAGGCAGAAGAGCCAGAAGTTAGGCAGTAAATCATACAAATAACTACAGATAATAGCAATTGTGATAAATGCGACGCAGGGCACTTGAGGGGGCCCCTGATCCAGAACAGGCGCTTGGGGAACGATTCTTGGGAAAGGCGTGTTTAAGCTGAAACTGTAAGGACTACAAAGGCTGTAGGAGGAGAACCTAACAAAGGGCATGGATTGGAAAGGACGTAGCCTGACTGAGGGATGGGACTGTCATGGGGTGACACCACAGTGAGGGTGTGCAGACAAGTGGGAGAGCCGAGGCCAGAGGGGCTGCAGGGCCAGACATCAAGGTGTGGAGTCCTATCCGATGCTGAGACCAGGGGGAGGCAACGATGGTTTTCGACCAAGGGACTGTGGTGATCAGCTCACATCCCGACTATGCCACTAGCTATTACATCACGTTGGGTAAGTCCCAGCCTCTCTGTTTCTACCGGGTGAGCTTAGTTTCTGCCCATGGGCCTCCTCCTTCAGCCAACAGATCTTTCTTTACCGTGCATGTACTTTGTGCCAGCCGCTGTGTCACAGACTGGGATGCGACGGGAGGGGGCATCCAGAGGGCATGGGGCCTCCGCGGAGTGGGGGTGTTACCGTGCCACCTGGTGAGCTGCTGAGTGAAGTGACCTCAGCTACGTGCCAACGTCACTCAGGCTGCCGTGTGGAGGAGGACCAGGAAGAGGACAGGAGTGGAGGGAGTGAGATCTAAAAGGGGGCTTCTGTGCTCCCTCTCATCACTGGAAACAGCACATTACACTTTACTATTAGCCAGCTACTGGCTTCACACCGCTGGGCAAGCAACTCAACTGTCCTCATCCATAAAATAATACCCCCCACCTCACTGGGCTGCTGTGAGGATTAAATACAAGTCTCCATTTGTAAAGGATGTAGAACAGCGCTTGGCTGAGCTCTGAATGCACCTTGGCTGTTCTCGCGGTTCATTTCCTGTTCATCTCTGCTACGGGAGTCCAGGCTCCTCATTTTTATCTGCCAGCACCTGTCCACTGCTTATCCTAGGTACTCTGTAAATCAGGAGTTGCAACTTGTTGACTGAAGGCCTAAATTTGCCCAAAGACATATTTTGTTGGCTGATGCAGAGACTTCAAAACATGTGCATGTGAATAAGATATTCACATGCACGCATGTACCCTCGCCAGTATCCCGGGCCCCTCCCACGACGCCTTGTCTCATACTCTCCTACGTGTGTACTGCCTCTACAGGCCCTTAGGTCTGGGACCCCCATTAACACTGATCTCCTACAAATGTGACTCATTGGTATGTGTGTCACAAATATAAGTGGCACATAAACTAAAAAATGACCCTCCCTCCCTGCTCCTGCCCTCACCAGAGCAAGGGATCACAGGGCCAATCTTCTCACTTTTCTTCAGACAGTCATTCGTCGTTTGTTTACTGACTGCCTGCTAGGTCCTGGGAACTGGAGATACAGACAGACAGAGACTGCCTTAACTGAACCTATAACCCAGTGCCCACAAATGCGGATGCTGCAGGTTCCTTGGGTGCAAAAGGCCCACTAAGAATTGATCATACTAGAGAGTCTAAACCTTCTGCACAGATGTCTTATTCTGCCCTTGTAACTCTGTGGGGGTAGCTTGGACAAGGAGGTTACTCTGTTTTGCAGGCAAGTGAAGGGTCAAAGAAGCTAAGTGTAGAGCCCAAAGTGACACAGATAATACATGGTGGATCTCGAATTCCCGACTCCTGTCATTAATAAAGGCATGGCAAGCGGGGCAGGGTTAACCCCACCAGTGAGATAACCTATAAAGTTTTCTCCTTGCGACATGCGATGGGCCTGAGAAAGGGAAAGGTGAGAAATGATATTCAGGCACTGCCTAGCACATGGGTGACATAACCTCCACTGGCTGAGATGGTAGGGAAATCATGACAACAGAGCTGGCAAAGAATAAGAGACTTGGGCTCCCCACAGAGTTCTTGCTGGGCTCCATGTGTCAGTGACACATCTGGAAATAGACAAGAGAAATCAGGGAACAGAACACGGCCCCTGTTTTGCCAGATTTTCAAAAGTGCGTTTTTGGTTAAGGCGATGAGATTTTTGCCAGGTGGTGCCATGCCAGACAGCAGGTCTGCATGGCCCAGCGAGATCTGCTTCCAGAGGGACCCTCTCTGGTATTTCCCAAGAAGGCTTGGCACACTCAAGAAGATCATCACAGCTGCCTCCATGACAGCCTGTGAGTGCAGCAAGCCTACTCGTGGTGCTCCAGACACACACAAGACTGGAAAATACATCATTATCCTAGAGAGACCCAGCAGCCTTACCAATCCCGAAGACGTCCTTTCTGGATGTGAGCACTACTTGTGGCTTCTTGGCCAACATTTAATTTAAATCTGTGATGCTCAACCAGAGGGATTCTGCCTCCCAGGAAACAGCTGTCAATGTCTGGAGGTATTTTTGGCTTCCCTTGGGGAGGTAGGGGGTAGGGGCGCATGCTATTGGCATCTGGTGCATAGATGCCAAGGATGGTGCTGAACACCCTACAGTGTATAACAGAAGAGCCCCAGAACAAAGAATTATTTGGTCCAAAATGTCAAGAGTGCCAAGGTTCAGAAACCCTGATTTCGATGTCTGAAATATTTACTGAGTTATGACTGGACGCTCTCAGCCTTGTGCTAAGCTCTGCAAATACAGAGGTGAA
This sequence comes from Lynx rufus, assembly GCF_022079265.1. Taxonomy (NCBI): domain Eukaryota; kingdom Metazoa; phylum Chordata; class Mammalia; order Carnivora; family Felidae; genus Lynx; species Lynx rufus. Next base: position 174,165,518 of record NW_025814834.1, read on the forward strand.
CTGGAAAAGTCCTTTTTCTCAAGGAGTTCAGAATCTAGTGGGAGAGATAATCAGGTAAAGAAACAATAGTCACTCAGTGTGATGGGACTGAAAGCAACCACCGCCTGATACTGGACTTAGAAGAGAGTTCTGGGTTCAAATGCTGGCTTTGCTCTTTCCTTACTAGCTGTGTGACCTTGGCCAGGGTGTTTAACCTTTCAGTTTCTTCTGAAGCTATGAATGGGAAATTATGATACTATTTCTGCTCCTACTACTACTCTTTCTGCTACTATTACAACTTCTACTGAAGATCTACTACTACTACAACCATTGCCATTACTGCCGCTGATGCTAGAAGGGCAGAGAGCCAGGAGGCACGAAGGACTTGGAAGGAGATATGGTACAGCTTCTAAAAGGGCCCTTAAAGGGAAAAGGTATGTTTCTCCGTCATCCATGGAAAGAGGCTGAGGCTGAAGGCCACCCCGGATCATGTAGACAAGGGCATCATATTATGGATGGTTCAACACAGAAGCCACCTGTGTTCCTAGAGGATGTCATAGAAAGTATCGCTGTCTGCACTGCCATGTGAGAAAGAAGGAAGCTATCTCACTTAAGGCACCAATGATACTATAACCTAATAACACAAAAGTAAAGAAGGTGATTGAGTGGACCAGCTAAGGAAAGGGCATTACTAGCAGTGGAAATAGCACATGCAAAAATACAAAGACTTGAAAGAGAATCAAGTAGAGAGAGAATAACGGGATCACTCTTCGGATCCCACCTACTAGGAGAGTGATGGAATAGGAGATGGGAGCATCCGATAGACGCTGGATTACAATGGACCTCATATGCCGCACCAGGGAGTTAAGACCTAAATCCTACAGGCACGGGACACTACTGAAGGGATTCCAATAGGTAAGTATTATCTGATAATAAGGTGGATGGAGTATCAGTTGGGCGGGGGTAGGGGAGTGAGGAGTGAGGAGTGAGGAGTGGTAAGGTGAGGTGGGGTAGAAGTTGGGGGAAAAGCAGGAAGGAAGGCTGATGATAAGTCTGCTCCTCAGTCTGAGGCTCAGGGCAGCAGTGGAGCACAAACATTTACACTGTGAGGTCATCAGTAGAGAGTGGGTATTTAAATGATGGGGAGGTATGACATTTTGGTGTGCTCTGATGGGACTAAGTTATCGGACAAACTGTATTCAGGTCACCTCCAATAATTAATTACTAAGTCTAGGGTCTCCTCTACATGTTTATTGTCAGCCAGGATACTTAAAAAAATTTTTTTTAATTTTTTTTAATGTGTATTTATTTTTGACAGAGAGAGACAGAGCATGAGCGGGGGAGGAGCAGAGAGAGAGGGAGACACAGAATCCGAAGCAGGTTCTAGGCTCTGAGCTGTCAGCACAGAGCCCGACGCGGGGCTCAAACTCACAGACCGTGAGATCATGACCTGAGCTGAAGTCGGACACTCAACTGACTAAGCCACCCAGGCGCTCCCCCCAAAAAAATTTTTTTAAGTCCACACACTGGAGAATAGAGGCAGCCAGGCAAGTTTCTAGAAGTGTCTAGAAGACACAGGACCTTCTCAGAAACAATTCCCTTCTCACACCACTGCCTGTTCCTGAAGGAACCCTGATCTGGCCCAACCTTAAGTTTGCACGCAGGGCCTATGAACATATGAGACACCTGCAAAAGCCATTCACCTCTTCAAATAAGATGTAAAATGTATCACTGCCCTAGGACTTTGCACCAAAAAGACATGAAACAAATCCCCTTTTGACGCCAACATTTAGGGTGGTTTGCACAAAAAAATGTAGCCCTGAGAACACGGAGATTGGGTTTTCAAGGCCCCTGGCACAATACTTTGTTTTAAATAGACGTGGGCGTGGACACTGCTATGAAAGATCTGCCCAGGGCTCCAGTCATCACAGGGCAGAAAAAGCCAAGTAATTATTTTCTCCCCAATTATAGCTAATTCTCTGCAAGTTCATTCTTGGCTTTTCTAAAATGGGCCCAGAAAATTAGCTCTTCATGTGCAAGGCTGAAGATACTGAACCCAGTAGCTTCTGGCCTGGGGTTATTCCTTACTATTTCTTAAGGAGTAGGGGACAGGAAGTCAGGGTTTTGACTTGAGCACCCCTTAGTCAAGCGGAGAGAAAAAAATCTCCCCTCGGCTCTGAAACAAGATCATGCAGCTATAAAATTTATTGGACACAACTCAGGCAAGGGTGTTGGGTGAAAAGAATCAAAGAAAGAACTATGGGCTGGGTTCAGAGGGTGTAACGAAATGTGCACCTGTTGTCACTCACTTATTACCCCAGATCTCCCAGGCAGTTTACATTTAAACCAGACAGGCCTGTGGCCCTGCCTGGCTGATGCTGGCCTTTTTTTTTTTTACCTATAAGCACTCAGTCATAAACATGTGCAAGCGTGTGTGTGCACACATGTGTACATGGTTGCCAGAAACAGACTGGGAAGCGGGGGGCTGGAAGAGGATGAGACTTACCATTGTGGGGTACAGGCGGGGGCAAGTGAGCAAATTTCACCAGCAAATTACTTCAGCCTAGAAAAGGCAACTTCCGGATTCCCTGATATTTGCCAACTGAGGGTGGTATTTTCAAGTCTGTTTTGATCAAATCCCCAGAATTAATCGTTTTCATAAAAAGAAAGCAAGAGTACCAAATGACTTGAGTCGACTGGAAAGACGGAAACTTCCCCAAGGAAAAAAGTTAAAGGAGAAACCATTGAAGCACTAAGGGATATTCCACCCCTCCTGTGAAAATCCCCATTTTCACACATGGTTTAAAACTCTACGTGTATAGGGGCACCTGGGTGGCTCAGTCGGTTGAGTGTCCGACTTCGGCTCAGGTCATGATCTCACGGTCCGTGAGTTCGAGCCCCGCATCGGGCTCTGTGCTGACAGCTCAGAGCCTGGAGCCTGCTTCAGATTCTGTGTCTCCTTCTTTCTCTGCCCCTCCCCCACTTGTGCTCTGTCTCTGTCTCTCAAAAATAAATAAAAGTAAAAAAAAAAATTTTTTTTAACTCTACGTGTTTATTTAAGTAGGTACGGTTATTTTTTTTTTTTAAACGTTTATTTATTTTTGAGACAGAGAGAGACAGAGCATGAACCGGGGAGGGTCAGAGAGAGAGGGAGACACAGAATCCGCAACAGGCTCCAGGCTCTGAGCAGTCAGCGCAGAGCCCGACGCGGGGCTCGAACCCACGGACCGCGAGATCATGACTTGAGCCGAAGTCAGACGCCTAACCGACTGAGCCACCCAGGCGCCCCGGTTATCTTTTTTTTAAGTTTGTTTCTTTATTTTGAGAGAGAAACATACAGAGTGCCACCTGCGCAAGCAGGGGAAGGGCAGAGCGGGAGAGAGAATCCCAAGCAGGCTCCTTGCTGCCAGCATAGAGCCCTACGCAGGGCTCAAACTTACAAACCACGAGATCATGACCTGAGCCGAAACCAAGAGTGTGTCGCTCAACCAACGAAGCCACTAGGCGCCCCTGATCTTTTAACCTCTAAGTTTCTAAACTAGTTTAAAAATAAATTAACTAATTTTAAAAAGCCAGTTACTGAAATTCACATCATCAGAGCCACGAGGGGCTTTACTTTTCTCTAGGTCTATTCCAGGTCACCTGTGTAGCATTTCACTTCTCTTTAGCCCCTTGCCTTCGGTGCGGCCATACATCAGGTGTGCTGTTCTCAGTTTTCATGACAGTGAAGAGCCGTCTGCTGCATGACGTCACTCACACAGTGACATGCCGCTCAGCACGCCTGTGGGGCACTCCTAGACCAGGGCAGCTCTCCAGGCCTCGCCAGAGGAAGGTGCACAGGCGGCATGCGCTGATTTCTCCCTTTCCTGTAAGGCTAAGGGCCACGGCTGTCCCTGAATTCCAGAGCACGGAACACACCTAAGTCACAGGGATCCTGACCCCCTCCCCTTTTATACTGAAGGAGCAAGGAGCCTCTAATTCCGCTGGGTGGTCCACCGAGGACTCACCAGTATAAAAGATGCCACCACAGACTCCAGAGTAGGTGGGCCTTGGCTGGGATCCCAGCCACGTGACCTTGGGGCAAGGTGCCTAACTCTCTGAGCGATTGTTCCCTCATCTGGAAAATGGAGCAGTGCCTTTAGACGTTTAAGTGAGATAATCCAGGTAAAGCATGCAGCACCAGGCCCCGTATGTTGCCATCAATCAGTACATGCTCACAGCCTTTGGAAAGTGCTTTGTAAGCTCAAATGAGCTGTGCAGGTATCCGTTAACACATCTTTCAAGCACCTTTCTGATCTGTGTATGCTCACAGGCAATGCTATCCACCCCGACGGTTAATGATAATCTGCACTGAGGTACTGTCCAACTGGGAAGTAGAACAGGAGGGTGGTAGACCACTGGGTTTTCTGATGGCAGACTGATAGGAGTCGGAATTCTAGCTCTATCTCTGATGGGCTGGATGACCTTGGGTGAGTCATTTAGTCAGCAGGAGACTCAGTTTCTCCGTGAAGGATGAGGGTTAAAGTAAAGATTCTCAAACCCTCAATAAAAGTCATTCTGTGTATATTCCTTATCATCATTCATAAAGCCCCGTGCAATTATTAAGGCTAGAAAATGTTACACGATCCCTGCAGAATCACCTGTAGGATACACGGAATCATAAAATAACCGAGGCAGAAATGACCAACAGTCAGATAGCACCCGCCATGCGAGCCACTACCTGCCCGTCCGCATACTTGCCAGACAGTAATAGCTAATTGCTCTTTCTCGCTTAGCTGAGACTGGCTTCCCAGTCTGTTCCAGACAGACGTCCCCCCACACTGTTCCAGACAGCAATTTCCAGTCGATAGCAACCAGCATGAGAGCTAATCTATCTGCTGTTTCCAATCCAGTCCCACTATCCAATATGAGAGAAGGGAAAGCAGAAGACCACTGAGGTTTAAACGACCTACCACACGTCTGACTTCTACGGCAGTCCTGGCCCAGAAAGTACATCACCTAACTCCTCATGTGATGCCTTCCACCTCTGTCTCTCTGGATTGCCGATCCATCTTCAGGGAGATGATGGAAGGCACTCTGACACTCTCCTGGTCATCCTCCTCAGAGCTGCAGAGGGACCAGTGCGTGTAGCAAACTACTTATAATCTAATTCCAGCAAACCCCCTTCTGTGGCAGGTGAAGGAGGAGGAAGGGGGTGGGAATTAATTATCTCTCTCAAATGTTTTGACTAACGAGGTGGATAATGTACAAACATTCCTATTCCTGGCTGTGTTTGGTTCTCAGGAGCATGAACATTAGGGATTCTTCCAGTCCAGAGAACCTGAACAGAAACTTTTGCTAAGAGCCAAGTGAGTCACTGCAACCGAGGAGGGGAATGTGGGGCGACTGACCCTCACACAGGCCATCCCCAGTCTCACTCATCCGTGAGTAAAGCAGGAGCTATGTGGTCCATGCCACCAGATCAGCGGCAGCCTGAGGCCATCTGTTTCTGTCGGGCACGCAGCATCCCAGCATGCGCTGGTTCCAACTGGATTTCTGTGGGGAGGGAAGCGGAGAGGGCCCCAGCTGCTGTCACCAGACAAGGAGGCGCCTTCTCCTCACCTCTGTGCTGGGCGCCCTCCATGGACCTGAGTTCCCAGCTGTCTTGCGGCTAGAGACTCTCCTTGCCTGACTCAGAATACTATAAGTGCCGTACCTCTCAAGGCAGAATTAAAAACAGGTTTTTCGTTGTTGCTGTTTATTCATATCTGTGATAGAGAGAGGAGGGGAGGGTAAAAAAAAAATAGATTTATCCCTATTTTGCAGGTGGTACCATCTGTTCAAGATTTTTATTTCCCTCAATTCCACAACATGCCTGGCATCCTAAAAGGGCTTTGAAACAAAATAATAATCGTGACAATAATAGCCAAGCTTGTATAAGCACTGCCTGACTGGGCTTCCAGAACTGCAAGCAACTGTACTCCTTCTCCCAACGTTAGTCTCCTCCACAGCAGCTTGGATTGCCATGATAATCCCCATGCGTTCGTTCAACAAATACTTAGTGGGACCAACTATTTTCTAGACATAGTTCTAGGCCCTGGTGAGAAGAGGGCAGGCCCCTGCCTTGATGGAGCTCAGATTACATTTGGAGGAGGCAGACAAAAAAGTGAACGATAGACTTCCAGAGAAAAGTAAGTGCCATGGGGACATAAACCTGTACTGGAGGGGAGGCCCAGTTGAGACAGGGGACAGAGAGGGCCTCTCTGCAGAAGTAACTTGTGAAGTGAGACCGCTGGCTGAGAATTAGAAACATACTACCACGTTCTGATATTAAAGCATATTGTGCTATTTTTTTTAGTCCTGAATTACTGCTATTTTTGTTGCTGTAATACTGTTATTTCAGACATCAGTCAGCAATTTCTCACATCCTTCTGGACTCTTCCCAACCCACTCCTCTCTCTTTCCCTCCTCTGCCTCCTCACTCATCCTGGATATGCTATGACAAGCCCTCCAGGCCCCTGTTTGCCACTCAGCTGGGGCGACTCCTCTGCCTGGCCCACTTCCTGCTGGGGGAGAGGAGGAATTAGGTGCCCAAGTGGGGCCATCCCTCCAGGATTAGCAAGGAGAGGAATAAAACCGGGCGTAGACTAAGGCAGAGGAAGTGCGCCCCAGGAGGTGGTGCTGGGAGCTCTAGCAGGGTGGGGGTGGTAGGGTTTGACACCCCCCATGCTTCAGAGACAGTAGCTCTATAAGAAACCCAGACACAGGGAGCAGACACCAAGAGAAGTACCACCAGAAGCACCCAAAGGAAAGCTTCCTAGAATGTGCCTACATTTTTGTATTTGAAATGTATTAAATTTCTCTGGCGGAAAAAAATGAAGACTTACAAATACTCTTACAGTATTATTCCTTGGTATTATGTCAAATCAACACTAAAAAAACCAATTCCGTCCTTTTGCTCCAATACCAATCCAGGACAAGGGGTCTGATTTTCCGAAAAATAGAAAGAAGCAGAGGAAAAGAATCTCAGTCCAAGGGAACTGTAGAGTCAAAGAACTCAAGGCTGAAAAGAGGTGTATGCTCAGGGGTTTTAAAGACGCAGCTGTGGCTGGACAACAGTGAGAGAGAGACAGAAAGAGTGAGTGAGAAGGCATAAGATGGAGTGGAAGAATGAGGCAGAGGTCAGAATCATGACCACTGGGGAAACTCCAACACCAAGATCCGTAGTGAACCATGCACGCACATACATACAGCAGAAGGAAAACCAGGTGTGCCCCTGGCAGAGTAAACAGAAAGATCACTGCTGTTCCTTCTTCTACACATTAGGTGCCCCCTGCCTTCCAACAGGCCCCAGTGTTAGGGGACAGGGGATCTATGTATCAGGTGAGTAGGACGGAGATGGGGTATGTACATACTTACCCCTAATTTTTAAAAGCTTAAAAAGAAAGCATAGAAACGTGAAAGAACTCTTCAAATTATATGAAATCAGCTACAAAAACTGTGAAATCTATTATAACTCTGTTCTGGGCCAGCATAATTGTGTCATTTTAAAGAAATTTAACAACCTCATCTAAATCATCTTTGTTTCTCAGCCCTGTTAGTCACACTGTATATGTATAGCTTCTATTTATTAGAGCCTTGTACAGGCAGGCATACCTCATTTTACTGTACTTCTCAGACATGGTTTTTGGTTTCTGTTTTTAACAAAGTGAAGATCTGTGGCAACCCTGTTGAACAAGTCTATTGGTGCCATTTTCTCAATAGCATTTGTTGACTTTATGTCTCTGTGTAACATTTTGGTAATTCTTGCAATATTTCCAACTTTTTCATTGTATTTGTTCTGGTGATCCGTGATCAGTGATTACGACTTGTTGAAAGCTCAGATGATTCTTTAATTAACACGTTACACCGAACTTTTAGACATAATGCTATTGAACATTTAATAATCTTCAGTATAGTGTAAACATAAGTTTTACGGGCAACGGGAAGCCAAAAAATTCATTTTACTCACTTTACTGTGATATGTGCTTTACGGCAGTGGTCTAGAACCCAACCCACAGTATCCCCCAGGTATGCCTGTATATGCTAGGCATTGTGCAGCATGCTTTATATATGATACCATTTTTATCCCTCACAAGAAGACTCTACGGAAAATAATATGAATCTCATTTTATGGGTGAAGAAATTAAAACTTAAAAGATCTTAAAGTCACATAATGAAATGGTAATGAAAGGGTCCAAATTTGAACCTAGATCTCTTTGGTTCTAAAACCTATATTCTTTCCAATATAGCAAGAGTCTTTCTAAAGCTCTGATTCTCAAGACTAAAGCTCACAACCACTTCTTCCGCTGATTCTCAAAAGCCTAACCTTTACAACCAGCTTATCGTGAAGGCCTCCTTGACCACTCCGGCCCACACTGATCATGCCTTCCTTTGGCCTTGAGTAGCAAGCACTAAATACTGCCTACCGTTCATTTATTCACTGAGCCATCCTGTAAGCACACACCCACCAGGCACTGGGCATTGTGCCCCATGAGACAATACAATAGCAGATAAGAGAAAGCTTCTGCCCTCAGGGAGATTATGTACAGGAGGAAAGAGACAACAAAAGTGGAAAAAATCAAACACTGCCAGGCACCATGCAAGTTAGAACTCAATTATCTATTTTCTGGGGGTTCTTTTCCATTCCCTCTCTAAAATGGGCTGCATGGCCATCAGGTGCAAGTGTTTGGCTGCTTGCGAAGTGGGAGGGGGTGGGAAATGCAGCTGGAGAGACAGGGCCAGACCCGGAAAAGTCTTCTGTGTTATGTTCAGGGACTCAGACTTCTTCTTCAAGGAATCAAGAGTCACTGAAGGAACTTCACAAGCTAGAAACATAATCAGACCTGCTTTTTTTTTTTAATTTTTTTTTTCAATGTTTATTTATTTTTGGGACAGAGAGAGACAGAGCATGAACGGGGGAGGGGCAGAGAAAGAGGGAGACACAGAATCGGAAACAGGCTCCAGGCTCTGAGCCATCAGCCCAGAGCCTGACGCGGGGCTCGAACTCCCGGACCGCGAGATCGTGACCTGGCTGAAGTCGGACGCTTAACCGACTGCGCCACCCAGGCGCCCCCAGACCTGCTTTTTAAAAAGGATCCCCTCTGAGGAAAGTGACTTGGAAAGCAGGTACGCTCCAGGAAGGAAGATCAGTACACGGACTGCTGCAATATGCCAGGAAAGTGAAAGTGAGGGCCTGGCATCCACTGGGGGAGTTTTCCTTCCCATCTGACATTTTGATCTTCGCACTATCCAAGACCGCCAACAAGCTGGATGGTGTCCACATCAGCACAAAACTCCCACATTCTCAGGCCTGTCACAAAGTGCCAAAGCAAATATGGGAAGATATGGGAAAATCACCTAGAAAACGCTTCTGTCCCTCAGCTGCCACGTTCCTTTGCCAAACAGTTCCCAGGCATGACACACTGATCAGCAGTGACGACGTCTCTCGGTGGGACCTTTACCCAATACTGGACCGAGAAAAACAAACGCGCCTGTATAGCCTGGTCAAAGGAAGCTCTGGTGGCCTACCCCACTGGTCGGGTTTCCTGACCTTTACACAGATTTCCCCTTCTGTTACACAATCCTCCGGGGCCATGAAAGGACAGAGAAATGGTCTGCAGTATTCAGAAAGGCTGCATGGCACAAAAGAAAGTCACATCTAAGTTCAAATACTCCTTCTGCCACAGGTTTACTGTGTGACTTTGCATAAAATGCTGTACTTCTCTGAGCTTTAATGTCATCAAATGCAAAACTGGGTAATAATACTTTTCATGCTGTGGCAAAACTTAAAGGAGAAAATATAAATTAGAAGGCAAGTCTACTATAGTAATAGGCACTTCATAAACATTAGTTTCCTATTGCCTTTCCTTTTTGTGTTCACCATTTATTTGCTGGTGCTTATGTAATAACTACCAGATACAAGGCCTTATTCAGAAGCAAGTTGTCTTACATAAAAACAATTAAGAACAATACCAATGAAAACATGCCACACCAGTTGTAACAAGGCAGAACCTCAATCTGCTCCTTGAGCAATGAGAATCCCTCCACTCTATTAAAAACCACTAAATCTAGTAGATCTCCAACCTAATAACATGAGAATCACATGAGATAAAATTGCACATTTTTAGATTCTGTTGCCACTCAGGCCTATCAATTCCCAGGGGTTACCCAAGCATTTTTACTACATTTTTTAAAATGAAAAATTAACAATCTCTTCACGTCATTCTTGCCATCATGACTTACTTTCTGAGGATGGTTTGGGATCCAGTGACCTAATATTTGTCTACTCAGGCTAGGATTAGGTCAGACCAATCTCACCGTACAATCTCAAAGACAAGAACTCATTCCAAATCACAGACAGTAACCAAGAACGGGATCCTAACATTCCCCTTTGCAAATCCAGACTAATGATAAAAAGGTAACTTCAACACAAATCCTTTACATTCTAATCACGGCAAAACTTTTCTTTTTTTAAGTTCATTTATTATTTTGAGAGAGAGAAAAACAGAGAGAGAAACTTGGCATGCAAGCAGGGGAGGGGCAGAGAAAGGGAGAGAGTGAGAATCTCAAAAGCAGGCTCCAGGCTGTCAGCAAAGAGTCCGACATGGGGCTCGATCTCATGATCAAAATCAAGAGTCAGACGCTTAATTGACTGAGCTACCCATGTACCTCTAATCAAGGCAAAATTTAAAAAAACAAAAAAAAGCAAAAACAAACCAAAACAAAAAACAAAAAACAAAAAGCATGCTGCAGTGACCCACTGTGGGGTGGGTGGTCTAGTCAAGTTTTGACCTCAGCCTAGTAAGACTTCTTACGGGTCAGGCAGGCCCGGGCAGTCTACAACACTCATTTGAAGTCTCCAGAACTGCCTGGCCTTTGTGTTGCCATGAAAATAGGCCCCAAGTATATTTGCAACTTGATACAAAACATGTGTCTCTTTTTTCTTGTCAGCCCAAATGACACGAAAGGAAAGACAAGGAAGACGACAGAAAAACAGACAGGGAGAGAGTAGAGAAGGAAGGAGACAGAAAGACAGAAAAATAGAAAATGGGAGGGAAAATACCCCTGGGCTGGGGAAAAGAAGATTTGGAATAGAAGCTAAGGCAACCAAAAAACTACCCTTAGGAATCCAAGGCTTCCAGAGATTCCAATCTGTTAACTTTTTTAAAACATTTTTAAATTGAAATTAAAAATTTCAAGCACATTCAAAATTAGAAACAACAGTTAAGTGAATCCTCATGTACTTATCACCCAGCCTCAGATAATTTCAACTCCTAGCCATCTTGTTTCATCTATACCCCACTCCTATTCTTTTTTTTTTTTTTTTAATGTTTATTTATTCATTGTGAGAGAGAGGGTGTGAGCAGGGGAGGGGCAGAGAGAGCGAGAGAGGGAGACAGAGAATCCTAAGCAGGCTCCCCACCCTCAGCTCTGAGTCCCACTCGGGAATGGAACCCACTAAGCATGAGACCAAGAGTCAGATGCTTAACCAACTAAGCCACCCAGGCACCCCCCACTCTAATTCTTTTTAAACAAATTCCAAACTCTGTATTATTTTTCTGCAAATATTTCAGCATGCATCCATAAAATTTAAGAGAGCTTTAAAAAAGTAATTGCCATATGATTGTCATAATTAAAAATAATACCTTCGGGGCACTTGGGTGGCTCAGTCGGTTAAGCATCTGACTCTTGATTTCCACTCAGGTCATGATCTCACGGTTCGTAAGTTTGAGCCCCGCATCAGGCTCTGGGCTGGCAGAGTGGAACCTGCTTCAGATTCTGTCTCTCCCTCTCTCTTCCCCTCCATCTCTTTCTCTCTCTCTCTCTCAAAATAAATAAATAATTTTTTTTTTGAAAAATAACATAAGAAAATTAATAATAATTAAAAAAAATATCTTCATTATCACCAAATAGCCACTCTGCGTTCATATTTCACCTCATGTTTTACTTTTCTGCTTTTAACAGTTGTTTTTTGCAGGAGAGTTCAGATAAAGGCTATGCTCACAAGTGGTGCAAAGGACTTCCAAAGTTCACTACAGCTCCCCCTCCATCTCTCTTTTTACTCCCTGGCAACTGGTGGTTGTTGTTGCTGTTACTGTTGCTGCTGTTGTTGTTGTTGTTGGAAAAATGAGATGACCTAACTAGCTTTTCATGCTGGAGGGTTTTTTATCCTATGTTACAAAGAAATCTCCCTCTTCAGAGACAAGTCTTGAGAAGCTTCATATACAGTAAATACACACATACACACTACTGCTGGACAGTTTTTTAAAACCAGATTTTCTATCACATACGTATCAAACAAATCAGAAATATGCCCAAGAACACTCGTTGGCATAAATAACCCAGAAAACACATATGCCCAAAGTTTCTTGGTGGCCAGGAAGTCAGGGGCCCATGGAGGCCTCTTTGTGGTCCCTGGGATCACCTGTATCTGTTAGTTTCATTAAAGCACAAAAATCAAAGTTAAAAATTCAGAAGACCTTTCTGGACTTCAGAGATTTCAGAAGTACAATATTTTGATTATTTCAGGGCAGACAAATCAGAAATATACAGAGTACAGGGCTCTTTTTCTAAAAAATACGTTTATTTATTTTGAAAGAAAGAGAGCACAGCAGGGTGGGAGAGGTAGAGGGAGAGGGAATGACAAGCAGGCTCTGTGTGGCCAGCACAGAGTCCAACATGGGACTCCAACTCATGAAACTGTGAGATCATGACCTGCGCCAAAACCAAGAGTTGGATGCTTAACCGCCTGAGCCCCCCAGGCGCCCCAGGGTACATGGCTTTTAAGAGACTTCAGTGTACAAACACTTGGCCAAATTCATGTGGGCAACTCCTAAACCCAAGATTAAAAACTAATTCGATGAATTCAGGGAACCCCAAGTGCCCTGGATCCAGTCTGTCCCTTCTGTTCCAGGGTGTTGGATTCAGAAAATGGATGAGGTTTCCTCACTGCTCTCATAACAGTTCCACAAAAAACGAAGTGAAAGACTGACGGTCAAGGGCTGCCATGGCCCCGCCCAGGGAGTGTTCCCGGAGTAGCTACAGAGCTCTTTCCAGAGCAGCCACCCACCGCCCACCCTGGGGAAATGACTTCAGGAAGCAGGCCTTGTCCAAGGGGCAGTCTCCTTTGATGTTATCACCTCTGTCTGCCCCACCACTGGAAACACTCAAAATTCCCAATGGTGGTAGGCATGGCCACTCAAAATCAGAATCAGGAGACATTTTCTGATGCTCACAGCATTTGGAGTCAGGACATCCAGAGAGTAAAAAGCTATGTATGCAAGAGCTTCGTTCATTTTCATTCCTAGGGTGAGGTACAACTGTGCCTTGTGAAGGGCCCAAAGTGGTTTCTTTGGATTTGTATTTCCTAATTTTAGGAATCAGTGAGGATTTAAGGAGCAAATAAACCAAAATGCTTTCTTGAAAAGTATGGTCACAGAATGAAGACTGTCAGAAATCACTACTTACTACCCCACCTTGAATTAATCACCAGAGAATTCTGTACTAAAAGAATCAATTACAGGTATGAAAACCAATTTGTCAATGGTTTAGTAACCTTTATTGTAGAGTTCTGATTATTCAGCCTGCAAGACTGGCTTAGAATATATGCTGTCGTACTCACAGGCTAAGAGTACCATGTTGAGAAAAAGATCCACTGAGACAGAATGTGAATGAATTCACAATTTCCTGACCCCGTGTGGATAATTCATCTTTCTGATGGCAAAACACTTTCCGTCAAACCTCCATGTTGTGCTTAACTCAAGACCTTCATAAAATAGTTCATCAAGGCTTTCTTTCCCCATCTAATGGCCTTTCAGAACTGAGTTGTGGAGAATGAGCTTACTTCCAAGGCCATAGTGAGTCTCTCCCCCACACCACCTCCTTCTCCCAGCACCCCTCGAGTCACTGGCGTTCTCAGGGTAACTAACCCTTAGCACCAACTCCCTGGCTTCCAGGTGACTGTCCTGGGACAGGACAAGACCATGTCTGGTCCCATTCTTAATGCCTCATTTAAGTCAATATGGCTTCCTGCCCAGCTCACTTCCAATGGGTTAGCTGATTTATCAGCTGCCATCAATGCTGATGCAATTAGCATGACAATGACCAGATCCTTATTTTAATCCAGGACAGACAGACTTGACCTGTGTCACAATCACTGTATACTGTGCACAGCCTATTATTATCTAGCAGGATTAGGAACAGGTATACTTCTTAAGAAAATTACTCGGTTTAAAAATACTGCTTTTGTTTGGGCCCTTCACCACCTTAACTGGTGTTCTTAACCTTTCACTCTTCACAGTGCTGCCAGAGGGTTGTCTAAAAAGTCAATGTAATTGTATGATTTCTGACTTAAAATTCTTTGATGGCTTCTTGTCACCTACAAGATTTTAAAAAACACAAATACCATAACAAAACCATCTGGACATGCACTGAGAACCCTTAAACTTGGTTCTGTTCTCTTCCTCACCTTCTGTACACCATTATCCTGAAAGCCTGTTTTTCCAGACATACCAAATATGTTACCATAGCCTTTATCGTAGCACACTAGCCCCTGTAAGCTTCATACCTTTCTATATAACGTTCCTTGCAAAATACCATCTGTGGGCCAAATCCAGCCCACTACCCATTTCTGTAAATCAGTTGTACTGGAACATGGTCAGGCCCATTCATTTATGTATTGTCTCTGAATACTTTTTCACTACAATGATCAAACTGCAGAGCTGTGACAGATACCATATAGCTGGCAAAACTGAAAATATTTACTATCTGGTCCTTGACAGAAAAAGTATGCCAATCCCTGGTCTAGAATTCTCACTTACCTCCTGCCCCAGTTCTTCCCTTGGGAAACTTCTATGCATCTTTAGGAGAGAAGAAGCACATCCGTCTCTTTGGGGACCAAGACATCTAACTTTTTCTGAAGAACGTTCTGTAATAGTATTCCATATCCTTTCTCGGGTCCTTCCTTAGCTTACCAAAGCTGATTTTATTTAGATTGGGGCCATGTGCAACTCCAAGTGATCACTCCTGATGGTCTAAGCCAGTGCTGTCCAGAAGAACTCTCTGCCATGATGGAAATGCTTTATATATGCAACTGGACAGTAATGCAGCCACTATCCAAATGTAGCAACTGAGTGCTTAAAATGTGGCTAGTGTGACTGAGGAAGTGAATTTCCTACTTTATTTAATTTTATGAATCTATTAAAATAGCCAGTACTATTCAATAATAAAATGACAACCCAGTTACAAAACGGGCAGAGACTCTGAACACACATTTCTCCAGAAAGATACACAAACAGCTGGTAAGCACATGAAAAGATGCTCACTATTAGTGATGAGTATGTAAATGCACATCAAAACCATAGTGAGATACCACTTCACATCCACTGGGATGGCTAAAATCAACAAACAAAAATAACAAGTGTTAGTAAGAATGTGGAAACATTGAAACCCTTATTCATTCCCATCAGGATGTATAACGTGCTATAGCCACTCTGAAAAAGTCGGTCGTTTTCTCAAAGGATTAAACCTAGAGTTACCAAATAATCCAGTAATTCTACTCCTAGGAATTTGCCCAAGAAAACTGACAGAAAAATAAAAATATGGTCATTCAAAAACTTATACATGAATTTTCACAGAAGCATTATTTATAGTAACTAAAATGTCCATGAACTGGAATGTCCATCTGCAAATAAATGCATAAAACAAAACGTGCCACCTCCATGCAGTCAACTATCATTGTTATAAAAAAGGAATTGATATTTTCAAATACTGATACATGCTATAACACAGATGAACCTTGAAAAAATTACGCCAAGTGAAAGAAGCCAGACACAAAGTGCTACATGTTGTATGATTTCATTTATATGACACGTGCAAAACAGACAAATCCAGGGAGACAGAAAGTAGGTTAGTAGGTAGGGTTAGGAAGGGGAACTAACTACTACTAAGTACTTGTTTCTTTTGGGAGTGATGAAAATGTTCTGGAGTTAGACAGTGATGATGGCCCTATAATCCTGAAAATATATTAAAAACCATTAAAAGGTACAATTAAAGTGGTAAATTTCATAGTATGTGAATTGTATCCGAATTAAAAAAAAAAAAAAAAAACAACGACCCTCTTGAATAGTCACATGTGGCTACCATCTTAAGTTGTATGTATAGATCTAAACCGGGCATGGCTATCTTATTCTCTACCTTCCCTGCTTCCCAGGGAGCTGAAAGTAGCCATGTGAGAACCCAGGCAGAAATTTAGGAGGCAGCCCTCTGAGAAAACTTCCTCTTCTCATTTTTTTTAAAAAAAATGGGGCGCCTGGGTGGCTCAGTGGGTTAAGTGGCCGACTTCGGCTCAGGTCATGATCTCATGGTCCCTGAGTTTGAGCCCTGCGTCGGGCTCTGTGCTAACAGCTCGGAGCCTGGAGCCTGCTTCGGATTCTCTGTCTCCCTCTCTCTCTGCCCCTCCTCGATTCGCGCTCTCTCTCTGCCTTTCAAAAATGAATAAATGCTAAAAAAAAAAAAAAAAAGTGGGGGGGGGAGACTCTGTTCTCTCCACTTCTCCCTCATTCTTCAGCATTAAAGGTGATGAAAGGTAGATAGAATGTCTACAGCGGCTGCAACTATCTTGCAACCATGAGGTAATTAACAAGGAAAGGTCTAAAGAATAAGATATACGCTGGCCTTGACATGATCACATCCCCTTTGGATTTGTTATTTAGGGGTGAGAGAATGGGAAGTCAGGTCTATTTGTGTAAGCCACTGATAAATTTATAGATTGTTACATGCGATAATATAAGTAAAACATTCCAAACAGCTCCTGGCACGCAGTAAGCCCTATGTAACAGCTAGGTATTATTATTGTCATAATGACTTAGTGCTTCTCAACTGTTTTGTTGTGTGTGTGTGTTTTTTTTTAACATCAACCTCACTGAAACATCTTTTCAAACATTCCTTCCCTTACCCCTGCCCCCATGCTAGTTTAAAACCTCTCTGTTCATTTACGTTGTTAGGTAGGACTGAGCTTTAGGAGGCTACAAACCACTGTAATAGCTAAATAAGATCCTGTCATCCACCAAGAACCAATTTTTGCCCTCTTGCAAATGTATTCTTGACACATGCTTCTTCCCCAGGGCAACCCACCGATTTAAAAGGTAAGAGTTTCTTAGTATTGTCACTGCAGCTGAATGCAATCCTAATTGATTCATTCTCCTCCACTGCAACCAACTGATTTAAATTGGACCTGTCTTGATGGTACAGATCCCACCCTGTTGGCCATAACAGATTCCCTGGGAATGTGGGCATTTAACTACAAAGCTGAGATCACGAGAACATGCCACACCCACAGATACAGTTGATCCAATAAGGGATATGGACCTGAGCCACGTGCAAATAAGCAAAATTCTTCCCTGGGACTTTGGAACTTGAGAGAAGAGAAAGCACAGGTCGACTGCTCTCTGGAGTAGCAGCTACGGTAGGTGAGGCTGAGAACTCTCAGCAGCCACGTGGAGGAAGCCGGGCAACAAGAATGAAGGCAGCATTCACCAACAAGAGACAAGACAATGCTGGAAATGCGGAGATAAATAAAGCATAAACATAAACATAAACCATGTGAAGAAGATCACAGTAGTTGAGGCAGTAACTGCAATACAGTATGATTAAGTCCTGGGAATTGCCCCAGACTATGGGAGCTCAGAGGGGAGGCACTAGAAGGGCCAGCAGAGGTTTCCTGGGGATGGAGTATGGCCACATCGCAAGAAATGACACACGTGTCACTACAGGGTACATGTCACCACAGTCAAGCCAGCTCTGCTATGGCTGCTAATTTACATAATTCAGTCCAGAGAGCACGATATGAAGCAAAAACAATCATTAGGGGAGAGGGACGGTACTAATGTATTTATTAATAGCATCTATGGGTGTCTTTGTTATTCTGATGGTAAGAAACCCGGAACACAGAATAATGTAATGAAGAAAAAAAAGGAAAATCAACTATTATCTCACAACGTAGCTATATTTGTTTTATACAGCAAAACAATTCTCCTGAGGTATACTGCTCACATATTACTCTATCCTCTTGCAGCCTTTGCCAAGACTGTCAACAGCACTGAAATATTTTCAGTTTTGAGCCTCGCCGAGGCCTTCTGATGCAGGTGGTACCCTTCTCCCACTCTCCAATGAGGAAAATAAGGGCTTGGTGAACTGAAAAGACCTGAGAATCGCTCAATTAGCAAGTGAAGCAGATGTGATTCTGCACCAGACTCTCCGACTCCAAGCACAGCCCCCATCACCACCTGACTCCTCCACAAATATCTGACCACAAGAGCCAACCAATCAGGAGGAATGTCCAAATGTCCCAGACATGTTCTATGTGCCTCTCTGCATTCACTCTTGAACCTTCTCCACCCTGCTCTCTGCCCCAGGATGCTGAGCAGAACAGAGCATACCCAAAGGCTCACCACTCTCTGGCCCTGAGCAGGGTTTGGCCAATGAGTACAGAGGGGAATCAGCAGGCAAAAAGAAAATGCAGCCTGGCTGTAGTTCTCTGCACCAAAGGTCACGCTGATAAAAGTCCATACAACAGTCTCTTCGGGACCTGGCAATATACCCGCTCCTTGACCTTGAGGCTCAGAGCTGGTCTCATCGCCAATTCTGGTAGTCCAGAGGTCCTGCACTACCCCTTGTGGTTTCCCTACCCTTACCCACTCTTCTCAGATTACCCCATCTGAGTGTGCCACCTGTTTCTTGCAGGGACTCTGGCTGATACACTGACAAAAGAGAATGGATGCAGGTGTTCCAATGGGTACTGGAGGAAGACCAGGGGAGCCTTCTCTTTCCATGACGGCAGTTTCCAAAAAAGGAAAGATAAAGAACAGCCATCATTATGTAGAAATGGAGGTAGAGTATACTTGTCATCCCACTCTTCGGAGTCCTGCCTCGTCTGCAGGCCCTGAATGGACACACAACAATGAACATTCACAACAAGAATCTGAATAAAGCAGTATTCTGGGTGAAGACCTGGAACTTCAACTGTTTTTCCAATGCTGAGTAGTTTGCCAGGGAACTATTAATCACCTTTCCTTTCCTCCCTACCCTCATCCTCTCCCAGGGTCTTCAAAAGCTGAATTTCCCACAGCAACAATATAGATCAAATTAATTTTAGGACAAGGAAGGTGAGACCGTGTCATTCCTCAGCTTAAACTACCATTGGCTCCCCATTTACTCTAGGGTGAAATCCAAAATTAGCAAGAAATACGAAAAGGCCCCGTCACTGGGCCCTGCAGGCTTCTCTCACCGTAGCCAACTCTTTGCAGTACTGAGCTCTGTGTGCTCCAGGTGGATGGGCACCACGCCAGTCCCCCAGTATCCCACGGAGTACTCGCATCGCCAGGCCTTCCCATTCGCCGTGACCCCCTTCTACCCTCGGCTGCCCCTTCCCTCGCTTCCCCAGGTAGAGAAATTCCAAATCACCTCCTACAGTAGGGGTCTCAAACCCAAGGGCGCTCGAGGGTCAGGACAGGGAACTGCAGAGCACAAGCCCGCACAAGCAGCAGCCCCTGCCTTGGCGTTAACTCCTGACCACGCCATCTCACGCAGGAGAATGGGACCAGTGTTAGCAAATCTGGGAAGCGGGAGGTCTGGATTTTATTTTTGCTGCCTGAATGATTTAAAAATAAATAAATAAGTAAATAAACACTGACTGGCTGAGGCAATACGAGTCTACAGGTAGAACCTCCTAGTTGCTATTTACGTTCTACGCATCTTTAAGCGTTTGTCACAGTACCCTGAGAGCATTTGCGTTCCCGTCTCCCTTACTTACAAGTGTGACAACATCTCAAGGTCAGGTCCCTGTATCGTTCCTTGGTCCTTTCACTTACTTATTTTAATCCATGTATCATTTCTTTCCCTCATCTACCCATCCATTCTTCCATCCAACTCACCCATAAACAGAATTAAGTCCCTATAAGCACTTTGTTAAGAACACAAGAGTAAACAGACACAGTCCCTATCCTCAAAATGGTCCTAGTCGAGGGAGGAGAGACACAGGCAAACAATTATGATGCCTACACTCCTGAGAATATCATAAATGAACAATGTACTCAAAGCACAGCACACAGACAATAGGAAAAAACAAAACAAAACACTTCAATCTCCCTGGGGGAGTCAAACTGGCTTCTGACAAGATTTGAGCAAAGGATAGGAATCTGCCAGCTTGATAAGAGAAAGAAGGCATTCCAAGTCATAGGAACATTCTGCACCCAAGTGTGAAGGTAGAGCAGAGAGAGGAACCACAATAACGTGGGTTCGGTTTGAAACAGGGAATGAAAAGGGATGCGATCTCACTGCACACCATTCTTATGTGTGCAGGTTTTGTGCAGTTCCTGGTACAGAGAAAATACTCATTCTGTGTAATTACTTAATTCAAAACCAGACAGGAAGGCATGCTGACCAAGCACAGTTTAACCATAGTTAAGCAGCCCCTTCAACGTGTGAGCTATACTAGGAGAATGCATAATAGGAGCTAAGGGAAGAACTGTTACATGAGCCAATACGACAATAAAATAATTATCATAATAACAATAGTAATAACTCAAATTTACTGCCTGCTTGTTACGTGCCAACTATTCAATGGACACTTTCACAGGCATTTCACTGAAGTCACATAATGATCCCATGCAGTAACCATCATTCCCATTTTACAGAACAAAACTAGGCTCAGAGAAATGAGCTGGGGCTCCAACCCAGGAATGTCTGAATCCAAAGTATAAACTCTTAACCATTATAGTTATATTTTTGGTGGAAAACTCCCTGAGGGTTTCTCACACAAAAAGCCTTTTGGTCGTGTTTGAACCCAGAGCATCAGTGTACCAAGCCAGAAACTTGTTCGCTTGGGGGTGACTAAAAACGGTCCTTCCGAAATAAAAGCTATCCTCTGAAGTGAGCAGAAAAACAACCACTAGGTAGGTATTACCCACACGATCCAAATGTAGATGGCTCGCGGTTTTCCATTATCAAAAAAAAAAAAAAAAAAAAAAAGGAAAGGAATAAAATCGGGAAAATGCCATGGAGATGGTAGCAGGCAGAATCCCCCCCTTGGAGGCAGGCCAGGCCTGCCCATCTCTGGGGAGCCCATCGAAAACCGGGACTCGGAGAGCAGGCAACTGGCTTCCAGGCAAGAGGAGTCAATACTGTTTCCTGTCACAACCTGGACCCCCTTACGTGGCCATGTTTGTAAATGATATTAAAATGTTTGCGATGTGAACATCAAACTTTCACAACTTTTACTGAACTTCTCTGCGATTCAGCTGATTTCGTGGATAAAGCAAACTTACCTAAAACAAGAAAGAACTAAGAATCTATAAAAGAAAGATGTGTTATCAAATACCCTCTGAGGATTTAGCAAGCACTGTTTCTTATCTCGATGATACTGTAACTAAAGATATCTATTTTTTTTATCAGCTTACTAGAAGACGTTTGCTATAAGCAATTCTAGGTGATTCTGGTTGATGACCTCCAGCTCTCTGTATACATTTGTCATTTTTTTTCTTATTTTGTCACCACTGAATTATTTTTTCCAACTTTACTAAGGAACAACTGAAAGACATAAATGTATATATTTAAAGCATACAAGGTGATGACTGGATATGCATATAAACTGTGGAATACATCCCTGTGATACAGACCATCAATTTATTATTGTGTACCAATGAACAGTTCACAATGTGCAATAACATTGTCTGCATTCAAACTGTCACTCAGACACGTGCTGCTGTGTGATCTGGCCAAACTACAAGTTTTCTCCAGTTTCACCATCTGTAAAGTGGGTATGATAATGCAGACTTAGCCATATTAGTTATAAAGCTAGCTGAACAACCAAATTAAGGCAGTAGCAGAAAGAGGAGGCAGGCAGCATGTTAAAAAAATATTTACAAAGTAACACAAACAAGACGGAGAGATAGATTTCTCAATATGCAGTCTGTGAGCAGGGCAGGCAACAGGAATGAGGGCAGATTCCAGCCTGCACCCCTGGGAAGAGATGGCCCATCAAAGTTACAGGCAGGAGAGGGGCCAGGTGGTGGGAAAACTAAATCTGGAACATGCTGGTAGGGCACAATGGTGCAGAGCTATGTCCAGTGGCCAGCAACATTTCAAAGAACAGAGCGAGGAATACAGATTCGGAAGTCACTGGCCCATAAATTAAATAGATAAACAAAGCCACGTATACTGAGTTACCCCAAAAAGAATATTTCGGCAGAAATTGCAAACTGGTGGCCCAAGGGCCACATCTGGAACACAGACTTGTTTTGTTTGCTACCCACCCCCACCACCCAGAGTTCTAAAAACAGTTTCAGCTAACATATAAAAAATGTTAAGACCGTGGATTTTTTTTAAAGTCTGGATTTCTAGTTTGTCTTGAAAATTCGGAAGATTCTGCAATCTCAGGCGCCAGCATTCCTGCTCCGGGTAACACACTCCGTTAGAGCTCATTTCAGCAAGCGCCACCACCCCCCAAAATCAGGCTCATACTGCACAGCCCACCATGGCTGCCCCCACTCTCACGGGGTCGGCGTGCCCCGTTATCTCAGCCCGCGCCTCCCATTTGCTTCCTTCTGCTATCTGGTAGGAATGTGAGCCTTTGACTTCTGTTGCATTATCACCGGTGACTGAGAAGAGCAGAGAACTAAGCAGAGAACTGAAAACCAACACAGAGAGACTCTAGAAGAGGAGTCTCTGAATGAGACCTGGAAAGAGGCACCAGAAAGGTGAGAGCATGTGCGGTACCCTCACGTCAAGGGAACAGGTTGGTCACACATTCATCCCTGATGGCTCTGCCGGACATCTCCCTTCCCCCAGTCCAGCAAGTCCTTCCCGCCTCAACTTCAACATACACCCCACATCTCAACGCCTGTCCAAAACCCCACCACTTATCACCGGGGTTATTGCAATCACCTCTCATCTGTTTGTACTCTTATCACCCCAAAAATTCACTTCCCCAGATAGCAGCTAAAAACAGCTCATTAAAATGTAAATCAGAGCACATCACTCCTTTGCCATTTGCCAAAACTATCCAGTATCCTCCCAGGACATGCAGAAAAAACCCAAACCCGGAAACACATCCTATAAGGTCTCATAAAGAGAATCCCTTTCTACCTCTGCTGGCTACATCTCCAACAATCGGTTCCTCTCACTGTGTTCAGTCACTCTTACCTCTCTGCTCCTCAACAGGTCAAGCACATTCACCTGCTTGAAGGCCCTTGAACTTCCTTCTCCTCCTGAAGGGATCACTCTTCCTCAGCTCATTTCTCCTCATTGGTTCCTTCTCCATTCAAAGGTCACCTTCTCAAAAGTGCTTATTAACCATCTCAATGCCATTCCTCATTTGACCCACTTTCAACCCCTCTCTCTGCTGCATTTTCTTCAGAGCACGTATCACTCAGCTACACTTATATCTGATGATTTGTATATTTAGTTATTTCTCCCACTACAGTAAGTTCTATGTGATTGACGACTCTGTCCACCTATATACAATGCCTCACACAGAGATGGTCCCAATAGGTAAGTTTTTAAGTGAATGAAGAAATGAATGAATGAATGAATGAATGGGATACTGTGGAAGTTAAGGGATTATAGAGAACGGGTATTAAACACAGCGGATCTTTGCCCAGATCCCCCAGAAAGCAGACTCTGGGTAAGAGGGTTTATGTAGCAGTGCTACAGTAGGAAGTATAATTCCAGGGAGCAGAGCGATGGACAAAGGGAGTGAAACAAATAAGGAGGGGGAGAAGCAAGATGTAGTTGCGTTATCAAGCTGATTCCACAAGAGTGATTCATTCTCCATCCATAGAACCATCCACACCCTCCACACTCCAATCCCCCAAGCCACGTTAACTCTATCTTAAAACCATCCATGATGGAGAAAAAAGGAATGCTAATTCTCCACACATCTATGCTGCACTCATGTGGGCAAAGAGTGAGATCCATCAACAGGGAAACCTCATTCCACACAATGGATGGCATGCAAGGAAGGCACACAGCACAAGGTGAGGCGCTGTTTATACCTGGAGAATGCCTTGCACAGTCCATGCAAACCTGGTTGCCACGATGGCAGCTGGATCAAGAAATGATCCAACTTTTCTCTACCATCCTCCTGAGAAAATGTAACACAGGACATAAGAAGTGCATGATATGCAATAATAGAAGAGCCAAGAATAGCTACCACGTTAGCAGTGACCTTAACAGCAGCAGCAACAGCACACAGGGAAGAGTGTACATCACATTATAGTGGATGAAGGTGTGACCTGCAGGAAAGGAAGCAGAACACCAAGAGAAGGCCTCTCTCAGGGCTCCTGGGAGAATTAGCAGATTCCAGGGCTAGAGCAAGGAGAGCACTAAGTGACATCCCATGGGGCCAGAAAGTAAAGATGTGCTCCAAAAGAAAATCAAAAGGGCACAGAAGCCAACTTAATGGTTATATTTGTGACTACTTGAGCTAGATAATAATGATAGCAATGGATTGAAACCAATAAAAGAAAATAATAATTCATAACTACATAATGATATAAATAAATAATCGAAGTAATAAATAAACGTAGACAGACAATGAGAAAGCCACTTACAGAAGAGATCCTAATAAATAGAGAAGGAATTATAAAAAGAAAAATGACATCTGGCAGAACCACAGGAATAACTGTTACAAGCAAGAATAATGGATACTAAAATTAGTAGGCAAAGGTATGACAGGAAGCATGATATTTACATAATCATAAGGTATCTCCCCACAAGGCAATGATTAATTACAAAAGGGAAAATGGTGACTTTATAGTGGAAAACTGAACGACACCAACTTAAGCAAGTGCCATCACCTGTTAACATCACCAGTAACAGGACAAAGTGCCTCCTGATATGACGCACTGAGAAGAACACAACATCACTTCAGGGGTTTTCCTGCCAGAAATGCATAGCCTGCATTTAATCTTGAGGAAGCACTAAGCAGATTGAGAGGCATGACACAGAGTAACTGTGTTATGCTTCAAAAGCATCATGGTCATGAAAGACGAGCAGTGACTGAAGAACTGTTCCAAACTACAGGAGACAAAGATGAGAGAAGAAATAAATGCACCATGTGATCCTAGGTTAGATTCTGACCCAGAAAGAGACATTAGTAAGATAACTGGCAATACCAAAATGAGGTCTGTAGATTAGGTAATAGAGCAGCACACATGTTCATCACTGGACTCGGACCACTGCAGAGCGATTACATAAAATGTGGGAGAGAGAGAGGAAGAAGATGTGATGGGGAGAGATACACAGCAGGGCCCAAGAGTACCTGAAATTAGTCTCCAGTAGGTGATAAGTACATGGATGTCCATTAGATTATTCCCTATACTTTATATACGCACTATAATATTTTATAGGTACAAACATGTCATAGTTTTCAATTAGAGAAAATTTTAAAAATACAATGAAAATACAATGGATGTTATTACGTTCTAGATTCTGTTGACTGAGCCTCAGAGCCTGAGCCCTGTTCTTTCTTGCTTAAAAGGGGCGGGGAGGGGGGAGTGCAAGTATTAGAAAGTTGTAAAAGGCATACTGGCACCCAACTAAGACTCTCTCCTTGATATAGTAAGATGGCTTTTAAGACATCTAAAAAGGCAAGAGCAGGGGCTCCTGTGGCTCAGCCAGTTAAGTGTTTGATTTGGTTCAGGTCACGATCTCACAACACGGGAGTTCAAGCCCTGCGTCAGGTTCTGTGCTGACAGCTCGGAGCCTGAAGCCTGCTTCGGATTCTGTCTCCCTCTCTCTCTCTGCCCATTCCCCTTGCGAGCATGCGCTCTCTCTCAAAAATAAACTAAACAAATAAATGAAAAAATAAAAAGGCAAGAGTCACGTTTCAACCATGTGAGTCAATGTTCTTTAACAGCTGTCCCTACACTACTGTAAATCATCTTACAGGTAACTTGAAATCCCCATACATGCTCCCAGGAGAGGATGTCCTATATGCTGAGGAGAAGGACTGTAGTTTTGATGTAAGAAGTCTTAGACTGAAATCCCTACTCCTCTCCTCACTAATAGTGTGACAAGGGGAAGGCAAGTGACTCAACTTCCCTGATTCCACATAAGCAAATAAGAGAAAACGTCAGTGTTGTTACAAGGTCAACCTGAATGGATGTGCATCAAGACCAAGTTCTTTGTCTGATACACACAGATATTCACGTACGGTAGCAATACCCATCATCACTGTTATCATCTCTGTGTCCAAGGAGACTGAGACTTAGAAAAAGCAAGTTTAGCCCTGCCCTAAGTCCCCACAATGCCAGAGATAAACTGAGATCGCAAGAGAGCATGAAACACAATTCCTCAGCACGGATGGCCTCACAGCCACCACTTCTGGCGTGAGTGGCCTCACACCCTCCTCTTCATACGGAGAGCTGGTGTCGCAGACACGGCAAAAGTTCTGGAGTCACAGCTGGGCTCAAATCCTGGAGTCACTTCTTGTGTCCTGTGTGACCTTGAGCAAACTACCTACTCCTCTAATCCTCAAGGGTTTCCTCTCTAAAATGGGGATAATATCACCCATGAGCAAAATTATTAGGACATACGCTGCATATATCACATAAAACAGCGTCTGACACATAACAGAGACTCCACAGATCTGAGTGCCTCCCTTGGGCTGAGCGATCGCAAGAAGGAAATCTCTGAAGAAGGGCCATACAAACCAAGGAAGAAAACATCTGATGAGAAAGAAAATGCACTAACTGGGTGATTCAGACTCGTAATCCTGGTTATTCCTTAAACTTCCTTAACCTCCCGGAGCTTCAGTCTCCTCACCTGTGAAAGAGAAATAACTACCTTCTCCTTCACAGAGCTGTCACAGGGTTAGCTGAGGTACGCAAGCATCTTCCATCACGTCAGGGACACCCGTGGAGATCACTACCAGCAAGCTGGGGCTGAGGGGAGTCATGCGGGAACTCCCAAGCCCACTCACGTCTCCTGCCCCCTTTCTCACAAGCCTGAGTGATGGCTAAGTGTTCAAGGTCATTGTCTGGAAGCAGTTATCCCTTCAATCCTTTCCTGTCTAAGCCATCCACAGCCCTGGCTCCTGGGCCCCTCAAAGAGGAAGTAAAAGTCTGTATGAAGGCCAAGTAGAAGTGTCCCAATGCTTTCCAAAATCCACCCCCGCCCAGTCCCAAGCTGCACCCCAGCCCCCATCAGTGCTTTTCCAATTCTACATTCTAATACCTCTGTTTATCTTCCTGAGAAATCCAGAAGAAGAATTCTGCATGTGCACTGCATGTCATATACTTCCTACAGGATGGATTTAAACGGCGTTCTCTTACCTTTGGAGGATAATCTGAGGACAAAAGAGGGATTAGGAATTGTGGGATGGGTGAGGATGGAGATTTGAAAAATAAGTCAGGTTACGGTTACAAGGATAAAAGTTAAGTAAGGAAACAAAAGCGCAGTGAAGGCTGCCTTGGTTAAAGTTACAAATAAAATCAAACACTTCATAGAACTCCAGTTTGTGAACCCGAGAAAGCTCTGTGGCGGCCCTCGTGAGTTTCAACAACAGGATAATTTTCAAGCGAATCAAAATGGTTGGGCCCCACGACAAATAGGTTGAAAGCCCAAGCATAAGCCTGGTCTCACAGAGTTAAAAGGAACGCAGACTGACCCAAAGCACACCAGCCGTTTGTTTTTTCTGCCACCTTCCAACGGTCATGTCTGGAGTGAGGATAAACAGTTCTGGGGGGGAAATATGATGTGAAGTACAGACTTTAAGAAAATAAAACACTAGGGTCTTAAAGACTTATATATGTGTGCCTGCCCATACGTACAGATGTAAAGAAAAAGAATATATATATATATACACACACACACATATGCCAAAATTATCCAAACTTCTGATGTTTTCCGGTACAAATAACAAGGGCTGAAACGAGCCATTGAGATCCTGTAGTTTTTTTAGCGAGATCAAGATTTTTTACAGAAACCTTCCAAAAACAGGGAAAGGTGCCTTAACATTTCATTTTTGTTTGATAAGATTAGACTGGGTGCTTTGGGTTGTTATTAATAGCATATTTGTTACTCTAGGTTGCTTAGAAATGTATTTGGAAAGTCCCAGATAAACCTAAGAAGTAAGGAGAGTGAGGAGAGAGATTCGTTTGATGGCAGCCCCACAGGGAGCCAGGAATCATGCTCAGTGCTATGTGCGCATTGCCTCCTTTTTACTGACACGACAAGCTTAGATGGTAAATATCAGATTTCCAGGCCCACATAGCTTGCAAGTGAGAGACCTTTTTTGTGTCCCCCAGGACCTGTTTTTTTTTTCCCCCACATCATTCCCCATTGCCGACCCTCCCCCAAGGAAATGCTGACCATCAAGAAACAGTCTTTCCGGGGCGCCCGGGTGACTCAGTCGGGTAAGCGTCAGACTTCGGCTCAGGTCATGATCTCACGGTTTATGAGTTTGAGCCCTATGTCGGGCTCTGTGCTGACAGCTCGAAGCCTGGAGCCTGCTTCAGATTCTGTGTCTCCTTCTTTCTCTGTCCCTTCCCCACTTGTGCTCTGTCTCTCTCTCTCAAAAATAAATAAATGTAAAAAAAGTAAAAAAAAAAAAAAAAAAAAAGACAGTCTTTCCTAGTATTGCTATGAGGACAGAGAAATGTCCCATATTCCTTGGACAGGCAAACAGCACACAGCAAGGTAAAAGGCAGCTTTACTGTGATCTCTACTTTGGCAGAGAAGAGACGAGAAACATTCTGCCCCAAGAATTAAAGCAAGAAGATGAGCAATTTACATGTGGCAGGTGATAAATATTTAATGCCGCCTGGTATAGTGGTTCTTCGAAAACGTCTTTCAGCTCTGAAGGCCTCTCTGTTAACCCACACTTCGGGGGTGCACACAAGACTCGTAGAAAATGCATTTTTAATAAGGGCTGTGCCAACGCAAGAGGCTCTGCATGTAGTGTAAGAATCACAAGGGACCACACACTCTTGGGAGAAAGGGTCCTAAGGTGAAGAAGGAGGGAATAAAAAGAAGCCAGAAATATATATATATATATACACTCTGGGAAAAGAGGGCCAGTTAGAGTCCTGTCAGAATAACTATCAGAATAGACTTTTTTTTTTCTCCCTCAGTGGATGAGCTAGTCAAGTTTAAGGGAATCATATTCCAGACAAATAAGCTCCGGATGAGAGGCACTGGCTGCGTTCCAGCCATCCACAGTATCTCAGCTAACCTGTGCAGGCAGAGCTCCCGCATCGTGCATTCAACACATATGACCTGTGGCTGCCCCCCGCTCCGTCTCTCTGGTACGGTGTGGGACTCTTGCTACCAGTCTCTCACTTTTTGTCCTGCCTTGGCTTTTGAAGGTGATGCTTTACGCGGAGGACGGGTAAGAAACTCAGAGATCCACAACAACAGGAAGCTGACAGAACAAGGGAAGGAGGTACAGTTGCTGGACCCCAAGAGCCAAAGTCATCGGTTAGAAGCTGGAGCCACAGGAGCCTGCCCCGAGGGTGGGAGAGCCATCGCAGGAATGTGGTCACTGTCAACAACGTTACCCAGGACCAACACTGTGGCCTCCCTCTTCTTCCTGCCCTCCCATCTCCCGTGACCGTCAAAATGTCAGAGACAGGGGTCGACCTGCTGCAATGCACAGCGGAGCAGGACAAGGATAGGAGATGGATCTGAGCGCAAACAGGCCCAAGGTGAACCCAAACGATCAGTTCAAATAGTGTGTCATCATCAATAAATGGATGCATATGTGATTTAGGCAAATATATACACACTATATACAATACGGAGATTGAGGTATTATAGGATGGAAAGATTAAGAAAGAGAGCAAACGGAAGGCAGAAATCTCATTATTTGCAGTAGTAATGTTCTAGAGAGTCTCCACAAATGCCGCATTAGTGAATACTGAACCACTGTTCCCAAAGGAAACACAAGGTTAGGTTCCTGTGAGCTGATGGTTATATTTTCACCAACAGATCAATACACAACCTTGCTTTATGTGTGCTTCTGTCTAAAAACACCCCATTAAATATATACCGTTGCTTCACTAACACTGAACTCATGGCCAACGGCACTTAACTCACACCTACATAAAGCTTACTTGGCATAGGTACTTTCTCCCTAAGACACGCTGCAGCTTTCTTGCACTCAGAAAGAACCACGGCACTTGGGCACTACGCTCGGGGGCCATTTGAAAAATTGAAATCACCCCAAGAGGCACAAAAATGAGAAAAATTTGGCAATAAAAGACCACAAAAAGGAAAGTGTTTGTAGTATGAGAGTAGAAACAAGAAGGCAGGGGTTAATCTTGCTCCACCTCAGGTGGGAATGTGTGCACCAGGCGACCCGGACATTTTTCCGCGCCCTGAACATGTTGGAGAATGACCGCAAAAGGCCCACAAGCATAGATTTGGGAGTTACGAAGAAAATTTTACAAGTACAGGAGTTCGCACATATGGAATCCACAAATAATTAGAATCCACAAGATATTTAATGAAAAAAAAAATTGTCCCTGAATGGTACAAAATGGAATGCTATTTGTCCTGTTATTTATTTATTCTTCCTTTTTATTCTCAAATGTTGTCTAGTCTGCGTTAAGACTGCAATTAAGGAGGGAGAGGATTCTAAATGTATGGTTTCAAAAAGTAAAGAAAAACAAGGGACACAGCCATTAAAAAGCAGAATCATTTCACTTGGCAGGGGATCATCCCAAATACAGCCCCAGGAGGCACACACCTAGGTGTGTACTATGTACAAACCACTGTACTGACTACTGGAATGAATAAAAGGCCATTTTTGTCACACATCATGTTCTACCCGTTTCGTGAATAATCAAAGGGTCTGCATCTCTAGTTGCACCATGTTATATATGTAAGTGGTTTAAATGTATAAAGCATTTTATATTTATGAAATTCTTGTATACTTATTATCTCCTGCCTCTAAGTGTCTGTGTTAATAATTTGTATCCCTCTGGCACTATTATGTATATATATTTTCTACTATAGCATATCACATTATTTTGATTTATATATTGGTCTATTTCCACTCTGGTGTTTAAACTTGAGAAAAGGCCCTCTATAACCCTTGAAGAATTACTATATTCAGAATAAATCCCTAACAACAACACAGAAGTAGGAATTCTTTAACGACATACACAGGTAAACAAAGAGGATCAGAGGTGAAGTGATGTCTCTATGCATTTCATGCACAATGGGTCTTTCTGCCATCCCAAACCCGCTGACACTAAAGCATGCCCCAGGGTGCACATTATAAAAATGACATGCGTCCAGGGGTGCCCGGGTGGCTCAGTCGGTTAAGCAGCCGACTTTGGCTCAGGTCATGATCTCACGGTTCGTGGGTTCAAGCCCCACACAGGCTCTATGCTGACAGCTCAGAGCCTGGAGCCTGGAGCCGGCTTTGGATTCTGTGTCTCCCTCTCTCTCTCTCTCTCTGCCCCTCCCGCGCTTGTGCTCTATCTCTCAAAAATAAATAAACATTTAAAAAATAAATAAAAATAAAAATAAAAATAAAATGACATGCGTCCAGCCAAGTTCTAGAAGCACAGTTGTACAAACAACACCTGAAACCTCCATCCAACTTCTTCACATGTACTTTGAGGCAAGAGAGGGAGAAAAGAATGAATACACCCTGATTCTGACTTCTTCCTTTGTGTTCAGAAATATCCACCAACAGTAAAGGATCCTTCTGGGTTTAGAAAAGTGTCCACAGAGTTTATTCTAGATGCACAAACCTGAAAACCTGATCTATCTTCAGCTTCAAACCAGGAATAAAACTAAGTTTCAGAACTGAAAAAGCATCAGAATAGCACAAAAGCACAGTAATTTAACTCTCTGTTATTCCTTATGCCATTAACGAGCGACTTTTAATCTTTAATCCTTCCTCACTAAGCTGCTTTTACTGTCCCATCTGCTCCTCTTACTCATGCCTTCAGGATCTTATAATTAAATTCTAATTAAAGTTTAAGGCATGTAATAAAGAAAACACTTGCGGAATGCCTTTGATTCAAGAGGCCAAAACAACATTTCAGCAGTTTGAAAAATGAATTATATCCTTTTGCTTCACAAGCATCTTTAAAATGGAATTAAAGTGGGAAATTCCAATCTTCCATGATTTCACCAGCCGCACATTATGTAAATATGTTCATCATCATGGGTTACATTTAAGTCAGCTGAAACCATCATGAAGCGAACACTGCCCAGCGTACACAGTGTGCATGTGAGCTTGGCGGGAGCGCGATGAGCGGAGTGGTCATAAATGCCACCGTGGTACCTCGATAGAGTATGGACATCAGCACCCACCAAGCAGGACTCCTGAATACTGACAAAAGAGGCTTCTCCCCCTCCTCCCTAATCTTCCACCAAAATCCAGTGGGTCTTCCTAGCATCTTCCAGATCTACTTCCATTTTAGCCACGTGAGCAGAGCCCTCTGAGAGCCCTGTGAATACCATGGTACTTCCTTATCCCTAGCCTCGGTGCTCAGTTCCAATTCCCACTCCACCCCACGTGGTGGACAGTTACCTTTCCAAGCATCATCCCCACCAGGCTGTTCCACTCCGACCATAGGTTAACATTTAAGAATAATTGCTGGTTACATAATTATATATATTGTCATTAATAATAACTGATACGCCAGACCCTGCCCGAAGTTCTTTATGTTATTATTCCAATTCTCACAACCACGCTGTTATTATCCCAGATGAGGAAACTGAGAGACAGAAAAATTGGGGTACTGGGCCAAGACCACAGAGGCATGTAGCAGTGGGGCCAGAGTTTAGAGCCACGCGGTCTGGCTCCACAGCCCATGCCAAAACCACTTCTAAAGCCCAAAACCTGAGTAGAGCCTGGGACGACTTTCTATTCTTCTCTCCAAATCGTACACATGCTCACAATTTTGCAGATGTACCATGGTTTTCACACCCATAACTTTTCACATGCTGCCTTTTTTGCCAGGTGGCCCTCATCATCGATCTGGTAGATTCCTACTCATCCTTCATTTCCTCCCTGTAAGGCCTCATCTGATTCACTGGATGGAACTGATCACTCTCTCTTTCGCTACTGCAGAATCTAGAACCTACCGGACTTCTTTTAGGTGCTAATAGTACTGCCAAGTAACTGGGGGCGGGGGGAGGGCTCTGCTTTCATCCCTAAATCCCTTAAACACAGAGGACACAGCAGGACTTTGATGCATGTATAAAGAATAAAGAAATGGATGGCTCTTTCAATCTACATTGGACATGTACAGAGCATTAGCGAAGTCAGTACAAAGAAAAATGTTACTCTCTGGTACCATTTATAGAGAGGAAGGAAAGAAAAATGTAATTTACTTTATAAAACTAAAGAATACTTAAGCATCCAGCTCACTGGTATCTCAGAGCATGTTTTACTTTTTAACTATCAACATGCATTAGTTCCTTTCTTGCAGGACCCTACAACCCTTAAGGCAAGCCCCATCCAGACCACAGCAAGGGCAAAACAGTCGTCTGAGACTCAGCCACAAAGGGCAGTCTGTACTTGACTGTGCTGCCTGCACCCCAGCATTCAGTCCAAGGCCTCAGGGGCACTGGTCCGCCATGCCCAGGCATCCTTGACCTTGGCCTCCCCACCAGGTGAGGTCTGAACAACTGACCATCTCATGTGTTACTTAATTTGCACTCCAGGGCCACACTGAGACGGAGCATTTTCCTTGATGCTATGAGCCTGGGTGAGCCTTGCTTCTTTTTGCCAAATAATCCATCTCCGAAGGAATTTGACCTCCCTCTACCACCTTGGTTCTTTTTCAGGTAGACCAGCCACTCTGAGCTACAAAGCTGCTACCTTGTCAACGTCCACTGCCCCTCATGCCCAGAAGTCCCTAAGACTTATCTCCCACTGAATGAATAAGCAACAGGCAGAGTACTAGGTCTTGTATTTGTAACTGTATCTCAGATGCCTCAAAACCTTCTTACAAGAAGCTATTGCTAATTAATCCATTCCACAAATCTTTTCAATTATCTACTATGTGACAGGTAGGACTATAAAGCTAGGTGACATGCCCAATGTCACACAGCTGATGAGCAGCAGAGGTGGGAGATGAAAACAAATCTTTTTAATTCCCATAATATATCCCAACTCTGGGTCCTCCGTCTTTGTCCTTGAAGAGACGAAGGCGCATTAGGGAAAAGCACGCACCCAGAAACCTAGTCAGATCGCTCTTTATTATGATGTATCAGTATACATGGCTGTTTCAACTCTTCACAAGACGTCAGTCTACATTTTCATGCTCCATCCACTCTACACTGCCCACTGTTCCCTGAACTTGCAATAAGCTTTCACACCTTCGTCAACATTCATACCTTTGTCACGTTGTTTTCACCTGTCCGTGGTATGCACCCTGCAAACACAGCTCCTTCGCTCATCATTCCATACTTATTACACTATCAAACTCATCTGATAAAGGTACAGATTTAGCCCCTGACCTTAGAGAGCCTACAGTTTACTGGGAGGTAAAGACAAGTAAATAAGTCAAAACACTACAGGAGTGCATGTGAGTTGTGCGAAAGCTCTAAGGAAAGGACTGGGACCCAGTATCGCTGCCTCCTCTCGGAGATGCTACTCTTTCCCGATCCTCCTCTCATTCTTTCCCCGGTCCCACCACAATTTATTGCCACTCATATGCTTCTTATTGTGCTGTTCAATCTGCAGCCACATTTTTCACATCGACTTATGATTTATGACTTGATTATTTATCTTCATCACTAGAATCAATTCCTTGAGGGCATGGATTGCCTTAACAGACAGATACATGTCGAATGGCTTGCAGGACTAATAGTAGTTAAAAGCATGAGTTTTATCATTCGAGTCCTGGCGAGTACTTAAACCAGCCATATGACCTTGGGCAGGTTACTTAATATCTCACACACTCAACATTTTCTACATGTCTAAAATGGGGATCAATCAGGAATATACTGAAGCCCAGCATGGCAACAGTATTTACCCATAATCACTATCAGTTTTATTTTTTGGCCTCAGTCTTTGGCATTCTTATTTCAACATCCATGCTGGCATTATTTAACATGTGTGATCAATGACAGGTGATTAGACCAAGGGTCTCTGCCATATCTAGATAGCATAACAACAGTCAGTAATACAAAGCAGTTTGGGATTTATTGTTAATATTATATTCCCTTCTAAATATATGTAAATGATTTAGATCCAACTTGGGGTGAAAAAATTCTTTATGGGCTGTATATGTTGAAGATGTAGCAACTAGCTGAATATAAGTATTTGATAACATTATTCATATTATTATGAAGACAAAATGTTATTAATGATTTTGAAAACTGCTAACATTTCCCAAATCAATTATTGAAAACTGTGAAATAACTTAATAGGATAATAGATTGATAACATCAAGAGACAGAGTATTACCTACTTGAACTGACAAAGAACAGTCTTTTTGGAGACTGTGAATCCATACAAAAAGGTTAAATAACATAAAGCAAAGTACTATTTTTTTTAATTATTTTTTTTACACTTACATATTTTTGAGAAACAGAATGAGACAAAGTGTGAGCGGGGAAGGGACAGAGAAAGAAGGAGACACAGAATCTGAAGCAGGCTCCAGCCTCTGAGCAAGTGGTCAGCACAGAGCGTGATGCGGGGCTCAAATCCACCAACTGTGAGATCGTGACCTGAGCTGAAGTCGGAGGCGCAACAGACTGAGCCGCCCAGGTGCCCCAAAGCAAAGTACTACTAAAATGAGATCATGACACTGCTTGGTTCCAATACTCATAATGCAAAACAACAATACAGAATTATGTACAATGTTTGATTGTTTAGTTCCACTTGAGTCAAAAAGTCGTTCAAGAAAAAGTTCTATTGAGGAATTCTTCATATTTTAATTTTTTTTTTTCAACGTTTATTTATTTTTGGGACAGAGAGAGACAGAGCATGAACGGGGGAGGGGCAGAGAGAGAGGGAGACACAGAATCGGAAACAGGCTCCAGGCTCTGAGCCATCAGCCCAGAGCCTGACGCGGGGCTCGAACTCACGGACCGCGAGATCGTGACCTGGCTGAAGTCGGATGCCCAACCGACTGCGCCACCCAGGCGCCCCGGAATTCTTCATATTTTATATAAAAATTAAAAGCAGAATATCAACCTTACAATCTCCAAATTTCACAAAGAAGCAAAATTGCAACATTACACACAAGAACATTAATAGTAAATTGTCTGATACAAAAATTTAAAAACTTTAAAGTGTGTAAAATGAAAGTGTGAGAGAAAAATGAAATTCCCAAAACCTACTTTGTTCCTGCTCACTCATCTTTACAGTTAAAAACGTTAAAATATGTCATAAAAGGATAACTCCTTAAAACTTTGTATCTCTGGAAGATGTGGGGCTGATACTCAGGTAAGAAGAAATGCCTGGGATGTGTTTATGCCATAAAACACAGTAAGGGGATTACAGGTGCTCTCTGCAGTGGATGGTAAGGATGCCGCTGTATGCAGGGGGTTAAGAAGTAAAAGACTAAGTGAAAAAATGAAGGAAGTGGGAGTTGATTCTACGTATGGAAGATCTCACGACAGCAGGAGAGGAAAGAAAAGGGGCGGTGGTCCGGAGTCCAATTCTATAGTATGTTTTCACTTACTAAGGTAAGACACATAAGCTAAAACTTCATGGAATATTACATCTGTACGCAGCAGTCTAAAGGACCATTGTTGTTCCCGAGTGCCAAAAATGTATGTATAATGTTGACTCCACCCTACTATCCAAGCTTACTTGATTCCCAGATGCTTGGCTTTAACTGAGCCATTTTCCTCAAAAACGTTAAAAATAAAAAGAGAAGAAAAATGTTGAGGCCAAGACATGTTCCTGTTCAAGTCCACCAACACTTGTGCTTTTCCTTACATAGCACCCAGATTTAGTATTCATCCACTTCCAGACGGCATGGAAAGTACATGTACACACAGATGCCCAGGTGTATACACCACCAGATCATACATACGATTCTGAAATTCTCAGAAATGCAAGAACCCGTCCTTAAGGACTTTCTTTCAATCCCCACAGACATATACATAGTATGAGAAGCAGAAAAAAGAAAAACAAAATTCTATTGTGTGGAAATCTCTAATCAGAAATGATAGTATGGGAATGCAAGCTGGTGCAGCCACTCTGGAAAACAGTATGGAGGTTCCTCAAAAAACTAAAAATAGAACTACCCTATGACCCAGCGATTGCACTACTAGGCACTTATCCAAGGGATACAGGTGTGCTGTTTCGAAGGGACACATACATCCCATGTTTATAGCAGCACTATCAACAAAAGCCAAAGTATGGAAAGAGCTCAAATGTCCATCTATGGATGAATGGATAAAGAAGAGGTGGAATATATATACAATGGAGTATTACTCGGCAATCAAAAAGAATGAAATCTTGCCATTTGCAACTAAGTGGATGGAACTGGAGAGTATTATGCTAAGTGAAATTAGTCAGAGAAAGACAAAAATCATATGACTTCACTCATATCAGGACTTTAAGAGACAAAACAGAGGAACATAACAGAAGGGAAACAAAAATAATATAAAAAACAGGGAGGGGGACAAGACAGAAGAGACTCATAAATATGGAGAACAAACGGAGGGTTACAGGAGGGGTTGTGGGAGGGGGGGATGGACTAAATGGGTAAGGGGCACTAAGGAATCTACTCCTGAAATCATTGTTGCACTATATGCTAACTAATTTGGATGTAAATTTTAAAAAAAATTAAATAAAAAAAGAAATGATAATATCACAGCGCATCATGTCAGTAGTGCCCAGTAAGTGCCAAATACTTTGATATATATATAATTCCTACAAATAATTATTGTTATTCCTCTCACAAATGATTAAACTATGGCTCGGAAAACCTAAATAGCCAACTAAGAACAAGAACTTAAGAGATTCAGCTTTGCCACTAATCTAGCTCTGTTAGGTTGCACAAGTTCCTGGATGACTCTAAACCTTACCTTACCCATCTATAAAATGGATATAATCTTACCAGCCTCAGAGAGTTAAAAAAAGGATTAAGAGATAAATAATGTATATGAAGTACCTGACATCAGGCCAGGCATCGTAAATTAATATTCAATAAATGGCAGCCATTTTGATTGTTACCGTTATTGCCCAAGACTACACAATAAGTGACAGAGCAGACATTTGAATTCATATGTGATGAATTCTAACACTTAAGACCATTTGAAAACTGACCATGTGCCAAAATTACTATGTAAATGCTTCACATGTATTAACGCAGTCACAAGTCATAATAACCCTATGATACAGGGACTATTATTATCCCTGAGATAATAATCACATGTTCACAATAGCCCATATACCAGCAATCGGATATATCGGTATCCCTGAGACACTGAGATACAAAAATGCCTCGTAGCTATTGGAAGCTTGACCAGCTGTCCTTAGGCCCAATTTCAGGTATTTCCCACTCTACCATTGCACTCGTCCTTCAAGACGACATGCCTGCATTTGGAAACTGTATACAACATCTCAGATATATTTTAGAAACAGAGGGCATAAAGTAAGGGACACTGCTTTGAGTTCTTTAAGAATATGGGAACTATATAAACGTAAACTAATGTCAAATAAAGTAATTTATTACTATGTTGCAAAGACACTAACAAACTGCATCAGGAATTTTATTGTCCTAATTAGCCAATCAGGATCTGGTTAAATCAAACTGGACTTCTTTCTAGCTTTTCTTTCTCATTCTGCAAAATTTGACAACATCTGGACTGTGTGAAACACACCATAGAGTGGTCTCCAAAGCCACATGTGAACTGACCTTTATGGCCAAAAGTCCCCAAATAGACACATGTAGAAGGGTCAACATATCCTTTTTGCCCATGACAAATGGCTTTTGG
The DNA here is from genome assembly GCF_022079265.1 of Lynx rufus. Classification (NCBI taxonomy): domain Eukaryota; kingdom Metazoa; phylum Chordata; class Mammalia; order Carnivora; family Felidae; genus Lynx; species Lynx rufus. The sequence goes on from NW_025814834.1 coordinate 174,204,449, forward strand.
AAAGACTTTTTTTTTCTTTTTATACTTTTACAGTCCAATAATCACGATCAACAAGAATTAGATAAAATTGACTGCAGCTGGAGTTTAAAAAATGCTGACATGAGTGGCTAAAAACATCATGTGCAACTTGTAATAAAAGGGGACAGGATCATAATGTAAGTCGAGGCCCCACAGACTCAATCCTTCCACAGTCACATCTCATTAAGACTACAGGCAGCAGCTGGTTTCTCCCAAAACAAGTCCTAGAGGAGCAAAATTAGAAGGGACCCCATCCTTTAGATGTGCTCTTGAAAATACGGAGTCCTTGATGTGGATGGATTCTTATAGACAGTTGACAGGTCAGACCTAAGTGCACATTATTGTGAAGGTCAGAGAGTTGGCAAAAAAAAAACAAAAACAAAAACAAAAACAAAAACAAAAACGGATGTGGATGTGACTGTTGTCAAACAAGAATGAGCTCCCTTTAAAGTCTGAGGCTCACCCTAGCTGACTCCGAAGCGCTGTCTGTAAATGCAGCAAAGGCGACAATAAAAAACAAACACGCTGCTCTGTGTCAGCTGAGACTTCTTTTAAGTAATGCAGAGTGTACTTCCCTACCTTCCTGTGCGGGGCGTGACCCGCCATTAAAGTCTGGGTAAAAAAGGAGAAGTGCACGCAGTGGGATGGCGTCAGCAGACAGCCATGGTGGACACCACCGCCTACATCCTGCAGATCCATGAAGAATCTCCCCCCAAAGTCCCTCTGCTCCCAGTTTAATCTGCTCAGTATCTGCCTTGCCCTCTCTTTGATTATCTGTGCCTACCTATTTGTTTTTCCTCCATGACGTGTATTTTATTCTGTGGGTAACTTCTGGCCAAACTTGTTGCCCTGCCACCAAACACTCAAGTTGTTTCTGTGCCTGTTATCGCTCAGGAAATTTTGCTATGTTGTTATCTGAACCTTCTCTTTCAGTTTAGTAAATCAGACTGATATTCCACCTCATTAATCAGAAACACAACCCTAGGTCCCTCGTCCCCACAGCCCTAGTAGTTGTGGAATGGAATACCAATGGAATTAAGGAAAGTTCTTGGAGACTCAAATATCACAGAAATGCAATAATTTGTCTTTATTAATAGAAGGTCAAATACCATGTACCTCTGACAGTTGCATCAATATTTTTACAGTCCTTAGGCCTTGACTTGCAGCAATGGCCTATCACACACACACACACACACACACACACACACACACACACACACACACACACACACAAATGTATGTCTAAATCCTGACGTTGTTAAATCACTTTTAGATACCTTTTTGAAAACAGAAAGATTTAAGACATAAGGCGTTCAACCTGGTGCCTGGCTTTCCCTGGTATTGGACCTCCCAGAACTCCTTGGAATACCAGCCATTTTGGAATACTTTAGAGTCCTTGAAGCTCAGCAAAACCTATAATCCATTTCGCAAAATACTCTCTGGTAAAGACATTAGTGACTAAATCTAGCTCTTACTGCTTCCTCTCAACTAGCAGGATTTAAATGCTCACCATGTGCCTCAATAAATTCTTATATCATCATCATCAAGTAGGTATATTATCCCCATTTTACAGATGAAGAAATTGCTGTTCAGCAAGGTCACTTTCCTAAAATCACATATGTAAAGAAGCTGAACCAGGATTCCAAGTCCAATTCAGAGTCCAGTGTTCTTTTTTCCTACCATGTGTAAACCTAGGGTCTATAGTTGCCACAAATATTTCTGGAAAGTGTAATGATATGAAACTCTGGTTCTTGATTCTGCTACTGCCCCTTTCTCTGTAGTCCCAGTTATCTCTGGGCTCCTTCTTCACTCTCCAATTAGAGGAACCTGAAAGAGCGGGGCTGGAGAGAAAGATATTCTTAAAGTTCTCAGATCCTGAAATCTATCAGCACTAAAACAAACCCATCATCAAACCACAGACACACCCAAAACATTAAGATCTCTCAAGAGATCTTAGCAAAAACATTCATTAAGATTGGAGCTCGGTCCCCATATAAATGACACAAAAATCAGGGGTACACAGAGATGAGCTATTAAAACATATGACTTATTTTAAGAAAAGCCAAAAGTAGCGGCACCTGGATGGCTCAGGTGGTTAAGCATCAGACTTTGGCTCAGGTCATGATCCATGGGTCATGGGTTTGAGCCTCCCATCAAGCTCTATGCTGACAGCTAGCTCAGAGCCTGGAGCCTGTCTTCGGATTCTGTGTCTTCCTCTCTCTCTGTCCCTCCCCTGCTCATGCTGTCTGTCTGTCTCTCTCTCTCTCTCAAAAATAAATAAAACATTAAAAAAAGGAAAAAAAGCCAAAGCATCACCTAAATAGAGATAACAAGTACCAACAATTAGAAACCGCGTGCACTGTTGGTAGGAATGTAAACAGGTGTAGCCACTATGGAAAACAGTATGGGGGTTCCTCAAAAAATTAAAAGTAGAACTACCATATGATCCAACATTCCCATTTTGGGTATAGATCCAAAGGACACGAAAGCAGGATTTCTAAGAGATATCTACATTCTTATGTTCATTGCAACATTATTCATAATAGCCAGGATATGGGAAAAAATCTTAATGTCCATCAATGGATAGAGGCATGGATAAAGATGATGTGGTACATATATACAATGGAATATTATTTAGCCATGAGAGAGAAGGAACTCTTGCCATTTGCAATAACACAGATGGACCTTGAGGGCATTATGGTAAGTGAAATAAGTCAGATAGAGAAAGACAAATAGTGTATGATATCACTCACAAGTGGAATGTGGAAAAGCCTAACTCATAGAAACAGAGTAGAATGGTAGCTGCCAGAGGCTGTATGTAGGTTTGGGGAAATGGGAAATGTTTGCCAAAGTGTACAAACTTCCAGTTGTAAGTTGTGGGGATCTAATGTGCTGCATGGTGATTATAGTTAACAATACCATATTACATATTTGCAAGTTGCTAAGAGAGTAAATCTTAAATGTTCTCAACCAAAAAAGAAACAATGACAGGATGTGTTGGAGGTGTTAGCTAATGCTAAGACGGTAATCATTTTCTAATACATAAGTGTAGCAAATCAGCACAATGTACAGCTTAAGCACACAATGTAATAGGTCCATTATATCTCAATAAACCTGCAAAAAAAGTCTGTATTTTCTACCCTCAAAAAAAAAAAAAAAACCAAAAAAAAAAAAAAAACAGAGAGAGAGAGAGAGAAAGGAAAAAAAAGTCAATAAAAAAGGAGTAAAATTCCAGAGAAAATAATTTAGTCTTAGAAAATGGTTCTCCAACTTTAGCATCCCTCAGAAATTCCTGGAGGATTTGTTAAAACATAGATTAGTGGGTCCCACTTTCCAAACTTCTAATTCAGCAGGAAGGGGTGAGGCTGGAAAATACACATTTCTATTATATTTGCAGGCTATGTTCTGTGATCTGAGGAGCATACTTTGAAGAACCACTGGTTTAAGAGAATAATCACCTAACAAATGAGCTCTTTAGGAAAACAGGTCTTATTAGATTCCATTAATAGTTAGGGGGAAAAAAAAACACATTATTGAGCTGATTAGTACCTGTAATCAGGGGCAGTTTACCATGGCGATAAAAAGCCTGGATTCTACGACCAACTACCTGGGTTCAAATTCAGTTCTACCTTAACTGTATGACCTTGGACAAGTTCTAGGTCTCTCTGAGCCTTGGTTTTATTAGCTACAAAACATGCATGATAATTGCAGTACATATAATATAGGGATACTGGGGGATAGAAGGGGCTAGTGTATCCAAAGTGCTCACAATGTGCCAGCACATGTCAAGTACCCTGTAATTAGTGTAAACCACTCTTTCTAATTAAATAATGATTTTAGTATTTTACTCTTTAATACTCAAAAGTAATATTATACTTTTTTCTACCTCTGTAACTAGTACTTCATGCCAGTCCCGGTGTTAGGACTTAAAGATGGAGCTGTGGACCAAACATACAAGGTCCTGCACTCACGAAGTTAGAGTGTGGCAAGGAAGGCAACTTAAGTAGTTGTTTACACACTACAGTAAAACCTTGGTTTGTGAGCATAATTTGTTCCGGAAACATGCTTGTAATCCCAAGCACTGTATATCAAAGCAAATTTCCCCATAAGAAATAACGGAAACCCAGGTGATTCGTTCCGCAACCCCCAAATATTCACATAAACAGGGTTACAATACTGTAATATAATACAAAGTAATAAAGAAAATACAGAAAGTAAACAAATTAACCTGCACTTACCTTTGAAAACCTTCGTGGCTGGTGTGAGGGAGAGAAGAGAGAAGAGGGTTATTGTGTAGGACGACTTTCACTATCACTGACAGAATCACTGCTGTCTGTTGACTCAACAGAGTCTTTTTCTGCATGGGGGCCATTGTACATGCTCACACGGATGGTGACTATAGTACAGTGTTAAACTCTTGTCATATACGGTATTTAATGTAACTGGCAATAAGGCATCAGAGGAAAGGGTCTATATCTGAAGGTAGCCTGGCCTAGAATGAAGCAAAGCATTCCTAAGCTTACTCTTGTATGGAAAAGCCAAAGACTATCCACAGGTGCTTTGAAGTGACAAAAAATACACTAGTGACAGTTGTGGGCACCTTCCAGTGTTCTGAAAAGTCACTGATTTCTGCCAAACACCACGGCCTGAGACTGAGCATGGGAGACAATCACCCACAATCCCGCAGTGAGAGACAGAGACAGAGAGAGAAAGAGAGAAGAACCATCGGCTCAGTTGTGATGATGTGACATTCGGCATCACATACTACTCGTATTGGAAGATATCGCTTGTTTAGCAAGTTAAAATTTATTAGAAATGTTTGCTTGTCTTGCCGAAGATTCGCAGAACAAGTTACTCGCAATCCGAGGTTTTACTGTACTATTTTAATCAGAGGTTAAAAGCAGGGAGGGAAAAGAAAAGACTACATGGGGCACCTGGGAGGCTCAGTCGGTTGAGCATCTGACTTTGGCTCGGGCCATGATCTCATGGTTCATGAGTTCAAGCCCCACGTCGGGCTCTGTGAGGACAGCTCGGAGCCTGGAGCCTGTTTCAGATTCTGTGTCTTCCTCTCTCTGCCCCAACCCCACTCATGCTGTCTCTCTCTCAAAAATAAATAAACATTAAAAAAAAAAAAAAAAGACCGCAAAGTCCTTTCAAATGGAAGATCAATCAGGCATCAAGAACATTTCTTAAATTGGAGCATAAACCAACAGAAAAATAGGATTCTCTGTAATCACACCCTATAGCTTTTTCGGAACAAAGTATTATTGTGACTTCTAAAACAATGATATGACAAGAGAAACTCTTGCCAATCAACACCACCAAATTTCTCAGCACCTAACACAGAGTCATGAACTCTGCACTAGAGGCTGCAAAGGGGACTAAACTGTGGTTTCTTCATCCAAAGGTTCCTAGGCTACCAGGAGAAAAATGTGCTGACAGTTACACTACGGGTAACCCCAGAACAACACAGGTTTGAACTGCACAGGTCCATTTAAGCATGGATTTTTTTTCAATAAATACAGTAGAGTCCTGTAAATGTATTTTCTCTTCCTTGTGATTTTCTTAATAACATTTCCTTTTCTCTAGGTTGCTTTATTGTAGAATGCAGTATATAATATATTTAACATACAAAATACATGTTAATCAACTGTTTCTGTTTTGGTAAGGCTTCCAGACAACAGGAGGCTATTAGAAGTTGTTGAGGAGTAAGAAGTTATACGTGGATTTTCAATCACATGGGGGTCGGTGCCAGAAACCCCCACATTGGTCAAGGGTCAAGTGTGTAAGACAGAAGTCCTGAGGAATCTGAAGGGCTTCACAAATAACATGACATTGAAGATGGCAACAGCCACAGCTCACCAAATAGAAAAAAGGGCATGAAGGATATTCTCAAGAGAAGGAACAGTATATGCAAAGGCAAGAGGACTTGAAGAGAGGCCCAGAGACGAATGGGATGTCAGATGGGGCAGGAATCCTGGTGTGTGATGAAGAATGGCAGGAGATGAAGGCCGCTCACAGCTCAGTTCTGTGAAAGCATCACCAGTTTTCCATATAATAAAATTTATTTGAAGCCACTTGGATGGCAGTGGAAGATGGCAAGGAAATTGTATAAAGTGATATCATCTGTAGTCTATTTTATATATATATATTTTTTTTTCAGTTATTTTTGAGAGCGCATGCGTGTGCACACATGAGCAAGGAAGGGGCAGAGAGAAGCCTAAGCAGGCTCCATGCTGTGAGCGTGGAGTCCGATGTGAGGCTCGATCTCACAAACTGGAAGATCATGACATCAGCCAAAATCAAGAGCCAGATGCTTAACCAACTGAGCCACCCAGGCACCCCAATGTGTAGGCTTTTAAATTTTTTTTTATTGTGTATTTATTTTATTTTTGAGTGAGAAAGAGACTGCACAAGAGTGGGGGAGGGGCAAAGGGAGAGGGAGAGGGAGAGGCACAGAATCCGAGGCAGGCTCCAGGCTGTCAGAACAAAGCTCGACACGGGGCTCGAACTCACGAAATGTGAAATCATGACCTGAGCTGAAGTTGGACGCCTAACCAACTGAGCTACCCAGGCGCCCCTGTAGGTTAAGTGAAAGTCTTTATTTGCACTACACCATACAGAAGGTCAATGTTTTAATGGCAGACAGTAGTATTAAGCTCCATCTACTTCAGTCAAGTAGAACAGCAGCAGCAGGCACAGCTAACATTTACTGAGTTCTTAGCAGAATGTACTACAAGCTCTAGGTTCACGAACTCTTTCTATCCTCATAATGAGCCCACGAGGTACAAAGGAGGAAGATAAAGTGCAGAAAAGGTAAGTAACTTGCTCAAGGTCACACAATCAGTTCCTGGGCTCTCATGTTACCCCAGAACCTGAACTCAACCTCTTACCCTTGAGTTCACACGCCTTCCTCCACAAAGGATTCCATCCTCTCATACCACTTCCCAAGGCAAATCCAGGTTTGAAAACTTTTATATGCGGTGGGGGGGGAGGGACTCTTTAAAAAGAGAAATACAAAATTATGAATATAAAGTCAGGCGTAATGATGAATATTTACAACACGAAGAAAATGAAAAACAAATAACTAGAGCTTTGGGGATTTAAGTCCCATTTTTTTTCAGAGATCAGCACCGCCTAAGTAACAATACTTCCTACAGCAACCTCTTCCCACTTGAAACACCATACAACCCCCAACAACACCAGCTCTCAAAAGGGCCCCCACAAGTGAGGGTTTGGCTTAAGCTTCACTGCACCCACTCTGTGGGAAGCCCACCTCTGCCACTGCCCAGAAGTCTCTTCAACTTTTCCAACCTACTGCAACAAATGCCAGATCTTGAGAACCAAAGGACGCGGTCAGTTCAGCCATAAGACAAAAAGAAGGTAGAGCCAAGTTCAGTGTGAGAGGAACTATGGCTTTTATCCTTTCTCCCCTGCTGAGAAGATGGGCCACAGAAAGAACTACACCTTCGGAGCCACAGAGATCTAGATTCGGATTTTCTCTGCAACTCAGCAGCTGTGTGAGCTTGAGTGTACGGTCTGACCTCGCCGGATCTCACTTTCCTCATCTGTAAAAATGATACCGAGTAAGGGTCGAATAGCACACTGCCAGGAATATCAGCCCCTCTTCCTCTGGATATGCCTTTCCTGTGCTTCCTTCTGCTTCATCCTCCCTACCCCACCTCATGTCTGAGGGTGAGTAGGTGGATCCCCTCTGTGTATCCCCAGCACATCCCATGGAGAACTCCATGGAAGCACATCATTGTCTTGTTAACTCAGCAAGCACTCCATGGATGGAAAGATGAAAATACACACTACAGTCTGCAGGAAACTCATGTCTAGTGGAGAACCACGGTCGTGGAGCCTTTGTCCACTATGAATGAGATGCTTGCAAGGGCTAGAGCCATGCTTTGGATACAAGGAAGGCTGGACCTGACTGAAAATACCGAGTTCACCTCCCACCTCTCAGCCGGTGCCCACGCCAGCCTCATCCCAGCCCGCTCGTCTGATTCCACTTGGACCTTCTCCCGACAGGCCCCAGCGATGCTGGCCTGTACATCCTTTGCATGGCAGGATCGATGTAGTTTGGCTTACAGGGCACTGGGCCCATTGTTGGCACTCACCTCTAGAACAAAGAATACTGGCCCTTCCAAGGCCAAACAAAGGCAGACTTCTCCCCCATGGATCTCTGTTCCTTTATGAGCAACAGTATGCAGACCCCTGGTCCTCCACTGAACTACATTTAAAATAGCTTTTGTGAAAGACAGACACAGTGGCCATTTTTTGTGTATGTGTGCCAGCAGCAATGAATTGATTGTAATATGAACAATGTGCACTTCTTCCCACTTCTGACAGAATAGATGACATTGTGTCGTGGGCTGGGGAGGGGGTTGGGGGAGGAACTAAAGAAACCAAGCCTTAAGGTTTATTACATGAAATTCTGATAAAAAGCACTTCGAAGCCTCTTTCCCATCATCAAAAAACCACACTGGGCAAGATCAGAGCTTAACAGCCAACAAAAAAACACATTCAATCCCTGAGATCATTTTCCTGAAATAGAAAACTACATATGTTTCTCAAATTTCACATCAAGCCACTGCAGAGGCCAGACTGCAGGGCTGAATTGGGCCAAAGTAAGTGAGAGAGAGAGAGAGAGAGAGAGAGAGAGGAGAGGAGAGGGGGGATGGGGTGGGAAAAGGAGTAAACAGAAGAAAATGAGCCCATTCTTCCACATCACCACATTTCTCTAGCACAATCTAAACTTACAAACACCCCCAGTTTCACAGAACTTGTAGTTAAGGTTGCTTATCGGGCAGCCTTTACTTTGTCAAATTAAGACACATTGCCTTGGATTAGCAAGACTCCTTAAATTCAAAATGACTTCATGGTTGGCTCAGAGTTCAGTGTCTCTGGGGCCGGCCGCCAGGAACATAGCCACTGTGGAGGCTCCCTCCCCTCTCCACACTGACCTGCCTGACTTTTCCATGGAGACAGCAGAGCAAAATCCCAAGCACACAGGCTGTCAGTGTTAATTAAAAGTCCAAACACCTCTTTAGGAACTATCTCCAGCTCAATATTTACACAGAATATAAGACTCCTAACAGGCAGGGCTGGAGAGGGAGCGAGAGGCTGAGGCGGAAATAGGTCTGAATGGCATTTGGAACCCATTAATTTTTAAAAGACAGGCTGCCACCCTATATAGACCCAGAGAAGTTCAAAATGTAACGAAACCAGGAAGATGAATGAGCCGAAGGTTGTTTAGAAAGCCTGGGGAGAGCGCTCAGCTTTTGAAAAGAATAATATCTGGGCAATAATGAGAGCTGACACTTTTTATTGGTGAATGCGGTTTTTGGCACATTTTAAAGACACAGGTTGACAATTTTTTGTATTTAACAAAAGGAAAAGCAATCTTCTAAATGGCTTGGGAACAAAGGGCTCCCTGACTGCAATTTCTTAATAACATTTAAGAATTCTCTTCAAAGGCCCTTGACAATAATTCAGAGAGAGGAAGAAAGGAAAATGAAGAAAACAAGAAAAAAACCCGTTATACATAAAAAAGAAACTAAAGAAAGGTGAAGAAGCGAAGAAAAAGATACAGCATTTTGACACCAAATTCCAGCCCAAAGGGTTGAATTTTAATGGTAGAGTTTAACGGTACTCTTTACAAAAGAATGAGTTTTAAGAAAGAATCCAAAGAGAGACTTTGGTCAACACCATTACCTCTCACAGACTGAGAACTTTAGTCCCAGGAGGACTAAATTCACCAATTTTACGGATGAAGAAATGGAGTGCCAGGAGGTCCAAGGTCACCTGGTTCCACCAGGCACTAGCCTTCCAACCATGCCACCATGTGCATCTTATGATGTAGGTCCTGAACACTGGCAAGCCTTTACAGTAGCATGAGATCCAGGAATGAATCTTACTCCTTTCATCAGTGGCTGAAACCAGGTCCCCAGAATCACAGAGGTCCAATATACTCAATAACAGAGTTCACAGAAGAGCAGTCCAACCGAGGCAGACACCCTACATAGGAAACAAACGTCCGAGTCCACAAAGACCACAGTGCCCTGTCCATTCTGAGACGCCTTCTCAGGTCAGAGCAAGGACCCCAAAACAAGGTGTAATATGGGGATGTCCCCTCAAAACCTAACCACTACTGCAGCCACTGGTTTCACCCCCACAGAGTGAGACCCCGCTGGGATTCAGTCATGTCACCTGGAAAATGAGATCTCTGTTTAACACTTTCATAGTTTCAAGCCATTTCCAGCACAGAACAGACCATCACACTATTTGCAAATAGGAATCATATTCAGAGGTCCTTCTACTTCACCACACCAGAAAGAGCAGAGGGGATTATATTCTCAAAGTGATGCAAGGTCTTAGTGAAGAGCATTAGGTAAAGGAAATGCTATATTGCTGCTCGCTTGGAAAATCACAGTCATACTGGCTATCAACTTTCAGGCATACAAAATTCATGTCTAGATGTACGCACCAGACAGCTGAAAAAAAAGTTCATAGACACTGAACAAATTGAGACCAGCAGTTCTTAACGAAGGGTGTACGGACAGCATAACCACCCGAGGTCATATATTTTTTTATAAGTTTTAATTTTTTCAATGTTTATTTTAAGAGAGAGAGAGAGAGAGAGAGAGAGAGAGAGTGAGTGAGTAGGGGAGGGGCAGAGAGGAAAAGAGAATCCCAAGCAGGCTTCATGCTGTCAGCACAGAGCCTGACTTGGGGCTCGATCTCATGAAACGTGACATCAAGACCTGAGCTGAAATCAAGAGCTGGACGCCTAACCTGACCCACCTAGACACCCCATCCACCCAAGGTCACAGATTTTTACCTCCTTTGTTCCAAAGGACAAATGTGCACATTCTTAACCTTTTCTGCCACATTTGTTTTATTGGTAAAAAGTGAAGGAAGAAACTCATTCTTCGGCACAGTCTCAACCTACCAGATAAAGAGTGAAAGATAGTCAGCGATCCCAGAGTAAAGCATCAGTGTAGGGCATCCGTAGGACTCCCACTCATGGAGGATCTGTGTCCCGACTCTGGCACCTCTGATAAGCACAGATGAAAGGCCTTCTCCTGCCCCCTGACGGACCCAGAATATTCCATTCTCTCCTGCCTACCTGGACTTTTGGCCTGTAGATACTGACCTGCCTATGGTCTCTCAACAACTACCCATTTCTTTCTGCCCAGAAGAGCTGAGACCTTTGCTGACTGTCACACTCCACGACATGCTAAACCTTTTGATCACATCACAGGAAGCCAAGACAAAACCCCCAAATGGGGCAGACAGGCTGTCAAACAGGTTATCTGGTTGCTACATGGCCCATCCTCCCCACCCCATGCATAAGCTATTTAAAAATAATTTAGGTCCACCTTAAAATTTTAAAATAAAAATAACAAGAACTGAAGAGAAAGAAAACGGAAGTAGCACTTTTTGTGCCCTTCTGTGTGGCAAGTACCGGCTAGAGGTTTTCCTCATGCTGTTTCCCTTTCTCCATGAAGCAAATCAAGGTACTTTTTGTCCTCCTTCAACCCTAAGAGGAAACTGGGATTGAGAGGGATTAATTGGCTTGCCCAAATTCACCCAGCTGATGAATGAGAGAGCAAAGCTTCGGGTTAAGAATTCTGTGGCCCCAGGCTTTACGTGTATTTGAATAGTTCAAACAAATATGTACCTACCCGGTGCTAGATTAGACAGATTGTATTTTCTTAGGAGCTCTATTAATATATATGCAAGGAATAAATGAATGACTGAATGAAGGAAACTATGAGCCACAGTTGCTTCAAACCACATATCACCTCCCCCATGACTACTACCATCCTCCCCCTCCTCCTGATCACTATCATAGATGGATTATAAATTGGTATCTGGGATATAGGTAATGTAATTTACTGAGAAACTACAATTCTGTGATTATCTTTTTACCTGCCCAATATTAATTCCCCCTTTTTGCTTTAGTAGTAAGAGAAACCCAATGTCATTCAGGTAGCAATGTGTCCAGCTCCAAGCCTAGTCCATCCAGGCTCCATTCTGCTAGGCATGACCATAATCCTGAGGGCTGGCCAATGATATACAAACAGAAGTATTATGTAGCTCTTCTACAAATGTTGCTTAAAGAAGGCTAACTCAGGTATGTGGCACGTTCTTTTTACACACCCCTGTCTTCCTTCTTCCTGATAGAAGGAATGTAGACTGGACAACAGAGACTCCAGCAGCCAACTTGGACCATGGGGTGACCTTGAGAATGGAAATCAGGGCTATGAAAGTGAAGTAAAAATATCAAAAGAGCTAGTGTCTTTGATGACTTCACAGGCTGACACAGTAGCCTAAGACTCCATAGGTCTCCATTTATTTACAGAAGAGAATGAACCCCTTATGCATTTAAGCAACTGTTTTGTGTGTGTGTGTATGTGTGTGTGTGTGTGTGCGTGTGTGTGTGTGAATTTTCTATTATTTCTATTATTTATCCGTGAGGAGATAAATACCATATTTTTTCTGTAGAGAGTGAAAACACTCTTCTTTCCCAAAAGTAAGGATAAAGTAAAGCTAATACTTACAGGCCATTTCTCAGCCCTATTAGATACACTAAAGAAGAAAAGAAAAGAAAAGAAAAGAAAAGAAAAGAAAAGAAAAGAAAAGAAAAGAAAAGAAAAGAAAAGAAAAGAAAAGAAAAGAAAAGAAAAGAGAAAAGAGCAGTTGATGTGAGAGGATGATGGAATTGTTCTTCCTAGAACCTAGAAACATTGTTCTGGAACTCATCCTTCAATACAACACTAAAACAATGCTAGTCAAAGAGCCTTAGCATTCATCACGTCAAGAACAAGTGTGATCTTTTTTTCCCCAGAACTCTTCAATTTTATGATACTTCTAGAGAATCCTTATCCAGTTTCAACCAAGGTCTGGTCAAAAAATGTTAACTCTACTATGATCTAGGTTCAATCAATTTTACTTTCATTCAGATTTCTAACATTAAAAAAATCAAGTCTTAAATCACAACGAGAGTCTATAGTTATAAGGATAGCTATAAAAAAAAAGAAATTAAGAAGGAAATGAAGTGTTGGCAAAGAGGTAGAAAAATGAGCATCCTCATACATTACTGGTGGAATGGAAAATGGAGAAATCTGGCAGTTCCTCAGAAAGCTACATGCAGAATAACCATCTGACCCAGCAATTTTACTCCTAGGTATATTCCCACAAGAAATGAATGCAGAGACTCAAACAGATACTCATACTTCAATGTTGATTGCATTATTCACAATAGCCAAAAGGAAGAAACAACCCAACTGCTCATCTTGGGTCCATCAAAAGATGAACGGAAAAGCAAAATGCAGTATATGCCTACAATGCAGTATCACTTAGCCATAAAAAGGAAATTACGACACATGCTACAACATGGATGCATCTTTTTTTTTTTTTAAGTTTATTTATATTGAGAGAGAAAGCACACACACACGAGTAATCAGGGGAGGGGCAGAGAGAGAGAGGAAGAGAAAGAATCCCAAGTGGGCTCCTCACTGTCAGCACAGAGCCCGACACAGGGCTCAATCTCATGAACTGTGAGATCAGGACCTGAGCCAAGATGAAGAGTCAGACACTTAACCGACTGAGCCACTCAGGTGCCCCAACATGGATGAATCTTGAAAACATAATGCTAAGTAAAATAAGCCAGCCACAAAAGAACAAATGCTGTATGATCCTACTTACATGAGGTATCTAGAATAAACAAATTCATAGAGACAGAAAGCAGATTAGACGTAACCAGGAGCTGGGGGAAGGGAGGTATGGGGAGTTATGGTTTAAAGGCTATGGAGTTTTCTGTTTGGGGAGATGGGTAAGTTTTGAAAATGAACAGTGGTAATGGTTCTTCAATACCATGAATGTAATTATCGCTAGTGAACTGTACTCTTCAAAATGGTTAAAATGGTAAGTTTTCTGCTATATATATTCTTTACTACAATTCACAAAAATTAATAATGTAATCTATCAAAAGCACTGACCTGTTTTTAGTGACTTACATAACGTGTGAATTACATCTCAGCTGTTTGTTGGTTTATTTTTTAAAAATCAAGTCTTATATATGTAACTGCAAAAGGCAATCAGGAAGTGAAGTACTACGGAAGGGATGTGGACTGCAGGTATGTTACCAGAGGCAGATACAATAGCGGAAGTTTCTCCCTTCTTCCCACGAAGCTGCTGTCTCAGCCCCCAGGGAGGAGGCAGCTGCCACCCAGCCTGCTGGCTCCACTCAGAGCAGCACCAGAAGAACCACAGCTGATTTTGCACCTCACCCCCTTTACTTAATTTCCTCCACAGGGGCAAGGGCTCATCTGATTGGTGACAGACTGGAATATATTAAGCCATGTTTTAAGGGTGACTGTGTGAAAGATAGGTAATGAGTCATGCATAGAACAACATCAAATGCACTCCTTCCCTTTCTATGCCCAGGTGCAACTAGCATGCTTTGGCTTCAGGTAAGCACACCTGAACATTCGGGGTCTACATCCATCTTGCTGACTCTATTACTTGAGCTCTGCTGGACATATCCGGTCTTCCTTCCCCCATATATGTACACATACACCTGAACATGAAGATGCTGGTTCAGTCGCACTTCTGGGATGGATGCATTTTCCATCCAGTATGCCAGAAGCTCTACATATTAGAGGTTAAAGTGTCATTTTCTAAAATAATGAGGTAGGTTTTCATTCTTCACTTAGCTAATATGCTTTTTATGTAGTCTCTATGAGTCAGAACCCCAGTGGCAACCAAGAGTGAGTTACTCTTTGAACCCTTAACAACAGGGATACCTGTTAGGAATTCAAATAATGAAGATTAATGTTAATTGTCCTAAGTGAAATAATGGCAGTGTGGTTACATAGGAGACTGTCAGGTCTCTTATGTGATCACGCGGCATAATTGAGGAGGAAGCAGATGATGTCTACAATTCATTTACAAATGGCTCAGCAAAATAAACACATTAGAGACAGAGCAAGAGATACAAATGGAACAAAATGTTGAGGAATGTAGGTAAAGATAGGGTGTTCAGTATACCATTCCCTCAACTTTTGGGTTGTTTTTTTTTTTTTTCAAAAATAATATGTAGGGAAAAATACCAAAACAAAAATTCAATGCTTTTGATCAATGACATAGAGTTCTCACCAATATTTAAGAAAACACCAAAATCCAATAGGAGCAACTGACATATGTAATACTAATAGACATAATTAATAACTGCCACTGACATAAATTAATAAAACCAGTGGTTGAAATATATATGAAAAATTAACTGCATTTAACAGCCAAAAATTAAAATAAGACACCATTTTAATCCCCAAAACTTGGCAAAACTGACACAGACATTATACCGACATAGGACAGAATATAATACAGGTATCAAAAATATGTTTTCAGATAGTATTTATTGATATAGAAGATAGAATAATATATGAAAAGTAAATTGTACAAAGTAGATTTACAATTAAAAAACACACAGTAAAGTCTAAATAATGATACTATTTTTGAAACCCTTGAAATTATATCGGAAAATGGCTACAGATCGGGATCAATAATCAATCTGACCATAATCTTCTCTTGACAGATCAGTAAATAACCATTAAAAAATTAACAGTACAATAATATCTCCTACAAACTCAAAACAGAGAACCATGCAAATCAGGAAAATAATTGTTATTTTAAAAGGGAATATAGTTTCTCAA
The DNA here is from genome assembly GCF_022079265.1 of Lynx rufus. NCBI lineage: Eukaryota > Metazoa > Chordata > Mammalia > Carnivora > Felidae > Lynx > Lynx rufus. The sequence continues at coordinate 174,220,195 of NW_025814834.1, forward strand.
AATCATAAATTCACCTCTTTAAACTAGAAGACAGAATATTTATGGACAACTTACACAGAACTATACACTGCAGCAGAGAGGAAAGAGAAGGGAAATAAACGTTTCACATAAAGAAAGCTAAGGGGAAAACCAACCTGAGATTTTAGCCATCAGCCCTCTTTTCTCATATGCCATTGAAAAGTCTCAGAAATTCTAACATGTAAATTCTAAGGCAAACTTACCAATGTGTCTCTTGTACTTAAAGAGTCTGACCGTTAATTTCTCTCAGTCCGAAGAAATAAAAACAAGTGAATTGAAAATAGACACATCTCACATACAGAATGACTCAAAATAATGTTTGTAGATACTCTGCCCTCAAGGAGGTGAAGCATAACTCCCTACTCCTTAAATGTGGGCTGTGCACGGTGACTTCTTTAAAGTTTATTTATTTTTGACAGAGAGAGAGAAAGAGTATGAGTCGGGAAGGGGGAGAGAGAGAGGGAGAGAGAGAATCCCAAGCTCCAACTCACAAGTGAGATCATGGCCTGAGCTGAAATCAGGAGTCAGATGATTAACCAACTGAGCCACCCAGGTGGCTCAAATCTCTTTAGAGGGAAGATTTATATATGTGAATATGTTTTTGTCCGATTATAAAAAATTACATTGTTCAAATTTCTGACTTCCCATTTCTCATATCACCAAAACTCTGGATAGTTACCCACTCATGGGTTAGAATGGGGCAAATTGCTAAAGCATCTGGCTTCAGTTTTTCAACTGCAAAATGGTGCGAACACCATCTGCTTTAACTAAGGGTCGTGAGGACTAATGGGGTTCGCATTTGTTAATATGCCTAGCACAGACAGAGAGAAGGCACCTGAAAATGATAATGATAGCATTATTATTACTAACAAAAACAGCTATCAGTATTTGCATTCATATGATGGAGCTGAGTTACAAATTAATCCCAAGCCAGGTGGTGATTTTCTCAGTGACCCAGATAAACAAGAGTCGCTACCACATTTAGGGGGATGAGAACAATAACTAAAGGCGGGAGGGCAGAAAGGAGAGGACAAAATCTGATAGGGGAAGAGGAGGAGGAGGGGGAGGACTTCTTACACAGCGTCACTGCCAAAAACAAGTCTGAAAGCTTTAAGACAAGGTGAAATCTGATCACTTTTTAGCCTTGACTCCACTAGAATAATAAAAAGAAAGAAAGAAAAAAAAATACCCTCTGGTCTTTCTGGCACTCATTTCCCCAAAGTCTCCCAGAACAATCACATTAAGAGCCAAATAAACACCAAATCTGAACCTCTCCTTGGCCCAGAGGATGCCAAGTTCATGTTTCACTCCCCAAAGTTTTTTGGCATTGGCACATTCAAACCCAGACCTTCATCTTCCTTATTCGAGAAGAGGGGACAGAGGATGGGGATTTTTCCATTAAAAGAACCATGCAGTGTTGAAATACTGTGTACCACACATGTTGTCCACAGTACCTCTAACTCCCCCAATAATCCTAAGACGACACATCCGGATGAGGACTGGAGGCTCAGTGGGGGGAACAATTCACTCCATGTTCTTGCAGACAGTACACAGTGGAGACACTGAACCCAGGTCAGCCTGACTACAAGGATTTCCCTCTTTCCACTATGCCAGACACTTAATGCAAAGACTTCCTGCCAAAATCGATAGAGAAAGGGAACTAAATAAAATAGCTAATTCCTTCAAAACATTTCTCAGCACTGCACTGGAAGTTTCTCTGTGACCTTAGTCAGCCCAAACAATAATCCCATGGACTGTTGTCACTGTCCCAATTCTACAATCGAGAGACCTCAGAGGGCTTACTTGATTCATCCTAATAGTGCACAGGCTGAAACAGAGAAGGGAGGAGGAGCTGAAAGACTGAGGAATGAACAGGAGAGATAGATATAAGAAACAGGGGTTCCAGGGGGAGGGCAACCACCTCACAAGAGAAACTCAACCCCTGGTGCCCAAGGTCCACAGGCCCTGCTCTAGGCGAGGGAAACTGGACAGGAGATCTCTGAAGGTACTCATAAGTACGGGGCAAGGTTGGGGGAGGAAGCGAGAATTGCAAATTTGTAGTAATTAAAAGAGAATGACTCATGGGTGTCACAGTCAATTTTTAAAAAATGGCAGGGATAACTGGACAGCCAATAAATCATTTCTGAGCATTAACCTTTCTGCTTCCTGAGGGTTTCAGACTGTTGTGGGTGGGGACAGAAGCCCCCGAGAACATTCTGATGGGCCAAGAAGTTCTCCATTTGAAATTTACCAAGTCCTTTAACTGTTTTTAATACTTTCAATCCCTCACAGGTGTGAAGCACCTTAGTGTCATCTATCACTTTCATGTATATTCTGTTAAGCATTGTTGTCCAAAATTACCTAATCATATATAACCACCTGGGGCACTTGTTTAACATATAAATTCCCAGACATCCCAGGTGAGATATGCTTAAAACTGGAAGCCCTGGGGAACTGTGCTTTGGAAAAATGATTCAGCTGATTCCTATACTCAGGCTAGTTCGGAAAGACTGCTTTAACAGGATCTTCCCAACAAGTTTTCAAGATAGGTATCCTGATCCCCATGTTAAACATAAGGAGAGTATGGTTCAAAGAAGGAAAGGACACGCCCAAGGTCACACAACTCCTGTCTGGCAGAATGTAGAACCACAAATCACACTGTGACTCCACAGTGGGTATGCATGTCATCTAAATCTGAGCCAGAGTCAGCTTCAAGAAGTCCTCTCCTTGGGGTCTTAACTATGGCATCAGAGACCAGGAAATGGGAGCGTAGACTATCCAGCACCATCAGAAAGAACCAGGGAAGAAGTCAATGCCCTGGGTTGAATAACACTCAAGGAAAAAGAGGACAGCAAGGTTCTCCTCTCTGTGTAGTTCTATTTTTGAGTCCCCAAATTTTGCAGGCCAATGGGGTATTTCCAACACCCCCACTATTAGCACTCTTTTAACTAATAGGTCCATTTGGCTAAAATGATGGAAATACTTCTTTCACTACTGCACAAAGGTAGGAAAAAAGCCTGGAGAAAGGTCCTTCCAGAAATAACTTCTGACAATTAATGTCACACCAAAAGAGGAATGCCCCAGATGAGATCTTAAAATCCACACACTGACATCCCCGCTGGTGACTGCAGTGTAACAGTGACTCAATTGTGCCTTCTGGGGGTAAAGTTCACACCAATCCCCAAGAGCCTGCTCCCCCAGACAGGGTTAAGTACCTGAGGTGTGCAAAGGATGAAGAATGATGTGCCTGCGAAACATGTCCTCTACTATCTCCTTTCTGGAAGCCCCTAATGCTGAACTCTTATCAACTCTCTATAAGAAAAGTTCTAAATCATACAAAGTGAGCTAGACAGGAAGAGCACAAGAAAATGGCACTCGTAGTCCCAGCTTCTCTTGACTTTGAATAAAAAAGAAAATGGGGACGATTAGCCTTCCCTGAAGGAGCTGACTTTAAGATTCAACACCTGCCTCTCCCTAAATATATAGATATAGATATATAGATATAGATATAGTTTATATATAGTTATATAGTATATATATATATGTATCTATATATATTTAGTATATATATATAGTATATATATATTTATCTATATATATTCAGTATATATTTATCTATATATATTTAGTATATATACAGATTTATCTATATATATATTTAGTATATATCTATATATATAGTTTATATAGTATATATATAATATAAAGTATATATATATATATATATAGCGTATATATTATATGTATATATATAATACACACACACACACACACACACACACACACAATATATATACATAGTTTATCTGTCCTCGGGGAATGATCCCCTTCCTCACAGATTTGTTGAACATAAATTATCTAAATTATTTTCAAGGTAAGAAAACCCATCTCCCACCCTGCCCTACTGCCCCTCCGTATGTATCTCCTGAAATCTGAGGCCAGGATGACAATAGACTTGCATACTTTGTGATTTCACGTCCAACCTGTCTCTGTTAAATACACACACACACACACACACTGCTAATTACAGCAGGCTGCTACTTTACACTATTTTTTAAATTGTCTCTGCCATGTAGCACATACTTATTTATAATATTCATAATTTACGGAAAAATATTGTGACTTCAACATACAGACCTCTACATTCTGCAGTGATTCAGGTATATTACTATAAAAAGCAACACACCCATCTAGTTAAAATCAACTTCCTTGAAAAACATATCTTTTGCCTCAATTTTAGGGCCTATCCAGTTAAAATCAACTTCCTTGAAAAACAGATCGCTTGCCTTCATTTTAGGAGCCAAAAAAAATATTTTTCTTTTATTCACCATGTAAAAGGCACCTTTAGAAAAACAGTCACATTTCATGACGAACTGTTCATGTCTCCTTCAAATGTGTCCAATTCTAATGAATGGTCTTCACCTTGGATACCAACATTCCAGGCTGCATGGGAACAATGGTGTTTGGGCATGTGCAGTGGACGTGGAAGATGGATTCAAGATGTTTCAAGTATGTAAAATCACATGCAGATGTACAAATAGTACGTCCAGTCAAAGCGAGTTAAGAAAGCAATATATATACAGACACCCGAGAATGGATGAGCGCAAATAAAATCCAACTTGTAATTAACATACCGTGCTGTGACACCTGTTGCCTTCCACGATAAGAAGTCTGGGAGATCAAAGAAATGTCCCGCCTTATCCCAGCAAGTCTCTCTTAAGTTCTGCCAAATTAAATACATATTAGAATCAATTATGGGCTTTTTTTCTACCCCTCCCCTCTTTCAATAATGTTTCAAATTTTTCAAAACAAAAGCATAGCCAACAATGTCCAAGAAAACATCTGTTCAGGGGCTGGGGGCCAGGGGGCAGGGATGGTAGAAAAGTAGTACCTATAGAGGAAAGAAAAATTGGCAATTATTGATCCTTCCCCAAATGGCCATCATCTCCCTTTTATCCCCTTGGCCAACCCAGAGGGAGAAGATGCACACTCTGTGGGGGAATGCAATCTATCTTCCTCGTGAAGGGCCACAGGATACACTTCAAGGCATCCAGTAAGATTTCAAAGCTGAACAGTTTTAAGTTGGGAAGAAAACCACCCTAAGAAACTACCCCATGGAAGAGAATGTGTCCTGCCATGTAAAATTCTCCCCACACCAACAGGTTCCAAAGGCAATAAAAAAGTTGGTCCCTGCCTTCAAAGAACTTCCAGTCTAAGCCAATGAGAATGGCACAGGACCAAGGTATTCTTACAAGATACCTAAACATTTGTTTCTTCCAGTCTCTTCCGCAGTGCCAATGTGGTCAGAATTTTTCTTGCCACTGGGCTTTTTCTTTCCTCTGCCACCTCTGTCTGGAATTCCTCAACTACCCCCCTGTGGCTTCCCAGGACCCAAGCCGCCTGCCCTTTGGTTAACCCTATCCACACTTCCTCGGAGAAGCCTTCCAGGATCTCCTGCTCAGGGTGGGTCTGACTCTCCTACAACCCACACCATCCCACAATTATTTGCGTGCTATCTTTCTTTCCCACCAGATTATAAGCTCTACAATGTCAAAGAGCCTAGTCCCTTTCATGCACTATGATATATCCCACAACCTTCTCCTCTCCTCCCCCTACCTAGGACTGGACAGTTAGCTGTGAGGTAGAAACCACCTGCTTCCAATCTGCTTATTACACACTTAACTGGACCAGGGATGGACATGTGACCTAACTGAGCCAATCAGATTCCTTCTCCCATGAATTTAGACTAAGGATCCAAATGGAGTCATTTCACTTCTGCCTATGAATAGAACTGGAGGGGAGATAAACTTGGAAACTTGAAGTGGCCCTTTTCTGCCAAGTACCTAGAGAAGCAGAACTTCACAAAGAGAAGAGTAAAGCAGACAGAAGCGGTAGCAAGAAAGGTTTCCTACCATCCAGGCAACTCTCCAAGTCCTGGTTTCAATTATTTCCTTCCCAAGTGGCTACAACTAAAAGGAATGTATCATAAGTATACAGGGCTCTTGGGGGAACCAGGGGGCCACGATGAAGAAGTTCCCAAAGAGACGTATTCCACTGTCCGCTAGAGGGTGACACACAGTGGACGCTCAATAAATATTTGTTGAACAACTAGACAAACTGCTCATTTTTACCTTCCAATCTCTCTCATGTGAGTAATGCTTCAGAGTTTAGAAGTGGATTCCGCGTGCATTATCTCCTTAGAATGAGGGAAAGTTCTGAGTATTATTACGACTACTTTACAGACATATTACTGGCCTTTATCTACCTTTGCCCTCAAATTCTCTGAGTTCCTACTTCCTCCTTCCCTATCACTACTATATGGACTATCTGTGCACAACAGAGAAACTGAGTATAATCCCAGGTACAGGGTCCCATTAAAATGACAGTAACATCAAAAGGGTTCAGATGTAAATGGTAGCATGAAGCCAATTTCCTATTACTGTTGTTGTTTAGTAACTGTTTTAAATTCCAAAGCACTGGGGTGAAAGCTTACATTTAGGAAGGGCTAAGCTCTTTGAACGCCCATACACGTTAACGGTAAACAAAGTGAAACTTAAAGCTGACCGAATGTGCCTAACACTGCTGTGCCTTAGTAGTATCTTCATACCCTGATAGGTCACAGTCAGAAAATGGTAGTCTGAAACTGTGTGAGTCAAACGACTCGGATGCCTTCGGGGTAGTCCCCAAAATCTCTTTCCATGTGCTTTGTGGTTTCAGTGATCAGTTTCTAGGGAGAAAGAGAAAACGCAGCCTCCTTCTATGGGCTCCAGAAATCCAAGGCCAGTCACCAGAAATGAACCACTAAACCACGGCAGCAACACCCAGTGCTTCAAGCCAAAGCCGAACAATGTTCCTAAACTCCAAAAACAACTGCTTCTGTTAGATCTCGTATACGGTCATTAAAGACTCTGCATAATGAGAGCTTTCAGCCTGGAGCCACAGGGACATCCACTGTGGACAATGGGACCCAAGCAAATGTCTCCAAGAGAACTTGAAGCTTCTTGCCAAAAAAAGAGACACGCTGCAGGCAGGAGGCATGAGGCAGCCAGGGAACATCATTTCTTCTTGAAACCATGCCAGCTTCATCTACCAAAGCCACATACCCCAGTCCAACCTCTCTCTATAGGATGAGAAGCCAGAAGCATCTAATTAGAGGTATGAGGTATCCTTAAGAATAGGCATGGTCTTGGAGGAACAGAGACCAGCAGTCCCCGCTTCCTCTACAAAAGCAGTCTGGAGATTAGCCAGAAAACAGAAGGCAAGGGCACCTGGGTGGCTCAGCCGGTTAAGGGTCCAACTCTTGATTTCGGCTCAGGGCACGATCTCACAGTTGGTGAGATGGAGCCCAGCGTTGGGCTCTGTGCTGACAGGGCGGAGCCTGCTTGAGATTCTCTGCCTCACTCTCTCTCTCTCTCTCTCTCTCAAAATAAATAAATTTAAACAACAACAACAACAAAGAGAAGAGGGCAGAGTTTGCCAGGATGAGAGGGAATGTCTCCCAAAGCCTGATCTCTTACTTTGAGATGCTGGCAGACTATCTGTGACGATCTCATGCTGTTTTTATGTTGAGCTACATGATTCACAAGTGCTTTGTCATCAAATGCCAGATGGGCCAAGAGCATGTAGCCCCATGGATGGATTTTTAATCCAGTTCTGTGGGAAAATCTCTCTTTCCATCCCACTCTCCAGTACATGGTCCCAGCTGAGGGCCTCAATCTTACTGAATTACTTCTATTTTTGTAACCATTGGGCCTGCATGAAGACACCGTGATTGCACTCCTATATTTGTCCACAGCTCACAAACAGCCCCCGCATGCCTCATCTCATGTGATTCTCAGGGCGGTTCAGAGGTGTGTAGGCGAATATACGGCAGTCTCATACTAAGGATGTACAAACAGTTTCAGACAGGGCTTACGCCAAAGTGACATGGGACTCGTAGCTCTAAACTGAGTGCTCCTTTCTTCTCCTATGTCACAGTCACCACTCTGAGCCTCCCAGACCCATCAGAGATGTGGGGTTTGGCCTTTGGGGAGATTCATAATGGAAGCTACAGCCATTCTTTACAGAAGAAAAAAACAAAAGCCCTTTCCAACACATTTCTGTACACAATTTAAAATTTTTCAAGGGTGCCCGGGTGGCTCAATCAATTAAGCAACTGACTTCGGCTCAGGTCATGATCTCCCAGTTCAGGAGTTCAAGCCCCACATCAGGCTTTGCGCCATCAGCAGATAGATCCTCTGTGCCCCCAACTCTCTGCCCCTCCCCCCCGCCTCTCTCTCTCTCCCTCTCTCTCTCTCTCAAAAATAAACATCAAAAAAATAAAAATTTTCAGAGGTCACTTCCAATCCCAAGCAGCTCACTTAACTTCCTAATAACACCTTCCACACACAGATGGTGTACCAGAAACAGAGAGCACAGAGCAGGCCCTCAACACACACCAACTTCAGCCATCATGTGACAGCTGAAGCCAGTTCACACTCAAAGCTCTCTGTGCGGAACGAGTTCAGCCTATCCTCCAGTTACCAAGCAACTAACAAAAACGAGTCTTTTCAAGAAAGAAAAGAAATCAGCTGTGATCTGGGGTATAGGACTCGGCCCTAAAGGCTTCTGCGTTCCAATAACAATCCTTTTGAGCTCAGCAATCCCCCAGGCTTGAAAGCAACCAAAGAGAACAACTTTTTCCTTTTTTTAATCACCTATAACTTCATGAAACCACAGCATTTCTTGGGGGGAAGTTACAACTCAAAGCGCACACAGTGGCGGGGCTCAGCAGAGGGTGGAGGCAGAGACACACACCCAAGATTCAGAGCCAGGCAGCGGCCGCCCTGACAGCCTCAGGGCATAAAGATGGGAATTTCTCCCATGCCCTCTCTCTGTCATGTCCAGGGAGGCAGCGAGGTATCCCCTGGATGCTCGATGTTGAAAGAACTAATAGGAGACATAAAGCAGGTCCTTCAGCGTATGTCAGGAGACATCAGGGCCTAGAACCGGCATGAGAAGGTAGAGATGAGCAACTCAAAAGTATTTTGTTGTTAATTGCACAAAGATTCTGTCTAGGCTATCTGCTGTGTGCAGTGGAAAAAAAAACAAAAAAACAAAAAGGGAGAGAACATAGCTCCCTGATTCCCCACCCAGTAAATGATCCTTCCTGAAGAGCCCAAGCACTCATGATGTTGTTTTCTAGCATAACTACCCATGAGAAAGCAACATCTTATCCTCCTTCTACCTTCACGACTCCAAATTAGGGCAAGGCTGATAGGCCAGAGAAGAAAGAGAAAATGTAATCCTCAGTGTCATTCTTAAGAGAAAAGTGATGCTGAAAACATGGAGTGGGTCACAATCCCCAGCCAGAAACCTCCCAGAATGAATGAAACAATTGTGTGTTTCAACCTCCCGTCCACAAAGAAAAAGACCAAACACCGGACCTATTTCAAGTCAGACAGGCAGATACGCTGAGATGTTTCTGCTACTAGAGGCATCTTGCTAAAAACTGAAAACTTACCATTACATTCCCTTGTTTAAAATGGTCCGACAGCTTCTCCTGGCCTCGAATCACACTGAACTCCTTGGCATGGCTGTCAGGACACTCAACACCCTGGCTCCAACCTGGCCATTATGATGATGAATCCTTCTGGGCTCATCTCCTAGCACGCTCCACCCGGTACTCACCTCATTGCCTTCACTTTGCCCAAATGCACTATGCTCCTCTCCACTTCCAGGCCTCTACTTTGATTGACTTCCCCACCTTCTCCCACAACCAAATTTCTACTTTTGATCCATATGCAACTCAAATGTCACCCTTTCACCGAATCCCTCCAGTCCCTCGTCGTAGCCCAATTATATATACACATGCCTAAATCCACCTCAAAATGACAAACTCTCGGAGGGCAAAAGCCAGCTCATACATGGAAAAAAAAAATGCAAAAAGTTTCAGAAGGCATAAAGAAATTTCAAATCAAGACCTTTCAAAAGAAAATTAGAGCAGAGCTAGAGGAAGATGTACGCAATGGAAAAGGTAATTAATAAGATGATGTATGGCAATAATGTAATGAGCCTGATACCCAGGTTTGGTGAGTCAGCCTCATAACTTTATCATAATATTTTGTGTGTGGCCATATATTTGCCTCTAATGAGTAATCACAGACAAGGTTCAGAGGAGGGAAAAGGCTTTGGGGTTAGGGTTGCCAGAAAAGCTTCATGGGGAAGAGATTTGAGCGGAAGCCTAGAGGTCAAATAGACTAAGTATCTGTGCCACTACTGAGAATGAAACCCAAGGAACAAAAGTCTGAATTGGCCAGACTGTCCCCATTAGAGAAGGATTTATTTAACTGTACCATCAGAGAATTTACTTGTGAAACGAAATAAATCCATTGTATAATTTCAACTATTTCATTCTTAAGAACTAGATTTATATGCATCCTCCCCCACCATCTCTCCTAAGGCTCAACTACTGTACAAAAAGGCAAACGTTTAACAACCCACACTAGTGTTGATTTCCCAACCATTAAATACATGCTCATTTTCATGAAAACTGATCATATTTAGTAAAGCTGACTTTGCCAGGGATGTGACACCACCACAAGCATTAGGAAGACAAGGCTGTGGAATATGGGCTCTAAGAACATCAGGCAGACCTGAGTGTGATTATTGGCCTCGCCACTTCCCAGCTGTGTAGCTTTAGGCAAATTAATTCTCTAAGTCCCAGTTTCCACAAGTGCCGTATTACTAGCATCTATCTCCAAACATGTTGTGAGAAACAAATGAAATAATGTAGAGTGCCTGAGAAGTCGACAAGTTTCATTCTAATTACTGCCACAGAGTTCCATGTTTTTCAAAGCACTTTGACATGCATGATCTCATCTGCTCTGTATAATTCTGCAGGGCAGGGAAGGCAAGAAATTATCAACCTCACCTTGAAGGTTGAGAAACTAAAACCCAGAAAGGGAGCACACTGTCCTAAGGTCACACACAGATAAGTGTAAGACAAACTAAAATGGAGATCTCTAATGACCAGCCCAGTGCTAGTTCAGGTGCCCACCTCCCTAAAGCATTAATAAAATGCAAAAGCACCAGGAGGAGAGACGCTATGGTGATAGAGAACACAATTCCTTGTGGGAGGTACTGTCTACAGGAGGGAGCACTAATCTGAAGAGAAGGCTTTGGAATGGGTAAGAAGGTGTTGGAACAGACATGAAAGAAAGCAGAAGATCTGGACAAGTGAAGAGGTGAGGAGGCCTTGACTAATACCTCATTCTGGATCCCTTCATGACCTTCTCGTTGCTTTTCCATCTTGAGTACCTTTTCCTTAGTTGCCCTTTAAGCATGGACACTCCCCAGAGTTCCTCCCTCACCCAAATGCTCTTCTTACTACTCACATGCTGCCTGGGCAATCTCAATTACTCCTACCATTCCAACTAACTTACAAATTGAATGACTGATTTGCCAAATCTCAAACCCCATGCTCTCCTCTGAGACATGCCTTCTGAATGTTCCATTGCACCTCTAATGCAACATGTGCAAGAAAGAATCTGTTACTTTTCCCAAAATGTTTTCCTCCCCCTTGATTTCTTTGTCAGTTGATACACTTACCCAAATGGTCATCTTCCACTTCTCCTTCTCTCTCATTGCATACATCCGATCATCCATATCATTTAAACTCCCAATTAATTCATGATGAGGTCTCCACCTCTTATTAGTATTAGGGTTCTCCAGACAAAGAGGACCAAAAGGATATATTTATTTATTTATACACACACACACACCCCAACCAAAAGGAACAAAAAAAAAAGGAACGTCATTCATTCAAAATAACGTTTTACCAAATGTCTGGGCACTTTGATGCCCAGTCAAGTGGACACATAAAATTAACCATCAGACTACCTCGTACATCATTATCCTTTTTCAGTCCATCACATTCCATTGCCCAGATTACTGCTATCATACCTATGGCATACTCTAGAAGTTGCCACAATTCTTCCCTTCCCTGTATTAATGCCCTTTGCAATATAGCCCTGCAGCTCTTCTCATCACGAGGTTTCTACACCACTTCACTTGGTCTTGCCTTACAATTTGCTTTGACCACTGGAATGGAGCAAAGGTGCCACTGGGCTACTTCTGAACATGGGCTTCAAAACACCTTGCTTTTGTCTTCTTGGAATATAGTGCTGCCAGGTGAGGCAGCTCAGCCCGGCCTGCTGGACAACGAGAGAACACAAGGACATTTGGCCAAACATTATTTTGAGTGTATCTGAGAGGGTGTTTCTGGATGAAATTAACATTGGAACCGGTCAACTGAGTAAAGCAGATTGGCCTCCCCAATGTGGCCTCATCCACTCAGTTGAAGACCTCAGTAGATCAAAAAGGCTGAGTAAGAGGGAACTTCTCCTACTTGAACCACCTGTTCTAAGGCTCCAGCCGTGCTGAAGAGCTGAGCAAAGCCAAGATCAGGAAACCCTACCCCGGAAATCTACTCTACTCTTGAATCGAGAGTCAAGACCAGAAAAATCATTTATCTTAGCTCATCCCAAATCAGCAACCTGCATAATTATGGAGTAAATAAATGGTTAGTTTTATCCTCCATTAAATTTTGAGGTGGTTTGTTTCCACCCTAATGCTTTCAAATCCTACCCCCTTTCAATTCTACCACCTACACAGCCAATTAGAATACAATAGTCTATGTATGGCACACCTGGGTGACTCAGTCAGTTGAGCATCCAACTTTTGATTTCAGCTCAGGTCATGACCTCAGGGTTGTGGGATTGAGCCCCACACCCGGCTCCGTGCTAAGCATGGAGCCTGCTTATGACTCTCTCTCTCTTTCATGGGGCACCTGGGTGGCTCAGTTGGCTAAGCATCAGACTTCGGCTCAGGTCATGAATTGCGGTGAGTTCAAGCCCCATGTCAGGCTCTGTGCTGATAGCTTGGAGCCTGGAGCCTGCTTCAGGTTCTGTGTCTCCCTTTCTCCCTGATTCTCCCTGCCTCACGCTGTCTCTCTCTTTCAAAAATAAATAAATATTAAAAAAAAATTATCTTTCTTCCTCTGTCCCTCTCCCCCACTCATGCTCTCTGTAAAATAAAAATTTTTAATAAAAAAAAGAATAACCTATTTAACATGTACATTTAACTATATAAATAACTCATTCATTCATTCATTCATTCATTCAATAAGTATTTATATGGTATCCTCTACATGTCAAGTACTGTGCCCAAAGCTAGGAAAGGAGCAAACAATAAGAGCTACCACTGACAGGGAGGTTTCAATCTAATATACTTGTGTCCTTCAAAGTTTTCTACTACTTTTGGAGTTAAAAATAAATTCATTAACATGGCATATACAATCCACGTCTTACCAGCTTCATCTCTGATCACTCTGAGATACTATATTAGAATCACCCACATATTATGTGCTTTTTCTTACCATTATATCTTCATTCATAGTGTAGCCTATCTGGAATACCCACCCCTCTTCAACCTGGCCAACATGGACTCATCATTTAGGACTCAACTCAGATAGTATCCACTCCACAAAATCTTCTGATTCCCCGAAGCTGAGTAAGGTGCTCCCAGGCTATGCCCTCTTAGTACCCTGTGAATATGCCTATCATGGCTCTTCCCATCCTATCCATTCATGTGTTTGTCTCCCTCACTACACTGAGAGCTCTAAGGGGGAAGGGAGGGGGACTATGTTTTTTTCAATCTCTCTATTCCTACGTCCTAGGATAGTATCTGATACATAGATGATGAATAATGTTAGCAGAATGGATGAAAAAATAAATGAGCAGAGATGTACAAACTAAATAGGAGTTTGTGGAAATGAGAATAACGAATGAATGGATAAATGAATGAGGTTGTGAATAAGAACTGTCCCAGTTTCTCTTTCCTCATTCAAGTTAATGGCTTTTCACCATCTGACTTAGGAGCAGAGACATTCTAGCCAAGCCAGAATGCCAGGAAGATAAATTTCTCTTCTTGGGGTTAGCAGGTCTTTGGAGAAGTTTCATTTTAATTGGAAAATGGATTCATTCACTTCCTGGCTTGGACTCCTGGGTCAGTGAAACACCATGTTGAATGGCTGCCAAGCACCATTGGAAAGGGGGCTGAGACCGGAACAGCACTCCGTCAAAAGTCCAGTGCACCAGGACACCTGAGGACAAGCTGGTAACAGGTCCAGGCTGGCTGACAGGAATGCCCCCTCCTCTTTCTTCCCCAAATTTCCTTCAACCCAAACTTTACCTATCCCCAAACCATAAAGGGCAGTGTGCTTTACCGTTCCATTTGGCATTTCTTTGGGCTTTATTTGGTCATATATATCCTTCCTGTTACAGAGTGCCACCTTCATTTCCTACAGGGCACAGACGAGGTCCACAACAGAGAAATCCCTTCACAACTCAACTAGTAGAAAAAGAGCACAACTTCATAGCCTCTTTCTTATAGTGGATGTGAATAGCTCAACACCACAGAAAACATCCCTTCCAAAGAACATCTCTTGCATCTTTGGTGAAGGGTTGTTGGAGAGGGCCCTGAACACTCTCTGATTTTTGTGACCCAGCTCCAGCTCCCTCTTTAGCCTCACCTCTCAACACCTTCACCTCTCAGCACCCCCACCACCCGATTCTCCAAATGGACTGATGCATTGGCGGTTCTAAAAATTGCAATATGCTGTTCTACACGGAGGTGCCCCTGAACATTCTGCCGCCTCTTCCCACAAGCCAGACGGCAGGGGTGCAGATCCTGGCTCTAATACTTCATAGCCATGGGGCTTTGGGAAAGCTAAATACTCTTCACTTCCACTCCCTTGTCCCATAATAATTAGAGTGAACAGTAACACCACCTCCACCATAAAGTTGATGAGGGAACAAATGAGCCAATGTCTGTGAAGTGTTTAAAGCATCTGGCACATAGTAAGTACTTCCTAAATGACTGTTCTCATTATTAGAATGTCAACAGCACGACCCGTATCCATCTTCAGTAAGGAGCAGGAACTTCAGGGACTGACACATCTTGGTTCAAACTTTGGTTCTTCTACCAAAACTTGTGTTACTTCTAGCCAAGAGTCACCTAATATCTATGGGTCTCATGTTCATCTACAGCAATGTTTAACTCTAGTACTGTCAGTAGGATTCAACTCAGTGAATTTATACATATTAATGTGCTCATCCTGGCACATCCCCGGTAACTATTTGTTTCTTCTACATTCCTTACTCTTCTCAAATTATGTGGGAGCCTGTCTCTCCAACAAGACTATTTGCTCCTTTAAGGGGAGGCCCCATTGTTTACTCAGCTGTATCCCTACAGTGCACATGAAATAATTATTTCTCAAATGAAGTATTTATTGGCCATGCTACAATCTGTCCATCAGCCCTGGTTTGTGGTCAGGTGTGCTAGGACCCTGCATGAAAAGTCAGGCATATGCTGGATCCGATCCTCACATTGCTTATTGAGTAGGTGAAGCAAAGGGTCTGCATGTGAACCCTCAGCAGGTGTATAAATAGTATAGAATAATTCAAGTTTGACAATGCCTGTTACAAACTAAGGATGCTGCATAGTCATGATAGAAAGAGACGGCTGTGGGCAAGCAGCCAAGGGAAAGGTGTTATGTGGGAGGAGTGTCTGACCTCAGTGTGGAGGGAAGGCAAAGATCACGGGAGATGGGAGAGGACGGTGGTCCAGCCAGCACAACTGGCTGAGGAAAGTTCAGGAGAAGCATCAGCTATATATATCCCTGGCCATGGAAAAGGAATCCTGAGAAGTTTAGCCTGAGTGATGTATGTTGAAATACAGTAAAAAGAAATCTGAATTTGTATTACACACTCAGGTCAGGGGAGAATGGGAGCTACCATCAGTCCTGGGTGGGGGTGGTTTGTGAATACAGTTTTAGAAAGGTTAGGACAGAACGCCATGTGGGAAGTCTGGAGGAGAGAGGAGACAGGAGGACCACTTTGCCATTTCTGAGACAGAGCAGGAGAAAGCACAAGAAAAGGAAGGAAGGAAGGAAGGAAGGAAGGAAGGAAGGAAGGAAGGAAGGAAGGAAAATGAACGCTAAAGAGAAGATGAACAAGAAAAAAAAACAGGAAAGATTAAGTAGAAGAGGAAGGAAAAGAAAATAAAGACAGAAGCAAAAGGACAGAGAGGGGAGATGGAATGAAGTAAACACATGGGAACACATGAGAAATGAATACAATGAGAAAGCCAGAACAAAAAGAAAAATGAAAAAGATGTGTGGAAAACAACAGCAAGACCATGGCAATGTCCCCGACGAGACAAACCATGGAGAAGGAAGGGCAGAAGCCAGAGCCCGCTCTCGGTCTGCACACTGTCTCTCCTCTGGGCGAATGAAGTCATGGCTGATGTCACCGCCTCTGAGTCACACACCCACCAAGGGAGAGGTGGAAAGAGCCCCTGCCTGGTGTTCAGTCCCACCCTCCTGCACAAGAGGGGTTAATTCACGCCTCATCCTCTGGGGCGCTGTCTAGTCTGGTCCTGATGTGACAGAAATGAGGACACTTCTCCTCTGCCGAGGGAGGACACTGCAGCCATGTGAGCACTGGGTTCCACCTCCAGGCCCTTGAGATGGAAGAGTCAGAAAAGGTGGAGCAGATAGTTTCCAGCTTTTCTCTGACCGTGGCTGGGGTACATGGGATCTATCCATGTGCAGAAGGGAAACTCCCATCATGAATAGCATTGAATACACAGATGGGACTCAAAAGGTGCTTTCTGATGGACTCCCTGAACTGCCTTCCCATGTACTGTACTTGTAGCCCCAGGAGACCTTTCCTCCTACCGTCCTCTATCCTCCTTTCCACCTCTCCAGCATCAGTCCACCTACCCGACCTACCTGCTGCAAACCACCCCCCGAGTGCTTACCTACAGCCTCTCCACCATCAGCCCCAGCTTACACACCACCTCCTCCTGACTCGCCTCCCCTAAGGGGGGCGTACTTTCACAGGGACCCAAATTCCATCCAACTTAAAGTGCACTGTGACTCTATTTCTGCCCCTCCTCTCCCTTTGCTAGAAAATGAGCAGCTTAAGGACAGGGACTCTAATGTTTACTGCTGTATTTCCAGCACTTTACAAAGTACCTGGAATAAAGTCCATTTTCAATAAATGTCTGCTGAATGAACGAAATGTCCCTGTTTGATTCTGGTGGGAACTGATTAGCACACCCCGTTCTTAGACTTCCAAAATGTGTACTCATTTGGGGAGCCTGGATGGCTCAATCAGTTAAGCATCCAACTCTTGATTTCAGCTCAGCTCATGATCTCACAATTCACAAGATCAAGCCCCACCTTGAGCTCCACGCTCACAGCATGGAGAGACTGCTTGGGATTCTCCCTCTCTCTTTCTCTCTCTCTCCCTCCTGCGCTCCCTCCCTCCCTCTCTCTCTCAAAATAAAAAAACATTAAGAAAATAAACTAGAATAAAATGTGTACTCATAGTCATCATCCTGAGCATGTTTGTTGCTGAAGACCAGACCCCATAAGTCACCAACAATAGCGTCAGTGAAACTGCTCTGGAAACGTCTGCTAGGGGCCTCTGAGGATGGATTTACTCTCTCTCTCTCAGGCTCTTACACTCTCCCCAGGGCTTGGCCTGTGAGCTGTTATGAGCACACACTTGAAAAATTTTGAGTTAGATCCCAGTCTGACCACTCATGAGCTGCATGAGGTGAACCTTCTCAGCCTCTTGCCACCTGTTCAAACGGGACAGTAATACCTGTGCCCCAAGCTGTCAGTAAAGATTAAGCACGCTGGCTTTTTTTTTTTTAAGTGCCTGCCCCAAAACAATGTGAATTTTTCCCTTCGCTCTTGGCCTTCTTACCTGCATCCAGAGATAAGTATATGAAAAACAGACCTAATTTCCATTCTACTTCTGTCATATTCATCAAAAAATACATCACTATACCAGCGCTCTACAACTTCCCAAATACCTTCTAAGACACAGAGACACAATACTGCCGTTAACACCATTTTATCGACAGGAACAGGAGGCCCATAGTGAAGAGAATTGCAGAGAGTAAGTGAAAAGCCTGAGTGAAACCCCAGCCACTTGAATTCCAAGGCCAATACACTACTGTCCAGTTGCTGCTTCCCAGGACAAGGGAGGTGCTCAATAAATACTTGCACAGTGATTCACTCTCTTTCTCAGGTCCATGGGCTTGTCTCTGACCCCCAGCCAAAGCCAGACCACACGGCCTCATGCCAAGCCAAGTGCAGCAGGGTTCACTCGGGTCCTGATTCTCTTCTCATCTATCTCAGATCCACAGAATGCCAGCTTTGCAGGAGGACTTCAGGGGTCATGGAGCCCAGGTGCTCCCAAATGCCAGACCATGGACTGGTGCTAGTCCATGACCAATAATTTTCACGAGTCAATGGTGAAGCAATAATGATAATTATATTAGGGAAGATAAGTCATTATTGAAAATATTATGAATAATTAATTGGCAAAGAGATCTTATTTCCTAACTGCTTGCTTTGCTTTACTTGGGCAAGCTCCAATACTCTATAGATACACGTATCATTATTGGGAGAAAATGTCTCTGCACCACAGTTCAGACCCTCTGGCAAAGCCCGAATGGGAGACAGAGGCCAGGGAAAGCAGAGCCACGAATCCAGGCAGCCCTCTCATTCCCTCTGAACACTCCCTCGTCTTGCATTTTTGAGCCAGTAGACACTGACTGTTGAGATTACAAAGCTTGGAAGCCAAACTAAAGCAGCTTTTTAAGAGGGTGTGCGTACGGGTACTGATGGGGCTGCAGAGTTGAGATCAGACTTCCTTACCGAGGTCAGAAGGATTCAGGACACATGGGCTTTTAAGGAGACCCCTGAATTGCATGATCACTCAACCAACAGAATGGCTGCAGCATGGTGCACAGAGATAATCCTTGAACGAGGTCTTTGCCGAAGAGATGCTTCCGGGACCCTCAGGTTCAAACGAGGTAAGGAACTAGTTACATCATTTACTCATTTTTTTGAACTACAAACACTTAAGATGAATGCCAAGGGGAGGAAGAGGCCAGCTCTTTCAGAGGGATCTAATGTACGAGACACGGACGAAGAGAAATGGGCTGGAATTTGTGCAGTGGAGGGTCTTAGGCATGATTCTTTAATTGTGAGTCTATCTAAGGACAACTTAGATAACTTTTCATTGTAAAATTCATATTTCACTTCAAAATTTCAATCAAAGTTGTTATCTGGGATTTGAAACCTGAACTAGGAGAACTAGCTCTTTCTACCCAAGTGTCTCATCTGTATTAGATGCAACAGTCAGTAAGTGGTAATCTACTTAACTTCCTTTATCCTCACCTTCATTATCTGCAAAGGAAGTGATAACATCTACCTCACAGGACTTTCAGAAGAATTAAGTAAGATAGCAAACTTAAAAGCACATGGTAGATATTTAATAAATATCTAGGATAAGTAAAAATAATAACATAACATAAAAATAAAGTACAGGTGTTGACGATGCTTACAGATAGCAATCAAACAGGGTCAATATCTTAAACAGAATTAAGGATCTCAAAAAGGTAAAGGGTCTTTAACATTTCAAACTGCTTTCAAAAGTGTAATGATGTTTCACCTTACTGCAAAAACTTAAGGTGGACTGACGGATGGATAGAGGGACAGATGGATGGACATACACATGCTAAAGCAAGTATAGTAAAATGTTAATGGCAGAATCCAGGTGATGGTTCTGAGTATTCACTATAAAATTCTTCCAACTTTTCTGTATGTCTGAAGATTATAATAAAATGTTGGGGAAAATGGCTTTCACAGCCTTTTCCTTGGTCTTTGACTTGGGAGCAACTGGAGATAAAGGACACTCTTGGCTTCCACTCTGTCTCATCACCAAGGACACTGTCTTCTACATAGTAGTTACCAGACAAAAAGTGTGTTTCACCAATTAAATAAATACGTCCCTACAACAACAGAACAGTTATTCTCATTTTGGAGAGAGAGAAAAAAAAAAAGTAAAACCAAGCTATATGTTTAGAGAAATGAGGTTGACTTCTCTTTCCAGAAGAAGCCCATCTATCATCTTTCCTAACTTCTGGCCTGCCTCCTCCCTTGCCTCAATCAACTATCTACCCTGAGCTTCCAGATTTCCAAGGTGACAGTTCACCTTAATGAGGCTGATGGTGCTTATGAGTTCCTCTATCAGGACACACATCAAATGTGTTGTCTTTTTTTGTGTCTTTTCTAAAGACAGTATTTCCCTTCAACAGGTGCATTTTAGCCACTATAAGAGAAGAGGTTTTTTTTCAATTTTTGTTTTATATCAAATCATCCCATGTGGGCATAAAAGCAGCCAAACTTAGCAATCTTGTTCTTGCCTCTCTGATTACACTGGCAACACCTAGATGTAGCAGACACCCCTGCACAGTGGTCAGGAAGACTGGCAGAAAAGCTAGGCACATGGGCCTCACTGCTCCAGCCCTAAGTCTGGCTCTGACCAGGGAACATGAGTTCATTTAGCAAGTATTTATAGAGTATGATCTCCATGCCAAGCATTGTTTTAGGTTCTAGGGATACAACAGCCAGGTATGGATAGAAAGATCTGGTCCCTGCTCTTAGCAAGCTAAAAATCCATCAACCCAAATGAGAAGGAACATGGTAGAGCACGAAAAAAACAAGACACAATTTAGAGCCATGTGAACCTTCACTGAAGATGCAATCCTAATCCCTGTGGACAATCATTTCATTTCTTTGAGGCTTGTGTACTCATCTGTAAGATGGGGCAAATAGTAATACTTATCCCACAAGTCCACAGCATAGATCAAATAAAGAAAATATAGATTGGGGAACCTGGGTGGTTCAGTCGGCTGAGCGTCCAATGCTGGCTCAGGTCAAGATCTCGCAGTTCGCATCAGGCTCGCTGCTATCAGTGCAGAACCCGCTTCGGATCCTCTGTACTGCCCCTCTCTGCCCCTCCTGTGCTCACTCTCTCTTGCTCTCCCAAAAATTAATAACCATTTGGAAAAGAAAAAAAAAGTTTCTTTTAAAAAGAAAAGAAGAAAAGAAAATATACATTAGTCTGCCTTAAGCCATAAAGTAAAATACAAAATTTGGTATAATAAGAGCTGACATTGAGGTGACTTTGGCTCAAGTCATGATCTTGCCATTCCTGAGTTCGAGCTCCGCGTTGGGCTCTGTGCTGACAGCTCAGAGCCTGGAGCCTGTATCAGATTCTGTGTTTCCCTCTCTCTCTCTGCCCCTGCGCTGCTCGCGCGCTGTCTCCCTCTCAAAAATAAACAAACATTGAAAAAAAAATGTTTAAGTAATAATAGCTGACATCTATTAAATGTTACTAGTTATCAGACCAAGCCCTTTTTTTGTTGTTATTGTTGGTCTGCTTTTTAAAATTACTTTGTTGGACTATAAAACTAAAACAATACAATACGTATTTGGCATAAGTCAAATATGCAAATGCCAGGATGATAAGGAAAGGATTCGCTGTCCAGGTAAATAAAATGAAGGCAGGGCACCAGCCTTAACACTCCATTTTTATTTAGTTCCAAGCCTAGTTGATGGGCAGACCACCCTGGAGAGAAAATCCACAAAAGAGGCCCTAACAACAGCTGACAACACTGTCCACACTGCTCAAAGGCTGGAAAGAATCTGGTCTGAATGTAACAGGGCCCCGCTACAAACACTCATAAGAGAGGCTGTTTGATTCAGTACATAGGTGTTGGATTCTCTTGCAGGGTAAAGGAAGCAACTTCAAGGGTTATGCACCTCAAGACACAAAGACACAGGAAAGAGGCCTGGAGGAGTCACTGCTTCAATGTGAGGCCTTCACTTCACACACAAAACAAGCTATGACTCAAAGTAACACGACTGCAGCCAAGGGGTGGTTCTGGGGTGGAAAGGAGTGGTAATACTCCAAACTTCCTTTTCCACAAAGGGGAAGAGAAAATGAACTTACGTTTGGTCTGCAGTAGATCTTTACTTGGGAATGGAACAGATGGTCAGATGTACACAACAATCAAAAATGGCACGATAAACAATTTGGTACATTCGTTCACCAGTTCATCTATCCCTCTGTTAAAATATTTCCTCAGTGATCAGTGTTAGATGCTAAGCAGTGCCCTAGGCATTAGGGACACGGAGATAAATGAGACGTAATATGGTGTAATAAGTTCCAGGGCAGGGGTAAGGGGAGGATGCCATGGGGGACAAAGGGCAGGACCCTAATCAACGCTCGATGGAGAAAGCCAAGGAAGGCTTCCTGGAGTCTTGAAGAATTTGTGTAAGTTTTTCCAAGTGAAGGAAGAAACACTAAGTTTGCCAGGCAAAGGAAAACCCTGAGCAAAGACTCAGAGGTGTGTGAATATGGGTACAGCATCCCTAGAGCCACTGACCAAGAAGTTTGCCATCTGGAAAATCTTTCCACTTCTCTAAGCATTTTGTTATGGGAAAAGTAATGATGGATTCCTTGAACAAATTCCCACAGCCTGGGTCTCAAATCCAAACGCCTAGAGGGTAGTGCTGGAAAAGGAAATGAGCAAAAGCAAGCTGGGTGGGGATGGCTGTGAAATGAAGGACACTTGCCCCTTCTGAAGGGGGCAGCCCATACTCAGCACTGGCCAATTCTTTCCACATGGGAATGCGGGCCCAGGACTGCCAAATCCTTTTGTTATTTCTTCTAAAGAAGCAGAAAATCTGGATTTTTATGTGAAATTTCTTAGTTTTTAAATGTTGAAAACCAATTCCAAAAAAAAAAAAAAAAAGAGAGAGAGAGAGAGAGTTTTTTTTTTTTCAAGCATAGGGTAGGTCAA
This sequence comes from Lynx rufus, assembly GCF_022079265.1. NCBI lineage: Eukaryota > Metazoa > Chordata > Mammalia > Carnivora > Felidae > Lynx > Lynx rufus. Next base: position 174,242,989 of record NW_025814834.1, read on the forward strand.
ACAAAACCCATCTGGTGACCAGATTCAGCCTGTGGGCCGCCAGCCTGCAGCCCCTGGCATGTTGCGGGAAACGAGCGGTCTCAGAACAGGCAGTGAAGGCCAGTGAAGGCAGGCCGGAGCTGGAGGCAGGCCGGATTTGGTGAGAATCCTGGCTCTACCATTTATTTGCTGTGTAGCTTTGGGGAAGCCACGTAAGCCCTCTGGGTCTTGTTTTCCTCATCTGTATATTGGGATAATAATACTGTGTCAGTGTTTTTAAGAAAAACAAGCCTAAGAAGAAAAAAATATCCCATGCTAAATAATGAAGCAGTATAAACCAGAAAGGTTAGCGAGGTCTACAAGATTATTTTTTTAATGAAAAGCTACTAATAAGTAATAAAAGCATGAGCACTGTGCTATCACAGTAGCCAACTCTTCCAACCATAGATGGTGACCCATTATTAGTGGTTTTTGCATACATAGCCAGGTTTTTGTTTTGTTTTGTTTTTACTGATCATTTCTTAAAACAAATACATTCCTAAGACCACACATTCAGTCTTGTATTTTTTTTCCTTTTAACATTATAATGTCAAGTGTGTTATTGTTAGACAAATATTTATTACCTACTCAGTACTATGCCAGAGTGATTTTTTAAGTCATAAAACAGATGTCATACCTATGCTTAAAATCCATCAAACATTTCCCCCTGCTATTAGAATAAAATCCAAATTCCTGCCCATGGCCTCAAGGTCATGCAGGAGCTGGCCCCTACCCACTGCTCCAGCCCACTGTCCACTAGTCTCTGCCTGGCTCACACCCTCGCAGCCCCGCTGACCTCCTCTGCTAATCTCACAGGTAACTTTCCTCCCCTCATGAACCTGCTGCCCTCTCTTCCTGAAAACCTCATCATTCAGGTCAAACAACACCTCCCAAGAGAGAACACACCAGCCATGCCAAATCTGCTTATCTGTGTTTTTCCTTCACAGCGTTTACCAGAAAATATAATCACTTTATGGATATATCCTTGTCTATTTTCTGCTTCTCTATACTAGAATCTAAGTTCTCAGAAGCCTACTCAGGGCTCTCGCCTGTTTTGTTCACTTTGGAATCTCCAGTGCCCAACACAGTGCCCATCACATGGGAGACTATAAACAGTATTGGTTAAAGGAAAAAAAAAAAAAAAAAAGAACCCACCAGCCATTGTTCCTGGCCTCGGTCCCTCCTGAAGTTATCATTTACAAATTCTTCCCTGAACTAATTTATCCAAACCCTGCAAGGCCAACACTGGAAGAGGAAAGCAGTAGGGAGAAATGGTGATAAGCCTATATTCTACATGTGAAATGCCAAGGTTCCGATCCTAGCTATTTATTAGCTGAGTGACCTTGGGCAAGTTGCATAACATCTCTGAGCCCATTTTATCATCTATAAGAGAGGATACTTACTTCATACGGTCGAGGTGAGGATTAGAGGAGTTTAACACGGATAAAAATGCTTGCAAAAGTGCTAGATGTAAAATGAGCACGACATACACTTTGGCTACTCTTTTCACCTGTTGCCTTATTCTGTTCCTATTGCTTAGATGAGTTTGTATCTTTCTTCTCCAATCACACTGCGATTTTTTGAAGGCAAAGACCACTTCTGGATTCTCAGAATGTGAATGACAGAGACCCCACAGGATGGGGATGGGGGCAGACCAGTGGTATGGCTCCTGACGCAGGTTTGCTCACATGGTAGGAGATTCTGAGTAAGCCATTTAACGTTTCTGAGCCTAAGTTCCCTCATCCAGAAAAAAAGATCTTATCTACCCCACAAGACGGGTGTGAAGATTAAATAAAATAATCTTTGTGAAATAAAATAATGCTGATGGTGGAGGCAATGGTGAATTTTAGGGGAAATAGTAGATGGCATTAGGTAAATCTGCTTCAAGTTCAAAGCTGGCTGCCTTCTGGTATAGGTATTACACATAGGATGTGGATGATTCACATAAATGAATGCCTCCGAAAATATGTTTTGTATGATGGTACTGGATTTTGTCTCTGATGGTCTCTGACAAACTCATGGTGGTTTTTAGATGTTTTCCTTAGTTATTAGTCAAACAGGAAAAATACCACTCATTACAGCCAGCTACGTGAAATGAGATATTCTAGTGTTTAAAATTCTCTCAGTTGGTGATAGGATATTACTGACATGCCCATCAGTTGACACAAACATCTTTAAATACAGTGGAAATGAAGATTAAACTACTATTTGAATATACGCTTGCAGAAAATGCTTTACAAATATCTGACTAAATTACAATAGTTCCACCAGGCTGATATTACTATCCTTTTACAGCTAAACACTGAGACTCAGAGAAGTTGATTTCCCTTTCTAAGGTCCCCAAACTGGTAAAGGGCAGAGAAAGACTTAAATGCAAGTATGCCCGACTTCAAAGCCTGTACCTTTGTTACAGAACTGTGTTTTACCTGCCAAATTTCCTCAATATCTTGTATTAGGTCCATTGCTAAGGTCTGATGAATGTAGGTGAACAGTAATACATCTATACCTGCAACTTCAAGCCGGAATAACTAACAGAAAAAGACCATAGTACCTACCATAATTGCCATTAAAAAAAGAAATGGTGTATTTCAAAGAAAGGAACTTGAACATTATCTTTCACAAAGTTTCAAGACAAGAAGAAATCTACGATAAGACAACAAATGTTATGACATTGTCAAGAAGAATGGAAGAACAAAGCCAGACAAGGCACTAAAAACAGCTGAGGCAAGCCTCTTATGTCACAGAAGGGACTAGAACCAGGCTTTCCTGACCTCCAACAGTTTTTTTTTTTTTTTTTGGTTTGTTTTTTTGTTTTTTGTATTTTTTTCCCAATAGTTCCTCCTGTAAAGAACTCCACTGATTTCTTCCACAGCTAGCACCAAGTTCTCAAACCACCTCTCTGGGCATGCCAACTCCCAGCTTGCTCCAAGGAATCTGTATACACAGGAAAAGGCACATTAGAAGCACAGAATCATTTCTTCAGTTTCCCAGTACATTATCAGGGGAACAGAAGCAGAGAGGCACGGACTATGGAGATGGGAGGGGCAGATGTATTTTCTAAACCCGTCAATAAAACCCTCTGACATTCCAGCCCAGTTGGTTCCAGTTGGAACGACAATGAAAATCTCAAACTAAAATGATTAGCTTTCTGCTCTGCTGACAATGGCAAAAAGAGAAAACGAGTTAAAAGTCGGGTTGGAATATCTCCATGCAGCCCCTACAAGCCAGTTAATTATCTTCCATTAACACTGAGCTGTCAGAATCTGCATCAGCCGTTAACTCTCTTGACCTCCCTCAGTCTGCACCTTGTTACCCTACAATGTTTCATGTTTATAAAGATAGGAGACTCCAGCTGTTCCAGCCTGACAGAACTTAATTTACATTTGGCCTTCATTAAGATGAGAGTCAGAATCATTGAGACCAAATGGAAAAGCCAGACTGCTGGGGGTTATGAAAAATTCAAATGGCATTTTTCCTTTTATCTGACAATTCTTATTAAGGAGACATGCGTCAACCTGAAACACACAAACCTTAAATGTAAAGGACATGATTAAAATTCCATATGGCAGAACCAGGACCCAAGTGACTTTGCCCAAGAGCTGCGGTGGTCCTAGTATATCACTTGTGTCTTCTGGGAAGTCTGAACTCCAGATTCTGTCCGACTCTCTCTGACATCCGATTCCAGGCTAAGGGCAAGGAGCCCGTGAATGACAGCAGTACTGAGGTGAGCAGTCAGCTCCGACTCTGCCATCTAGCTCGCCCCTCACGGCCGATCAGCCCCGATGTCCTGCTGAAATGAGCCCCTAAAAATCCTGGAACCTATCTCCTCTCCACCCCACAGTGCCTACTTCACACCTCATGACTTCTCACCTGGAGAACTGCAACACCCCCCTTAGTGAGCCACCCAAATTATTCAACAACTGTTTACTAACTACCTACTATACAGCAGACATTTGACCAGGGGTAGAGAAACAGCCAGAAACAGAACGGACAGGCTCTCCCTCCCCAGATGGATGACAATGGTTGGAAGACCCAAGCACCATGCAAATCATCATACAAAATGATACATCGTGACAATTTATGAAAACATACAATGAAGTAAGAGACTGTGACAAGAGACCTCTGATTTATTTGAGGGTCAGGGAAGGCTTTTCTGAAGACATGACAATAAAGCTAAGACCTAAATGATGAGTTAGGATCAGTGTTGAGCACAGGAAAGAATACTCAGGGGCAGAAAGCACAGTATCACGACATCATCAAGACCAGGGGTCAGCAAACTTTTCTCTAATGGTCCACAGAGTAAATATTTTCAGCCTTGCAGGCACACAGTCTATGTCTCAACTCCTCAGCTCTGTCACTGTGATGCAACAGCAGCCACAGACGATACATAAATGAGGGTGGCTGTGTTTCAATAAAACTTTAGGGCCACGAAAGTGTGAGTTTTACATAATTTTCACAAGTCACAAAATATTATTCTTCTCTTGATCCTTCTTCAACCGTTTGAAGTCAAACCCATTCTTTGCTCCCAAAACATCCCAAATAAGCAGCACGACAGATGTGGCCCATGGCCTGGAGTTTGCCAACCTCTTTGAGGTGGCAAAGAACAGAGTGTGTCTGAGATGCCCTGACTGCATTCCTGGGGACAGAGTGAGCAAGACGAGGGAGGGATACACCTAAGCAGAGAGGGTAAGGTGAAAATGACGTCACACACCATCTTCTGGGCCATGTTACAAATCTGGGGATTTATCTTAAGAGCAAAGTAAAGCCAACAAAGCACTGTGATCAGGAAAGTATGAAGACTAGTTCCTAATCTCACACACACACACATTTTCTCACCCCTAATCCAGTCTCTTCATCCCTGCCAAAGGGATCTCAGATATTCCCTCCCCCTTGCTTAAGAACCACTGACCACCAAATAAGCCCTGAACAAACCAAGCCCAGGCTACCCACCGGGCCTCATTTCCTACTACACTCAGGAAAGTATCCCGGGCTCTTGTCCCAGGACCTACATACCTTACCAAAAATGAACCATAGTCTTGCTCTAGAATTTCCTCCCCATCTTCTCCTACAGGCTAAACCTCCACTTATATCTTGAGACTCATCTTAGAGAACTCCTCCTGGAAGCAAATTGTTTTCCCCGAAAGCACTTTGTATATTCCTTTACCAAGGTGATTAGCACGTCCTCTGACAGCTCTGGTTCCATGCCCCCTCCTTTGCTTCCCCACCACTGCCCCAGGGGACTCTGTGCCCCTCAAGGGTCAGCCCCATTCTCTCTGTGCTTGCGTCCCCAGTGTCTGTGACATTGCTGGTTCACAGGAGAACCTCGGTTAATATGTGGCAAATTAAAGAGTGAATAAAGAGTAAACACATGACAGCACAGTGAGCTTAGCACAGAGTCTTATGTTCTGACTCTGACTCTGTGAAAGCACTCTAACCTCTCTGTGCCTCCATCTCCCATAGCCCCATTCAAAAGAACACACTGTCTCCTGATTCTCCATAAATGGGTGTTCTTCGGAATACAAGGGCAGTTTCTAGAATCAGAAGTGATTTTATAAGTCTGCGGGCCAGCAATGCTTTACAGAGAGATTCCAGTACTGCAACACATGATGGGCGGAGCTGGGATTTGGAGCCCAGTAGACGTGGGTTTAAATTCTGGCTCTACCATCTGTTTAGGACAATCATATAACTCTGTCAGCCTCAGTTTCCCATGCTGTCCATCAGGCAGAGCTTGTTAAGATTAAATCAATTAAGGTCTACAGAACACAAAGCAGAGAGTGGGGCAGTGCAAAGTAGTTGTATCTTCCAATTTGTATTTCAGGATACATTTACATGAGGTTTGCAAACTGGTCCAGACCAACTCTCTCACTTTATAGACAGAAAAAGTGAGGCCTAGGGCACCTGGGTGGCTCAGCCGGTTGAGCATCCGACTTCGGCTCAGGTCATGATCTCACGGTCTGTGAGTTCGAGCCCCACATAGGGCTCTCTTGCTGTCAGTGTGGAGCCTGCTTCAGATCCTGTGTCCCCCACTCTCAATGCGTCTCCCCAGCTCTCTCTCTCTCTCTCAAAAATAAACTTAAAAAAAAAAAAAGCGAGGCCTGGGAAGCGAACTGATTTGCTCAAAGTTACACAAGGTGATGGTCAGTGGAGTCAAAAACTCCTGGCTTCTACAACGTAGTGTGTTTTCAAACTCTTAGTAAATACAGAAGCCGTTTTTGCAAATTAAAGGTTACAAAACAACTCCATATACTAAACAGATAACAAGCCAAACCCACCTTGATTACAGATTCCCTCTTTGCTTCTCTCTCTTCTGCCCACTGTGGCAATCCAAGGACACATTCTCAGCACCCTTACACTCCCCTCAAGCCCCATTTACATTTTGAGTCATCAAAGACTGAGACCACCTGAAACCCCAGAGCCAGTATATGAATCACACCAGGTCTTACTCATTAGACGGATACTCTCCTCACCAGACCACCTAGGGACCTTCAAGTCTGAGGTTCCCAAAGGACTTGAACTGTCTCCCACATCCCTCTCTACCGGGAACCATTAAGCTGACATCACCATTCTCCACACTTCATAAAGGATCTGAACATCTGGAAACAGGAACCACCTGCAAGTGCTCTGTCTGGAGATCACTGTATCACACAAGGACATGGAAACTCAGGTTCAGGTGACATGAGAAAGGAGTATCCTAACCTGCCACCAAGGCCAGATTAACCCTCAGATAAAAGTGCACAGAGAAAGAAGATTCTGGTCAGAAGATCTGGACTTCAATCCCAGCTCTGCCACTTTCTATCTGGAAAGGGAATCAGCAGCCTTCCCGAACTCTGGGAGAATCCTGGATATTAAGAGAACTGATTTTGGGGTCAGCTTCCACCCCTGGCTCTGCCACATACTTACTTTGGAGGGAGTTGGTTCATCTCTATTAGCTTTAGTTTTCTTGTCTACAGACAACCTTCACCTCCCCACCCCACCCAAAAAAGAGACAACCTCTACTTTCATAAGGTTGCTGCTAGGATTCAAAGAGACAATCTGCCAAATACTTATTACCATGCCTACATAAGGTTAGCACCTAAAAACAGGAATGATTTAGCTGCAATTGAATCAACAAATTGGGATCAACCTCCCTCAGAGAGCTGCTGGGAAAAATCAAAAGCAACACACTTCAGCATGGTGCCTGGTACAGGCAGATCCACGATAAGTGAAATCCTTGGCCGTAATTAGTGTCCTCTCTCCACCCTATGTGCTCACCTCTTTCAGCCACAGAAGCTTCGGGGCTTGCATTTCCACTGACATCACGCCCCCAACATACTGCAGGACGCCGTGCTTGGTTTCGTTGATCCTGTGGACCTGACTGACCGCCCGGTGGTCCAGCCACATGATGATGTTTCGGTGGGAATCCCCTAGCAGAAACAAGGGAGATGAGGGCACATGCACATACTTAGCCTTCTAATTCAACGAGGCACTTCCACAGTCCCAAGGGCACAAAGCTGCACAAGTACGACAATTTCCTACGTAGATGGCAGCAAGTGAACGGGCCACCACCATCACGAATTAGTACACTCCACCCTAAACTTGGATGTCCCTTCCGGTGAGGTGTCCTTTACAATGCAGCCCCCGGGGTTAAATGTCTACACTAACAGTCAAGATCTACCAATTAATTAGATTCTCACTGATTCGCTCCCAACTTCTTCCCCACCTTTCCTATTCCTACCCCTTCTGTTCCAGAAAAAGTTCCCTGGGTTTAACCTTAGGAAAAGAGCTATGAAGTAAGTGTAAAACAATACTTGGCTTTTTAAGATCTGTCTCTGTTAAAAATGGACAAGCACTTCAACGGAATAATACATCCAGCATAACAAACAGACCACATCCATATAATGGCTTTTATCTGCTTATATTCCCACTTCTCCTCGTCACTTTAATGAAAATTAATTAACTTAGGTGTTTACTTCCCCTCAGATGCTTTGGTGGAGTGGGAAACACTGGAATTTTTTTCAGTTTGGGGATCAGGCAGACCTATTGGGGAATGCTCACTAGTTCAGTTACAGGCATAGATACACTGAAAAAGTCATTAAAGTTTTCTTAGCCTAAGTATCATCATCTATAAAACAGGGATAACCACACTTAATAGCATATAAGGGTTAACCGGGATTTTTCATTCACTGAACAAGATACCACGCATAAAGGCAAGTACCTATCACGTAGTAGGCTCTAAAGAGAAAAAGAAATAAGAAACAGAATTTAAAGCCAGTTAGAAAAACAGCATAGGCATGCCCCTCACATCTGACCTCTACCACCCTGCAGCGCACACGGGAGCTAACTGCCCCTTTCTCCCTTCCACGGCCTCCGTTAATTCATCAGGTACTAATGGGCAAGCCAATATTCTTTTTACAGTCTTCCACTGCCTCAGATGGCAAGACGCAGAGATCAGCAATGAACAAACTGGGAGATAGTAAAAGGGAAAGATAAAGGGGGACCCAACAGTAACCGAACCAGGCACTTCACACATTCTTTAACGGGAGAACTGCAGCAATGATGTATCTTTGCTAATAGCAAATATTTATAAAACTCTGTGTGTGTGTGTTTGTGTGTGTGTCCCCCAAGCCCTGTGCTAAACATGTTATACACATCGTCTCATTTAATCCTCATAACAACTCTCTGATCCAGGTCATTTTCCATGACACGCTGACTCCGAGATTTACGACCTGCCTACTATCTCACAGCTTGGAAAAGCATATAGCATGCTTTGAAATGGATCTGTGCAGGGAACGGATAAATAAATTCGTGAAACAAATTTAAACTCAAGCTACGCCTATCAACATGAATAACGATACCAGCTGGGATATTTTTAAACACCATATATACTGCTTGTTGCTGAGGGCATACACGTATGTGGTGAAAACACAGAAACAATGTGTTTGGGAACGTCAACAGCAGCATGGTCACCTGCCATGCAGACGGGAAAGGCGTGGGCTGAAGATTCAAGGAGTTCCTCCTTTAAGAAAAAGTCTAGCAGAGGCTCCTGGGTGGCTCAGTCAGTTAAGTGTCCGACTTCGCTCAGGTCATGATCCCAAGGTTCATGGGTTCAAGCCCTGCGTCAGGCTCTGGGCTCACAGCTCAGAGCCTGGATCCTGCTTCAGATTCTGTGTCTCCCTCACCCTCTGCCTCTCCACCCTCCCCTCCACTCTCTCTCTCTTTCAAAATAGAAAAAAAGTCTGTGGCAGACATGGCAAATTTCCATCGGCTTATCCTCAGTAGTGGGGACACAGAAGGCTGTGAATTTTATTTTCCTTACTTTGCTGTATCTCTGAAGAAAAATCTTTAAAACTGAAAGAAAAAATGCCCACCTAGGAAAATATCTAAATCAGGTCATCATCACCATGATGAGGCAAGGATTCAGTCTCTGCTTTGCCTGCCTGGAGAAGGTTCAGGTCCCACAAAAGCTCCTCAAACAACAGTAATACTTTGAAATTAAGAGAAAGTACATGAGACCTTCCAGAGCTACATCTAAGATTTGTTTTTAAATTTTTTTTCAACGTTTATTTATTTTTGGGACAGAGAGAGACAGAGCATGAACGGGGGAGGGTCAGAGAGAGAGGGAGACACAGAATCTGAAACAGGCTCCAGGCTCTGAGCTGTCAGCACAGAACCCGACACGGGGCCCGAACTCACAGACCGTGAGATCATGACCTGAGCCGAAGTCGGACATTAAACCGACTGAGCCACCCAGGCGCCCCTAAGATTTGTTTTTAAATAGGTGAGTGATTATACTGTATAACATCACTACCTAAAGCTTCGGTTCTCAACCCTCACTGCACATTAGAACCACCTGGGACAGCTTTAAAACCACTGATGTCCAGGGGGTGCCTGGGTGGCTCAGTCAGTTAAGCATCCAACTCTCGGTTTCGGCTCAGGTCATGCATGATCTCATGGTCTTGTGGGTTCAAGCCCCATGTTGGGCTCTATCCACACTGACGTTGAGGAGCCTGCTTGGGATTCTCTGTCTCCCTCTCTCTGCCCCTCCCCCATTCACACTGTCTCTCTCTCAAAATAAATGAATAAACTTCAGAAAAAAATACCGATGTCCAAGTCCCATCCCAGAACCATCAAAGAGTCAGAATGTGCGTGTGCAGGCACACACGCACGCATGCATGTTGGGGGGGGGGGTGTAAAATGGGGACCATGTGAGCACTGCTTTTTAAATATTGTATAAATGTATCTGCTGCTAAACTTTCAATTGGAAGGACAGACCCATCAGTTACTACTGCCTCTAAAGGAAGAGGCTCTTACAACACAGAACGACACCCTCAAATTGTGAGAATCAATTAGATTATATATATACAATGATTATTAATTAATAAGTTGCATTGTGGACACCAAAGAAGAAGTTCATCTTGTCAGTTCTTCTAGAAAATCACAATGGGGGCAACCTGGGTGGCTCAGTAAGTTAACCTGTTTCAGCTCAGGTTCGTGGATCAAGCCCGCGTCGGGCTCCATGCTGACAGTGCGGAGCCTGCTTAGGATTCTCTCTTTCCCTCTCTCTCTCTGCCCCTGCCCTGCTTGTGCACACGCTTGCTCTCTCTCTCTCTCTCTCTCAAATTAAATATTTTTAAAAATCACAAATCAATGATTCCAATGACAGCTCTTTTAACCTTTCACTGAGCATCTACACATACCGGGCACAGTGGTAGGTGCTGGGATACCGAGAACATGCCACAGTCCTGCCTGTCGGGAGCAGGTGGCCGGATTGAGGAAAAAAAAAAAAAAAGAAAGAAAAGAGTACCCAGCGTTGACAGCCCAAACACAGTGGGGCGGGCAGCCCAGAGGAGCAGAAGCACAGAGAAGGCCATGGAGAGCCGAGCCCAAGGCCACACAGGGAGCTGCCAAGAGGCAGGAAAGCTTTCACATAGTTCTGAAAAGGGCTGGCCGCCAGTTAGCCAGGTGAAGAGAGGGGGAGCGAGGAAGCCTACACAATAGAGTCAGCACGTGAAACAAAGCACAGACCTAACCATGTGTCATGTTTGGAGAGAACTGGGAGCAATTGCTAGGGCAGAATTTGGGTTATACAGTCAGTTTACCGACAGGGAGATCATTCATCCATGTGTTCATCCACTCAATATTCTGAACACCTCACAGGAGGTGTGCCAAGCACACTCGAGGGAAATTACTGTGAAATAGCAAAAACATCTAAATATTAGGTTTCTCTTGCAGAGTAGCCTAAGTGGTAACTCCCTCCCCGATCCTGAATTTTCACCCGCATTTCTTCTTGCTCCCAAGAGCTCCTGTGGCTACGATGACCCAACCAGAGTTGTGCTCTGAGTTAGGGGGAGCCTGCAGAGTAGGGAACACACAGCAGTGGTAGCACAGTCCAACTGGGGGGCTGTCTGACCTTCGAAGGAAAGAAGATCGGGGTGCCTGGGTGGCTCAGTTGGTTAAGCATCCAACTTTGGCTCAGGTCATGGTCTCAGTTTGTGAGTTCGAGCCCCGCATCAGGCTCTGTGCTGACAGCTCAGAGCCTGGAGCCTGCTTCAGATTCTAGGTCTCCTTCTCTCTCTGCCCCTCCCCTGCTCATACTGTCTCTCTGTCTCAAAAAATAAATAAACATTTAAAACAAAAAACAAAAAAAGGAAAGAAGATCAAGCAAGAAAAGGCTAAAATGAGAATATCTTATCATGTGGTAATGAGTAGTGTTCTTAAACTATTGTACTTAATTTACTTAGGCTTTTGTTGTTGTTGTCGTTGTTGTTGTTACCATCTTTAGATTTTTGCCAGTTTTGTGGGTTTGGCTTTAATGGTGATGGTTCATTTCCTGACCCCACTGTCTGCTCCCCACAATCACTCCACTCAGCCAATCAAGAGTTGGTCACTGCCATGCAGGCCTAAGAAGTCTTTAAAACAACCTGTGAATCACCTTTATAATTCAAATGTCATTTTCTAGGACAGGATAATCCATTTCAGATAAAATCTAACCTTAAGAGAACCTGTTGAAAGGCAAGAAACTGGTAAGGGGTACCGGCAGCTGGACGCATTTGATGAACAGGTACATTTTAACCTTTTTGGTGAAATAAAATTATTTCAACACTTATCATTAGGGCTGCAAGCTAGCTACCCTTTTAACAGAAGGTCTGTTAACAGGAGACAATTCCACCTACAATAAGAAAAAAGATGGCACCCAGAGAGGGTACATATGTAAGCAGGTTTAACAAGGAACTCTCTTCTTCCACAACAAGTGCTCTTATTCCTAGTATTTCAGCTTCCATTCAGCTGCACAAGGGATTCTCCACATATCAGAGCATGGAGGAAACTTTAAAAACGTTGATGCCCTTGCCTCACCACAAGCCCACTGAATACAAATCTTGAGGGTAAAGCTCACGAATGGGAAACTTTGAAAGATCCCAGGTTGATTGCAATATATGGCCTGAATTAAAAACCATGTATGTTAGCAGACCAGAGGTATAGCGTCCTTGAAACCTAGGGTTGTTAACAGCTCAAGTCCCACCCCAAATGTGAACTCATCCAACAGTATCCCTGAGAGACTATCACTTCATCGCTACTTAAGCCAATCAAGGAAGCGCTGACAGCCTCCCAAAGTGGCCAGCTCCATGGCTGCCCATATCTCATAAATGGAGTTCTTGCTGCTGCTGAACTGAGGTCTGTTAGTCCAGCCCCGTTCCTTTGGTTTGTGCTTTCTAAACTGGCCCGGATTGAGGCTGTCCCGCACTCTTGGGCCAGAACGATGCCAGGTGAGCCAGTGATCAGCCACTGAGATCAAGGAACATTCATAATCATCTCTGATACCACAACACTTAATAAGACAGGGGTTGGTACATGGGAGGTGCTAATAAAGGTGACAAAAAGGGAGGAAAGTGTGTGTGTGTGTGTGTGTGTGTGTGTGTGTGTAAAGATGGGCATCATTACCACTGTGCTCTAACAATTCATCCGCTTGCAAACTTTTTCCAGCACATGGAATTTATGAAAGTCACTGTTCTATGCATTAGGTCCATAAAAGTGAGTGTGGCACAGTCTCTTTTTAGGAATTCATAATCGGATGGAACAAATATTTCTGAGTGTTCAATGTCAGGCTCTCTATCCTCACAGCAAAGCTATGGCTCATTCTTCCAATTTTTTCAGAAAATACAGAGGCAAAGTGACTCGCTCGAGGTGTCATGGCCTAGCATCGGGTGAGCTATGATCTGGGGCCTTCCTGACCCCAATTCCAGGGTGTCCCAGTGTGCCCTAGTGTCCACGGCCATCTGCTAAGAAAGGCACTGCTACTACGGCAGTGTCTGCTGCTGAAGGTTCTCAGACACAATCTTTCCCAAAACGCATCTGCAATCGCTGCCTTGGCAACAACCAACCGATGATGCCTAGAACCACACTCCTTAGATGGAACACGCAATTTCTAGTTCTCCGTGGCCTCCACCACTCCCAAATGTCTTCTGCTCATTCAAGATTAAATATCAGTTGCAATTCATCTCCACAGATGTGCTATTGGTTGTTCTCAAACCTGGCCCACTTTGCTCATTGTCATTACCTGCCTACCATAGACTTTTGGGTTGCAACCTGAATGCTAGCGCTACTGGCTAAATTCTCCCAAGAGGGATGGATCTCGACCCATGAAAAATTTCCGATGGTGGACCCAAGTGGAACATACAATTGAAACAGCTCACCACCGTACTCACAAGTCTCTGCTAAGACAGCACCATTAAGGAGGAATGCCTTTGGTCTGAGTACTGAAAATAGAGAAGCCAGTCTGTTTCCTGCTTGTGTGTGACGTGTGGTCCTGTCTGCCCAGTTCTACTTCCTTTAAATGGATTTGGCTCACCTACTCAAATGAAGGCGCCACAGGGGCCTCATACACAAAGGAACTACAGGCATGGACACTCCCTTCCCAGAAAACACCCAGACCACTTGCCTGTTTCAAGGGCTGCTCACTCGGAGCTAACGATCCCATGTCCTTCCTTCAGTGAGCTCCCCACTGTGGCTCTTACGCACTAGTGAACCAAGTCTCTCCCTAAACCGGCCCCTATGTCACCACTCCTACCAACTGTTCTCGAAGCTCGTAACCTCCAGGACATGATTCTGGCCTCAGTGTGCCACCTCTAAACCTCATCCTTGGCAATAAGAGACACCTGACTTCATGTTCCACCTGGGGCCCAACCAGTTTCCCACCACCAGGGAAAGAGAGGGAGATGGTCCTACCTTCATGGTTTACTGGTAAAGGACGAAACTGCTTATCCAGAACAACCAGAGAACATGTAGCATCAAACCCAAGCCCTCGGATTCGGTTTACATCGATCCCTTGTACAACTTTCTGTTTTAAAACAAATAAACAGAAACATAAATTACAAGGCAGGCTTTTAAAAGACTGAAAACAGTTATGACTAAAACAAATATGACTAAACGGAAAAAATACTTACGACAGAAAATAGACAAAAGTTCAATATAATTAAAATAACAGAAGATCCTGTAAGTTAATAAGACAAAGACAACCAATCTAATTGGAAATAAAGCAAAGGACATGGCAAGTCACTTCATAAAATAAAAAGAAATAGTCAAAGAGCATATAAAAAGATTCCCAACTCCATTTAAATAAATAAATTAAATGAATGCAAATAAAAACACACTAATCTTTGCTTTTCACACTGGCAATTATGTATAAGACTAACAGTAGACAGTAATGGCAACTAGGGAGAAGTAGACCTTCTATTACATTATTCTAACAGTGTAATAATTTAGTATAAATTTGAGAATTTCACTGTATTTATTAAAATTAAAAACACGAAGGGTGCCTGGGTGGCTGAGTAGGTTAAGCTTCCGACTTCAGCTCAGCTCACGATCCCACAGTTCATGGATTCAAGCCCCACACTGGGCTCTGTACTGACAGCTCAGAGCCTGGAGCGTGCTTCAGATTCTGTGTCTCCCTCTTTCTCTGCCCCTCCCCTGCTCACGCACTTGCTCTCTCACTTGCTCTCTCTCTCCCAAAAATAAATAAACATTAAAAAAAAAAGCATAACTTTTGACCCAGCCAACCCACTTCTAGGAACTTACTTTAGTGAATTATTAGCATAAGTAAAGTTATATGTGGATGAAAGTTAACTGTAGCACTGCTTAAGAATATATTTAAAATTTAGAGAAACTATTTCCCAATAAATTATGGTACATTTGCAAAATGGAATATTCTACACCCATTAAAAAGAGGTAGAGAAGTAACTTCTGAGTGTGGTACTTTGTAGAGGTTGGAAAATCCTCTTTGCAAAATAAAAGTATCAAGCTGGACAAAATCATCAAAAGCAACCATTTGGGGGCTATGAAACTTGAATAAAGCAACACTTATTTATTCCTGAAAAATCAAAGCATTTAATTTTTGAGAAGGATTTGTTCTTGAAAAATCAAAATTATACTTAAAACATTCCCACAAATACAAAATAAAACAAAACAAGAAACTCTAGAACTAAAATGGCTCCACTGGGAAATTCTGTTAAACATTCAAGGAAGAAACAATACCATTCTTATACAAACTTGTTTAGGATATAATGAAGGAGGGAATATTTTTAAACAAATTCTGCATGGCCAGAATTATTCTCATACTAAAGCCATAAAAAGACATCAAAAGAACAGAACACCACAGACCAGTATCTGCCATGAAAATAAGTGTAAAAATCCTTAACAAAATACTAACTACAAAGCAAGCATTATAAACTATGATCATCTGGAGCTATCCCAGGAACGAAATGGTAATTTAATATCCATAAATCAATTAATGTAGTACATACATTACTAGAATAAAGCACAAATACCAAATGATCATCTTAACAGAAGAGGAGAGAGAAAAACAAAACAATCCATAAACCCAGAGGCAAGTGAACTTCTACAGCCAGATAAAGAGCATCTACAAAAACCTATAGTTAACATTTTACTTCATGATAAAATGAAATGATTCCCTCCTATTATGAACAAAGAAAAATGTCCCTTGCACCACTTCTATTCAACCTGTAACTAGTGGTTCCAGCCAATGCAATAAGTCAAGAAAGAAATTTAAAGCACACAGATTGGAAAGAAATAAGTTAAAGTATCTTTTTTTTTGCAGAAAACATCATCTCATATGCAGAAAATTCTAAGGGATCGACCAAAAGAAAAAAAAAAGCTACTAGAATAATAAGCAAGTTTAGTAAGATCAAAGGATATAAGGTTAACATATTAAAATTAATTGTATTTCTTATGCTAGCAAATAACATATCAAAATTGAAATTAAGGAAATAATTCCATTCCAAGTAACATTAAAAAAAAAAACACTCAGGAATGAATTTATCAAAAGAAATTCAAAATCTATTCCCTGATAACTACTAAACATTGCTATCAAAAAAACTACAAATTACAGAAATATGCCATATTCATGAAATGAAAAATTCAACATTGTTAAAATGCCAATGTCCTCAAAATTAATCTACAGATTCTATAGAACCTCAATAAAAATTTCAGGAGGTTTTTGTTTTGGGGGTGTTTTTGTTGTTGTTGTTGTTGTTTACAAATTGACAAGCTGCTCTTAACATTTATGTAGAAATATAAGAAATATAGAAGAGCCTAAGAATTTTTTAAAAGAACAAGCGGCACCTGGGTGGCTCAGGTGATTAAGCCTCCGATTTTGGCTCAGGTCATGATCTCACAGTTTGTGGGTTCAAGCCCCGTGCCACACTCTGTACTGACAGCTCAGAGCCTAGAGCCTGCTTCAGATTCTGTGTCTCCTCTCTCTCTCTCTCTCTCTGCCCTTCACCTGCCCATGATGTCTGTCTCTCTCTCTCAAAAATCAATAAGCATTAAAAAAACTTCAAAAAACTTTAAAAGAACAAAATTGGACAGAACTTAAGCTTCCTGACTTCAACTTACTATAAACTATCATTACTAAATCAGTGTGGCACTGGCATGGGTTAAATTTATAGATGCAATGGAAGAGAAGAGAAATATAAGAAATAAGCCCAAACATTTATGGTCAATTAGTTTTATAAAGGTACCAAGGCAATTAATTCAATGGGGAAAGGACAGTCTGTTTGACAATGGGGCAAGAACAACTAAACGTCCACATGCAACAAAAAAACAAACTTCTAGACTCGCACCTCATATGCACAAAAAAATTAATTCAAAATGTGTCATGTCCCCAAATATAAGAATGAAAACTATAAAACTTGTAGAGGAAAATCTTTGTGACATGACTTAGACAAAGAATTTTTAAAAGCAAGACTCCTAGGGGTGCCTGGTTGGCTCAGTCAGTTGAGTGTCCAACTTCGGCTCAAGTCACGATCTCACGGCTCGTGAGTTCGAACCCCACGTCAGGCTCTGTACTGAAAGCCTGGAGCCTGAAGCCTGCTTCGGATTCTGTATCTCCCTCTCTCTCTGCCCCTAACCCACTCGCATTCTGTCTCTGTCTCTCTCAAAAATGAATAAACAATAAAAAAAAATTGAAAATGCAAGACTCCGGGGCGCCTGGGTGGCGCAGTCGGTTAAGCGTCCGACTTCAGCCAGGTCACGATCTCGCGGTCCGTGAGTTCGAGCCCCGCGTCGGGCTCTGGGCTGATGGCTCAGAGCCTGGAGCCTGTTTCCGATTCTGTGTCTCCCTCTCTCTCTGCCCCTCCCCCGTTCATGCTCTGTCTCTCTGTCCCAAAAATAAATAAATGTTGAAAAAAAAATTTAAAAAAAAAAAAAAAAAAAAAGAAAATGCAAGACTCCTAAAGAAAAAAAATGGATAAATGTGACTTCATCAAAATTTTTTAATTTTGTTCTTCAAATAAAACCATAAGAAAATGAAAAGATAAGCTACAGATTAAATACTTGCAATTCATATATCTGATAATAGACCTATATATAGAATAAAAAACTCTTATAACTCAAATAATGAGAACAAACAACCCAAGGGCTAAAGATTTAAATATACACATCACCAAAGAAGGCAAACAAATGCCCAAAAAGTACATGGAAAATGCCCAACATCATCAGTCATTAGGAAAATGAGAACTAAAATCACAATCGGAGAAGACTGATGATACCAAATGTTAGAAAATCCTGGAGAAAGAGGAAGTCTCATACATCACTGGTGGAAATGTAAAATAAAGCCACTTTAGGAAAGAAGTTTGTCAGTTTTTTAAACATTAACTTACCACACAACCTAGCAATTTTGTTTCTTAGGTATTGAAGAGGGCACCTGTTGGGATGAGCACTGGGCGTTGAATGAAAACCAACTTGAAAATAAATTATATTTAATATAAAAAAGTAAAAAATTAAAAAGTGTATGTCAATATAAACACTTATATGTAAATATTCATAGTAGCATCATTCATAATATCCCCAAACTGGAAACGAATTTAATCAGATGATTAAACAGTGTGGCATATCCATAAAATGCAAGAAAGTACGACAACATAGATGAACCTTAAAAACATTATGCTAAATGAAAGAAGTCACGCCAAAAAAAAATCCACATTGTAGGATTCCATTTATATGAAATTTCTAAAGAAGAATAGCTATTAAGATAGAACGCAGATAAACAGCTATCTGTGAACGGAACTAGGGACTGACTACAAACAGCCCCAGAGAAATTTCTTTGAAGTAGCAGAAGTGTCCAAAAATGGGATTAAAGTGATAACTGTATGAATGTGCAAATTCAATATCACTGAATTATATATTTTAAATGGATGGACATCATGGTATGTAAATTATACTTCAAGCCATTAAATATTTTTAAAAGGTTGAGCTAAAGATGAAATGGAAAGATATCCATGATATGTGCTAAATAAGGTCAAATGTATATAGATCTTCCTCCACTTAGGATGTGGTTACATCAGAAAAACTCACCCCCAGTTGAAAATAGTCTAAGTCAAAAATACATTTAATACACTTGACTGATCAAACAGCATAGCTTTGCTTAGCCTACCTTAAATGTACTCAGAACACTTATATTAGCCTACAGTTGGGCACAATCACCAACCACAAAGCCTATTTTACACTAAAGTGTTAAATATCTCATGTAGTTTATTGAATGCTGTACTGGAAATGAAACACAGAACAGCTGTATGGGTACAGAATGGTATGAAGTGTATTAGTTCTTTACCCTCATAACTGCAGGGCCCACTGCCCAGCGTCATGAGAGAGAATCATACCATGTATGGTTAGCCCAGGAAAAATCAAAACTCAAAATTCAAAGTACGGTTTCCATGGAATGCCTACCACTTTGGTACCACCATAGTGTGAAAAAATCGTAAGCCAGGGACCAATTTGTATACAACAAACTGTTAGCAGTGATTGCCTTTGAGAGCAGAAACTACAGTTGGAGGAGACAGATTTTTTACTTTGTTATATAATTTTCAAAGTTATAAACTAATAGATTTATTATTTCTATTTCTTATTTTTGTTTCTACAGTTTCCTTTTTTGACGTTTATTTATTTTTGAGACAGAGAGAGACAGAGCATGAACGGGGGAGGGGCAGAGAGGGAAGGAGACACAGAATCCGAAGCAGGCTCCAGGCTCCGAGCCATCAGCCCAGAGCCCGACGCGGGGCTCGAACTCACGGACCGCGAGATGGTGACCTGAGCCGAAGTCGGACGCTTAACTGACTGAGCTACCCAGGCGCCCCATAAAGTTTCCTTTTTTGAAAAGGCATGACTGACCATAATCATGGTTTCCCATTATCTTAAAACACGATGATAGCCTTGTAAATCCCACAAAAGTCAACTCAAAAGTGTCCATCCCCATTTAAAATACACAATTCTTCCCTTCCCCTGTTTTAGAACCCCAGACTTATAATTTAGTATCCTGGGGGAGAACATTTGCTAGTGAGTGACCCATCTGTGACTGGTGGCAATACCTTTGCCACACAGCAGGAGCTGAATGCCCTGCATGCCTTCAGGACACTGATTGATCTACACTTACAAGAGAGGACCAAACCCTGTCCAGCATGGCCGCGTGGCGAGTCACAAAGTCCTGGTTTCAGACCCTAGTTCTGCCACTCTGGCCATGTGACTGAGTGTGAGTCACACAATTCCAGCCATTCCAATCCCTCTCCTGACTTGCTGGGTCAAGTCGCCATAGCATGTATAGGCACGTGGCTTCTTCTTCCTGGAATGCATTTCCAACTTGGCTTGGAAATCTTCAGGCAATGATTAAGATAAATGATGTTGGGTGCAGACCGCCTGAGTCTGAAACCTGGCTCATCCACTTACTAGTTGATAGGACTTTAGGAAGCCAAAAAACCAGCCTCCTTCATTGCACAAAGACAGTCATTTTTTTTTTTTTAATGTTTATTTATTTTTGAGAGGGAGAGAGTGTGAGCAGGGGAGGGGCAGAGAGAGACAGACACAGAATCTGAAGCAGGCTCCAGGCTCTGAGCTGTCAGCACAGAGCCCACTGACACAGGGCTTGAACTCAGGGACTGTGAGATCATGGCCTGAGCCGAGGTTGGAAGCTTAACCTACTGAGCCACTGGGCTCTCCTACCTCCATCTCTTAATTGTGTTATGAGAATTCAGCAAAATAAGGTATGATTGGCTTAACATCTAGCCTAACATCTGGCATTATGGTGTACAATAATTTGCAGCCATTATTAGAGTAATCAGCTGCCTCAAATCTTCTCTGAACTCATGTGGATTCAATAAACAAATCGATAACTCAGCCCTAACTTCTACCTGCCATGAGGCCCTACTGGCCTCTGTGCCCAGAGAGTGCAGGCCCAACTCACACAGGACTGCAGTTAGTCAAAAGGGGAAATGGGTGAGAATATGCAGAAGACAATAAAATTCAATACCATAAGGCAGATTTGGAATAGAAACGAATATGAGATATGGTATCAAAAGAACCAGCTTTGAGTTTCAACTCCACCATCTTTGGATCAGGAAAGCCTACACTAATTGCAACACCTTTCTGACCTTCAGTTTCCTGAGAGTGAGAGTCATCTCCCAGGTGAAGACCAAAGGAGTGAACAGGGTTAAAAGTGCTTCAGAACCAGTAAACCTTTGTAGGATGGAAAACCCGCTCAATGCCTTATTAACTATATTCATGGAATCTTTGTTACGTACGAAGCATAGCACACTCTGTGTCACGTAAGCACATATAAAAATGGTAAGCCAAGGGAAGAGTGATTGAAAAGACTGAATAATCAAATCTTCCTAAAATTATTATGGTGGGAGTAACCTTCCAGTAGAACCAAAGAAAGTATTCTCCTCAATCTATTTTATGAACCCCTCTCAAGTCCTACGGAGTACCATATCCTACTCATGGACTTTCAGTCACAAAGGCTCAACCTCTTCTCTCTACAATAGAAATCTATCACAAGGAACTAGAAGGATAATTGTGATATGCATTTAAACCTGATTTAGGTGGGTGATGGGCACTGAGGAGGGCACCTGCTGGGACGAGCACTGGGTGTTGTATGGAAACCCATTTGACTATAAATTTCATGTTAAAAAAATAAAAATAAAATAAAACAAAATAAACCTGATTTGGTTAGGTAGCCACATCCAGCCTTACACAAAAATGCCTTATGATCATGCTGATCCAGGAGCAGGACCACCCTATTCCCACCCCACCCCACCCCCATCTAAACCATCCCAGAAAGATGGCTATCAGAGCTACACTACCCAGAAGGTCCCTGGGACTTGACCTGCTGACCTGAGGATTCCTTTTAATGCTCTTATTAATGGAGGAAGAAAGCAGTCCAGTAAACTCACCCAAAGACTTGGCACCAAGGGAATTTCCCCAGCTAGAGAGAAAGCACATTGCTCTTCTAAAGAATTTCCAGAGAAGCAGATTTCTGCAACTTCATTTGGTAACCTGGTCCATGTCTCACAACTGTCAACTCGTAGCTATGGGGCAGCAAACAAATATTTGGGGAAGGGATTGTGCATCGCTTTGTTCTGCTGGTGGGAACCAGTTCAATCCTGCATGTGTTTTAAATCAGCAGGCTCTGCCATACTGGGTGGGGAGACAAGTGTTCCTTTGAAACCCTACAAACTGAGAACTGGAGGAGCAGAGGCATACCTGGCTTTTTCTGTAGCTCTATTTGGAGCCAGGGTCAAAGCCTAGGGCCTCGCAGACAGAGTGCAGCTTGCAATTGAGTCTTGTGGCTGGTACCGTACTCTTTTCAATCTTGATTTGAGTGCCTCTGTCAGCCTTGAGGGTGTGTGGGGTTATGAAATCCCTGGTTCCCTGAGGCTCATCACTCCCTGTTGCCTACACAATTCAATTACTCACACGTTCAATCAGTCAGCAAATATAATCAAGCCTCTTCCAGGGTCAGGCTGAGCACTCTTCTGGGTATTTGGAAAACAATGAAGAATAAGATACAAAAAAAAAAAAAAAAAAAAAAAAAAAAAAAAAAACCTTGCTCTTTTGGAGATTACATTTTATTAGGAACAGACAACAGCTGATAGAAGTAAAGCATAGAGTGTACATATAGCGTACCAGAAAACGATAAGGGGATCAGGAGTGACAGAAAAGAGGAAGGTAGTTACTGAGAAGATGAGGTCTGAGCAGACACTTGAGGGACCTGAGGAGCTGACCTTGTGGAAATCTGGTGGCAAAGCGTTGCAGGCAGGCAGAAGAGCCAGTGCAAAGGCCCTGAGATGGGAACAGCGACCAGGCTGATACAGCCTGTGTGGGGAGCAGGTTACCTGCAAGAGCCCTGGAAATACTCTATTTCACAAAATCGACCCTAGTGACTAGTAAAATGCATAAATCCAACCCCGGACCATGACCTACACAGCATCTTGGCTTAGGTGTGGTGTTGTCCCTTGAAGACCAAGTAGGGAAATGGAGACCAAACACTTCCATTTATGTCAGGGACACCAACTTGCTTCTAAGAAGGGAAACTCTGAAAGTGCCTCCCTCTCCTTCCTCCCCACTAAGTCCTGTCAGATCTTCCTTCCAAAGTCAGTCTTGTCACTCCCATTTATCCCTCTGCCAACATTCTCACCCAGCCATTCATTATTAAAGGGAAATTATCAAACACCTGTATGTGCCAGCATGGAGTTTACATGCTGAACAACACAGACATAGTCCCAGCCTCCCAGAGCTTATAGTTCAAAGGAATCCCAGCCTCTAGCATTTCATTAGAAGAAACCACCTCCTAACAGGCATCCTTGAATTTAGTTTTGTTCCCTCCAAGCCATCCTCAATCAGCTGGTCAATGTGACACTCAGGATGATTCCAGAAGACTCCCTACTGGCCTCAGAACCAGCTACTACGGCTATGCCTCCTCATGGATTGCAGTCTCCCCTCTTCCTCCTATTGGAAACCATCTGCCCATGCCATTCCTTCGGCTCTGAAGATCCTCTCAAAGTTCTCCAGAGTCCCTCAGCTGCCATCCCCTCACCCTTCCTCAATCTCATCCTTCCTCAATTCACTGAGAGTAGGGAGGTCCCAATTTCTATACTCATTCATTCTTCTTACACTTCCTGAGTCTACTGGATGTTGGGACCTGGGTGAGCAAACCGCAGTTCCCACCCCCCTGAAACATCAAATCTAGGAGTTAAGACAGATATGAATTCAAAAAATGTAGGATTATTTACCTCATTTATGTTACTTGATTATATAATGATTTTATTATTTGATTACTGTTGATCATAAGGGGATGATTCCCCAACCACATGAAGTTCTCTGAAGGCAAAGTACAAGGTATTGTGACAACACAGTAAGTAATATAGAGCTTAGTTTGGAGGGGATATTGAGAGAAAAGGCTTGTTCCTGGAAGGACTGACTTTTGAACTAAGATTCAGTGCAGCAGTATCCTAACGGAATTTCCTGCAGTGATAGAAATGTTCTGTCTCTGTGCTGCCCAATGCAGTAGCCATGAGCCAGGCATGGCTACAGAGCATCAGAAATGTGGCGAGTGCTTCCAAGGAACCGCATTTCAAACTGTTCTTTATTTTAACAAACTTAAACAGCCACATGTGCCTAGAGACTACCGTATTATTGAATAGCATGAATCCAAGGATGAAGAGGGGTTAGAGATGTTGGCAGAAGGCAAAAACGAACAAAGGATGCGTGTACAAGTCCTGAGGCCAGAGGGAGCATTCCATGCTTGAGGGCAGGACAGGAGAGTGTGGCTGGAATGCAGGGAGCTGAGAGAAGCATCATGAGATGGACCAGGAAAGTAGGTGGAGTCCAAACCATGCAGGACCTGAAGACCCTGTTAAGAACCTGGAGTTCTATCCAAATAGTAGTCTGATGCTATTGAAATGTGGTGAGCAAAAGAATGCCGTGATCAGATTACGTTAAAAAACAAAAATCATTCCTGGGGCACCTGGGTGGCTCAATCAGTTAAGCATCCAACTACTGACTTCAGCTCAGGTCATGATCTCACGGTGCATGAGTTCGAGCCCCGCATCGGGCTCTGTGGTGACAGTGCGGAGCCTGCTTGGGATTCTTCCTCTCCCTCTCTCTGCACTGCCCCTCCCCCACCCCCGCTCTCTCACTCTCTCTCAAAAAATAAACAAACTTTGAAATAAAAATCATCCCAGCTCCAAGAAGGAGACGGGATTGGGAAGGGGAAGCCCATACATGAGATCAGTTAGGTTCTCACACTAATCCAGACAAGCAACAAAGGTATGTGGTGCTGGAGATGGAAAGAAGGCAGAGATCTGACCTGAGTTCAGGCTCATCACCAACTTCCTGGGTGACTTAGGGAAGGTCACTTAATTCTCTGGGTCTCAGTTTTTCTTTTCAACTGTAAAATGGGAACAACCGCCCCTGCCCCACCTACCTTGTATGACAATCAAATGGCTATGAACGAGCTTTGTAAACCTCGCAGGTTCTACAAATGTAAAAGGTTAACATTATTGCTCAATCCCACATGGGCTACTCCCTCTTCTGCTCCTTCTCCCTCCAACCATTACTCATATAACTAGTGCAACTTAGAACAAAACAATACTTTGTTGGCTTCCTAGGTACTGGGTTTTTCCATGCAACTGAACCATTTCATCCTTAGGGGCAGAGAATTCGTTATAGCCCTCTTCTAGACACACTCCAGTTCAGCAAAAATCATAGCGCATAGCAGGTGCTCAAACAAAGTGTCCATACTAAATAACACTCAACAAATGCCTGTTGGCTGACTGATGCCTGCAGCTTCTTTTTCCTTCTTCCTAATGGAAGCTGGTACTAATCATACACAAGCTTGATAAGTTCTCACCTCCTTGGGAGGATTAAGATTGTGGCTCCAAAAAGAGATCTAAGCCCTTAAAATCAGGGACAGTCTATACCTCTAGGACTTGTGTGTTTCCATAGCACTTTTTAGATATGTGAGTACTGACCCAGTAAAGACCCACCAGTTTTAGGAGCAGCGGGAGTAGGAGAACCCAGACGAGGGTTTGGAGTCCCCTCCTTAGGGGTCTCATCCTGTCTCTAATACCTGTTAGTTTCAGAGCCTCAATATCCTCATGTGTCAAAAACAAAGAATGGCAGTCTACCTCACACAGTCACTGCAATATTTAAGCAAGATAAAGGATGCCAGAGTTTACTTCTTTGTAGCTCTAAGTAACATTAATCCAACATCCATTGATTGAGCAACAAAGTTGTGCCAGGCAACGTATTAGATGTTGGAAATACAGGGGTGATGGTATTAAAGCAACCAAACACATCATCAAGTACAATGAAACCTGTTAAGGACCAGATAAAACGCTATGTGGCAAGGACAGGTGAAGACAGTGGGTTCTAGGGCAGCACAGAGGGGTTTCTCACCCTCTCTTTCCTCTGAGGTTGGCAAGGGAGAGCAGGGGCTGTCAGAGGTCATCCAGGAAGGCTCCCAGGAGGAAATAATGCTTAAAATTACCTTATAAATACCTGTGGAGTTGGGCAGGTAAAGAAGAGAAGAACATGTCAGATAGTAAAAATAACAGAGGGGCACCTGGGTGGCTCAGTCAGATGAGTGTCCGACTTTGGCTCAGGTCATGATCTCAAGGTTTGTGGGTTTGAGCCTCACATCAGGCTTTGTGCTGACAGCACAGAGCCCACTTGGGATCTCTGTCTCCCTCTCTCTCTGCCCCACCCCCCACTCGCACCCTCTCTCAAAAATAAACATTAAAAAAAAAAGAATAGAACAGAGGTGTTTAATTCATTCATGTACTCCACAAATATGAATTGGGCATATCACAGGCAAGGAACTCTAGGGAAATTTAGATCAACAAGACATGACCCCTGCGAGGGGCACACATTTTTCACATAAGCAGACAGCCAGGTAAAGCCACTTATAATTCAGTATGGTTAAGATAACAATCAGGGTAAGGTCAAGGTTCCCCACATAGTGGCAAATTCAAAACACTTCAGGTAGTTTAATATGATTTCCAAGCAGGGAGCATGGGAGTGGAATGAGGTTGGGGACAAGGGCAAAGGGCAGAGCATGAGGGGGCAGCTGCAGTCCACCCCTTGCTCATATTAACCATGTGACCTTGGGGTGGCTACCTAACCCTTCAAAGCTCATTCCTTCCAGCTCTGAAACAGAATAAAAACTACGTCAAGAGGCTGTCGTGCGCATAAATGGATGTGAAGTCTCCAACGTGGTACCTGGAACATAATTAGTGCCCGAGAAATGGTAGTTGCATCAACATCATCATCATCTTGTTGTTGTTGTTGTTATTGTCCTTATTAACTTGACTAAGAGGCAAACCATCTCAGGCAGTGTGAACGACCCAGTTTGAGAACAACTGCTCTCAAGCTCTTAACTCCCTGAAGTCCTTGAAAAAGAAGACACAAGACAGGATGTATTTTACATCACCCTTTGCCCTACACCAGCGCTTGTCAAAATCTTACATACAAAGAACCCTAAAGACAGGGAGTGAGCGGATAGTCCCAAAAGGTACCTCCCTAATTGACTCTCATGTTTCAGCGTTTTATCTTACTTCATTGTCCTGCACCATCTACCCATTTCCGTTACTGTTACCATCACCACCACAACAGGAAAACACAGTGCTTCCTCATTTCCAGGCACTGTCGAGGCACTGTATATGCATTAACTCATTTGATCCTTCACAACAACCCGCTGAAGATAAGGTACAATCATCTTTCGCATCTTACAGATAAGGAAACTCAGGCAAGAAACATGAAGTAACCTGTGCAAGAAGACAAGCTAATGAATGTTGGAAACAGGATGTCAATCCAGACAGTCGGGCTCCAGAATCTGTGCCCTATGGTGTGCTAACTCCTGAATATAAAAATGCTTCCCTCGGGGCGCCTGGGTGGCGCAGTCGGTTAAGCGTCCCACTTCAGCCAGGTCACGATCTCGCGGTCTGTGAGTTCGAGCCCCGCGTCGGGCTCTGGGCTGATGGCTCAGAGCCTGGAGCCTGTTTCCGATTCTGTGTCTCCCTCTCTCTCTGCCCCTCCCCTGTTCATGCTCTGTCTCTCTCTGTCCCAAAAATAAATAAACGTTGAAAAAAAAATTAAAAAAAAAAAATGCTTCCCTCTCTAAACCTCATACCAGCCATGAGCTGCGAGTAAATGTGTCATGCTTATCCCATGGCTTCTGGCACACAGTCACACAGCCATACTCCAGGTGAGGGGACAGCCTGAGACCCAAGAGCTTTATCCCAATAGCCTCAGTGCAAGAGCCTCACTAAGGACCAATGTCCAGGGCACTCATGGGGGCTCACAGTGCTCAAACAGCTGATGAGCTGGCCAGCACCGGGAGATGATTAAAAATCTACCATTAAACCAAGCTGTACTTAGACCAGACCTTTTTTTAAAGTAGCTTTTCATCAGGGGATTATATTTTCTTCTTGACAATTTCCTTAATGGCAAGAAAGGCTATATGTTAGAAGAACAAAGGAGACCCAAGGGCAAAGAGTAGAAGATTCTCACCAAGGCGGGGGCCGAGAGTGAGGAGGGAGAAGGAAAATTAAACAGGCAGAAGAGACATGCCCCCACTTTTATTCCTACAGAATGCTCCAGCGCTGCCCACCCCCACCTCCTCTCTCTGCCGTCTTCTCTGGGGGCACTAACAGCAGCCCAGAGCTCATTAAAGTTTAAACAGACTGATCAATACGGACAGAATGGTGAATTGTCCATCTGCAAATTACCAAACCCTTCATGAATATTTAAGGAACAAAACTAGGAACGGAGAGAAGAGAGAAACCAGGACTTTATTTTTCCCTCTAAAAAAACAAAACAAAACAAAACAAAAAAAAAAAAAACAGACAAAAATATCTCTGTAGCTCCTGATCATCAGCAGGCTGACTGCAATCCAAGGCCACTCAACATCAACATCTGCCTGGCACAACTCAAAGTTTTGCTTCCTCAAAACACACATGTGCATGCCACTGCGCCTTTGCACATGCTGTTGCCACTGAACAAAATGAGGTTCCCCAACCTGTCCACTTGGAAGGCAGGACAGTCCAGTGACTAAGGGTGCAGCTCTGGAGTCAGCCTGCTTACGGTTCCAGTCCCACCATGAACCCAGTCCCCTCATCTACCCTGTCAACCATTCACCATTGGGTAAGTCACCTAACCTTTCTGTGCCTATTTCCTTCTCAATAGTACATGGGTCGTAATAGTACTACCTTCATAAGGTCATTGTGAGGATGCACATACACTATGCATGCTACCACGGTTTACACAGCACTGGGCACACCTGAAGGCACAGCAGGTGTCAGCTATGATTATCGTGACTTCCTCCACATTCGGTCACATGCGACCAGATCATCTGCAGGCTCCACATCTGTCCCATCTACCTGTGCCCGAGATCCCCTTTCCTCAGCTCCAGCCATAGCCACTTAGCCCCCAGCACCTACTTGAGTCATAGTCTAGCTGTCTATTGATCTCTGTCACTAGCCTATGAGCTCCCATAAGGTAACGCCTGTATCAAAAGCACCCCAACACTGTCCCTGACACCAGGTGTACAAGAGACATGCTCAGCAGGTGAGGGCAGGGGAGCATCTGCAAGGGTAGAACGCCACAGCTGTGGCCATACCTTTGTGACAACACCACATGCGGCCCAGATGTCCTCCGAGGACTGCTCATGGTGGTTGAACTGAGGCTCCCATTGGTTAATTGGCTGGTCTGCGAAAGCCAAAAGGACTCCCCTCTGGTCCACCAGAGCCGCACGCACACTGCCCGTTCCAACGTCCACACCCACGTAGTAGCTCCCTGGTTCCTGACCTCCCCCGGGCATTGCGGTCCCTCCACCTGCAGAGATCAAGGACAAAAACCACACTAAGACCAAGTAGGTCTACAAAATTGGGCATAAAACATCTTGAAAGTGGAAATAAAAGGAGTGCAGCTGCCTGCTGGTCATTTGCTTCCTCGTTCACCCAACAAAAATGCAGAGTGGTCACAGAATGCTAGTGGACACATTGAGCTGGGTTGTGGGTCAACAAGATAGGCAAGGCCTTAGACATGGAGTTTCCATTCTTGGAAGGAAGTCAGATGTGAAGCAGCTACAATCTCACAATTCTTTAAGCAGAGGCATGATACCCAGTGAGTAAGAAGTGCCTTACATGTAAATAGGGGGTGTGGAATCCAGAGAATCTAGAGCTAATAGATACGTATTTATTCTCATTAAATTTGAATCAAAGTGAGGACAGTGGCCACAGTACAAAAAAGGAACCTCATCTACCCTGTCAACCATTCATTCAAAAAATTGTCTACTGAGCACCTGTGACATGCCAAGCACTGGGAAAAGTCCATGCACCCCTCCCGTATTCCTCACTGCAACCCCAGAAGGAGTCTATTTAAGTCATCCGAATTTATAGATCATCAGAGGAGACTCCAAGAGATACGTCACTTTTCTCTTAAAGGCAGGTCCACACACTTAGGAAGAGTAAATGACACACGTTGTACGGATGGGGAAACAGGTCTCTGAGACATGAAGAGAGGCAGCAGCATCATTCACAGGCAGCCCAGACCCACAACTTCCCATCTGGTACCGCCAAGTCCCATGCATGCCCTTCCCCTCGTTCCCTCTTAACAGCCTGCAGGGTCACTTTGAAGAAGAGGCAAATACACTGCAGCCGAGTCATGAAGAGACTGAGAATTGGGAAGGAGCCTCTCGGGGCACAGGATCAGGAATTTGTGAGACCGTCTGTTTTCCTTGCAGACCCCTTGTGAGTTACAAGGAAATCCGACCAGAGAACACTCAGGAATTCCTTGGCCGTCATCACCACTCTAGGTCCCTCTGGTCAGATTAGCCCACATGACACAGAAATCTCCCAGCGACTTTCATTTCCCAGATCAGCCTTTCCAAGAGCAAGAACAAGCCCCCAAGACAACAGCGCTGGTGAACAGGCTACAACTCCCCAGGTGAGCCCGGGGCAGTCTTTGCACCCGGGAATCTCATTTCAACCGAGAAAGTGGCCTGAGCCCATCCATTTCAAAAAGGTAATGCTTCCCTGGCAAAGCCACACTTGGGGATGCTAAAACGCAGCCAGCCCGCAGATGTTCAGTTACTGCTTCCTGGATATTTATCCCATTCAAAAACAGCTTCATGAAAAGTGACCACTTCTGACTTAATCACAGTGATCTCCCAATGGTGTTTGCCCCCTTGGGCTAGCAGGCTCCCTGGCAGGTGGAAGGGAAAACGGGGAGGCGGTGCTGGGGAGCCACAGCCAGCACACGTGCTACCTTCAGCAGGGCTTCGGAGAACAGCTCCCAGGCTCCAGCCTCCACGCTTTCTCAGCCTGACTTCCTCGCTTACATGCTTTGGGAGCTACACAGGATCTACAGCACCAGACATCAAGCTACGCATTCCTCAGTGTTCTTCAAGCCATGACTCACACAAAATTTAAGTGAAACAAGTCAAAGTGCAGCTGCTCCATTTGAAGCAAAGATCAGCCCAGCGCCCCCTCCACACCTCTCCCTGCAGCCACCCCTCTGCGGGGCCCTTTCTCAGGACCCAGGATGGTTGAAATACAGCATGGTGTCCTGCATGGCATCCCAGGCCCACCACGAGCTTCCCCGTTTGCTGTCAGGCATGTCTAACACAATCCCACCAGGTCTTACACCAACCCCAGACATTCTGAGACTCCTCGCAGGTTCTCAAGGGCTCACCCTGCCTCGGGGCTGCCCCACCGAGGGCTTCCTACTTGCCCTTCCCTTCCTCACACCTTCCTCTCTTGTGAGCCTGGTGGCCACAGACTCACACTGCAAGCTTCCAGCTCAACCATCTCCCCTTCAGGAAAGACATCCTTGCCTTTCCCTGTCCCTCGCTGCCACCAGAGTACCATGTCCCTGCTTTCTTTTACAACCTAACCATTGTGAAATAGGATTTGTTTTCGGTTCCAGGTCTGTCTCCCTTACTGGCCTGAACCTAAAAAAAAGGATCTTATTGATTTCTGTATCCCTAGTTCCTAGTATATAATCAGCTTTCAATAAATGTTTCCTGAATGAGCAGCTAGATCAGTGAAATCAATAGAAATCATGGATGAACCTCATGCTTTAATAGTTTGAATTCCTAATTTCGTACCTATATGCACGAGTGTTTTGTCTTGATTCTAATCTCTGTATGCTTCATTCATCCAATTAACATTTACTGAATGCCTACAACCACATTTTATTAATTCTAGACACTCATTTTTTTCATTTTGCTTCTCTAAAATCAGTGAATCCTATAATCAGTGGCATCTTACAATCAAGTGGTAGCATTTTCTTTCTTGGTGATGCATGAAACAATAATGCATCTTGTAATCCATGACTGATATTCAAAGAAATGCAGAATGCGCCAGGCACAGGCACCCTGCTATGAGCGGAGGACAAGACAGGGCCCTGCATTGGCTCAGAGCTACCTCAAGTTTCTTCCTATGCAAATAGGAAGAAGACTGACCAAGCCAGTTCCTCCATCTCCCTGCTACTGACCACACCACAACCTCTTTACTCGGAATTCCCTTTTAGCTTCTCACTGTCCCCAGCATAAAGGCCCAGGGGTGCTCCTAACACTGATTCTGGCTTGCGAAGAGCCCTCTGCCCTTGGCTAGAATTCCCCAAGGCTATTCGAAACATTTCAGAGAGAAACAAGGAAATAAATAGGAAATCAAGAGTCTATACAACCATTCCGGCTCACCCTTACTGGCCAGCCATCCCCCAGCTTCTCGCCATTCCTGCTAGCCCAGCTCCTCAAGCCTGGGTTCCTCGCTTTTGTCTCCGTCTTCCCCTGCAGGGAGTGCAACATCTTATCACCCACCACCCACAAGTCCAATTTATTTCCAGCAAAATCCAGAGGCAGATTTCCACTCTGGAAACACCTAGGGCGTACCTACTTCAGTTCTGGTTTTTGGACCCATGTCCTCACTAAAGAGGCAAGAATCTACCCTTCAGGAGAGCTCCTACTTCTTCTTAAGAAGGGTGGAGCTTTACTATTAAATTATTAACTCCAATGTTGCCCAGATCACAGCTACCCCCAGTGCCAACCCAGAGCCTGGCACACAGCAAGAACCTGAGTCTTTGTGACTCAGTGGATACCTTTAAAGCCTATCATTAGGGAATAATAAAAGGTGCTACGTCTACTGTGTCCCCAGTGCTCTGTTCAACAGCTTGCTTACATTACCATACCATGTTTAATCCTGACATCAGTCCTTCAAGGTTAATTCCTAATATCATCCCCATTTTACTGATAAGAAAACTGAGTCCTAGACAGGTCAAGTAACATGCTGCAGTAGATCATGTCACTAGTAAGTAATAGAGTTGACAGCAAACCCCTTCCCTGTGGCTCCAAAGTGTCTAACCATTCTCGGGGTGCTATACTGCCTGACTCTCCTCCATCTACTAAATGCCTATTTGCCAAGGACCCTGCCTACTTTGTCTAAGATTGGCTGATTCAGAACTCAAGGTGCCCCCCTTCAGAGATGGCCCCTTCCCCAATGTCAGGCTGCCTCTCTCTGGCAAACCGCCCGTTTCTAGACCACATTACCAAAGCACTGGTCAGAAAGAGTCAAACCCATGGGGACAAGGGCACCATACCTCCTGGCACTGTTCACACACGCCTCCCAGTTCATGTTTTTCTAAGGAACAGAGCCTAATTAAATATTTCAGGTTCACCATGTTTCCCATTACTATAGTTTTAAGTGATCTCTTTGTGATTGTTTCCACACCTGGACCCTGAAAGCAGGGAAGCAAGTTAAGTTCAAGCCCTTGGACGGCTTCCCTGAAACTCGACCCTGAGAGTTTTAAAAACTCTGCCAGAGAATTCCCTGCAACTCAGATCCCTTGTCTTGCCGCTCTGTGCCCTTTGTTCCCGGGTCGCAGGTACTCTCTGCTGTGTCCTGTACTCCAAACTGTATCCCGTGCACCTTTGCCTGAAAAAATAAAATACCTGCAAAATTGAAAACATTCCATTTTCAAATTTGTTAAGAAAAAAAAAAAAGGATTAGGATCCGCCTGTGTGTCTGGCACTTGCATACATGCCTTAATCTCTTCCAAATGAAACTCAACCGAGTTGGTAAACCCATCACCATTCTGTACTTCAGTGGGACGGGGAAATTTGCCCCAGTCACACAAGCTGTAAAAAGCAGCACCCAGATATGAACCTCGGCCTCTATAGCAAGTGTGGGGATCTTTCCACAACAACCTCTAACGACCGAAAACAAAATTCTTTGTTAACTTCTTCAATGACTGTATCAACAACAAATGTAGCAACAAGTAGCAATGATTAAGCTCTGCTCTGCAAACACCCTCATGATTTTGTGATTCCATCCAATCCTTGTAACAACCCCGTGAGGCGGACAGTGTGAGCCCATGTTCCAGTTAAGGAGACTGAGATTCTCAGCAACTAGTCTGTTTAACGTCACATAGCATAGAACCTGAGGAGCTGGGACCGGAGGCTGTGCTGGAATGGCTGCAAAGCCCACTTTATGAATGCTGGGGGTCAGAACTTTGGTACCATCTCATTCTTTTAGGCAAAGATGAATGCTCTAAAAACTCTGATTATTATTAGGGCTACAGGGAGGGTGACAGGCAGGCAGAATGAGGACATGGACTGTGGGGGCCACGAGAAAGAAAAAGAGAGAAATTCAGGTTGCACTGGACACAAGTCCTGGGCCACCTAACTTCTCAGTCTGCAAGATCCTCCACAGGGCAGAAAGAGCCTCCTGTCCAAGCCCCCAGTATGCACGGGACTCATTTTTAGCCCCAATTCATGATCAAAAGACTGCTCCTATGATAAATATTTAGATGGCTCATTAAATAATAGCTTCTATAAATATTATTAGAAATATGCCACAGGAAACCACAGGCTTCACGGCTGATTCTTCAACAAATGTGCAAGTTGTTCGAATGCAGCGTGAAAAAGGAAGAGGGACATGAACACGGGAGGCAGTTCTTTGCAAAACTATTTCAGTAATTCTAAGAAGGGTGTCAAGGCTACAAATATTGTGCCCAAAACCCCTCATTTGGGGGTTGTCTTGTATCTTTCCTCCTCCTTTTCCCCGATACAACCTAATAGCAAGAATATTGTTTCCTACGACTACAATCCTCCAGAGTGAAGGAGCTTACCTTCAGTCCTATTTCTTCAAAAGGCCACTCCACCAGGATCAATTAGGTGACAGTGTCCACAGAAACAGTGTCCCAGGGATCTGAGAAGGAACTCAATATCCTCTTTCAACTTTGATCTCTGGACTCTGCTGTGAGCTCAGGCACATGAGTTCCACACAATTTATTTATTTGGTTAGTCAAATTGCAAGCAGGCGCTTGGTAGGTTTGGAAAGAAAAAGATAAGCAATGAGGATGCCTGTCCACTTCGGCCCTCTAACAGAAAGAACTGAACAGCACTTCGAACGAGTCTCGCATGCTGTAAGATGGCAAGAAGGCTTCGGATGGAAGTAAAGAGCTCATTTGGCAATAATGACAGTTGGCAATTCATAACAACTGGATGCCTAGTGGTTTCACCAACAATACCCCTGGGAGAAAACAGTACAGGTTGCTCGTGGCCAGTTTTCCTCTTAAGGTGAAAAACTGTCTCCTATGGCTCCAATCTCCTGGTATGTTCGTGAGATTAACTGAGATTATAGAACTGAAGTGACTAGCATAGCACCTGATGTGTGGCACACACTCCATAAGGAGCTCCAATCGTGAGGACTATTATTATGTCCCTGCCAACACCGGATCACCTCTGGACACCTGCAATATACCCTGCCCCTGCCCGGGTGTTCTCACTCTAACAGCTCAAATCCCAGTAAACGAAGCAAATACTAAATACTTTCTCTGTGCCAGGACACTAGGACTCTTCAGCTGAAAGAGACAGGATCTCTGGCTTTAGAGCTGACAATCTAACCTAAGAATCTGATTTCTGAAAATCAAATAGTGACGACTCAAGGTATTCCCGGTTTTTGTGCTTCCAGCAAAACCTAACACACCCAGGCAATAAAACAGGTTGCTGCTGCTGCTGGAACCCTCGCCACACGCTGGGGACCAAGCGTCCTATCCCAACACCACCTTTCTCCACAGAATGCGGAGATGATGGTTGGAAGACGAAGTACCAGCTTGCTGTTTGCATCACTGCTCCAACCACGAGATCAGAAAGTCAGGATTTGTCAGGATACTGAGGGTCTTCATGTTCTGAACTAAGCCCATGTTTAAGTACAAGCCCCAGGTATCCAAGGAGGTGTAAAGTATTAAATCAGACAGGAGAAAGGCTGGATGTTCTTTCAACTCAAAGTTGGATTCCCAAAGGCAGAAAAAAGTCAGAACTCACCAAACCCCCATGCCTGCCTCACAATGTGGCAGCCACAGGATCAACACTGAGCCAGTCCTGGATGATGACCAAAACCACCGCCCTCCACAAGCCACACAGGCAGGACACAGCAGCTGACACAAATACAAAATCCAACCATGTCAAGGACAAATGCACAGAACAGGTCCTAAAGAAATCATGGATGGAAAATCTGACTCACGAGAAGACATCCTCAAACTCCAACAACAAACACCGCCTTAACAGCAGATGAAACTTTGGATCTCCCACATCCTCTTCTGTAAAACCCTGCTGACTCTCTCTTCTTTTCAATCCCTGGGATCCGATAAAGCAACTCCTTAGAAGCCTTTTATGACGCCCCACCAAGCTATTCTCTCCGCACAGAAAGGGAGAGGGGACACCTCATTTAGAACACCCATCCAAGTTATGTGCTGTGTCTCCCATTTACAGACGAGGATGCTGAAATTCTGTGAGGATCGATCTCCAGTGGATGGCCATAAAACCAGGAGACGAAGGAGGCTGTATTCAAATTCAAGTTTGTCCAAGCCAGAGCAGGGCTCTTGCTGCTGTCCCTGCTAAAACGTGGCTTTCCATGCTACACAAGGCGCCTTTATCCCGGGCAAACTCAGAATGCCCTTCCAGGTTTGTTTATCCTGTGAAATCTTCTGGGACACTCAAACATTAGAAATGGTTTCTCTCTGCTCTGATTCAGAAACACTATGTCACCCTAAATGCTACACTAATAAACGTGAGATACTAATGGACTGTTTGTTCTACTAGCTACTTCCTAGTACCTGCCTACTGGCAGCACAGTGTAGGGTAACCTAGGAACGGGGCAAGTACCAGGTTGTGGGGGAGAGGGAAGATTTTTAATGTATACTAGAGTCAAATACCTTTTAAAATAAAAAGCCTCTAGGGACTCTGCCCTTGGAGAGTTCCAGAAGCACGATCAGCAAGCCTGTGTTCCGTGTGAGGCCCCTGGCTTCTCCCTCAGGACAATCTCCCTCCTTGACCAGGCACCTGTATGGGGCGGCGGGGAGAAGATGGAGAAACTACTTGGACAAGGGGTTTTCTCATCTGAGTCGGTCTATCTTCCACAAACCCAGTTTACACTGAGTTCACTAAAACTCAGAGCGCGAGCCCAACAGTCTCACACTCCCATGCCAGGAACCTGGAGGCAGAAAAATGGCAAAACGGGCAGAAAGAGGGTGAGGGCTGGCACACTGATTATAAATGCAAAGTTATTATAGTGTAACCTCAATATGCCAATTACCAAGCTAAGCCCGTAACGGGGAAAACTGTACACAAACTCAGTGATTTATTATTACATGGACTCTTCTTTTTGGAACGTGAATTCCTGACCTCTGAGTTCTGAATAATTTAAGTATATATGTAGTTTCTCTCCCTCTGTCACTTTCTTCTCCAAGAGGCTGTTGATTTGCTGACATAATTAACTATGAACTGATTTTCTACAGAACTAACCAGACCTTCAAAGCAAGGCTCTTATCATTAGCATATTGGCTGAAATCCAAGGCTTTTCCAAGAAAAGTCACTCAAATTAGAACAACAGAAGAACCCCCAACCTCAGTGACTGCTGTCAGATGTCAGCAAATTCAGGAAAGGCTCAGGGCAGTATTAGCTAGAGCAACAAAATCCCTTCCCCCAACACAATCTTCCAAAACGCCTTCCTCCAGAGACCATGCTCAGCCAGAAGCCGGGGTCTTTGGCCTCTTCCTGTGTTTACCTATTTATGAAGCATGACCAAGTGGATTTTAGGTCCAAGGTGAAAGGCATAAAGAACGAGTTATTTGAAGGTCACATTTTACACTTGGGGAGCTGGATGGTGCCATTTCGCAAACATGCCCTGTCAAAATTACCAAGAGCTATGGGACAAACTCAAACTACTGACTGAACCAATGCTGCTTCTGCCCCCAAAAAGCCCAAGCTCTTTCTTTGGCCCCCAAGGACCTCAAAGCTCTAGTGCCCACCTGCCTCTCTAACCTCACCTCCCTACCTCCCTACCCCTCTCCCCAATCTCAACCCCCTATACAACAACCCTAGGAGCTACTAGCCATCCCTTAAATGAATGTTTGGCACCTGTGTTCATTCTGTTCCCTCCTCCTATGATGCAAAGAATACAAACTTGCAGTTCACAGAAAAAGAAATACAATGAACACACATGAACACTCAGCCTCACAAATAAAATAATGGAGGAAATGCAAAACAAAACAACATAAATTCTCATGTAACAAGTTGGCAAAAATAGAAAACTTTGATATTACCCTGTTTCTGCAGGAGTGTGGGGAAATAGGTAGTTTCATACACTTTTAGTGGGAGAGTAAGGGGTTCAACCTTCTCTAGAACAATCTGGCACTATCTATCCATTTTTGAAATCTCCCCTTCTACCCTACAGGGTTTTTTTTTTTTTTTTGGTTATGTTTTTGAATGTTTATTCATTTTTGAGAGAGCAAGAAAGACACAGAGCACGAGCAGGGGAGGGGCAGAGAGAGAGGGAAACAAAGAATCAGAGGCAGGCTCCAGGCTCTGAGCTGTCAGCACAGAGCCCATGCAGGGGGTTTTGAACCCATGAACCGTGAGATCATGACCTGAGCCGAAGTCGGACGCTTAACCGACTGAGCCACCCAGGCACCCCTCCCCTACAGTTTAACTTCTAAGAATTGATGGATTGGCTCACCTAAAAGATATACATTAAAAATATACACTACAACATGTTTTCGTTAAGGCAAAAGCACACTTACTAAAACCCTGGAAACAAATTAAATGTTTACTAATAGGGGACTTACTGCAACTTCCACATAAGGAGCTATTAATACCAATGAGAAAGGGGCTAAAGAAAAATGTTAATGGTATGTTATTAAATAAAAGAGCAAGTTCTTAGAGACTACATTTGTACTAGTTTTTTTGTTGTTGTTGTTGTTTGTTTTTTGTTTTTCTTAAAGACAGAGCATCAGTGGGGCGCCTGGGTGGCTCAGTCGGATGGGCGTCCGACTTCGGCTCAGGTCATGATGTCACAGTCTGTGAGTTCGAGCCCCGCGTCGGGCTCCGTGCTGACAGCTCGGGGCCTGGAGCCTGCTTCAGATTCTGTGTCTCCCTCTCGCTCTGCCCCTCCCCCACTCACTCTCTGTCTCTCAAAAAATGAATAAATGTTAAATTTTTTTTTTTTTAAAGCATCAGTGGTTCTAAAACCGTGGTCTCCAGAAGAACAGCATCAGCATCACCAGGGAACACTCGAAATGCAAATTCTCAGCCTCCAGCCCACATCTACTGCTTCAGAAACCCTGGGAGTGCAACTCCACAGCCAGCACTGTAAAAGCCCTCCAGGTGATCGTGACAGATGCGACAGTTTGAGGGTCAACGTACTGTACTAAGACCTCACACACGAGATTCAGGAAGCACACACCAACTCCCGCTTCCTGCAGTGACACCTAGGGAAAAGAAAGGTGGTGGAAACGTGGAGGACATTTTGAACTTCCCCACTCTGCTGTCAGAATGTTCACAATGAGCAGCTAATACTGTAGTAACAAGAGAGATCTTCCTGATAGTGAGTGGAGCTTTGCTCTGTATGGCTCCCATCCTCCACACCTCATTTTTGTCCCGTGGGATCATCCAAACTACCTAATTCCTTTCAGGGGAGCTATCCCTTTCAAATGCTTTACGATGATTCTAGTGACTTCCTAGTGGTCTTCTTTCCTCCAAAACTATAGGTTTTCAGTTCCTATAAGCGCTCCTCCATGCCATGGCTTTTTCTAAAATAAAAGGGATAAGGCGCATTTAATGAGAATGGTCTTCAGACACTCACGTTTCCATGTGATGTTGTATGGAGAGCAGGTAAGCTGTACCACCAGCACACGGAAGCCTGCCTGGAGACCCACTGGATGCAACACATACCGGGACAAATCAGGGGCCCATGCGGCCCAATATCCAATGACACTAAGAGCAGAATAATTTGTTCAGGAGAAAAGGGAAAGGGAGCTTGAATATGTTCCCAAACTGTCTCCAAAGGAGGGCTCTGAGGGAGCCTTTGTCAACTACCCTCCTCTTCCTACTGTTTTATCAAGATGTATCTTCACATGAATCCAAATGTTTCCCAAACATACTTATAGTTTGAGCCAATCCTCACCTTGGATCTCATGAGGGCTGACTCTTTGCCAAGCACAGTATCTGTGCACAGTATGACGTGACCCTGCTAATTTTCCCAACCCTGGAGGGATCCATACTTAGAAATGGGGGAACTAAGGTTCTGTGCAGTAAGGTCACTTGGCCACCATCACAGAACCAGTAAAAATCAGAGAAGGACTTCGGTCCTATGCCCCTTCCACCAGGTCACCGAATACTTTTAAACGTCCTAACAGTAGCCTCATTCTAACCTCAAAGTTGGCCAGTAGTTCTACCATCCCAGAATTCCATGAACGACATACCCTGAGACTTGTCTGTTGAAATCACTCTTGACTTTACACAGTCTTCCTCTCATTCTTCGTCCCCCACAACCCACCAGTAACTGAGTCCCTTCTTAATCTCTCCATCCTGTGGCTGGTTTAGCAGAACACAAGCTCCTCGGCTGTCAGCCTGGTCTGCAACAGACTTTGCTATAACGGAGGCCCGACTCCAGATGGCCAAGGGACTGGTAATACACTGAGCCCGAATGATTTCTACCTCATCGCCCTACTCTCCCTAAAGCCACCCCACAAATACATCACCGTGTATCACTGTATAGGTACCTGCTGTATGAAGTCTGCTTCCTCCATGTTGGTAAGAGCCTCCTCAATAATTTAAGATGATGAAGGCAAAGGGGGCGGGGGCGGGGCAGGGGGGGGTGGGGGGAGGATGTTATAGAGGAGTCTCCTGGAAAAAGTATTCCTAGTTTGGGAAGGAAATCTCATCATTTCCCCCTCACACATCAAACCTACTTCTCCCAGACATACTATTCCTTCTCTCCTGTCTCTCAGTGAGCAGCACCACCAACCATGCTGACTGTTTGCCAGGCATCTATAGGTTATGACTCCTGTGCACGTTATTCTCAGACTGCCTGCCCCCCCCCCCCGCAACCATACACTCAATCCTTTTCTGCCTACCCTCTGTCCCAGGGCTACAGTCTGGATCTCCAGGCGCCCAACCCTCTGTCTTCTACTTGGGTTTGGACAATGGAGAGCAGTAGCAAAAGGCGTCAAGAAGGAAGGAGAGTAAGGTCCAGGCTCCCTTGGACCGAACAACCTGCATCTCTTGAACAAAGGTAACAAAGCCTCTCAAGGCAGATTTCTGCACAGTTTCTCCTTTTGGGTTCTGGTAACCTTCCTCTCCTAACCCCTTTACATAGGACAGAACAATCCTACTTTCTCAGCCCCATGGATTCAGGCTGCCCTCATCTCTCTAAATAGTTCCTTTACTAAAAAATTATCCTAATTGGAGGGTGTCTTCTATTTCCTTTTGATCTACTTCCTGCACTGTGCCCTTTCAGACATCAAGGAGTAAAAGTGGTCCCATTATTACTGGTGCCTGGATACTTCAAAACTTCTTCCTCATACCCTCAAATAGTCCCTTCTTTAAATTTTCTTCAGAAATTCCAGTTGAAGACCTCCACTGCTAGCCAAGATGAAGTAACAGGAACCATATTTACCCTCCCATCAAAAACTACTTTAAAAATATACATATATAGGAAATGAGGGTTCTCAGGACCCTGAACATGAAAGCAAGAAAGTACAGTGAGCCCAGAAAGGGGAGGGAAAATGAAATGTCCTGAAATTGCTGAAGCTTAATGTGTGGGACCACGGTACGGGAAGAGGAAATCCAGGCCAAGCCCTGCAGTCTGCCAGCATTGAGGAAACAGAGCTAGGAGTCTGTGGACAACAGGAAGCTACACTTCTTAGGGCAAAGAAAAGAGAGAGCTACACAGAGGGAGAATTCCAGAGAACTACAAAGGGTGCTCCTCAAGTATTCAGGAGAGTACCAAACACCACATTCATGTGAGGAAACCATTTGTGCCAGAATCTCCCAGAATCTCCCAGAATTGGTGTACTTCACACGGGGCCATGAATAGTGCCCACTGACACGAGCCAGAGTGGAAAAACATAATTCACAGGGTACTAAGTAGAGTAGAAGGGTTTCACCTCAGCAGTGAAGAAGAATTAACCCTGGTCCCACCTAACAAAGCTTAGGGCAAGACTC
The DNA here is from genome assembly GCF_022079265.1 of Lynx rufus. Lineage (NCBI taxonomy): Eukaryota > Metazoa > Chordata > Mammalia > Carnivora > Felidae > Lynx > Lynx rufus. Next base: position 174,284,834 of record NW_025814834.1, read on the forward strand.
AAAAGAATCCAATGGTTTGCAAATACCTCACTCATACCCCAGAACAAAGTTCAAGTGTATTTATAAAAATACAAAACTATCTAGCACAAAACAAGGTTAAATACACAATGCCTGGTGTTCAATCAAAATTTACCAGGCATGCAAAGATACAGGAAAATACTATCCAAAATGAGAAAAATCAATGGGCAGTGACCTCACACTGACACACTGGACAGAATTAGTAGACACAGATATTAAAATAGCTATGATTCCTGTATCTCATATGTCAGAAAGCTAGGCGAGAGATTGAACCTGAAAGTTCAGAAATGGAAGATGAAGCAACTTTAGGCTGAAATGCTAAAAATGACAACCAGGATATCTGAGATGAAAAACTTACTGTATAGAATTGGACAATACTGAAGAAAAGACGAGCGACCTTCAAGACACAACAATAAGACACTAACCACGAACAGAGAGAAAAGATTCTTAAAAAATAGAGTATCGGTGAGCTGTGGAAAAACTACAATGGTACAATATATGTGAAATGGGAATCCCTGAAGCAGAGCACAGAGAAGGGGTCAGGAACAATATCTGAAGAGCCAATGGTCACAAACATTTCAAATTTGATGAAAACTACAAACTCACAGATTCAAGAATACCAATGAACCCCAAATAAAAGAAATATGAAGAAAACTGAACCAAGACAACATCAGATTCAAATTGTTCAAAACCAATGATACAGAAAATCTTAAAAGCAGCTTGTGGGGAGGGGAGGTGACAATCGCACAAAAGAAAAAAAAAAAAATACGGGGGCACCTGGCTGGCTCAGTCAGTTTAAGCATCCAACTTTGGGTCAGGTCATGATCTCATGGTTCATAGGTTCAAGCCCAGCATTGGGCTTTCCGCTATAGCCCAGAGACCGCTTTGGATCCTCTGTCTCCCTCTCTCCGCCCTTCTCCCTTTCACACACTCTCCCTCAAAATAAATAAATAAATAAATAAATAAATAAATAAATAAATAAAGATTATTAAAGAAGACGACATTACGAAAGAAAGAAATAAAGAAAAATAGAAAGGACAACAGATTTCTCATCAGAAATTATAATGCAAGCTAGGAGACAGCAGAGTAAGATTTTTGAAGTATTGAAAAAAAAAACTTTCTATCTAAAATTCTGTACCCTGTGGGAAAAAAATTCAAAACGGAAGCATTAATAAAGACTAACTCAAACAATGATGAAAAAATTCATTACCAGCAGAACTGCACCATAAGAAGCGAGGCAAAAAATGATAGCACATGGAAATCTGCATCTATAAAACAAAACAGAATGTAGAGCACACGGGGAACTATGTGGGTACATACAAAGGCTTTTTAAAAATTACTCGAATGTCTGGGGCACCTGAGTGGCTCAGTCAGTTAAGCATCTAACTCTTGATTTGGGCTCAGGTCATGATATCACGGCTGGTGAGTTCAAGCCCCACGTCAGGCTCCCAGCTGTCAGCACAGACTGCTTGGGATTCTCTCACTCCCTCTTTCTCTGCCCCCTCACTCACTCATTCTCTCTCTCTCAAAATAAATAAATAAACTTTAAAAAAAATTACTTGAATGTCTTAAAAAGATAACTGACTCCCTAAAACTAAAAGAATAACCATAGGGGCGCCTGGGTGGCGCAGTCGGTTAAGCGTCCGACTTCAGCCAGGTCACGATCTCGCGGTCCGGGAGTTCGAGCCCCGCGTCGGGCTCTGGGCTGATGGCTCAGAGCCTGGAGCCTGTTTCCGATTCTGTGTCTCCCTCTCTCTCTGCCCCTCCCCCGTTCATGCTCTGTCTCTCTCTGTCCCAAAAATAAATAAACGTTGAAAAAAAAAAAAAATTTAAAAAAAAAAAAAAAAAAGAATAACCATACATCATGGGGTTTAAACCTATGTAGATATAAAATGTACAATATAAAATAACAGTAGCACAAAGGCTAGGAGGCAAGAATTATAAACATACTGTTATAGGGTTCCTATATTATATGTTAAGTGGTATAATCCCACTTGAAAGTTGACTCTGATAAATTAAAGATGTATTCTGTAAACCCTAAAGCAACCATTAAAATAATACCAAAAGAAAAAGCTATGCCTAGTAAGCCAATAAAGGAGAGAAGAAATGAAATTATAAAAAAACAACCCAAAAGAAGGCAGAAAAAGAGTAAAAAGAACAACGAACAGATGGAACAAATAGAAATGAAAAGAAAAAGCTAGATGGGTGCATTTAAAAATTTAAAAGAAACCATATGAATACTTATATTAAATATAGTCTAAATACTCCAATTAAAAGGCAGAAATTAGCAGGCCTCACTTCGTTATCCAGTCCAACTATATGCTGCCTATAAGAAACCCATTTTAAATATAAGAAACACACAGGTTAAAAGTAAAAAGAAGAAAAAGATATGCAACAAAGGAGCATTCAAAAGAAAGCTAAATCATTATCACACTAAGTAGATTTTAAAGCAAAAACACTACAGATCTAATAACTAAGTATATTTCAGAGTCAAGAATATTCCCAGAAACTAAAAAATAATAATGGGGATGATTCACCAAGATAACCTAACAATCCTAAATATTAACACACCTAATAACAGTGCATCCGAATACATAAAGCAAAATGTGATAGAGATGCAAAGAGAAATGCATATATCCATAATTATCCTCAGAGATTCTAACACCATTCTCTCGGTAATTCTCTCAATGATGGAGTAAGTTGACACAAAATCAGCAAGGATGTAATATACAGTAGTCAGCAAAGCTGATATATTGGTAAGTAAAAACCACTCTATCCAAAAAGGGGCATAACACACATACTTTAAGTTCACATCAAACATTTACCAAGACAGACCATATTCTGGGCCAAATAATAGTCTCAAGAAGTTAAAAGAATTCAAATCCTACAAAGTACCTTCTATGACCACAATGGAATTAAATTATAAATCAATAATTAAAAGATAAGTGGAAAGTCCTCAAATATTTGGAAACTGAATAACACTTCTAACACATGGATCAAAGAAGACATTTAAAAAATATAAAGTATTTTAACTGAATGAAAATAAAAATATAGCAGAAGTGGTAGGATGCACTGGATGCAATAAATCTATAGTGTCATAAGCATGTAATAGAAAAGTTGCCTCAAATAAATAACTCAATTTCCATCTTAAGAAATTAGAGAAGAGTAAAAGGAACCCAAAGTTAGCAGAACAAACAATAAATTTCAGAGGAAAAATCAAGAAGTTAAAAAAAAAGACTACAGAAAATAAATAAAACCAAAAGCTGTTTTTTTGAAAAGACCAATCAAATTAATACATTTCTGAACAGAATAACCAGGAAAATAAAGAGAAAAGATGCCAGTATTAGGATTTTATGTATCAGGAATGAGGGAGATGAAATCACAACAGATTCTACAGATATCAAAATAATGAGGGAATATTATGAGCAACTAAGAAGATATGTACAAATTCCTTAAAATATAGGAACTACCAAACCTCACTGAAAAAGAAGCAGATGATCTGAATAGTCCTGTATTATTAAATCAGTTGAGTTCTTCCTCTTCTTGACAGAAAACCAAAAACAAAAAGAACTCTAGACATCTTCATTGGTGAATTCTACCAAACATTTAAGGAAGAAGTAATATTCTATACAAACTCTTCCAAAAAACTGAATTGTAGGAAATCCTTTCCAACTCATTTTTGAGACCAGAATTATCTTGATAACAAAACTTAAAAGACAACACAAGGAAAGAAAACTGTATCAATATTTATCATTAACATAAATGGAGAAATTCTTAAAATTTTAGCAAATAGAATCCAACTAACTATAAAAAGGATAATAGGTCCTGACCAAGTGGGATTTATCTCAGGAATACAAGGTCTAACATTCAAAAAAAAAAAAAATTCGGTGAATGTAATTCATATTAAGATTCTTTAAAAAAAAAAAAAAAGTCTTAATAGTTACAGAAAAGAACACCTGACCCAAAAAAAAAAAATTCATTCTTCATTTAAAGACAAAAACAAAAACAAAAAAATTTCAACATGTCTCAGCAAAATAGGAACAGACTGAAACTTCCTAAACCTGATAAAAACCTACTATAAAAACTATTCAACTAATATCATACATCATAGTTAATGATGAAAAAAATAAATGTTTCTCCCTAAGAAAGATCAGAAAGAAGATGTCACTTCCATGCAACACAGAGTAGAGATTCTAGCCAGTGCACTATAGCAAGAAAAAGAAATAAAAGGCAGCCACATTGAAAGGAAGAAAGTAAAACTGCCTTTATTCACAGATAACATGATCACCTACATAGAGTATCTGATGGCATCCACAAAAAAGCTATTAGAACTGAAAAGGAGTTTAGCAAGATTGCAGGATACGTGACCAATACACAAGCAGCAACAAACTGGAAGATAAAATTTAAAAGATAATTTCATTTCAATAGCATCAAAAAAATTGGATACCTACAGATAACCTGACAAAGATGTGCAAGACCTACCTACTGAAAGGTACAAAACACTGAGAAAAATTAAGGAAGACCTAAATAAACAGATATACCAACCATGGGTTAGAACACTCAATTGTTAAGATGTCAATTTGCTCCCAAATTAATGTAGAGATTTAATGTCATTCTAACTTAAATCTAAATAGGTCTTTTTTGTGAAACTGACAAAATGACTGTAAAATCAATACGGAAATGTAATGCACCTAGAAAAACCAAAGCAACTTTTTTTTTTTTTTTTTTTCCACGTTTATTTATTTTTGGGACAGAGAGAGACAGAGCATGAACAGGGGAGGGGCAGAGAGAGAGGGAGACACAGAATCGGAAACAGGCTCCAGGCTCTGAGCCATCAGCCCAGAGCCCGACGCGGGGCTCGAACTCACGGACTGTGAGATCGTGACCTGGCTGAAGTCGGACGCTTAACCGACTGCGCCACCCAGGCGCCCCCAAAGCAACTTTTGAAGATGTACTTCAAAATCCACCTATACTACCTGGCTTCAATACTTATTGTTGCAAGATTTTTTACCTCAATACCTGGATCCGTTGTCTGGCCACTTCGAAGAATGAACAGGTGGACACAGAATGAGCAGCAGGCAAAGTTTATTAGAGTCTAAGATTAGAAAGCAAGAGGTAGGAAAGCTGTCTTTACAGAGAGGGGGCATTCAAAGGTGAATACCTGTGGACTATAGAACAGGGGTCCTTGTTTAATAAGGTTCTGGTCACACACCCACCCTTCCCTTCCTCCTTGTTCCTTCTCAGGTTCTACCTTTATTGGCTGGATAACACTAGGTGCTGGGTTGTCCATTCCTGATTGGCTCGATTCCATTGTATAAGGGCTATGGCCATATCATTCCTTCTGGGTCATATGTTTTATGGTCTACTCCTTATTTTCAGTTAGGTCTTTCGTCAAATTCCTGAGGGAAACTGGTGGGGGAGTAGGTGGTGTCTGTTACATTCTTCAGAGGAACGTTATGCCAGAGGGGGTTTATTGTAGTCAGCCACTCCGAGAATTGTTCCAAAATATGTGTTGTTCCCCACCCAGGGACCTCAGATCATCTTTCCCTCTCTGCCTACTGAATCCTATCTTTTCCTATCATATTATTATGAAACTATAGTCATCAAAACTATGCAGTATTGGGCATTAAAACAGCCAAAAAGAACAACGGAACAAAACAAAACATCCAGAAATGGGCCTCCACATATATATAGTCAACTGATTTTAACCAAAGGAGCAAAGGCAAGTCAATGGAGAAAGGATAGGCTTTTCAGCAAATGGTAGTAGAACAATTAATGACATACATGAAAAAATTAACTTCGTTTCATATCTGATGCTATAGATTAATTGAAAATAGATTGTGGATTTAACGTAAAACCAAAACAATGAAGCTTCTTTTAAAAAATAGAAGAGGGGCACCTGGGTGGCTCAGACGGCTGAGTGGCCCACTCCAGCTCAGTTCATGATCTCATGGTTCGTGAGTTTGAGCCCACATCAGGCTCTGTGCTGACAGCTTGGAGTCTGGAGGGTGCTTCGGATTCTGTGTCTCCCTCTCTCTCCCATTCATGCTCTGTCTCTGTCTCTGTCTCTCAAGAATAAATAAACATTAAAAAAAAAAAAATAGGAGAAAATGACAGTCCTGGCTAGGCATGACTTCTTACATAAAATTACTAAAACCATGACCCATAAAATAATAAATTGATAAAAGAGTCATCATCAAAGTTATAAATTCACAAATTAGACTTCATCAAAATTGGGAACTCTGCTTATGAAAAGACACGGTTAAGAAAATGAAGAGACAAGAGGTGACTGGGTGGCTCAGTCAGTTAAACATCTAACTCTTCATTTTGGCTCAGGTCATGATCTCACAGTTCATGAGTTCAAGCCCCATGTCAGTGGGGCTCTGCTTGGGATTCTCTTTCTCCCATTCTCTCTCTGCCACTCCCCCTTGCATTTTCTCTCTCTCTCATAAATAAGCTTAAAAATATATGAAAAAACAAGCCACAAAATGGGGAAAATATTTGTACATACAAGTGACATAAAGAACTTGCAATGAGTATATAAAAGCTCTCAAAACTCAGTAAGAAAATAAACAGCTCATTTTTCACAACTGAACACAAGATTTCACAAACACTTCACCCAAGAAGATATATGATACATATATGGGAAAGTAAGCACATGATAAGAAGCTTGAAATTATTATTCATTAGGGAAATGTACGTTAAAACTCCCTGATAGAGGACTCCATGTTATCAGAATGGTTAAAATTAAAACGAGTAACCACACCAAGTGCTGGAGAAACCGGAAGTTTCATGCACCACTGAAGGGAATGCAAAAAGGCACAATCGCTCTGAAATACAGCTTTTTAAAAAGTTAAACACACACCTACCATGTGAACTAGCCATCCTCCTTCTAGGTATTTAACCAAGAGAAATCAAAGAATAGGCCCATTCAAAGGCATAGCTATGAATAGTCCTAGCAGCTTTATTTGTAGTAGCCAAAAAGCAGCCCATAATCCAAATACCCACCAACAGGTACATAGATAAAGTACAGTATATTCGTGCAATGCACCAAATGAAGTATGTGTGCATGCTCAACATGGATGAATCTCAACATGATTAAGCTAAGTAAAAGACAACATGCAAAAAAGATACGTATTGTATGACCCCACAGATAAAATCCTAAAATAATATTAAATAATCTATACTGACAGAAAGCAGATCACTGGTTGCTGGGGGGTGGCTTGGGAGAACCAGGAAGGAAGGGATTACACAGGAGCACAAGTAATCTTTATGGATGTTAGAGATGTTCTTTATCTTACTTGTGATGATGGTTTCACAGACCCAGACACACGTCAAAACATCTATTAGATATTTTAAATATATACAGTTTATTATATGTCAAGCATACCTCAATAAAGCCGTTGAAAAATACCCCAGTTGGGAAAGCCTTTTCCCTGACGGCACTGTAACTGCTCCCTCCTTTCCCATTCCCTACATCCAATCGCTGTTAATTCCTAACCATTCCACAGCCAACCTTTGTACAATGCAGGGGTTAGGGGCACTGACCTGCCGCGACATAAAAATCTGTTCACAACTTTCGACTCCCCCAAAACTTAACTTTCTAATAGCCTACCGTTGATGAGAAACCTTACCAAAAATATAAACAACCAATTAACACATATTTTGTGTGTTATATACTGTATTCTTATATACTGTATTCTCACAATGAATTTAGCTAAAGGAAATGTTAAGAAAATCTTGAGAGAAAATACATTTACCGTACTGTAAAAATTCCGCGTATAAGTGCATCTGCGTTCAAACCTGTATCGTTTGAGGGTCAACTGTATTCTCTCTCCCTCTCCAGTCCAGAACTATCACCCTAACCCATCTCTCACCTGTAATATAAAAGCCTCTCTCCACCCTGAGGCCAGAATTAATTTTCTAAAACACCAATCTGTATCACTTCAACAGCTCCTGATTGCTCTGGAGATAGGTTTCAAACTCCCTTAATATGACTCACCTGATCCTCCCAGATCTGACCTTTTCACCTTCCGCAGCCTCCTTTCTGGTGACTTCCCACCTCACCCTTTCCTATCCAGCCATAGGAGTCAACAATGTGCCAGGTTTATATAGTTTTGCACACGCTGTTCCCAAGTCAAATAATCCCCTTCCCTTTTGTCTCTCTCCAGCCCACTCATACTGAGGCTCTGTCACTCAGCTCGAGGATGATCTCCTCTGGGAAGTCTTCCACGAAACCCCACATTAGGCCATTTGCCCTTCTCTCCACTTAGTTCAAATCACAGTCAATTACCAGCATCTTCCTCATACCCTGCCGCAACACTAATCTCAGAATCATATAATCTCCCTCATTAGACTAGATATAATAAGCAGACTGAGTGAAAGTTGTAAGCAGAGAGCAAACCTTGTTCATCTTTACCTACCCAGGGCCTACCACAGTACCAGGCCCAGAATACATGCCACACCATTAGTGAACAAATGAATGAATGGAAGAACTGGTTTGGATGACCCTTAGACCACCACCTGGGTTGATTCTGTATTTCTCCGTATAAAGAGATGGGCAGGTGAGGTTAAATGATCTCTGTAGTACATTCTGGTGAAATAATTATTTCAAATCCCCTGGAGGGAGGTGGGGGACCGGGGGGGGGGGGTAGTCCCTATTCCGGCTGGGCAAGATTCATTACCTCTAAACTGTTTTCAAAACCAGCTGGTAATTGACTGTGATTTGAACTAAGTGAAAGGTTAGGGAAAGGGAACCAGATTCCAGGAAAAGACAAGGTCCACAGCAAAAATTAACACAGCCTGGAAGAAGGCCCAGTCTCCTCCCAGTAAACTTCTTACTTTCATCCAGAAAGATACAGATCTCCACCCTCAGGATTATTATTCCCTTCTCCCAGTACGCATGTTTTGATTTCCAAATCCAGCAAGGGAGGCTCCCAAGCTCGCTTCCCCTCAAAATCAATCACAAGGCCCTTCTCACCCTCTCTGGTCTTTCCCTTATCATCCTTCGTCAACAATCCTCTGGGCCTCCCACTCACACGTCCTCCTCAGCTGATCCCTCCAACAGCCAGGCCAGTGATCATCAGGTCAAGAGCCAGGCAGAGGGCCTCATTAACAGGAGACTCCCAGAAGACCAGGAGGCAGTGGAAAGGCTGCAAGACCCAGCTGGGAACCATAAAAAGTAAAAAAAAATCAGGATATATATTTGGTGGATCATAAAAAAAGAAAAGCAAGCAAAAACAAAACAAAGCAAAACTCTACCATCTGCATAATAGCCACAAACCAAGAGGAGACCCGCCTTCTTTCTCAGTGATTTACAATTCAAAAGTGTAATCACTTCCTCCCTCCAGATCTCCTATTTTAAAAAATTAACCTAATGCTGTTCCATGTTTTGGTAGTGACTGACCCTTTAATTTAGGGACGCTATTAGTTAAGACCTAAGAAGTGCTTTCGTGGAAAATAGCCAATGATTAGGGAAATTCACCATTTTACATCTTGCCAATCCTTAAAAGAAGGGAAATGAATTAAAAAGCAAGGATAACATTAGGCCTTTCCTACCAGGCTAACTGTAACCAAACAGCATTATACCATCACAACTAAAATGCACCTTAGACGTTATCACAAGCTGCTGAAAGCGTTTGAAGTTACAAGCAGCACTGGCCTTTAAAATGTCTTAGGCAGCCAGATTTGTATTAAAAACTCAAAACTGTTCAGGAAAAAATATCCTAAAATAGGGGTCCGGGGGAGGGAGGGAGTGACTAAAATATAGAGAGCGTGAACACAGTTAATTGGTCGGAGATGGCAGAGGACCCCGGGTTCCTGACATCTCATAGACAGCCTTGGGGATGCAGTAAAGGCCGACCCTTCTCTCGACCGGCCAGCCGCCTCACCCAGGAGAGGGCACAGGGAACTCAACAGCATCCCGGGGGGCGGAGGCCCTGCTAGCTTGAGACTTAAGCGGCAGGAGAAGGAAGACCAAAAGGAAGGGGCGGCGACTGCGGGAAAGGTGGGGGAGGCTTGCGCCGGGTGAGCTCTCGGGTTGGAGAACGTGGGCGCTACGAGCCTGCGCGCCTGCAAAAGCCCCTGCTGCACACGTGGGACTGGGAGGAGGGTCACTTACTTGTCCAATCTGAAATTAGATTTTAGCTAGCGGGGCTCTGCAGGTTGCCGTGCGGAACGGCACCGCGCGCGTGCAGAGCGGTCCCAGAGAGTGGCTGCGGCTGCGCCCCGCCCCCGGCCCCGCCCCCGCCGGGCGCGGCCCCTGTAAAACCCCCCCTGATTGGCCCTTTGAACCGGGCCGAGGATTGGCCCGCGCGTGCCCGCCCCCGCCTCCGAAGCCTCGCCCCGGCTCCACGGGCCTTGTGGACTTTTTAAAAAGGCAAGGAGGTCCCCTGTACAAACTCTTCGCAGCCTCTGACGCTTGGGTGTGGAAGATCCGCATCCTATAACCGCTTCTCAACCATTTACTGAATGCAATTTACTGACCGTTGTAGGAGGATGTCATTAATAATAATAATGTATTAATAATAATTACTGAATGCTTGCTTTGTGCCAGGTCCTCTTTCTGATACTTTGCAGGAATTTATCCGTGTAATCCTCTGGCCAACCCTCTGAAGTGGTGTCACAGTCTTTAAATCCTCAAAGCAGATAGGCCCTGCCTGTGCAGAAGTTACAATGTGTGGGCCCTAGACACACCCAATTCATTTACACCTCACAGTTCTTGCCTTCCCAGTAAACTAGGCGGTATTCGCCCCTATTTACAGATGCAAGAGTCATCTGTTTTTTTAGCTTGTTCTGAAACACACAGCTAGCTGCTAGGGAACCAGACAGAGAATTCCAACTTGGGCTCCAATTTGAGCTGTTTGCCTTCAAAAAGTACATTCCCAGGCTGATGGGACTGAAGATTTGGAAGATAGTTCAGCAGGCTGCTGATTCCAAACCCTTTGCTTCCCTAGAAAAGTAAACTGAGGTCCAGTAAAAGGAAGTGAGTTTCCAAGACCACAGCAGATATGAGAGGTAAGCCTAGGTAATAACAGTGATGCCATTGAACTGGCCTATGTGCCATGTGCCTTACAGTCCCTGTCTGCTGTCCTCCTGACCATCCCCAAAATAGATGCTCTTCGCTTTGTCTTGCAGGCGTACATACTGGCTCAGGCTGAAGCCGTATGATTAGCTACATCTACTAGGGAGCCTCTTTGGGAGGGGTGGGGGTGGTCATTTTCTTTCTTCTACACCATAATTTTTCCCCTTTCATTTCCAACAAATATCCAAAGATCTAACCATGGACTCTTTGGGAAGATAGGAGGTACTGGGATCTGATACTTAGCACCTGGCTGAATTATAGTGTACAATAGAAATAATAATATTAAGACCTGTGTATCTTGACATTTCTAGAGGGTTGTGAAGAGCAAACAAAAAGTAATAGTTATGGAAATACTTTGTGAAGTGTTAGATGCTGAATACATGTAACACGTGGCTTCTAGATCTTCCTCCCTGTACCCCGGGAACAGAATACATGAAATATACTTGTTGTCTCATGAACTATGGCAGGACATGTCATTTTGGCCAGACTTCAATTAATGTGGATTTGCTGTCTGGTCTTTAAGTATGTCTCTGTTTCTAGGCTTTATGTATTTGATTTTTGGCTTGTTTCCTCTTATTATCATACTACCAGTAGTAATAGCAATCATAGCACTGTGGCTAGAGCTCCAGAAGCCATTTGTACCATAAGAGAACCTCAGAATAATTGCTACAGACGGCAAAGCAGCAAGGTGAAAAGGCTGACACCATACCCCACCAGACCAACAGCCACTGCCCACTTCCACATGAAAGAAATAAACTGCTGTCTTGTGCAAGATACCTTCATTCTGTGTTTTCTGTCACATGGGGCCAAACCTAATCATAACTGGTATGTACAGCCTATGTCACACAAATCACTACAGAAATTCTGTAAGGTGATAGATGCCCAGAGAGTATAAAAAAAATGTTCAAGGTCATCCAGCCAAGTGGTGGAGATGTGATTCTAACCAATTTTTGTTCTCAATTTCAATTAGTACCCACTGCCTATTATAAACAAATGAATATTTTTATTTTTTTTCTATTTACTTCCATTCTACTCATATGTTCTAGGGGGTGGCAAACTTTGCCTTTAAGGGACCAAATATTAAATATTTTAGACTTTGTGAATCATCCAATTTCTGTTTTAACTACTCAACTCTACCTTTGTAGTGCAAACACAGCCATAGATAATAGTAAACATGTGGATGTGACTATGTTTCAAAAAACTTTATTTACTAAAGTGGGCAAAGAGCAACAGCACATGAAAAGATACTCAACGTCGCTCCTCATCAGGGAAATACAAATCAAAACCACACTGAGATACCACCTCATGCCAGTCAGAGTGGCTGAAATGAACAAATCGGGAGACTATAGATGCTGGAGAGGATGTAGAGAAATGGGAACCCTCTTGCACTGTTGGTGGGAATGCAAACTGGTGCAGCCACTCTGGAAAACAGTGTGAAGGCTCCTCAAAAAATTAAAATAGATCTACCCTATGACCCAGCAATAGCACTGCTAGGAATTGACCCAAGGGATACAGGAGTGCTGATGCATAGGGGCACTTGTACCCCAATGTTTATAGCAGCATTTTCAACAATAGCCAAATTATGGAAAGAGCCTAAATGCCCATCAACTGATAAATGGATGAAGAAGTTGTGGTTTATATACACAATGGAATACTACTTGGCAATGAGAAAGAATGAAATCTGGCCTTTTGTAGCAACGTGGATGGAACTGGAGAGTGTGATGCTAAGTGAAATAAGCCATACAGAGAAAGACAGATATCATATGGTTTCACTCTTATGTGGATCCTGAGAAACTTAACAGAAGACCATGGGGGAGGGGAAGGAAAAAAAAAAAAACGGTTAGAGAGGGAGGGAGCCAAACCAGAAGAGACTTAAAAACTGAGAACAAACTGAGGGTTGATGGGGGGGGGGGAGGTGAGGGTGGGTGATGAGCATTGAGGAAGGCACCTGTTGGGATGAGCACTGGGCATTGTATGGAAACTGATTTGACAATAAATTTCATATTAAAAAAATAAAAAATAAAAATAAAGTGGGCAAAGGGTTGTTGGTTTTGTTTTTTGTTTTTTGGTTTTTTTTTTGATAGTGATGTTCCATTACAAAAGTGCGTTGGAAATACATTACAGAGGTGGGGGATTGTGACATTGTGACATTGCAGGCACACCCACACTGTTGACTGATGTAAAAGGCCAGTGCATGACAGAGTGGTCCAGAAGAAAGACCCCTAAGCTGATAATGAATGAGACTGGGCAGTGAGTTTATGTCTGCCGCTGAAACCAGTCCTATATCCTGGACCACCCCTGGTTGCCTCAGTTTCCCTATGTATTAGGAACGAAGAACAATGTAAATGTTATTCATACATCCCCATTTTCCACGGATACAGGGAGACTGAGATGAGATGATACACTTCATCATATTTTGAAAGCTGTCACTATTATCCAACCGTGCGCACATTGTTTCATGTCAGCTAAAGCCACATATACTCCTCTGTATCCCTGAGTTCCCAGTCTTCATTCCTCCATCATGAAATGTATAGATTGTATCAAATGCCTAGTCATCATTAGTGTGTCTGTTTATCCCCTGAACTCCTCCCCAACTCTGCATAAGGAGTTATGGTGTTGCACTGGATCAGAAGACTGAGTGTTGGCAAGTCTAGACTTCCCTTCACAGTTACTGCTGGGCAGCGTGGGGATCATGCAGAGTCATCGTCCACTAGGCACATCAGAAGTCACACTGGAGAGGCAGCACAACAGAAAGACAGAAAGAAAGTAAGTAAGTAAGTAAGTGAGACAGAAAGAAACGGGTTGTGAAACCCTGGAACCAGCTGAACTGGAAGTTTGTGTAATTTCCTTCCTGCTCAGAGAGTTACATAGAGCACCAGAAGGTACACAGGAGACCTGGTGTGGTGCTCTCTCTGATGACTCGTGGAGACCTTGTGACTCTCTAATGGCATTCTCTGAAGGCTTTTCCTGCATTAGCAACCCGCCCCCTCTCGTTAAAGAGAAGACAATTTTTCCCTGAGATTCTTAGAGTCACAGCACAGAAATAGACATAGTCATTCATTTACATGAATTCATTTATTCATGCATACATTTGTGTATTCATTCATTTAACAAAGATTTATTGAGTGCCTACTGTTCAAGGCGCTAAAGAGATGGTGTTGAGAAGAACAGATATTGTCCCTGTCCTCACGGAACTTACAATCATGAAACAGACATTCAATAAACAAACATGAAACAGACATTCAATAAATAAGCAAGCAATTGATTCAGTTTCACATAGAAAGGGAAATAGGATACCCTGAGAGAAGAAACTGATTTAGATTAAGGTCTAACTTAGATTAATGGGTTTTTTTTTAGAAATATTTTAACATTTATTTATTATTGAGAGACAGAGCATGAGGATGGGAGGGGCAGAGAGAGAAGGAGACACAGAATCCGAAGCAGGCTCCAGGCTCTGAGCTGTCAGCACAGAGCACAACGCGGAGCTCGACCTCACAAACAGGGAGAGATCATGACCTGAGCCGAGGTCGGATGCTCAACCGACTGAGCCACCCAGGCGCCCCTAAATTGATGACTTTGAGGAAACGGGTGCTTTACATACATAATCTCCAGTCTTCAGCAAACCCCTGTGAAGTGGCTATTCTCACAACCATTGTACAGACAGGGAAACTGAAGCTCAGGGAGATTAGGTGACTGATCTAAGGCTGCTCGTAAGTCTGGAGCAGGCTGTGCTCTCTCCAGTACTTCACAAACCCAGAAGATGAAATTTTCCTGCCTGCCACCTTTGCACATGCTATGCCTCCTTCTACCTGGAAAGCTGCTCCCTCTGTTCTTCTCTTACTGGGTTCATATCCTGCTTCAGCGTCTAGTTGAGGGCCTACTTTCTCTGCAAAGTTGCCACCTCTGTTTGAGCCCTCAATCCATCTCTTCTAGGCTCCTAGAACAATCATTATCGCTGAACCTAGGACACCTTGTAGAGTGAATTATCTTTTTTACAGATTAGCCCTAATGTCCTTGCTCACGGTCCTGGGAGCAAAACACAGGCCATTAGAGCCAGGGGCTCTCCTTCCAGTTCTGCATGTTTTCTGGGTGACCTGGAAAAAGTTTCTTCGCCTCTCTGTATTTTAGTTTCCTTGGAGAGTAATAATATTCTTGAGATATAGCCTAAAACATTTGTCTCAGTGCTAAACAGATGGTAAATGCTCCGTAGTGCTTAGTTTTCTACCCAATTCCATTCCCTAGATTGGAAGCCTCTGGAGGGCAAGAACCACGCCTTCTGCTCTACATTCTCAGCAGCTAGCGCCATGCTCTGTAACAGCAGGTATGTTAAGTGGTATATAATTATGCCGGTGACAGCCCCTACCTGCCCGCTGGGCCCCTCACTACTAATGAAACTTGTTTTCTCCTGTCTTTCTTCCTTTCTCTCTTTTGCAACTTTGACCCCTTTACACTTCCCTTAAACTTGATCCTCCAGCAGGGACAGGTGCCACTGCATACACACTCTCTCTTTTCCAAATCTACACTGTCATCTCAGGAGGAAAAATAACTGCTGTAGTTCGCTGGAGCCCAAACAGGTGGTCAGTAAGGGGAAACCACTTTCTAGAAGAGCCTGCTGAGCTCGCCACTCTGACCACCACCGGGAGCCATATTTTATACACAAAACCATTAGTCTGTTCAGCCCGCCTCTCTGAAGGATGCCAGTAGCTTGTTTCCAAAGACAGGAAAACACTCCAACTTACTTTATTAGTTCCTTGCGACCTATTCCCTGCCCTCTGTCTGCCTGCCTTCATCTCTTCACTCAGCAAACATCTGCTGAATACTGAGCACTTGCTAAGTGCTAGGCCAGAGCTGGTACTATCTGGAAAGCAGAGATGAATCATGGTGGGCACCCCAAGACCATGAGAAGAAGAGGAGACTCGGGGTACAAGGGGAGAGGAAAGACTGTGTTAGCCTTCACCGAGCCCTGTGCTCTGCACCTCCTCCCACGGCCTCAGTGATTCCTCCCAAACTCCCATGTGTCAACAGAGGGGTTGCTGCTGAAGAAGGGAAGGCTCACAAGGGTGAAACAGCCTCCCCAAGTCATCTATCACAAGACCACATGTCAAGCTGCCAAAGAGGGAGTTTCTGCTGAGGAGCGAAAGTGGGCAGAGAAGCTCATGCTAGATAGAAAGGTTTCCGATGAAGGCAAGTCCTAGGAATCTTGCTGGTGTCAACCCACAGCCCCAGTTTTCCCCTCTGGGTTTGAGCTGCCCACCCACTTCCCAGTTCCAAGACCCTACTCACCATCAAACCAGTTCTATGCCATCTGTAGCTTTCTTCCCTGACACCACCCCATCACAAGCCCACAGCCTCTTGGCCATGAGTCATTTTAATAAAAGTGCAAACTATGTGATGAGCCATGACAACAATGTGCAACCCTAAACCCCAAGCAGTGTTTTTCTGCAACAAGGCAACAGGTGGAAGAAGAGAGTCCAGGGCCATGAGACGATGACGAGGCCAAAAGAGAGATGGGAGGCAGCCTACTGGAAGTGCATGCTCAAGGCCTCAGGGGCCGCTGGAGCCTGTGAAGAATGCAGTCTTCAATGGGAAGAACTGTGCCATGAACTTGTCTAGAATCATGTCATTTGGAAAGCATTAGAGAGCATTGGTTTGGGTAGTTTTCAGACTAGATTCTGTGGGAAGGTTTCTACATGGCAAAGGAGAGGCTGAATGAACTTTCAGGCCCTCCGAAGTGTCCCCCTTCCCTGCCAAGTCGTTCTTTTCTCCAAGACACCAGATGAGGGGGCTAGTGGGGGCTGAAATCCAGTCTCCATTCCGCTGGCCAAACTCTAGGACTGTGAAGCCCTGGTACCCCACCAGAGAGGTCAACTTTTCCTAATTTGCACAATGTGTAAAACAGAATTTTGGTAGCTTTGTCCTCTCTCCTGCCCCAACCACACAAGCATGCAAACACACATACACATAAAGCCACACAAACATACCCACAGACTCACACGTCAAAGGACAAGCACACGCACATAATTGTGCAAACACACATGTAGCCATATATCCACACTACACACAGAGCATGCAAACACAATATGTAGAAATTAAATGATAGTGGAAAGAGTGGTACGCTCAGAAATGATAGCCTTAGGTCTTTTCATAATATGAGTCTTACAATTAGTTTTGTTTTTAGCTTATATCATGATGGAAAATTTGTGACTTTTAATACTGCTACATAGCATACAGAATCATGACTCCCACTTTTTTGTTTATCCACTTTCAGAACTCACAAGTATTGGTGTCTACCCCAACTTCTTCACCTCCCAAAGGACTTCTAGAGCCGTGGAAAAGGATATGAGGACTTGACAGTGAGGGTGTAACATTATTTAGGAGTATAAAAGACAGGAAATTTTTGGTTGTAAGAAATAGAGATATAACTCAGACTTTATTTAGCAAATAACATATACAGAAACAAACCAAAAGGCAACTTATTGTCTCATAAATTTTGGCAGTCCCAAACGGAAGTCAACTTCAGGAAAGGCTGGATCCAGGGATACAAATTATGTCTTTTATGTATATTGATGCCTTTTATTCTACATTTTTTATTTCTTAATTCCTGTGTTGACTTCCTACTCAAGCAGCAGCAATTCATGTTGTAGCAAAGATGGCCAGCAATTGCTTTAGCCTTACAATGCCCTTATAAATCTTGCTGGGAGGTGGATGAGTGTCTCTCCAGGCTCCGATTTCTTGCAAGAATGCTGGACACAGCTTTAAATGGCCCAGTTTTGGTCAAGCATCCATCTCTAGGGATGGATTAGAAAGAGGTAACCTTCACCCGTACCAGAAAAACTGAATAATGAGGGTTGAGGGTGATTCCCCAAAGAGATGGTAGACAGGAAAAGGAATATTTATATTCTCCTCCCTACTTCCAGGTATACTCATGGGTCAGGATCTGTGCTGAAGGCTGGGGGTACAAAATAAAAAGTGTTCACATTCTTTTCCTCTAGGAATTCACAGCCTAGCAATAGAAATGGCGTGTAAGACGATAGTATGGGACATAGAAAGCAATAACCACAAAATAAAAGTCTGATTAAATACACTTCATTAAACAACACTAAGAAAATGAATAGGCGAGCCACAGATTGGGAAGAAATATTCATAAAATATAACTCTGTAAAACCATTTGCATTTTTTAATAAGAGAAAACATTCCAACTTGCAAAAATAGGCAAAAGTCTTGGACACTTCATGGCCAATAAGGCCAATAAACCTGTGAAAAGTTGCTCAGATTCATTAGTTCTCAGGGAAACGCAAAGTCAAACCACAATGAGATACCACTACCTAATGTCTAGAATGGCTAAAATTAAAGACATTGACAAAAATGTTGGAGATAATGTGGAGCAGCCGACCTCTCCTGTATCCCTGGTGGGAATGTAAAATAGTACAACCATTTTGTAAAATCATACATCTACACTATGACCCAGCAATTCATTCCTAGGTATTAACCCAAGATAAATGGAAATTACATAGTCACAAAAAAGTATTTTCGAGGGAGTGTTCATAGAAGCTTTATCATTCATAGCTCCAAACTGGAAACAACCCAAATGTCCATTAACATGAGCACAGATTACCAAACTGTGGTGTGCCCGTACAGTGGAATATTCCTCAGTCATAAAAAAAGGAATAAAGTACTAACAACTGTAATGACATGAATGCATCTCATAGAAAGTATATCGAGTGAAAGGAGCTGGCCATAAAAGAGTACAACCCATACATTTCTGTGCATTTCTGTGAAGTTCTTAACTAACTTATGAAGGAAAATAAGTGGCTTGGGTTGGTCTGGAATGTGAAAGGGTGGAGGTTAGGAGGAAGCCTAACCATGAAAGGTTATGAGAAAACTCTCTAGAGTAATGGAAATGTTCAAAACCTTGATAGATGTGTGGGTTATACAATCATACCCATTTGTAAGTGTGTATTTCATTTACATTAAATACAAAAAAATATTAAAAAATAAGTAGTTGAGGGTAGAGAGTGATGGGAGGTATAGAAAAAGCAGGAATGACAGAATGTTTATAACTGCAGAAACTGAATGATGGGTACATAGGACGTCACTCAACTATGTTGTTTACTTTGTGTATGTTCAAAATTTTCCTTAAAAGAAGAGTTTTTAAAAAGCAAATAAATTCATGTTTAACACTATGATGACTTCCATGAGAAAAATAAGAACTGGAACGACAAAACCTAGAGAAATTACCTGCCAGGGGAGTTGGGGGTGGGAGCAAGGAGTGAGAGTGGCTCTCGGAAAAGGCATTTGAGAAGAGAGGATATTCGATTTGGGAGTTACCAGCCAGAAGGACTAAAGTGGTTGGAAACGCCCAGAATAGACAGCGAACCGTTAGAGAACACCAAGGAACCTCTGTGACAGGGCATCATCACAAGACAGCCAGTGATGCGTACTCTTCTGGAATTACCCTTTCCCCATAGGAATCAGCGCAGCTGAGTGTGCAGGGCGAAGGAACTGCCATCAGGCTAAACTCCTCATCGTGTCCTTGGATGATCTAAGTCACAACCCTTCTCTGCCCTTCAGTTGCCTTAAGTGTGAGGTGAGAGTTTTCAACAAGATTATTTCTTAAGGTCTCTTCCGATGCTTGAAAGCTTTCTGCAGTAGCAAGTTAGTTGTGGCAAAGAAGGAAGAAAACAAAGGTCTGAGAACCTATAGGTCCCAGAATTTCCCTACTGCCATATTCCACATGTTCCAAGGTGCACACTCTTCTTTCACATTGAACATCACAGAAATCAGGGCACACCTTACACCCAACGATGTCAGATGGCCAGGCCATAGTTGCGTTGCCTGCCTGGAGGTCTTTGGCTATTAGTCTGGGGCAAAGTGACTGGCAACCACAGTCACCGATTGTTTAGTTGAAAGACCACCTGTGGACCTTTGGTGGAGCAAATGAGTTGCAGTTGTCTGGAAATCTCCTACTCATGCCTTCTTGCAGAGTGAAAAAATGACACCAACATCAGACTTTGCAAATTGGTACCGGTAGGCTGACACCAACTTCCCAAGACAACTTCCAAGGCAATAGCACTCTTAAGGAACGCTGCATCCCCAGACTGTCTCTAGGGCTCAGTTGACAATATTGTGCAGAAAAACACGTCAACAATGGAGTCAGAAAGTGCTGCAGAAGAGGTAAACCATTCCAAATGTGAAGAAGTCTTAGTAATACCTTAACCAATGTTTTGCTTATATTTTCCTTGTTACATATACCCAAGGGCAATATGTGATTTAAAAACACATGTCTAAGGGTGCCTGGGAAGCTCAGTCCAACTCTTGATTTCGGCTCCGGTCATCATCTCAGGGTTTGTGGGTCTGAGCTCCACATCAGGCTCTGCACTGACAGTGCGGAGGCTGGTTGGGATTCTGTCTTTCTCCCTCTCTCTCTGCCCCCTCCCCTCAGTCTCTCTCAAAAATAAATAAAATAAACATTTAAAGAATATGTCTAAATAAGTCGGAGATTTTCGTTAAAATCTCTAAATCATGTCTAATTATGTCTCAAAGATTTTTTAGTACTAATAAAAGAAAATAAACTTGAAGTAATTAAGAAGTGTCATATCATAGCTTAATCAGCAATGCTTTTTCTTTCCAAGAGATATGTAAAATAACAGTTCAGCTGGTAATCTTAACTGTGATGAAATCCCATAGTGAAACCCTATGCCTCCCCAGCACTCACTTCCTGTGCCTCTGTATTCTTTTAAGACTCTCGATAAGGCTTCACATTTGAGGGCTTTTCTGTACCAGGAGCTGTGCGAAAGGCTTTACAAACATCCCCTCACCTACCATGTAACAGCCTTATAGGAGATACCATTATCATACCCTTTAATGTTGAAGAGGCTAAGATATGTTGTCCAAGGTCACAGTTTATATCACTTCCTTTCTGAAATTAGTGGAAAATCACAAAATGAACTTTTCCCAGCTTAGATACACTCTCCAGAATCTGTCCATGAACAATAATGCAGGGAGCTCCTGTGACTTGGGGCAGTACTAGAGAAGGTTCTCATGTACACGTACCTCAAGGGAGGCCAGCAGCATGGGGGGGAGGGGGGGCAGCACAGAGACAAGCTTTGGAGTCACACAGACCCAGGTTCTAATCTCAACTCTGCCACTTTACTGGTTGTGTGATTTTTGAGCAAGCTAGTTAAGTTCTTGGAGCCTCAATTCTTTCCTGTGTAAAACAGAACTAATATAACCTAATTCCAAGAGTTATGTGAGGGTTAAATAAGTTCACTCAAGTATTCATTTATTCAACAAATATCTACAGAGTGCCTGTTGCATGCTAGGCATCGTATGTAATGTAAAGTGAATGCTATACCAAAGCCCCTAGCAGAGTGCCAGGCATAGAGCAGACACTATGGAGAAAATTTGTTTTGTTTTTATTTTTCTGCACCTATTTCTCCTTCTTACCAGCACACCATTTCCCTTTTGGGCAGTCCCCTCCTCCCTCCCCCAACCTATGCTACTGTAATTAGATGCTCTGTCCTTCACTGACTTGGCCACGAGCATGTGAAACAAGCTAGGTCATGGGCATGGGCTCTCTGGAACTTGAGTCTTTAGTGGAGTGACGGAGACTGAAAATGGTAGGCATTCGTGCAAACCACCTTTGCCAGGGCTCTTCCACCTAAGAGCGAAGCTATCTGTTCCTGTTCATTTCCAAGCCCTATTCTTCAGCCTTACTATAGTTTTGTTTGTTCGAGGTCACACGATCATTCCAAAACTTCCCTTTTCGTAAGTTACCTAGAGATATTATTAGTCATTTGCAACCTAAGAAATTAGATGCACGATAAAGAAAAAAAAAAAAGTTGAGTCCCCTTTCTCTCATATGTATTATCGATTTAGGAGAATAGGAGAAGTAGCAAAAAGGGTGATTAATGGCACAGGGGAATTTAGAAGTGCCCATTTTGGCAGCATATATACTGAATTCAGAATAGTTGATAGATATTCTAAACAACAATGCCATTGACTTACATTGGTTAGGGGGAGTGCTTACTATGGGACAGACATGCACACACATTGTCTCATCTAAAGCTTTCAAGGAACCTGTGAAATAGGTATCAACAGGTGTCCTAGATGAGGACATTAAAGCTCAGAGAGATTAATGGCTTGTTTGTAAGATTGCTACACAATTTGCAGGGCCTAGTGTAAAATAGAAATGCAGGGCCCCATGTTGAGAAACTATTAAGAATTTCAAAATGGCAACAGAAAAACATTATATAAAGTTCAGAATCCCCCTGGGCATGGTTTTCCCCCATTCCTCACCCTCAAAACTGCCCAGGTCACCCACCCATAAGGTTGGCCCAACTTGCTTAAGCTAGTAAGTGGCAGAGCTGAGATTTAAACCCAGAACCCTTTGAGTCTATAGTCTCAAATTGTAAGTAACCCTACAATGGGAGCACCCCAGATCAGAATGATACTGACACCCATTCCAGATCGTTCCCATCCACGTTGTCTAGGCACTGTCCTCAGCCCCTACCCCAGAGAGCATGTGGGAGACTCAAATGAAAGGGTGATAATGATGAGAACCTCAGAGATTCACAGGGAAAAGTAATTTAGGAGAGTAGTGACAAGTCTTGTTGTCCCCTGCCTTCCTCCTGATTTTCAATTAAGGTCCCACCCTTTGCAAGGTTTCTAGACCAAGGGGAGAAAATCTGGAAGAGGCTCAAAAGAATGATGAAATTGCTGCACAAGTGTTCATGAAATTGTGAGTGGTCACCCTGTAGACCAGAAGAATCACAGTTGCCATCAGCCACTTCCCTGCCAAGACAGAAGTTCTGCGAATCCTGGGGTCTCTCCTGTTTACCACAATACCCCAAGTGTCTGGCACAGTGCCTAGGGCATAGTTAATGCTCAATAAATAGTAAATAGTGCAATTGGTTAACCAGTTTGCCGAATGTCAGTCAAGAAGAAGAGGGATTAGATGTGGTTTTTCTTGAGGAAGAACATCCGTTCCAATGGAGTTGACCGGCTTTGACTCTTGAATGTGGGAAAGCTCTGCCTCTCCAGCTCAGAACAGGCTACGAGGTCTCAGGTGTGGAGATATGACAAAGCTATGCCCCAAATGCATTTCCTAGAATACCAGAAATAGCGAAGAGGTTCCTACTCTTAAGGAATTTCCAACTGATTGATGGTAGCTACCTGGGCCTCTGTGGAAAAGCTGCTCATAGAGAAGTCAATGAGAAATATCGCTGTCCTTTAGACATCCTTCTAAACCTTATGGTCTGTGACTCAGTGAATGTGCATATTTGGTCCAGCCCAGAACTGTTGGTAAGGCTAACTTCAATGTCCCAATCGATGTAAGGCAAAATTCTGAAACTGAGTTCACCAGAGTTTATCACTATGGGTAGCCAGACAAATGTACAACTCTCCTGCCTTCAGAAGAATTTTCTCCCCTAATTGGGACGGTGATTTGAAACACATTGTCATTTAATTCTGATTAAATCCAAAGTTAGGGAGCTTTTGAGAATTCTTTCTTTCTTTTTTTTTTTTTTTTTTCTCAGTTTTGGGCTTGGATACTGGATATATAATATCTAACCCCACTGGGCAATCCTGGATGTCAGAGTCCCCATGCTTACAGACATCTGCAGGGAGAGAGCTCTGAATAAATCTGTCTAAATAGTAATGATGCATTACATTACTTCATAGCGATGTTAACCTTTGGAGGCAAAAGTCCAGACAGGTTGAGGAATGGAAAATGAGGGGGTAAGTGGGGGAACAATTCCATTAGCTGTAATCAAAAGAAAAGGCCAAAAGGGGATTAAAATCTATACTGTGTTCAAAAAGGGCAGAGACTAAACCACTCCAACTTTGAAGAGGAAAGATTAAATGTTTGCTGTTGTTTCCTGTTTTTTCCACTAAAAGAGTTTATTAATTTACGCTTAAGACTCTGCCTGCCTCAGTTAACTAAAGTTTTTAAAATGCATGATAGACTTACTCATTTAAAAACAAGGAAAAAAATAACCCCTCCATACAGTTCCCATTTCCTCTGACCCATACTTTATAACTTTATTTAGATCAGGGTTTTAAACCTGGAGATCCAAATACTCCACTTTTTAAAATAAAATACAGGGGGTTACTACAACTTTATTAGAATTTCAGAGTATGTATGCATATTGTATATACACACATATACTTTTTTCCTGATCAAATACTCCAAAGCTGTTTAAGATTATTAAAGAGAGTTTCTGATTGATTACACTTCTAGAAAAAAAAAAAATTAAGAAATTTTACACCGACTACGTCATCTTTAAAGTATCTTTTTTTCTTGATTCCGATATTCATTGAATTCTGGGTCAGGAGCTAAACACTATTCTAACCATTTTTACTAAATGCTTCTTCATTTAACCCTCTTGGGTACTAGGGAACATCTACCTGCCCCTCCCCTTTCTCTTTCTTGTAGAAAACAGACACTGAGAGTTTGAGTAATAATCATCGCCACCCTTTACTGAACACCTCTGATGTGCTAATTGTTTTTACATCTCATTTAAACTTCCAACAGCGAGGTCGATGTTATTTTCTGGCCATTTCAAAAATGACGAACTAAATGATCCATAAAGTTAAGCAATTTGTCCAAAGGATATTTAAGTTGGTAAATGAAACGTGGGTTGGAGCCCAGGCCTAATTTCGAATCCTGTCCTTTGATCACCACACCCCACTGGGTTTTTTTTTTCTTGATCAGCTATAATACTTGCACATGTGCACCCTTGGCCTTGAGTGGTAGGACATGCTACTGAACAGGGGCCCCACCACCATTCGATGTCAAGCTGACCGCACCTGTAATGCAGTTATGCTGGCTTCTCTTCCGTGGACGCACACTTTCAGAAGAGGGAATTTATGTCACGAGATAGGAGTAACATCAACATATCCTATAACTTTCCACTTCTGGAAATTGTTCCCAGCCACCCAAAGTTGTGTTTACAAGTGGTTGTGTGTTTCCTGTGAAACCCTCTCACAAGAGGGTCAATCTTCTGCCTTCCTGGGCCTCACAGGAGCCCTGTAACTAGGACAGAAACGGGTCTGTTACAGAAACAGTAACAGCTAGGGAACTGTGGCATTGACAAAAAAGGGATCGCCTTTCCCCATATTTCTGAGCCTCCGAGGCTCCACATAAAGCCCCCTTCTCTAAGAAAGCTCCCTTCCTGGACACTGGCTGTCATCAGCACTCCCAAGCAGCACACTGCCGCAGCCAGTGACAAGGTGGGTGTGAAACATTTACTGCAATGGGCTCTCACTCCATCACCCATGCAAGTCTTCAGCTGCCTGTTTGTGATGTGCCACACACTTCGGAGGTGCTACAGGTATAGATCCTCCTCAGGAGTGTAGGGGGACCACATGTGACAAAACAGTTACAATAACTGTAGATTAAGAGCTTAAATACTGGTGCTTTTCAAGTAACGTGAAAGTGTAGAAGACGTAGAAACAAAGTCTCCTGAGTGTGTTCAGGAAAACTTCACAGAGGAAGTCACATTTAAGTGTGGTTCTGAAAGAAGAGTAGGAATTTTCCAAGAGGCAAAAAAAAAAAAAAAAAAAAAAAAAACAGGGGTAAAGGCGGTCCAGGAGGGTCCAGCACAGAGGTTGAACAGTTAACAGCACGTTGGACGAACACCATGACTTTCGGTTTGACGGCAGTGGAGAGGCGCTGAGGCCTGAGTCTGAATTAGGTGTGAGACTGTGAAAAGCCTCATGTGTAGGTCTGAGGTCCTGACTCTATCCTGTCTGTACTACACATTTTCTTTTCAATTATTTAACTATCTTATTGCATTTCCCCCTTATGATAATAGAAACATGCGTGGGAAATAGAAGTTACAAAGGACCCACAGGGAAGGGAAGGAAGCGAACAGCTATATCAGAAACACAGTTTCCAAAGATGGAAACTATTAAACAGAGCTATAGCAAAAATTTTCAGCTTTAATTAAAGATGTGTGGGACAAAAAAAAAATAAAAAAATAAATAAAGATGTGTGGGACAAAGAACTGTGTATTCCATGTGGGAGAAAACAAATAACATCCAAGAAAATGCGTTGCTCTTTTCTTTTTAACATTTCCAGAAGAAGACCTTCAGACAGGAGACAAGGAGACGGGAAGGAATAGTTGTTGAGTGCCAGTTCTATGTTGTTATTGCATAACATTGAATTAATTGTAACCCTTAGTTCATAATACACTCTTACCATGTTATTAATGAGTAACCCTCATCATCCTCATCATTAACGGTAAAATAAAATATTGTTGGGGTGCCTGGGTGGCTCAGTCGGTTGAGCGTCCAACTTCGGCTCAGGTCATGATCTCGCGGTCCGTGAGTTAAAGCCCTGCATCGGGCTCCGTGCCGACAGCTCGGAGCCTGGAGCCTCCTTCGGATTCTGTGTCTCCCTCTCTCTCTGACCCTCCCCTGTTCATGCTCTGTCTCTGTCTCAAAAATAAATAAACACTAAAAAAAAATAATAATTAAAAATATATAGTTGCACCAGCCACCAAACCTGAGCACGAAAACCCACGTGTTCCTCTTCCTTTCTTCTCTATCCCCATCCCAATTAACCACCTTGCAAACTGTGTGCCGTTCATTTAATGGACAGTATGTGCACACACACACATTTGTACTTATTATATTACAAAGACGCTGTCACTCGGGTGTATACAGCTGTAGTTTATCCCTTTCCCTGTGGACTAGACTGTGTCCATACACCACTGTGTATTTATCCATTCTGCTATCAGGGGCAGAGCAGGGGGCAGATTCGGGTTTTTCCCTGATTACCTACTATGAAGAAGTCTCTAATTTTTTCCCGTCTTCAATTTCAAATCTCCCACCAACTCGGTGAACTGGGGATTATTAGCTTCACCATATGGGTGAGCACATGGAGCCTCAGAGAGGGTAGGAAACTTCCCTGCCATCACATGGCCACCCAGCAAAGGGGCCCGGGTTTAACCCAATTCGCCACAAATCCAATGCCTGCAGTATCACTTCCTCCCCTCTTCAAAGGCCCAGTTTTCCCTCTAGATCCAGTGGGTTCAAGGCTCAGGAGACCCCTCCCCCAGCTCACTTTTGGTTTTTCTGAGTCTGCTTTATGAGTCACTGCTGGGGTGAAGAGGGGATTTCCTGAGCTGCCCCTGCCAGGGGATGTCAAAGCAACCTGCTCGCCCAAACAATTCCATGGGTAATAGTCAGCTGCACTGAAAACTTCTGGGCCAGCCAGTTGGGTGGGGCTGCATTGACCTAGCAATCTGCTAGAATGGGTTTCTTCCTTTTCTACCATGTGTGTCCTCAAAATAGGTAATCATAATCATCCTTCACTTGGGAACACAGCTGTGCCATTTCCAACGTTCTCTCTGAAACGGGGAAGTAAGTATTATCAGCCTCGCTTTGCAGATCAGGAGACCAGGTATCAGGGAGATGGTGATTCAGCTGGTAAGGGGTGTCTTGGAAAAAGGACTCCAGTCCAGAGCACGTTCTGGTTTTCCATACAAGTATCTCCTACTTAAATGAAACCTATCACACTGGGATAGAGCCTCTAAGAGAATCTGAAAACCCGATATTCAGGACATTCCCCAACACAATCTTCACTACCAAGAGCCCCATTCTTTCCAAAGGAAAAATACCCAGTTGGTTCTCTAACCACATACTGCCTGCGAACCACAGGTTTTGCTAAATGACAGCCACAAGGCGGTAAGAGGCGGGTGACAACACAATGTGGTTTGAAAAGTGCTAGGACGGAGCCCTCCCTTACTGTCTCTTTCCACGGTCTGTCACAGAGACCCAAGTTCTACTCCTCCTCCCTTGGTGCCTTGGTTGTTTTCCACCTCAAGAAGACCTTTAGGAAAAGGGTGAGATCTAGCATAGGTCATATTAAGAAAAATTACTGAAGCCTTAGACAAAACGTTAGCGGTTTGTCCTTTCCATATCATGCTGGGGTGTTGTCTGATAGGCCTACCCTAAGATTATTTAATTCTCTATTGTTTCATACCTCATGTTATTACTGTGTAAGGCCCAGATTCTGCGAAGAAACGTAACAACTTATAGACTTTTTTTTTTCCCCAGGACAGATGAAAATGATTGTTTGAAAGAATAATAACCCCAAAGATGATGTTTTTATTGCCCTGTAGGACATTAACCACTTTGGTTTTGCACTTTATTCTTTCTTCAGCACATATAAATACTTCCTGTCTTAAGTGGGGGTTTTTTTTGAATGATTTTTACTAATCTGTTGGTTTCTTCCTCAATGATTTAGATTAATCTTGTACATGTGTTCACTTTATAACTGCTTTTTAAGAAATTTTTTAAGATTTTTTAAGAATTTTTTTAAATTTTTTAAGAATTAAATTCTATGTAGATGGTCCTCATTGTTAATGCCAAAATGAGAGTTTCCAGTTATTGTTAGCACATAACAAATTACTCTAAAATTAGTGATGTGAAACCGTATCCATTTAATTTACTCACAGTGTGGGCTAGGTCTCTGGGAAGGGCTGGGAAGTTTTTGCCCAAGGTTTCTCATATGGTTATGGTCAGGTATCTGCTGTGGCTATAGGCATCTCCAGGCTCCATTGGCTTGAATGTCCAAGATGGCTCCTTCGCCTGGGTACAGTTGAGGCTGGCTGCTGGCTAGCAGCTCAGCTGGGCTTTCAACAGGAGCCCCTATATATAGCCTCTAGAGCATGGTAGTCTCAGGGAGTCAGGCTTCTTAGATAGTGGCTGGCTCATCTCAGGAGAGGCATCCCGAGGAAATCAGGTGCATGGCCTTTAGTGACCTAGCCTGGAAAGTCCATAGAAGCACTTCTGCTGTGCCCCACTGGTTAAAACAGCATCGTGGAGGAGGTACATACACCCCATCTCTTTTTTGGGAAGAGTGTCAAAGAATTTTTGGACTATGTTTTAAAAAGTCACCTGGGGAACCACTTTGAACCTTACAGTGGGAAGGAATACTCACCTTTGACTTATTACATTATCAAAAAGACAGTTGGGGACAGAGAGGGCAAGAGGAGGTATGAGAAATAGAGGTAAGGGATCCAGGAAGGAGGGTTTGTGCTACTTGAAGTTAAAAAGTAATTGGAGGGGCACCTGGGTGCACAGTCAGTTGAGCATATGACTCTTGATCTCTGCTCAGGTCATGATCTCCATGGTTCGTGAGTTCGAACCTCAAGTCAGGCTCTGCATTGATAGTGCAGAGCCTTCTTGGTATTCTCTCTCTCTCTCTCTCTCTCTCTCTCTCCCTTTCTCTCTCAATCTCTGTCCCTCCCCTGCCAGTTCTCTCGCACACACTCTCTCCCTTTCAAAAATAAGTAAACTTTAAAAAGAATGATTGGAGCCTTTGTTCATTCAGCATAATGGGAGGGGAAGAGAAGAGACACATATTAGAGGTAATTCAAATTAAAACTTGAAAAGATTTGGTAGTTGATTGGCTGAGGCTTGCCCTATTAGCTCTGTAATAAAGAGTCTGATCCCATTATTATTACTATTATTTAAAAATATTTGCTGACAGCTTTTAAGCCTCACCCTCCCTCTCTGCTCCTTCGTCCCCACAACTGGGGAAGCTGAAAAGAAAGCCCAGGACTCTGTCCTTTGGCACCAGTGGGAAGTTTAAACCATGCATTGAAACTCTCACCCCAGCCCCACCTGACCACCATAAAACCCCCAGCCAACTCTCCTGTCTCTGCTCTCTCAAGCCATTTTTGGATGTGCTTGGAAGCCACCTTTCTCTCCCCAGAAAGCCTCTTTATATGAACAAGTAACCTTTTATCATAATCCTCTTAGTGGATCTGTGCCATCATCATTCTTGACACACCAACCACGATTCAGGTGGGGGTCCTCCTGCATCTTTACAGTGATTGTGACAAGTTCCCAGTCACACCATATGTAGCAATTTTGGTTTCTGACTGTAAAAATAATAATGGTTAGCATTTATTGCCTTCTATAGTCTGGCCACTATGCCGGCACTTTTTCTATGGGATCTCATTTAATCCTCACAAGAGCCCTCCGAGATGGTACTGTTATTATCCCCATTTTACAGATGGGGAAATGGGTCAGAGTAATCAGTGGAGGGGAGGGATGGGTCAAGATATGCCCCCGCCCCCCAGGCTGCAAGCGTGGTTGAGAAACTGACAACTAAGAGAAGGCAACTTGGAGAGGATCCATCTCTATGGGAAGGATACATTCTCTATGGGAATACGCAGTTTCAGGCAGGTTTTGTTTCTGATGAAAGGAGGGTATACAAATGAAGACATCCTTTGGCATTTAGAGATAGAAGCTTATTCAGTAAAAATATATTGGGCACCATTTAGGTCCCAGGCTCCAGATGGGTACCGAACAGAGCTCTGGTAAGGGAACAGAGACTGAAGAGTCACCAAGATCTTGGGCGCTGGAGCTAAGATTTAGAATCCAAGAGAAGGAGAAAAGTCAAGGGTTGTGAACTCACATTCAGAGCATGGGAGAAAGAGGAAGAGCCAGCAAACCAGACAGAGAAAGGACAGTGGTCTAAATAGTGGACCACTTGAGTATACGGGTCTGAAAATATATTTTTTTTAAAGAAACTGCCACTTAAAAATTGCCTGTATGTCTGGGACAAAGCCTGAAAGCCAGTGAAGTCATCTTTCCTTGATCTGGAAATGTCTCTTCACTTGATGGCCCCTTGCAGTTATGCAAACAGAAGGCAAGTGGGCACCCACTACCACGGGAATTCTATAGCAGAGCATTTTATCTTTGGCTTTGGGAGGCTGCCCTCCCTTGGTACTCAAGAGGGTCACTTACGTGGAAGGAGGAAAATGTGCAGAGAGACTCCAAAGGCGTTGAGATCTGGACTCCCTTTAAGATGTTCAGCTTTATTACATCTTTCCAGTGACTGGAGATGGCCCCAACTGAAGTCTACTGGCAAAAAAAGACACCAAGAGTTGCTGAAAAGGGATTCCCCATGAGGAAACTTCCGGACTGATTGTCCAGGTTCAATGTCAGTGTTTAGGTGGCGAAAAGGAAGGGTCATTTCCGTCCGGTGTGCAGCCTGTGATTCTGCTGGTGTGGCCACTTTGAGCACAGTTAGGAGCACAGATGGGGAGCAAGCCCGGCTGAGAGTAACACTGGGAAAGGATCGCTGCCCTTCCTTTAAAAACCTCTGCAGCTTTGAAAGTGTCTAAAACAGCAAGAGTGTCACTGAGGTGGGAAGTGAGGGTCAAAGTAACTAGCCAGGACCAGACTGTGAGGATGACCCCATGCAGCAGTGTCAGAAGCTAGAGCCACTGAAAACAGAGTCACTCACACACAGACCAAAACCTCCTATTCCCCCTTTGAGAAGTGTTTGCAGTATTACTGGCTTTTTGGGTTAGGAAAACAATTCAAAGGGAGAAGGCAGAAAGAGAGAGGGGAACCAGAGAGTCTGGATAATCTTTTTTTTTTAATCTTCTTAAATATTTTTTTTAATGTTTATTTATTTTTGGGAGAGAGAGAGAGAGAGAGAGAGAGAGAGAGAATGAGCAGGGGAGGAGCAGAGAGAGACACACACACAGAATCCGAAGCAGGCTCCAGGCTCCGAGCTGTCAGCACAGAGCCTGACGTGGGACTCCAACTCGCAAACTGTGAGATCATGACCTGAGCTGAAGTTGGATGCTTAGCTGACTGAGCCACCCAGGTGCCCCAAGAGAGTCAAGCTAATTTTAATTTTGAATAATGAAGACGTGGCCTGATTTGTACCCCATGTTGACCAAATAGGTCATGCAATCTTGCTACCATTCTTTGAATACTCAGTAGGCATATTGTTTTGCAGTGTTCCTGTTACGTAAAAGGTGCTTAATATATGGTAACTGATCAATAACATTATTAGTAGTAGTATCAGTATATTGTTGGTTCTTGTGGTTAAAGCGCTAATTTTAACTGGGTGGTCAACACAGTCCTGGTGGAATAATCAAGGAACAATGCCAACAGCCACCTGCCTTTTGGATCTCATTCCTTAAGCGATCTCTGAGCAGTGCAAGAAGAGCTATTGTTTGAGACAAGGAAGGAAAGGCTCCTGCAGAAGGCATCATCACAACCCAACAGCCAGTGCAGACAATCCTTCCTGCAGCTGGGACCTTGACCTAGGTGGAGAGGCACGGTCCACATCCTCTAGGGACCGTTATTAACCAGGTCACTGATTAGCAGCAGGAGGTGGCTTTGTTTGCTTATTTTTACCCTCCACACAGAGCCCAACTCTGGGGACTCTGCCAAGGGAAAAAATATTCCTTGTAGATAAGGGCAATCTGGCCAATCCATGGATTTGGGAGGGGAGACTTCCGTATCGTAGACGTCTGTCCTCCTCTTCCTCGTTTTTCTCCTCTGTCTTCCCTGTCTCAGCTCCTGCTCCTTCTTGACTTCTCGCCATCCTAAACACAAACCCCACATTTCTTATATTCCCATCCACGTGACCTTGGGAACATTTCCTCATCCCACAGATGTACCACCACGAATGGCTCTGCATGTAAGCAGTTTTGGGAAACCTGGGATACCAAACCACTACCCTTCCTAGAAATTCTCAGAGCAACTCACCATGCCCAAAGCTCCGAGAAATCCTGTGGTGAAGTCACCACTTAACTCCCTTCAACCCAGGGTTTCCTAATCTCCTTGGCTCACAGCCGCGATCATATTTAATTATTCTTTCACAAGCTTATTAGTACCACTCAGCACTGGGGCTTCGAGGGATTCGGATTAGGGCATTCCAGGAAGAGGGGGAAAGTACAAGAACATAGAAGTGTGACACAATTTTGCTGGATGGGGGCACTGTGGAAGCAGTGCTGGGGAAGATATTAAAGAAATGTGTTAGGGCTCCTGTGCATAAAGAATAGGGTGCAGAGAGAGGCCTGTGTCATAAAGGATCAGTTTTATGGAGGCCCCTAAAAATACTTGTCTGAAAGTAAGTAGGGAGGGAGGGTGCAAGCTAATTCCCTCGTCCCAGCTCACCATTAAGCCTCGTATGCTTCCCTTGTATCTGGGGGGACAGGGTGGTGAATTGGAAGATTATGATGGACATATCCAGCAGGGAAATTAGGGAAGAGACCTGAGTTGTAAGCTAGATATTTGCCCTTTTTTAAAAAAGTTTATTTTTATATTTATCTTTGAGAGAGAGAGAGAGAGAGAGCAAGTGGGGGAGGGGCAGAGAAAGAGGGAGAGAGAGAAAGAATCCCAAACAGATCCTCACTGTCAGAGCAGAGCCTGATGTGGGGCTCGAACCCATGAACCATGAGATCATGACCTGAGTCAAAGTCGGACGCTTAACTGACTGAGCCACCCAGGTGTCCCTAGATATTTTCCTTTTATTCTCTTCAGAGCTTTCCAGCTTTTGTCCCATCGTGATACACATAGGAAATTACTGTAGTTTTGGTTTTGTGTGGCACACTGCTGCAAATGGACGAGGATGAGTGGTCCAGAAGTGGTCCAGAAGTGGATCAGTATCTCAAGTCCCCTGTAAGCCATTGGTGGCACTGCAGTGAGCCCTGATGCAGCTGGGAAGTGCTGCTCTAGGTGACAGGGAATAACAGTAGAGTTTTAAGCCTGTAAATGACCTGATAAGGGTAGCACCAAGGGCTCTTGGGAGTTTCAGCGGGGACCCAGAAAGAGATCGGGAGCAGCTGGTCCATCTAGTTCCACAAACGTGCCAGGGTCCTCCCACTACAGGATCCTGTGCATGTGTTTTGCTTCTGCCTGGAGTCGTTCCTCCAGCATCGCTGGTCTCCACGTTGTCCTCCTTCTGCTCGCAGCTCGAATATCAGGTTTTCAAGGAAGCTGTCCCTCACTCCTCAAGATCAAGCCTCCTTTATCATCATATCTTCATATGTATTTCCCCCCATGGCGCCAATTTTAAATCACGGTTGTGCATTTGTGTTATTATATGGGCTGCTCCTAGAGACACAAGATATTTGTCATACTGCTTCCCCACCCGGAAAGCGCTCCCCTCACATCTCCCCGAGTGCTCACATCATAGCCATCCTTCAACGTCCATCTTGGCTTCCACATCCCACCAATCTCCCCAGTTGGAAATACTTTCGCTCTTCTTTGCTGGCACTCTATAAATATGGTTTCTGCACGTCTCCAGGGGCTTTGTAGAACAGACATTGAGGAATTTTCTGCCTACCACCGCTGTTTTCTGGGACTACTCCCCCCACCCCGTCCTGTCACGCAGTCACTGTGGGGCCTGCCAGCTTTATTCTGTGTCACTCCACCTGAGACCCCAGTTCAGTGCAGAGCAGGGTGGATACTTGAACCAAAGAGACATTTCAGGTCTGGGTTAGAAAAAGTTGCATCAACCCGTCTCATGTACCTGACGTTCTAAGATGTAGCACTCTGGAGCTGTCAAGAGCCATGATTTTGCTTTGTAGAAAATATGAACCTCCGGTAAAAGAGAAAAATGAAGCTGTACTCAGAGAGAAGCAGAGACAAGATAGTGTCCCGTCAGCCCTGGAGTCCCTGCTGCCAATGGTTCCTGAACCCTCACCTTGCCTTAGAGCTGTGAGATATTCACGGATGCTTCCGGTAGATTCAACATGGCTTAATTTGGATGGGTTTCCGTCACTCTGTCACCAAGAATACAGACAAATTCATATGTATTGATCACTCTTGAGAGCTTTTGGGGATGGTATTTACTGCTTGAATTAAGGACAATCAGGGCAGAGAAGGTTAAAACAGCAATGATGCATCACAGAGTTTAACATATAGTTTCTGAAGTCTCCCCTGGGACTACATAGCACAATGGGAAGATTATGGGCTTTGAAATCAGACTTAGGTTTGAGGCCAACTCTATATTTCCCAAGCACAAATTGTGACTCCAGACAATCGACTGCACTCCTCGGAGCCTTATCTGTCAAGTGGAGATACCAATACCTACCTTAAAGAGTTATTATCACATGGTGTCATGAACGATGCCTTAGACAACTTGACATAGAATCTGGCTCACCACAGGTGCTCAGCATTTCACATTTCACTGAATCTAAGATGCCATCTATTGTCACAGTCATCATGATTTGGGAAAGGAAAAGCCGATTAATCAATGACACACCATTGCTTACATGAATATTCTGATTTTGGAGCTGTTAAACAATGGAAAGAAGTAGGTCTTAGAATGGATGAAATACAGTATATGTATCGAGCACAGGTGATCTAGGCAATAATGTTAGGCACTGGGGATACAGGAGTGAACGAGACCGAGATTGCTTCTCAAGGTGCTAGGAGCTAATAATGAATACATTTCAGATTTTCAAAAGGACACAGAATAACCTTAGTTGGTGAGTTCATCACTTCCAAGGATGCCTAGGCTTAAGAAGTAGGGCAGTAGAGAAATACTAGATTTTAATCCTCTTATACGTTGTTAGATCCTATAGCAGTCATCTTTTCATGCTCTGCGTACAATCCAAAACAAATTGTCTGCTTACAATTAAAATCCTGCTGAGTTTCCAAGAGTCCAGCCCCCAGGGAGCTATTTGAACCCTATGTCTTATCCACAATGACGCAATTCTACTTTTAAGGGACAATTAAGGGGTTTCCTTGTAAGTCAGGCCAAACTTTCTCCAAAATACATGAAGGAAGTGCCTGGAAAAGAAAACGTTTGAGACTTGTTTTCATACTGTCACTTAAGAAGAACAATTTCCAAAAAGGACTGATTTTTTTTTTTTTAATCAAATTTGGAAGGCCTGTGCTTTATAGCCCTTTACAGCCTTTTAGTAGAAGAGAACAAAGTCCCTTAGGAAACTTAATGTAACAGTAACCAAATGTCCTTGTTAAGCAGCCATTTATTGGTCTATTAAATCTGATCTGAACTGTGATATTTTGTGGTAAATCTTTTCTCCACCATAAATGGCTCGGTATGGGCTTCTTAAGGTGTCTCCTCCTCTGGAGACAGCTTTTTCTCATCTCCCAGAAAAGGCAAGTCTATTTGCATCTTCCTGGGCAGCTCTTCCAGGAGGGGAAATCCAAAAAACATTTTCTTTACCTCATTTGCTTAGGAAGCCTTCGATGTGATTTTGGAGATAGTTCATCCCCATTGCTACATTTCACAGATGAGGCGAGACCAACAGTGAATTATTAAGTACTTGGTATAGATCAGGCACTGTCTTAGGTCCTGGGAATGCAGAGATGAATAAAAGGTTTTCTCTGCCCTCAGGATGCTAGCCATCCAGTGGCGAAGAGAGATCAGAAAGCTCGGTGGTAAGTGCTAGAAAACTGAGGAAGCCCCCTATGAAGTAGGGCTGGCAGCTGGGATAGAGGAAGAAAATGATCTGCATTTGTCAAGTGCAATGTCAGGGTCCCTGCAGGGACCAGAACTCATCCCGGTGCTTTAAATGAAGAGACAGTGATGAAGGGACCACCTCCAGAATGCGGGCAGAGCAAGGGGATTTGGGCTCCCTGAGAATAGTAAGTGAGAAGCTACTCTCAACCTTAGAGCCAGAGGGTAAAAGGAAGAAACAGTGTATCAGAGTCTGCTAAGAAGTAGAGCCCTGGAGAAGCAGCCTCTCACTGGGAGCTGTAGTCATAGCGGGTCATAGCTGCTGCCAGAAAAAAGGCACCAAAGCAAGGAAAAGGGAAGAAATGCCCCTAATTTTCTAATTTTCAATTGATGCTTCCCGTTGACTGAATCCAACTGGGAGCCGGATTGCAAATGTGACATAACCCGACAGAGTCAGCCTCCAGAAGCATAGAGCAAGGCAAACAAGGACAGAAAATGGATCTGGGGAAGAGGGCAAACACAGACAAGCCAGCACATCTGGCATCTACAATCTTTCAGGGAGCCTAGGTATGTGTGTGCACACTCGCACACCTGCGTGCACGCACAAACACACCCACCATTAATTTATTTAGCTAACACTTATAATTACCTACCATGTAAATCATGGAGATAAAAGTTGCTGGAGCGTATTTAGTTTTGGAAGTGAAGGGTAAACAAAATGAATACCATTTTTACCCTTATGGGCCTTCTAGTCTAGTGAGAAACTGATGAATAAAGTAAATAAGCCATAAAGCATGATGAGTATTATGTTAAGGAGAGGTCAGGAGGCCTGGGAGTATGCTGGGTGCGGAAGTACCTAATCCGGTCTAGGGTACAGAGACTATTCCCCGAGAAGGCGACATTTAAGAGACTTGGTGGTGAACAGAAAAGCCCTATTCACTCATCTAGAGGAGTGAGTGGCAGAGAGAGGAATGTTTCTGATGGAATAAACACATGTGCAAAGGCCCAGAGGCAGCAGTAGGTGTCAAATTCAAAGGTCTGAAAGAAGTCTAGCATGCTTGGAGACTGGAGCCTGAAGAGGAAATGTTGAGGGAATGAAGCTGGTGTGTCAGATTGTTTTGGGCCAGATTTTTATGTCTAAAGACGATGAGGACTCATCCAAAGTTTTTGATTAGGGTTCTCTAGGTTTGAAAGGTCATTCCGGATGTGTTTTTCTCTCAGCCATCCTGATTTAAGGAGATATGGTAATGCTCAAGATGAGTCCGAGGGCAGTAGGAGCCAGTCAACTGGTAACAATTGAGGATGGTGATACAGGAGGTGGTGAGCGCATGTGCAAAGAAAACAGACAGGACCCAGGGACTTGGAGAGTGAGGGTGGGAGATGGTGATGAAGCGGTAGGATGGGTGGGAGAGGATTCTCCATCCCATGTACCTTGAATTTCAGGGCCACCAGACCTCTTACCATCACTAAGCATATGCTTTCATTTCTTTTAGGTAAATACAGTACAACTTTGGATTACAACTAACTTGTTCTGTGAGTGTTCCGCAAGATAAGCAACCATGTCTAATAAATTTCAACTTGATAAACAAGTGATATCTTGCAGTATGACACCGAATGTCACACGATCACAACTGAGCCAGTAGGTCTCTCTCTTGCTACAGGATTGTGGGTGATCGTCTCCCATGCTCAGATGCTTGGTCTCAGGCTGTGGTGTTTGGTAGAAATCAGTGATTTCTACTGGCATTCGTGTATTTTTTGTCACTTCAAAGCACCTATGGACAGTCCTTTGCTTTTCCATACAAGAGTAAGCTTAGGAATGCTTCGCTTCATTCTAGGTCAGGCTGCTTGCAGATATAGACCCTTTCCTCTGCTGCCTTATTGCCAGTTACATTAAATACAGTATGTGACAAGAGTTTAATACAATACTGTAGTCAACATCTGTGTGAACCTATGTAATGGCCCCCACGCAGCAAGATTCTGTTGAGCCAATAGACAGCTGTGATTCTGTTAGTGATAGTGAAAGTCGTCTTACACAATAAACTTCCTCTGTCTTGTCTCCCTCACACCAGCCATGAAAGTTTTTCAAAGGTAAGTGCAGGTTAATTTCTTTATTTTTGTATTTCCTTTATTATTGTGCATTGTATTACAGTATTGTAACCACTTTTATATGAATATTTTGGGGGTGTGGAACGAATCATCTGAGTTTCCATTATTTCTTAGGGGGAAATTCGCTTTGATATACAAGTGCTTTGGATCACGAACATGTTTCTGGAGCAAATTACGCTCTCAAACCAAGGCTTTACTGTACCTGGCATTGGAATTGCTGGGCCCAGGGGTGAGCATATGTTTCAGCTTTAATAAATGCTCTCCTCCGTGTCTTTGCTTGTGCTCATTCCTCTGTCTGGAAACCTCATCTGCCAGCATCTAAGAAACTTGCTTGACAGCAGTTGTGGAAACTGCATATGAAAAGTGCCAGGTCAAGACAAGAAGATGGACGGCAAGCAGCGGCCAAAGTCAGAGTGAGGTTGGGGAAGCAAATCAACAGGAGTGGGGCTCAGAGAAAAGGACAAGTACCAGAGTGGTGACGGTAATTTCAAGATGGAGTCTGTAAAATGAAGAGCTGATAAAAGCAGGTTAGTTTTAAACCACCACACCTGCTTTCGTCAGGGTTGTCCTGTCCTTACTTAAAGCTGCAAGTCTTGGGGCTTGTTGCCGTCCCAAATGATTTGTTCTTTCCCACGAGTATTTAGTAATACCTGAACATAGTCTGCCTCATTAAATGGTGTGCCAGGTCCTCTCTCAGACTGATGATTCAAATGTAAACTGGTGCAAACCATTTGAAAGAAGTTTGGTGACATGTATGAAGAACTTTCAAAATGCCAGTATTCTTTACTCCAGGATGTTCATTAATAATTTAGGCTAATACAACTGCGGTGGTTGTAACTTTATGTGTCAACCTGACTGGGCCCCAAGGTGCTCAGATATTTGATCAAACACTCTTCTGGGTGTTTCTGTGAGGATGTTTTTGGATGAGATTAACATTTAAGTTGACAAACTAGGGAAAGCAGATTTTCCTCCACAATGTGGGTGAGCCTCATCCAATCAGTTGAAGGCGTGAAAAGAGCAAAAGGCTGACCCTCCTGTGAATTGCAGAAAGCTTGTCCTGCCTGACTGCCTTTGACTTGGGGCATCAAGTCTCCTTCCCGCCTTTGGACTTGAACTGAAACATCTGTTCTTCCCAGGTCTTGAGCCTATTAGCATTTGGGCAGAAACTATACCATTGGCTCTTCTGGGGCTCCAACCTGCTGACTGCCGACCTTGGCGCTTGTCAGCAACCACAACTGCAGAAGCCAATTCCTTAAAATCAATTACTCGGTCGATACATCTTCTATTGGTTTTGCTTCTTTGGAGAACCCTAATACAACAACCAAACACCATATACGGGAAATACTGTAAGCAATATACGTGTATTAGGACAGTTAAATTTCATGAAACCCCCTGAGTTAGATACTATTGTCTCCATTACTGATGAAGCCAAAAGTAAGAAAAGGCAGAGTTGACATGCCACGCTCACACTTGCACATCCAGTAATGTGTCGAGCGGGAATTTAAACTGAGGCGGTCTGACTTCAGAGCTTAACACCACACTACATGGCCTCTTCAATTTATGTAGACAAGTTACGTGGGTTACGATCTCTGAACAAAGATGTGCATGGTCATATTACTTATCCTAGGGAATATTTGGATACTTTTTAAAGGTATAATTTACTCATAGTAAGGTGCACAAATCATAAGTGTTTTTTTTTTTTAACGGTGTATTTATTTATTGAGAGAGAGAAAGAGAGAGAGCATGAGCAGGGGAGGAGCAGAGAGAGAGAGGGGGAGAATCTCAAGCAGGCTCACAACTGTTAGCGCAGAGCCTAACACGGGGCGCCATCTCACGAACTATGAGATCATGACCTGAGCTGAAATCAAGAGCTGGCTGCTTAAATAACTGAGCCAGCCAACTGCCCCGTAAGTGTTTAATTCAATGAATTTTTTCGTACGCATGCAGACCCACGTAACTGCCACCCAGATCGAAGTATAGAACATTTCCAATACCCCAGCCATCTCCCACTTGCCTTCCTTGTCAATAACCCATAGGCACTATCATTATCCTAATCTATCCTGACTTCTACCAACAATAATTTTGCCCGTTCAAGAACTTCGTATGACTAGAACCATATAATAAGTGTATTTTGTGATTACTTTTCATTATGCCTAATGTTTGTAAAGTTCAACCATATTGTGTGTGTGCCCATCAATAGCTTGCTCTTATTACTGTGTCTTATTCTACTATTTAAATTTTTCACAGTTTGCTAATCCATCCTCCTATTGATGGACACTTGCGTTGTTTCCAGTTTGGGACTATTATGAATAAGTTGTTATAAATATTTTTGTACATGTATTTAGTGAACATGTACCTTTGTTTCTCTTAAGTAAATGCCAGGATTGGAATTTCTGCCTCACTGTTTTAATTCAGGCTGAAAAACAGTTTTCTAAAGTGCTTGAACTAGTTTACAATGATACCACTAATGTATGAACGTTGCCCCACATCCTTGATAACACTTGATTTAGCCAGGCTGATTAATTGTACCTACTCTGGTGAGTTTATAAGTGATATATCACTGTGGCTTATCTTAAATTTCCCATATAGCTAATGAAATCAAATACTTTTTCATGTGTTTGGCTATTTGAATAGGATTTTTGTGCAGTACTCATTCAAGTATTTTTGCCTTTGAAAAAATAAGATCGTATTTTTCTTATTGATTTTTAGAAGCAGTTCTTTATATATTATAGGTATCAATCATTTGTTGGATATATGTATTATACATAATTCCTTCTAGTCTGTGGCTTGCCTAGTCACTTTTTGATGAACGGAAATTCTTAATATTAATATAATATATTTTATTTTTCTTTCTTTCTCTCTTCCTTTCTTTCTTTTTCTTTCTTTCTTTCTTAGAGAGAGACAGAGAGAGAGAAAGAGAGAGAGGGAGACACAGAATCTGAAGCAGGCTCCAGGCTCTGAACTATCATCACAGAGACCAATGTGGGGCTTGAACTCACTAACCATGAGATCATGACCTGACCCGTAGTCGGACACTTAACCAACTGAGTCACCCAGGTGCCCCATTATTATTTTTTTCTTTTAAGCTGGGTTTTGTTGTGTCCTATTTAATATAGCTTTCATATATCAAAGTCAGGAGGATATTCTTTGATATGTTTTGCTAGAAACTTGATTGTTTTAGTCCTTACATTAGGTTTATTTCCATTTTGAATTAGTTTTTGTGTGTGCTGTGAGGTAGAGAACAAGGTTCATTTTTTCCCCACATTGATATTCAATGTGCTCTGCACCATTTTTGGAAAAATTTGTCTTTTCCATACTGAATTTCAGGGTTATAAATCAAGTGACCCTATATGTGGGGATCTATTACTAAACTCTATATTCTCTTTCAGTTGGTCTATTTTTCTAACTTAGCACCAATACTGTACTGCCTTAATTATCATAACTTTATAATGAGTCATGAAATCTGCTGAAGTCCTCTAACTTTGTTCTTCTTTTAAAAATTGCTGCCATGAATACATTTAATTTTTTTTTAAGTTTATTTATTTATTTTGAGAGAGACAGAGACAGCATGAGTGGGGGAAGGGCAGTTAGGGAGAGAGAGAGAGAATCCCAATGTGGGGCTTGAACCCACGAAGACGTGAGATCATGACCTGAGATGAAACCAAGGGTTGGATGCCTAACCAACTGAGCCACCCAGTTTTATTGAAAATAAAATGTTTTTATTTTCAATATCAAAAAATGATAGAGAAATGGCACAAATTATAGTACATCCATAAAAAAATGCAAGATTACACATCCATAAAAATCAAGTTTATAAAATTTCAAATGATGGGGCAAAATACATACGAAATAATACCAAGTAAAAATAGAGGGACATCACCTTGCAAAACCTGTATGATCTCAATTATACAAATGAAAAATACATCCAAAGAAAATGAAAAATAAAACTGTCAGGAGGTAAACCGTGGCTCTCTCTTCAAAGTGAAATGATAGATGTCTGTTTCTGTCATTTATTTTTTGTTTGATCTCACACCCATTCACTGCTTCCTATGATCTTTGTATCGTGGCAAAATAGACCTGCAAACTACATCTCCCATTTCTCGTGCATTCAGGCTCTTCGTCATTCTGTTAAGATTGGCCGGTGGAGGGCAACAGACAGGGGTTAGGGGTGGGAGGAGAGGAGAGCAGGGATTTCTCTGCTCCTCTCTGCTTGCTCAGGCAGCCCTACCAGCCAGCTGTGAGCTCTCAGTGGCTTCTCCTTTCCCTGGCAAGCCCTCCCTCTAGGCAGCTCTGCTTCTTGGCTCTGTTACCAGGACTTCCTTGTCCTCCCATCCTTAGGGGTGACAGTGGGCTTCTGCTAATTCCTGGGTTACTTCTCCACCCCCTGTTTGCACCTTTAGCTCTCCCAAGACATATGAAATGAGTTTCTCATATTAAATCTCCTCCATCAAATTACTTGGTCTGGGTTCTATTTTCCGAACTGGACCTTGACTATTATTTACTTAACTGTATTTTCTACACTTTTAGACATTTGTTCAACTGTACGTGGATGGCTGTTATACTTACTTTTTCTTCCAGTTTTTATCCAAGATGCTAGAGAGGAGATCAAGTGTTTGGAAAATTTGACTAAAAATTATTGAGTGTCTACTGTGGGCCAGGCACAAAGTTATCAATGCATTAGCCTCAATGGTTGTACTAGATGTTGTGGATACAAGAGCTACAAAAGCTGCAGTTGGGACTGAGTGGCTATTAAAGCTCTCTTTTCTCCAGGAAATTTATTTTATTTTATTTTATTTTATTTTATTTTATTTTATTTTATTTAAGTTTTTATTTTAATCCCAGTGTATTTAACACACAGTGTTATATTAGTTAAAAGCTCCTCTGATCTGGTATTTTTTTGTCTCTCATTTCTATAACCACAATAAGCAGAAAGTATATCACCGAGGAAACAGAATATAGAATAAATGCATTTTTTTAGCAGAAGATAGACAAAATTTGTTTGCACCCTAGAATCGCATACAAAAGGCAGACTTGAAGCCTTGGTTCTTAGGAAGGAGTTCAAAGAGAAGATAATGAGAGACACACAGAGAAAGAGACAGAGAGAATATGAATCTGGAGGGCTTTTCTATTACTGGGGTGAGTGCTTCTCTTGAGGGCAGAGCTCGAGAGAGCAGCCCCTTCCCCTCATTGCATCTGACAGCCCTTCCTGTCAACATAAATCCCTTAAGAGTCTTAGGCAGAGGAAAACAACAGAAAGTTGTTTTTGTTTGGTTTTCAGAAGTTGGGAAAGAGAAACTAAACTCTACAGACAAATAGAAAAAGAAGGCTCTGGGAGGGAGGCAGAGGCCAGGTTGGTGTTTCCTCAGGGATGGAAGCATATGGGGCCTCTGTACTCTCCATGTTATAATCTTTGGAATGACCTCAGGACTCAGTTTCTCTCTTTCACAAGAGACAGCATGGTGATGTCTAAGGAACTTGAGGTTTGGATTCAGAATATCCGGGTCGTTGGTCTAGGATCGTGCTCTCTCTCTCCCTCTCTCTCTGTCTCCGTCTGTCTCTCTGTGTCAGACACACACACACACACA
Source organism: Lynx rufus (assembly GCF_022079265.1). Taxonomy (NCBI): domain Eukaryota; kingdom Metazoa; phylum Chordata; class Mammalia; order Carnivora; family Felidae; genus Lynx; species Lynx rufus. The sequence continues at coordinate 174,328,824 of NW_025814834.1, forward strand.
CACACACACACGCATGCTGGGTGACCTGAGGAATTATTTATTCTGTGAACTTCATAGTTGCCCCATCTCTACAGTTGGGGATAATCATACTCATCTGACAAAGTCTGTCTGCGAATTCGCTCTGCTGCCTTTTGTGTCCTCATAGTTCCTTGTCTCCTTATGAAGAGAGCTCATACTCCTTGATATGCCATATGAAGCCTTCATCTAGGACCTCATTTTCTGCTCTCTGTTCATCTCACTGTCCTCTGCGTCCCCTGCGAGTGACCCACCCTGAAGGATGTACATGTTGCTCTCAGCCCCAATTCCTTTATGCAAATAATTATCTCTTCATGCGAAGCCCCCTTCTCCATGATCTGGATAGCAAGCTTCTCCTCTTGAAAACTCAACTTTTCTTTGTTGATGACATACCCCCTTGTTCCGCAGGCTTAATTCTTTGCTAATTCTTTGCTAATCCATTTCATCTGTGTAAACCTCCAACGGACTAACTTGACTGTGTGTGCATTAACCTTCCCCGAAGGACTAAGCGTTCCTGTGGTATAAATCTTTGTGTTCTCAGAGAGTAAACCAAGAATTGTCCCACAGCAAGTGAGGAGCAAACGCAGTGCATAAATAAATACATTTCAAGAGTTCGTGGTGAAATATTTCTGATGAAGTGTCAGGGACTAGCAGAAAGATTGAAAATCCAGAGACGGATTCTGACTCCAGTCTTAGCTCAGCAAGTGATCCCCATCTCTCTGGGCCTTGGTTTCTCCTCTTAAAGCAAGAACATGGAACCAAATAGTCTCCAAGGTCCTTCTCAGCTCAACCACCTTCTGATGGTCCTTCCCTTGTGAAACACAGCAGAGATTCCAGCTCTTTGGCTAAGGGACCCTCCTCTGAAGGTGGTTAAAAATAACTACAAAGTGAAGTACAAGGCAGTGGACTTTGAAATACTGGGAAGGGTGTTGGACTGGACAAGAAAACCTAGGTCCAGGTCTCATCTCTACTACTTCCTACCAACTATGCAATTTTGCTCAGATGAATCGCTTCTTTTCTGGAACCTTTCTTTTCCTCATATTGTGGGGGAGAATAAGACCTTAGCCAAATCTGTGTCAGGATTAAATTGGTAATACACTTTAAAACTCTAACATTCTCTACCAATAACAAAGTATTGTTATTTTGATTATGATCTCTCTTACCAGTTTTTGGGCCTTAAGAGATCTGCCATGAAAGCTGGAGGAGTTTTTTGAGATGACTTCTTAAAAGAGATCACTGATATTAAATTGCTGGCCAGGAATTCACACCCTGAATTTTGTAGTCAAAAGCTTTACAAGGCTCACCCTGCCATCTGCTAGATTGATCAACTACAGCCTTCAACCACTTTAGTTTTGAAGCTAGACATGAATTAAACTGTCTCCAGCCTCCACATATGGATGGCGATTATTCAGTGGTAAATTGTCTCATAAACTGTGGTCAAATGTACCATAAAACAAACACAATGAACAATGTAAGCTGTATATATAATAATTTTTCAGTGACACCAGGATGGAGCATGAGGGCTCCCAGAACTTGGAGAAGTTGATATATATCTGCTCAACTGAAGCAGTATTTTCTTCTTGACTATTACCTCAGTGTGAATAAGCAAAGATGTCAATTGTGTATATCTGTATGCTTGTATATGTATATATGTTACTGCGTGACCCATATGATCCAGGCACCAAAAAACATAAAGTATTTCATAATATTTTCATCATAATGAGGATTGAGAAGAAGATGGATTTTTACTCTCTTCTCCAGGTTTTTCTCAGAAGCCATCTATTGACCTACAGCTGAACTTTCTGATAAAAGAGGAGAAAAAGCAGCTACCCAATTATCTACATGGGCCCTTAGTACCTTTCATGTCTCCTGTCCCTCTTTTTTTTTTTTTTAATGTTTATATATTTTTGAGAGAGAGTGAGAGCATGAGCAGTGGAGGGGCAGAGAGAGATAGAGAGAGAAAGAATCCCAAGCAGGCTCTGCAATGTCAGCTCAGGGGCTCAAACTCGTGAACCATGAGATCATGCCCTGAGTCAAAATCAAGAGTCAGACACTTAACCAACTGAGCCACCCAGGCGGCCCTCTTCTGTCCCTCTTAAGGACACTGAGAAGCAGCAAGTGAGACAGATCTGAGAATCATGGTGCACACTTTGGAATTCCTGGTGAGACTGTAGAATTATAGGGTGGCCAGTAGGGCTCTAGAATGACCCAGAGACTCAGAGAGAAGCTGAACTCTGAGGAAAGTGACCAGTTGAGCTTTTCCCTCATCTCCCACCTAACATATCCTTCTAGAGAAGTGGGAGAGAGACATGATTTCCAGAGAAGAGGGAAAGGGAAAGTCGTTGGAATCATTTTTACAGTTTGTCGAGACATGAATTTGCGTGCCCAATCTTTTTACTAAAATAGCATTAGATGTTCTGTTTACTTCAATGGTTGTTTAGCAAAAGACAAAACAAAACAAAAACACAAAAAACAAAACTTTCTATTAGTGATTATAGTGATTAGATTTTCATATCCAAAATGTGATTTGTTACTCATATGATGATAGAGGGCTCCTAGAATGATGGTGAAGAGGGGTACCTGGGTGGCTCAGTTAGCTAAATGTCCAACTTTGGCTCAGGTCATGATCTTGCAGTTCATGGGTTTGAGCCCCACGTCAGGCTCTGTGCTGACAGCTTGGAGCCTGGAGCCTGCTTCAGATTCTGTGTCTCCCTCTCTTGCTCTGCCCCTCCTCCACTCATGCTCTGTCTGTCTCTCTCTCTCTCAAGAATAAATAAACATTAAAAAAAAAAAGTATGATGGTGATGGACTCAGACCCTGAGATCAAAGGATTTGGAGCCAAATCCTGCTTTTGCCATTTATTAACTATGTGTCTTTGGACAAGTTACAAAAGCTCACTGGGCTCAATTTTCTCATCTATAATGGAAGATTTTTTTTTTTTTTTTTTTTTTGAGAGAGACAGACAGAGCACGAGCAGGGGAGGGACAGAGAGAGAGAGAGAGAGACAGAGAATCTGAAGCAAGGCTCCAGGCTCCCAGCTGTCAACACAGAGTCTGACGTGAGGTTTTAACTCATGAACTGAGAGATCATGACCTGAGCCGAAGTCAGACGCTCATCTGACTGAGCCACCCAGGCACCCTGGAGATATTGTTAACACTTAGCTTCATACGGTTGCTGTGATGACAAGTGGAATCCTACCTGTAAGGCACTTGGAAGAGTGGCACCTAGACCTTTCCTGTGCATGTCAGTTATTCTACATTGTGAGCTTCTTAAGGGCAGGGACTATGGATTCATTCATTCAACAAGCAATTACCAACCATGTACTTTGTGCCATGCATTGGAGATGCAGAGAGATGGTTAGCCCATAGGTGCCTAAGAAGGGGCTCAGAGTCTAGTAGAAACAAATAGGTACTTCTTTAAAACGACTAAGATACATACTATACAAAGTATATGGAAGATATTAAGGGAACGCAGAGTTGTAATGACTACTATGAGCCTAAAAGACCCAAGTAGGATTCAGTCGTGAAGTTTAAAAGGCATATGCCAGGTTAACAAGGGAGAGAAAACTTTCTAGGGGAGTGTGCATATTTTCTACGTCAGATACTTGTGTGTGTGTGTGTGTGTGTGCAAATGCATGTATGTCCAGGATTGTTAAACCATTTCTGAAAGAGGATTTTAGATTTCTGCTCATGATTCCATATTCGCTGATCGATATATCATTGTTTGCTCTACATGTTTTCAGTCAATTTTAGGTGAATATGAGTTTATGACTTTTATAATTATAAAGCAGTTCTTTTAATTATAATATTTTTTTATTCTACTATTGCTTTTTTCCTTAAGCTGGTTTTGGTTTAATACTAATATTGCTGTCCCAGCTTTATTTGATTTATATGTGACTCTTATATCTTATTTTACCCACTTAGTTTCGATCTTTGGGTCATCATGTTTTGGATGTTTCATTCATGAAGCACATAGCAGGATGTTATCAAAATTCAATGTGATAGTTTCTAGCTTTTAATAGGTAAATTTAACTCATTTATAATTAACTTAATTACTACTTTTTGAATATATCACTACCTTTTTAAGTATTTTCTTTTCTCCTTATTTATAAACAGCATTTTGTAGTTCTTCAAGCAAGTATCTATAGGTAATAAATGCTCTACCTTCGTGGATCTGAATGTGTCTTTATCTCTCTTACTGTTTGTTATAGACTGCACTGTGTCTCCACCCTACCTTATAATTCAAATGTTGAATCTCTAGATCCCCTACATCAGAATGTTTGGAGGTAGGGCTTTTAAAGGGGTGATTAAGTTAAAATGAGGCCATTAGGGTGGGCTCTCATCTAATCTGACTGGTGTCCCTATAAGAAGAAGAAATTCGGACACACAAAAACCCAGGAGTGCATGTGCACTGAGGAAAGACCATGTAGGGACACAGTGGGAAGGCAGACATCAGCAAGCCAAGGAGAGAGGTCTCAGGAGAAATCAACCCTGGATCTTGGACTTCTATCTTTCAGAACTGTGAGAAAATAAATATCTATTGTTTAAGTCACCCAGTTTGTGGCATTTTATTATGGCATCCTTGGCAAACAATATACCTCTGAATAATAGGAATATATGATGGAGAAGTCAAGATCAAATCTTTTCCCCATCAGCACGTTGTACGTACCTATTGCATTCTGGCTAAGATCGCTGCTATGAGTTACCTGCCAACCACCTCACTGTTGTTCTGTGGTAGATAATCTGTCCTGTTTCTCTAGTAGCTTTGAAGATTTGCTTGGAATCCATAACATTCTTCACTTTTTATCTAAGTACAGTTTGTTCTATTTTTATTTATCTTTTGGCCCCCCTGGTAGTTTCAGTCTCAGCCCAATGGTCTGTCTTCCATGCTGAAAAATCCTCACCCGTTATCTTTTCAAGTACTGCCTCTCCACTCTTGTCTAGAAGAGAATCAATAGCAGATAGCTTGGCCTGAGTCCTAGTTGCACAGCTGTTCTGCTCCCTCCTGGAGCTTTATACAAACCACAGCCCTGGGCAACAGATGGTACGACTTTAAGCCTCCCTTCATGGATTGGAGAGTCCTACCCCGACTCTCAGTTCTGGTTCATGAGATTCACTCTGGTTCCCTGCCACATTTGTTTCTCCTTGCTCCAGAAATTCAGCTGCGTGCTATCTTGGCTGACTAGGTGAAAAGCCCAGGGGGCCATACCTTTAGACCCCGATAAGTGCTATGTTTTGGTTCTATTTCTGGGTGTGGCCACAGAGATGCTTATCTTTCTTTCTTTTTTTAAAAGTATTTTTCAAATTTTTATTTGAAAATCATTATTCACAGAAGAGTTTCAGAGATAGTATGAGAAGTTGCCATATACTTTCCACCCGGCTTTTCCCCCTAATAGAAGCCTGTTACATAACACAATTAAGTTTTTAAGATTCTTCTTTTTGTAGTTTATCTCTGAGTTCTTGGTTTTTGGCCCTCAAAAACAGTGGAAGCATGAACTCATCAAGACATACTGACCAGAACTTCTGGGCCAGGAATCTTCCTGTTGACTAACCATATAATCATTCATCCATTCATTCAACAAATAGTTATGCACTTATTATGTTCCAAGAGCTTTCCTAAGCACAAGGGATATAACAGTGATCAAAACAGGCAAAAATCCCTGCCCTTGTGTTGCTAAGATGTAAGTGTTGGAGATAGAAGATAAAGAATGTAAAAATGGTAAAATATGCAGTGTATCATATAGTGATAAGTACTGAGGAGAAAAATAAAGCATGGGATAGGATGCAAAGTGTTTTGGGGCGGGAGGGGGGAGGTGTTTGTAGTACTAAATACGGAGGTTGGAGAAAGCTTTACTAAGAAGGACAACTGAGTGAAGACCCAAAGATGTGTGATCATGAGTCATACAGATATCTGAGATGGGGGGTGCAGGGGAAATTGCCCTCAAAATAACCTTGAAAACTAGACATTATAGCCACAAGAAAACTGAGGTTCAGAGGAATCAAGAAACTTGCCTCTGTGTGCAGCCTCTGATTTGGACCCAGGTCTTCCTGACCCAAAGGCCTGTGTTCTTATGTGGGTGGCTAAGCATAGATTTACAAGGAGACACATACCCCCTCAAAGGGTGCATTCTGGTCCTTTTACTCACACAACTTAGTGCTAAGCCATGGTGTTCTCATAAACCTTTCAAGAAAACCCTAGAAATCTATTTACAAAGTACTTGAGGTTTTTCAACAAGATGTTTTCATTGAACTAGCTGAGCTTCATAAAATATGACTTTGACCTTTCCAGCCAGTGGTCTGGGAGCTTGAGTGGTCATGGCCAGCCTGGAAGGTGGCCAGTGCCTCTGTGCAGGGTAGCTCGTTTGTCAGCTCCCACACTAATAGAGAAGCTAGTAATTCTTCCCGAGGGTGTTTGTTCTTATTTTGCTACCTTTGGCCACTCATATTGTCTACTTCCATCAAAATATATCATGGAAAATGACTCCTTTTGAACAATCCCTCCTGATTCTTACAAAGCAGAGAGATAGCCGGTTTGTATTGCAAAGGCTTTGGATTACAGGGATTTTCAAGGACAACACATATAATTCGTTCTTTAACAAGAATGCAATAATAACAAACTGGGCCCCAGGGGAGGTCTCCTCAAGTCATTTTAGTGTTTGTAAGACTCTCCTAGGGTGTTAAAATGCAGATTCCTGAGCCCGACCTTCAGGAATTGGATTCAGGGTTTGGATGATGATAAGGAGTCTGCCCATTCAACTGTTCCTCCTTCCACAAGTGACATTCTTTGGTCCGGGAGGTCAAATGCCAATTCCTGCTGAGGTAAATAACGGTCTCTCCAGAATCAGCCTCGAACTACTCCAGCTGTTCTACTACTCCTTCCCCTTGCTCCTTGCTCCCGACCCTCATCATCTCATGGACACACAAATTCTTATTTCCTTGGATTTCCCCACCAGTATAGTTTTGTTCCACGGAGTCCCTTGCCTGAAAAGCCTTTTCTCTCATCCCTGAATATCAAAGTCCTGCTCCTTGTTCAAGAACCTTCTCAGGGCTCTTCACTCCGTAAGTCTTCCTAAATATTCCGGTTAAAATGAATTCCTCCCTTTTCTGTGTTTCCATAGTTTGAAAGAAAAAGAAAGAGAAAGAGAAGGAGGAGGAGAGGGAGGGGAGAGGAAGGCAGAGAAGGGTGAGAGAGAAGGGGAGAGAGAGAAGGAAAAGGAGGAATTTTCCTGTGATGGATCTTAACATGGCTTGCCCTCAATAGATCTTTTCATCCCTCTGAGGCCCTGCACTGTTTTCTTGCACAAGATGTTCACTTGTTGACTCAAAAGAACAGATGAGTATTAGCAGCAATTAGCCCGTTAATGATTAGTGTGAAAGAAATGAAGTTCTACCTAAGTGCTAGAAATCACTGGTCTCCTTAAATGGCCCTGCAAAAGTCTTGCTTATATACTTGTATACTTGGCTAAGAAACTCTTCGTTTTTGTTTTTAGCTTTGTTTTTTATTTTCCTTTTGACATTTCAACTTTCACCCTAAGCTGTGGGTCAAACCTCATTGTAGTTTTAAAAAGGCACTGGCAGGTGTGGTCTGCACTCGTGTTGAGACTGTTTAGCGTACCAGCATTGAGACTAATAAACATGGATTCCGGAGTTAGCACTGTCACCTTCAGAAAAGAGCTGTGCTCAGTGGACCCTTTTGCAGCCTCTGTACCATTTAGGTACAGCTATTCAGACCAAGCTGTCCTATGGTTGTTCGTGTCTATGACGGTATGTGATCCTTTCTCATGAACTTTGTCAAAATGATCACTTTTTTTCTGCTCCTGGCTCCTTCCTTTTCCAAATGAGTGGTGGCTCCTCCTACCTCTATGGAGAAGAGCTCCTGAAAAAATGAAGCTGGACATAGGTCCTCAGAGAAAGCACAATAATGGCATTTTATGTTTCAAATGTTTTATTTTTTAACTTTTGAAATAATTTCAGACTTACAGAAAAGTGTTAAAAATAGGACAAAGAATGTCTACCTTTTATCTAAATTCCCCGAATGTTAACATTTTTCCCCTGAAACCATCATGCTATTCTCAAAATTATGAAGGGAACATTGATATGGTATCGGTATCTGGTGTAAATTTCTCTAATGCAAATTTGTCCTAACTATAGATTTCTCCAGCCAACCCACATATGTCTTTTTTTTCTGGCCCAGCATCCAAACCAGCATTACAGGTTGTGTTTTAATGTTATGTCTCCTTAGTTTCCTTTGATCTGGGACATGTCCTGAGTAATTCTTTGATTGGATACTTGATACACTTCCTTGATACCTTTAAGGAGAACTGACAAGTTATTCGATAAAATATTCCTCCATTTGGCTGATATTTTCACATGATTACATTCTGGTTATGCATGTTTATCAAGAATACCACAGAAATGATGGTGAGTCTTTCTCAATACATTTCACCAGGAGGCACGTGGTGATCATTTGTCTGTCCTGGTGCTGTTAACTGTGATCCCTTGCTCAAATTGTCATCAAAACGGAGATACTGTGAAACTATGTAAAAATACTGTTTCTCATCTTTTTTCTTTTCTCATAATTTTGCTATCTATTGAAGAATCTTGCCTGAAACAACTATCACTTTTGCTAGTTGCCAAATGATCATTTTCTATTTTCCTCATTTCTCATACGCTTCTGATTTGGAACGCTATTCTAACAAAGAGATTTCATTCATGCAGGCATTCATTCATTTATTCATATATTCATTCATCTGTTTCAGTATAAACCTATTGGTTCTTATTTTAGTCTTTGGTTACAATCTATTGCATTTACTGTTTTGTGGCTAATATTATCCTAGCCTTGGCTATCAAGAGAACAGTGTTCTCAAGTTGGCTCTTGAATCCGTTTGACATAATCTTACATCTCACATTGTTTTTCCTTCTGAGGGTTGTGTTGGGATTGTGTTGATGCAGATGAAGAAAATAAAGCCTCTCTGATCCACCCCAGTGAATTTAAATGACTCTGGGGGTGATGACCCTGTCCTGCCAATGACCTGTGATTTAGCTGTGCCCACATGCCACTCTATATAACCTACATGTAGGTGTTATCCAGATGGTGTTTGTGTGTACGTTTGATTTTTCAATGACTCCTATGTGGTCTGCCATTGCTGCCTTTCCACTGGTAGTTTCTTTGAAACATTTTGTAGGAAACCCAACAACACAATTCCCTACGGCCTCTTGAGCTCTAAACCACGTTCTTTCTGCATCGTTCCTGCACTGGATTCTATTTAATTAACATTTGATTTTGCATTGCAAGACCCAGATATACATTAGGAGGTCACCACCCAGCCATCTATCTTTTAAAGTAACTGGGCTGGTTATTTTTTTTAAAGTTCCATCAGGTTAAAACAGTTAGCAATTTTTCTCCTTGCAGTGTTCCTTCAGCCTGGACCAGACGGATAATAGATCAGTGTAGGTTCAGATGCATTACAACATTAGTCATCAATTAGGTTTAAACCAGCGCTGTAATATATCATTTATCTTGCCTGCCACGGCTCTTTTGAACATTTAATTTTTTAAGGCCTCTTAGGGTTTTTTTTTTTTTTCTTCCTAACTGGCCTCCTGCCTCTCTCCTCTGTCTCCGACACAGCCATCTCCTTAAGGAACAATAAAAATTAGATTTGTTTGACCTGCTCTCAGGGTTCATTTCAGCAAGATGGATTTTAATAGCCTTGACTGGTTAGGCAGACAGCTTTTATGTAATATTCCAGACATTTACGCACTGTCTTTAGCTGGGCCCTGAGCAGGTGTGTATGTGAGAGGGAGTGTCTGGGTGCCTCTGAATAGCTCTTTACTATTCCTTTCACATGAAATAATCCTCTGGAAAATTGCTTACCCTAGCTATGATGGGCATCTCATTAAGGGCTCAAGTCATTGGCATGTCTTTCTTCTCCTAATAACGTTTTCCTAATCTCCTGCATTCGGCATTGATTGCATTGTTCATATTAAAAGGATGCTCTTTGTTCAGTGGGTCTTTCTAAGTTGACTCGAGTTGTAATGAGTTGTCTCTCTTTTTTCTAGGTGTGCAATGACACCTTCCCCATGAATATTCTGAGGCTGGGATGGGCATTTTCTCATTGCAAGGTGGGTTGAGGTCATGAGAAGAGCAAGTTTTGAGGCCATATGAGCCCTTGGATTTGAATTGTGACTCAGCCCTTTATGAGACAAACTGCTTTCTGACTCAACAGGGTAACCCCATCTGCCTAAGTCTCAGTGTCCACCTCACTAGAATAATAATATCTATCTCACAGTGTAGTTACCAGTGTAGTTCACCAGTTATCAGTGAAGGCATGGTAATTTGGAGTGCTCGACACAAATCAGGAATTCTCTTTTAAGCATCTCTAAATTTAGCTTTTTCTTTGCAAAGTAGGTATAATAATATTTATTCAATATTTATGCCATGAGTAGTTACTTCACATACACTTGGTATCAGGTACTCTTCTAGACAGGGGAAGCAGTGGTGAACAAAACAGATGAAGATTTCAGCCCTCATGGAGGTTAAATTCTTATGGGGGAAACTAATAGCAGACAAGGTAAGTAAGCAAAATATATGGTGTGTTAGAGCTAAGTACTAAGGAGAAGAAGATAAGGCAGGGTTGTTGAAAGATACCATAAAATGTTGTTAGCTAGTGCCTTGCACATAATCAGTAGTCCATTCATGGTAGTTATTCATATCATTCATTTATTTATTCATTCATTCATTCATTCATTATTTCACACATTTATTCAATATTTGTTGAAACCACACTTTAACCTAGGTACAGAAGTTGTAATTTTGGGAGCTTCTGGAACTTTAAGGCAAAAAATTCATTCATTCATTCATTCATTCATTCATGTATCTACTGAGCTCCTACTCTGTACAAGGCACTTTGCTAAGTGCTGGGATCTAGAGATGAATAAAGCAAGTCCTTGTCCTAATGGAATCTCAACTATGACAAAAGCCAAAGAGATAGGAGAAATTTGACTGGGGCCTAGAAGGAGCTAGGATCTGGAAAGGCAGAGGAGAAAACAAGGATGAAAGCAGGTTGAGAGTTCTGGCCTGCTTTGCTCAGTCTTCTGGAACAACAAACTTGTAATTTCCTCATGCTGGTGGTAATGACTTTTGATGACCTAGGCTGCTGGACAACCCCTTCCAGCTCCACAGGACTTCCTTTCAAGCTATCACTGAAGCTCACCAATAACTGAATGAGAGCAGAGACGAGGCATGTCATGAGACTCAAACCAAACTGCTCTGCTATTGGAGAAGCCCTCCAGCTTTGTTGGGAGAAGAGCTATGAACTGCAGCTTAAACTAGTTTTGTGAGCTAGGAGAATGTCATTGGAGAAAATGAGTAAAATTAGTTGGAATTTTTAACCATATTTTAATATATTAAGATGACCCGGATTTAATCTTGACCATGATGAGAATTAGTTGTTTGACTGTGGGCTCTAAAAAAAAAAAAAAAAAAAAAAAAAAAAAAATGCAGGGGTTGGATTAAGTAAAACCCTGGCTCAGAGAAGAATCCTGCAAATTTAGTTAATTTAATCACTTTATGCTCATTCTCATAGTTACTCATCTAACTATCCGCTTATTCATTCTTTCATTTATCTGTCCAGGGTTTGGGGCATCATCTTTCTGCCAGGCCCTGTGTTGTGTGCTTCACTACAATAAGACATGGTTCCAGGATCAAGAAGCTGATGCTCGGGGTTGTATTTTTCAGAGATTATTTAAATTCTCTTTGACTTGGCGAGGCATAATAAAAAGGTAGCAATAACAGTCCTCCCTCAACATTACTACACAGAATAATAACCCTGTGAATGAGACAGGACAAATGTTAGTCCCCTTTGTTTCCATTCTTCAGGGAAGGAAGTCAAGGCATTGAGAAATCTAGTGGGCATAGGAGAGGTTCATTGCGTGCCAAGTGCTGGCCTCTGTGCTAGCAATACCATGGTGAACAAGTAGAGGAAGCTACCATCCAGGTTTGCCTGACACTGTGTCTGATTTGAAACAGAAAGATCTGCATCCCGGAAAACCCTGCAGCCCTGGACAAACCAGACTAGATGGTCCCCTAAGATGTCCTATAAGATTGCTCCTCTATTACAGAACATTAAGTGTCATGCCAGGCTCATGAAATGAAGTTCAGTATGATTTTATTGATTTGGACATAAACAAATGGAAATCACACTAGAAATATTTCATTTCTTTCCTGAAACGTGTTCAGTTCTCTTCTTCATAACCCCCCAATTTAGATAGCCATCGAATGGATGGGAGAGATTCCCCTTGTGAGAAACCAGGGATGAGGGGAAACATTGATATAATGTTGGAAATGACCAAGCTAGGCCCCTTCTCTTCACTCTCTGAGAGTTAAATAGTAAGTACAAGACCCATGGGTTCTTTTTTGAAGGATATATTCTTTAGGGCATCTTTGAAGGATAGTTTTACTTGGGACAGGGGTGGGGGTGGAGGAGGATTGGTGGCCTGGAGAAAAACTCCCTGAATGCTATCAGCCGTGAGTAAATCACTTCACATTCCACACAACTCTACTCGTCCTGGATCAAAGAGCTCTCTGCTTCTAGTTACTTTGTAAAAATGGCATTATTCTATAGGTCATTTCATAGAATAAAGAGAATGGTAGACTGGGGATCAGGAAAGGCCCGGTCTTTTATTTTTTATTAAAAACATTTTTTTTTTTTACATTTATTCCTTTTTTTGAGAGAGAGACACAGAGAAAGAGTAGAGCAGGGGAGGGGCAGAGAGAGAGACACACACACACACAGAATCCAAAGCAGGCTCCAGGCTCTGAGCTGTTGGCACAGAGCCCGATGCGGGGCTCAAACTCACAAACTGTGGGATTATGCACTGAGCTGAAGTCTGATGCTAAACTGATTGAGCCACCCAGGTGCCCAAGGCCTGGTCTTTTATGCAATTTGAAACCATAGGCTAGTTGATTGCTTTCCTGGGGTCTCAACATTTTCACCCTGAAAAAGGCACAGCCACACCCTACTGGCTGGAGAGGAGGAGAAGATAGAAGTTACCCCACCCCTCGTAAAATGTCCTGAATTCCAGCAAGGGAAGTCTAGGTGACCCTCACTCTGATGAGACTACTGTGGTTTAATCAACAAATAGTGCTGTCCCTGGCACTAAATCATGTATTACCCAGGACGAATTGCTCACTTTTTCTGTATTTCCATTTCCTCATCTAAAAATTGGAGGATTGCAACCTTATGACAAAGTGTTGTAAAGATGAGAGACAATGTCCCCTCACAGCACTAGACTGTGATGAATAGGATGCTTGGAGACCTTGGATTTAATCCTAAAGATATTTCAACTGTGACTACATGAAACAACTATTTTAATCTATATTATATTCACATGAATGTAAGGTCAAACATTTCTTTTCTGGAGCAAAGTGTATTGAACCAGTTTGTATTTTAATATTTTGTTTGTTTATTTGTCTGTTAATTGAATGAGAGAGAGTACGAGTGGGGAAGAGAGGCAGAGGGAGAGAGAGAGAGAATCCCAAGCAGACTCCATGCAGAGCCTGACATGGTGCTCTATCCCATGATCCTGGGATCATGACCTGAGCCAAAATCAAGAGTTGGAATGCTCCCGACTGAGCCACTCACGTACCTGGAGCCATTTTTTATTTTTGATTGAATTTTTATGTAGCACAGTTCACTATGATTTTCCCATTTTAATTTTATTGGAATCAAATATTTCTTTGTAAATTCTAAAATGAATATTTTAGGGGAGCCTGGGTCGCTCAGTTGGTTGAGCATCGACATCGGCTCTGGTCATGATCTTGCAGTTCGCAGGTTCGAGCCCCATGTTGGGCTCTATGCTGACAGCTCAGAGCCTGGAGCCTGCTTTGGGTTCTGTAACACCCTCTCTCTTTGCTTCTCCCACTCATGCTCTCTCTCTCTCTCTCTCAAAAACAAGTAAACATTTAAAAAATATTAAAAATAAAATGAATGTTTTATTAATCCATCATCATTTTTCCCATGTCAAGTTGAACAGACTAAAGCTTTCTGCCACTGCCAGTTTTCTTTTGTGAGCATTACTTCCACAAAATTCATTTGAAAATTTGTTCTTGTCTAAGAAGAATTGACATTCCTGTTCATTTATCGTCAAAAGCACCTCATGTTATGTGTGGTTTTATCCACTATCAACTTTGTTTTGTGCCAAATATGTCTACCAGTAGTGTTCATTAAGAACCAAATAGCCACCGAATGTAAAAAACTGAGAAGATAAATGGTATCTGTGTTTTCTTTTTTAAAGCAAAGAGAAGGAGCGTTAGTATGGCAGGGAGGGAATATGGCATGAGTCAGAGTCAAATCAGTGGAGTCAAACATCTGCTTTGTCTTCCTCACCCCGGACCAAGCTTCCAACATTGGCATTGGCTTTAGTCACACCTGAGCTGGCCTTGTTCTCTGGACATGAAGTATTGGAGTGAAGAGCTGCCTTGAAGGGCTTTGTAGCCTTGTCCGTTACCCTTACTCATTTCCCGCTCAGTGCCAGCCTTCTCTCCTCCTTGCCAATTTACGCCAGCAAGGTTTGCAACTGAGTTTGCAAAAAACTTCTTTTAGCAAAAACGTTGTTTTGAACACAAATTTGTCATGAGGAGTAAAAGAGATCGTGTTGACAAAGAGCTTCAGCAGAATGCCTGCCACCGTGGTCTTTCATACATAGAAGTTTGTTCCTCTACCCTTGTCCTCTGGCTTTCTCCCTTCTCGAGGAGAGAGCTGGCCAGCCCAATGGAAGGGACATGGGCTTCTGAATTCGACTGAGCTAGGTTAACATCTTAGTTCTCCCTTTTTTTTTTTTTTTTTTTTTTTTTTAGCTGTGTGTTCTTGGATGAGTCGTTTCGTTGCCTTGAGCTTCAGTTTCACTGGCAATAAGAGAGAAAGAACAATATTACTTCCATCCTTGCATTGTTGCAAAGAAGAAATGGCAGTGTGTGTGGAGCATTCATTTCCCCAGACACTGGGAACACCTGCCGAACACGACCCCTGTCTGCACATTGCTTAAGGAAGGACCCAGACAGCAGGAAACAATGATCAGGTTGATGAATTATTACGAGCACGACAACTGCCATGAAAGAGATGCCGTCAGGGCAAATAACAGGATATCCAAACTCACTGAGGTTGGTTGGGAGCATCACTGAACTGTGGTACACATGGTGGTTATGCCACATTTTCATATAAGTGTGTATAAGGGAATGTGGGTGTGTGCACATGTGCCAACAGTGGAATTAGGCAGACGTGGGCTTGAATCCTGGTTCTTCCACTTATTATAAGCGGACCTTGGCACACTACTTAATTTTCTAAAAATGTTTATGTTTATTTATTTACTTTGAGAGAGAGAGAGAACACAAGTTGCAGAGCGGCAGAGAGAAGCAGAGACAGAATCCCAAGCAGGCTCTGCACCATCAGCATAGAGCCCGATGTGGGGCTCAAACTCAGGAATGGTGAGATCATGACTTGAGCCAAGATCTCAAGAGTCAGACATGCAACCAACTCTGCCACCCAGGTGCCCCTTTAAAAAAAAAAAAAATTATTTATTTATTTATTTATTTATTTATTTATTTATTTATTTTTGAGAGACAGAGACAGAGTGTGAGCAGGGGAGGGGCAGAAAGGGAGACAGAATCCACAGCAGGCTCTGGGCTCTGAGCTGTCAGCACAGGGCCTGACACAGGGCTCGAACCCACGAACCCTGAGATCATGACCTGAGCCTAAGTCAGATGCTCAACTGACTGAGCCACCCAGGCGCCCCTTAATTTTCTAAATCTCAGTGTCTCCTCTGTACAGTGAGGATCATAACATATTCACCACATAGAACTGTCCTCAGAATTTTCTCCCCCCTTCCTCCTCATCTCTAACCTTTACTGAGTACTTTCCAAGAGCTGGGCACCACGGGCTCAGTAATCCCATCAAATTAGGACTACTATGATGTCCTGGGGAAACTGAGGCAAAAGAGTTTAGCGAACTTGCCCAGGGTTATACGTTCGTAAGTGATGGGCTAAGACAGTTTCAATCCCAAACTGGCTTACAAGGCCATGTGTTTCATACACACCAGCTGCATGGGGAGATAGCTCAATACCTAGGAGCTCTGCTCCTTGTGAGTCTTTATCATTGGGTTTGTTTTCCCCAACAAGGGCACAAGAATGTGCATTATTCCCATCTATCTCCCCGAGGCGTATAGGACACAATTGGTGCTCTGTAAGTATATCCCAAATAGATGAATGTACTGGGCCTGGCAAAGACAGTCATGTTTTAGAGTGGGTGGGTGGAGGTGGGAAGGGATTAAGGACCCACACCCCTCCCTAGTACTTTCAGAAAGGCTTTCAACACCCTTGATTGCTATGTGCTCTGACAAATGCATAAAATATGGTCCCCTTCCAGCTGCTTGCTCGGTCCATTGCTGGAGAGGTGCCAGCCGCCTATTTGATGGGCTTCGAACAGCAATGAGGTAGTTAAGACTGAGCAGGGTGCAGTCGGCTGAGAAATGGGTAAATATTTTATAGACTGTATGGTAAATAATGTATACATTCAGAGAAACAAGGTGAATCTTTTATAGGCCCGAGCTGCTGTTAAGTCTGCAATTAAATGCTGGTGCTGGAAGAAATAAAAGTGAGTCCTAAATCTCCCTACCTTACAGAAGTCAAAGGCCTGCCCTTAAGCCCTGAGTAAGAAGTTGAGTCTCTGTCCCTGGCTGCTGAATTGCTCAAATGGCAATGTGTTTCTGCAAAGAAGAAAGATCTTTTTCCTTATCCCAATGCCACTTACAGACATATATTTACAAACATTTCTTTATGTTCATTTATATTTTTATACATTGATTTGCATTGAGTGTCTACTGTGAGCTTGATTCTTTCCCATAGACTTATTTTAGTCCTTACTAAAATTTCAGTGGGTGTATGAAATAGGAACATATCAGTATTGGTATTTTATTTATGTGTGTTGGGGACTACCTTGTACCAGGCTCTCTTCTAGGTGATGGGGTACCATAGGTCTACACTATGCAATCTGAATATAGGAGATGAATAATCTACAAGAGTTTCAGGTGGAGATAAGAGCTGGGGAGAAAAATGAAACAAGGGCAAGAGGAATAGAGGAGACCAGGGAAAGGACTCGCTGGAAAGATGACATTTGAGCAGACGCATGCAGTGTGGATGGTGGTGGTAAGAGTGTTCCTATCATTTCAAGGGATCATAAAAAATGTTGAGTTGAGTGGTACAGATCAGGATCAAGGTGCTCATTCCCCCAGCTTCTGGAAGCTGCTGAGGGCCCACATCTACATCCCTCTCCTGAAATTGCCCTTAACAGGAGAAACTAACTTGACCACATTTTGCCCCACTCTCTAGGAGCAGTCCACATCCAGTGACTGGTTGAAGCAGAGGTACAGACACTTGACTCCTTGTTTCTCTGGGGGATAACTCAGAATGGGCATCCTGGTGGGCAGTGAGAACCCTACTGCTAGAGGAATGTGGAGCTCTGATAGCACCTGGCATGCCCCAGCCATACAGTTGTAGACACTTCAGTTAGTGGTGCATGGAGAGAATGAGAGACCAGTGGAAAGAAATGTACCAGCCATTGCAATATTTCAGCCATTTAAGAGGTTTAGGGGGAAAGAGGAATTATAAGGACAATGGAATTGGATGGTTGAGGACAATTAATGCATTAAAAAATATATGAAAACATATATGAAGGATTGGAGTGTTTAATCATCAATTCATGGTAAAACATAAAAATCAGAGCATCCAGGGAGATGCTCAATTACCTTAGCCAGAAGACAGAGAAAAAGTGAGGCTCAGACCCAGAACTTACTTATAAAGGTAGCAGAGCTCTAGACAAGCCTGAATCCTCAACCACAGTGAGCCACCTCAACCAAGGCCAAAGATCTGATTGGGAATGAAAAGGATCCTGAGACTTGGGGTGGGAACATCTACATTGATTGCATGTGGAAACCTTGAGACTCCACATATCTCTACACCCTCTTGGTCTGTAGAATTGGTGCACTCATGTTTGTTAAAAGATGGTGCTCCGTCTTTGATGATGATACAAAAGCCTATGCTTTGCAAGACAAAATGCCCCTGCCAAGGATTCATCTACACTTATCCTTGTGACCATTAGACCAGTAATTATGTCAAGTCCAAACAAAACCAAGCAGAGGAAGTGCCGGGCTCACTAAGGGAGGGGAGGGGCTATACTCCGAAGAAGCTGAAGGACCTATACAGCACAAAGCAGCAAGAACTGGGAGGACCTGAACATTTGGACCTGAATCCAAAGCATGATAAATCAAGGAAGGCAGGACATAAAGTGGGATCTGAAAATGTATTGGTATAAGAATACTATCCTGTGATACAAGATCTAACACTCTGGAAAAAACCTCAGAAGACAATACAATGGATTCCAGAAATGTATTAGCCAACATGGGGTAAAGTAGAATGGAGGGGGAAAGAGCCATTAGCTAGATGCAAGAAGGAGGATACGTAATTGATCTCAAGTCCCAGTCCCAGTGATTCAAGGATGTGGGAGAGAAAACAGCCACTACTTGAGGGGCATGCTGAATATTGATTGATAATTTATTTCTATTTAACAAAGAAACCAAGGATTAAGGTAAGCTGGGGTTAGGAGGTTGAATCGCTAAAAGTCACAGAGTAGGTTTACAGTCGATGTGGGATTTGAGCTCAAGGATTTTAATTCAAGGCTCAATCAAGGTCCTTCTGTCATCCCAGAAGTTTATTTTCAGGCCCTAGTCTTAAGTACTGGTTTTGCAGTGGAGGAAACTGAGGATCTGGCAGGCCAAATGACTAGTCCAAGACCTGCGACCAGCATTTCTGACTCAGAGACCCAGTTTCATTCTACAGTACCATTTCAGAGCAATTCAACATGCTGAAGCCTGTGTTAGCTCTATGTCTCTGAAGGTAAGTTTTGAGAAATTGGGCTGTCAGAAGCTGCCCAGTGTCTCCCCACCAGTCACCCAGATCTGTCTGATTCCTGAGGCATGACTCTTTTGTGCCACCCTCCTCTCGGTATTAATAAGAGTGATTGAGGACTCTAACACAGGTCAACTCATCGTAAATGGCTGCCACAGGTGATGCTTAATACATGTTTGTCACTTGAATGAAGGTAACAAACCTAACTGAAGGAGGCCAGGTGGGTGTGGGGAGAAACAGAATGACCTTATGTCTGAGAACATCAGCTTTGGCATTAAGTACATCTGGGTTTGAACCCAGGTTCAAGACCAATTCTTGGCTGGTTGGCTTTAGGTAAGTCACTATCACTTTGAGTCTTAGTTTCCTTGTTTGTAAAAATGAAATACAGTAATGCCCATCACAGAGAGCTGCTGAATTATTAAATGGCATCATGCATATCAAACACTTCCATAGGGCTTGGCACACAGAAGTGTTCAGTCCAGATGAGGTATTACTAGCTACTCTTTGGCTTGAATACTATTCTCTCTTTGTACCCCAGATTGTGAGTTCTTTATGTTTGCTCAGCTGCCAATTGGGCTCAGGTTCCATACTTGGCATTGACCATTGGATTCTGTTTTCTTCCCCCTTCACACCCACCCTGAGTGCCCTTTGTCTTCCCGCACTCATCTCTGGATCTAGGACTAGGCTCCCGGCTCAGTTATAAAGTCTTTGTCATGCACCCAGTCACTCTTTTTCTTGGGATCTCAGTCCATATGAATCTGCACATTCTGGCCATGCTTATTCAGAGGATAATAGCAATCTAATTAATGATTTACCTTTACTAAGTATTCACTCTGAACTCGGTGCTTAGCTAAGCACTTACATCTATCATCTCATTTAATCCTCATAGTGATCCCAGAGGTAAACTGCATTTTAATCTCTTTTACAGAGCAGGAGACTAAAGCTCCAAGAGGTCAGTTAATGTGCCCAAGGCCCACAGTTTATAACTGGTGGAGTGAGGTTTCCTCCTGGGCTGTCTGACTTCAGAAACTGTGCTTCCAACTTCCAACACCAGTAACTGAACTGCTCCTGATACCCATCCAGGGACAGAGGCTGCTGTCTCTATGCCCTAATCAAGCCTTCTGCATCCATCCAGAAACCTGGGGTTGACTTGCCTGAATGAGGGAAGTACTACCTGAAGTGGCTACCTGAAAGATATTAGTTATTTATTTTGTTCCTCCACTAGACTGTCAGCTCCAGGAAAGCAAGGACAATGGCTTGTTCTCTACTGTATCCCTAGCTTCCAGAACCAGTGGCTGACATATAGTAGGTGCTCAGTAGAGAATTATCGAATGATTACTGGATGAGTCGCGCACAGCTTACTCCACCCCTTAGACCCCACCTCTCCAGTGTGGCTCAGCTACACGTCCAAATTCAGGCTCAGTAGCCAGGCCTGATCCCCTGGCCTCTTGGCCTCTTGGAAGTTCTCTTTCACCTTTTATGTTGCTGCAAAAAGTCTCTGCCCTTCCTGCACCTTAGAGACCTCTGCTCTGTAGATGGAAACCAAAGCTAGCCTTGTAATTTGTACATATCCATTGGGACTCAGGATGATTCAGAGAGGGCCTAAGCCATCCAGAAGCACATGGCCACTCCACCCAGCTACACTCTTCCAAAATATTAGCTGCCATTGATGGAGCCCCTCCTAGGATGTTGGGCTGAAGATCTTTAAAAAAAATCTTAGAGAATAGATATTTGTATTCCTGTTTGGCAGATGAAGAAATTGAAGTTCAGAGAAAGGAATTCACTTGCCAAAAATCACATATTAATTGGCAGAATTGGGTTTGCTATCCAGATGTTTGATTCCAAAGGTAGTTCCCTTATCTAGTAAACAGAAGTTAGAGACTGTGTCAATGGGTGTGCCCTTGAAAGGATTCCTGTTTGCAAAAGACAAGGAGAGAAACAAGGGAAGAGAAGTCCCACCTTGGCATTGCACCATATTAATCTGGTTGGATCCAGACTGGAGACTTCGGGCTCAGCCTGTGGCAACTCCAGCTGTTCTCCTCTCTCACCTCATGGGGGTCCCCCAGGGTATGCCATATTTCTCTCTGACATTCTCGGAATAGTTTATGATTCATTCTTGGAGCGTGAACTTTTTAACTCTTTTTCTGAGGAAGAATTGCTTGTTCCTTAGCAGCAGGTCTGCATGGAAACATACAGGACTTACATGGGACAAAAAAAAAAAAAAAAAAAAGGAGGGACACCCTTTGGTGTTCTTCAACGCCCTCATAAGTGTGACTTACTGGAGTCTAATAATTTATTTTCTTGTTCTGGAGACCGTCGAGTCTAGAAGGGACTTTATTTTCCAGAGAGGGGACTTGGCCAAGCGCATGGATAGAGAAAGGAGATCAATCAGGTCTTGCTGCTTTGAGTCCTGGGTTCTTTGCATTCCAATTTCATAAGTCCATGGTGCCTGACTTGGTGTATTTTCCCAACATAAGTTCATGATGAGCCACATGTTTTATTTTGGTCAATGGAACTCATATTTTCACATAATATTTTCCTATTTCTATTACTAGAGCAGAAAGCTGAATTGAGTAGGTCCTCGATGACCAATGAGTAAAATTCCATAAGCAGAAAATTATCTGGGCAGAACTAAATAGATACTGCCAACAATTTATAAATATTTTGTTATTTGATGCCCCTAATAACCCAGCAAGAGAGATATTATCTCCATCTTATAGATAAAGAACTCAGGTTCAGAGAAAGTAATTAACTTGTGGAAGCTCTCACAGCTTGTAACAGAGGGAATCTAGATCAACTTGACTATAAAGCTTGAGGTCTTTTCACAGCCCTACAGTCTCTAGGAGTAATTCGTTTTTACAAAAGGTTGAATTGCTCTAGAAGTGCAAGGACTTCTTGATCAGCAGCCTGCAGGAGGGGGTTGATTGGTGATTTCTCAGGAGGGAACAGGAGGGACAGTGATAGCAGCTGTTCCGCCCCATCCATTCCCCATGTCCCACCCCTCTGACATCATGGGCCTGCAGCTCATTTCTAGAAGGCCCCACCTAGAGAGGCTCCACCCAATGGCCCAATACCATGGAAATGAGCCCATCATCTGGGCCAGGGGTGTCAGTCCCTGCTCCCAGGGCAGAGAATGAAGCCAAAGGCTGCATGAATTTCAGGCCAGACATCAGAGCCTAGGACCCAGAGGTAAGCTGTTCAAGGCATCCAAGAAATTCCAACAGTTCCATCTCAGTGACTCAAGATCATAGTTGTATGGAATGCTCTTCAAATGGCTCCCTATAGCATTCAGAATAAAGTTTAATCTCTTATCCTGGCATACACGGTACTTCATGATCTAGCTCTGGGCCTAATATCAGTGTCTCCTTCCCACTCGTACCTTTTCTCTAACACATCAGTTGCCATGCCTCTCTTCACAAGTTGATCCTACTGTCTGGAATGCTTGTTACTTCTTCCTTGCCTGGGTGTCTCCAACACATCTTTCAGCTTCTTGGCCATCGCACCCCCCTGGGAAGTCTTCCTGAATGTCCACGTCTGGGAGAGGTGTCTGTCTTATCAACAGTACCGTCCTCTGTTAATGCTTCTCTGCTTGTCTGCTGTCTCCCTCAGGATGTGAGAGATCCTGAGCTGGGATTGCATCTTAATCCATGCTGGTGTCCCCAGTACCTTGGAAAGGCTGGTCCTAGTTGGAACAAAATATCTGGAAGAGCTTGTGGGTATTTCTCATAATCAAAGTGAAAATCCTTTTCATGGCAGAGTGTACATAAAGGTCACCATCTCCCATGCCAGAGTCCAACTCACACAGACGTTTGGGATCTGGGACCTTTCTTCCTCCTTTGATTCTCCCCTTCTTTTTTTCCCACCCATTTCCTGCATGTACTTCCTCATCCCCTGCCTGGAATCTTAGCTGCAACCCAAAGGGGTGAGAACTGCCCTTAGCCTTCTAATCTGAGCCAAACTTGGGCAACCCAGCACCTTACTAGGAGATGATAAGTCTGTAAAGCTCTTAGGCCTTCCAAGTATTCAGAGTGGAACATCAATGAGCATAATCAACATTTCTCTTCCTAATACTGACCAACTTTCAATATATTTTTGTGCTGACACAACCTTTATGTCTTTACTCCGTCTTACTAATGATCTCTTTTCTGCAAAGGATCGGTGGCAGGAAAAAGAAGGAAGCGAGAGGGAAGTCAAATGCTGTCTTTCATGTAAATATTTAATGTACAGCAGAATGGCTGGCTGGCTGGCTGGATGAACAAACGAGAGACAGGATGTGTGGATACATAAATAAATGAAATGCCCCTTGGTTTGGCCCCGGCCTCTGGCACGGCAGTCCTTGTCATGCTCCTGCTTGCTCCCCATGTTTGCTCACTCTCTCACATCCCAGGGCCCTGAGCTCAAACACTGATTGGGATTCAGTTATTTACAGAGTCCTACCTGATGTTGATCACAGACTTCCTATTGTCTCCTAACTCAGGGTTCCATGTTCCTAGGCTCATCTACTTATTAATGCACCCCTTCCTTGCCAAGAAGGTCACAGAGCAGATTTGCTCCCTCATCTGCCCAACTTGCTGCATTTTTAGGCACAACATCCACGAAGCCTGAGTTGTGTAGGACAGCAGATCCCTAGGAAGCACTTAGGAGACCCTGATGGAAATGACTTCAATGAGGACGGGGTGCAACAGGAAAGGCAAGCCTTTTATCTTACCATGACTCTGATGGTCAGAGAAAGTCCATGGAGGTGAAATGCTGGTGTAAGTATCCTCTTATTTGCTTCCTGTCTTTTCCTCTCCATTCCAATCCCTAATCCTTTCTTTTCTCTCCTGATTTTAGCTAGCAGCTCCAAATGCCCCTGCCCTCCCTTTAGGCAGCTCCTTTAGGATTCGATGTCACCTCCCCCTAGATGTCTTTCACATGCCCTTCTGTAAGAGTTGTGTGTCCACTCCTTGTGACAGACACAGGGACCCGCTGCCCAGATCCCCTGCAAGAAAGGAGTGTGGTCAGCAGGTCATTTCCAGCTGTCAGCTCCCCTAGGGTCAGCCTGAGCTGTAGAAAACCACTTTGCCTGGGGATCATAGCCCTGCAGTCATCAGTACTGAGGAGGGCAGCGACATAAAGGAATCTTCGTTTTTAGCCTCATGGAAGACGTCGCTGTTGGGCAATTGGGTCCAGAGCCCTTTGCCAGGTTGGTCTGTGTTGAGGTTCAACTTCTTCTGCCCAGTCCTGCTCCTTCCTCACATAAATGTCCATCACCAAGAAACCCCTTGTATCCCAAATCCGTCTCAGTGTCTGTCTCTTGAGACCCCACCTATGACATCCATTAACAAAGAACAGAGCACAGTAGGAAACAGAGCTTTGGAGTGATAGAAACCATGGTTTGACTCTGTTCTTTCCACTTACTATGTGTGTGATCTTAGGCAAGTTAGTTGACTTCTCTCAGCCTCATTTTGCTCATCTGTAATGTAGAGGTAGTAGTTCATACCTCCTAGGACTGCTGTGGCATTACATGGTAAGTACATCTAAAGTGCCACGTATTCAGGAACTGTTCAGCGCATATTAACTTTTAATTCCTGACGCTTCTTTCATCATGGTATGTGTCACATCTGCAGTTGTTAAAGACTTGATTGTTTTTTGTTCCTTGGAGGCAGGGACCATTTCTTATTTTTTATTGTGTTTTTTGTACCTAGCACAGATCCTATATGGAATGAGCTTTGAATGAGTGTTGGTTAAATAACAAATTCATATCCTGATTTCACAGATGAGGGGCCGACCGCAGAGGCCACACCAACAGTAACTAGCACAGCCAGAATTGGAACCCAACTCTGGCTTCTTTAAAGCAAATGATATTCTATCATAGACTTCCAGAGCCTGCATGTAAAGATGGGGCCTGGAAGTGCTAAAGAATTTGAATTTTATCCTGAGAGCAATGGGGGAACCATAGCAGATTTTTAATTGGGGAAATTTCACAGTCATATTTACATTTAGGGAAGTCACAAAGGGTGCAGGGAGGAGGTGGACAGAAAGAGGTCCAGTCTGAGGGAATGGAGAATCTATCAATTGGCTATTGCTGCATAACAAATGACCCCAAAACTTAGTGGCTTGAAACACCAGTATTCCTCTAGGTGTGACTTATCCAAGGATGGCTTAGCTAGCCCTCCATTTCAGGGTCTCTCACAAATTTGCGGTCAGGTGTTAGCTAGAGTCACAGATAACTGAGGCTCAACTTAGAGAGGAGTGGCATCCAACCTAACTCATATGGTTGTTGGCAGGGTTCAGTTCCCTGCTGACTATTGGCCGGAGGCTGCCTTCAGTCTGTTGCCATTGACTTTTCTGTTGAGCAGCTGACAACATGGCAGTTTCCTTTATCTAAGCAAGTAAGAAGGACCAGAGAGAGAACGACAAGTCAAAAGTCACACTCTTTCGTAACCTAATGTTAGAAGTGACACCCGATCCTTTTGTTGTCTTTTGTTCTTTAGAAACAAGTCAGTAGGTCCAGCCAACACTCAAGGGGAGAGGATTACATAAGGTCTTAAATACCAATGGGATGTTATGAGTTGAATCGTGTCATCCCCAAATTTATATGTTGAAGTCCTAACCTTTAGTACCTCAGAGTATGACTTATTTAGAGATAGGGTCTTTACCAAGGAAATAAAACTAAAATGAGGTCTCTTAGGTGAGCCATAATCCAGTATAACTGGTACCCTTATAGGAAGGGGAAACTTGGAGACTGATACGCACACTAGGAGAACATTGTGTGAACATTAAGACAGCCACCTACAAGGGGATGGGCCTGGAGCAGACTATCCTTCACAGCCCCCAGAAGGAACCAACTCTGCCAATACCCTGATCTCAGACTTCTAGCTTCCAGAACTGTAGGACAATAATTTTCTGTTGCTTAAACCACTCAGTTTGTGTGGTGCTTTGCTATGACAGACCTAGCCAGCTAGTACAGGGATCACAGAAAGCCTCTTCAGAAGCTGCCTCTCATAGAGACCTTAAGTCTGGTAGGTCTAGCCTGTTGCTGAGAAAGGGCTGATCTGAGGGATGAAGTTAGATGGAAATCACAGGTCTTGGTAACTGATGGACAGAGTGGGAGAGGCAAAGGAAAGGTGTTTGCTGTGCTCCCCTGATTTGCACACGGTCTAGGTAATAGTAGTAAGGACTGAGGAATGGGCATCAACTAAGCAGCCTGTTGAATGGACTTCAAGTTTTTGAAGGCAAGAACGGCCTGTAGTTCCGATGCCACCAGAGCTGAGTGTTTCTCCTTCCCTTGGCAGGTAGCCTGGCCTCTATCTTAGAATAGGCGGAGACATTCAGATTCAGCACCAAATGTTTCTTAAGCTTCTATTATTCTCGGTACTCAGAACACAGAGATGAATAATCTTCCTAGCTCACTAATCTGATGAGGATTCTGCAAGCTTTCAATAACGTTGGGTCACTGAAAAAAGCACAGTTTCCTATCCCAGCACACACAGCTCACCACACTGGACACAGACCTACCCCTTACTCCAAGGCTTCTCCTCCTTCTCTTCTCACTTCACCTGGAATCACCTCAGAGGGCCTACATAAGATGGGCCATTTTAAGCCTCTCTGCTGCTATTTATTCTGCCTGGATTGATTGATCTTCCTTTCTTCCTTCCTTCCCTCCTTCCTTTCTTCCTTCCTTCTTTCCTTCCTTCTTTCCTTCCTTCTTTCCTTACTTCCTTCTTTCCTTCTTTCCTTCCTTCCTTCTTTCCTTCTTTCCTTCCTTCTTTCCTTCCTTCCTTCCTTCCTTTCTTCCTTCCTTCTTTCCTTCCTTCCTTCTTTCCTTCTTTCCTTCCTTCCTTCCTTCTGTCTTTCCTTCCTTCCTTCCTTCTTTCCTTCTTTCCTTCCTTCTTTCCTTCCTTCCTTCCTTCCTTCCTTCCTTCCCTTCCTTCTTTCCTTCCTTCCTTCCTTCCTTTTGTTTTCTTTCTTTCTTTCTTTCTTTCTTTCTCTTCTTTCTTTCTTGTTTTCTTTCTTTGAAAATTAAAAAAAAATCTGCTTGGTTAAATTCTACCTACTCTTCACCACTAAGTTTAAATGAAATGTTCCTCCATGAAGACTGTCTTTCTCCCTTACGTCCCTTACTTTGTGGAAGAGAAATATTAATTTTTTCTGTTAGACCATAAGTCCCTTCGAGGGGGCATCTTTGTCTTTTCCTTTTTGGACCCCCAGTGCCCAGAACCTGGCGGGTAGTAGAGCTCAGTCAGTGTTAGTTGAATGAAATAAATAGTTAAAGAAACAAGAGAGTGAACAGAAGGCGGTTCCTATGCCAGCAAGAGACAGGTAAGTACATCAGCAGTTCCGGCGTAAAGTGCCAAGTATTTCATAGCTAAATTCTAAACAAGCATGGAGAGCAGAACATGTCCAGTTTGCCTGGGGAATGTAGGAAAAACCAGGGAAGGGGTCCTGGGAAAAGGGCTACTAAAGCTGAGTCTGAAAGGAAGGTCACATCTTCCTCATGGGGGTGAGGGAAAGGCATTTCCAGCAGGGTGTATGCACAGGCATAGGGACATGGTAGAGCTTGCTTGTCGAGGAAAGATGTGTCACAGGGCGCAGTGGAGCCGGGCAAGCGACCAGCACAGATGGCAGGCTCCCGCGACTATGGAGGGCCTAGAATACTATCCTAAGGAGGTAGTATCTATTCTCCTACAGCACTGCACACCGGACACAAAGTTGCTTAGCAAGTTACAAGAAAATGACAATGGGCAGTGCCTACTCTCATGGCCACCTCTTTTTTTTTTTTAATGTTTATTTTTGAGAGAGAGAGAGAGAGACAGACAGACAGACAGAGTGTGAACAGGAAAGGCAGAGAGAGCGAGGAGATGTAGAATCCAAAGCAGGTTCCAGGCTCCGAGCTGTCAGCACAGAGCCTGACGTGGGGCTCGAACCCATGAACTGTGAGATCATGACCTGAGCTGAAGTCGGGTGCTTAACCGACTGGGCCACCCAGTCGCCCCTCATGGCCACCTCTTAACTGCTTTAGCCTGGAACCCCTACATCTTTGTCTGGATTTACAGCTTTCCCTCATAATTTTAGTAAGATTTAAAAGAACATTTTATTGCATGGATTTATTCCCCTTTTTCCCAGGATCAAAAATAGCACAGACTCATTAGGAAAAAAAAGGGGAAATATCTTTAAAACCAAAAGAAAACCTGAGATGCCTAGGTGGCTCAGTCGGTTGAGCATGCAATTTTGGCTCAGGTCATGATCTGATGGTTCATGAGTTCGAGCCCCGCATCAGGCTCACTGCTGCCGGCAGAGACGGCTTTGGATCCACTGTCCCTCCCTCTCTCTGCCCCTCCCCTGCTCGCCCCCTCTCTCCCTCTCTGAAAAATAAACAGTAAAAACAGAAGAAAACCTTGTATCATCACATGCAAATACAATCATTGTTCATATATTGGCAATTTTACTTATTTTCTAAACACAATATGGGAAAGACAATTCTGTATGCTACCGTTTCATTAGTAATATACCACGAGCCCCCTCACGTGTTCTTCGTCTTGGAAGGGACCAGTGGTTAAGAATCGTCCCTTCAGGGGCGCCTGGGTGGCGCAGTCGGTTAAGCGTCCGACTTCAGCCAGGTCATGATCTCGCGGTCCGTGAGTTCGAGCCCCGCATCAGGCTCTGGGCTGATGGCTCAGAGCCTGGAGCCTGTTTCCGATTCTGTGTCTCCCTCTCTCTCTGCCCCTCCCCCGTTCATGCTCTGTCTCTCTCTGTCCCAAAAATAAATAAACGTTGAAAAAAAAAAAAAAATTAAAAAAAAAAAAAAAAAAAGAATCGTCCCTTCATAGAGACACGGGAGGCAGATAGAAAGCAAGGTGCTGGCTCTATTGCTGGTGTGACAGGGCTTCAGATGTGCAGGCACAAGGCCTTCCTTCTACCCTCCGAGCAAGGCTCTCCCCCACCATGGCAGGTGTCCACAGCCAGGCCCAGCTGCAGAAGCCCCGCCCACCCTTACCCCACGCTCAAGCAGAGACTGAGTGGTGGCGGTGGCGTGACCGTAGACAGGCTGGTTCTGAAAAAGACAGACAGGAGCCACAAAGGCTGAAGTGGGCGTGTGTCAAACCTACTCCTCCACTCAGATAAGCACTCTTCCGGGGAGGGAATAGAACTCTTCCTCCCATACTTTTCCCTTCTGGCAGAAGGCAGAGTTTTGTCTCATCGCATCTGCCCCACTCCTGGGGCATACAAAGTCAGAAACATAGGTTAAGAGCACCGTTAGCATATCTGTCATTGGAAGCTTCTCTGACAGGCCCCAGAGAGCCCCTGGGTTACCCATCATGTGCCTCCGAAGCTCCCTTAACTCGCATGCATCGCTAGTACTTGTCCTTTGGCCTTAAAGTGACCTATTGTCTCCTCTTCCTCTCATGCCATAGTAGGAGTTTCCTGAGAGCAGAGGCCCATGATTTTACTCACTCTGGGACTCTCAGACCTCAGCATAGAGCCTGGTACAGATCCTGAATCAATGCTTGAGGAATGCATGAAAGAACGTACCCAACTTCCTTTTGTTTTGTAAACTCGAGTTCCCATCTCTGGCTCTGGAACGTTCCTATGTCTGGCTCATTCTGTCCCAGGCATCACCTGTCTGGTGAGGTCAGACGCTCAGGATAAGTAAGTCCAGTGACTGTAAGCGGGTGGGAGCCTGTGCAGCCTGGTCAAGTCCAAAGGCAGAGCCCCAGGGGACCCGCTGGAAGGCGCGTGATGTAACCACGTCTCCAGAGCTGGTATTAGACCCCTCTAATTTGGTTTTGAAAACATGTGGTTTTGTCCTTGTTCAAATATTGATTTTAGGTAACTTGAGCCTGGCAGAAAAGGCCTCTACCGAGGCCAGTGGGGCTGTTTGTTGCCTTAATGACATTTCTGTGTGTTTGTATAACACGGGCTGGCGGTCGAATTGTCGCTCCCAGGGAAGATTTACGGGACTTTACACTTTGGAAGATATTGAGGCAAACTGTTGATGAAGGCCCAGGACATAAATCAGACCCACTCAGGCCAACAAAGGACACTTTGGAAACCTTGCCAACTGCCTCTCTTCATGTGAGCGAGGGATTTGGATTAGGTCAGCTGGTTATGGGGTGTGCTCCCTGCAACCTGGGACTTCAAGGAGCAGGTGTGGAGAGGCAAGTAAGAGGAGTGCATTTTGTGGGAGAATGAGCAGGCCAGGGTTCCATGGCCTTCTAGAACCTTATCGGTTTTACCATCATTGCTCTTACTAGGCTTTTGCAGGTAAAAATGAAGGTTTGAGAACCCTTTTGACATGCCTTTCAGACTTAAAACTCTAGCACTGAATTACCCTGGTTCCTAACGGGAAACAAATGGCTCCTCTGAATGGGGTTCATTGACAAGGGTCTGATGAAGGAATTAGTAACAAAGGTATGGATGGAGCTAAGGGACACAGACAAGGGATGGTGAAGCACTGGCAGCTGGTACCAGTGTCCTTAGAGGAAGCCAGAGTTGTGCCGTGGCTTAACCAGAGAGCTACCTGATAGGAGCTGACGCCTTGGGTAGTGGAAAACAGCCACTGCAAACCAACCAACAGCCCTGAGGGAACAGGGAATAAACACCTGGATGTCTCTCTCTTGTCCCTGGATCTTCTGAGAGTGTCTCCCATTTGCCAAACTCAACTGGGAGCCAGAGGGTTGATGGGGTCCACAGAGGCCAGGCTCACCAGGCCCAGAGAGACTGAGTGGAGAGTGGATTTGCAGGGGCAAATGAAAACTACTCAGTCTATATCAGATTTGTAGACCCCTGTAAGATGGCGAGAGGTAGAAAGTTCTGCTCCTCCTCCCCTCTCTGTCTACAGCCAGTCTTCAGCTGAGCATCTCATGTCTTCAGCTACCTTGCTTCTGTTTTTAATCAAATGGGGATCTGGTGATTTCTTCACATCTTCTCCTGTGCTTGAAAAATGATTCTGCATCTGCCTGAACAGGGAAATGCTGGCTAGCAGAGTTTAAAGGGAAACCGTAAAGGATATTGACTAAGAACACGAACCTTGACATCACTGGGTTTTGATATTAGCTCTATCTCTTAATATCTGGGTGACTTTGGACAAATTATGTCACCTCTTAAAGCCTCAGTTTCTCACCTGTGAGATGAGACAATCATACTACCTTACAGCATTGGGGCAATGACAAAATCAGTTCAAACATGTAATGCCCTCAGAGTCAAGCACGTAGTTAGAAGTCAAGTGGCAGGAGTTATTCCCAGATGAGAGCCCGGAGGAAAACACTCATAGATACAGTGGTATTAAAGTCCTCATTCTCTACTAATCTTTGCATTCTTGTCTCCTCTCTGTCCTCAGCTTTCCTGGTCAAAATGCAGCAATTTGGAAGGAGTCCTCTTGGGTTAGTGCCACAAGACAGTTAAGGATCTGACCTGCAACCCTTGAGCTGACCAGGTTGTTTCGAATTTCAGTGTCTGCCCCTGGGAAAGTGGCCTCACCTCTCCGAGACTCAGGTCCTTCAGCTCTGCCATTCTCGGTCATCACAGCAAACCGTGGCATCTTCAGGACGTGCCAAAGCATTCTGGAGCCCCAGCTGAGCACAGCAGTTTCCTTCTTTATTTAGGCATGCGAGGTTCCGCTGGGGCAGGCTGGCCCCAGCTGTGCTCCTTGGCACATAAAATCCCGCCTCCTATCAAAGCCAAAATCTAGACAGCCATGGGCACTGGTGACCAGGGCAACAGCTACCTCCTCCCTGTTCTACCAAATGCTGTCCCCTGGGGCCTCGGGAGACAAATAACCAGTTCACATCTCAGCAGCTGCCCTGGCTATAAGTCTACGCGATTTACCTTGGCTCTCATTGGCACTGAGAATGAGGTCATGGAAGGAAGGAGACAATGGAGAAGACCTCTGCAAGGGCAGCAGTAAAACACGCTGTCAGGAGGCAGGAGAGGACCCTTGAGTCATGGGGTCCTCGGCAGCTGTCTTTGAGAGGTAAATAATTTTAAGAAGTCCTTGACTGGAAGATAAAACATGTGCTTTTATGTGTACCAAAGGCCATCTAGAGACTCTTCTCTCATGTGATTGTTTTTATTGAATCCACTTCCTTACAGCTCAGGAATATGGTGTGGTTGGATGACAAGAACTCGGATGGGGAGTGGAAAGATAACAGCTTTCCAGAACCAGACAGGGCCGATGGCAGGCTCGATAATTCAGTCTGTGTCTCCCTCTCCCCCTCACTCCCCCCGTGCCAGCTTCACTGGACTTCTCCCAGCACCTGAGACGTTCACTCTTCCAGTCTTTCTTCTGGAAAGCTCTTCCTTTGGCTAATTCCTGTACTCCACTCTTCAAATTTCAATTTATATGCCATTCTTCGGGTTCCTTCTCTCATTCCACTTCTTTGTTATTTTCTCCTTCCAGATAGCTGGAATGCAGTTGTAATCATTGGAGTTTGAGCAGCCATTTTAAACCATGAGGTAGACGTGAAAACTGTAGATGGCAGAACTACAAAATAGAAGGAGCCTGGATCCCTGAGGTTGTCATAAACCTGCCTACCAGTTCTGAATTTCCCCGCTCTGGATTTCTTTTATTATTATTTTTAACTGATGCAAAATTCATATAACATAAAATTAGCCATTCACCACTTTTAATTATACAATCCGGTGGCATTTAGTACATTCACTAGGTTGTGAAACGATCACCTCTATGTAGTTCCAAGATAGATTAATTGTTGCAAAAGGAAACTGCCATTAAGCAGCACCATTCTCCCTTCCTTCAGCCCCTAGAAGCCACAGTCTGCTTCATTCTGTATAGATTTGCCTATTAGGGACACTTCATATAAATGGAATTTTATCCCATATGACCACTCGCATCTGGTTTCTTTCGCTTCATATAATGTTTGGGGGATTCATCCACATCGTACCATGTATCAGTATCCTGTGCCTTTTTATGACTGAACAATAGTTCCTTGTATGTACAAACCATATTTTGTTTATTTATTCATCTATTAATGGACATTTGGGTTGTTTTTATCTTTTGACAATTTTTAAATAGTGCTGCCATGAACATTTGTGTACAAGTATCTCTAGATTTCTTTAACACACGACAGGAATAGATTTCTGTCTATTTAACCCATTGTTACTTGGATTTTTGTCACTTTCTTTTTTTAAAAAAGGTTTTTATTTATTTTTGAGAGAGAGAGAGACAGAGTACAAGTGGGGGGAGGGGCAGAGGGAGAGAGAGACATACACGGAATCCGAAGCAGGCTCCAGGCTCTAAGCTGTCAGCACAGAGCCCAATGCAGGGCTTCAACCCATGAACCATGAGATCGTGACCTGAGCCGAAGTCGGATGCTTAATCAACTGAGGCACCTAGGCGCCCTGGATTTTTGTCACTTTCAACTGATTTTTAACTAATACAAAGGACCTAGCAATTAAAATGAAAATAAAAATTCTACTTCCTCCTTATTCATCCTGCCTAGAAGTAGAGAATATTAAGAAGCAGAAAGATCTACGTTATTTTCTCCCCACCACCATTTCCTGTGTTTCTTTGGGCCTTAGCAACTTTATCTATAAAATGGGGGTAAACAGCCTTTGAAAGCAGAGGTCTAAACCAGATAATCTCTTGAGGTCTCTTGTATTTGATTCTTCAAAGTATGCGTTGAGAGGGCTAGAGGTTACAGGAAGCAGTGTGAAACCCATTGAAATGTCATGCCATTTTCTTTGGAACACTGTTCCAAATTCACCCCTTTCCCTTCCCTTGAGCTGGCCTTTTTTGTCTTTATCTCTCTGCCCTGTAGCCCTGTAACACCTCTAAAACTACATCTTTTACAGTCCCTCTTAGACCTGTTGTGTAAATATCTGTGTTCTTGGTGGCATGTGAAATCTTTCAAAAGAAGTCCTTTCAGGGTAGCCCTCTCTTCCACACAAAACAAGCGTGTAAGAGCCAGCTGCAGCAACAACATATATTCTGGGTGTTTCTTCTCCACCAACTCTCTGACCTTCCTAAGGCCCTCTGGTACCTTGGACCTTGACACCTGTGTTAGATATCTCTTCTACTTCTCCTGGATGAAGATATTATTCTTTTAATTGACAATTGTGCCCTTACCCAATTCTATCTGATCCCTTGAGCCACAGCTATGGCTGAGAACCATGTTTTACAATGGCCCTGGACCCACGGAGCTCTCAATGACCGGTTAAGCCCTTGCCCTATTCCCCATCCCCAGTGGGAAGGAGTTCAGAAAGGTTCTAGGTCAAAGGTGCTCAGAAAGGATTTATTGAAGGAATTCCTAAAGAAAGAAAAACTTCACCTCATCAGAGTGTTTTACTGAAGAATCAAACCCAGAGGCAAAGCCCCACCCTGGTCCTTGTGGGAATCGGGGTTGAAGATGGGAAGGAAAACAATTAATTGGAATTCTTTAACATAAGTCTGAAGATACACTGCCAGCTCCCTCATTTCTCTCTAAACTAACCATCTCTCCCCACCCCAGCCCCCACCCCCCCACGTTAGTCAGTTTTTGGTATATACAAAGGGTGACTTAATTAAGCTTGGAAACTTTTTAAAATTAGTAATATCTAACATGTATATTACACAAGGACATACTGCATGACAGGAACCATGAAAATTTCTTCATCTGGATCATCTCACTTATTCCTTTCAAAACCTTATGTGGTAGGTATTGTAATAATTTTTATTTTATATATGGGAGTATATTAAAAAGTACATATATATATATATATATATATATATATGGCTTCTCAGGCTAAGTAACTTGCGCAAAGTCTCATAGCTAATAAAGAAGAAGGCACCAGGTCATCTGATTTTAGTCTATGCACACAACTACCCAAAATGAAATTCAAATTTATGCAAATATTTCCTTGCATCTGTCCATTCGTCAAGCTTGTATTAGTGTCTCTGCTGGGTCACTTGCTTGGGATAAAGAAATAACTAAGATGGGGTTCTTTGCAGGGCAAGATGAAGAATTTCAACATTATTATTTCTGGCACACTTCCATAGTCCCTAATTCTCAGCTTCAATCACAACACTTATCTGACAGTCTCCTTCTCCTTAATAATCAGAGAGACACGAGTAAGTGTAGTAGGTACACTACTATTACAATATGCCCAAATGTAGCTGAGTAATGGAACTCAAAGGTACCAGGTCCTAATACCTGGAACCTGTAAACGTCACCTTACATAGCAAAGTCTTCATAGATGTGATTAAGGTAAGTATTTTAAGATGAGGAGGTGATCTTGGATTATCCCAGGGGGTCCTCGGTAAAATCACAAATGTCCTTCTAAGAGGGAGGCAGAGGAAGACCTGATAACCCGACGGAAGAGGACAAGGCAATGCGACCATGGAGGTAGAGACTGGAGTGATAACGGATACAGGCCAAGGAAAGCCGGTTAGCCCTGAGAGGCAGGAAGAGGCAAGGAATACCTCCTCCCTGATTCTGGACCAAGGAACAGAATCTTAATTGTGGTCTCCAGAACACACAGAGGAAATAAATTTCTGTTGTT
This sequence comes from Lynx rufus, assembly GCF_022079265.1. NCBI lineage: Eukaryota > Metazoa > Chordata > Mammalia > Carnivora > Felidae > Lynx > Lynx rufus. The sequence continues at coordinate 174,364,275 of NW_025814834.1, forward strand.
TTAAGCCATCCAGTTTGTGTTAGTTTGTTCTAACAGCCGCAGGAAACTAACACACCAAGTTACCATACTTTGCTGTTTTGATGACCCCTGGGATCATTTGGACCCAGGACAGGTATGAAACACAACATATGAAACTGAGTTTTAGAAAAATAAATTGACTTTCCCGGGATCAAAAGGCTAGCAGGCAGTGGAGGTGGAATTAAAACATGGTTCTAACTCTGAGTTTTGCAAATCACCTTATAGTTTATAAGCACCTTGACTTAACAATCTTCTAAAATTTTTCGTGGGAACCCAGAGCACATTTTATTCCCCCCACCCTTTTTTTTTTTTAGAAAAATACAGATAAAGAATCTGAGGTTTTGTAAGGTAAAAGGATATGCCTTAAGTCACAGCTGAGGAACTGAGATTGAAGCCCATGCTAAGCTCATGCTGGGTCTTTGAATGACCTGTCCTTATGGCCACACCCCCTGGCCTGTGATGGGTTCAAATGCCGGGTGAGGGGATCCTGTCAGAAGCTCCCTGCCAGCCTGCCTGCAGATACCCCCAGCTTATCAGTCTGACCTTTGGTTTTCCATGGCAAACCCCTGCATGCAGGAAGCGGCCAACGGGCAGTCAAGGCTCTCTATTGTCCTTATTTAGAATTGCTTTCACTTAAACTAGCCCTGCTCTTGCAAAACATGTTTATTCTGGTTTCCTTTCCCTCCTGGCTGCCTGACCAGCGTGGGCCCAGAGTGCAAGATACCCCAGCCCTCAGACCTGGGCCAGACAGGGCAGCGCAAGGAGGAAAACACGAGACTCCAGGGAAAGGACACAGGAGGGCATGGTTTCCCTTCCCAGGTCATGTGTCAGGCATGATGGACACCCTCTCTTCGGGGTGTTGCTGTGGGCCCCCGGGGAGAAAGTGGCTGTTCAAAACACACTGCTGCTGAGATTGACTTCAACTTAAAATCCCAACAGTTTGAGAGTAAAAGTACGAATGATGATAATTTTAATCATACGAGCACTTCCTTTTCTTAAATACTATAAACCAGACACACTGTTAAATCTCTTACGTGGTTTATTTTGTTTAAGCTGCAGGAAAAGCACATTAGCTAGGTTATATCTAATAACCTTGTTTATAGATGAGGAAACTGAGACATATTTAGGTCACAGGACTAGGAGGCCAGGTAGGTCTGGCTAGAGTGTGCTCTCTTACACAACACGCTTCTGTAGGGACCCCTTGGTCTAGCCCCGTTGTTAGCACAGAGCAGAGTTCAGAGAGCACAGTGACTTGGCCAAGGCCACAAAGTGAGTTCTCAGCAGAGCTCATTTCCTAAGATTCTAAGGCAGGTTCTTTCTAATAGGTTACCCCAAAATAAGCTGTAATTTAGAAAGGAAGAAAAAGCAGTTCAAGATTTCTCTTGCATAATATGAAAGGCTTGTTCTTGCCTCCTCTTATCCCCCAGAATCCCCTTCTCAAGTTGTTATTGTCTTTGAGGCCAATACATTTCTTCCAAGGGGAAATCTGGGTAGAAGCTGGCAGTGGGAGGAGGGAGGAAGCCTGGAAATTGGAGAAGGGAGTGCCTGCCACGTCCCTTATAATAAGTCTACATGGAAAGCATTTTATGAACCATGTCTTCTGGAGTCATCTCGTAGGGTCTTCCCGCTCTTCTGGGGAGTATCGCCATTACGCAGGTGAGTAAAGTCAAGTTCAGAGGCAATCTGTCATTTGTCCACAGTAAAGAGCTGGTATAGAGGTAGAGCTGGTCCTCCAACCTGAGCCCCCTGACTGCTGGGTAGCAGAGTACATAGGTACTATAAATGAGCTGGATGCTTCCCAGGCCAGAGAGCCCCACACCCAGCCCCCATCCACTTTTTTATCATTTGGAAATGAGGAGGTATTAAAAAAAAATCAATCTTCCTCTGTAAAGAGAAGGAGAGGAGAAAAGGAAGACTCCCAAGTGAATTTTCTTCATAGTAGGGGAGAGGGTGATAGCTGGGGAGCCTTGAGAACTTGAGCCTTTATTCAAAGCTTATTCAACAAATGATAAATGAATGTTGATTCTGGGAAGGCACTGTGCTTGGTACTGGGGACTCAGAATCTGGGATTCAGACTACAGACAAGCAGACAGACGGGCAATAAAAGCACAAAGCCAGAACCCCCACATCAGGATAGGGATGGAGAGACGCTGGGGTTGTTTGTGGGTCTTACTCCCTTCCACTCCTGTTTAGGCTACACTGGGCTACTTTTAAATCCCTGAACATGCTGTCCTATTTCTCAGTCCTGATGTCACTCAGGCTGTTTTTTTTCCTGCTGTTCTGCACCTCACAAGCCTCTATGCTGTTTTATTACCTTCATGGCAAACGGCCCTACAATTGTCTGCTACTTTGTGTATCTCTCCCTTTGAGTTCTTTCAAAGCAGGGATTGTCTTTTGTCATTTTGTTTTCCCTGTTTTTTGGAAAACAATAGATCAAATTTATAACATGTAAGGACCATGAATAAGAAACGGTAAAGCTGGGTTAATGAATACCAACATGTTAAATCAAGTGTCACGCTCAGCACTCAATTACTTCTGAGCGAGGTTTTGGTTGATTACTTCTGAGCGAGGTTTTGGTTGATGTTCGCTTTGGAAAATCCTGACTTGCCCAGATGAGCAGTCACAAGGTATCGTTTTTAAAGAGTGAGCTTTGCAATCTCAGGGGAGCGGAGTTCACAAAGGGGGTGGGTAGACTCTCATTCAGAGCATGGCAAAGAGACAATATGACCCGTAGCACATGACATCGCTCGATAATGATCATGCAATCAAAGAAAAGAAAAGGTAAGTAGAGATTGTGTTTCATACTGGAGAGGCTGATGTTTCTGGCAATAACCGGGGTGCAGAGAGCAAAGGGGTGGGTGTCTTTATATAGGTGCCAGAAACAGGCTTCTTTGAAGAGGTGACATTTGAGGAGGTAAGTGAGGAGTGAGAAGAATCCAGGTAGGCAAAGGGCCGAAGGAAGACCATTCTGGACAGGTAATAAGTGCAAAGGCCCCAGAGCGGGAAGAAGCCTGGAACTGATTCACTCTGAACCTTTGCTTTAAGCAACAACACCAGGGACTTCAGATAAACCTAGATATCCCCAGTGGCCTCTTAGAGATGCCTGACGTCTTTTCTCAAACACGGTGTCACTTGAACACACTTGGGAGGCACTGGGCAGATTTTACAGCTGAGAGGTACAACGGGCATGTGACAGTCACTCACACACAGCTGGTTATTGACAGGCCATAATGAGGTCCCCCAAACCCGCTGGTTTCAAGCCCAAGAGTCCTAACCACAACATCACAGCACTGCACAGCCTGAAGGTAGAGGCTGAACCTTCTTCCACCGGAAACCAGGGACTCAGTGCCAGGCAGGATTTATGACCTAGTAACTGAGGACAGAAATAATTGGTCGCATTAATGCCTGGCAATCCCAGGTTGGGCTCCACTCTTGAGGGGGCTGGAGGGCACTGCCTGAAACAGTGGAGGCAAGTTTACTTCTGTCAACCCAGGTGCTCTGCTGTGGCCAACACAGCCCTAATGAGCGCTGCATATTCAGGACCCAAATAATTGATGGCCCAATTTAAAGTGTGCAGGGGCCGCATTTCTTTCCAGGCTCTGAAGGAAAAACACTGGTGAGGAAGAATGAAGAACGGCCTGTTCTAAGTTATTTTCCTTCTGTGGTCATTCGATCCCCAGGAAGACCACATCTACCCCATCAAGAGCCTGGAGAAAGGAGGCAATTATCTAGAGAAGCCAAGCAAAAAGGAAAGGAGAAAATAAAATTCATGCACCAGGGAAGAGGTCTCAGGCTCCACGCTGAAACGCATACAACCTTCACCGTACCCTGCTTTATGCAGAAGCTTGAGTGAAGGCCTTAGACTTTGGGGTCAGACAGATCGGGATCTGAAAACTAATTCAACTACATACTACACATGTGACCTAAGCAAGACTTAACTTCTCTGTGCCTCAGTCTACTCATTTGCTAAATGGAGATTAAGAGCATGGACTCAGGGGCAATCAGACTTGGATTTCAAACCCAGCTCTGGCACGGACTGTGTTATAAAGGGCAAGTTACAAACATTCAGGGTCAATTTCTTTGTCTCAGAAGAGGAGCTGGTTACATAGTTGCCTTGGAAGACCTTTAGGAGGACTGGCTAAGAGGTAAATGCATGTGCATAGTGCTCAGGAAAATCATGGTTAACTTGCTACTTACCACCCTTTAAATGCTAGATCAGGGGTTCTCAAAGTATGGTCCCTGGACCAGCAGCCTTAGCCTTCTCTGGGTACTTGTTAGAAATGCAAATTATCAAAGAAAGAAAGAAAGAAAGAAAGAAAGAAGAAAGAAAGAAAGAAAGAAAGAAAGAAAGAAAGAAAGAAAGAAATGCAAATTATAGGGCCCCACCCCAGACCCACTGAATCAGGAATTTTGGGGGCTGGGCCCAGGACTCTGTGTTTTGTTTTGTTTTTTAATATTTTTTTAACGTTTATTTATTATTGAGAGACAGAGAGACACAGAGTGAGCAGGGGAGGGGTAGAGGGAAGGGGAGACACAGAATCTGAAGTAGGCTCCAGGCTCTGAGCTGTCAGCACATAGCCCGATGCGGGCACGAACTGTGAGATCATGACCTGAGCTGAAGTCAGTCGCCTAACCAACTGAGCCACCCAGGCACCCCCAGACTCTGTTTTAACAAGACCTCCAGAAGATTCTAGTGCATGCTACGGTGTGAGCCATCTCTGTTCTGTGCGGTCATACAGAATGCCCCTGATGTATTTCAGTTCGTTTGCAGCTATCTCAGGCTCCTGAGTGCCTCAACGCCATAATCCTTCAAGATAGCTCTCTGCTCATTCCTTTCTGTCCCCTAACAGTGAAGAAATACTTATTACTTTTAAGGGGACCCTCTCAAACTAGGTAACATTTTCTACATGATTATTATATTCTAGGCATTGTGATAATAGATCATGACATGACTTATTACAATTTCTCTCTCCAATAATGCTCTATGGTAGATATAATTTTCGTTTTGCTGATAAAGAAACCAAAGCTCTGTAAATTGCCCAAAGATTTACAATTAGTGAATGGCGAAGCCAGGGTTCAAACCCCAGTCGTCTATTGCTAGAACCCATGCAATTCCTAACTCATCCCGGTGCTTCTTTAACCAGTATGAAGAGCCAGGAAGTCTGGGTTAGTGAAGAGAAACATCTGAAGAGCGTGTGAAAAGTTTCTTCATGCCTGCGCAGGGCCAGTATAGTCCAGTATGGTCACGGGAGTCAACCAGTTTGATGTGGTTCCACACCGCAGAATAGGGAACCACCATGGCTTTACCAGAAAGCACGGCTTTCGGCAATAGTCTGTATTGTCCAGAATTGTCTTGCCTGAGGAAGTAGTGAGCTCACTTCGGGGCATGTGGGTGGCTCAGTCGGATAAGCATGTGAGTTTTGATTTCACCTCAGGTCATGATCTCACGGTTTGTGGGATCGAGCCCCATGTCAGGCTCCTGCACAGACAGCTGGAGCCTGCTTGAGATTCTCTCTCTCTCTCTCTCTCTCTCTCTCTCTCTTTCTGCCCCTCCCTTGTTTGTGCATGCCTCACTCTCTCTCTCTTCCCCTCTCTCTCAAAATAAATAAATAAACATTAAAAGAAAAGAAGTAGTGAGCTCCCTGTCACTGACGACGTGTGAGCATAAGCAAGGTGGACACCTGTATAGGTGCTTTGATGTTTGTGAAGAAACTGGAGCTATTTCACTTGCACGTGAATAAGACTGAAGTGAACTCCCTGGTTTGGAGAAGAGAGAATCCACTTTCCTGTGGCTCCAAAGAGCCATATCAAGATCTTCTCTGATCTTTGTAGCTGGAAGGTATCCCTCTTTCCTCTGCACTCCCCTGTCATGTTAGACTGATATGACTCTTGTAACACTGAGCCCCGTCCTACTGTGCTACAGCTATTTATGGGCGGGTGTGTTTCTTCTGCTAGGGAAGGAGCAAGACATATGTTCATGGAGACTGATAGATCCATGGGATCACGAGCAATCATCTTAAACTCTCAGTTTCCTCCTTATGTAAAGAGGTCAGTAGGGATTCCTTACTGAGGCTTGAAGGACTCAAGGGGCCAGAAGTATGGTGCATCATACCCTGTACGCCTCCTCTCCAGTCCCCTACGGATCGTAACATGTCTTTGGGGAGAATGCATTTCTGATTCATTGAGATACCCTTTCTACTGCTCTCCATGGCTCTCTTCCCACCTGAAATATAGATATTCAATTTGTGGTACATAATAGGCACTTATGCATTTATTTTAAAAATGAAAGAGAAAGAAATAAGAGGGCAGGAGACAGAAAGAAAAAGAAAGAAGGAAGGAAAGAAAGAGAGAGAGAAAGAAAGAAAAGAAAGAAAAAGAAAGGAAGAGAGAAAGAAAAGGAGAGAAAATTTTAACAAATAAATGCTCTTCCTCATTTTCTGCCCATCACCTGGTAGGCCCTCTACCTGGGTGGACATTTTTCTTGGGCACACCATGGTGTGTGTGTGTGTGTGTGTGTGTGTGTGTATGCATTTAACAGAACAATCCACAGCATGAGGTAGAAGAGACCTATGGGAGAAGAGAGGAAACAGGAAAGAAGGACTTGAAACAATGTCTCTATAGGCAGCTAATGGCAGTTTTGTGGTTATTTGGGGCAGTTGTTTACAGTGGAAAGAAGCTGCCTCTGGGGTACCCGAGCCTCACATATCCCCATCTCCATCTTGAACCCCTTTAATAGGAGCAGAATGTTTCAGGGGCGGATTCTAGGAGACTTAAAAGCAGGTCTGGTTTTCAACACAGCGCATATTGAACTTTCTCTACTGTGGGAGGCAGGCCAAGTAGTGGTTTTTGAAGCTTTTAAAGGCTCACTGGCCCTTCAAAAAAAATGGCTGTTGTGGACATATGGTTTTAGAAGCTTTTTAAAAAGCCTTGTGGGCTTATTTTTAGAGCAAACCTCAACCTTGTAAAACTTCTTAAAGGAGCTACGGAGGGCCCAATCACTTGAGCCTCCTTCGAGCCCCGGGCAGCTGCTCCCCAAGATTTCCAGCACAGGCTTTCCTTGTGCCTGATGCATCAGGCTGCCATCTGAGCCTGAGATAGGCTGTCCCCAGAGAGGGTGTGTCCTGGGAGCCAAAAGACCTGAGACTTAGGCCACAGGTGAGTCACCCAAGGAGGTAGAGTTTGCTTGCCAGAGAGTGGAGACCCAAGAATCACAGAACTACAACATCTCAAATGTTCTCCTGAAGGAAAAGAACCTTCAAAGTCATGCAGTTAACCCCAATCTGATGCTAGAACCTCCTTGAAACACATTTGTAGAGGTGGTTCCACTTCTGCCTACACATCTCCAGTTATGAGGAGATCATTGGGCATTCATTCGTTCATTCATGCAACACGTTTGTGATTGAGTACACATTACACTCTTGGCACTGTGCAAAGCACTGGGGAAACATCAGAGAATAAAAAACCAGATGCGGTCTCAATGTGGATTGAATGTTAGTGGGATAGACAGACATGGATGAAATGATTGTGCCAATATGCTAATGGGAAAGGAAGAAAGTATAATTAAAAAAAAAATTCAACGATTTATAAGAGCTTCTGGCTGGACCTGATCTGGTCAGAGGTAAGAGGCATATTTTGATGAAAAGGTGACCTTTGAACCAGGATCTGAAGGATGAGTGAATCTTGGCATGGTGGCAGGAGGTTAGGGGAAGGCATGGAGGGCTGAGGGGACATCTGTGCAGAGACTTCAGGCAGGAGAGAGAGTAGCATTTTAGTGGAAATGAAGCCCAGGCGTATAACATCAAGGAGAAAGACCGGGTTTGAAGTTGGGGACATGCAGTGTGTAGGACATGTGTGGCCTTGCTGCCATGTTGAGGATTTTGATCTTTAACCTCCAAGGTACTGGAAGCCTCTGCCTCCTTTTAAGCAGAGGTGAGGCAACTCAGGCCAGAGCTGCCAATTCTTTCTCAGGTTGCTAAGTGTAGGGTCTTCAGACAGATCCATAATTCTCCACCCTTCAAAAGTCAGAGCCTAACTTCCTTCCCCTCAATGTAGGTCAGTCTTAGTCTAATTGAAAGAATGTGATAGAAGTGATTCCGTGGGACTTCTGAAGCTAGGAGAGCTTCCCTTGCACACTTCTCTTGGATTGTTTGTTTGGGGGCAAGTCGGCCACCATGCTGCGAGGACTCGAATAACCACTGGAGAGGCCTGCACGGAGAGGCACCAAGGCCCCACTTCCTACAACCAGCACGAGATTGCCAACAGTGAGGACTGGAAGCGGATCCTCCAGCCCCCGCCAAATCTGTAGATAGCCGTAGCCTCAGCTGAGGCCTATCTTATCTTGACTCTAAGCTCACAAGAAAGCCAGGGCCAGAACCACCCAGCTAAGCTGCTCTTGAATTCCTGACCCACAGAAACTGTAAGATGCTTATGGTTGCTTCAAATGATTGACTTCAGGTAATGTGTTAAGTGGCAACAGGTGTCGAGTTGGGCGAGGTACGTCAAGGTATGAGGAGGAAAGCAAGGACTTTGGGGTCAGAGAGATTTGTATTTGAAATCTGATTCTTTGGCTTCCTGGTTGTTGGACTGAAGGCACGTTTATTTATCTCCTGGAGCTCCCATCTTCCATCTGTAACCTGAGATGATGCCACAGAACCCCCAGAATATGATACTGTGTGGCCATTCTCAATTTCCCTGCCTTCCCCCACCTCATATCCAATTGGGACGTGCCACTCTCAAAGTTGAGAAGATAAAAAAAAAAGCTTGCATTGTCAACAGGTGCTGCAGAATGTGTTTATCTTGATTCCCCTAGAAAGAGAGGGCTTGAAAACTGTCTGAGGCCACCTTAGGCCCTGTTTCATTCATTCAGGCTACGTATTTTCAACCCTATTTCCCACTTGGGTTTATGAGTTTTATGAGTCCCACTCTTACCGTGTAAACAGAATTGCCTTTTATTCGTTTGAAAGTTAGCTCTTCATAGCTGCACGTCTTATTTTCTTAATTTGCACTTCAGTAACAAAACAGATTAATGATGAGTTTTCTTATGAAAGAGATTATGGAATCGGTTCTTAGGTGTCATATACATTGTGAAGACATTTTTAGTTAATTCTCTCAGCACAACCCTGGGGTATCCATCATTTGGGCCATTTTACAGATGAGGAAACAGATATAAAAGCGAGGGATGTTGCTTTGCACTCTCGTATAATGTGACCTCGGCTAGTTATTAACCTTCTCTTACAGCTTAGTTACCTCATCTGCAAAATGAAAGATAAGAACAGAGCCTCTGCAGAACCAGGCTGACATGAGGATTAAAAGACCTAGTATGTATAAAATACTTAGAAAAGGGTCTGATGTATTCTGATATCTTCCTAATTAGTTTGTCATCATTTTTCTATTTTTTTAAACCAATGTTTCAAAAAATTCAGAACAAAATTTCCATCTAAGCCATTTTTCTCCATCCATGATGTCTCTCTTCCTGCAATAATTGTCCTTTCTATTCTTCTGGCATTTAAACAATATCCGTGTGGTCAACAATTCAGTGATTCAGTCTCATGATCATTTTTCAGCCAAAAAAACTAAGCCTCAAAATGGCGAATGCGAGTTGCTCAAAGTGGCTTCGGTTGTAAGCGACAGAAACCAAACGGAGCTAGTTTCCGCTAAAGAGAGAAATTCATCGCTAAGATGTGGGGGTGATTCAGGCAACCCAGCTGGTGAGTGAGCCATGGGGAAGGTCTCCAGGAATGACAGGAACTGGTGAGAGGAAGATAGCAGGGAACTTGGGAAACGGTCCTTCTCCTTCTCTCCCCTTTCCTCAACGTGGCTGCTCGGCTGCCTCTGCCTTTCTTCTCTGAAGCCCGGTTTTCTCAGAAGCTCAATGCAAATGGGTGGAGTGTGACAGCCTCCCAGTTTCCAAGCTCACGAGTTATCATGCCAACCATACAAGAGATTGACCTTCTGCCTCTCTCTGTTTGGATTCCCCATTACTACCAGTGGGACCCCGATTGAAAAAGCTTGAGTCAGGGGCCTTCCCCTGGTCAGGTCAAATGCGGCTAAGGAGTAGGGTCACAGTGCCCAGGCCTTGCTGCTGGGCACTCACTCCTGTAGATTCCCGTAGGAAGGTCATGAGTAAGTGAAAGACACTCTAGAGGGAACCCAGAACATGAAGTGAGTTTCTTGCCATTTCACATACTGGAATGACTAAGGCAGGACTCCCCCTCCAGATCTTTCTTTCCTGTGAGGCCAACGCTTTTCCCACGTGGCTTCAGCGACGTCCTTTCAGGAGACGGTGCTGGTTTACAGCACCTCCAGGGATTCCGGTTGGGGAAGATTTGGGCACCAAATTTTTTGGGCACCAGTTTTTTACCTTGCAAACTGAAACTTAGCACCCTCTGAGCAATGCTTTCCCTGCTTTCCCCTCTTCCCCCTCCCCCAGCCGCTGGCAACCACTGTTTTACTTTGTCTCTGTGAATTTGACTACTCCGCATATTTCGTACAATCTCGTACACCTTTTGTCTTTCGTTGATTAGCTTATTTCATCAGCGAAGCGTCCTCAAGCTTCATCCGTGTAGTAGCATATACCAGAATCTCTTTCCTTTTTGTGGGCTGAACAACATCCCCACTGTATGTGTGTGCCACATGTTGTTTATCCATTCATCAGTTGATGGCCACTTGGGCTGCTTCCACCCCGTGGCATTGTGAGCGGTGCTACTATGAACACGGGTGTGCAGAGTTGTCTTTTTTTGCCACATACAGGACAGAAGGAGGATCTTGAGAGCACAGTGTGAAGACAGCAGAAGGGAGGTCGTTCCTGCTCTATATGAGAAAAGGAGAGGAGTTCTGCTCCTCACAGAAATGGGGAGACGATCGAGGGAAGGCACCGAGCAGGAGAGGTTGGGAGAGGTGACCCAGGGTCACCGGGTAGATTAGCAAACACCTGGGGCCGGGAACCAGGGCAGAATTCCCACTGCTGGGTGGTCTATCATTCAGTATGAAGTGGTTACATGGGTTATTTCGCCCCATCCCCCCTACTCAGCAAATTTTGGGAACGTTTCCTACACACATACACAAATGCTGTGTGAGTTGCTTTTTGGTGTAAACTGAAGAAGGAATTAAATTTCCCATCTGGTCTGATGTGAAACAGACAGAGACAGGGAGCAAAGAAGGGCAAAATAAGCTATCAACTGTCCTTTGCAGGGGAAGTAAATGTTCCAGGGGTGCCCCCGAGAGATTCCCTGGGAATGAACCAACAATTTGGGCAGAGATTTGGACTTCCATGGAACATACCTAGGCGTTCTGAGGCAGTCTTATCTAGATCAGTGCTTCTTAAACTTTAGCGTAGCTGAGAATTGCCTGAGGGACTTGAGATGTAGATTTTGATTCAGTCAGCCTGGAGTGGGCCTGGGATTCTGCATTTCAGACTGTTCGAGCTCTTGGGTGATGCTGATGCTGGTGGTCTGTGGACCACCCTTTGAATCAGAGGGTTCCAGATCTCAAAGGGATGGAAAATTTCTAACAGTGTCATAGTGTCTCTCTTTCTCTCTCTGTCTCTCCATCTCTGTCTGTCTGTCTGTCTCTGTCTCACACACATACCATCTCCTGGTGTTCCTGAGAAAACATGGCTCTCCTGTCCTCTCAGGGTGAAGCTGTGACAGAGGAAGCTATAAAAGAGCCACTGCTCTCCTCCGACCTCTTCATCTTCGTCCTTGCTCTGTCCCCACCCAGGCAGTGTGGAGGTCATGCCAGGGGACTCTCAGTGGCCCATCCCACATACTTTGGCCAGGGTATTAGAACAATTTTCATGGAGGAAACCAAAGGCTCTTTCTCCGTGGTTGGCCTCAGAACTCCCTCTCTCAGAAAGATGGAGAGAGGCGGAGAAAAAATGTTTTAAATGGTATTTTTCTTGAGAAAGGTCGTTCTGGGGAGCCAAACATTAATTGAGTACTTGATTGTGAGAGGGTTGTGTGGTAAACTCCCTTGTTTTCCACAGATGTTGAAGGACTCTGAGCCAGAGTTCAGGAAAAATGTTTTCCCGCATATCCACCCCTGCCCCAGAGGCGGTGATGAAGTTGGCAAAGGACATTCAGGTCAAGTGGGGCTCCAGCGACCTCACAGAAACACGAGAATTCACAAAATCTGAAGGGGAAACGGTGACGAGGAAGCATCTAACATGAAAAGAAGACAGAAAGAGAGGGAAGCCCGCCAAATGGGGTACCCTGCCTGGCGGAGCCCTGTGCCAGGAGCCTCAGTTACCACAGGTGATGAAGGAAACCCTCTGCTGCTTTCCCATCTGGGGGTGCTTCTTTTGCTGGTGGAGGGCGGGGCGTGCTTCCTGCCTCACAGAGAGCCCGGGTCACATAGGAGCACTCACTGCAGAAGGCCTGTCCTCACTCTGAGCTGAAATCTGCCTTTCTGAAACATCCACGCTAAGGACTTTTGTGCTGATGCTGCCCTACAAAGCCACAGCGAATGAGACACTACCACGTCTCCACAGTGCATCCACAGTTAAAGCACATCCTGGCACACCCATGGGCCCATCTGATCCTCAGAGCTGCCTGGAGGAAGCAGTGGGGGTGATTTTTCTTCCAGGGTTTCAGATAAGCAAGTGGGAGTGTTGCTGGCGGCAGGGGTGGAGGCACAGGCTCTAGGGTCTGACTGCCTGGTTCACAGCCCAGACACTCACCGCTGTGTGTCTGTGGACAAACTCTTTGGCCACTCTTATCCTGGGTTTCCTCTTGAATAAAATGGGCATAATGATATTACATAGTGGAGCAGGTTGTGGTAAGCACTAATAAAAGTAAAGTGCTTAGGGTGCCTGGGTGGCTCAGCTGGTTAAGTGTCCGACTTCAGCTCAGGTCATGATTTCCCACTTGGTGGATTTGAGCTCCGTGTCAGGCTCTGTGCTGAGAGCTCAGAGCCTGGAGCCTGCTTCAGATTCTGTGTCTCCCTCTCTCCCTGCCCCTACCCCCTCTCGTACTCTGTCTCCATCTCTCTCAAAAATAAAATAAACATTAAAAAAAAAAAAAAAGTAAAGGGCTTGACCTTTGGTTTACAGGCACTTCCCTTTTGCTACTGAGGAGAAAAACATAGAGGTCAAGTGATTTGCCCAAGGCCAGAAAATGGCGGCGCGGATCTAGAACTCAGATCTCCTATGCTAAATTCAATACTTTTTCTATTAGAGTCAATATTTTGCATTCTTAGGTCCATCAGAGATGGAAATTCTCCGGTGACCCTCACGCTGGCGGGCCTGCCCCTGCATTGAGCTGTGTGCATAGTAGGAAGAGAAATAGTTCTAGAGAGTTTTGCCTGCCCAGGTTAGTTATGCCTTCTTTGCTCTCCCTTGCTTGCTCTCTCTTGTCTGCTTCATATCAACTCATATGGGAAACTTAATCACTTCCTCAGTTTCCACCGAAATATATATATATATATATATATACACACATACATATGTATATAGTCTCATCTGATCTTCCTTGTACTTTGAGATGGTCACTAGTGCTCTTAATTTTATAGCTGATGAAACTTGGAGGGGTTAAGTAACTTGTCAGGAGGTCATACATCCCTCAAGTGGGGACTCAGCTAGCTCCTTCCTCTATACCTCTCTGCCTCCAAGCTGCAGACAGCAGCAAACACCCCAGAGGGCCTTCATCAGATTCTTTCAGGATGTCACAACAGGCACGTGGTATTGGGTAGGCCTTTGTCTAGCCCCTCCAGAAATAAGCCTCACTCACCAGGGTGGAGAGGAATGTCAGAGGGTGAAGGGGGAGTCCAACGAAACAGGCGGAGCAGGTTTCCAGAGAGTTTGGGTTGGGAGTGAGTGCATGGTCACGGCAGGCAATCAGGTCCAGTATTCCAGAGGGCGCGCCTCCGTGGATCTGTGGAATCCAGCCACGCGAGTATCCAGGCAGGCTAGAGAATCCACAGCATGTGGTTAGGAGTGGGTAGGACTGTCCTGTTGGGATCAAATGCTGAGGGTCTGCAGATAGGATGAGGCCCTGGGGAAACGACTAAAGAGGTAAAAGAGCCTGGTAATCCATACTGCCTGGGTTCTCATTCTTCTCCTCCATTTGTTAGCCGTGTGACCTTGGCCAGTTACTGAAATCTGCTGTGTCTCACGTTCCTCATCTGTAATTCTGATAGAGTCTGAATCATAAATTTGGGGTGAAGATTAAGTAAATGAGAAGGAGAAAAGCAGCCCCTGGCACCTGTGAACTGGATTCACCCTAAAAGCAAGGCTCCTGTGTTGTTAGGTGCTGGCCTGGAATCTGCAGCTAGGCTGTGGTGTTTCTCTTGCCAAACATAAATAACCTCGTAAAGGAGACCCCCCCCCCCCGCCCTGACAAAAGGTAGCCATTTTTCCTAAGCACATACAAAAACAGGGTCACTGTGGAAACCACAAAAATATGGAATGTCCCCCTCTCCCAGCTAACATGAGTGATGGCTCCTTCTTTGTTAATTACTTCTTTAGCTTTCTGTTAGTACCTCCTTCTAGGTATGATTCATGAAGATATCCAATCAGAATTATTCTTGCTTCACGATAGCACTGAATACAGAGCAGGCCCTGCCTCCTTGAACCCAGTCCCAAATCACCTGACTCCAGGTTCTTCAAAAAGTTAAAAACAGAACTACCCTATGATCCAGCAATTGCACTACAGGGTATTTACCCAAAGGCTACAAAAATACAGATTTGAAGGGGGGACACACACACTTTGATGTTTTACAGCAGCATTATCAACAATAGCCAAACTATGGAGAGAGCCCAAATGTTCACCGATGGATGAATGGATAAAGAAGGTGTGGTGTCTACATACAATGGGATGTTACTGAGCCATCAAAAAGAATGAAATCTTGCCATTTGCAACAATGTGGATGGAACTAGAGTGTGTTATGCTAAGTGAAATAAGTCAGAGAAAGGCAAATACCATATGATTTCTCCCATATGTGGAATTTAAGAAACAAAACAGACGAACATAGGGGACGGGGTGGGGGGGGAGAGGAAAAAAAAAGAGGGAGGGGTAAACAAACCATAAAAGACTCTTTAAAGATAGAGAACAGACTGAGGGTTCGGAAGGAGATGGGTGGGGGGGATGGGCTAGATGGGTGATGGGTACTAAAGAGGGCATTTGTTGGGATGAGCACTGGGTATTGTATGTAAATGCTCAATCACTGAATTCTACCCCTGAAGCCAATATTGCAGTACATGTTAACCCACTAGAATTAAAATAAAAGTTTTAAAAACAAAAAAATAAAAAAATAAAATTTCAAAAAAAAATTATTTCCTTAAAAATATAAAGTAAGTTTCCTGAAATTCCTACATGATTAAATCTTCTTATAGATGAGGCCTAGACTTGAACTCTGAATTCTGGTGCTCTGCAAGGAAAGGCCTCTGTCAGGAACCCTTTCATTGGCCTCATTTCCCTATAACTCCTTTCCAGGGAGATGAGGAATGATGAAAAACTTTTGGCTCTATGTCACTTATTAACCTGAGCAAGACACTTATTTGAGACCTGGGTTTTCTTTTCTTCTATTATTATTATTTTTTTTAATGTTTATTTATTTCTGAGACAGAGAGAGACAGAGCATGAGTGGGGAAGGGGCAGAGAGAGAGGGAGACACAGAATCCGAAGCAGGCTCCAAGGCTCCGAGCTGTCAGCACAGAGCCCGACGCGGGGCTAGAACTCACAAACGGTGAGATTATGACCTGAGCCGAAGTCGGACACTCAACTGACTGAGCCACCCAGGCGCCCTGAGACCTGGTTTTTCAAAATGGGAATACAAAGTTAATTCCTGCCCCATATATTTGTGGTGAGGATCCAATAAAAAGGTGTTCATGCTACTGTATTACAAGCTATGAAGGGGACACTATCAGTCCATCTGAGGCTGCCTCTCAGAGTAGTCTCTCACTTGGGGACCCAGTTGTCCGCTGTCTGAGGGTCTAGCTATTGGCCATTGGCCAAGGTGCTTGTTCATGTGTCTCTGTCAATCACCCTCCCCGCCCCCTTAAAGCTACTTGCATTATAGAGAGTGCAGGGAGCCCCCACACCGGGCTTATATGAAACAAGTTTCTCTCTTCTTTAACAGTCCAAAGGAAAACAGTCTGGGTTAGTACGGGGCTCTGTACCATAAACCACTCCAGTTTTCTACCAACTTGTTTCTGCACCATCCCTAGAATATTGTCTTCACCTCTGGCTGTGGCTGGGTTACTGTCTGTACAGATTTTCAGCCTGCAGGGAGGAAAAAAAGTGAATCCTGTGTAAGGGGTATTGTCTTTATTATACACGTATCACTCCGTATATCACTTATTCTCAGTCACACCCCACACTTCAAGGAAGGATGAAAAAAATGTAGTGTCTAGCTAGGTAACCATGTGCCCAGCTTCAGTTTGGGAGCTTTATGAATCAAGATCAGGAATAACAGAATAACAGGAAAAAGAGAAGCCAAGAAAGCAGTAGGGAAATGAATACTGATCAACTCACTCGTTGGGTCCCTAAGCCTGAGACTGTATTTGTATTGAGTAAATACTCGGATGAAAAGCAAAGAGTGAATTTATTGAGATGCTTGAATCGTCCGATGCCAGAAATCAAACAGTTGGAATCATCCCAGTGCATCTTCATATTTTTTTAGTTTTCCTTTAGATCTTGGCACTAAACAGATAGAACCATAGGTATGTAACTCACTGCATGAACACTCACATGCACCCATGCACATTTAGGCATTGTGTGTGGTTGTACAAACCTATATACATATGCAGCGTAGATTTACACTTGCATAGATCTTAATTTTGTACTAGAGGAGTACAAGCCTTACCTAGTTACCTCCCTCTTTTCAGTGGAATCATGGTATCGTTAAGAAAAGTAAATTCTTGGGGCGCCTGGGTGGCTCAGTCGGTTAAGCGTCCGACTTCAGCTCAGGTCATGATCTCACGGTCCGTGAGTTCGAGCCCCGCGTCGGGCTCTGTGCTGACAGCTCAGAGCCTGGAGCCTGCTTCGGATTCTGAGTCTCCCTCTCTCTCTGACCCTCCCCTTTCACCTTTTGTACCTATTCACCTTTTGTTCTGTTTCATGTTCTGTTTCTGTCTCAAAAATAAACAAACATTTAAAAAAAATTAAAAAAAAGAAAGTAAATTCTTAGGAGCCAGAGATCCAGATTTAAATGCAATCTATGTCATTGACACACACTGAAACTCTGCACAAGATACTCCATTTTTCTTGACTTTTGTATCCATGTTTGTAAAATGGGTAGTATATGATTTGTCTTGAAATATTATTTTGAAATTAAATAAAATGCCATACTTGTTTGCTTCATTAATGCTTCAGGTATAGTTGGTACATAATCAATATTAACTATTATTTTATTATTAGGCAAGTGAGCCCCAGCACAAATTAATACCAGGGCGGGAATTTTCCATCCTCCTCCTTGATATGAAGCACAATCCTTTCTAAACTTGTACTGCTCTCAGCTGTACTTATTTTTTTTTTTTGCCATTTGTTAAAGTGACTTTAAAAAGTAAATTGTTAAAGTATAACAGATACAGAAAAGCACATAAACGGGGCACCTGGGTGGCTCAGTCAGTTAAGCGACCGACTTTGGCTCGGGTCACGATCTTGCGGTTTGTGGGTACAAGCCCTGGGTCGGGCTCTGTGCTGACAGCTCAGAGCCTGGAGCCTGCTTTGGATTCTGTGTCTCCCTCTTCTCTCTGCCCACTTCCCCCACTCACACTCTCCCTCTCCCTCTCTCTCTCAAAAATAAATAAATACTAAAAAAAAAAAGAAAAGCACATAAATCATAAACTTATAGCTCACTGATTTGTCCAAAAGGGATCCTGTCCATGTCGTCAGCACTCGGATCAAGTACCAGAACATCACCAGCACCCCAGCAGCCCCTTCATTACCTCTCTGACAATAACTACTATTTTACATTATAGATTAATTTTACCTTTTTATACTTTATAGAAATAGGATCAGGTATAGATATTCTTACGCCTGGCTTTTTTCCCTCTATGCAAAGTTTGAGACATTCACCCATCCTGTTGTGTGTACTTGTGGCTTTGTTGCATCACTCTTTGCTATGTAGTGTTTCAGCGGTTATACTACCAATTAATGACCTATTCTACTGTTGATTGGTCATTTGCGTGGCTTTGGCTATTCTCAGTAATGCTGCTACAAACATTCTTGCATGTGTCTTTGGTGAATACATTTCTGTTGAATACGTATCTGTGAGTGGAATTTTTCAGTGTTAGGGCTTGTACCTTTTGTATATCTGTCAGGCAGTTTTACAAGGTGGTAGAAGGATTCCCTATATTTAATTGGTAGAACCTCGAGAGGCTTCGATAGTTCTATGTGCTTCCAATTTCTCTCACTGGGCCTGTAAATCCAGAAATCCAAGAATGTACTCTTACTCTTTGGGCATAAGGAATCAATAGCTTCCAGATAACCCAGTGTATCACTTACCTATTGCTATGAAACACATCCCTTCCAAACACAGTGGCCTAAAATAGAAATACATATTTACTATCTCTCACAGTTTTTGAGGGTCAGGAGTTGGGGAGTACCTTGGCCAGTGGTTCAAACTTACAGTCTCTGGGGCGCCTGGGTGGCGCAGTCGGTTAAGCGTCCGACTTCAGCCAGGTCACGATCTCGCGGTCCGTGAGTTCTAGCCCCGCGTCGGGCTCTGGGCTGATGGCTCAGAGCCTGGAGCCTGTTTCCGATTCTGTGTCTCCCTCTCTCTCTGCCCCTCCCCCGTTCATGCTCTGTCTCTCTCTGTCCCAAAAATAAATAAACGTTGAAAAAAAAAACAAAAAAACAAAAAAACAAAACAACTTACAGTCTCTAATGAGATTGAGTCAGATGTTGATCTAAGCTACAGTCATCTGAAGAGTTAATTGGGACTAGAAGATCCGCTTTCAGGGTGGTTCTCTCCTGTAATTGGCAAGTTAGTGCTGGCTATTGGCAGGAGGCCTCAGTTTTTCCTCACATGAGTCTATCCACACGGCTGCCTGAATGTCCTGACAACATGGTAGCCGGTCTCCTCCAATGTGAGCAATCCAAGAACCCAACGTAGAACAGCAATGTGTTTTATGACCTCTCTTTGGACATCACACAGTCACGTTCTCAATATTTTACTGACTATCCAAGTCATTCTTATTCAATATGAGAGGGCTCTATGCAAGGACATGAATATTAGAAAGTGAGGATCATTAGGGGACGTCTTGGAGGCTGGCCACCACATCATTAAGCCCTTCCTGCTACCAAATAAAGACTTTTTTCTGTGATAATTGGAGCCCCAAGTGATTAGCACAGGGAATAGGTAAATTGTGATGGACCAGGAGAGGAAAAGAGAATACGTAGAACAAGTAAGTCCAGGGAGAAAGGCTAACCTGAATATAGCAGCCAAGAGGCAGTTGTAGCATTTTGAGTATCTGAGTAGGAGTGAGTGAAAATGTGTTTGGGGTAGGGGCCTCAGAGGACAGTATGTTGGGGTCCACAAAAGTTTTCCTTTGTTTACTACTTAGATCATGTTTTTGTTCCATAGGGACTCAACTCTGGCATTGTTTGTATGAAAGTAATAGCCCAAATTGAGTATTCTTAAATTTTCTCAGATGTTATTCAATTTACCATCCTTCCATCCATGCATCTAACTCTTACTAAACATCTACCAAAGGCCAGGTCTCCTGTAGAGGGTGATGAGGAATGTGGAAATGAGCAAATACACAAACCTGACACAGGGAATGGGGGAGAGAGAACTAATATTTATTATGCACTTACTGTGTTCCTGTACTTTCACATTTATTGTTGTAAATCATTCTCATAACTTCTCCAGATGTTGGGCATAATTCCCACTTGGCAGACCAATAAACAGACTTGAGTTTACTCAGGGTTGGAGCTGAAAAGTGGCGAAGCTGAGCCTTCTGCAGATAATGATGGTACAAAGTAGAAAGTGATTAAATGCCAAAAGAGGGTCTACACGTACTACAATGGCAGCTCAGAAAATGGAGTGGATTGTTTGGCCTGGAGAGGGAAGAGAAGGTTTCATGGAAGAGGTAGCGTATCAGTTGGATCCTGATGGATGAGTAAGAGATAATGGGAAAAGGCCATATGTCAGGAGTAAAGAATATCGGAAACAGAGGCATGACTGTAGGAATGATGTTAGTGATGGTCATACACACAGAGACACATGGAAACATACACCTATAATGTGGCTAGAGGAAAGTGCAAGAAGGAAAAGACTGGCTGACAGAGGTGGACAAAATGGGTTTGGGCCACACAGACACCAGACAGACACCAGACCTAGCTGTTCTGTAATGTGACAGGAAGCCACAGAAGGCTAGATCATTGTACAACCGAGTGGGAACTTCTTTCAGAGTTCTTGGATAACACCTTCTTCAAGGTTGCTATTAGTTAAATTAAGATTGTGCCTTCACACCTGACAACAGAAACAAAAAGCAGATTCAAATCTGCTATAAGATGAACTACAAGATGATTCAAATTATTGAATAAGAATGAGAACTGTCATGGATCAGTAACAAGGGCAATAAATGTACTGATGGTGAGGTGTGCTGCCAGTTAAAGATGGGAGAAAAACAATGGGAACAGTCAGTAAGCACTAGGGTTATTGATTCCCAGAAAAATCCTAGAATCTCGGAGCAGGAAATGGCCTGAAGGATTATTTACTCCAATTTGGCACTTTACATAGGAGAAAACTGAGGTCAGGATGTAGGAGTGACTTGTTCTTCTAGAGCAGGGCTCCTTCTAATATGCCTCAGCTTTGTGAGAAGAAGGTACACTCCCTGATATTGAGAAGGCTATGAGTGTGGAGAGTGCTATAAAAATCACTCGTAAAACATTTCGGTTATGAGTTGAAGTGTGTCTTCCCCAAATTCATAATTTGAAATCCTAACCTCCAATATCTCAGAACATAGTCTTATTTGGAAATGAGGTCAGTGCGGATAAAATTAATTAAGATGAGGTCATATTGGAGTAGAGTGGGCCCTGAATCCAATATGATCGGTGTCTTTATTAAAAGGGGAAATTTAGATATGCACGCAGGGAGAATGCCATGTGAGCATGAAGACAGAGATTGGGGCAATGTGTCTACAAGACAAGGAACACTCAAAAATTGCCAGCAAACCCCGAGGAGCTAAGAGGGAGGCATGAAAGAGTTTTCCTCACAGCCCTCCAAAGGAACCAATCCTGTGACATCTTGGTCTTATACTTCTAGCCTCCAGAATTGTACAGAAAATACACTCCTGTTGTTCAAGCTACCCAGCATGTGGTGCTTTTTTATGACAGTCCTTGGAAACTAATTTGATTACTAAAACAAAGAGAAGGTATATAGAAGCCACATGAAGTAAGCAGTGTGAGGAAGGAACAGTGGCTTAATAGAATAATAAAGCCATGCATTAATTCATTCAAATGCTAAGTGTGTGTGAGGCACGTTGGTTGGCCCTGAATCTTATAAATGAAGAAGTAGAAAATACCTCTCCTGCCTTTGAGAAGTCCAAAGTGCGGTCTATTTTGGTTCATAACAGAAGTAAATGTTATGGATACCCAAAGGAATGAGGCAGGCAAAGGTCTGGATGCAAAAGGTAACATCTAAGCCAGGTTTTGAAGGATATGTGTGTTTGCTTGCTGATTGCTAAATGGAGCTGATTATTTCTGCCGCTGGAAAGAACTTCCTAAAATCTCAATCCTGGTCCACATAGCCATCAAAAAGTCAAAATCACAGACTTGCTAAGTTTGTTCAATCCAGCATTTCACACAAACAGCTTCAGTAACCCAGGCCCAGTTATCTCAATTGCCTGCCCTAGTTGGCCTGCCATTCGTAGGAAAAACAGGAACAGAGATGCTGACCTCTGGCTGCTCAGCCCAAGTCCCCTTGGAGCTTCAGGCTCGTGTAAGCCCTGGCTTCAGAAACTCACCCCAGTAGGTGGGGGGTTGTCTTCCCATTCTGACTATCCAGACCTCTCTGCAGTGCTGAAAAGTCAGATTGTGTTATTTATGTATAAAAACAACAACAAAAATAACCTTCCCTTTCCAAATATTCCCTGCATAGGAAGCCAAGCCTTCAGCAGGTCATTACTATGTTGACATTTTGAAGAACTGTGCTTCCAGGCCCTGAAACAGGAGCCAGCTCTGCTGGCCTTGGTCTTGAGATGTCTTGGCTGTCTCATATTAAGGACCCCTAGGCTCCTAAATTTGAGCTCTCGGCAGCCACTGCTCTGAGTAATGCTGATAAGAAACACAGCAAAGAACAGAGCCAATTGCAGCGGGAGCCACATCTGCCTCTGTGGAATGATGTCAAGTGTGCTAGGGGGAAGGCAAGGGGCTTCTCTTGACTCTAATTGCTTCCCCACGGGTGAGCCACACTCCCTGAAATTCCATTAAGATGATGGACCTACTCCTTTAAGTTTATGAGCAAGAACAATGGGACAGGAGAGGGTCTACACACAAACCAGCAGTCTTTGCTCGACTGATTCCACTGGAAAGCCTTTAAGCAGGGCAGGCATGGTCAGTTGCCCCAGGCCCTGGGGTTCCCCTAGAGTACTGCGTCAAGTCCCATGCAATGATTGGTACCTGCCTGGCCCCTCCAAGCATATGTTTTTGTAACCCTTGTTCAACTTATCCCTATACATGGTTTTGACCACCACCTCGGTTGGAAATATTTTAAATCTTCCATCTCTAGTTTATACCTTTCTCTTCAAGTTTCTGACTCTTCTATGTAACTACCTAGCCCTGCACACGTCCTCTTCAACTAATTCATCGTCACAAAACTATCCCTCGCCAGGGTTCTCTTTGTCTTATGTCCCCAATCAGAAAACTGGGAAGCATCCCTGACCCTTCCCTTCCTAGCATATTAAATCAATCACTAAGATTTACTAATATTATTGCCAAAAAGTTTCTTCTAACTTTTCTCCCTGTCATGCGTTCTGATAACTCCCTAATTCAGGACTACATCAATTTTTGCTTAAACCACTATAATAGCTTCCAAGAGGGTCTCCTTATTATCAGCTCATCCCCACCAGTCCATTCTCTACTTAGCTGCTGAAGTGTCTTTAAAAAGTGTAAATCTGCACTCAAAAAATTACAACTGGAAGGAAACTACGTAATAAAGAACATGTATGAAAAAGAAAAAAAATAAAGAACATGTATGAAAACCTACCGCTAACATCATATTCAGTGGTGAAAGATTGAAAGCTTTTCCTCTATGATCAGGGCATGCACGCCTGCTTTAACCTACTTTCTATTTAACATAATAGTGGAAGTCCTAACCAGAGTAATTAGTCAAGAAAAAGAAATAAAAAGCATCCAAATTGGAAAGCAAGATGTAAAATTGTCTCTGTTCGCCGATGACATAATTCTATATGGAGAAAATCCTAAAGATTCCACAAAAACCCTATGAGAGCTGGTAAATGACTCAGCAGGATGCAAAATCAACATGCAAAATATCAGTTGCATTTCTATACATTAACAATGAATAATCTGAAGAGAAAATTAAGAAAACAGTAGCCTGAAAAAGAATAAAATACTTAGGAATAAGTTTAATCAAGGCAGCAAAAGAATTGTGCACTGAAAACTACAAAATATTGGTGAAAGAAATTAAGGAATTAAATTAAAAATTAAATTAAATTAAAACAGACGCAAATACTGGAAAGATATCCTGTGCTCATGGGAAGGAAGACTTATTGCTAAAATGCCAATACCACCCAAAGGCATGTACACATTCAATGCAGTTCTTTTTAAAATCCCAATGATATTCTCTTCAGAAATAAAAAAAACCCATTCTAAAAGTCATATGAAGTCTCAAGGGACCTAGAATAGCCAAAACAATCTAAAAAAAAAAAAAAAAAAGAAGAGCAAAATTAGAGGTCTCCTTATTTCAAAACTTATCTCATAGTTATGGTAATCAAAATGAGGTATTGGCATAAAGACAGACATGTAGATCAATTGAACATTGATATAGTAATAAACCCTCACATATATGGAAAATGATTTTTGGGCCTGTGGGTGGCTCAGTCGGTTAAGCGTCCAACTTTGGCTCAGGTCATGATTTCATGGTTTGTGAATTTGAGCCCCACATCAGGCTCTGTGCTGACAGCTATGAACCTGGATGGAGCCTGCTTCAGATTCTGTATCTCTCACTTCTCTCTGTGCCTCCCCCACTTGCACTCTGTCTCTCTGTCTCTCTCAAAAATAAATAGACATTAAAAATTTTTATACATAAAAACAGAAAATGATTTTCAACAAGAGTGCCAAGACCATTCAATGGGATAAAGGACAGTTTTTCCAACAAAAAGTGTTTGGAAAATTGGATATCCATCCCCCCCGCCGACCCCAAATAGATCCTTACCTTTACACCATATACAAAAATTAACTCAAAATGGATCAAAGATCTAAATCTAACAGCTAAAACTGTAAAACTTTTAGAAGTTTATATATATAATTTACTTTTACTGATGTCTTCCACTATAGATGCAGTAGCAAGCATTTCATATGGTATTGCCAAACTTGACAGAAATACCTTTATACAAAAGAGGAAACTGAGACCAGAGAAGGTAAGAAATTTGCTTAAGAATCAACTAGGTCTTAAGTGGATCCCAGGCAGATTATGACTCTTCTCAAGGTCAGGTATCTGGCCAACTCAAAGTAAAACCTTATAAAGAATGCAGGCTTTAAAACGAGAAAGAACATGGACTAAACCCCTGAATCTGGACATGTTTTTTAACCTTTCTGCTGACTCCATTTCCTCATCGTTAAGATGAAGATAATAATATCTGACCTTCTGCGAGTCACAGGCTAATTAAAAGGAGGTGCGGACAAAAAAGAAGACCTATGTCTTAGTCCTTCAGGCTCTCTAGGACCGTAGAAATTCACAGCCAAGTCTGAAGGAAAGCTGTGTAGGGAGGAACTTACTCTGGAAACTGGAAATTTCCAGTACCTACTCTGGAAATTGGAGGAGACGGAAATAGAAATGAGAGGGAAGAGAAATCAAAATGAAGGTGAACTCTACTTATAAAAAAGTGATGTGAGAAAAGATTTGGGAAACTCTTTTGTCTCATTTATGGATGAGAAAGGAAATAGAGATGTAAATATCATGTAAATTACCTTTAAGAAACAATTCCGAGTGATTCCCAAAGGCGGTGTGATATAGCAGAGAGAGTACTCCTTTGGTTTTACACCTTCATACCCTTGATGACATTTGGACATGTCACAGAAGTGCTCCAAATTTCCAGGCCCCTATCTCTAAAACAGGACTATGAATACCCGCCTCCCCTTCTGGGAAGAAGGGAGAAAGAGAGATATATATTATTTGAAAAGTTAAAATGCCATTTGGGCCCAGGTTAAAATCACTTTTGCTAGTCATATGTTCGGAACCTGTTTACACTTCACTGTTCGGAACCTGTTTACTCGGAACCTGTTTACTCATCTATAAAAGACATAAAAATAGAATCTACACCATAGATTTGTTAAAGAGATTAAATGAAACAGTGTAGGTAAATGCTTAGTGTGGGGTCTGGCATATATTAAGCACTAAATAAATGGCTGTGCGTATGCTTCATATCAGCAACAATAGCAACAGACACATTCCTTTACTGCTGGGAAAGACAAGATCTATTGGGAATTCTAGGAAAGGAATTCATGGCAATTTTTAAAACTCCAGCTTTCTGGGTCTTCTTAATTTCTCCTTACCCCAAGCAACAGCAAGAGAGTGGCATGCTGGGGGCGGTATGTGTCTCTGTGAATTTTCTTTTTCTTTCTTTCTTTCTTTCTTTCTTTTTTTTTTTTTTTCTGTGAATTTTCTTTTGACTCTACAAGGTTAGAAGCTTCTTGTCTCCTGTGATTGAACACTCCCAAGACATTGGATCATTTCCTGAACTTCATTTATTTAATAACTAATCTTTTATTGCCTTCCGTCCTTTAAAGCCAGCCGGGCAGTCTCCTTCCCACCCCCACCCCCACAAGGTCTCACCTCTTTAATCATTTGGACAATGCTGAGACACGCTACAAACCATCTTAATGGAGGGCTGATAAGTGAAGGCCATTTTTCCTCCCGTCTGCTTCTCCATCCAGCAGTATTTCGGACGATGTTCAATAATCCCAGCAAATCACTCAAGTCACCACGCCCCCCACCGTCACCTAGTTAATATCTCCAGTCAACAGGTTGCTTTTGGCTCTTTTGTCTGGGAAAGCTGGCTACACAAGGCCCCAGAACTCCAGAGGAATGAGTCTGTACCTGGAATTTGTACAAATGAAGCCCTCAACTGTAAGAGTAACGTTTTCCCAAGTTAATAAGAATAGCGACCATCTCTGGGCCATAATTCTGGGCCAGGCACCGTGCCAACCACTGTATCTGTATTACCATGTTTAATTCTCATAAAACCTACTAAGGAATGCTCTCATGTCCATTTTACGGATGGGGAAACTGAGAGTCTGGGACACTGTTACTCCAAGTGTGGTCTTCCAAGCAATTACCTGGAAACTTGTTAGCAACAGAGATTCTCCAGCTCTACCACAAAACTAGTGAAGAAGAATTTCTGTGGGGTGGTGTTCAGGAATCCAGGTTTCAAAAACTCTGCTGATTCTGAGGCAGCCTAAAATTTGAAAAGCACTGAGTGTGTGGAAGGTGTCTAACTTGCCAAATTCATAGAGCTAATAAGCGGCAGAAAGAAACTCAGAAGTCAGAGTCTGGCTGACTTCTAGCCAAGTCAGAGAGGCTCTAGAATGAGATGGCCCACAAAGTTTTAAGATTTCAATATAGACATCTATCATTTCATGTAAGAGATGTGCAGAAATAGCTCAGTTCTGGGACTGGTTTGACTTAGCAGTTCAGTGGCTTTGTGGATCCAGCTCAAAGACATCTCTCTCATTCTCTTGGCTTTCTCTTCGTGATCATAAGAGGGCCACAGTGATTCCGGACATTACATTTTGTTCCTCAATGACCAGATGTCTGGAGTGGAGGAAGAAGGAAAGGCCGACTCTTCTTCCACATCTTTTGTCTTTTTTTTTTTTTTTTTTTTTTGAGAGAGAGAGGCCATGCGTGCACACATGAGAGATGGGGAGGGGCAGAGAGAGAGGGAGAGAGCATCCCAAGCAGACTCCATGCCCGGCACAGAGCCAGACATGGGGCTCAAACTCACGAAATGTGAGATCATGACCTGAACTGAAATCAAGAGTCAGATGCTTAATCGAATGAGCCAGCCAGGTTCCCCCTTTCATGTCTTTTTATAAGAGATACTTTTTTCCCAAGAAGTACACTCCTCAGTAGATCTCCTCTCGTGTGTTACTGTTTAGCATTTCATCATCTGCTTATTCCTAAATTGGTCACTGGGAAGAAAAATGGAATAACATGATTAGATAAAATTAATTACAATTCACCTCACTTGGGGCACCTGGGTGGCTCAGTGGGTTAAGCATCTGACTCTTGGTTTCAGCTCAGGTCATGATCTGACAAACTGTGAGGTTCTGCACTGACAGCATGGGGCTTGCTTGGGACTCTCTCCCTCCCATCTCCTTCTGTCCCACCCCTGCTTGCTCTCTCTCTCACTCAAAAAAAAAAAAAAAGATTCACCTCACTTAAAGCACATGTATGCCTGCATGGACACAGCAGATGGAAATGCTAGGTCAGAGCAATGGGTACAAATTATAAAATGGTGAGAAACAAGTTTGGATTCACAGGGTGGCATCAGATGATAGGAATCCAGATAGAAAAATTAAGAGTTTATGCCATAAGAAATAGACAGCCTATAAATTTTTGAGCAGGGGAGAAGGAAATGTAAGGACAGACATGCAAAGAGTCTGCTGGTGGTGTGTAGGATGGTTGGGTGTAAGACTCAGGAGAGGGAATGAGGAGAGGCTGTGGGAGGACCAGCTGTTGTCGTAGCCTTGCTATAATTTGCCAAGCCCTAGTCTAGGTAGGTGGCAGTGGGTATGAAGGATGGGTAAAGATAAAGTTATTTGGAAGGAAAATTGGCAAGAGTGAGTGACTGGCCGTGAGGAGAGGAAGAAGGGGATGAGTCAGGGGTTATAGGTCGGTTTCATGTCTGTGACCAGTGATTCTTCTGTCCCCATGGAGCCAGGATGCAAAGAAAAATACTGATTTAGGCAAATTAAAGGAAAACCGTCAGAGGTTCAATGGGTTATTTAGGGGTATATGCTTAAATTCTTAAATTCGGTGGGTGGCTCTATGATCGATGATGATGATGGTATTACTACTGCTATTACTAATAATAATGATAATAGTGCCATTTGTTGCCAGTATGATACGTCTTGCTGATTTATTTACTTACTTAAATTTATTTTTATTGCAGAAAATTTCAAACATAGACAAAAGTAGGGAGCATCACGTAATGAACTCACACGTACCTATTAACCAGCTTGACCGTGATCAAATCCTGGCCGTGGACCTTGTTTCCTCTGTTTTTTTTCTCTCACTCTTCCCCAGCACCCCCAGCCCACATGATCGTTTTTTCAAATAACTCACGCACCATACAATTCAACTACTTAAAGTGTACCACACGATGGTTTTTCGTAAATTCATGGAGTTGTGCAACCATCACCACGATCAGTTTTAGGACATTTCATCACCCCCAAAAGAAACCTCATGCTCTTCAGGTATCACCCCCTGTCTCTGCATCCCGAACCCCCAGCCCAAAGCAACCATGAATCTGCTTTCTGTTCCTATAGATTTGCCTGTTAAACGGACATTTCATATAAATGGAATCATACAATATGTCATTTTTTGTGACTGGCTTCTTTTACTTGGCATGATGTTTTCAGGGTTCATCCGTCTTGTAGCATATATCAGTATTTCATTTCCTTTTAGTGCCCAATTATACTCCACTGTATGCATATGCTACATTGTCCATTCATCAGGTGATAGATATTTGAGTTCCCCCTTTTAGCTATTATTAATAATGTTACTATGAGCATTTGTGTACAAGAACATTCGTGTACGACTAGACATACGTTTTCGTTTATCTTTGGTATACACCTAGGAGAGGCACTCTGGGTCATGCGATAACTCTATAGTTAAACTTTTGAGAAACTGCCGGACTGGTTGTCATGGTAGCTGCACCATTTTACATTCCCACTAGCAGAGTAGAAGGATGCCAATTTCTCCACATGTCCCCCCACACTTTTTCTTATTTATTTTTTGTTTTTAATTTCTTAATTCTTTCAGTTTATTAGGGCTTTTATCTTTGTATTTTTTAAACTTAAAGAAATTTTTTTTAATCTCTTTTGAGAAAGAGAGAGAGAGAGAGCACAAGTGGAGGAGAGACAGAGAGTCTCTCTGAGACTCTGAGACTCTGAGACTCCCTCTCTGAGAGTGAGGGAGAGAGAGAATCCCAAGTAGGCGTCACGCTGTCAGTGCAGAGCTGGACATGGGGCTCGATCCCGCAACCCTGGGATCATGACGTGAGCCAAAATCAAGAGTCCGATGCTGAACTGACTGAGCCATTCAGGCGCCCCTCGGCTTTTATTTTTAGTGTATTTTTAGGTTATCAAAATTGAGAGGAAGGTATAATTTCTTATATACTCTCTGTGCCACACACGCATAGCATCGCTGTTATCAACATCCTTCACTGGAGCTGTGCATTTGTTACAACTGATGAACCTGTATTGACATATAATAATCCTCCAAAGTCCACAGTTTACATTAGCTTTTACTCTTGGTATTGTACATTCTCTGCATTCAGAAAATTCTAATGATATATATTCATCATTGTAGTATAATACAGAATATTATTTACACTTCTCTGATAATAATTCTGTGCCCTTGTCTTTTTGATTTGCATCTCCCTGATGGCTAAGGATGTTGAGCATTTTCTCATGTGCTTATCAGTCATTTGTAGACCTTTTTTTTAAGAAAAATATCTATTCAGATCATTTGCCCATATTTAATTGGGTTGTCTTTTTATTATTGGGACTTAAAAGTTCTTTATATATTCAATATATAAGTCCCTTATCAGACCTATAATTTGTAAATATTTTCTCTCATTCTGCAGGTTGTCTTTTCTCTTTCTGGATGGTGTCCTTTGAAGCACAAATGTTTTTAATTCTAGAGAAGTCCAAGCTATCCATTTTTTCTCTTGCTGTCTGTATTTGTGGATCATAGCTAAGAAACAGTCACCTCATTCAAGATCACAAAGGTTTATACCTATGCATTCTTCAGAGTTTTATGTTATAGCTCTTACATTTAGGTGTTTGATCCATTGTGAGTTAATTTTTATAGATGGTATGATAGGGGTCCCACTTCATTCTTTTGCATGTGAATACTCAGTTGTCCCAGCACCATCTGTTGAAAAGAATAATGAAATGACTGTCGAATTTTCTTGGCTCCCTTGTCAAAACTCAGTTGACCATCACCCCCAGTTATTTGGAAGCAAATTCCAGACATCATGTCAATTTATCTGTAAATATATCAATATGTATCTCTAAATTTCAAAGCCGCAGGGTTTTATCTATCTCGCCACTGATCCTCACAATAATTCTCAAGGTACAAGTATCCACATTTAATAGAAGAAGACACTGATGCTTGGAGGGGTTCAATGACTTGCCCAAGATAATGCAGCTACTTACATGATAGAGTTAGATCCAAGGCTGTGTTCTTCCTCTCCTACCATCATCCAGTGTGGCCAAAGCACAATGAAATGTAGTAATAGTGAGGGCAGTATGACCCAGGCAACCTTGCCTTTAATTTCATGGAGGTATCATTTAACTCGAGTACTTTCTTCATTGGTACCATCACCATCTCTACTTGTCCCTTACCCACCATTCTACCCATCAGGAAAGATAGAAAGACAACTCTCTAAAAACCAGAGATTACCTCCTTGGAATTCAGGAAACGTGAGCTGGAAAAATTAAGAGCCCAAGGTGAGAGATCTGTGAATTTGCATCAATTTGAAGGGTAACACTGTTTACTCTGAAGCAACCAGCAGATTGAACAATCTTAGCTTTCCAATGGAAATGGAAATTTGGTTTACTAGAAGGAAGACTTGAATTACCAAATCTTTGCATTGAGAGACATTTCAATAGTAGTTTGACCTCCTATTTCACACATGTAAAAATTCTAGTGACTTCCCCGAGGTCACAGGGCTAGTTAGTGGCAGAAAGGGGACTGATAGGCAGATCCTCTCATTCCTGCATTTTCTATTCCTAGAGCCTCCTGGGCATCAAGTGCCAGATAACTTGCCTCACCAAACAGAGGTGTATAATAATCTCACAAGACTCTGTAAGAATTAGAAGAATGGGGAAAAGGGAAGAAAAATCACTGCAGACTGGGATTTTTCTGAACGTGCCCATGGGGAGCAGAAAACTTCAAAGATCTAGAAGACAACAAGCAATCCGACTTCTGAGTCAGAGGGAGGATACATGATCCGGGAATTGGAGAGCATCTTGCACTTTCTGCCATTTTTTTTTTTTAATTTTTTTTTTTCAACGTTTATTTTTTTTGGGACAGAGAGAGACAGAGCATGAACAGGGGAGGGGCACAGAGAGAGGGAGACACAGAATCGGAAACAGGCTCCAGGCTCTGAGCCATCAGCCCAGAGCCCGACGCGGGGCTCGAACTCACGGACTGCGAGATCGTGACCTGGCTGAAGTCGGACGCTTAACCGACTGCGCCACCCAGGCGCCCCTCTGCCATTTTTTTAGTAAGGCAAAGAAAGACGGAGTTGAACTCAGACTCACCTAGGGCTCCACAGAAACACGGTAGAGAGAAGGTTGTTCTAAAATACCTGGGGTGAGGAAAGATGTGCAGCCATGCTAGGATTGGTTAGGTCTACCTCAGAGGGCAAGGTAGGGGAAAGGACAAGTTAGACAACATAGGGGAGAGGACATCAGCCAATGACATGGCCTTCAAGACTGGTGTCATCTTACTTCCCATGCAGCCCCCACACCACTTCTAGCAGAGAGCAATCTTAGAAAGGGTTCTGATAGCAGCTGAGTATGGATGTTGTAACAAAGCTCTAGGGCCAGCTAGACCAAGTTGCCAGTTCTCATTCCTTTACCAAATAGCCACGTGATCTTAGGCAAGTCATTTCATGTTCCCAAGCTTCCGTTTCTTCTTCTGTCCAAAGAAGGTCATTGTGAGGATTTAACTGAGGGAATGATATCAAGCACAAGGCACCATTCCTGGGACACAGTGAAGGGTTCACTTGTGAACATGTGCACCCCTCCTTGGTCTTTCTCAGCTTTGTATGAATTTTGGTCTCTGTGCCACCCCTCCAGGTACTCTTTGGATCTCAGGACCTAGATTTTTCAGTATGGCATTGAGTATTTCATTCTCTTGTTGAGAGAATTTTAGAACTGAAGGGGCAGAGGCCCTTCTTAGGAACCCAAGGCCAGAGGGTTCATGGCAGAGTGGATGTGTGGATGCCATTCAGTGCTCCCTCCTCAGCACCACTGTGGTGCGCCTGGGATGCTCGTTGCCATGACCACCTAATTATTTCCTCTAGGTCTGACCACCATGACGAACTGAAACCCTTGCCAAAATCCCATATAAACAAGCAGCAGATGTCCAATTTGAAAAACATCATTCCTGAACAATAATGTTTGGTTTCCCGTCCATCACATGGACTCATCCACAGAAATGGAGTTAGGGAGAGGCAGCTGTGGGGGAGGCAGGAACAAGAACTGGGATGCAGAAGGGGGCCAGACTTAGGGTCTGCATCTTGCCCTGGACCAACCATGCAGGAGGCACTCCTTCCTGACATGGCATACTTATTCATTTATGGAGTCACTAACAATGTTCCATTGGTCTCACAATAACCTCTTAACAGTCACACAGCAGCAATGGAGGGCAACGCTAATGGCTTTTAGACTCAAACAGGTGTGGGTACCAATATCACTCTTGCCTCTGAGTAACTAACTTTGATCAAATTCACTCCCCTGAAGCTCAGATCCCTCACAGAAAATGAAGATAATGATACTTGTCTCATAAAGTCACTGTGGGATTAAGGCAAAATGCACAGAGATGTAGCACAGGGCTTGGACCTAGTAAGTCCTTGATTAATGTTAGTTAGAGACTTGTTTTTAAATCATTGCACCGTCTAATATGCCCACCCTGACACAATATATGATGATGAATGATTGCTTTTGAGAAATACAGACACTTATGCAAACAAAAAGTGTCTTACAATTCATTTCATACAGTACTCTTATTTTATAGAGGAGGGAATTGAGACCCAGAGAGGTTAAGGCATTTGCCTAAGATCACACAGCTAGTTATTAACAGCAGGGCTAGGATAGAATGCCAGGGTTCTAACATCAACCCAATGCCTTTTCCAGCATCCTATAATGCCTAAGAAAGGGAAGGAGGGAAGAGAATCAGCATTTATTGAGTGTCCACCATTCACAGTTAGTGAATTGTTTCATTTATAGGACTAATAGAATGTAAAGTATTATTATTTTTACTTAATAAGTGAGCAAACTAGAATATAAGCTTTAAAGAGCAGGACCTATGTCTCTCTTATTCATTCCCATATCCCCAGCAGGCAGAACAGTGCATGGCATGTAGTAGGTGCCCAGTAAATATTTGCCAGTGAACAAGGGGAAATAATTTGCCCAAGTCAGATAGCTGATAAATGGCGGAACCAGGATTTGAAGTAAAATCCGTCTGATGTCAATGCCCGTGATTTTTCTGAGCTGGCCCTTGTGCTTTCTCCACTATGGGAACTAGGAGGCAGGAAGGAAGAAAGGAATGAAGACTCATTCTTTGAGAAGCTTGTAAGTTCCAAGGTATTAAATTGGATGCACTCTCATATAATAATCTCATTTGCTTTTATAACCACCAAGGATAACCGTTTTCCTTTTTGTTGGAAATCAAGATGCAGAAAGCTTCAGTGACTCTTCCAAAGGAAAACCGTGAGTTGGAAAAACAAGGGCGCAAATTCTAGTCCCAGACTTTCACCTGCATCCTGGGCTCCTCTTATAGAAAGGGCTCTGAAGGAGTCTGGGGGT
Source organism: Lynx rufus (assembly GCF_022079265.1). Classification (NCBI taxonomy): domain Eukaryota; kingdom Metazoa; phylum Chordata; class Mammalia; order Carnivora; family Felidae; genus Lynx; species Lynx rufus. Next base: position 174,398,243 of record NW_025814834.1, read on the forward strand.
GGGTCAGGAACATATCAGGCCTGTGATACAACGCGAGGGGTGGGGGGCAGGGGGCCAAATATGTCTCTTGGGGTTTGCCACTGAGTGGTCAGGATGCCCAGAGCTATGGTGGCCTTTTACGATCACAAGCGCAAAGAGAAAACCAGGAGGCTGAGGATGGCAGAGTGCTTGGTAACACTTGCAGCAGACCCAGGAGCTGCCTGCCTCCCCTCTCCTAGCTAAGTTCAATAGCAAAATGCCTTGGTTTCTTAAGCTTTTATTAGTTTTATTCTGTGATCTGCAGTGAAAATCATTTGTGTCTGATATGATATGCTGCACTTTTCAGGATCGAGGGGGCAATAAAAACCATGGCACTTATGTATCTTCTCATGGACGGGCAAATAAATCTCTGCGCTTCTAGAATTCTCAGTGTTCATATTTTTATTGGTGGGAGATACCAGTTGGTCAGAAAAGTGTCAGAAAAGAACTTGAGCTAGCTTATATGAATGAGGGCCAAGTTTTACAGGAATAAGGAGTATTTCAAGGAACCCAAGTACAGGGATTCTGCTGATCCTGGCAATGGTCTGAGACCGGGACCTTTAAATCATTTGTCTCTCTGTTTCGTAATATCTGCTGTCTCCACAACCCCTCCCTTCCCATCTCCTTCCCCACCTCCTCCCCTTTCTTTCTGTCTCCCCTCTGCCTCTACTATCCCCCACCCCCACCACACACACTGTTTGAAAAACAGCCTCCATCAGCAACTATGTTTACGTGTAACCAGTTCAACCACCAGAAGAGACTGTATCTCAGGGCCGGATTAGCCAGACAGTGGGTGTGACAGGCCACATGCAGATCTGTGGCCAGTGCTGCAACATTCAACCCTTCCTAGGAGGAAGGATGGCTGTGTAAGAACTGGGCTTCCTGGGGACAGTCCCTGGACACCACGATGGGGCAGGGAGGTTCTGACAAATAAACAGATTGGGGAGACAGCTCCAAGCTGTGTGTTACAAACTGCCCTCTCTTCTCTCTTCCTGAGACGTTAATTCAGGGCCGATTTCAGCTCGTATCAAGGCCAGACAGCAAGCCTGTAACATTCAGCAAGCTCTGCTCTGTGCATTGGGCCTAGAGCCGTGGACAAAGCCAGCCAAGTCACTGCACTCAGAAGCCTTACACTCTTCCCCTTCAACTGCGTGTCATTTCCCACATCCTTTAAGAAGCCTCCCTTTGCCTCGGCTTATCTGAGATGGATCTTTGTCACTTCTAACCAAAAGAGTGCTGACTGGTGCAGGAATGGGTACTCAGAGTGGAACGTTACAACTGAGTCAGGATACAGGGAGTTGTAAGGACTCTGCCAAATGGGGCTGGGATCTGAGCAATCCTTGCTAAGTGGTAGAAAATCCGTTGGTTAAAAGATTACCAGTTATCTGCTAGAACTCAGACCATTGCCCACAAACTGGGAACTGTAGGTGAGCTGGTGGAGAAATGTCAAATCATTGTTACATGTGGCTCCTTCTTCTAGTAAGTTAGTGACTTGGGCCCATCTGATAGCAGAGAGAGAAGAACCGGGTAGGTTTACGACTCTGGAGAATTAATTTCTTTCTACCCGTGGTTGGCAATTTGAAACTGTTGAATCAGATAATCAAGCGCCTTAAGAATACAGCCTTAAATTGGTGCACCAGCCAGCCTACTGGGAACTGGGAGGATTTAGAAGAATCCAGGAGGCCTGATGCCCCCAGATGCTTCTGAGCTGCTCTGCTGTGCAGTTCTGTCTGGGAAAGTGGGAAATGCACATTTGGGTGGGTCGTGGAGTGGAGAGAGGAGCCACAATGGTAGGAAAAAGTGAACCTTGCCTCACGGCTCCAGTTTATTATTCTTCAAACTCCAAGGCAGAGGCCAATAGACATAGATTGGAGATATGTGCACAGTCCCCAAGTTTGGTGTTAAGAAACTGATGCTACAGAAGTGCGGTCCAAATTCAAAATGAAATTTTGGCAAGATTTCTAGCGTTGAGTATCAGCAAACTGAGTCCCTCCTGCATCCTCCCTGCTGTAACCCTGTGCAGTTAATAGGCCGGGCTAAGGAAGGACCTAAAGTTGTACTGGAGGGAGGCGCCTGGGTGGTTTAGTCAGTTGAACACCCCACTCTTTTTTTTTTTTTTTCAACGTTTATTTATTTTTGGGACAGAGAGAGACAGAGCATGAACAGGGGAGGGGCAGAGAGAGAGGGAGACACAGAATCGGAAACAGGCTCCAGGCTCTGAGCCATCGGCCCAGAGCCTGACGCGGGGCTCGAACTCACGGACCGCGAGATCGTGACCTGGCTGAAGTCGGACGCTTAACCAACTGCGCCACCCAGGCGCCCCAAACACCCCACTCTTGATTTCGGCTCAGGTCATGATCTCACAGCTCGTGAGTTCAAGCCCCATGTCAGTAGGGTTCTGCTTGGGATTCTCTCTCTCTCCCCTTCCCCTGCTGGCACATACTCTCTCTCTCGAGACAAATAAATAAACTTTAAAAATACATAAAACGTTGTACTGTAAGAAATGCTCAAGCCTAGTATCCAGGCCTGTGTTCAACCCTGAAAGCAACCTTGAGGCCATGTTCATGACTCAAACAAAAATGAACTATCAAAGTGGTACAGTCCCCTATAATGGAACCCCTCAACTCCCCTCTCAAGTTTGACCCTGATTAACACTGGCCTACTTGGTGGAACCCAGGGCAGCTAGCAGGGTGGGTAAGGAACAAACAGATACCCCTGAGAGAGCACGGCCCGACAGAATCCAGATGATGCTCTAGCCCTGTGATTCAGTGTCCTGTCTCCTCCCGAACCCTCACTAAGGGAGTCTTGTTATCCTTTATTTGCCTGATCCTTGAGTAATGATTTTATCTGGCAATTAAGTCCATTATTTAGCTTTTAGCTTGCAAACTCTCAAGGAGCCACAGGGAACTATGCTCAAGAGGAGGAATCGCCATTCACCAGAAGAGCTGAGCTTGGAAATCACTGGCCCTGAATTCATCAGCTGGATGGGGCTTTAAGTTTTCTATTGGAGAAAAGGTGGGAAAAGGGTCTTTTTTGGAAACGCTTTGGAAAAGGGTTGACTTTCGATGAAACGAGATGATTTCTGCAACAATAATAGCTCATGCCTATTAAATCCTCAGTAAATGCCAGGCACTGGTCTGGGACTTTATGTGCATGGCTCATTTGAGTGTCTCAGCTAACCTACGAAGTAGGTACTATTATTATCTGCATTTTAGAGGGACAGTTAAACAACAGTTGTCTAAAGTTGAGCTGAGATTTGAACCTGTGGCTTGAGCTCTTGACCATGACATTGCATTTATTTTTAGATCACTTATCTTGCGGGATTTTGCTTTTTTCCTCCTCCTCCTCTTCCATCTTCCCAGCAGCCTATTGCTACTAATTTTTTTGAGGTGCAACTGGCATACAATAACTAGTACAAATTGATGGGTTTTGATATATGTTTATACTCATGAAAACATCACTCCAGTTCAAATAAGAAACATATTCATCATTCCCTCCTCCAGTTTTTCTCATATCTCTTTGTAATCTGTTTCTTCTCCCTCTCTCCCTCATCCCCAGGCAACCACTGATATGCTTTCTGTCATCATGGAACAGTGTGCACTTTCTAGAATTGTATGCCATAGGAATTCTACAGTATGTACTCTTTTTCTGTCTGCCTTCTTTCATTCAGCATAATTATTTTGAGATTCATGATTTAGAGTATATCCATCGTTTGTTCTTTTTAGTTTCTAACTATTATTTCCTCGTATGGATGCTGCTTTCTGTAACAGCACACAAAGCAGCACAAGTATAGCTACTATGAGTACTCATGTACAAATCTTTATGTGGACATACACTTTCATTTAAATAAATTTCTTAGATTGTGGTTTATATACACAATGGAATACTACATGGCAATGAGAAAGAACGAAATATGGCCCTTTGTAGCAACGTGGATGGAACTGGAGAGTGTGATGCTAAGTGAAATAAGCCATACAGAGAAAGACAGATACCATATGGTTTCACTCTTATGTGGATCCTGAGAAACTTAACAGGAACCCATGGGGGAGGGGAAGGGAAAAAAAAAAAAAAGAGGTTAGAGTGGGAAAGAGCCAAAGCATAAGAGACCCTTAAAAACTGAGAAAAAACTAAGGGTTGATGGGGGGTGGGAGGGAGGGGAGGGTGGGTGATGGGTATTGAGGAGGGCACCTTTTGGGATGAGTACTGGGTGTTGTATGGAAACCAATTTGACAATAAATTTTATATATTGAAAAAATAAATAAATAAATGAATTTCTTGGTGTGCAAAGCCTGGGTGATACATAGGTGTGTGTTTAACTTTTTAAGACACTGTCTAGCACTTTTCCAAAGTGTCTGTACCATTCTACATTCTCCCCAGCAATATTTGGGAGTTCCGGTTGCTCTATATGCTCACCAACACTTGATATCATCAATCTTTTTACCTGTAGCCATGCTAGTTGTCATGCAGAAGTTTCTCATGGTACGTTTCACAGGTGTGGTTTTTTTAGATAATTTTTTTTAACGTTTATTTATTTTTGAGAGACAGAGAGAGACACAGTACAAGCAGGGGAGGGGCACAGAGAGGGAGACACAGGATCCAATGCAAGCTCCAGGCTTTGAGCTGTCAGTACAGAGCCTGACTCGGGCATTGAGCCACGAACCATGAGATCATGACCAGAGCCGAAGTCAGACGCCCAACCGACTGAGCCAACCAGGCACCCCAAACTGGTGTCAACCAATAACTAATGACGTACTTATTTGCCATCTCTATCTCCTCTCTGTTAAAATGCCTGTATTGACAAATATTTTGTCCCTTTTATTGTTATTGAATCCTTTGTGTTTAGTGTGTGTGTGTGTGTGTGTGTGTGTGTGTGTGTGTTGTCCTACTTCTTCCCTCTAGAGTCAGCTTCCTTTTTCTCTGAGAAGACATTCTACAAATCAGAACACAGATCAGGGAGATCAACATAGTTTAGTAGATAGGACACAAGTTTGGAAATAATCAGGTATACGTGAACTTGAACTTGCGTTTTAGCTCTGCTACTTGGTACGTTAGGTTGCCTTGGGCAATTCAATTAACACCTTGCACTTTAGTCCATTTGTCTGTAAAATGAGCCTAGTGAGCCCATCTCCTGGTGTTTCTACAAAGAATAAATAAAACTCTTCTTAAGTGAGTGGCATGAAACAATGGGAATAACCCTTGTTAAGGCCGTGCCCTAAAAGGGAGACCACTTAGGAGAATTTTGATCGTAAGAATTATTGGAATAGGTTCAATGCCAGATATTCCTGTAGAATAATATCTGAAGGGGCATCTTGCTTATTATTTCCTTCTTTCTCTCTTCTTCCCTTCTGTAAGCATAACATACACAGTTTGCAAAAGAGGTATATCATACACACACACCCGACGCACCTCAATAATATCACACCCCAATACCGGCTGTGGTCCTAGTCCCTCACCAAGGAGTGGGGAACCCCCTGATCTCGAGATTCCTCTTCTTGGCCATCCTGTTTTCACACTGCCCTCATGCCTTTCTGAGTCCCTCCTTGTCTACATCCTGCAGGTAGACAAAACATGGTCCCTTCTGGGTGGGTTGTTTTATTAAAGTGATGGTAGAGAAATCCCAGTTTCCCTGTGCAGGGGCTCCTACATACAGACAGTCATCAATATCTAATAAGGAGGTGTGTTTTCTTCCATTGTGCACAATGCACAGTAGGAGCTCTGTGGATATCTACTCCATACTCTGAGTGTCTCCATGAGAGTCAAACTCCTTGTGCTGTGCTTTTGGTGGGGGGAAGGGCAGGGCAGGAGAGAGGCCAATAGCTATTGCCCCTGGCTGTCTGACAAGAAAAGAGCATCTTCCAGCCGGGCTCACCCTGCACAAAGGCTCCCCTGCTGTGCAGGAATTATTCACTCTAGGACATGCTTCCTGTGTACTAACATCAAATATTCCTGCTGGCTGGAGAAGCCCAGAGTAGGACAGTTTTAACTGTTTCACGCCCAGTGTGCATGAGCTATAGAATCCTCGGGCACGATGCTGTGTACATGATGGATGCCCAGTCATGGCAGTTTCCTTCCTAATTGTGATTGCTGCTCTCAAACAGCTATCAGGGACATCTGTCTGCGTTCCCCTGTGGTTGATGTCTACGTAAATGAGGCTCATCACTATCACCCTCCCAGGGGCCATATCAGTTCCTGTGAGGCTTATTCTCAGAGTCCTATCTGTCCTGGATGAACATAACCCTTTGCTTCGCGGAAGGAGCACATGAATATCACAGACTCCTCAGAAGGATAGACAGCCTTCCCAGTGTTGTAGGGCCGAGACCTTTCCCGAAGAACTTCTGATATGCTCTGCCCTGAGGAAATGTGACATATCTTGATGAAAGGCTGGTGACATATCTGAGATCGCCATCTCCCTCACTTAAGTGGAAACCTTCTGGTCCTTTTGGTGGAGGAATTCATAGCAGTAAACCTGCAGCAGATTACAAAGGGCACGTGGAAGGAGACACTGCATGAAACCCAGAGTCCTCCGGGAAGCCACTGGAAGATTGGCTTAGACTCAAATGCTAATAGCCCCTCTGATGAGCATGGACAACATGATTACACAGGGAAGGCAAGGCCAAGTTCTGCACTCTCTCCCCAGCTGGCAAGAGCAGTCTTCCTGGAACGGCTCCCTCCTACCTCCCTGTCCTCTCCTCAATCAAAAAACTTCCGGGAATCTGATTTCCTGCCCTAAGCCTCTTCAAATACAATGAATGGATTGAGAAACTGCCCTTCTCACAAACCTCCGGGCCTTACCTTCAGGCACCGTGATTGGAAAACAAAACAAAACACTAAATTAATTACTTTGCAGAGCAGGGTGTTAACAATAGAAAGAATACCAGGCAGGGTTTAAGGCAAGTCAGGAAACAGGATCTGAAGGGGTCTTGTGGAGAGCTGACTACGTGCCAGGCCCTCCCTGTGCTGGGTGGCTGATCCTTTGAGATAGGATTTAATCTCCATTTATGAGTGAAGGGACAGAGGCTCATGGGGTGTCAAGAATTTGTCTCAGGTCACAGAAATTAGCAACAGACCTGGGTTTGATCATGAGTCGGTCTGATTTCCAAAGCCCAAGGGTTTCCCACTGTATGCTCTTTAGATTTTTGCATTGACTATGTTCCTCTTTCCACCCATCTGGGCCTCACAGGGCCAACACCTCTGGTCTCCAGCCATGCTGTGCCTCACACCCCGAGGTGATGCCAACCAGCACTTGTTTTCTCCACTCTTCACATTTCTCTGAAGCATAGTCATAAGCCAGCTGGCTGAAACTCTTCCCCTTCATTCTCTCCTGGCCTCCCCATTGGTCTCCGGAGGGGCCAAGGGCCGTGGGGGAGAAGAGTACCGGTCCACAGTGAGGAGCAGAGTCTGAGTCTCCTGTTTCAAAGCTGGCACCGCTCTTCAATCCCCACTTTTTGTTATTTTGGTGGTAGTGTTGTTCTTGTCGGTTGGCTGGTCTGAGAGCACTTTTGCCCTCAAAGCTCACTTGGAGAACACAGATCAATGACCTGTCCTCAGCTGTTGGAGAAGTAAATAAAGTATGCCAAAGATGGCCGATGGGGCTAAAACAGACTCTGGTCTCTAGCTTAGAGACCCCTCCTCCATGTTCTTCTTCCTTTGTTTGCTGTGGGCGGGGAAACCCCCCACAGATATGGAGGCTGTTGGCTATAAATTACCCTCCCCACTTGCATTCTGGGTTCAGACCTTTGGAGAAAGAGTTTCCTCTGAGCCCACCGGTGTTAAATAAATCTCCAATCTACCGAGATCTCCGAGTGCCGCTTGGTTTTTGCACCAGCGTTCCAGCCTGGTTCCGTATCACAGCCACTGACCAGCAAGCCCCTCTTCAACTCAGGTTAGTGGCTCCACCTACTTCTTAAGAATTTCATTTTCCAGAAGCCTTTCATGGCAAAGATGAATGAGAGGCATGGTCTTAGCCTACTAATCGCAGCTCTCAGCAGGGTGAGGGAGATAGACCCTATCATTTAGGGTTCAACTCAAGGAATGGAAGCCATTCTAGATATTTCAAGCAGAAAAGATTCTAATGTAGGAATCAGATGCTAATAAAATCATTGCATGTTTCTGACAGAGTAGGTTCTAGGCTCCAGTGATAACTTCCAGAGGGAGCTGCTACTGTCGCCCCATCAGGAAGGTGGAAATCAGGACCCAAGCTGAACGGTGAAGTCTAGATTCTAGAATCTGTAACAGACCGCACACTTTCAATCTAGGGAAAAGGAAAGGCAGCATTACGAAGCAGTCGTGGTGCTTTTAAAAGTGACTCTGGACAACCATTAAACCGTCGACTAATTACTGGAGTACAATGCAGGAAAACTTCACGTCTCCACAACTGTGCTTGCCAGGACGAAAGTATCCAAAACAGCAAGATTCTCTTTGTTTCTTTCCTGCTTTTCAATCTCACATATGTGCGACCATTGGTGGGATATAACTGGCGTTCAGAACCTTCTCTATCTGCAGAGAAGCCTGGAAAATGGACTTGTGCTACAGAAGAGCAACATGTACTGTAGAAGATATTGGGAGAATGCTTCCAAAGACTCATGAACATATATGTGCACAAAAGTGTAGAGGAAACTATGCAAAGCCTGACACGGCTCACAAAGAAGGGAGAGATCAGTTCTGCCTGGGGTTCAGGGAACCTTAGCAGTTTGCTTCAAAGAGGGCTGAAGGGCATGTGAGGCAGAGTAAGCATCATGAGTTATGGCAGACAGTATGAAAAAAGTGTAGTTGTAGCTAGAATCAGCCTATGCTTTCCTTTTCTCTTGCGTATTATTTGCTTATGACATTTAAGGACATTTCAACAGAGGATAACCTGCCCACTCCTGGGGCACTTAGTACCCACTGACACCCTAACTAGGAGAGCATGGGGCACTGAGGTCCAAGGCAAGCAGGGCCCAGATCAAGGCACCCCACATGCCATGCTCGAGAGCTCAGACTTTCTCCTGGAAGTGATGGGGGACTTGGACAAGACAAGATGGGTTTTAGAAAGCTCCCTCTGGATGCTGCATGGAAGACATATTGGAAGAGGGGAGAAATCAGGATAAAGAGAGCAGGTGGAAGGTCACTGCAATATGGACAAGACATGGTTAGGACCATGGATGTTGGAATAGGAAGAGAGGGCTCGCAGCATATCAGGAAGTTGAATCAATATGACCCAACTAAGCTGAAGCAATTGGAACAATTACTGTATGTATTCTATGTGCCAGGTTCTATTCTATCCACTGTGCGTGCATGAACTCATCCACTCCTTACAAAACTCTGTGAAGTAGGCTCTGTTATCAACCTGCTTCTGCGGATGAGGAAACTGAAACATGGCTAGCAAATGGCAGAGCCAGGATTTGAACCCAGGTGGTCCCGTTTTAGAGAACAAAGATTCAGCCAACTTGCTGTGAAACTTCTCTGCATTTGCTGATAAAATTTGCTTCCCTGTACTTTGCGATTCTACATTTCACTTACGAATTCTGGTTTGGACTCTGATTCAGGAGTTCTTTTAGCCTGGATGTTCATGGATGAATTTCTGCAAGCCTAATGAATCCCGAAATTATAATGAAGTGTTTACATTTTTTTTTCAGCATGTGTGTAATTGTTTTTCTGGGAACTGGTGGCAAGGCCTATCACGTGTGTTGTCAAGGATCCTCAGATGGATCACTGACCTGAAAATCCATTTAGGAAGGCATTTAAAATACTTTTAAGAATACATTGGCCTTAGAGCAGTGGTTCTCAAAGTGTGATCCCTGAACCAGCATCTCTTGGGCGACTTTTAGGAATGCACATTCCCAGGCCCCACCCAAGACCTCCTGAACCGGAAGCTGTGAGGAGTCTTCTGGTTGCTTCTGATGTGTGCTGAAGTTTGAGAGCCAGTGGCCCGGAACAAGCGTGAGCACGAGTGATAGGGTCACCGGCCCGGTGCCCTCCCTAGCCTAAGTGGGCCATTCACCCTGGATGTAGCGGCAAGGAGGGTAGGGCAAAATCTTAGAAGGCGGAGATCTTTCTCGGACACTTAGGAAGGAAATACTGAGACCTAAGCTTTGAACCGTGCCAATATTTTGCACAAAGCACTCACCGAGGGCTTCTGTGACGCCCAGAACATGCCTTCCCGGGAGCTGCTGGGCTCCGGACTAGCAGCCGAGAAGACGGAACCCTATAGATGCGTGCACGAGCCCCACGGTACGTCAGATGCCAGCCTCCTCGCCTCTCATATGAGAGTTGCTTCTAGGGCTACAGTTTCGATATCTCGTTTCATCCAAGGTACACAGACCTTTAAGGACATTTCAACAGAGGATAACCTGCCCACTCCTGGGGCACTTAGTACCCACTGACACCCTAACTGCTTACGGTGAGGTGCCAGGGCCTCTGGTCCACACCGCGCCCAGGCCACACAACAGCTGCGCAATCTGTGCTGGGTTCCTGCCCGCCGGTCTTTTTACGTCTTCCTGGAGACGTGAGAAGTCTCAGAAACCACCTGCAGTCCTGGAGAATGGGAATGGCAAGGATTCCTGAGGCCCACTCCCCTGTGGCCCCTCCCTTCCAGAAACCCAGGCCTGGCTCCTCCTTTTTGCTAAGTCACAAAGCTGGAAAGCTCTTAGGGTAGGGAGAGAGCGTGTGGCTGCTGGTTGGCTTGGAGAGGTTCTGGGAATTCATTCTGATCTAAACAACTATTCCAGTTATTCATGTGACTCAGCCCTGAAAGCGGGATCTTCCTATGTCCACAGGGCTGGGTGTTGCTGACTCAGTGCTGAAGAGGGCACCTTGTGGGCCCTCCTGGGCTCCCAGCTCCTCTCCCCCTCTCCCTTCGTCCCCAGAGGACACCAAAGGGAAGCAGACAGTGAGGGTGAGCTTCTCAGCTGGTTCAGTTTCATTTCTAAGCAAGCAGCCAACCTCCTCTCGTTACAGCTGGCATCACACCCATCTGTCTTCTGGGCATTTTGGAGGGGACATAATCAGTAACAGTCGCCCATATGCATCCGTGTATGCCTTTAGCACACTGTATCCAGCACCTACTATGTGTCTGGCTGATAAGCTCTGGGATCCACTATTTGCCCATACAGTTCAGGGGCCTGGTGGGGGAAATGCACTAGCAGTCATTCAGGAAGTCTTGGAAACAGAACTGTAGCAGAGCTAGAGAGAGCTTTGAGAATGCCAAGCAGCATGACAAACCCTTTCTAGGTACCTGGGATTTCTCTTTAACGCGCAGAAAAATTCAGAGTGTGGGTGAGAAATTACTTCCATCTGTAGAAGACAGAGTGAAGAAAATGCCAGGAGCCAACATGGTTCGGGTGAAGCACTTTCTGGAAGAATGAGGCAAGACTGAAGAAAGAGGCCAAAGGGCAGGAAGCCTAAAGGGGCAAATTTTCCTGTTTTGCTGACGGGCCTTTTCTTAACTTGAACCAGCGACGCACTGTATCTACCAAGCAGGATGGCTCAATTTCCCCAAATGGTAAATTGCTTGAACTCTTCTCCTGCCTTTGAGAAGGAGGAGAAAAGAAAGATAACACGCATGAAAATTTTCTGGATGAAAATGAAAGAAAAAGTGAAGACACTAACTACTGCAGGCATCGACTGTGTATTAAACCCTTGTATGTATGATATCATACCTCATTAAATACTAAAAGCATACACACAACATACATATATGGTAGGTATTGAGGTGCAGGGGTGGGGAGTGGGGGTAAGTGACCTGCTTGAGGGTATCTGAGCTGAGATTAGGGCCTTTGCCTGCAGGTACATAATGTAAAGACGGCTCATATCCCCACTTCATGGATGGGCAAGCTGAGGCTGCAACTGTTACCTACCCTCTCTAAGGTCATATAAGTAGAAAGTGATTTTACAGGACTTCAGACCCAGGTCTGTCTAAATTCAAGGTCCCTGTCTCTCCACCACACCACCCTGTTTTCTTCCCCCCGTTTTGAGCCCAGATTTTACCTCTCTTTAGGCTCTACTATCTGAACCTCCAAAAACAGAACCTGCTACCATCATCACCCAGCATCAAGACTTTATCGACAGTAAGGTTAGAATGAAAATACTTGATCATAACCCCAAGCATGCTTTCTTACCATTCACTCACTCGTTCATTCGCTTCGTTTATATTGAATGTTCATCTTCTTGTGCCAGACACAAGGTCCCGAAAACAGAGCAATGAAAAGGGCAGGCATAGTTCTTTCTTCCCCTGAAGCTTGCATCGGAACAGGGAGAGGAAAACGTGAAATAAGAGTCACCCAACCAATCAGTTTATTACAACTGCACTAAATGGTGTAATAATGACAGCTAACACTTCCGTTGAACTTACCATGTGCCAGCAACTATTCTAAGTACTCTCCCTAGACGAATGCACTTAATTCTCATAGGGCAATGGGGGCAGTGGAGAAATCGATGAAGGCTTCCAGAATGAAGCGTCAGCTCAGTGGGCAACAGGGGTTAGCTATGCTGAGACGGAGAAGAGCAGGCAGGAACAGGGGTACAATCTAGTAGCTGCTAGCCACATGAGGCTAGAGAGCACTTGAAGCGTGGCTAGTCTGAATGGACGGGTGTGTTATATGCGCAAAATACATACTGGGTTTCAAAGATTTAGTGTGGAAAAAAGTAATGTAAAATAACCCATTATTTTTCTTATATTGACAACATGTTGATGCGACGACATTCTGGATAGATTGGGTTAAATCAAATATATTATTAAAATTAATTTTGCCTGGTTTCTTTTACCTTTTTTTTTTTTTTTTTTGGTATTAAAGAATTTTTTTTAACGTGGCCACCAAGAAAATTTTAAATGGCGTATGTGGTTCACATTATATTTTGACTGGGCGGTGCCGGTCTAGAGGCTCGAAAGTCTCGGGGAGCAGACGTATTGGGGGAACTGGAGCCTGGGGAGGTGTGGAGAATTATGAGGGAATAAAGAGAGGACAGGATGCTGAAGGCAAACGCGAACTGCCAACGGTCCGTCTGAAGGCCTAACAGCATAACTGCAACCTTTGTAAGCCCCACATTTGAGATGCTGAGATTGACCGTCTATTGAAAGTTGCTTCTTCCTCAAGACCAGGCCCAGCTGTGAGCCAGGGAACAGTTAATGCCATTCTTGAGCCTGGTATTGTAGATGCAAGAGGCAAGAATAATCAGGGCAAAAAAGTAAAGAAAAATGGAGGAACATCTTAGGGTAAAAGTCAAGCCCTAATAATCACCCACCCAACCCTATATCATCTTCCTGCCAACCCCTTTACCTGTCCGACTTCTTCTCCTACTTATCTCTTCCTTCCACCCTACGTCCACTCCAGTTATACTGGCATCTTTGCCGGGCCCCAAACATACCAGGCATGCTCCTGCCTCAGGACCTTTGCACTGGCTGCTCCCCTTGCCTGAAACATTCTTCCCCCAGCCATCACATAGCCAACTACCTTAACTCCTGGTTTAAATACCACCTTCCCAGTAAGGCCTACCTTGACCATTTATTTATTTATTTATACTATTAAAACAATTTTTTAAATTGTTTTAATTGTTTAATTTTTAAAATTGTTTGAGAGACAGAGAAAGCACCATTGAGGGAGGGGGGGAGGGGTGGCAGAGAAAATCCCAAACAGGCTCTACACTGTCAGTGGAGAGAGCCCAATGCAGGGCTGGGACTCACCAACGGTGAGATCATGACCTAAGCGCAAGTCGGATGCTTAACAGACTCAGCCACCCAGATGCCCCTTGAGCATCTTATTTAAAATACAACCCTCATTGGCACTCCCTTACCTTACTCTTGTTTTTTTCCATAGCATTTATTACCTTTTAATATATTCAATAATTTACTCTTTTGTTATGTTTATTGTTAACCTCCCAACTAGAAAGTAGTCTCCCTAAAGACAGTGATCTCATTTTATATCCTGTGTTATCCCTGACCCCGAGACAGTGCCTGGCATACAGTGGCTGCTCAATTAACATTTTTTTGAATAAATGAGTCAGTGGCACTGCTTAGGGCACCATTGGTTGACGAATAAGGCATCCTCCGTACAGTCTTTCCTGAAAGGACATTCTTCTCCCTTTCCTGCAGCCAGACTTGATTAACCTTGCTTCCTGTTCAGCTTTTACTCCTGAGGGTTCTGCCTTGTTCTCTTGGGACGGCCTCCCCAGAGACTACAGGCAGCCAATGATGCCTTAGGAAGCTCCCCACTCCCCACCCCTCAGACTGCACGTTGGGATTCCCAGGTGCCTTTTGGCTTTGCTTAGACCCAGGTCCCCTCTCCCCTTGTTTCTCCAGCTGTCAAGGATTCCAGGCTTCCTGGGAGGCTATTAACAAGGATACTCAGTGGGTTAAGGAGGAAAACAAGGGAGACAAGGCAGCCGTTCTCAAGGAATGGTCCCTGGACCAGACACATCAGCATCACCAGAGAACTTACTAAAACTGGAGTGTCTCAGGCCCCACCTAAAACCCACTGAATCAGAAACAGTGGAGGGAGGGTAGCAATGCATCTTGATAATGACTCATTGCTCAGTGGCTCAGGGTGGCTCAGTGGGTTAGGCCTTGGACTCTTGATTTCAGCCCAGGTCATGATCTCCCCAGTTGCTGAGTTCTAACCTCTGGTAGGTGCTGATACTTTGGAGACTGCTGGGGATGCCCACCACCCCCCCCCCGCCCTGCCCATCCCGCTCCTCCCCAGGTCATCCTTGCACATGCTCTCTCTCTCCCTCTCAAAATAAATGAACTAACTTCAAAAATACTAAATCATCCACTTCGTTTACTAAATTAAAAAACTGAATTTATGAGTAAAGCCTCCACAGTGATTCTGATGAACTCACGTGTGAGAATCCCTGGGCTAGGGAAAAGGAGGGATTTTATGAGAGCTCTGAAGGCTTAAAAGGTCAGGCCAGAGGAGCAGTCCCCGTGGACGGGGGCGTGGGCAGGCTGGCACCCCCACATCAGAGGTCTGCAGGGTGGTCCCAGCGGGAGTCTGACCTAGGAAGCAAGGCCAGCTTTCCCAGGTCCTTCCAGCCCCACCCCAGGAAATTTCCTGCAGCAAGGCCATGACCTTCGGCCAGGGTGGGGAGGGGGCATGTCCTACTCCAGCTGCCTTGAGTCTCCCGCTGAGCGCCTGCACCCTGGGTTCTGCCCTCCTGCACCCCTCCTGACCGCAACCAACAAACCTCCCCTTCTGCCCTGCCCCTCCACCTGATGCCCTTTCTTCGCCTCTGACTGACTTCTTTTCGGATCAGTCTTTTAACCAAGTTACTAAGAGCCCACTGTGCCCCTGGATGTGCATATTAGGCTCAGGGCACCCGCGCGGTGCGTCTGGGGCGTTTCTCCTCCTCTCCATCGTTTACACAGTTACTAGCTCTTTTTTTTTTTTTTTTAATTTTTTAACGTTTATTTATTTTTTTTTTTTTGAGACAGAGAGAGACAGCTTATGAACGGGGGAGGGTCAGAGAGAGAGGGAGACACAGAATCAGAAGCAGGCTCCAGGCTCTGAGCCATCATCAGCCCAGAGCCCGACGCGGGGCTCGAACTCACAGACCGTGAGATTGTGGCCTGAGCTGAAGTCGGACGCTTAACCGACTGAGCCACCCAGGCGCCCCAACAGTTACTAGCTCTTAACACCTCAACCAAAATTAGTTTATCAACCTAATGCAGACAGCCATATCCTATGGGTGTCACCTGGCTGACAGAGACCACTATTCACCTATGTTCCCCTTTATGCTAGATGCTCGTTTACTCAAGAAAATGTATGCATTCATTTCAATGATCTATTGAGTAGCTAGTGTGTCAGATGTTCAGGATGAGCAATGTCCCATGGAAATAATAATATAAACCACACAGGGGGTGCCTGGGTGGTTCAGTCAGTTAAACCTCAGACTTCGGCTCAGGTCGTGATCTCCCCATCGGTGAGTTTGAGACCCGCATGGGACTCTGTGCTGACAGCTCAGAGCCTGGAGCCTGCTTTGGATTCTGTGTCTTCCTCTCTCTCTGCCTCTCCCCTGCTCACGCTCCGCCTCTCTCTCTCTCTCTCTCTCTCTCAAATAAACATTAAACAAAACAAAATAATATAAACCACACCGTGTTCTTCGTGCTCTGAAGAAATTAAAACAATTATATAAATGATTAAAATACTCATTCAACCCTTACAGTGCCCCTTCAAGGTGAATAATACAATGTAACTATTTTATATATGTGAAAACTGAGCCTGAGCAACCATGTGCATTGCCCAAGTCCCGACAGCTGGTGAATAGTGTCGTCAAGATTCAAACCCCAGTTTGACTGACTCCCAAGCTGCTTCTTATTATCCTACAAGGCCACGTTGAAGGCCAGGCTACCATCAAGGAGAGGAAGATGGGGAAAGTGTAGTGGAACAGCTTTGGAGTTGAAACTTTGGAGTACTGGACTAAGAGTGGATGCTGTGTGTTACTGATTAATTTTCATGACCTCTCTTGGCCCCCCTTAGAGGTTAAATGCAGAGCTTGGCTTGATGGCTACAAAGGCTTCTTCCAGATGTAACATGCAGGTTAGCATCTAGGCTCTAGAGTCAGGCTGGCTGGGCTGGAAACCTGCTTCTACCACAGACTCGCTGTGTGATCTCGGACAAGCCACTTAAGCTCTCTGGACCTCGATTTTCTCATCTGCGAGATTGCTGTAACCACCTCACCGGGCAGATGCCAGGATTAATGGTTTCTGTTAAGTGCTAGGAAGGTTATCCAGCACAAAATAAGCACCCAGTGAATGTTACTTGTTTTTCTATTATCCCAGCTGTATCCTGCAGGCTTCTTAGCAGAGGCCAGGAACATTTTGCCCTGCACCCCGGCCTCTCTGGTGCCTGGCTCGTGCCCAGGCTAAGCCCTTTCTTTCCCAGAACAATGGAAATCCTGATCTCTCTTCCTGACTGAAGGCACCAGGGAATCTGTTCTTGGCTATCAGTGGCTTTCCAGTCAAGGCCTTTCTTACTGGCCTACCCCCATGGAGGATGGTTTTGTTAGAAACTTTTCATCATCAAATGTACCTGCTTTCACAGAGGTTTTGTGCAAAGCTCAAAACATTTTTTTCCTTAGTTCCTATCGGCTAGACGAGAGTCCAAAGATGGTTAAGGATAGAATTGGCGGTGCTGAATAACAGCTTTGTGTGGTGGTTGGGGGACCTAGGTGGGGGACCTTACCTATTTTTTAATTCTGTATATTAAAATGAGCTTAACAGCAGCATCTGTCTCATGGCGCAGTTGTAGAAAGGAAATGAAATGTTGCATATAAGTATCGACCACAGCAGCTAACACATAGTAGTCATACTAGTAAGTTGGCTATTGTAATAACAGCTCTCACAGGTTTTGTACATTTGGCATTAGAAAGACTTGTGCTTGAAGCTTGGCTCTATCACCTACAAGCTGTGTGACCTTAGACGAATTAATTCCCATCTCTGAGCCTCAGGTTTTATGTGAGAAATGGGAACAGAAGTATTATCTGTATAACCTGCTACGGTGTCTTCAGAGATGTCAAAGTTGTGTATGTTTATGTGCTTGGCCACGGTGACGCGCTGTGCCCATAGTGCTTGTCCTTGGTAGTTGACTTTCTGTCAAGGTTCCCCCCACCAGCGTGATCTTGTCCTTTGCTGACCTATGTTTCCTTATCTTTGCCTTTGTACCAGAAAACACGGAGAAGTCCATCTTATCTATCTCTGCACCAGTGCTCAGCAAAATGCTTTGTGCGTTCAGATTATTAAAGTGAGAAGTCAGAGGGTCCTGTCTGGTCTCTGCTACATGCTGGTAGAATAAACTTAGACCAGTCATTTAAGTTCTCTGACCAGTTTCCTTATCTACAAACCAAGGACAGTTTCAATATCTGACTTGCCCGCTTGTTGAGGTTGATCAGGATGATCAGAAGAGATAAAAAGTGTGTCGAACATCATAAATCTCTACACAAGCAGGGGGGACCATTCCCAAGCGTTGTTCCCGAGGGCAGGCGGCCCTGCCTCTTCCCGGCTCCCAGCTCTGGATTGCAGTCACACAAGGCTGCCTCTGTTTTCCGAATGGGCCCTTGCTGCTTTCATGTCTCGCTGCCTGTGCACTTTGCATAGAGCGGTTTCTCTGGCAGGGAGTGCCCGTCCCTTCGTCCTTCAACTGTACCCCTTACCCGCTCTCCAAGAGCCTTCTCTCTGAAACCCCCTCGACCCACCCAGCCAGAGTCAGTCAGCCCCGGCTTTGTATCTGATTGTAACTGCACAGACTGCCTTCCTGTCTGTCTTCACCCTGTGTTGCCACTAATGTTTAATCACCTGTTTAGTGGCCACAATGTAGCAAGGCGATGAAGCACAGGGACTCTGGAAACTGGGACCAAATCGTGGCTCTGACACTTACTAGTTATGTTGCTTTGGGGAGCTAAATTACTCTCTCTGTGCTTCAGTTTCTTTATCTGTTAAGCAGCAGTGATAATGATGCCTCCTTCATATGATTGTTAAGGAAAGTCACGTCAAACACTTAACAATAGTGGTTGGTGCATAGTAGGTATTCTGTGAATTTCAGCTCTTACTAATGTTTCTGTCTTTCTCATCTGACAGCAAGGACTGGGTCTCCTCCTCAGTGCCTAAAAGAAGCCAAGGCACACAGGAGGGGTTCAACAAATAGTAGTTGAGTGAATGACTGCGAGACCCCCACATGCCATGAATTCTTGTGTCTCCCTTCAGCCCTCTCCCCTGGGTCTTCCCACTCCCCAGTTTTCCTTAGAAAAGGGTCTTGCGGCTTTGGCTTTCCATTTAGTACTGGTACTGTTTTCTTGATTAGAGGCTTGCCTACCTCTTGCCCAGCTTCTTATTTGGTTGCCTGCCTTCCTTCCTTCCTTCCTTCCTTCCTTCCTTCCTTCCTTCCCTCTTTCCTTCCCCCTTTCCTCCTATCTTCTTAAATTTATTTATTTATTTTGAGAGAGATTGCAAGTGGGAGAGGGGCCGAGAGAGAAGGAGAAAGAGAATTCCAAACAGGCTCTGCGATGTCAGCACAGACCCTGACCTGGGGCTCACTCTCATGAACCGTGAGATCAAGACCTGAGCCAAAATCAAGAATCAGAAAACTTTTGTTTCTTTTCTTTCTTTCTTTCTTTTTTTTTTTTTTTTAAGAGTTGGAGACTTAACCGACTGAGCCACCCAGGTGCCCTCCTGTTTGGCTTTCTGATTCAGACTCTTCCTGTCCAACCCCAGCCCATAGCTGTGCTATCATATTCTCTACTGAATTAACTCAGAGGACTTTACCCAAGGGTTTCAAGGTCTTCTAGCATTTGGGTTCCCCACAACCATGGATTGCCCTGTCCCCTTCTCACTGCTTGCCTCTGCCCTTCTCTGAGCATGGCAACTCCCCCCCCCAATCTTATCCATCCACCCACCTAAAGCACCCACCTATCTGTCCACCACCCACCCACTGATCTACACATCCATCCATCCATCCATTTATTATCCACTAAGTCATTCAATGACATTCAATGACAAGTCAAAGACTAGAGAGTGACTATCACTCTCTAGTCACTGTAGGGAATACAGACTTTAACAAGTGGAGCTGGTCTCCAACTTTATGTAATTTATAGTCTACCAGGGGAAATAAGATAACTGAACCACAACTGGTGTCATATGGGTGCCACAACAGGGTTTTAAATGAGAGTCTGTGAATGAGCTTCGGGGGTCTGTGAACTCCTTAAAAGTGTAGGCAAAATTGTGTGGGGGTAACAAGGCATGCATGGTACCTATTTCCATACATGTGCATTTTCAGGGGAGAGGGTCCATGGCTCTCATTACTTTCTCGAAGGGGGTCACCAGGAGGCACTAGAGGCTATGTAAGGAGAAGCTTAGAGAAGAGACACCCCTAATTCAGGGCGTTGAAGGTAAGAAAAAGTGAAGCAATGTTTATTTCAGACCCACTGTG
Source organism: Lynx rufus (assembly GCF_022079265.1). Classification (NCBI taxonomy): domain Eukaryota; kingdom Metazoa; phylum Chordata; class Mammalia; order Carnivora; family Felidae; genus Lynx; species Lynx rufus. Next base: position 174,418,153 of record NW_025814834.1, read on the forward strand.
CTGCGGACTGATGTTTGTGTTCCCCCACATTCACACGTTGAAGCCCTACACCGCAATGTAATATAGCATTAGAAGGCCGGGCTTTTGGGAGGCCATTAAGTTTAGATGAGGTCATGAGGCTGGGGTCCCCATGAAGAGATAAGTTATCTTATAAAAAGAAGAGCCCTCACAGCTTTCTCCTTTTGCTGTGTGAGGACACAGGAAGCAGGTGGTCATCTGCAAGGCTCAAAGAGGGTCCTCTGCAGATCTGACCATGCAGGCTCCCTGATCTCAGACTTCCCAGCCTCTATGACCATGAGGGGAAAAAAATGACTGTTTTTTTAAGCCATCCAGCCAATGGTATATGATACTTTGTTATAGTAGCCTGAACTAGCACACTCTATGACAGGGACCCCTTCTTCTAGTTCTGCAGCCTTGGATATGTCCTTGTTGGCAACATAGGAATGGGAAAGAAATAAGAGGAAGGAAACTAGCCTTTACTGAGCCCTGAGCTAGGCAGCGGCATCTTATTTAATACTTACAGCAGGTTTTCAAAATAAGTGTAATTATCCCTATTTTACAGAAGAGGAAGCCCAGAGAGGTCAAGCAAAGACCAGGGCCACAGAGTCGCGAGGGGGAGAGCGAGGATTTGAACCCAGGCCACCGGGGCTCTAGGACCCAGGATCTCCGCCTCCCTCCCAAGCTCACCTGTGGATCAGGCGAGTCACTGATAGTGACTTCACAGCTGTAAAACAGTGCTCGTGTAAGAGAAGATGTTGTTGTCTGTGTTCAGAGAACGTTAAAGGAGGTTTACAAGCCTAAGGAATTGCTGTCATTAAAATTTCAATAACCTCCAAAAAGAATGACCTTTTCCGGTGGATTCTGCCCATGTAAAAGGTCAGCGAGCGTTGGCTCTCACCCAGAGTGTTATCATAGCAGTTTGCAGGAACAAGGCTGGGCGTGGGGTGGTCACTCAGCAAGCACTTGGGGGTGGGTTTATTGGCAGATAGGTGCTCCCAGCCCCCTGCCAGCTCTCATGGCCCTGTCTCCTGGGGAGGCTCTGTCTGGTGAGGTCCGCAGCCTGTGTTACCAAGCTGGCAGAAAAGGTGTACCCTCACAATGGCCCTATTTCCTGCCCGCCCTGGCCTTGCGAGCAGGACACATACTCTCGCAGGCCTGGGCGTTTCTGACACTTCAAGAAAGCTTGAGTCCAGACCGACTGCCCACCCAGACTCTTCCCTGGCTGACTAACATTCCCCCCACTGGCCCCCTGCACTGACTGATGGAATTCAAACCCAGGTCAAAAACGTCTTGCAAGGGGAGATTGAACTAAGTCACTTCTAACCTCCCTTCCAATCATGTAAGTCTGGGATGGATTAAGGGAGAAAATATTATTTCAACTAAAATTATTTTCCCCTTGAAGGCAAAGACTGTATCATTCCTTGACTTGGCCTTGTAACTGGCTCTGCCCTCCCCTCCCCTCCCCTCCATCCCCTTGGCCCTCACGCCAGTCAAGAACACCGTGATCATCACCCTGAGTCACTGCTAGCCACTTTACTGGTGTCCCCACACATACCTTGTCCTGTCCCGGCTGTCCTCAGAAGCCAACTGGCGCTTCTAAATGGATTGCCTTGCATCTCTGGCCTTTTTACCCCTGGCCTTCTTCAATGCTCTCCTTGATAGATTTCAAGGTCTGACGTTTTTCCAACTGCTCAGCTCTCCTAACTTATCCCTTTACACCTAGTGCCTTTGGGCCTTAGGCTCTGTCCACCCCCATCACCTCCCCACCTCAAGTGCCTCTCGTGTGCTCTTCTCCCTGCTCCCGGTGCCCTCAGCTCCCTGCCAACCTCCCCCGCAGCCTACAGTTCTCAGTCACCAACACAGTGAGCCAGGCCTTTCCTCGAACCTCTAAATCTCAGGTGGGTGCCCTCATCTGGACCCCTACAGCACCTTCTTCACCCTGTGTTGTAATTTTCTGGTACATTTTCTGTCTTTCTCACCAGCTGTAAGCTCCAGGCAGGAGTCTGTTTGCTTATCATCACATCCTCAGCCTCCAGCTCAGTAAGACCCTCACTCCTAAGAGGCACTTAATCCATACGTTTCCCTTCCACAGAGCAGGGCTCTAGTCTGAGGCCAGGTCAGACTCCTTGCCTCCTTCAGAACTTGAAAGGCCCTGTTGCGTAAGGCCCCAAATGTGGAAGCCATTAGGACAACCTCCCCCTGCTCTTAACTGAATTTGCTCGGAACAGGCAGGGGGCCTTTGGAAGCACCTGAATCCTATTACAGAGCTTGGCCCCAAAGCCAGACATAATTGGGCCGCCTTCCCCACCCCCCTTTTTTAGCCAGATGACCAGCATCCCGCCCCGTCAGGATCCCTGCCTGCCTCTCTGCCAGCATGTTCTGGCTGTGACAGCACTGTCACCACTGAATGGGCAGCTGCGATCGCATTCAGGGAGGGTGAGGCAGAGGGACTCACTTCAACTCTGACATTCAATCTGTCCCTTGTGACTCAGGTTGCCACTTACCACTGGGGCTGCAGGATGCAAGCAGGGATAACCCTTTCATTAGCTATCTGTGACATGGGAAAAGGTCAGACAGGCGGGCCGGGCTGCTGAGTCACGGAGTGAGAGTGCCCCCCCACCCTTCGACGCCACGTCGTTGCTGGCCCATCTCAAGGGGCACCCTGTCCCCTCGCTGAGGCCGGCTTGATGCCTGGGATGGGTTCAAGTCAGGGCATGCCAGGGAGGATGTTCCTTGTCTACCTCCGTAAAGGGAGATGATATTGATATAATATGGTCGGGAGGAAAGCAGGCTGTGGTATCCCACACACCTGAGTTAGAATCCCAGCTCGGCGGTCTGCTAAGCTGTGGCACCTAATGCAAATTGCTTAGGCTCCCTGACCCTCAGCTCCTCATCTACAAGGCGGAAATAATATTATCTAATGCCGAGGAGGACTGTCGAGAGAACAAACGAGGTCACGTGTGTAAGCAGCTTAGCACAGCGCTTGGCAGACCGTCCATCCAGGGAGAGGGGTCATTGTACGTGCTAGTCTCTCCGTAGATGCTGGATCCCCGGGGCACACGGCGTCTCCCCACAGTCACCAGGCGCTGACCCTGCTCCCCATATCTACAGTCACACAGTCTCGACTTTGGAAAATGGAGTTTAAGTGAGGGTGAGGTGGGAAGAAGCAAAAAGGAGCTAAAAGGCTGGGGACATTTAAAGAATTTCACTCTCTCGCATTGACACACTGTTTCCCCAACTCGCATGCTTCTGGCTGTGTGTGCCCGCAGCGAACCAGATGCATTGGTGGGTGTGGGGGCCACAGAAGGAGCCCAGAAGGCAGGGTTATATGAAGGCAAGTTTTCTGTCTCAGAGAACTAGAGAAAACAGGGCTGGTAACGGAGACCCTGAAACACACACTCCTCCACCACTTACTGAATTCAGACTGAAGCTCTGCCCTTTGCTCTTGGCTCAACACCCTCTCCCCTGCCTCCAATACTTCTAACCCTCCGAATAGAGAGAAAACATCACAGGACTCTTTGGACCAACATGGAGAAGACTGAAATCGCTCAGCGTCAGTTGGCAAGCTGTTTAACCTCCCTTGTAACCTAGCTATCTTTAGCCTCCTTGATGCTATTTTGAAATGTCAAACTAGCAAATACTGCTTCCAGAATGGTTCTGATCTGGGATGTGACAGGATGCTTGGGGGTGGGGAGACGAGGAGGAGGTGGGGACGGTAAAGGAGCCTTCTGGTAGAGGGTGAGATAATGCACCGACTTAACGACGGCCAAGATTCGTCTCCCTTCTGTCCCAGCCACCTTCTCCCAGGGCCGGCCCATGTAAGGGGAAGTGGGGCATTGAGTCCCGCCTGGGCCTAACCTGGAGCCTAACCTGTCTGTCTATCGGACTCTGGAGCCAGAACTGGATGTGCCATTAGCCAACAGAGCAAACTGACTCTTATGCGCCCAGCCCAGTTCTAAAAATATTTGTTCCTTCACTCATTCATTTATTCATTCAACAGGTATTTATTAGTAGCAACTATGTGCCAGGTACTGTACTAGGCCCTGGGGATAGGGTAGCTCGCAAAGGTTACGAGCCATTGGGATCTTCTGGGGAGTTTATCAAAAAGCGGCTTCTCAAACCCCAGCCCCAGGAGTCAATACAGGAGGCTTGATGCACACCGAGGAGACCGCATCTTTAACAAGCATGCAGGCATTCTGATGTAGGCAGTCCAGGGCGTATGAGAAACCCTAGTCTGGTTTGTAGTAACATTGGTTTCCTAAGAGGCTCCCTGGAGTGGAGAGCTAGGGATATAAAAATACACATTGTAAGGGCATCTGGGTGGCTCAGTTGGTTAAGCGTCCGACTTCAGCTCAGGTCATGATCTCACAGTCCATGGGTTCGAGCCCCACGTCGGGCTCTGTGCTGACAGCTCAGAGTCTGGAGCCTGCTTTGGATTCTGTGTCTCCCTCTCTCTCTCTCTGCCCCTCCCCTGCTCACGCTCTGCCTCTCTCTCACAAAAATGAATAAACATTAAAAATATTTTAGAAATACATGTTGTAGCCCCAGACCTCGAAGAGCTCACGGTCCGCAGTGCCCAGAAAGAGACAGAGAAATAATGCCATTTCAGGGGCTAAGTGCTCTGAAGGCAGAGGTACAAAATGCTGTTAGGTCCCAAGGAGGAGGTAATTAGCTCCTTTATAAAGGAGGTGATATTTGAATTGTGTCTTGAGCACGCAAAGAATTTTTCAGATGGAAAGAGTGGGTGCAGAGAGTAAATTCCAAAGACAGCCTCGTCAAGGTATACCCCGCCCCGTAGACCTCCCCGCCCCATCCCTCTCTTCTTACAATGACATGGCTCACTCCAAGAAGTGGGGCTCTGTGTGCCCAGCTCTTGCATCTCGGTGGGGACCTGTGATTGCTTCCACCCAGAGGGTATGGCAGAAGTGACACCTGGGACTTCTGAGCCTAGGACACCCTAAGGTAGTGTGGCTTCTGCTCGGCTCCCCCTCTCTCGGGACACACACCTCAGGAGCCCTGAGGTGATCTGTAAGAAGTCGGGCTTCCCTGAAGCTGCCATGCTGTAGACATCATGTGGATGTCTAGATGCCCCAGCCTTTGAGCCTCCGGGGCTGATGCCGAGTGGAACAGAGATGAGCTGCTCCCCCTCAGCCAGCCTCCACTGCAGATTCATGAGGAAAAGAAAGGATTCCACGGTTTCAAGCATTCCATTTTGGGGTGCTTTGCTGCGTAGCATTGGGCACGTAGCAGAGGCTATAGGGCATTCCAGGAAGAGAAAATGATTGCAGGTTCAAAGGCATGGAGGGTGAAAGGTACGTTAATTCTTTTTGAAACTTAGAGAGATTCGATATTCTCACGTAGAATTTAGGAGCCTTGATTCTCCACAGACCAAAACATACAATAAAGCCGCCTGTGTGTTTGCCCCAGCAGTGAGGTCTGTGCTCTTCCCTAGGCCTCGTGACCCACCAATTCAGTGACGTCCCAAATTGGCATACATGGTTTTCACTGTCCTGTCTTTGTAGTGGTGTACTTTTTTTTTTTTTAATTTTTTTTTTAACGTTTATTTATTTTTGAGACAGAGAGAGACAGAGCATGAACAGGGGAGGGTCAGAGAGAGGGAGACACAGAATCTGAAACAGGCTCCAGACTCTGAGCTGTCAGCACAGAGCCCGACGCGGGGCTCGAACTCACGGACCGCGAGATCATGACCTGAGCCGAAGTCGGCCGCTTAACCGACTGAGCCACCCAGGCGCCCCAAGTAGTGGTGTACTTTTAGGGGTGTGGGTGGCACCCTCGCGGTTCCAAGGAAAGGATTCGGTGGATGTTGGAACTGCAGTGATTCAGATGTCATTCAGTCTAAAACTGCCCGTCTGGTCTGACCGCTCTGAGCACAGTGCCTGGCACGCAGCAGGCCATCAGCAAATGTGATGGAGTGTTTGCATGAGGCTGGCATGTGAGTAGCAACATCAGAACCCGGGGCCGGAGTCCCCGACTCGTGGGATCCCAGAATCTGGGTCTTGGGAGGGATCTTCACAGGTCCTCCTTCCAACAAGCCTGCCGATATCAAGGACCCAGCTACATCTGCTTACATACCTTTTCTAGTAACCATTTCTGCCGGTTATGAAGTCTCTTTTTCACTGGAACCCAACTATCTTCCCTGTGAGGTAACATAGATCCAGTCCATGAGTGAGGAAATTGAGGCTCAGAGAAACTACCCAGCTGCTAAGTGATCGGCGAGATGTGACCACCCCCCCAACCCCGCCGTGGCTGAATGCCTTCCCACTCCCATAGACTGTAAACCTCTACAAGCAAACCACGAGTTCCACCACCTCTGGACCTTTGGCCCACTGTCTCTCCACCTGAGATGCCTTCTCCATCTTCTCTCCTTTGAAGTCTCTGCTGTAAGCCTAACTCCCCTGGGAAGCATGGTTCACAAGGATGTAAGACCTTAAAGACCAAGCCTGTGGCTGAACTCGACATGTGGCTCTTTCCTCCACGGAGCTCCTAGAAAAGAGCCAGCTGTTATCCCCTGGAGGCCTAGGTTTTGTCCAAGTTTTGTCCCTGTGGCTCTGATAGGACCACAACATTTAGTGTCCAATCCAGCCAAGTACAGGGAAGATCTTTGTGCTCCTCAAGGGTCAATAGAGCAAATTGCTGGGATAGGAATTATAAATTATACTGAGAACAGTCCTTTATATAGTTACTGTGAATTTTAGGTTTCTGTCTTTTCCATGATGCCACAATACAGTCTAAAGCAGCTTTTCCAGGCTCCTGAGCGTCCTATCACAATTATATCATGTCCTGCATGGCCCCAAACCCTTCTCAAAATGCCTGCTTTATGAACTTATACCACACCTGTAAGTTAATAAGCCTCATTTACATAATATTAGTTTTTTTTTATTCTGGACCTCACAGTTAAATTTTTATTTGATTTCTTGGAACTTCATGTGATTATAGATGAGGGAGGTTTGATGCCTATTAACAAATGAAACGAGGAGAATTTCTTGGGTTTTTAAGGAGGAAGACCTGTGCCAAGAGAAGTATTGTGACTTCCTGAAATAAGTGAAGATATTTCAGGCCCAATATAATTGGAGAATCTGAGCCAAATGGTAAAGTCATGCCAGAGAACTTAAAACCACTGTGGGTCAAAAGTAGACTAAAATGATGGAATGAGCACTAACCCCAGAGGCAATGGCCTCTAATGAGCTATAAACCTAGGTTCTAGGTTGTCCATCCATCCATCTATCCATCCATCCATCCATCCATCCACCCACCTACCCAGGGAGATATGTTCCAGGCAGATGAATAGCATATGTTTAGACTCAACAGTAAAAAGAAGCATATCCATCTGGGAAAAGATAAAGATGTTCCATATCAATGAGTTCAAAGGGGGTACCAGGGGACAAGAGATGGAGCTTGGTGGATAAGCAGAGGCTAGCTCTTAAAGCACTTTGTAAGCCTCACCCCGAAGTTTATCTTTAAGGCAACGGAGGGTGGGAGGGGGTGATATTGAAGGGATGCAAGAAAGAGAATACTTAGGATAATTCATCAATTTGTTATGAAAATACTTGGAACGTTTCGAAAATACTTGGAACGTTTCAGGAATATGTTTGAAGCTCTACACACATTCTTCATGTTTTGGTGGTCCTGAATGTGCAGGGCAGAGCCAGGAATTAATTTTATTTCTAACCCATAGCATGACTTGGGCAAGTCACTTCCTACTTGGGGTCCTTAGTTTTCTCACTTAGAAAAGAAAAAGACAAGTGAGGGGATTGGCAAGTTGAGCATGCTGAATAGTTTTCCTTTGCTGAACTGTTCCCAGAGGGTCAACCAGATTTCAGTAGGTGTGATTAATAAATTACAAAAGATAAATAGAGTGCCTTGAAAGATTTTATGTTCCTTACTTAAATTTTACCTGTCTTTACAGGCTGCCGGGAAGTCTGTCATTCAACCCTTAGTAATAAAACAGCCCTGCATAAATGAAGACAAAATAAATCAGAAGCCGTATGCTTTTAAACTCACTAAATGAAAGCCCAGCATGCATGCTGCCTCCCTCCAAATTAATCACTGGATTAAATGCAAGACGTGCACCCCAAATCAATAGCTTGTGACAGAGAACTCCTGCCTGTGCTTCAGGAAAATTCCACTTCCTTTCAGATGTTGTCACTTGAAATGTCAGGAAGTTTCCATTCATCACCCACCCTTGAAAAGGCCACCATGACCATACTTCACATTTCCTTGCTGCCTTTCTTCAGAGGAATTAAGGCATATGGCAGAGGGAGCCTTCTCATTGTCACAGTTTCTTCTGGAGGCTGGAAGAGGGGCAGTGTGCAGAGAGGAGAGGTATAGAGATGCCCAATGTAGGAGTAAGAAAACCAAAGGATAAGATGTTCAATGTCTTATTCAAAAGTCCCAAAGAAACAAGACTCGTGTATATCCCCTTGGATACATACATGCAATACAGCATAGTGGGAAGAAGATGGGCTTAGGAGTTTGAGAGACATGGATTTAATCTTGACCCTAACACCACTCTGAGCTTCACTTTTCTTATCTATGAAATAGAGGAAATAAAAATACTGTCTGTTACTAGCTGTGTGATCTTGGGCAGGTTATGTAACATCTCTGTGCTTGAACACCTTCATTTGTAAATGAGGTGATAAAGGTTAAATGTTACCATAAACACATGATGAGAATGGGGTGTTGCATCTCCAGATCAAAGCTATACACACTTTCTCTGCTCTTCAAGACTCAATCCTGCCATTACCTCCAGTAGCCCACAGATTGGGGTAGGTCCCTTTTGCTCTGTCATTATAATAATATTAATAATAATTAAGAAACATAGTGATAACACTGAAAACTAACACTTATTGATCACTTGCTACAAGACAAACTCTGAGTTACTCAAATTTACTCATTTAGTCCTTATAATAATGTTCGACAATTTACAGAAACTGAGGAAACAGAGTTTACATTACCTATCCAAGTTCTCATCACTGGTAAGCAGGAGAAATGTCCTGTCTCCCAGAGCAACTTGGGTTTCACTCTTTCTTGACTTGACCATGTGACAATGACAATCCCCCTTATATGACTTTCATCTCTACTGGACTTCACATTCCCCTGAGATAGTGACTGATTGTTAGCCAATTTTGTATTCCCAAAGTTTAGCACAGAGTAGGTGTTCTTGAATTTGAAATGAAATGAAATTGACTCATCATGCAAAGATAATAGACTACGACTATTTAATACCAAGGGATCTGAATTGAGAAGGTGACTTCCTAGGTCAGAATGTTGCAGAGCTAGACATCATCTCACACAGAAGGGACTCAGACAGACTGGGGCAAAGCAAAGACAAGAGCAGTACAGATGAGACAACCAAAAAAAAAAAAAAGCCCACAAAAAACTCGTCCATTAGTCACACAAATGAAAGAAAGACCCTTAATGGATGCTTAAAGTTGCTGGAAGTTGCCCTCAGTCCTTCAGTGCATGGTATGCATGGGGGTCAAACACAGTGATGCCAAGTAAACTCTAAAGGAAAGCAGTCATTCTCAACAAATTCTTGTGTCAAAACTTCCTGGGGAATTTTTAGAGATGGATCTCAGGACTGAGGGGAACTCACTGCAGTCAAGATTCTGACAGCCATGGCACAAAAGAAAAAAAAAAAAGTCCTATAAACATACAGAAAAGTGCTCAGCTGCATATTATTCAAGGTTTGCAAGAGTTACGAGGATCGACAATATCCAGGTTCATGAGGCTCTGAGGAAACGGGTAGGATCATACCCAGTTAGTGGGAGTGGAACTTTGGAGGCGCCCCCAAAATTCCATTTTGAGGACTCTGTCAAAGAAATACATGCACATGTGTTTGCAAATGTATTTCCAAGTGTGCTCATTCTAGTACCATTTGTAATAGTAAAAAACTAGAGACTTCTAAAGTAGGGAAATGGTTTAAAAGTTGCGGTACATTCATACAATGGTTAGGGAGTGATGACAACAAATTCAGTGGGCCCATAGGTATGAAATGGAAAGATGACCAGATTGTGACAACCAGAAAATGAACCCTTGTCTCTATAAAAGGCCTTTAGCAGTTTGCTGCAGCTCTTTGTTCTGATTGGTCTGTGCCTGTGCCATACCAGATACATAAGTAAGTGATTATATGGGATAGTAATGGGAAGGGAAGGGAAGGGTCACATGGGACTTTATTCCCCATTTACATATGTGACTTACTCCCTTCCTCCCTTCCTTTCCTCCTTCAGTATAATGAACATGTATTTTTTTTTTTTTGTATCAATATTACTCTGTTCTTTTTAAAAGTTCTGGTATCCAGTGAAGGCAAAGCCAGACTCATGATGAGTTTTGTTTTTTTTTTAATGTTTATTTATTTTTGAGGGAGAGAGAGAGAGAGAGAGAGAGAGAGAGAATGAACACAAGCAGGAAAGGGGCAGAGAGAGGGAGACACAGAATCCAAAGCAGGCTTCAGGCTCTGAGCTGTCAGCGCAGAGCCCAAGGCGGGGCTCGGACCCACAAACCATGAGATCATGACCTGAGTCAAAGTTGGACGCTTAACCAACTGAGCCACCCAGGCGCCCCCAGACTCATGATGAGTTTTAAGTTCAGTCTGGGTATACCATGTGTTACACTATAATAAAAGTATGGACAAAGCCCCATGCTAGTAGAGACAAAAAGTGAAATAAGATAAGACACCTTCCTGGAAACAAGTGGGAAGATGTCACAGGAGAGGAGAGTCTGAGATTCAATTTGAGCTTTGACTTGGGAGAAGGAGCTCTCTAGGGGAAACAGTGAAGGCAAAACTTTCTGGGCACAGGTACACAAGGGCCCAAACCTAGAGGCATGGAACAGGTGGGATATTGCAGGTCTGCAGATGGAATGATTCTTGGTACTCAGATGGTTATTCCATCTTGGAGTGGGAAACCAGAAGAAGCCCAATCTGAGGAGTAGCTCAAATTTAGCTCTAGCTGGGGAGCAGCCACAGGGGAAGAAGGCGAGAAAGCCAGGATGGATGATTTGCACATTGTTTTCATCTGACCTGCTATGGAATGTGCCTCATAACTCATCTGCATAGGCAGCTCTTGGAGTGGACAAAGGAAATCCAACCAGTGGGAATTCCTGGGAAACTGTGATGGGGCCCAAATAGGAAATGCCAGTCAAGAGATTTTACTGGTGCTAAGCTCAAATACCAATGCTGGAGCTGTGCTCCTCAAAGATCCTGCTTGTCAACTGCAGAAGAGACACTTTGGCAAAAGATGTACAGATAATAATCAGGGTCCCAGGTATCATTTTTTCTTTGTTCTTAAATTTTTTAATGTTTATTTTTTTTATTTTGAGCAAGTGAGAGAGCAGGGTAGGGGCAGAGAGAGAGAGAGAGAGAGAGAGAGAGAGAGAGAGAGAATCCCAAGCAAGCTCCTTGCTGTCAGTGCAGAGCCTGATGCAGGGCTCGAACTCACAAACCATGAGATCATGACCTGAACCGAAATTAAGAGTTGATACTTAACTGACTGAGCCACCCAGGTGTCCTGGATATCATCCTTTCTAACCTTTTGAATTCACCATCTAACTTGATGCTTCTAAAACCTTTGAGCCAAGGGTAATTATCTTCATTACATAGATATTAGAACAGAGGCTCAGGGAGATTTAGTGACTTGCTCAAGGTCACATGGCTAAGGGAGACTGGATGCTATCAGAAGAACAAAAAAGTATTTTGCTTTTGGAATGATACAGACTTGTTTTAAAATCTTTATATCATAACTCACTATTTGGGTGACTTTGGCTAATTTACTTTGCTCTCTGACTCCATTTTCTCATATGTAGAATGCGGATGACATTATTGACCTTATAGAGCTGTTGGAAAAATGGAATGAGATTATATATACTGCCTACTTGCTCCCTATTTGTCCCTTCCTTAGTGACTCAACCCTAATTTGGGGTATAAGGGGGAAGCAAATATATCCTGTTAAAACATTCCATTTCCCAGCTTCCCTTGTACCTGGGAGTGGCCATGTGACAGAGTTCTGGCCAATAAAATGTAAGCAGAAGTCTCTAGAAAGGGGATCTGGTCCCAAATTAGAACGTTAAACCTTTTTTTAGCAAAAGCCTTTCTTCTCTGCTTCTTCCTTCCTGGAATGGAACTTCACCCCAAGGAATGGAAGAAGTGAAGATTCAGCAGCCATCTTGGAATGATGGAAGAACCTGCACCTCCAATGGCATTGTTGGACTGCTTTTTCGTGGATCTCTCATCGCTTGAGACAAATAAATCCTTGTTAACTTAAGCAGTTTGCAGCCGTCCATGTTCCTGATGGAATAATCTAGACTTTGGCTTATCATACACACCTAAGGAATCATAGGCATTTTGATTAAAGCAGGGACCTTTCTCTGAAGTGGAGGGAGAATTCAAGCCCCCGCCCCCTACATAAAATAGCATTAACCTGCCCAACCACCCCTGATTCACACTACACAGCATTCCTTTCTCTATTCTCTGCTTTGCTTACCTCCAAAGTTGGGTACATAGCCCTTTCCACCTGCAGACAAATAGTTCAAATGAGATAACATATATAAAATCCCTAGCACAGTTCCCTGACACACAAGTATAAAGTAAATGGGATTTATTTTTCTTGAGTCAGAAAGTTTTAGAAGCAATCTCAACATATTGTAACCTTTTTACTTTAACAAATATGCATGGAAAAGTGTAGAGGGTCTCCTGACCTACAAGATAAAAAACCCCAAGCAGCTTTAGCATGGCATTCAAGGTCCTAACTCCCTCATACAGCTCTGGGTATCTCTTCCTGAGTCCCTCAATAATGCCCCTTCCCTTGCTACAATAACACCACAGGGTTTTGCTTCCTCTCTGCTATAGCACTTATCTGATTATAGTCACTGTGTTTGCCTCTCCCACCGAAGGTGAGGATTGCATCTCGTTTATCTTTGACTTCCTGGTAACCCTGCACAGAGCAGCACTCAATAAATTACTGCTGAAGGAATAAATAAGTCTCCAGTCAGTGCCTAGAAGTCTAGTCACATGAAGATCTTGGCTTTTTTTCTGAGCACAGCTGAGCATTTTCATGCTTTAGAAGTTTTGCACATGCTTTTCCTTTTGCTTAGAATTTTTTCTCTCCATTTTATGTCTGTAGGATCTCTACTCATCCTCATACAGCCACCTCAAACATCACCTCTGCCAACTCTCTCAGGGGTTCTCTGTTCTATATTAAGGTATTTGATGCTTACTTCTGTTATGGTACACAACTTGCTGCTCATTATTATTATGATTTGTCCACGTGCTTCTCTTCCCTGCCAGACTGTGAACTCTTAAAAGCATTTAATCATATTTTTCTGTCACTTGTGTTCAACATAGTTCCTGGCACATGGTAGATATTGAGAATTTCGGTGAATTTAGTTACAGAAAACTTAGAATTTACACAAAATTGTGGCTTTGAGTTGTTGCCTGTCCCTGCCTCTGTAATGAGGTTCAGAACATCTGGTAATGAAGTGGGGAATAAAAGGAAATGAACCTTTATTCAGTATCTACTGTGGACCAGGCATTATTGTTCATGTTGTTTCCAGAATAAGTATGAAACCCACCCTCAAAGAACTTATGATTTTATTAGGCAGACACACTATACTTACGTGAATGCTTTAGGGATTGGTGTAGATTTTGGTAATGGTCCCTTTGTCATTTTAGACCACACCTCTTGGGGTAACTGTTGTGTACAATGCACCCATAGCTCCTAGAAGCTTAGAGACAATCAGTGGCCCTGCCTGTATTGTGGCCCTTCCTGACCACCTTCAACAAAGACCTGAGAACCTGATCAGAGCCAGTCCAATCAGATTCTCTCCAAAAGAAATATGAAATTTGGAATGGATTTCTGAAGAGATTGGGAGCTGTTGGGGGGTGAGTCACATGTGTGGCAGTCCTCCAGGATGAAAGGCCATAAAGAATTCTGAGATACCAGAACTGCCTTGGGTTCTCCTATCTTGGTAGTTCAGCATTTCCTTTGATTCTCTGAGACACCCCCAGCATCCTTCCAATAAATTTCCCCTTTGCTTCAGCTAGACCATTTCAAATGCTTACAAGTTAAAAAAAAAAAAAAAAAGTCCATTTCAAATGCTTACAAGTTAAAAAAACAAAGTCCATTTCAAATGCTTACAAGTTAACAACAACAACAAAAGAACCAATACAGTCTGAATTCCAAAAGAATTTCCTGTTTGGTCTCTGAATTGGTTAAGATTTGCATTAGCTACAAATGACAGAAAACCCATAATAGCGGCTTTAAAAGACACAAGTTTCTCTCTCTCTCTCAAGTGAATATAGGCAACCAAAACTAACTGTTTGATCCACAGGAATCCAGATCCTCTCTATCATCAATCTCAGGATGTAACTTCTCTCTCAAGGACCAAGATGGCTGCTCAAATTCCAGTCATCATGTCACCAATCCAGCCTATAGGAAGGAGGAAGACACGCCCCTCTCTTGAAAGGTGTGTCCTAAAAGCTGAACACACTACTTCTGCTCTTATTCTACTGGCCAAAATTTAGTTACATAACTTCAATATGCCAGCTATCTTCCATTTGCCTGTCCATACACATGGCCAACTCCTTTCCATCTGCTTTCTGCCTGGGGAGGCTGGCCTGTGTAGACCACATCAGTGGGAGGGTATAACATCTGGCTTTTATGGTTCTAGCTCAGACAACAGAGGCTCTGATCTCTGAAGGAGATCAGAAAAAGAGAAGAATGAGATGAGGGTATTTATTTCTCTGGAACCTTCTCTTCAGGGTTGCATTGGGGTGGCTCTACCCCTCAACTGAGGATGACTGGCCCTTGCAAAGTGATTGAATCAACTTGACTTTTTTTCTATGCCTTAGTAGCTATTCCCTTCCTTCATTCCATTAGGTCCTAAGGGAGGTAATAGTCTAGCTGCTATGAGCTCTGGATTACTGCACTATAGTTACAATTCCTCTACACCTTGTCATAGTAAATAGCCCCTTTATAAATAAATCCTCCTTGGCTTATCCCATTTTGAGTGTGTCATCTCTTTTCTGTTGGGACTTTGACATACTGACACAATTACAAGGTTTTTATTATGGGCCAGGTACCTAAAAATTGAATTTTTTTGAATTTGGTAATGGTACCAAAAAAGGAGAGGAGAAACCATATAATGGGACAACTAGTAGTCTTTGCCTTGGCCCCATCAGTCTTTAATTTATCGTTCTTATATCTAATTTTTATGGATTGAACCTTCTATCTCTTACTCCTAATACCCATAAGGCAAGGTAATCACCATCTTTTTTACCTTATACAAAGTTAAAATAAGGCTATAAAAATCTACAGATACACATGTATTTGTGGGTGAGTTATAATTTTTAATAGCTACTTCAGAAGGGTAGTAAAATCAATACATGTTTAGTGAATGTATAGATGAAATGATGAAACTCTGTTTTCAGTGTTTCAACTGCAATATTGGGGTGTTGTGCCACATGATGTCCTAAGTTCTTTCCAGTGCTGATCTTCAAGAATTATTTTGTCAGCTCTGTGTCACAATTTTCCATGAATCACAGAAAGAAATATGGCAGAACTATCAAGCTGGAGGTACAAGGTCCAGGGAAGACATAGGACTGAGACATATTCAAGAAGATACCAGATCTGGTAATCCAGGTAGAATCAGTAGAGCAGCCAGGACTATTGGCTCATGAAGATTCTGACCATTGGAAGAGAAAAGAGATAGAAGGCAAACTTAGCTGACGAAAATAATCTCAAACACCTGGAGGAAATGCAGAGGCCCAGGAAACCAGGAGGCTGGATTCACATACATGGCAAGACAATAGTCAACCCAGACAGAAATCAAGAAATCTGCTACCACTTAAGAGAAAACTCAAGTCACCCAAGTCAAACCCCAGATGCTATTTATGGCTCCTCCCTCTTTTCTATCCCCATATCCAATCAGTCTTTAGGCTCAGTTGATTATGCCTTCTAACTATTTCTTATTTGTCTACTTCTCTCAGTTCCCATTTCCAATAACAGCTCAGGCTCAAATTATCATTGGCTTGCATCAATGCTACATCTTCCTGACAGATCATTATTTCCCCCAGACAGTCCCATTTTCCAAACTGCAGCCAATGGCATCTTTCTAAAACACAAACAGATCCTGTTAGTCACCTGAATAAACAATTCAGTAGTTCTTCAGTTCTAGAATTAAATTAAAGTGTTTAACAAGAGCTTGTATTACTCAGCTCCTACATCTCTTTTTAGCCTCATCTCACCCCACTCCTCTTCTTCCCACTTGGCACTTCAACTACTCTGAAATACGCATAATTTCCCAAAGAAATTAAATGGGCTTTTGCCCCAACCCCTCCCACTTCTTTCCTCGGATGCATTCTTACTCATCCATCAGGACTCCACTCATAAGCTATCATCTCCTGCAGACATTCTATCTTGACACCCTCACCTTCACTCAGGTTGGAAGAAGCATCTCTCCTTTGTGTTCTCAGAAGCGCTGGGCTTATCTTTACTGTATCATTTATCATGATCTATTGTTATTTCCAGGTTAGTTGTCTATTTCTCCCTGGTCTAAGAGTTTCTTAAAGAAAAAGGTTATATCTCATTTAACATGGTAACTTCAGTGCCTAGCATAGAAGATGATAAAGACGGTGCTCAAAACATGCCTATGAAATAAAAGAATGAACAAGGCCAGGAGTATGCAGAGTGGGGTTAAAGGCATTGTAACTTTCCTTGCCTTAGACACTACACTTCAATTAATGCAGACGGGGATGCCTTTCACATTTTATATTTTACTCCTCATACATGTTGTTTTGTTTTTTTGTAATATGAATATTTCTGCTTCTAGTCTTGAGGTTTACTTTTTTCTCTGATGTACAAATAAATCATAATAGCTGAACTTCCATTTCAGGCCATGATGGAATGTCAGGGTTCAGACATATTCTCCCATTACAAACAATAAGGAAACTGGGAAAAATTATATGAAACTGTTTGCAGACATTGAACAACAGATGGTATGGTATTGTGATTACTAAGAAAAGGGACATTAAGTGAGATAAACACTTGGCCTGTGCCTGGAATCACATTCTAGATTTTAGTGCAGGAAGAGAATCCTAAGCAGAGTGCAGCAATCTCATTAAGTTGAGAAGATACAGATCAGAGATCTGGGAGGTTGAGGTAACTCAAAATTGTGGAGCAGAGTTTCAGAGAAGAAGAGCAGTATAGGAAAACACTTCAGAATCTTTGGTGAATATCAGATCATGTATGCCTAGGGAAAAACTCGATGAAACCAGGCAATGGATGACTGGGGAACTGCAGACTGAGAAAGTCACAGAGATCACAGAATTGGGAAACTCCATCCACTAAGAGTGGAAGGTCCTTGCAGATCTCCTGGGACATTCAGGGCCTGCAGAAGTGTCATGTGTTAGTAGTGGGGTTAAACTATCCCTAGAATAAAAGTTTCTCTATACCTGCCCTACAAAATCTTAAAAAGAAGTCTGGTAAAAGATGAAGCTAACCAGCAAGTAACTTATCCGCTTACCAGAACAAATCTCAACACTCTTTATAGGATAACAACAAAATCCCGACACTCAACAAAAAACACAATATTCAGTATCCAAAGAAATTACTGGAGATATCAAGAAGTAAGCAAATGTGTTCTATACTTGGAGAAAGAAAAAAACAGTCAATAGAAACAGAGCCAGAAATAATAGAGATGATAAAATAGCAGAAAAGGACTTCAAGCAGCTATTAAGTTATACTGAA
The DNA here is from genome assembly GCF_022079265.1 of Lynx rufus. Taxonomy (NCBI): domain Eukaryota; kingdom Metazoa; phylum Chordata; class Mammalia; order Carnivora; family Felidae; genus Lynx; species Lynx rufus. The sequence goes on from NW_025814834.1 coordinate 174,435,915, forward strand.
TTATTCATGAATGTAGTGAGGAGAAAAATGGAATCTACAAAAAAAGGCTAAATGAAACCTCTGAAGATTTAAAAATATATAATATATGCTAATGAAAATTCCTCTGGAAAGATGAAGGATATAATAGATATTGCAGAAGAAAATATTTGTAAACTTGAAGTCATAGTAATAGAAGCTATCCAAAATGAATCATATAGAAGAAAATGATTGAAAAGCATAATTAACAGTGTCTTGGTGACCTGTAGGATGATTTGAAACGGTCTGACATACAATTCCAAGAGAGGTTGGGGTAAGGAGAAACAGAAACAGATTTGAAAACATAAAGGCTAACAATTCCCAGGCTTGATGAAAAATATAAGCTCAACGAACCTCAATCAAGATAACAAAGAAAACTCCACCAGGGCACATTAAAACCAATTTTAAAAAATTGGGGCGCCTGGGTGGCGCAGTCGGTTAAGCGTCCGACTTCAGCCAGGTCACGATCTCACGGTCCGTGAGTTTGAGCCCCGCGTCGGGCTCTGGGCTGATGGCTCAGAGCCTGGAGCCTGTTTCCGATTCTGTGTCTCCCTCTCTCTCTGCCCCTCCCCCGTTCATGCTCTGTCTCTCTCTGTCCCAAAAAAAATAAATAAACGTTGAAAAAAAAAATAAAAAAAAAAAAATAAGTGATGATGAAAAAATCTTAAAAGCTTTTCTATAAATAAAAATAAAGATTTCCAAGGTAAATTTAAGGGAGAAATAGTACCAATCCTACATGAACAGTTTCAGAAAACAGTAGAGGAGGAAATATTTCATAATTTACTTTATAAAGCTAGTCTTGTCTAGCTATCAAAATGAAAGACTTCATAGGAAGAAGAGAACCTTCGTGAGGACAGATGTAAAGATCCTTTTAAAGCATAGCAAATAAAATCCAGGAATATATAAAAAAGAGTAATATACCACATCTAAGTGGGATTTATTCCAGGAATACAAGGTTGGTTTAACACTTAAGAGTCATTAATATAATTTAACATATTAACAGAATAAAGAGAACAATTCAGCAGAAAAAGCATTTGACAAAATGTATACCCATTCATTAAAAAAAAAAGCTCAAAACCTTTCAACCAAAGAATAGAGGGACACTTCTTTAACCACCTGATAAAGAGCATCTATGAAAAATTTGCAGCTAACATGAAAAAGTGAATGACTGAGCACTTTCATCAGGAACAAGACCATTAACTAACATAAATCACAATACAAAAACAAAACAAAACAAAACAAAACTTCTTTAAGATGGATTATAAATCTAAATTTAAAAGCTACACATTTCCAGTAAAATCTTTGCAACCTTACGTTGGCAAGTATTTCTTCAGCAGGACAAAAGCAGTATGAAAACAATTAGGCAAAAAAACAAAAAACAAACAAACAAACAAAAAAGAAAACAATTAGGCAAATTAGACAATCAAAATTTAAAATGCCCCTTTCAAATATACCATCAAAAGAATAGTAAGGCACTCTACAGATTGGTAAAAATATTTGTCATGGATAAATATGACAAAGGACCAATATCTAGAATATACAAAGAACTCTTAACACACAAGAAGACAAAAAAACTTTTTTTTTTAAGTGAGCAAAAACCTAGAATAAATACTTTCCAAAAGAAGATATAGGAGTGGCCAACAAGCATGTGAGAAGATACTCAATGTTATTAATCATTAGGGAAATGCAAATTAAAAACCACAGTGAGACAGAGGGCATAGTCGTTAAAACGGCTAAACTTAGACTGGGATTATCAAGTGTTGACAAGGATGTGGAGAAACTAAAATTCTTTTTTTTTTAAATTTTTTTTTTCCAATGTTTATTTATTTTTGGGACAGAGAGAGACAGAGCATGAACGGGGGAGGGGCAGAGAGAGAGGGAGACACAGAATCGGAAACAGGCTCCAGGCTCTGAGCCATCAGCCCAGAGCCCGACGCGGGGCTCGAACTCACGGACCGCGAGATCGTGACCTGGCTGAAGTCGGACGCTTAACTGACTGCGCCACCCAGGTGCCCCTAAAATTCTTATATGTTGCTGGAACTAACAAAAACAGTATAACCACTCTGGGAAATAGGCACTTTGTTATAAGGTTAAACACAAACCCATATACCTACCCAACATCACAGTGATTCCACTACAAGGTATTTACATAATTTACATCTGTTTACACAAATATTCATAACAGCTTTGTTGATACTATTCTCAAATTGGGAAAAACCCAAATGACCACCAACAGGTGAATCCATACAGTGAAATACTACTCATCAAATCAATCAACCAACAAATCTATCTACTAAAAAAATGCAACCACATGAAGAAACCTAAAATACCATTATTTAAAAAGAGTATAGGGGCACCTGGGTGGCTCAGTCGGTTAAGCAGCCAACTCTTGATTTCTCCTCAGGTCATGATCTCATGGTTCAGGCCCCAAGTCAGATTCTGTGCTGACAGAGTGGAGCCTGCTTGGGATTCTCTCTCTCTCCTTCTCTTTCTGCCCCCCGCCCCTGTCTCTCTTTCTCTCTCTCTCAAAATAAATAAACTTAAAAAAAAAAAGTGTATGTACACCATTTATATAAAACTCTAGAAGAGGGGTGCTGGCTGACTCCTTTGGAGAAGCATGTGACTCTTGATCTCAGGGTTGTGAGTTCAAGCTCCCCGCTGGGGGTAAAGATTGCTTAAAAATAAAATCCTTAAAATAAATTGCTACGAGAGACAAGCCTAATCTAGAGTGACAAAAAGTTGATTGACAATTTCTCGTGACCTGGGGTGTTTGGGGATTGACTGATAGGACGGCAGAAGAAAACTTTTCAGGTGATGGTGGAGGATATCTTGATTGCGGTGGCGATGATTACATGGGTGCATACATTTTTCAAAGCTGGTTAAACTGTACATACACAATGAAAGTATTTTATTGCATGTAAATAATCTTCCATAAACCCTGGGCTTCCAGCAGTCTTCCCAAGTTTTGCAAAGGGAGGATCACTCAGATTTCTGGAGACTGCCCTATGAACCTCTGCTTCTTTGTTCTATGAATTCCTCCTCCACTGAAATTCTCCACCCACTTTTCACTCTCCCATCTTGGCTTCTCATGGCTGTTCCAGTTCTCTCTAGTATGTTCCACTGGAAAATCTCACTATGCTTCTCTCTCCTTCATCCCCCAGTGCGCCACCAGCACAGAGCCATCTTGCATAGAGCATTTTACTAAGGTTTAGTGATGAAGTAGGGAAGTCACGTCACAAGAGAACAAACAAAGCTAAATGTCAAACAGCATGTCGGTGGTATACATCATCCACTCCTTGAAGGCAGTGACTCACTGTCTCCTCACTCTTGGCTGCAGCCTACTTCCATGTGGCCTGCCACGTTCCCCTCTCTCCCTAAATCAAGCGCTAAAGACTCTGACAAGGGCTGACAATGGGAAAACCCTCAAGTCCTATTATGTTGTGAAGTAGAAAACATATAAATCTCCTCCTTTTTTTTTGACCTCTCTCATCAAGATGAGCCCTGGCATCTATATTTGCAGAGCCCCAAAAGTCAGTTACAGTAATTTCTCAAGCAAAGGAGGACTTATTTCCTAAAAACAAGGTTTTTCTGGATGAGTGTTTTCATCTGGGATGATGATAAAAAAATGAAAACAACTATGTTCACATCAGAACCCCTGAACAAGAATGTCTTGGCCTAGAACTCGCGAATCTGTATTTCAACTAACGCACCCTCTCACCAAATTTCCCTGCCTTGATTGCTTTAGGCAGTTCAAAACAAAACAATTCTCATCATTTGGTGATTAACAAATCCTCCTGTTATACTCAGTAAATGCCCTTTCAGCCAGAGGTATCTCACCCTTGATTTCAGTAGCTGATATCAAATTTTATACATAGGACTGGTTTTTCTCTCATTCTCCCTCTCCACAGCCCACCTTTGGACCACAAGCCTAACCATACTGCAGTGGGGGTGGAACCACAAAAATGTTGTTGTATCATAAGGCTTCCCTTAGGTTCCAGATTATATTTAAGGCTAGTAGCCTGGGAAACATCTTGAAAGTCCATAACATGAAGTCTGTCTGTGGTTTCTGAAAGCACAGTGTCACCTCAAACAATCATCACTGCTCTTACCCACAGGTTATTATGGGCTTGCCTGTACCCCTAGGACGTTTTATGGCAAGCTCTGGAAACACGAGTTACCTTGTAGTGTCTTTAGTTTGGCAAGATCTGATTGAAGTTGTTAGACAAAGTTCTGGAAAAATGGTCTGGGCATGGGCTTTGTCTAGAGCCACAGAAGTGGTTAAGGGAAAACCTTGAAATAGCAAATGATAGAACTTTCCCTGAGGTTCACAGATGTTCTCTACAAAATGTAGAAGTATGCCAAGAGCTAAATTTCATTTGGGGGGCCTCTGATCCACAAGCAGACAGAGATCAAGAATCATCACTAAACATGTGGTTTGATGTAAATAAAGTTCTCAAAGCCCCTCTGTTTGTCATTTCAATAATTGATTACAGCATGATTCTGTCCCCCACTCCTAGACCCTGCCGAATTGCTTTGATTCCTTCCGGAATCAAATGGAGAGACTGACAGATGCACTAAACTCGTCTTTGACCACAAGTCTGTCAGGGGCACGTTGCTCCTCTGCGTATGAAAATGATGGTGTTTCTCATGGTCCAGAGATCACTGCATTTAGTAAACTTTCCTTCTCGTGTTTTAAGTATAAATGCTATATTTGTACTTTCCTATTGTGAATTTTTAATCTCACTGAATATATTTGAGGTGCTAGTTTTTATTAACCGGAAGGATGTTTCCTTATAACTCCATGGGTAATAATGGCAACTAACATTTATTCAGTGCTCCTGTGTGAATGCCACCTTATGTGTCTATTATGGCCTTCAATCCTCAACATAATCTTATGAAAAGGGTTCTGTGTTCACCCTCATCTTGCAAATGAGGGTAGTGAGGCAAAGTTCTCACAGCTGCAGAGTGAGGGCCAGGAGGTGCAACTTGAAAGCACTCATGCGTTGAGTGTAACTCCGGTGTTATACTCATTCAACAAGTATTTGCTGAGTGTCTTCTACTTGCCGGGCACCATGATAGGCCCTGGGCATACCACAGTCTGCTTGGTGGGCATCATGTTCATAGCTCTGTAACAACAAATACCAGGCTGACTGCGTTTTATTTAGAGAAAATGAATGTCATGGACTTAAATTAGTCAATAGACAATTCGTTTTAAAACATCTCACATTCCTTCGTAATCAAATAGAAAAAGTTGCTACTTCCTTCTTGGTGCATATGGGTATATGCTTATTATTATAATAATATTATTATTAATTATTAATATATTGTTAATTATTAATATAATTAATATATTACTAATGTTATTAAGCTTATCAATTGTTTCTGAGAAATGCACAAATTGTGTATTGACATATAAATCTCTCTGTGGAGTAGCTCCTCTGTATTCCCACACCTTTGTCACTAGGGATCCTGTGAGCAATTGGCTCCTTTGTGAGTTAGTGACTTAAGTGTCCCCGGAGGGATACAAAACTGTCCTGGAATGACATTTGATCTGGCCCTTTTTAGAGCCTTCCTTGAACTACATCTCTTAATTAGATGTGGCTTCTCCCTTGTTGGGATTCCCAGAGCACATTTTATATAACTCTGTTATGATACGTAGCATATCCAGTCATGTTCAGTGTGTACCTTCCTTAGCTCTCTGGCTAGAAAAAAAAAAAAAATTAACAGCACCTGCTGTATAGATCTATTGAGAGAATCCAATGAAACAAAGCACATAATGCACTTAGCGTGGTGACCAGCACAGAAATACCCTCCATAAATATTTGTTGAATGAAGGAAGGAATAGTCAGTGCGCAGTAAATCTTAGATGCTGCTAACTGGTGCAAGGTGTACATAATATTGGTCAGAGAAACTTGTGAAAATTCCAGACCCGAGGCTCCTCCTTCAAACATTGCAACTCAGCAAGTCTGGAGTGGGGGTCCAGGACTCTAGGTGACCCTGGACAAGGGCCTGGAGACTGCCCCTGGCTTAGAGAATCCTGGTGATTTGTGAGCTCCTCAGTGGCGAGGGTAATATGGACACTCATCTCTAAATGACCCTGCACCTATCTGCCCCTGTCCCTGATGTGCAAGTCCTCCTTATTGTGCAGAGGAGGCATCGTGTCCAGACCCATCGATATAAAGCAGAATACGGATGATTCTAAAATGTGCATGGAGCCTTGTAACCACCCCAGTCACAACCTCAAAAACGTAGCCACTGTGGTTCCGGATTTGAATTTCCCAAAGTCTCAAGTTCTTTTATGCCCCTTCAGCAGTGCCTTATTTTGGGTGCTTTACTATGGGCCAGGCACTTTATTTGATTTCATCCATAGCATTTCTCTAAGAAAGAGGAGACTGAGGCTCAGAGACTTTGTTACCTGTCTGAAGTCACATAGTAAGTGCTGGGTTTCAGACAAGGCGGGAGTGATTGCCAAGCCTGAGCACATTCCTGGGGTGAACAAAAGGAATTGGGGAGCACTTCTCCTGGCCTGCTGGGGCAGGTGAGACGCAGAACTATCAGTGTGTGTGTTTGCATGTGTGTGTGTGTTGCCAGAAAATTCCTGATTATAGGTAATTGCATCAAACAGAGGCGATTTTTCCCTTGTAAGTAGGTATTATAAATATAGCATATGAAGCAACCCTGACTTCATTCCCAGCCAATCAACCCCTGCCAGTTTGCACGCTACATATGTACAGCATGACTCAAATGACCCTCAGGCAGTGGGTGGGTTAAAAATCAATCAAACAATAATAATTTTTATAAGTGAGAACTCCCTGGCTTCCCAGTTGGCTGTTCAGTTAGTCCTGAGTCACGAATTTCCTTTTTAGGGTAATATTTACCATAGAGCATGGCTGGTTAATACGTAATACCCACTATCTGATGGGAAACTTGTTATTAAAACATTACCTAATGATAGATTTATCTGATAAATAATCCCTAGGATTAAACAATGTAAGTTGGGGAGGGACGCGGGAGGGTTTTCAGGGAATGGAAAGGTGAATAAGAATAGGCCATGGTTTGGAGGTAAATAAAAAGGTGTTTGTCTGGAGCTGGATGTCGAAAGAATGCTAACTATAATAATTAGAATAAAGGAAAGAGAGGGAGAGACAGACAGGGACAAAGAGCATGGGAGGAGGAGACAGGATGAACACCGGAATTGTTAGTAACCATAATCATAATTATAAGCACCTTTTATTGCATTGTTAACATATGCAGGCACTGGGCTGATCATCTGACATACATCTTCATTTTTATTCTCATGAAAATCCTGGGGGGTCACTCCTCCTACCACCCCCATTCCTCAGATTCCAGCCAGTCCAATAAAAGGACTGAAAGCACAGACCCTAAAGATAGAATGTCTGTGTTTACATCTCAGCCTCCTATTTACTAGCTGTGAAACCTTAATTTTCTTCTGCCTCAGGCCTCTCCTCTGTGAAAGGGAGGTAATGGTAATTTTGCGTACCTTATAGGGTTGTTTACAGGACTAAAGTAGTTAACAAGAAAAACCCTTGTAAACTCCATAAATTCAGCTGCTATTTCAAGCTGAAGAATCTGAGGTCAGAAGTTAAATCCCTTGCCTGATGTTGCAGACCTACAAAATGGTGGAGACAGGATTTGAACCTAGATCTGTCTGATTCCAGCCTCCATGTGCTCTCACCATTTACACTTCGGTGGATGGGAGCAATAATGAGCACTAAAGAGACATAACAGAGCATGTGTTCCTCAGGCACATGATGTCAACACCCACCATTTGAGTCAAACTACCCCAAATTTATGGACCATTTTATTACCACAGAATACAATCTAGAAGCAACCCTAGAGGTCATCTCAACCAGAGATTGCAAACTGTCAGCTCAGGGGGACCTCTCACTTTCCAGAGATAGGTTGCATGTGGCTGCCTAGCACTGGTGGGTGCGGAGCTATGAAAATTTTGTAAAAGTTGCCAAAACTAAAAATTGTGAGACTTAACAAGAAAAATCTAGGTTTAAATTTCCTCTAACAAAGCGGGAGTGTCTGGACCCATATCCCTAAACGCAATAGTCCATTATACTCAGCTGCCTGAGTGTATTCTCACCACTCCCTACTGTTTCTTGCATCTGGTCCACTTCACTCGATTATCTCCCCACGATGACCCAGTGAATATGAGATACCAGAACCCATGCCTTCTGAACCTCCTTTCCTCACACTTGATACTAGCTCAGTGAATTTTTCCAGCAGGGTGAGTTGTTATCCCCACAGATCTGTCCCGTCTTCTGAAACCTTGCATTTATTCAAATCCCTCCCACAGCATGGGACTTAGAGAACTGAGCTCTCTGAGCTGACCAGCACAGAGTACTGGGGGGCAGCTTACTCACATCTCTTGAGATCTTTTGAGATCTCCCATCAAAGCTTTTTCTGCAGACTAGCTTTATAAATTGATGAGGAGCTCCTGGTGACAAGGAAGCCCAGGCTGTCCCAGGACGTTGGTCTGTCACAGGGCCCCGACGGGGCACTTGAGAAGCCTCTTGCCTGAGGTTACCCAGTTCTATAGCCATACAGTGATGTTGTCTCTCTCTCTCTCTGTATCTCTGGTCTCCCTTCCATTACACAGTCAAGCTCATCTTGTTCAGGTGTTGACAAGATCATAGCAAAATCACTTAGCTTGTATGGTCTCAAACAGTGACTCCCAGCTGACCTCAGAGAGTGCGGCTTCCTTGAGGAGACTCAAACTCGACGCTGAGCAGTGCACCAGCCCCAGCAAACACCTCCTTTGTGCCAGGCTCTGTGCTCTGCTGACTCCCCACAGACAAGTGATGCTAACCTTGCTTCTAGCACCAGTTTACCTTCTTTAATCGTCATAATAATCTCCTCACTACTCCGTGAGGTACGTGTTAGGATCCCCATTTTACAGGCAGAGAGCCTGAGGCTAAGCAAGTTTACTATCTTGTCCAATGACAAGTCATTGTAATTGCAAAGTTCTGCACTCTTACCGCCTAGCGAGTATAAAATACTCAGGTCGGTGCAGGGGAGGTTGGAGAACGAGGAATGCTCTGTGAGATGGGAGGCGGTTCAAAAGAGGAAGAGATGATATCTGACTGACAGGATCAGGAAGAACACATGGAGGAAGGAACCGGAATGTAGTCCTGAGAAACAGGGAAGCTCCTCGTGGAGGAAGAGAAGATTCCGCATGGAGGCTACAGAGATCAAAGTCTCAGCAGTGGGCAATGTTGGGGTATGTCATTTAGTTTACCTGGCCTGGGACATCTTCACAGGAATAAAGAGACAGAAAAGGCCAGATTATGAGGCTGCTTGGACTGTCACATGGAGGGCCTGGGGCCAAAAGGCACTGGGGAACCCTGGACAGAGTTTAACAGTGACTAGTCAAAATTGTTAGCTCCAGAGAGAGACACTCTGTCTTCTTCCCTTTCCTCTTGCTGTTGTTGAGTCCTCTTGCCTCACATGGGCTCTGGTGTGGGGGTAGAAGGAGGGGGACCCTGCAGTAGAAAATGCTCTGGAAGCTTTGGAGGTTGCTTCCAGCTGGAGCAAGGAGGGTGGAACATTATTCACGGAGAAGTGGGCATCTGGTTGAGGACATGGAGGACAGACGAGGTATCAGCACTCAGAGATGAGGGCAAAGGGCAACCCAGGTGGAGAAACTAGCACGAGCAAAGAGACAGGGGCAGGAATTAAGCAGGTGCACGTGGGGAACAGTGACTCATTTACTTTTCTGAAAGGGAAGGTGTGTGAGGGGGTGAGGTATGATGTGGGTTTAAAGGCAGGAATGGTAGCGTTATCAAGCTAAGGAGACCTTATGTAATTAAAAAGGGAGGGAGGATTTTGAGCAAGGGAGTGATATTGATGTCTAGGACAAAAACGTGCAGGATGGACAGAGGACAGAGAAGGAGAGACTCGAGACAGATGCCAAGTAGAAAGCTGACCCAACACTGCCGGTGAGATGTGGTGAGCATGTGAACTAGGACAGTGGCTGTGGGGACACAGAGTTCTCTCTACCTGGGGTATCCGGGGGATTGGAGCCTGGCCGTGAACAGGACACAGTATTGTCATTAACATCATCACTTATTTTACTGTTCTCCTCTTTCCTCTTGCCTTTTCACCTTATTCTTCTTTTCTCCTCCTTCTCTCCTCTTCTGCAATTACTTACCTTTCAATAGTCCTTCTAGATTTAGTAAAGCCTTGGTCTGTAAGCATAATTCGTTCCAGAAACATGTTTGTAATCCAAAGCACTCGTACATCAAAGCGAATTTCAAGAACCCTTGGCTCAGTTGTGATCATGTGACGTTGGGCATTACATAATGCTCGTAATCCAAGCATCACTCGTTTAGCAAGATAAAACTTATTAGATATGTTTGCTCATCCTGCGGAACAACGTACTCACAATCCAAGATTTTACTGTATTTCAGTTCCTCATTGGAGTGCCTTTGAATGTTGATTTTTTTTCAACTCTGTAAGCCTTAGGATTGAAGTCCATCAGGAGTGACAACAACTCCAAAATAACAGTGAAGCTCGTTTCTCTTTCATGCAGGTTGGCAGTGTAGCCCTAGTGCGGCATTTCCCGAGGGTCGGGACCAGGCTCTTGCTATGGTCCCTCACCGCCATTCTCAGCCCATGGCTTCCACGTCTTGAGTCAAGATGCCTCTCAAGTTTTCCTCAGTAGATCTGTTTTCCTGGCAGGAGAATGGCAGAAGAGGACCCTCCCTGGAATTTGCAGTCTTCAGTTCTGCGTACTTCAAATTAGCAGACCTTATTCCATTACCACACTGCAGGGTCGGAGAGACCAGAAAATGAAGGCTCTAGTCTGGGTTACTATTTGCTAGAGTTGAGACCTGCTACTGTGGCAGAGACAGAGCTCCTCCCCGTCGGCTGGTTCTGGGGTCCATGCAGAGGAGGGAGTCAACTGCACCTTTACCCAATTGCATGGGTAAAGCCATGCTCCAGCAAACACTTCCTCACCACTGCCTCCGCAGGTCTGCCCTGGGTGCTCTGAGGGGTGTGGAGAAGTACTCAGTGTGGTATTTAGTCCGTAGGTGCGTACATGCTTACATACTGTAAAAGCTCGGAGCTGGGAGGGATGGTGGGGGCCGTCCATTCCACTCCAGTCCGTCTTCTCTTCCATCCCAGATAAATCATCTGCAGCTTCTGCTCGCACACGTCCAGAGTTGGGGGCTACATCGGAGGCAGCTTACTACATGAGTCACAATGCTCAATTCTTACACTGAATAATATCTGCCTCCCAGTAACGTCTACCCAACAGCTCCGGTTGGGCTAGGAAACAGGTCTTGCTTATTCCTCACTCTAAAAAAGAACTCATTTGCTATGTGAAGGCAGCTCTCACGTCTGTCTGTCCATCTGTTTGTCCTCTGCTTTCCCAGCCAGACCCCTCCTTTCTAGAGGGGGTGTGCCATATGGCTAAGTCAGGCCTGGCTCTGACTCTCACCAGCTTACTTGATCTTGAGCAACTGACTTTGCATTTTCCGAGCCTTTCTTTCTTCTCCATTTGTAAATGAGGCTGATGTTAGCCACCTCGTGAGGTTTGGAGGGGGGGGGGGGTTAAATGAGCTAATGAATGCAAAGCCCGGAGCACGACACCAAACACGGCAGTTCTAATCATTACCAGCATCTTCATAATTAATAATAATAAAGCATCTCTGGCTCTTCTCCCCTCTTGGGTAAGTTGTGGTGAGGTATTAGATAACAGAAAAGAAACTTTGAACACTTTGGGGGGAAATTAGCATAAAAGTACCACCTATGATTGTGACCTAGGAGCCACAAGTTTTGCTCCCTTTACCCATTTCACTGTGTTGCCCTTGCCTATGGAAAATTGCCTCCCGGGGTCTATAGTTTGCTCTCTCCATTTGCAAACTGCCTCCTGGGAAGTTCCATCTGTTACAATGGGCATCGGCATTCCTCGGGCTAATTTGTTGTTATTGTTAGCAGAAACAGACAGAACACAAGTACACAAACATATTGAAGTACTCAAAATCTGCCTGCCTTGCAGACAGAAAAGGAGCCAGGAAGCCTGGGTCCTGATTTCTACCTTAACGCTAGCTGGCTGGGCGACCAGGGATAAGTCACAGGTCCCCTCTAGGCCTCTGACAGTTGACAGCCCGCTCAGCAGCAGGATCCTATGACCTGCGTTCCCCTGGAGTCTCTCTCCCCACCTAGGGCTAGTCCAGGTGGGACCAGCCTCTGGGCGGAGGCTGGGTGCATGCCCAGGCAGCCCTGCTTTTGGTCTGTAAGCCAGGCAGAGCCCGCCTGCTACCGGGGTGTGATTGTTCTGGGGATTTGGCAACCCTCAGCAAACGTGTCCCGTCAGGGCTGAACTAAAAATAGGTGCTGTGCTGTGGGGCCCAGGAAAATTAGCGGCCCAGCACACACACACACACGTTTGGCTAACCAGGTGGAGCCAAGTGGCCGCCACCACCTCAGGGGCACAATGGCCCAAGAGAGGAGGTGTGGCTGATTTTCCCACCCTCCTCCGGCCCCACGCCTCCTCCTCCCCTACCAGGGCCAGAGCCTGGCTCTCCCTTTCCTCCCACGCCTCTGCTTCTGGAAACAGTGACTTTTGCAGAGGTGCCGGATGTGGCCACAAGGTACTGGAAAGAGCCGGCGTTCGGGCCTTGGCGGACTTGGGTTCGGATCCTGGCTCTGTTATTTTCTAGCTGTTTGAACATGAGCATGTGATCCTTTTGAGACTCAGCTGCTTTAGCAATATAATGGTGTTCATTATACCTACCTCTAAGGATGGTTATAAATACTGAAAGCAATATGTGACTAGAGCAATGATTCAAGAAATTTATCATGCATCTGAATCACCTGGGTTGGCGGAGGGGCGGGGGGGGGGTGGGGGGTGGGGGGTGGGGATCTTGTTAAAACTGAGATGGCTGAGCCCTGCCCCCGAGTTTCTGATTCAGTGGGTCTGGATGGTACAGATTTTCTTCCTAACAAGTGGCCAGGTGGTGCTTATGCTGCTGGTCCAGGATCACCACTGGGTCAAGGTAAGTATGTGAATTCTGGAGTCAGACCACTAGGGTTCAACCCCTGGTCCTACCATTGCTAGCAGAGCGATTTGGGTCGCTTCTCTAAACTTTATCTGGAAAGTGGGGATTAATCATTCCTACTGTATAGTGTTGATATGAGGATTAAGTGAGTTAATTCATATAAGGCACTTAACACAGGGTCTGGCAAACAGCAAGCCTGAGTAAACATGAACTTTTATTAGTATCACAGTCTGCAGAGAATATGAGTTCAATACGTGTTCTTTTTCTCCCTCTCTCTCCCTGCGGTTATTGTTGGCTTTGCTGGAATCTCTGTCTCCGTGCTGCCCCTCCCAGGGTCTTTGTGTTCTGAGCTTTGCCTCTCTGTGTGGAAGGGCTTATCCTGGGAGGATTTGTGGCACCAAGGAACACAGATTGAATGTCAAAGATTAGAAATCAAAGAAGAGCCTGAAGCCCTCAGACTGCACGGGCTTACCCAAGGGGATTCATTTAAGAGGGGCAGAACTGAAAGTCGACCCAGGTTTCCTGACTTCTCAGCCAGAACACTTTCTACAGCATCGTGATGCCTCTCCAGAGGCAGCCTCACTACCCCCGAGTGTGCTTAGGGAACAACCAGTTCCCCGCCCTGTGCCTGCGCCGTTGCTGGGCCTTGGGTTGTTTCTCCTGTGATTGTTTATGACTGAAGAAGACACAGTTGTAAACATCTAACATTTGAGTATAAATAACTATTTTCTTTTGTTCCCCACCCCCCCCCCTTCCCCCGGGCTAATGTCCTCAGAGTAGAATAGCTGCGTCAAAAAGTACAGACAGTGTTATAGCTAGAAGAAAGCTAGACATAGCAACTCTTCCCAGGGAAAGAGCTCTTTTCCCAGCAATCGTAGAATGGCTGATGATGTTGGTGTTCGAAGCAAGTGAGGAGTTCAAGGGGAGCCCAGAGCTGAATCTTCAAATCAGTGGTAGGAGACAGCCATGGCTGAGAGAAGGGAGATCAGAACTAGGAGGGGGATGCCTGGCAGAGTCTGATAATTTTCCCAGGACATGGTATTGAAACTAGTGCTTCCCAGACATTAATGTGCATAGGAATTCCCTGAGGATCTTGTTCATATGCAGAATCTGATTCAGTAGAGCTGGGTGGGGCCCAAGAGTCTGTATTCTAGTAAGCTTCAGGTGATGCGGATTCTGTTGATCCACAGACCACACTTTTGAGTAGCAAGCATTTAGGTTGCTCTGCCTTTGTTCATGCCATGCCTCTGCCTAACCCACCATTCCCACTACTTTCCAGACCCAGCTCCAAAGACTTCCCTAGACTGAGCTTACCAGGTTGAGCTAGGTGTCCCTTCTCTCTGATACCTATGACTGATACCTATGACTATGGCAGCTTTGACCATGCTGCACTAAATTGTCCATCCCTTCCTAAAGGCATGGACCAGCATTATTCATCACGATAGTCCCAGCTTCTAGCACAATGCCAATCATGGTTTGGGCCTGATTATTATGATTTGATAAGTGAATGGGTAAAGGAGTAGGTAAGTGGATGGATGGATGGATGGATGGATGAATAAATGGCTGTGAGGAGAGGAAAGGAGGAAGTAACGGGGTAGGAAAAGCATGGTGAACAATCAGATTTGGCCTCAAGATCATTATTGTCTAGCTAGACCATTTACTGAAAGCCCAGAGTCAGTGACCCTCCTCTGATCCTTGCCAACTTTTTGCCCTCAGAATGCTGACCCTGAACCAAGAATGAACTCAGATAAATGAATAAGATCCAGAAAGCATAGAGGTGGCTTTAATAAATACCAGAAAACAAAAAGCAGGTGTTGGCAATCTTTCTTCTGCCCAAAGAGTTATTTACACAAGTTTCCAAAGCAATCCCCTTCATCGCTTTTACATGCCTATTACATGGTTCTCTACAGAGTAAGGTCTGGAGTTGGTTAGCTCAGTGGATTAGGGAATGAGTCCCTCAAAGCCAAGGGTAGTGGGAGCCTTTTCTTTTCCTCTGCTCAAGGCTGCAGGCTGGCTGCCCAGTCCTGGCCAGAGGCACTGTGGTCCTGCTTGGTCCTAGTGACTGAGAATGGTCAGGGTGAATGCATCCCTCCCACTCAGAATGATAGGTGGTGCCATGAAGAACAATGAACTTGAGCTTTGATACAGACAGCCCTAGGAATGAAACATGAATACTTCACTCATTCACCAACTATACAATCTTTCAAAAACTTTTTTTTAGTTTGAAATAATTTCAAACTTACAGAAAAGCTGCAAGAAAAGTACCGGAAATTCTTGTGTACCCTTTGCCAGTATTTGCCAACTTTTAATGTTTTGCAACGTTTGCTATTCTGTTCTCTCCCTTCTAATTTTTTGTTTCAGTCCCCCATGTTGAAAATGACAAATGTTCAACAAAAAAATTACATTCTGAAACAAAAGTGTTCTGAAAGAAAATTAAAACAAAGTTTTTCAATGGGCACCTGGGTGGTAAAGCACCGGACTTCGGCTCGGGTCACGACCTCACGGTTCGTGAGTTTGAGCCCTGCATCAGGCTCTGTGCTGACAGCTCAGAGCCTGGAGCCTGCTTCAGATTCTGTGTCTCCCATTCTCTCTCTGCCCCTCCCCTGCTCGTTCTCTCTCTCTCTCTCTCTCTCAAAAATAAATAAACGTTAAAAAATAATAATAAAAAAGTTATTCAAAAGTCACAAAATTAAATAAATGCAAGAGAAACATAAATAAACTTTAAAGTGATCTTGTTTGTAAGTTTGTAGCATTTATACTTTCTGGAGTTATTCAAACTTAAAGCTGAACTCAGGCATGTGAGAACTCTGTAATGTTATATAATAATGTACAGATTATGTTTTGTAGCCAGGAGGGAGTAGATTGCATATATCACACCACACTACCTCTTTGTACTTTAGGGTGGATCACCTAAGCACAAGGATATTTTCTTATGTAACTTCGGGTAGAGTAGAAACATTAACATTAATAGGATACTTCTAGATACAGTCTGTATTCCAATTTCTTCAGTTGTACCAGTAATGACTTTTTCTTCCCCTCCAGGATCTGGAGTAATTACTTGCTACATTTGTTTCTGTTTGTCCTCAGTTTTTACATTTTCCTCGCTGATTTGATTTTTTGACCCTGTAGAACACGAACATGCTTCCAAAGTCAAAACTACAAAAAGGTGTCCTCAGAGACATGTCCTTCCCTCCCGCATTCCTCAACCTGTTGTGGATAACTAATTTTATTGCTTTCTGCTTTCTTATTCCGTATTTCTCTTCGCAAAAGGAAGCAGATAGATACATGTGTGTTTTCTTCTTTCTCCTTCTTTTTTTTACACCAAGGGTCATGCCCTATGTATACACTTTTGCATTTTGCTTTTTTCCCCCTGGAAGTCACTGCATATCCATTCATGGAGATGTGCTTGACTCTTTTTTACACACGACCATTATCATGGCCAAAAATTATTGCTGCTACTCTCTGGAAAAGGTGGAGTCTACTTCCTCTCCCCTTGAATTCGGGATGGCCTTGTGAGTTGTTTTGAGCAATAGCATTTGGTATGAGTGATGTCCTAGAACTTCCCATCGCAGACCTTCAAAGGAATACGGGCTTCTGGTTTTTTTGTTTGTTTGTTTTTGTTTTTTACACTTGGAAGGCAGCTACCATGTTATAAAGAAGCTCAGCATGGGACTGCGGAGGGTGATAATTCATTATTGTGCATGTCCATTCATGGAGATGAATGGATCATAGTGAGCCTGGAGAAGAGAGACCATCTTGCTGTTTCAACATCAGCTGATCCCAGCTGAATATGGTCAACTGAGTGGACTCAGACTATAGCATAGCGATAGGAAGAACACCCAGCTGAGCCCAGTCCACTCACAGAATCCTACATAACAAGTTGTATTTTTAAGCTGCTAAGTATTGACGTAGTTGGTTACAAAGTAATAGATAACCGAAACAATAGTAATCTAGCATCCGAGGGCTCCGTCTTCTGTGTTTGGGTTTAAGTAGTCTTTGCAACCACAAATAAGGCTTCAGTAAATAATCTCGTGTGTTTGTATTTTGTATTACTGGAGGTCTATCTTTAGGGTAAAATTCTAGAAGTGGGATTGCTGGATTGCAGAAGAATGCAAAGTTATTTTGTTAGGTATAACAAATTTCTCTCTCTAGGGAGTACACCATTTTGCACTTCTATGAGCAGGGTAAGCTTGTAATTGTTTCTCAGGCTTTTGAATTTTTTGCCAATCTGATGTGTGAGAAATGGTATCTTTGCATAGTTTTAATGCGCATTTATGTTATTATGTGTGCTATTTATTGTCACATAACAATTTATCCCAAAATTTAGTGCCTTACAACAAAACATTTTTAGCTCACAGTTTTTGTGAGTTGGGAATTGAGCTGTGGTTTAGCTGGTGCCTCCCGCTCAGGGTCTCTCACAAAGCTGTGACCAAGCTGTTGACTATGGTTGTGGTCCTCTCAGGGCTCAACTGGAGGAAGATTCATTTCCAAGAAGATTCATGTGCCTATTGGATGGCCTTAAGTCCTCGCTGGTTGCTGGCTGGAGACTTTGGTTCCTGGCCATGCAGGGCTCTTCAGAAAGTGGATCACAACATGGAAGCTGGCTTCTCTCAGAGCAAGTGAGTAAGTGAGCTAGAAGTTGAAACGGGGCATCCAAGACGGAAGCCACCGTTGTTTTATAACCTAATCTCAGATGTGACATCTCATCACTTTTGCAAGCCCTATTCATTAGAAGCAAGTCACTGGGTCCAGCCCATAAGCAAGTGGAGGGTTTACACGGGGGTGTGAATCCCAGGAGGTGGGAATCATTGGTGACCATCCTATAGACTGCCTGTCATGGCATTTCTCTTAGTATAAGTGGCCCATTTATTTTCTTTTGTAAATCATCTGTTCATAATTCTTATATACAATTTTTGTTTTTTCCCTTGATGTGTAAAAGTTTTTTGCATGTTAGAAATCTTAGCCTTTTATCTGTGATATGCATTGTAAATATTTTCCCCGATTTGTCATTTGTCTTTTGACTTTGCTTATGATATTTTGCCATTTAAAAATATTTTTAAAAAAATTTTTTGAGGGGTGCCTGGGTGGTTCAGTCAGTTGAACGTCAGATTCTTGATTTCAGCTCAGGTCATGATCTCATGGTTTGCAAGACTGAGCCCTGTGTTGGGTTCTGTGCTGACAGCATGGAGCCAGCTTGGGATTCTCTTTCCCTTTCTCTCTGCCCCTCCCCCACTCTCTCTCTCTCTCTCTCTCTCTCTCTCTCTCTCAAAATAAATAAATACACATTAAAACATTTTTTGAGTTGTTAGGGCGCCTGAGTGGCTCAGTCGGTTAAGCGCCTGACTTCAGCTCAGGTCATGATCTCACAGTTCCTGAGTTCGAGCCCCGTATGGGGCTCTGTGCTGACCGCTCAGAGTCTGGAACCTGCTTCAGATTCTGTGTCTCCCTCTCTCTCTCTCTCTCTCTCTGCCCCTTCCCTGCTCACACTCTGTCTCTTTGTCTCTCAAAAATAATAAATAAACATTAAAAAAAACTAAAAAAAAATTTGAGTTGTCATATTTATCATTTTTTTATTTCATCACATCTTGATTTGCAGTCGTAGTTAGAAAACCTTTTCTATATCCAGCCTATAGGGAATTCATCCATGTTTTCTCCTCATACTTGCATAGTTTCATTATTTTACATTTAGGTCTTTGATACATTTGGAATTTTTTTGTTGCATATAATGTGAGGAATGGATCTACTTTTATTTTTTTGAAATGTCTAACTGGTTGATGAAACACCATCTAGTAAAAAGTCCATTTTTGTCCTCATGATTCAAGTTAATTCTGAACTCCATAGATGATTGGGTCTATTTCTGGACTGCCTAAACTATTCTATTGGTTTGTCTATTCATATCATGGTACTGGACTATTTTAGTTACAGAGACTTTGCAGATGCTTTATATTTGGTAGGACTCTTAGCTCTTACCTTTCACTGATTCCTAGCGATTTTTGTATGCTTTTTATTCTAGAAGAATTTTAGTATCAGCTTACTTAGTTCCAGAAAAAAGAGAAAGAAAACTGTTGGCATTTTTTACTGGAATTACCATAGATTGATACAAGAGCGGACTGACATCGTGGTGATGTGGAGATGTCTAAACCAACAACAAGAGATGTGTTTCCATTTGTTCAGGTCTGCTCAAGTGTCTTTCAAGTGTGTCTTATAATTTTCTTCATAGAATTTCTGAACATTTCTTGTTAAAAACTCTGTAATTGTTAAGTACGTTACTTCGTTCTTCTGAATCTCATGTTTCTCATTTATAGAAGAATCGAATGATAATAGCTTCCTTGAAGAATTATCGTAAAAAGTAAATGAGGCGAGTTGCAAACTAAGCACTGTATAAATCCCAGTTTCCTTATTTCTTCCCTTGAAGCTCATGTTTTTTCTTGAAGAGGGTGCTGAGGGAAATAATTTGTCACATATATCTAGCAAGGACATCCTCTAGTTCGGTCAGTAAGTCAATCAATGTTGTAGAGCTCACTGTGTATGAGGGGGGTCAACAGTTGCTGGGGATACAATGGTGAGATGATCAAACATGATTCCTGTTCTCATAGAGCTTCTGGTTAACGAACATTTCCCAATGCTCATATGAGATTTTATAAAGTCAAACTGCAAGCCCGATTAGCAATCCAGGCCCTGCAATTCACCAGATTCTAAAAATGCACAGCGTAGGGACGTGGAGGCTCTAAATGCTTTTGTAATCCAGAATCCAGTTTGAGTCATGGTTCTAGCAGGTATTACCTCAAATGAGAGAGAACCAGAGCTAGAAGGAACACACGGAGGAGAGAACAGGGACAGTGGGTCATGATCTGACCAGGTTCACACAATTAATGAGTGACTGATCTGGGGCTGGAAACTGGGTATCCAGGCTCCTGGGCTGGGATACTTTCCAACACGCACCCACTGTCATGCTACATGCCATCTGTATCTCCTGTCACTGCTGTGCACGTTATCAGGGCTTCAGCTCTGCATGTGGGTCATGCAGGGAACACTGGCTACAAAGGAACGGCACATTTCTAAGAAAGACCTGATATCACCAGGGTCATTATATCATGAGGCTGCAACTCAACCCACAAAGATGGCAATTTAACAAACCATAAGAACACGAAGAATGGGAATGTGGATCAGATAAGAGAAAATTAGAATCAGTGTAGCATAGCACTGTTTGAAATCACACAGACACAATGATTTACTGCCTGTGTGACCTTTACCTGGATACTTAATTTCACTGAGCTTTTTTCTCACCTTGAAAATGGTCGTGTACCTGTGGGATCTGTGCAAGAGACTGCTAATTGTACTGTTTGGTTTCACCTTCCCCCCATGGTAATCGAAGCCCCAGTTCTTAGCTGAACCAACGACTGTGTGAAATGAAGACTATTTTTCCTCAGTTTTCACTGCAGCTAGGCGTGGCCCTATGACTAAACTCTGCCTAGTGGGACGCCAGCAGAAATGGTGAGTCCATCCTCCAGGAAATGTCCTTTAAAGGGCAGAAGAAGGACTTCTACTTTTTGGTAGGAACCTTCAGTCGGAACATAGTGGAGGAAAGCTGGAGGAAGCATAAGGCACCGAGAGGAGTAGTGTTGGGGGTGAAGGCCATGCTCAATGAAGCACAAGACAGAAGCAGTCTAGCCACTGTGGACTTTGAACCTTTCCACGGTACCTTACTGATATCCCGATGTAGGATTTTTTTTCTATTGTTTTCAACACTGCTGTTTGGGGACTAGGATATCTCACAAAGTGATGGGAAAACATGATGGGAGGTCCAACATGAACTCTTTACTCCAATGCATAGACACAGATTTTGTCTGCCTGGCTTCTACTTCTGCTACTTTTAATGATTGCATTTCAAGTTTTCTTTGAAGAATGACCCCTTTCCCCGGCTTCAGTGGAACTGTAAATTGAATTGCATCACCTTCCCCTGAGCTGGGCCAACTGGACTTTGAATTCGAATGGAATTTTTATCTTGGACAGTGTCACCCAAGCACCAAGTGTATTAAAAGTGGGAAGCACTTTTTTACTGAAGAATATCAATCAAGAAATGTAGCAGAAAAGCTATAGAGAAAAACAATCACCATTTATAACCACCATAATACTGGATTCAAGGCAGAATCATCCTTGGATGCTGACCAACTACACAAGCATAAAGCTGGCTCCATAGTGGGCAGATCTGGAGATCACCACCCGGCTAGATGACCAAAGATATTATCACCAAGGGCAGTGCATCGGTGGCTCCTGACGTGAGACACTGAGAAGCATTCAACATCACCCACGTAGTATTCACGGCAAAACTGACCAACCTGTATCTAATGAAGAAATAATAAGAAAAATCTAAACTAAGGGACATTCTGTGTAACAACTGGCCTAGACCCTTCAAAGATTTCACTGGTATGAAATACTACCAAAAAATCACACACACACACACACACACACCACAAAAAAATAACAGGACAAAACAAAACAAAAAACAACCCTGGGGAATTATCTAGATGAATGGACACACGAAGAAAATGTGATAGTTAAAATGTACAATCCCTGATTAGATCCTGCATATATTATATTTTATGTATGACTGTTTATTACATGATAGTATTATATCAGTGTAAATTTCTTGAGTATGAGAATTGTGGGTAGATAGAATATTCCTGTTTGTTGTTCTTAGGAGATCCATGGTAAAGTATGTTGGGACAAAGTATTTGGGGCAAAATGCCTACAAGCAATATTCAAATGGTTCAGCCAAAAAAATTAAAATGAGCAAACATGTAGGCAACAGAGAGAGAGAGAGAGAGAAGGAGGAGGAGGGAGATGAGGGGGAGGAGGGGCAGGAGGGAGAGGAGGAGGGAGAAGAGAAGAGGAGGAGAGAGGAAGAGGGCGAGAAAAGGTGGACAAGCGTGGACACTTGGTGGGGCTGCTCGCAGGGCATATATCCATTGTACCACTCTTGCAACCTTGTTGTAAGTTTGAAATTTTCCCAATAAAATGTGTGTGAGGATCTCTTTTTCATTTGTCCGTCCTTAGAGTGAAGTATAAAGATATTTAAAGTGATGCTTGCCTCTTCTTCACATGCCCTGAGCCCTGTCTGCCGAACAACCTGGAGGCTGGGTGGGGTGACCCCCACACTGTCAGCTCTCAGCTGGGGACGCTTTCTCCTTTGAGAACCACTTGAGGGTGTGTCTGCTGAGTGGGTTCAGTCTGTGTGACAGAGACCTTCAGATGCAGCACATTAGGAGAGGGGCTGAGGGTGAGGAAGTTGGGGGTGTATCTCACCAGTGATGAGGTCCCGCCGCTCTCTCCAATCTGATTTGTCAGGCCCCTCCCTTGCCCCCAACCCCCTGGGCCCACACACCTTCCTTCCTCTCTTCAAACAGGCTGTCTGTTGCCACCTCAGGACATCTCTGCTTGTTGGTCTCAGCGTCTGGAAGGCTTTTCCTCCTGAGCCTTTGCCTCTGTCTTGTCATTTCTTCTTGTCCTGGCTCTGTGTGCCTCAGCAGAACTGCTGCCTTTTCACTGAGACCCTTCCTGACCACTCATCTAATTCTCCCCTCCACCCCTGCCTGCTCTAGACCCCAGTACACACTCAGGCCTCCTTCACAGCCTCTGTCGCTGTCCTGATTCTCCTGCTCATTGTTGGTCGCCCACACTGAGACGTGAACTCCGCAAGAGTGAGGCTTGTCCACTGGGTTTACAACTATGTCCCAAAGTATACTCCGGTGCCTGGCTGCTGTTGGGTACTCAGGCCTCAGAGCAGGCCAGGCTCTGGTGGAGCTTGCATGCAGGCGGGGGAGAGAGGCCCCGGACAAGCAGTCACAAAGGTGGTAGGATCATGACCTGGGGAGAAGCAATGGGGACAAGGGCGGGCATTCAGTCTGGAAGCTAGGGGGTGGCTTACAGTCCTGCAGGGGTGGAGCGATCCCCACCAGGGTGGGGCTTCTATTCTGCTTACCTCTTGCCCGATAATAGAGCTACAATGTGGGGCATCTGGGTGGCTCCGTCAGTTAAGTGTCTGGCTCTTGATTTCAGCTCAGGTCATGATCTCGCATTTCATGGGATCCAGCCCCACACTGGGCTCTGTGCCGACAGCACGGAGGCTGCTTGGGATTCTCTCTCCCCCTCTCTCTCTGCTCCTCCCCTACACTCTCTGTCTCTCAAAAATAAATAAATCAACTGGAAAAAAAAAAAGGGTACAATGAAACATTGGGTCTTGTTGAAAGTCCCTTCCTACCCCTGGAACCCATCGTATCGGCCACCTGTGCCTGCGGCCCACGGAAACCGTGCTCTCCAAGCCCGCTAGCTGGCCTACCTGCCCAATCCACTGGTCGTGTTTAAGGCCTCGTCTCACTTGGTTTCCCTGTGCCATCTGCAGGATTGACAGTTCCTTTTTCTAGGAACCCCCTCTCCTTTGGGTTTCTGTGACCCCTTCTCCTGATTCTTCAGCATTTACTGAGCTCTTGATAAGTGAAGGATTCTTCCTTCTGTGCTTTACTTGATCCTCATAACAGTCCTCTGTTAGATGCTACTGTTCTCCCCGTGTTGCTGAAGGGGAAACAGGGGCTCAGAGGTTCCGTCGCCCAAGCTCACAGAACTCGTGAACGATGGAAGCTGGACTCAGATCCACACTTGTATAATGCCCAAGACTGTGGCCTTAGTTGGAATCCTTACCATCTTTTCTCTCTACCCCTCGCGCTCCGATGCTTCCGTGTTGGTCCCCTCCACTTCCCAACATCAGGGAGGGTTTGCGAGAGTCCACCCTCAGGCCTCGGTCCTCCCAGTACCTCCCTGGAGAAACCTCAGCCACCATCAGGATCTGACTACCTACATGCGGATGACTCTCACACCCTTACCTAAAAGGATGCAGAATGGCTCCGGGATCTATTGGACATCTGTTATGAAAGTTTGTGCAGCCCCCCACCCCAATTCATATGTTGAACACCCTCCTCCCCCTGCTGCAGTGTTGTGAAATTAGGAGGTGGAGCCTTTAGAACGTGGTTAGGCCTTGAGGGTGGAACCCTCATGAATTGGATT
Source organism: Lynx rufus (assembly GCF_022079265.1). Classification (NCBI taxonomy): domain Eukaryota; kingdom Metazoa; phylum Chordata; class Mammalia; order Carnivora; family Felidae; genus Lynx; species Lynx rufus. Next base: position 174,460,028 of record NW_025814834.1, read on the forward strand.
AGTGCCCTGACAAGAGAGACCCCGAGACATCTCCGGCTCTTTCTGCCTCGTGAGGACACAGTGAAAAGATGGCCCCCTCTGAGCCAGAAAGTGGGCTCTCAGCAGACAGAGAATCTGCTGGTGCCTTGATCCTGGACTTCCCAGCTTCCAGAACTCTGAGAAAGATATATTCGCCTTTAAGCCACTTAGTGTGTGGTATATGTTATAGCAGCCCAAACAGACTGAGAGGTCACCTCTGCCTGGTGGCTTTCCCGGGGGCATCACCATTCCAACACGCTCCAATCTGAACTCACCACTGCTTCCCGAGACACGCTCCTTTGCTTTCTGGTGTTCCTTGTATTGGTGAAGGACGTGGATATCCACCCTGCCACCTGAGTCTCACTCCCTACATTCAAGCAGTTATCTCCTCTCCATTCTTGCTCTCACCACCCTTGACTTGGTCCTCATCATCTCTCCCATGGATCACTATGTCAGGAATAGTCTCCCCTATGGACACCTCCAACTTCTCTTCCACACAGCTTCAAGGGTTCTAAAACATAAAGACCATCACCTCACCTTCATGTTTCCATCTGTAAATCACCTACAATGGGCTGGAACCCAAGTCCTCCCCATGCAGAGAAGGCTCTCTACCCTTGTGCTGTACCCAGCTCTTCTCTCACTCTACTCTTTTTAAAAAAAAGTTTTCAAATGTTTCTTTATTTTTGAGAAAGAGAAGAGAGAGAGAGCACGCATAAATGGAGAAAGGGCAGAGAGAGAGAGGAAGACACAGAATCTGAAGCAGCCTCCAGGCTCTGAGCCGTCAGCACAGAGCCTGATGCAGGGCTCAAACTCACCAACCACGAGATTATGACCTGAGCTGAAGTCGGATGCTTAACCGAATGAGCCACCCAGGTGCCCCTCTCACTCAACTCTTTACCAAGTTTTTGTCCCTATGCATAAGATGTTCTAAATCCTCTGTAGGTACTCAACATCAGCACTTGCTGTTTCACATCTCAAGGCTGCCTGCCTTCCTGGCCCAGCAGTTACTGCTCCCACCAGTCTCTCCTGCTCACTGGCCCCAGTACATCCTCTCATTCTGTCAAGGCACCCAGAGCCCACCTCTCGTGATTGATCTGCTTCCCCTATGATTTTGTGACCTTCTAGATACCAGAGAATGGTATCTGACTCATTCCAGTGTTGGGAGCAATGTCTGACTTCAGGTTTGTGAATGAATGAATGAATGAATGAATGAATTATAAAAGACTCTAGGTTTAATAATGGGAACATCAACAACAGCAGTGCTATTGGTGATAAATACTTATTGAGCACTTATTCTTGCCAAGCATTATACTAACTGTTTTTAACCAAATTATTTAATCCCCAGAAGAATTGAGGGGCATTGGCTCCAAATAATAAGAGCCAATCAGTATTGGCTATTACCATACGTCTAAGCATTTTTTTTTAAATTTTTTTTTTAGCATTTATTTATTTTTGAGACAGAGAGAGACAGAGCATGAATGGGGGAGGGTCAGAGAGAGGGAGACACAGAATCCGAAACAGGCTCCAGGCTCCGAGCTGTCAGCAGAGAGCCCGACGCGGGGCTCGAACTCACGGACCGCGAGATCATGACCTGAGCCGAAGTCGGCCGCTTAACCGACTGAGCCACCCAGGCGCCCCGTCTAAGCATTTTTATAGTACTCATTCATTAACCCTTATGATAGCCTTATAATATAATAGTACTATTATTTCCTTTTATAGATGTGATACTGAGGCCTCAACAAATGAGGTTGTTTTGCCTCAGGTCGCACATCTGGTGACAGAGCACTGGGATTCACCTTCCTAGAGTCAATGGCTAGACTCCAGACTCCATTACAACATACCTCTGAATACCCTTGTCAATATTTACCATAACGGTAACTATAACAAATAGCTTTGAATATTCAGTGCAGTCACTGCAAATAGTCCCAGCTTCAAAACACATTTTTGGGGGGGGGGGGTGAGAACGTGCTTCACGTACCTGTGCACAATAGCATCCTTGGGTTGCCTGTCACTTAATCCCAGCCACCATGACATGTGACATTTTTGGTTACATCAGCTAGAATAGGTAACGTGATAAAACATCTTAGCATGAATAAATGCAGAAGACGTGATCAGGAGCGCTGTGGAAAAGCCATTCGTTCTGGATCCCTGAGTTATAATCCTCTCGTAAAAGGGCTTGAAATCCAGACTTGCTGGAAACAAACAATAGACTAAACATTGCATGCTCGCACCCATGTCAGAAGACAGGATGTTACGGGAGCTGGGCTCATCAACTTCGATCTCTGGCCCCTTGGAATACAGAGTGAAGCAGAGTCTAGAAGTCCACAGTGTGTGCGTCAAATCAGCACGAATGCTTGAGTCGTAAGTGGACTTCAGAGTTGGAGCCAGTCTCGGGATCGTAGTCTCCCCAGTCCAGAAATTTGGGGAGGTAAAGTCAGGGGGAAGGACGTGGAGACAGTAGATGCTGTGACAATAAACCTGGAGTCCCTCGGTTTGGGGGTTGAATTCATGCCCTACAACTTACTCTCAGTGTGAACCGGGGCAAACTAGTCAGCCTCTTGGAGGCTCAGTTTTATTATCTGTAAAATTGGGATAATAATCCCACCTTTTAAGTTTGTGAGAATTAAATGAGAAATGCCTGTAATGCTCTCACTAATGAGTAACATTTACTGGGCACTTCCATTGCCAGTCATTGCTTTAAGCATTAAAAAAAATATATGTATTTACTTACTTAATCCTCTCAAGAACCCTATGAGGAAGGTACTTGGAAATCACTAGGCTTTCCTGAGACACCAGAGACCAGGGAGCCAAGGTGGAAGTGATCACACACACTGACTATGCCATACCCAAGATGCATCTTGGTAAAGCTACTGTCTGATCAAGACAGCAGCCTAAGGTAGACCGACTTATAGTCAGATACAACCTGTTCTCAGCCCAACTTTTCCACTAACTACTGAACACCCTTAGGCAAGTTGCCTAACCTCTCTGAGCCATAATTTCTTTAGTTATATCATGGAGATTAATCCACTGAACTAAGAAGTAGTGACAAGGATTAACTAAGATCTACAATGAGCCTAACTTCAAGGAGTGCTCGGCAGTGAAGATGCTCCTTGTTATTATCATTTTATTATTATTTCTGAAATGTAAGCAGTCCATATATGCAGCCCACCCTTGCCTCAGACCAGCCTTAATGCAGTTGTCAGCACCTCTTGACTCTCCAGAAGAAAGCCATTCACACCAAACATGGATTTTCTGGGAGATTCTATTGGGAAGAGGTGGTTTGTATTACACATCCCAGAATAAGTACCTGACATCTTTCTTCTGAATCTATTTTCTGTGCTGTCCCTCAACTCACTCATGTGTTTACCACCTGAAGCTATAGTCTCTCACTTTATATTCTCCCATGAGCCTCTCAGTCTCTCACCTCTTCTTAGTTCTTGACCAAATTTTACATCTAAACTTGCACATCCTTCTCAATAAACCCAGAGGGCTGCCATCATCAAGCTGATCCTCCTTAAAAGGTAGGTTAACTCTGTAGGGGTCTCAGATGCTCCCCCACCCCATCCTTCCAAACACAAGAAGCCCTCTCTGAAAGGTGTTCTAGTGAAATTTCCTTGCATTCCATTTCTACCTCCCTCACTACCAAGGTAGATAGCTTGGCACATGATAAGTACACAGTAAGTGACAATTGTGTTATTACTCACAGAACATTTTATTTGTTCTTAGTACAGCAGGTTTCTTACTGACCTCTTTTAAGAAATATACTTAACTGATGGTGTAATTCTGCATATTTCTGTGTCAAACTTATAACTTTTTACATGTAAAACTTTTTTAAACTTGTAACTTTTTAAAACCAAGGTACACTTTAGAGTAGGCTTCTCGAAGATTTGCTCAGTCAAGACTTTGTCCACAGTTTTGCATAAAATAGCATTTATTTACTTTTTTATTAAAAAAAATTTTTGAGAGGGTGAGAGACAGAGCATGAGTGAGGGAGGAGCAGAGAGAGAGGGAGATGCAGAATCCAAAGCAGGCTATAGGCTGTGAGCTGTCAGCACAGAGCCCGGCGTGGGGCTTGAACCCATGACCTGAGCTGAAGTCAGATGCTCAACTGACTGAGCTACCCAGGTGCCCCTACGAGCATTTTTTTAAAACAAGGGCTTGCTTGGGTAACCTGGGTGGCTCAGTCAGTTAAGCGTCCGACTTAGGCTCAGGTCATGATCTCACAGTTCATGGGTTCAAGTCCCCCATCAGGCTCTGGGCTGACGGCTCAGAGCCTAGAGCCTGCTTCATATTCTGTGTCGCCCTCTCTCTGTGCCCCTCCCCCTCTCATGTTTTGTCTCCCTCTCTCTCTCTCTCTCTCTCTCTCAAAAATAAATAAACATTTTAAAAAATTTAAATAAAATTAATAAAATAAAATAAAACTAGGATTTTCTTGAATGTTATCAGGTAAATAAACCAACAGAGAAAGTTGAATTGGTGTGGAAACATCCTTGCCGGATCTCTTAATAAGAAGACAACATGATCTGCTCTTTACAAAGCAGCAATCATTTTAGAGACAAGGAGAAACAAAATAGCCATGAGTTTGCTTAGTGCAAAATACTGATGAACACCACGCAATACCAGCAATTAGGCAAAATGATCAAAATGCCAAATGTCAATAATTCTGATTCAAAGATTGGACGAGTAAGTCTCACTGAATCTTTTACAGAGAAACAAGGATGCATGTGTGTGTGTGTGTGTGTGTAGGTGTGGAACTTACAGAGGGGGTCTTAAGCAGTTTCTGGCCATCCTAGTCACCTTCCTGAAGCAGTTAATCTTGACCCCCAAACCGACAGATCTTGCTTTCCATTACAGCTACAGAAGAGAGAAGGTCCGCTATTCTTGGACAGACTGTGGGACTTCACATTCTTTATTAGAACGACCTGCTCTAGTCCAGAATGTGCAGATTTTGGTAATCTGTCATGTTTTCAAAGGATTTTTTAATTCTTTTTGACCTGGGGTGTCTCCAGTTTAGGGTCATGAACTCAAGAGCTTAGGAATAGGGAATAGAAAACTAGGGAGAAAGGACTGCAAGAAATGGAAACTAGGGAGGAAAACTTTCATTGAGTACCTGCTGTATTCCAGGCATTCTGTCAATTGCTATCATCTATATAATGATGCTTAATCTTGATTATATCCCAAGAGATTGTTGTTATCATTTCCATTAAATAAAGGAAAAAAATGAAACTCATGAAGGGTAAGAGGTCGGCCCAAGTTTTAAAAGCCAGTGAGGGGCAAAGATGAAGTTTCTTGGTATTCTGATTCTAACTTGCATGTTCTCTGAAGTATACTATATTGCCTGGGAGAGACATAAGAGAGGAAACTCACTATGATTTTCCACAGCCAAATGCCTTGCATAACTTTTGAGGTATATGGGGTGGTGATAAGAGCTCAGACTTGGGAGAAACGCAGTTTGTTACTTACTTGTAAGACTCTACTAGTTGTTAAAATAGCAAAAACTGAAATATTTTCGTATCAAGTCATAAATTGCTGCTGCCCTGAGCCCCTCAGTTGTTTCCTCTCCTACTTCAGCCAATCCAGAACTTCTTCAAAAATTTCTCAGATCTCCCCTTGGTCAGCAACCAACTATTTAAGTCATCACACATTAGGGGGCCCCCAGTAACCTTACTCCAATTCTTTGGCCAGCTTATTCTGATTCACGAATATCTACACCACCATCAATTGTTAGTAACTTTGGATAATGCCTCTGCCCCTAGCCTCCTTCTTCCCCTCCATCATAGACCCAGTTCATATGGAAAGTCTTTGCTTGGCTAAGTCATCTTTGCTAATAGAAATCCTTGATTTACCTGATGCTGAATCTAGAAAACAGGTAGAGAGAAACAGAACTAGAAAAAAAAAAAACACAGAAAGGGAAACTGAATTGATCTATGTAATAAAGAGTTGATGAGGAGAGGTAAGAAAGGAAATAAACCCTGAAGGCTGAAGTTTGAGAGATGGTAACTGTATTTGCTGAGTGTATGGCTCTGGAGCATACAGAGCTGGTTCTCCAACAGTGGAGTAGCTAATTCAATGAATTAGTAATGGAGGAACCGTTTCTTGAGAAGTGTTGCTGAGAATTGGTCTTCTTTAATGTTCCCAAGAGACATAAGAAAAAATGGGAATTTGTCTGTGATTACTACTGGGCTTATTTCTAGTCTACTTGATGTAGAGACTAGGTCACATAGAGCCCTGGATTTATCAAAGTTACAGCACCATGATCTCTAAGATTCCTTCTAATCTCAACCATAAACAGAATACCTCAATTGATCCCTCAAAGGTTGTTCAACTTCTATGGGTTCTGCAGGTATGATGACAAGCTGTTGGGTTACAGAGCACTGAAACTCAGCAGGTCAGTTACCTATAGTTTACCTGTGAGTTCTCAGGCAAGAATCTTACCTTGATGAGCCTTGTTATTTGTAAAGTTGGGAACATCATGTTTATTGTTTTTGCTTTTTTGCAACTGTTTTTGTCGTTGTTAGTGTTTTCTGAGTTCTGACTGTGTGCCACTCTGTTTGATATCTATCACTTGATTAAGTCCTTACCGCAAATGTGTAAATTATGTGTGAACAATTCCTTTTCACAGGGTAGGCTCAGAAAACATAAGAAATTTGCTCGAGTACTCTCGGCTAAATGGTGGCAGAGCCGGGATTCACAGTGTTCTCTTGCTCCAAATCCAGTCCTTGTCCCTTTACAACATATGGCTTCCCAACCTGTCTAACGAACCTAGAATGGAGGTCACGAGTCAGCCCTTGTCTGGGAGGATGCTTTGAAAAACATAAAATGCCATGGAAATATCAGGGGGTTAAAATATATGACTAATGACTCATCCTGTAGGACTCATCTGTCCTTTTTTCCCCATTTTATCAGAATTGCCCTTCGTTATTTGGGGTGGACCATTTTGCACCATCAAGATCCCTTTTCAGCGAAGAACTTGTTATTACTTGAGACGTTGGGAGTGCTGTCTGCAGGTGGCCTCCTGAGACGCTGCAGCTGGGGACAGCCACCTCACCCAAGGTCAGACGACCTTCCAGGACAGCCCACGTGCAGTGACTGATTCACGCAGGGGTATAAAGACTTGACCATTGGGGTGCCTGGGTGGCTCAGTCGGTTAAGTATCCAACTTCAGCTCAGGTCATGATCTCATGGTCTATGAGTTGGAGCCCTGCATTGGGCTCTGTGCTGACAGCTCAGAGCCTGGAGCCTGCTTTGGATTCTGTCTCCTTTTCTTTCTGCCCATTCCCACTTGTGCCCTCTCTCTCTCTCTCTCAAAAATAAATAAATGTAAAAAAAAAAAAAAAAAAAAAGACTTGACCATCTCGGCCTAACTTTGGGCAACTTTAAAGTGTTGGTCTAGTTCCAGAACTCACATAATGTTTATAATTTGCCAAATACTATTTTAAGAGCTCTGAACATATCAACTCAATTAACTCTTACAACAATCCTAAGAACTTATTACTATTGTTACTTCTATTTAAAAATTTTTTTTTAACATTTATTTATTTTTGAAACAGAGAGAGACAGAGCATGAACAGGGGAGGGTCAGAGAGAGAGGGAGACACAGAATCTGAAACAGGCTCCAGGTTCTGAGCTGTCAGCACAGAGTCCGACACGGGGCTCGAACTCATGGACCGGGAGATCATGACCTGAGCCGAAGTCGGACACCCAACTGACTGAGATACCCGGGCACCCCTGTTACTTCTATTTTATAGATGAATAAAGGAAAGCACTTAATGGTTAGGAGTTCTGACCAAGACCATGTATCTTCTGGTGGATTGGCCCCTAGATCTGCCTCTAACTACTACTCCTTACCACTTCCTGTATCCCTGTAAGTATCAACCTCTCATCCACTAATTTTTAGAGAAGGATCGAAAAGAGCTAGGTCAGGGGAGAGGGAGGGATAGTTTTCTATTCCACGATCCCTGGAATCATCACAGAGCATTTCCAGTAATGAGATGTCTGCTGTGTGCGCCTAGACCGGAGGCTTGGCCAATTTAGGATGGAAAGCTCCCAAAACCCCCACAGGTGATTTAGGTGTAGGGAGGTCTGGGACACACTGATGAAGGCGGCACACAGGAGGCATTCATAAAAATGCCAAATGGAGGCCCAGGGATGTGAAGTGATCTGGCAGTGGTCACCCTGGCAAGCAGAGAGAAGCCGCCAAGACTCTCCTCTGTTTCAGGGCCCAGCCCACGGCTCTTTGAGCTGCACTTCCTGAGGCTGGGCCAGGAATCTGCCCTGGGCATGGGGAAACCACATACCTCACTCGTGCATCTAATGATTACTCAGGAAGTGGAGGCTTTGGGGCTGACAAATGCTGCACCGGAAAGGGGAGGGGAGGGCCCTTCAGGAGGGGTCGGCAGAGCCTGCTCCCTCAAAGCATTGTCTTTTCCTTCCTCCAACAGGATGCCAGGAACCCTACAGAAAAGGGACTCATTTGTCTTCATTCCCAGCACAATAACTTGCTGCTGGCCTTTCTCTTGGGCCTTGCTCAGAGCAACAGGATATAGTCTCTGCCAGGAAAGAAGGAAGGCAGGGAGGGAGGGAATGACAGGAGCTCAGAATCTCCAGGCCCACAGCCTGAACCCTAAAGCCCCTAAAAAGACCCAGCAATGTGAGGCATGGGACTCAGCCTAGAAGCATCTCAGCCCGACTGGACCTTGCAGAAGAAACAGTTTTCAGTTGCAGAGCAATCCTTAATCAGATGTAAACTAAGCAACCGTTAAAAGCTGAGCTGTAACTTCTGGGTGGCCTCTGTCCAATTTTTATCTTAATCTAGTCTTCTTTGCACATTTAAAGAAGGAGAATAAATAGGGTCAATGCAGAATGAGGTCTTCTTTCCATTTTCTTTCGGTGTTAATCAGAATGTATGCTATGGAGCTTTTTTTTTTTAAAGCTCTTCTTGTAGACTTTTCTGGTCTCACTCCAGACCTACAGTATCAGAAACTCTGTGTGTGTGTGTGTGTGTGTGTGTGTGTGTGTGTGTGTGTTTAGGGGAGGGATTGGGAGGGAATAGGGGCGTGGCAAGGGCTTAGCTATGGCAGAGATGGAGGTTGATGTGGGTTGAAGAATTAGAATCAATACTGCAATCTACCATAATAGGTATTATCAAAATCAATACATTTTAGCAAATGTTTATTGAACTCTGAATATATGCCAAACACTGCTAGGGATGAGCTATACATCTCTAACCCAGAAGCTTACAGTTCAGTAGGTGACTCAAATGTGTAATAGATAACCAAGAGTGTTAGAATTACTTATACAGTAAGAGTTAACTGGCTGGGAGTCTGGAAGACCCTTGTAAAGAGAGCCCCTCACCCCAGCTAAGTACACGGGGAAGGTGAACAGCACAAAGTAAGCTTACAATTGCCTTCCTCAAGACAAATCGTTGCTAAATAGAGTTGCATTCATTTTAGATTGACATTCTAGTCGTGCCTCTAAGACTCTTCCAAAGAGCAAAACAAAAAAATCGTCATAGTCAATTAAAACACAGGCCCTTGATGTGAACTATGCTTCCTGTCTAAGAAATCACCTAATTCATTTTTTTAATTACATGTATTTGGATTTTAGCACCAGACATGTTTTAGTTATTGGGCTTGCGCTCTTGCTTGCTCTCTTTTCCATGTTTGCAACCTAGAGTCAGAATGCAGATTTATGATGGGTAAGAGGGCCTGAAGAACCAACCCTCTGTGGTGGAGGCTGGGGAAGAAGGTGAAGGGACAAGTTTCCTGGCCTTCCCTGTGTGACTCCCAGTCTGGCTGTGGGTCAGAGTTGAAAGTAGCAGACTGGAACAATTCTAGACGGACCAACCTGACCCCAGGTACTGCCATTTCTCTGCCACTCAGAATGGCCTTTGGAGGAGAGTTCTCAGAAGAGATGAGAAAAAAGGCAGTGCAGTGTCAGAAGAGGAGGAATCATTTGTCGAGTGTATACTCTGTCGAGCACTTCACACATACAATGTCTTAGTCATTATTCCCTCCCCATGAACTACGACCCTCATTTTCACCAGGGTGAAGATGGAGGCTCAGAGAGATGAATGACGGCAATTCGCTCAAGGGCACTTTGCTGATAAGGAGCCCAACTGGAATTCTCTCTCAAGTCAGCCTCCTTCCAAAGTACATGTTCTTTGTACACCTGCCCCCTACTTCTGATGCAAAATCTTCTCCTGGGTGGTTGTGGACCATCTGATATAATAGAGTTATGACTGGATCTTGATGTTGGATGAACCTCTCTTGAAGATGAGCCTCTCAAATCTCCAGTAGTAAAGATGGCCTCTTTCAAGTCAACAAGGAAATTCTTTTTTTTTTTCTCTCTCAGAACTTTAATTCTTTCACAACTTGTAATTTCTCCTTCTCTCCATAGGTATCTCATAAGTGTTCCCTGACAGTAGAAGGAAGGGAGGAAGTTTTCATTTTTAAGAATGACAGAGTTTTGCTACCCAAATTGTGGTCCCTGAACCAGCAGCCTCAGCATCATTTGGCTTGTTAGATGTTTGTTATAAATGCAGAAACTTCCGTCACAGTCCTCCAGAATAAAAGAACGAATGTTTACTTCAGTCATGGAACCTAGTAAGCTCTCTATAAATGCTACTTCCTTTCTACTCCCATCTTCCCTTCCCTTTAAAAAATATTTAAGAATGAGCACGCTATAGAATCTGTGCTCTGAGAGAAAGAAAATGCCTCTGAAATATTAATCATAACTATTAGACCTGTTCTTTCCAATATGGTAGCCATTCACTACATGTGGCTAAATCGAAATTACTTAAAAATAGATAAAAGTAAAAATTCAGTTTCTCAGTCACACTAGATACCTGTGGCTAACGGCTACCACATTGGGCAGCACAGATACAGAACATTTTCACCATCATGGAAAGTTCTGTTGGACACCACTGCTGAGATACTTCCTAATCCTCCTGAGCATTTGCTAACATGTAGCTCAGCTGTTCCCAGAGTAGAAGTTTAGTTAAGGCTCCTTGACTTGAATCCTGCTTCACTTATTAGAGAAGAGAAATGGCATATGAGAGTCCCAAGATCTGTTGACCAGTACTTGCTCTGTCTACTAAGGAGCCATAGAAACGTGGCTAAATCACCTCCTCTCTCCCTCAGTTTCCTCATCCTCAAATTTAGAGAAGAAGAGGTAATAAGAGTAATTCATATTAATCTGGAAGCTCTTGTACTTTTTTTTTAAATCTCTTTGACAGTTTTGCCAATCTTACAGCCTTTGCGGTGACCAACTCATCCTGGTTTGACGGGGAATATCCCAGTTTCAAAATGGAAAAGTCTCGTATCATGAGAACCTGCTCAATCTCAGCAAACCACAACCTCCAGGCCCCTTGCAGTTATAACATTCTATGACCTTGTGCAAGCCTAAGCGGGGTAGCTACCAGGAACCTCCAAACTACGGCACACGGTAGTGATTAGGAGCTTAGGCTCTGCAATCAGACAAACCTGGCTTCAAATACTGATGCTACCACTTGATTTCTGCGTGAACTTAGGCAAATTACTTAATTTCTTTGAGACTCAGTTTCCCCACCTGCAAAATCAGAGTGCTGTTAATAGTTCTTTGTGTGTCATTATGAGGATTAACTTAGCAAAGCTTTGCACAGTGCTGAACACTCAGAGCAAAGTAAGCAATCAATTATTAATTTAGCCAACTCTGGAAAAGGAGGTAGGTCTATCTTTAGAGAGACTGTGACCCTGACATTCACGTGTAGCCCAAGGTATCAGCTAAAAGAAAGATGCCTTGATTATGAGCTATTAAGCTCCTCTTCATTCCAAACTCCCACAAAGCTTGCCCGGACTAATCTCTAATAAATAACAGCTCAAATTGGTTAAAGAGAATGCATTTCAACTCCCTGTGCTCCTGCTGGGATAATCTGACTCTGAAGAAGTAAGTTTATTGAAATACAAACTAATCATTCCTGTTGCCAAAGTAGGCTTCTGGCAGAGCCCTGTGAAGAAAGAAAGAGTGAAAAAAAAATGTCCTGAACTGCTGAGACAGCAGTGTATTTAGACAATTAAGTTTCGAAGAGCAAGACAGTTCCTGTAACTACCTCCCACACCCCCTAGTCCAAGAACAAAAGGTTTTGTTGAAAGTATTCATATGGATATGAATACCGACATTTTAATGAGCCCCTCAGTAAACTCATCAGCAATAATTACACCCAGCCATGGTGCCACCAGTGGGAAGGTACAAAATCGCGCCTCCAAAAATTAGTCACTTGTAAGTTAACCCCACAGTCATGTCAAGCAGCCTACACTTGATGGCTGATTCACAAAGATTCCTTGACACCTCTATAGTTAAAGGGGCCAGATCACCATGGGAAGTCGGCAGAAAGGGAAAAGTTCACATTTGCAGAAGACCTGCATGTCAAAGAGTTTTGAGGAAGCCAAGGACACTGGGTTAATGATAGCAGCAGGACTGGTACTGCTGAGCATTTGTTGAGTGCCTGTCATGTGCCAGGAACAATGTAGAGCATTGTTCTGCCCAATCCAGTTTAATCCTCACCTGAATCCCGGGAGCATGGATGTTTCTATGGTATCCATTTTACAGATGAGGATAGTGAGGCTTAGAGGACTAGAAGGGTTTTGTCAGAAGTCTCATTGCTACAAAGGCAGGACTGGAGATTTGTACCCAGTCTCTAGGTGAGATTTCAGCCTCACCTCTAAAATGGAGATTGGAAAAATACTCAAGCATTTACTTCTCACTTACTGGAGACATTTTAGAGGTTGGATTTTGCCTTGGGTTTGACCTTGACCCTCAGTATGTAAATCCATGGAGGAAAAACTCTGCCTTCCTATCCCTAGTCGCTCTCTGATTTTTGCTCTCTCAGGCTCAGACCTCTCATCTATTACTCTGGCCGCCATTATCTTTGTTCAATCTTCCCCCTTTCCTTTCTCCTGTTTAGAGAAATAACATGGTCTGGGACGGACCAGGAATGGAAGACAAAGAGCAAATAGGAGTGAATGAGAGAAAGAATGCAAGAGAAAAAGAAAGGGAAAGAGAACGAGATAAGGCTTTGAAGACACCCAGATTCGGTGTGAATCATTGCTTTCACCAGCTGTACAATTCTGAGGAAAGCTGACTCAGTTTTCTCATCTGTAAAATGAGGGTGATTCTACTTATCCCACTGAATTATGGTGAAGATCAAATAAAGTATTGTCCATGCATTTCCTGCCACCTAACAGACACTTGATAACCTTATCTGCTTCCTTCCTTTCTCCCTGCCTCCGTCTTCAGGCACCATCTAAACCCAGGTACAGTCTGAGGCATCACTACAAACTTTGCCAGTTTAACCCTCGAAACAACTTACGGTATTATATTCTCATTTTACAAGGAAGCTTAGAGAGAGGATTTTGTAAACTAGAATCATCCAGCTAGTGAATGTCCCAGCCAGAATTCCAAAGCAAATCTGTCTTTCTCCAAGACTGGGGAAAGAAAGAATAAGGTGAAGTGGAGGAGGTGCGTCTGAACGGAAGGGCTTTTATAATTTTCTTCTTCAGCTGCTCCACTGGAGGGCTGTTGAGAAAATTTTCCAAATCGTGTTAATGAGCAATTGAGAGCTGGAGTTTCTCTGAGGGAAGAGAGTGAAAACAAAAGCTCTGCTTGGGGCAGGCAGCCACTAGCTGTGATCCCTACCTCAGCTGCTACCACCAAGAGGCTCTCACTCCGATAATTAACTCAATTGCCTCCTCTCAGGGGTGAAGTGGGGCTAATAAAACTTAACCACCTAGCTTGTGGGAAAAGGATTCTGTGCTCATTGATGGAGTGCTTTCAAGACCATCTGGTGCAGAGTGGTGTCATCGTAGAAACTGTAATGGGTGAGTACTGGTTGGGCCCAGGGAGAGCCCAGAGTGCACTGAAGGAGCCCATCAAAGCTTTGATGTTGGTTCAACAGATGGGAGTCTGAATCCAAGATCCATCACTAATGAGCTTGAGATATTAGGTGCAGCTTTCAACATCTCTGAGTCTTGGTTCCTCCTCTCCAAAATGGAGCCAACAGAATTTACATCCCAACAGAGGGGTTGGGTGGATATAAAAGAAAGATCTTGATAAGGAGTGCTGCACACAGTAGGTACTCAGAAAACTTGAGATTTCTTCCTCTAGAGCAGTTCTCTTTGGGAAAGGAGAACAAGAAGAAGAACAGGAAGGAAAGAGAAATGCAGTCCCCACAGATAGAGAAACTCATTTGCATCCCCTATTTACAGAAATTAGTTTCCCTACCCCTAAGACTTGTGGATTGGAGAAGGCAGATCACTCTTACTGATGGTGTGGGTTTAAATGGTTTCATCCCATTGGTCTCTTCCTTCTTCCCACTGTCCCATTACTACAGAAATGTCTCTCTTTATGTTTTACTCACCAGAGTCCCCCTTTATTGTGAGCACTTACACTATGCTAAATGTCTTCCTGACTTACCCGTTTCACAACAATAGTAAATGACTTACTTCATTTTCTCCCTACCAACCCATTGAGTAGCTTCAGTGGTTACCCCTGGTTTACAGTGAGGAAACCAAAGCGCAGAGGAGTAAAGAAGCAGACCCAGGGTCTTGGAGAATACAAGCAACAGGAAGGAGAGTTAGATCTCCAACACAGGTCTGTCTGATACCAACGTGCTTTGCGCATGATTGGGGTTCAGAGCCCTTTCTTAGAATATCCTGCAAGCATCCAGCTGACCAGGCTGGGCAGTGAGTCTGTTCGGGAGTTCAGTCACTCATTCATGGAGTGTGATGTCCTACCATGCTCACCCTTCAGAAGCAGGTTCAGAGCTTCATTCAGAAATTGGTACCTTTTTCAAAGCCTTGGTAAGGTTGCCTGATGAATAAGACTGAAGTTGCCATGCTGAGTGATAGCCCCTCTCCCATCACCCAGCCTGTCTCTGCTCCCTCACCTTGTTGACGAATGGTCATTTCTTCACCCACAGCATGCCTGGCACACAGCAGTTACTTGCTGTGGTTCCCCAGGATCTATGGCCCAGGATCTTGCTGAGGGCAGGGCCAAACTCCATAGCATTGCAGTCGAGGGTCTTTGTGAGCCCAATCATTCTCAGACAACTGCACTACAGTGCTTTCCCTGCTTTTGCTTATGCAGTGCTCTCTGCCTCTGGAATGTTCTCGTCAGTCTTCTTCATCTGGAATCTCACTCTTTCAAGACTCAAATGCCTTATCAGTGAAGGCTTCTCTGACTCTCATCTGTCTAACACCTATCCCCCCCCAGCAAAATTAAGCACTCTTCCCTAGTGCAGCATCTGGAATGTAAAGAAGTCAGTCCTGGCACTTCTGTGAGCCCCTGGAGGTGATGGGGAAACTCAACCTAATTAATACCTAACACAGTGCCCAACCATTAGCACTTATGATTCTCACTTTGGATTAAATGCCACATCATCTCTTGGAGATGCTATCTCCAACCTTGCCTTCTTAATGAGGGTTCTTCCCACACCTTCTGCTTCACCACCACAGTACCCAGCAAAATCTTCAGCTTTCAGATAGACCTTAGGGTTAGAAGACTGGCTCTCCTGTCAAATGCTAAAGGTCAGCTTTTTGCTTAGTAATTTGTTAGCTATGGGACCTAGGGCAAGTTGCCTCATTTCTCCAAGCCCCCGTTTCCTCATCTGTTAAATGAGGCTAATAACACAAGATCTGGTAGCAATGTCTCTAGATTAATATTTGTAATGTGCTTAGCACAGTGTCTGCCACTGAGAATACATTCAAGGTGGCTATGTGTTTGTTTTTTTTATTTGTCGTTCACTCTACAATGTGTATAACACAGAAGAAAGACCACATTTGCTGCCTTTTTTGCTGTTGATTTTCCAAGGCTTAGCAGTATCTGACACAGAGCAGAATCAATAAACATTAATAGACTGCATGCTCAGTAAGAGAAGCATGGCTCCTAGAAGCCTCTTCTGTAATGGGGATGCCTGTGTTACTGAGGGGCAGCAGCTAAGTTCTAGGACTCAGATCAGCCTGCCTGCATCTGAACCCTCATTCTGCCTCTTAGCAGCGTTGTGCCCCATGACCAGTTGTTAATCTAAGCCTTAGATTCCTAATCTGTATAAATAGATAATACCTACCTCTTAGAGTTGTTGTGAAAATAATAATATCAAAATAACATCATATCATTATTATATAATGATATTAATGTAACAGGCTTGAAAGATGACTGGCATGCAATTAGTGTTAATAACTATTACTCTAGATCTGATAATTCTGTTTTATATCATACAGTAGGGTACTTCTTTCTGTCTTTCTACCCTTATTAAATTGTGAGTTCCTTGAGGGTAGAATCTGTGTTTGCTCCATCTTTGTGTATCCTATACTTAGCAGAGATGATAGATGCCAGTCAATTTATCTTGGATACATTATGTTTCTCAATATATAACCTTCTCAAAGATCTTCCAGGTAACTAGGGCGGGCATTATTACCTTCTATTTAAAGACACACACACCTCTTTTGCCCTGAAGCACAAAGATTAAGTGCACTGCCAAGATCCCACCACTACCTTAGTGGTCCAACCAACTCTTTGAGTTGTGATGAGCTACCATAAGGCTTCTAATAAGCTCTTTCTCTCTCCAATTACAGGAAGGGGAGAGAAACCAAAGTTGGCAGTATGTTCACACATAAGCAAGCACATCTTTTCTTGCTGGAGTTATTCTGCACAGCCTGGGTGCCCATTTTGCCTGGGAGATACATCAAGATTCATCTACTCACCCCCGCCCTACCACTTAGGCCAAGAGTCCCAACCCAAACCAAGGTAGCTCCAGATTTCAGCAGGCACATCCTTTCCCCTCATCTCCCATCATGTAGGTCCATCCTTCACATGCTGGAAGCAGTTGATTAAAACTCCTATCTTTGCGGGTCTCCTGGGTGGCTCAGTTGGTTAAGCGTCTGACTTCAGCTCAGGTCATGATCTCACGGTTTGTGAGGTTGAGTCCCAACCCCAACCTGCTTAGGGTTCTGTCTCTCTCTCTCTCTCTCTCTCTCTCTCTCTCTCTCTCTGCCCCTCCCCCACTTGTGCTCTGTCTCTCTCTCAAAAATAAATAAAATGTAAAAAAAAAAATTAAAAGCAAAAAACTCCTATCTTTGCTGGTCTTGGTTCTCTTTGAGTTTTAGACCCACATCCATAAACATTCATCAATGAGCTTTCTTTCTCCCTGTGTCCTCATGACCAGAGAAGGGTCCAAATTGGTTCAACTGTATGAATATCTATTAAATTATCATAAGTCACATTTGTTAGGTGCTTCACCATTTAAAAACAAACTTCACATTCAGTTTAATTCCAATGCCAGGAACCATGTGTCAAGGTTATGAAGGGTGGGTAAGACATTGCCCTACTCTCAAAATGCTCAAACCCTCTGGGGAAAACAGAAGTGTACAACTATCTTAATACTATGGCAATACTACTACTAACTACAATAGCTACCATTTATTGTGAAGTGTCCCATATGCCTACCCAACACTGTACCAAACTTACTTAAGCTTTATCATACCCAATGAGATAAATATTGTCAAATATAACTATGAATACCAACAGAACTGAAATAACAAATATAAAACCAGACTAAATAAACAGCAACAACAACAAAACCCAAACAAACAAAGCTGAGTTTTTTACTTGCCAGGCAGAGGAAAGTTATATCATTCAAACACAAGCTTAACTGGGCTCCCAGAGCAAAAACTGAAAGGTCTGTATAATATGGCAAAAATAAGTGAGTTCACCACATAAGGCAGGGCTTTGGTTGGTTCATGAGCTGGATTATTAGATTATACACTCTTTGTAATTGCAATGGTCTGGGTCACAAATCCTGGGTACAGTTCTCAGTGAGGTCTGAGGTAGATTGTACCAAGTCCCGGGTGGGTCTAGAGTCACACAGCAGGTAAATAAATGTGCATGTGAGTACCCTCGGCTTGCCAATGGTTTTCAACAGTTTGTTTTTATCTCCATTTTATAGAAAGAGAGACAGAAGCTCAGACACTAAATCACATTTCCAAGGTCTCCCAATTAGTAGAAGAAAATAGCATTTAAACTGTGATATCTAATCCCAAATATATCCACGCATTCACTCAGCATAAAAATTAAACTACGTTCTATAGAAGCACAGAGAAAGGAGTAGCGGATTCTGATTAAGAAGAGGAAGCTTCTGGGTGGCTCAGTCAGTTAAGCGTCCGACTTCGATTCAGGTCATGATCTCACTGTTTGTGGGCTCAAGCCCCATGTCATGCTCTGTGAAAAAGAAATTAAAAAAAAAAAAAGAGGAGGAAACTTCACAATGGAGGCAGCATTTAAGCTGATATTTGGGGCATGGGGAGAATTTCCCCAAGTGGGGAAGCAGGGAAGGGCATCTCACGCAGGGGATAAGCAGCAAGCCCTGCAAACAGAAAGCCTTTAATGTATTAGGAAGAAAGAGCGGAGTGGTCACTTGTCATGGGGACTGGTGAAGTCTTGACCTCTCCTACTGAGAAAGGAAAAGGTTGAATTCAATCATAACAATCATACTTAATAAGGGTACAACCTTTAGAGTTGACAATGTGCTTCCACATCCAAGATGGTATTTGATCTCAGCAACACTTGTCTCTGTCATTGTTTTGCAAAGGAAGAAACTGACACCCTCCAGCTGAAGAAATTTGCTTATTGTCACTCAGAAAATGGTAGAGCTAGGAATTGGTTTCCAAATTCCAAGACCCATGCTGCCCCTTCCTGCTCAACTGTTTTTGAATAATTGCTCTAAATATGTGCAGCCAACTAGATTTTGGCCCTAGAATTCTGGGCTGAATCTGGTATACAAACAGATGTTATTGTTCACCTCCAGGTCAAGAAGCCATCTCTCATAGTGTGTGTCCATCCAACATTGGTGAATTCTAGGGTTTTTATTGGAGGAGGAAGGCCTGGAGGTAGAAAGGAGTGGGCCAGGCTGCTGATGGGGTCTCAGCCACCTGGTCTTTCTGGAATGGAGTTGAAAAGCTTCTTTTCTTTCCCTTCTCCTCCATGAGACCATCTCTCTCCCTTTGAGAAGCTTTCATGGATTCCTGTAAGGCAGAGAGGTGGGGCCCACTTGGGGCTAGGCAACTGCTTGAGAGAGAATAAGAAGATACTGTGTGGGTCATGTTTTTATATTCTTGCTGTATGACCACTGGAAAATCACTTAACTTCCCTGAATCTCAATTTCCTTATCTGTAAAACCAGCAGGGGAAGAGCAGGGCGGGGGAGGGGGAGGTAGATAACAGCTACAGAGAAGATATATAGCCAGAGATTAAGAGCATGGACTCAGACTGCCAAGGTCCACATCTTTCTTCCATCAGCATTGATACCTTGACCAGTGTACTTAACCTCATTGGGCCTCAGTTTCCTCTACTGTAAAAGAGGGGGGAAATTCTATTACTACCTACTAAGGCTGCTGTGAGGATTAAATAATTAATACATGTAAAGCACTTAGGACAGCCTTTTCAAGGGCTGTCCTCAGATTTAATAAAAATAATAACTAGCACTTGTATCATGTTACAGAGTATTAGACCTTCCAGATATCCTGTCCTTTGTCACTTACGGCACCCTCTTTTCTTAGAGTTCAGAAAACTGAGATTCAGGGAGGCCAGTGATTTTTTTTTTACAAGATCATAACCCTGTGAAAGACTGAAAAGGGATGTAGACACAGGATTTCATTCTCCTGCAGAGGCAGCAAAGCAGAGTATGGTGAAGCCAGATTTAACATCTTGGTGAGTTTCTTTCCCCTCCCTCCCCCAGCTCTGAGAATGCCTTTTCAATCTAAGGCTTTATTTCCTCAACTATAAAATGGGGATGATGACAACCTACTATGCCCTGGGATTAGTCTCTTCCCTCCTTCCCATGTCACCAAATCCCAGGGGAAGGTAACCTAAGGTTACCTTAGGGTAAACTTAGGATGAACCCTTGCAGCTCGAAGTGTGGTCTGTGGGCCAGCAGCATCAGTATCACATGGAGCTTGTTATAAAGGCTGAATTTCAGATCCACTGAATCAGAACCTGCATTTTAACAAGACCCCCTGGTGATTTGTATGCAGCTGACAGTTTGAGAAACATTGAGCTAAGGGATGTGAGAGTGTTTTGTAAACACCCACTGTGAGAGTGTTTTGTAAATCAGGTGCACTGGGTTAGCAGTGATTTGAAAAAGATGAATAGCGGGTGTGCCTATACATACTCAGTATTTCTATTTGTGCAGTCATTGCTGGCCACGTGCTCATGAGGAGGGTGTGGACAAGAAAGCGATGGAGGAGAGACATTTCCCTGATGTAGTAAGTTGGTTCCTGGGGAACAACCTTACGTGGAACATAATTACACTAAAAGTTATTTGTTGCTTACCTGAAATTTAAATTTAACTCAGTGTCCTATATTTTATTTGGCATTCCTACCCCTGAATGGACCCAGTTACGCAAATGTGACGTCCCTGAAGTTTGAGGTATTCCTTTAGCTAATAGTGGAGGTAGCCATTGGGTTCTCAGAAGTGTGGCAGGGAAGGGAACCACATTAACAATTGTCCCATTTGGTTGAGCACCTACCATTTCCTAGTCCTTTTACTTAGACAACTAATGCTTCCATCTTGAGTTTTGCAATTCTAAGTATGGTCATGGACCAGCAGCTTTGTTTGTTATAAATGCAGATTCTCAGGGTCCCTCTGGACCTATAGAGTCAAGTATAGGTGATTCATAGGTACATCAAAGTTCAAAATTAGGCAACTCTGGGTAAGGAATAACTTCTCTAAAAAAAACCAAACTGCAGACTTTATATTTTTAGAGTAGTTTTAGGTTTCACAAAAATATATGCAAAAAGTAGAGTTCTCATATACCTCTTCTTTCCTCCACAGAGTTCCCTCTATTATTAATATTATATTGATTAAGCCAAGAGGTCATTAGACTGAGGTGGTTCTAATTCTTCAGCAGCCTACAAAAGCAAACCAAAACCTAAGCCTGTAAATGCCTCAAGGCTAAGAATTTAAAACCTAAAGACAACCAATCACAGCCACTTCAAATAAAGCAACCACTAAAGCTATAACCAATGAAATAACACCCTTGCTTTGCTTCTGTGTCTTTTTATAGAAACTTTGCCCCTAGCTCCTGTTGGTGGAGTCCTCCCAATCATTTCTGGCTTGGTGCTGCCCTAGTGGAATTGATGTTTGCTCAAAAAACAAAAACATCTTAATATGCCTCAGTTTATTTTTTAACATCAACACCTTACATTGGTATGGCCCATTTGTTACAATTGATGAACCAATAGTACATTGTTTTAAACTCAAGTCCATAGTTTATGTAAGGGTTCACTCTTGATGTACATTCTATGGGTTTTGACATGGCATAATGTCAGGTATTGGCCATTATAGCATCATGCAGAATAGTTTCATTGCCTCCAAATCCCCTGTGTTCCTCCTCCTCATCTCTCCCTGCCTCCCCCACAAACACTGCATCCCTGCAAACACTGATCCTTTTACTGTCAAATAGACTTTTGATTTGCTAGAAAATAAAAATCCTTCCATATGGCTGATCTTATTTTTCCAATAACCAAACTGATACAGAGGTTACATAACTTTGTCCATGGTCACCAAGCTAATAAATATAGGAACTACGTTTCCATCCCAAGTCTAACTCCAAAATTTCTTTTCTTTTCAATATAACCAAGTCCCTTCTACCAGAAGAGGAGGCATTTGCACTTCTATGCTGTTGGACAGGTCCAGAGGGCTGGGTGACTGTTTCTCCTACGGAAAGTGTGTGTGTGTGTGTGTGTGTGTGTGTGTGTGTGTGTGTGCGCACACACACACGGGAAAAGGGGCAAGCAGAACTGTCTGGCCTATCTAGGTTCCCAAGGATTCCCAGTAGGTACTTCAGTGAGAGCTGTAGCTTAATTTCCAGACTGAATTCTCCACACCAGCTGCTCTGCACCTCACTCAAGCCGGTTATGATTTACAAATGGGAACTTAGAAATGCTAATGACCCTGACTGGGCGCGCTAATTACCCCTTAATCAACTGCTCATAGTCATTAGCTGCCGGCCCCGGGGGGCTGATAGGGCTCCAGCTGGCCAAGTAAAGGGAAGCTGGTTGTCAAAGTGCCACTGGCCTTGAAAATAGGAGGGCATGGGCTGGGGTGGAAAGCGTCTTCTTTCCATTTTCCTGTTCTGCCTTTGTATCCTGATGTTTTGGCCCAGTCATGGGGTATTCCAAAGGAAGCAAAGATATTTGAAGGATGTAAGGAGCCAGGCAAAGCCAGGAGTAAGCAGTTAGCAAGCAGAGGGTCATAGTAAAAAAATGAGTATTGAATGCACACAAAATGCCAGACATTGTGTTGAGTGCTTTCTTCCTGACCCCATGAAGGTTATGGTTCTGAAGGAAGAAAGTGGAAGTCAGGAAAAGTAAGTACATAGGGAGGTGGCTGTAAGCAACAGGCAAGAGAGAAGTCATGAATCAGAGGCATCTGCAGGCTTGTGAGAGGGAATAGGAAGGAAACTAATAACTACAGAGCATGGTCTTCAAATATTTGTTAAACAAATTATCTAAGAGTTTTCTTTTCTTTCTTTCTTTCTTTCTTTTTTTTTTTTTTTTTTTTTTTTTTTTTTTTGAGAGAGAGAAAAAGCGCAGGGGAGGGGCAGGGAGAAAGGAAGAGGATCTGAAGATCTGAAACGGGCTTTGCACTAATAGCAGAGGGCCCTATGTGGGGCTTGAACTTATGAGCTGTGAGATCATGACCTAAGCTGAAGTCAGACGCTTAACCGACTGAGCCACCCCTAAACAAATGATCTAAAATCGAACACTCTCTATGTAAGATATTGTAATAATAATGGCTTCCATGTGCCAGTCCCCCACAGTGGCCGTCAGAAGTAGAGGTTTACTATACAGGTGCAGAAACTAAGATTCGCAGACGTGAAGGATACCCATGGTCACGCTGCTAGTAAGCAGCTCTGCTATTTTCCTGATTGTGAACTTTAAACTTTCTAAAAACAACTTCATACAGATATCACTGGCACATAAAAATCGTATATATTTAAGGTGTGCAACTTGATGTTTTTATATATGTATACATTGTGAAATGACCACCACAATCCAGATAATTAACGTATTTATCACATCTACATAGTTACCGTTTGTGTGTGTGTGTGTGTGTGTGTGTGTGTGTGAGTGAGAGAGAGAGAGAAAGAGAGAGAGAGAGAGAGAGAGAAGATTTAATTTCAGGTTTAAGCTCTTTGCAAATTTTAAGTATACCCTACAGTATTGTTAACTATCACCTCCATAGTGTATATTATATCTCCAGAACTTATTCATCTTGGATAACCGAAACTTTGTACTCCTTGACCAACATCGCTCCATTTCTTCCTGCCCTTACCTCCTGAAAACCACCATGCTACTCTCTCTTTCTATAAATTTGGACATTTTAGATTCTGCATATAAGGTCATGCAGTAGTTTTCTTTCTGTGCATCATGTGTATTTCAGTTAGCATAATGTCCTCCAGCTGTATCCATGTTATTGCAAACAGTAGTATTTTCTTTTTTTGAAGGCTTAATGATATTCCATTGTATACACATGTATACCACATTTTCTTTATCCATTCATCCACTGAAGGGCATTTAGGTTGTTTCTTATCTTGACTATTATGAATAACACTTCAATGAACATGGTTGTGAAGATATTTTCATTTTCCATTCCTTTGGATATATACCCAGAAGAGGGACTGCTGGATATTTTAAATTTTAACCTCTTTTTAATTTTTTGAGGAATCTCCATACTATTTTACATAATGACTGTACCAATTTAAATTCCTACCAACAGTGCATGAGGGTTCCCTTTTCTCCACATCTTTTCCAATACTTTTAATCTCTTGTCTTTTTGATAATAGCCATCATAATAGTTATAAGGTGATATCTCACTGAGATTTTAATTTGTATTTCCTAATGATGAGTGATGTTGAGCACCTTTTTGTATACCAATTGGTCATTTGATTTTTTTTAAAGAAGAGTCTATTTAGGTCTTTTGTCCATTTATAAGTCAGCTCTACATTGATGGCTGTGTACCTGATGTTATACCTAGGACACATTTAAGTTTCCTGAGGACAAGGACCATATCTTGTATGCCTAGGACAATGGTGGGAAAAGCATAATCTTATTGCCTCTTCATTCGTACTCATTAGTCACGTACAGGCCATTTCTAGGCCGTTTGGATCTTTTGGTTGCATTTTTAAGTTTTTGACCTGGAGCTGGTGGTGGCCATCTCAAGGGACAAAACAGGGAAGCTCTAACCACAGCTAGATATGTCAACCATACAGAGAAGTGCTGGAGAGCATGGGCTATAGATTACCTGGGTTTGAAAACAGGTCCTACCACTTATACTATACACATGCCCTTAAGAAAGTTACTTATTTTCATTGTATTTTAATTTCCTCAATTCTAAATGATAATAATAATGCCTTCCTTATAGGGTGCTGGGGTGTATTGAGGTATTCATATAAAGTGCTATAGTAAACACTGATGCTAATGGAAGAACCCAAACTAAGACAGATGTCTAGTTCTCTGCTTAGAAATATAAGCATGTGATGAATATTAGCACTTGCCTCTCAGCTAAATTTTACTTCTAATGAGTTGCCATCCATATCTTCTGTCAATTTCTTCCAAAATAGAATTTATTATGTATTATCCCATGACATGAAACCTGTATTTTCTATCAACACTACTCACACTTGAGGCTAACCTCCCTGCTTTGTTCAGCTCACTCCCAAATACAACACTGAGTCCTTTTGAAAGGTGATTCTTGTGTGTTAATTTGGATTTTTCAGCTGCATTGGATGTTTCTCAAAAGCTACATCTTAGTCCTCTGCTATTTTTTGTCTTGTTGATGGGACCTTGGGACATAAACTGGGCTTATTAGCTGTTACTTTTTTCCCCAACACAAGGTAGAAGCCCCCTTTTGATGTCAGTGTGAGTATCTGTGACGGTTTTCAGTTGCAAAGAATGTAATTCTTCTAGGTAGTTTAAGGAAAATAGACTGGCTGGGTTTTTTTTCACTTGTGTGTTTGCTTGGTTGAGTATGGTACAGCCTATTATCTACACTATCATTCTTTCCTTCCTTTTAATACTAGAACTAAATCCCCTTCCAAATTTCAGCTCAGCATTTATTTGGCTGCCTACATAGCAATTATATTTTCTATTCCCCTTGCAATGAGGTGTGGTCCTGTGGTTAAGTTATAGCCAATGAGATGTATTTTGAAGTGATGCATGAAGTTTTAAGTCATTTCCTTAAAAGGAAGCTCTTTCCCTTCCATTTTCCCCCACTTGCCTCACACTAGAATGTGGGGCATGGAGGTGGTGACCAACTTTAACCATGGGATGAGGGCAGCACTCTAGGGAGTGACCGGGCACCAAGAAAGAAGAAGACCGAGTCCTTGAATGACCAGGAGGGACAGAGTCACCATTCTCTCCTGGGCTGTCAACCAGCTCATAATTTTATATGAGAGAGAAAAAAACTTTTCACCTTAAGTGACTATATTTTTCCTGGTGAAGCAGCTGAAACAGTGTCCTAACTTGAAACATCTAGTATTAAATGGCTTGTGGGGTCATTGAGAGGATGGAAGAAACAGTGTACGTGAATTTTTAAAAATGACCCCAAAGTCCTGGGCAATCCAGAGATCTTCTAATTCTTCTTGTCCCTTTTCTGAAGTGGAAGCTTTGGTTCCAAACCTACCCCAGAATTGCTAAGATCATAAAGGGACATATGATACCTGCTGTAGTCTGTATCAACAGAATGAATGCCAGGCGCCATGTCTCTTAATCCTCCCAAAGCAAGTAACCAGCATTGGGCCCTCCACCAATGGGGCTGCAGAAAAACCAAAAATCCTCACAGCTAAGCTGGCCACAGAAGCAGCAGAGGCTTGTTCCCTGCTCCTGCCTTCCAGAATTCACATCCCTGTATCTGATTGGCCAAACCTAAATCCCACCCAGAGCTCAGCTACACAGGAGTCTAGGACTTGTAACTTTTACTCTCCTAACCCCCACATCATAGGGATATATACCAGAAGGAGAAGGAGGTGGATTTTGAATGCTAATCTACTATATCTGGCAAAGTAGATTTATCCCATCTTGAGGGTATATAGTCATTCAACAGATATTTTCTACTGAACATTTATCACATGTCAGGCACTGCATTAAATACTGTGGTCACAGCTGAGTGTGACACAGTCTTTACCCTCAATGAGTTCTCCAGTACAATTTACAACACAGCATACTAAGTTCTAGGAGGGAAGCCTAGAGTTTCCAGGGAAGGCAGAGCAGGGCTGCTTAGGCAGGTTTCATGCAAATGGCAGAAGAGGGAGCACTACTGAGGGAGGATTTATGCAGGTGATGAAGTTAGTCCTGAAGGAAGTATATATCACGGCTTTGTGACAGAGAACTTGGGCTAAGACCATGTTGAATCCCCCACTGCCACCCATTACCTAAAACCTTGAGTAAGATCTCCTGTAGGCCTGAATATAAGGCACTGTTTGCCCTTCCCACCCCCATCCCCACAAAAAATCTATTCCACAGAAAAGAGGAAATGTCTTGGTTGGCTCAGGCTTCTATAACAAAATACCACAGACTAAGTAGTTTATAACAACAGAAATTTATCTTCACAGTTCTGGATGCTGGAAGTCTGAGATCAGAGCACTAACATGTGGGTGAGGGCTCTCTTCCCTCTTCTGGGTGGTAAACTTCTCTTTGTGTCCTCACATGACAGAAGTGGGTGGGGACTCTGTGGAGTCTCTTACAACAGCGCTAATCCCATTCACGAGGGCTCTGCCCTTATGACCTAAGCCCGTCCCAGAGGCCCTACTTCCTAGAACCATCTCATTGGACATTAGAACTTCAAAATATACATTTTCAGGGGACACATTCAGACCACAGCAGAGGGTAACTTTATATTCATTTCCTTTATCAAAATTAGTCCTTTATTTTAAAAAAAAGATATGATATTAACTTGCAATAATATCCTTTAATTTGATGTATGATGCCTTTGAAAGAAGATGGCACTTGCCTAAGATCCCACAACTAGAAACTGGTAGAATCAAAATGGATGCTTTCTCCATAGTTCAGCTTTTAGCTACCAACCATATCATTTTTCTTGCCTGCTGGCTTCTCCCTGGTGCTCTTTCCCCACATTGTAGTTAACTTCCAGACAGTACTTCTGAGGTGTAGGACTTGCATTCCTTATGTATCTTTGACTTAGCCTGTAGTTCTCACTTCCCCAGGTATCCCTCAAGGTCTCAGGCAAGGACTCCTTGGTTCCAGACATCTGGCCCCTCTGGTGGTTGGAGCTAGACTCAGACTTTTCTTGAATCAGATATGCCTCAGTCTGAGGATGTCTTCAGATCAATAGTTGCAGCCAACAAGGCAGACCCAGCCTTTCCTTCCCCAGACATCTCAACAGGGTGGAATGATCTCATCTGAAAAAGTATGTGTATAGAAAGCTAGATTCAAACTCTGAACAGCTGGACTGGTTAACACTGTGTGAGCACTCTGTACTCAATCACAGGTGATTCCCTTCTTCTTAACACCACAGCCAGCATTTGACTCATTTCATCACCGTACAAATGGGAACCGATAACTAAAGGGATTCCTGAACATTGCCCCTGCCCCTGAATTTCCAGAGATACCCTGATATCACCAGCCCTACTGGTTTTCCCACCTGCACTTGTTCCTCAATCCACCTTAGGCTTCTTCTCAAACACTATCAGAATGTGATGTGGGGCCCAATCCAAGACTAGTGGGTCCAGTTCCCAGACTGCAGTGCTTTATTTTACTTAGCAGTATTGAGTTGTATTGCGAGACTGATCTTCACTTTCCATGTTGCCTTGAGACTCAGAATGTATTCACATATAACGTCTAAAAAAATAAGCAGAGGTTCTAGGGACACCACAAGCTGCACAGGCAAGCAGAAAAAGAGTCCTGGGCTGGGAATCTTAAGACAGGAGTCAAAGCCCTAGTTCTGGTGCTGACAAGCTGTGGGAACTTTTGACAAATGGTTCCCCCTATGCCTTCTGTTTCCTTAGCAGTAGAAATCCAGAAGTTAGCTGGATTAGATCAGGGCTTTTCAAATGCTAATATGTATACAAATCACCTGGGGATCTTTTAAAATGCAGAGTTTGATTCAGCAGGTCGGGGTTGGTCTGAGATTCTGCTTTTCTAAGCAGAAAAGCTTAGTGAAGCTATTGATGCTGGGCCGGGGACCACAGTTTGAGTTTCAAAAGTTCCCTCCAGTTCCCGCACCCTGTGTACCTCACAGTCTTTTTAGTGACAAGAATAACGTCTCCGATGGATTTAAGTACATATTTATATACTCTTCTTAAATGATACACATAATACAGGTGGCTAAAAAATTAAAACAATACAGAAATATAAAAATATGGAAGTACCCTGGTAATCCCACCCCCAAGAGAGCAAACATGATCATCCACCCAAAGTGGCGCTCAACTATTTCTGCTCACCGAGCCTCCAGAACCTTTTCTGAAAGGAGTTAAAGTTTCTCTTCCAGTGCAAAGTCATTGCAACACCTCCGTGCAGTGGTGGCAAAGTAGTGAGTTTGAGCTTATAAAGTGGAGGCGTGGAGTTCTTTCTGTCATATTCTCAGATGGGGATTTAGAGTTTATGGTGACTTTGGAAAGGGATCTTCACAGAGCTAAAGGAGGGAGAATGAAAACACAGAGGGCCAGAAATTTGGTCACCTGGGGCTTTCCAAATAGGGGCTTTCTCCTCCTTAATTTCTCTGTAGGGGCACTGCCCAGATATTAGGGGGAAAGTTTGGCATATGTTTTCCCTAGAAAATGCCCTTTGACATCAAAGAGTGATCTACCGGAACCAAGAAAGGTGAGAATTTCTTGAGCAATGTGCTCAGGACCAATTGGTCCTGGCTACATAGAACAGATTTCTCTTAATCCAGGGGACCCAAGAGAGGGGAAGTTTTTATCTTCTGTCACCTCGGTCACAGAGATGAGAAGGCCAGATGTAAACTCTGGGTTTGCTGTTGTTTCAAGAGCAGACTCAAGAGACAAGATTCCCAAATGCCCTCAGGACTGCATTCAACCTATTCAAAATGGCTGTTATTGGCTTGGTACCTCTCCCTCTTTCTTCTAAGTCTCTTCCCTTCTCCACATTCTTCAGGAGGGAGTTTTGATGCACTTAAAAAGCATTTCCCCCAAATGAACCCTGTTCTTCCTTGTCTCTGGACCTTTCATAGGCTATATCTTCTTCCTGTCATCTACTCCCCATGGTGTTCACTGACCTCTCTTCCCTCCTTGCCCTCCCCAGGTACAGCAGGGAGAGTCTTCTCTCTGCTGGCATTTTATACCACTTCTATAAGAATACTTCTTACACACGATAATGAAATTTTTTGTTTCTCACATTAGACTAGAGATCCTCGAGGACAGATAACCCTATCCTATTTAAGGTTTTATCTCCTTCCACAGCATAGAGTATGCTCATTAAATATTTGTTAAATGAATGGAAGAAATTTAACTCACTCAAGGAGAATTAAAGTGATAATTACTAAATATGCTTGCATGATTTCATTTCTGATCAATTAAGGACTTAATAATAAAGATAGGGTCATTGATTTCTTTACTTTGTATACAAATTTTGAGAAGACACTGTGGTATAGTAAAAGACACTGGATTTGAATTCAGAGAGACACAGGTCTACCATTTATATATTATATGTCATTTGGCAAGTCCTTAACTTTTCTGAGTGCTATTATCTTCCACAGGGAAAGAGTAATTCCTATCATTTTCTTAAGACAAAATGAGGTAGCAGGCTTGAAAAAAACCGTAGTGAGATGTGCAAATGTCAGCACTTTTGTAATGGAGCATTTAGGGAAATTAAAGACACCAAGTGACTGCCACCAGTGTTGATGATGGCTCCATGTACAAGTTATGAAGATATTGTCTCTTGGATACAACCCCTTATTGCCCTACCCTACCCTACCCCCCTTCAGTACCCTGTTTTGAGACATTGGGCTAAGACTCTACAAACCAAATGCCTCCTTTGCTAGCTGCTTCCTTTTAGCCTCTGTAGGTAGGGGATGCTTGAGAGAGACTACTAAGACTGACAGAGGAAGAGATTTCCTTCATCCTGTTTGCCTCCTATTCCTGTACATGTCACCCAAACCTTGTTTCTTCACCCTGGAAATAAAGGTTTCTTCCAGTTGGATCCAGCTGGCAGTTTCCAATACTTGGAAAACCAGCCTCATTGCATCCCCTCAGAGACATCAGCACTGGCTGCGGGCAGTAAACCCCACCCCCACCCTGCCCAAGAGGCCTGGGTTGCAGCACTACAGAGCTCCTCCTCTGAGCTTAGAGACCTTAGCACTAGCTGAGCACCACCACCTGGGTTTCAGTCCTGGGACCTCCAACTTTCTACATTTTAAGATTCCAACCTCTTCATTTGGAACATGAGAGCTCTTTACCCAGAGGCAACTCGCTAACCTATGCCCAGATTTCTGATCATAGAATTGCAGTAATAAATGTGTAGTTTGGAGCCACTGAGTTTTGAGATAACTTGCTACGAAGCAATAGGTGACTACTAAAGTCCCTTTGATTGAGAAAGTATAGAAGGACAAAAGGAAACCTTTGTCCAACTTTATTTTCTGAATCATTGAATATGGAAAGCTGGACTAAGAATCAGCAGTTATACATTGCAGTCAATTGAATATTCATTTAGTTTCTACTATGTCACTTTTTCTAAACCTTGGTTTCCCTCTCTTTGTGGAAAGTGTATTGGTGGAGAGGGGACTAGGACAAGGTGAATTGAACTACAGTTTTTAAAACATCTTCTGTCTTTAATTTCCCATAGGCATACATGGGCTAGGTATTAGAGGAACAGAAAATACATTTCAAACTCTAGATCTCTTTTTTACTATGAAACTGATGAGTTGAAATGATAAAAATGGGATAAAGTTTAGTAGCCTAGGGAGACCAAGACTAATCAGGATTCTTATTTGAAAATAGTGTATTTGTCACAGTAAATTAACTTCTTTAACAGGCAAGCACAGACTATTAGTGCTTTCGCATTACAAAAGCTCATTTCTTGGCATGTGGAGTAGGGAGGGACTCTGTTCTACATACTCATTCAAGAACTAGGAGCTCAGGCTCCACTTGTCTTATGGATTAGGTGACCTCAGTGATCAGCTGGGGAAAGACAAAGAAGAACTGATGATGTGAGAGGTTTTTATGGCTAGCCCTGGCCTGGAAGCACCTCACTTCTTTCCATACACTATTGGCTAGAATTCATTCATGTGGAACCACAGAGCTTCTAGAAATGCTGGGAAATGTAGTCAGCTGTGTGTCCAGGAGGAAAAGGAAGTAAAGGTTGGTGAATTCATAGCAATGTCTGCCATAAACTTAAATCAAATCTTGTTGCATTCAGTAGCAAAGAAATGGATTGGGATGGTATTTGCATAGTTAATACCACCAAGAAGAATTGTATAGGCTGTGTCCTGCTGAAAGCAACAGGATGAGGGAAAATGGAGGCTGTGTTCAGCTTGGAGAAAGGTTTTCTTCTTTCTAATGATCTACCAAGAGAGGTATGCCTTTAGGAAATTCATGCAAAGGCACTGTAAGTGCTAGTGACCCTGTGCCTAACTCATGGAATTGATGGGAAAGCAAAAGGATGAGGCTTGGAAATAAGAGAAGCCCAATGCTAGTACAAGACCAGTCTAGTTAGGATGTTCCTACTGACCTGGTCATCAAATCATCAGCAGACATTCACTGCCATGCTGACAGCCCCTGCTGGAAACTCACTTTCTCCCCAAAAGGTTGTCCAAAGCGTTGTACCAGGTAGGTTTCCTTTGGTTCTTGAAGCAAAACACTCCACACACAGGAATACTGCTCCAGCTCATATATTGGGTAACATAGAAGGCTGTGAGTTTTAAATGGGGCCCAAAGTAGACAGAGCATCTCAGGAGATTCAGGCTGTGGTGCGATTAGCAGTACCCATAGGCCACATGTCTGGCAGATGATTGGATGTTGGAGGTAACAAGGTAGGAAAAACTTCATTATGAATCCTGTGGCATGCTTCAGTGGGAGAAGCACAATGCAGGGATCCTGTCCCTTCAGACAACACACATCTGCAGCAGGGAATTATACAACTAGGTCATCAGACCAAATTTGGTTAAAAAAAATGGGAGCCACAAAGTGAAATTACCAGAAGTGGCCAAAACAAGAAATGTCATACCCTCCACTGTCCAAACTAATCAGGAGGTAGGTTTAACCACTCCCAATACATATTAACCTGAAGGATCTGTTTTATTTAGAGGCAGAATTTTGAGCACATAACAGGTGCTTAAATAGTGAATGCTGTTGAATTAATAGCTGCCTTAATGGAGTAGACATTTTTTGAGTTACTGAATGTCAGAAAATTCTTCTTAAACTGGAATAGGAGCATGGCTTTGTCCCCAAGAAGAAAGACATTTCTTTTTATCACTCTAGGCAGCCAGAACAGGGCATCCCCACATTTTTTTCCACACGATGGTGCATGCATGTACAGCACATTTGGTTCAATAGCATGAAGGTCAGAGCCCAGATGACACTGCTTATAAATGAAGCTCCCAGGCCCTGTCCACTGTCCCCTAGATAGTACCTTGCTGATTGGGAAGCTTTGCACTAGACAATGATCAACTGACCAATCAGATGTTTTAGCCCTAGACACAAGATCTTGAGGTGCAGAGTCAGCTGGAGATCATCACCACTATTAAGTATTCGTATTAGACACAAAATGCAACAATTTGTCTTTTACTTTGGAAAGACTATCCCAGCATGTCCTGGACCACTGGATGCCTGAAAACTTCACCGAAGTGACAAGACGCTCAACTTTAGTATGGCGAATCTCCCATCCTCTGGAGTGTGTATCTCTAAACAGGACCTCCAGCATACTAGCCACTGTTTGTCCATTTTAGCCAATCAACATGATGTGATTGATGTAATGGACCAGTGTCCTGGTCCAATTATCTCAGGTTTTATTGCATCACAGAGGTGACACAGTCCTGAGAAAATGAATATTATCCATCTCATGTGAATGCAAACCCTTTCTAATCCTCTTTTTAAATTGAAATGAAAAAGAATGCATTCACCAAATGCGTGGGGGCATACCATATCCCTGAAGTCTTATTAATCACTTCTAGCAGGGATACTATATCTGGCATAGCTACAGGAGCTAGGACTACTACCTCGTTAAGTGTGCAGTAGTCTTCAATCTCCGGGATCTATCAGCTTTCTGCAGGGTCTACGCTGGTGAATTACATGGGACCACCGCTCCTGCAATTTTTAAGTGTTTAATGGGGAGACTAATCTCCCACTCCCCCAAGGATGTGATTATTTTTGATTTACTGTCTTGGCTGGGGTGGAGGGCAGTTTCAGAATTTTTCTCTTTGCCTCTCTGCCATCATGATCCTTACCTCACAATCTAAGGATCTAATGCGGGATTACTCTGATTGCCAAATATATAAATTCCAATTATATACTCAAGGACTGAGAAAATTACTACTGGGTGGGTCTGTGAGCCCAGAGTGGGCTTGCCTTGAGCCAGACTTTAGCCAGAATTTTATTTATTACCTGTCTCCTGTAGGCGGGACTGACAGAGCCCAGAGCAAAATGGAAATGCAGGACCCTCGTTTCAAAAAGCAGAAAAAAAGTGTCATTGAAGGTACATATAAAGATTTTTCTTTCTTCTGTGGGCTCTCTTTTAATTTGTCATGGTGTTTTTATTTGCTATTTAATGTAAGTAAATAAAAATCGTAATTGTAAATTATTAGCATAAATTTTACCACTCATCATGCCAACTTTAAATGCAAATATCAGAGTATCCAACTAGTATGAAGGATCACCACAATAATCTATTTGTATTTCATAGCTTGCCACTAAGGGTGCTTCAAGATGGCCAAAAAAGACAAACAGAAGACAGACTTAGGAAGCCTGGAAGGAGAAAAAGAGGATCCCCCAGACACGGCCAACTGATGGAGCCCTGCTGGGCATGGAGATACCTGCAGGGTGAGTGCAAGCTCAGCCTTGCAAAGAAGGGTGCCCATCTGCACTCTGGCCTGATAGTTGTGAGGTTGTCCCCTCACCAGCTGCTAGATTAATGTGCCATGTCCTGACCATGGCCAGGGTATGAAGATGTTGAGTTGGGCATCTTAACTTCCCAAGGCCTACCATCCCAGCTCATGGCAGACAGGCACCTCCCAAAGATCTTTAAACCTCTGCCCTAGGACATGCTTGGTACCAGGATTAAGGTGAACAAGAGTCTTTCCTCCATCAAGGCACAGTCCCTCCATCAAGACATAGCTTCCAGGCCAAGGCAGGGACAGCTGCCTCCATGTCCTGCCCCAAGATGCTGTGGGAGGCTTGGGCCTGACTCACTCTCTCCCTGCATTCAGGTCCTTCCCAGCTCTGAGAACAGCAAAGATAAGATGACAGCTGGGTCGGTCCTAGAGGGCCAGTAAGCAGGGAAGCAGGTGGCAGAGAACCCATCATTGGGAAGCAGTGAGGGTGGAGTCATGCTGAGGTCTGTTTTCCTATTGACTTTACTTAATGAAACAAAAGATAAAAAATACGAAGAGTTTCAAGACAGCAGTCGCAGAACATTAAACTCTTTGTTCAGGCCCTTCAAAGTGTGGGGCTTTATATGGCTGCACTGGTCACATGGCCAACCCAAGAAGCTGGCTCTGCCTATCAGCCCCTACTCTAATAGGAGACTGTAATAAGACTTTAGATCTCTGGATATTGATGCCATCTCAGACCCTGTGTCCACTAGTGCTCCAAATGTCTGGATATTCCCCTCTTTCCACAGGGTAAGTCAGTGGTCACAGGTCAATTTCAGAAGGGGATAGAGAGAGTATCACAGTATATACCTATCATGGTGTTGCAGGGTTTTTCCTCTTAGGGACCAGCCACCTCTTCAACTAGTGGGTTCTGGATCTGAAAATCGGCTCACATGTGGGAACTGAGCAAGGACCATGAGTTTTATTAAGGTGACTGCCCTCAGCCTCCTGCCCTCCATTTTTGTTTGTCTTAGTAATAAATGTTAAGCATCACCCTTACTGACCAACAATGTATTTTGCCCCTAGGGACATCATGTGCTCTTAACCACATCCTCACCTCCCTGTGGGTCAAACTCCCTTGCTTACCTCTCTGACTTTGCTTTGCCAGTAATTGTGGTCTCCTGGCTTCCGTTGGTTAGTGCCACCACCAGACCTCCATTACTTGGGTGGATGAAGTGGGGTGGGGTGGGCGGGTGGGAAACATCATCCCTCATGGCTGTTGAAGAGCCCATTTCTGTGATGACCTCTGGCCTGCAGAAGAAGCTACCACTGAACTTCTTAGTGATGCTTTGTTTCTTTCGCCAGTGCATCCCTGGTGGTCTTGGATAATCAGGCTTCTGGCCTTATATATTATATTAATGCCAGCATGCCTCACCCCTCAGTCTATTTATTCCTTCATGTCCCATTTGCCAGGAAAATTCAGGCAGTTTCTCTCCCCCAAGAGTTGGCCATTGTTTTTTTCAGGCTTTTAACAGCTATTACAGTGGTCAGTTTGCCCTATCCTACGGTCCCTCCTGGAATGTTAAATCCTATGTCCCCAGAAAAGTGCCCCAAGTCAACGAATTCTTGCTTATCCAGTCAAGATGGTTTCCTTGATCAAATATCCTTAAAACCCCATCTTGGGGTAGTCCCCTGGCTCCTGTTGATATATAACAGCTAATTCTTGCAAGTCTTTAAGTGTGTGGTCACTTTCCTCCCCTACTAAGCCTAGCATGTCTCCAGCTGGATTAGACTAGGATTTAACTCTGGATATTTGCTTGGGAGCCAACAGAGTCAATATCCTCAGGGGCACCCGTCCAGATTACTTGATCAATTACTTTCTCAATTCCTTTATCACTTATTTCATCCTCAGGGGCACCCACATTTCAGGTCCCAGGTTTTCACACCAGGACATAACAGACTTGCCTGGACTGAGTTTTGCAATTCTCATAGATACGGCTTCAGCATACTCTTCAGTTGGTTTTGCCCTTCAGTCACAAGTGATGGGGCTTCTATGTCAGCTGCCATAGAGGCCTGATGACTCTCACACTTAGCCATTAACTGCTTGCTAAACGCCTTCCCTGTCTCATTATCCTCCTGCAGAGTGTTAATGCAATTTAGTAGCAACCAGCCAACTCCTAAGCCTTTTATGCATTGTTCCCCCATATTTTTCAAATGTTTACATCATTGAATTTGCCACAGCATTCCCCTCCACAAGGACATTTTCCAAGCTCACCACTTATGAAATCTTTTTAACTAAGCTATTACCTTGTTCCAGGGACCATCTGTGTCTCACCTAGCTACCATGACTGTGCCCCCTTCATCTGCTATGTGGTGGATGAGCCAGTCTCAAATCCCCAATCCTACTGATTGTTCCTTTAAACATCACTTATGTTATCCTGGGTCCTCTGAGAAGTAGACCCAAGGTGGGGGTAAATGTGGGAGAAATGTATTATGAAAGTGGCTGTGAGAGAAAATGGGTAGGAGTGGAGAAGCTGGGGGAACCTGGGAGAGTGTTAGACTCCAGTTCTGAACTGACCCTGAGTGAAAAAGAGGGAATTGAGGAAGGAAATTCAGGTGGAAGTGTCTTAGACAACAGTGCGGTCTGAAGGGAACTTTGCCAAAATTATTGAGAGTTCTGAACCAGTGGTGTTCATCAGAGGAATCCCCGTCTCCCAGCAACCAGCCTGTCCTCGTGTTCCTGATGTGTTCAGTCATTGGCTGGGAGTGTACTTAGGAGCATGACTCAAGTGCTACTGATGTGAGGGCCTTTATACTCCATGTAGTCGGTGGTCTGAGTAGCTCATTCTCATGTCCACCATAGCTGCAGACAATTGCAATGTTCTAAATCATAGCTGGACTCAAAGCATTTTAGTATCAAGCCTCATCCACCATTCCAAAGAGTGAATGGTGAAAAGCCCACTAGATTCTTGCATATTATTTATGCAAAGGTGAACATTTTCTCCACAATATTTTAGCCAACCCACATATTTTTAAAAACATTAATTTTTATCAATTAAAACCAGTCTCTAACATCTATTATGCTATTTAACAAAATTTTTGGTGTTGAATGGAGATAAAGTTAAGTGATATGCTGTATCTGGAGTGTGGCCACCTGACTAAATACCCTTACCTGGATGCTGGTTAAATTCCCCTGGAGTGCGTTTTCCTGTGTAGGGCAACTGGACATCCCAGAGTATAGAGCAAAAGAAACTAACACAGACTTACAGAACTCACCGAATCTACACTGAATCATGTTAAAGCAAATTGGAGATGCCATAATATGATGATAGTTATATATGGCAAAAATTACTGAAATCTTGGAAATATTGGGCTAATCCACATATAAGCCTTAGAATCCTACCGTGAAAGCAGACATTACCATTATAAGATCTCACCGTAGAGTCGTGTACTATTATGGGGAGAAGACTTAGGATTTCCTCATTTCTCTTTGCCAGGACATGAACAGAAGCAAGCAGAAGATTAAGCTCATTATGTCCATGTTAGGCAAAAAGAGACATACCTGTATGTGCTTAACATACCCAGGGTGTGTATGAACAGGTTGCTAAATTAGGTGAGTGCTGGAAGGGGAGGCTACATCCCTGACTCTGTGCACAGGTGTGTCCTGGGTGGAGAACTGGGGAAACACCACTCCATTCAGATGAAACTTCTGATTGATCGGTATCTGTATGTCAACATAACAATAAATATTTACACAGGGCTTTGCAATTTGTAAAGCCTTTCCCCACAATTCATTGTCTCATTTAATCCCGATAACCTTGCAAAGCAAGGAGTATTTTATTCCCATTTTCCAGATGAAGAAATATATGACTCAGAGATTAAGGGAGCTTCCTACAGTGTACGTAGTCATTCATTGTGAAGCCTGAATTGGAACCCTATTCTCCTGCTTCCCAGAGCCATGTTCACCTATCATGTGCCACGACTAGTTAATGTGAGGATAGAAATGTTATTAGGACACATTCTGTACTTCCAAAGAGCTCTTCTCTACAAGAATATTTGCTAGGAATTCTGAGAAGATAGCGATAAGGTACATATTAGCAGCTTTTCCCTGGAATAGTTTATACTCTTAAAGTTTTTTAGGGAGGAAGTGTGGGGGGCAAGTTTAGATTGACAGAAAAACTGCAAAGATGGTATAGAGATTCCCATATACCCTTCACCAAGCTTCCCCTGATGTTAGCATCTTACATAACTGTGGTATGTTTAGTAACCCTAAGAAATTAACATGGTACGTTACTATTAACTACACCACACACATGATTTGGATTTCCCATTTTTCCACCTGTGTCCTTGTTTCTACTGTAAAATCCAATCTACATTCTCACAATATAGTCACTTATGGCTCTTCAAGCTCCTCTGATCTGTGACAGTTTCTCTATCTTTCCTTGTCTTTTATGACCTTGACCTTGATACTGGTCAGGTATTTTGTGGGATATCCTTCAATTTTTATTTGTCTGGTGTTTCTCTTATGATTAGAGTATAGTTAGGGATTTGGGGGAAGAATACCCAGAGATGATTTGCTATCTCATTGCTTCATATCAGTGAGTAAACCATATAAAAATAACTTTTCACTGGTAATGTTGACCTTGAGCACTTAGCTCAGGTGTTGTCTGCCAGGTTTCACTGCTGTAAAGGTACTCTTTTTCCCTTCCTGCACATGCACCCTGATGTTTATAGCAGCATCAACAGTAATAGCCAAACTATGGAAAGAACCCAAATGTCCATACACTGATGAATGGATAAAGAAGATGTGGTATATATATGTATCTACAATGGAATATTACTCAGCCACAAAAAGAATGAAATCTTGCCATTTACAACAATGTGGATGGAGCTACAATGGAAAGTCAGAAAAAGACAAACACTGTATGATTTCACTCATATGTGGAATTTAAGAAACAGAACAGATTAACGTATGGGAAGAAAAAAAAGAGAGAGGGAAGCAAACCATAGGAGACTCTTACCTATAGAGAACAGAGGGCCAATGGAGGGAGATGGGCAGGGGATGGGTTAAATGGGTGATGGACATTAAGAAGGACACTTGTTATGATGAGTACTGGGTGTAATATGTAAGTGATGAATCACTAAATTCTATTCCTAAAGCCAATATTCCACTATATGTTAACTAACTAAAATTTAAATAAAAATTTGAAACAAACAAAAAAAGAGTGAAGGAGTTACTGTCTAACCCACACTTAAGGGCAGGGAATTAAGTTCTACCTCTGGAGAGAGGAATATTGGGGAATTTAGGACAAATGCTAAAACACCACAGCAATTAATATATACTTGAGACAGGGGATAATTTAAGGCTATGAAAGTATCTTGTTCCTCCTTAAGTTTTCATCCAGAAATTTAAGCATTCATCAGTGGATCTTACCTGAGGCAATTATTGCTGATTATTACAATTGTTACAATTAATATTTTGTTGCTCAGATTGTTATAGCCTTCGTCATTGGGAGCTCTTTTCAGGTTGGTTTCCGTGTCCTTTTTACATGTCCTTATCTTTGTTGTTGTTTTTGTTTTGAACACTTGCTTCACTCATTCATTCTTCATTCATTCATTCATTCATTCTTTCATGCCATCATAAGATACTACAGGTTCATCTTATATTTCTCCAAGAAATCCTGATTTATTTCTTTGGAGAATGGTTTTTAGAAATCTGGGCACTTAGGTTGTATTTGTTACTATTTGTGTATCACTGCTTCTGGGCCCTCTCAGTGGACACAGCCAGGAAAAGGACATATGTCCACTAACCTACATATACCCCCATCTCTACCCATGTGCATCACATTGAACGAAATGGGGTTCCTACTAATGTCTCCAACTCCAACCCAGCCACAGGGTTCATTCTAGCATTTCACTGTTGTTCATTTGTTATTTCTTCCTACAACAGTGAGAAACCTCGAAGGGGTGATTCTGCAAGCTGATCAAAGATCCTACAACCTGTGGGTGTTGAACTATCTCTGAGTGGAAGAAATAGGAAGTACAACAAGAGACCAGAGAACCCATCTGTGGGGTTACAGGCAACTCTGTTGTATAGGATAGATTTGCCCAAACTGCAGAATCTTTGGGGATGGTAAAAAGTGTTTGAGGGGAAAAATCCACATTTAATTTAAAACATTTATGTGCCCCACTCCTCCATTCCCTCCCATCGCCAGAGCACCCCCAAGTGAATAGCAGGGTCTTATTTCCATCCCTTGGATTAGAATTCCATCTGGTGTGAGCCCCTCATTTTATAGGCGAGAGCACCTGAAGCTCAGAGAGGGAGGGACCTCACTCAAAGTCCGACAGCAGAACCAGAAGAATCAGGCCTCCCAACACTCAGCCCAGTGCTTTTCCAAACAGAAGAACATGGTGGGACTGGGAGATGTCCACTGCAGATGTGGAGTACAGAACCCCTAGCTTTATTTTGGCAAGGGTCTTCTCCTACCCTGATAAAAAATAGACACTCTTTATTGAGTGCTTTATTTAGTGTCAGGCACCAGGGTAAGCCCCAATATCTCCTTAAACGTAGTAACCCTACAAGGCAGGTATTACTGTGCCCATTTGCAGATGAGAAAACTGAAAATGAAGAAATTCATAAACTAGACCAAGATCACAGGCAGTGCTTGGATCCAAACCTGGACCTGCGGGGTAACCACCAAGCTGGTGTCTCCAGGCTCCTGACTTGTTCCTGGGCTGTGGGCGTCACCTCAGTTCTCCCCCAAGAGGGAGGTGTATCTCCATCATCACTGAGGACTAAGCAAGCACTGGCCTGGCAAGGGCTAGTTATGACAGTATAACTAGAGGTGCCTTGCAAAGCTGCCACACAGAGGTGAGGAAAGCATGAAGAAGCTGTGCAAACATGCTTGCCTCCTGCTCACTCCTCTCTCTCTCTCTCTCTCACACACACACACACACACACACACACACACACACACACTACCTTTCCTTCCTGATGTGACCCTACATTTCCAGTAGAATTTTTATTTGTCCTAAGCAGAGGCCCTTTCCTGCCCCAGGGCCTTCCCACCTGCCCTTTCCCCCTCTTCTTTCCTGGCAGGTGCCTACTTATTCTTTAAATCTCAGCTTACCTTCCAGAAAGACGCCTTCCTTGCCCGCTCTGTTTAGATCCCACCCCCTCTTTCACAGTTTCATTCCACTAGTTCTCTTCCTTTGTAGCTCCTAGCATGATTTACAATCATGCATTTGATGGTGTAATTCCTTGTTTAATGTCTCCCTCCTCCATAGGTGGAGACTAAACAGCGTGTTTCCTCTGTTCCTTTCTGACTACCCCTGCGGTCAGTCACAGTGCCTGGGACATAATAGATGCTCAAGAAATCCACAGTGTATGAAGGAATGACGAAGGTCACATGTAAAGCACAGGTATTGGGCACGCAGTAGACTTTTGACAGATCTCTGTATCTGTGTCCCCTCTGTCCCCCTCCTGGTGGATGTTGCCAGAGCACATTTCTCAGGAGGGGTGTAGTCCCCTCCCTGTTCCCCAACACTGGGGAGAGGCCCCAACTGGGACCCCATGGGGCTGGCTGGGTGACCTCATGGGGCTCAGCCCCTGAGGCTGTGAAGCCAGGCTGGGCAGGGCCACCCCCGAGAGCAAGGAGTAGGGCAGGGCTGCTAGAAGCGGGCCCCCTGGGTCTTCATCAGACTCAAACCTTCCCTGCCCTTTCTCCCTCCACTGCAGAGAGTAGTTTTGCCCAGGCCAATGCCAATTGGGCTGCTCCTTGTTTTGTTGTACACGTTGCTAGGCAACTGGCCTGTTTTTGCTTATTTACCTCCCCTGGGCCGTTTCACAACACTTTGTAATAGGCCCTGCTCTCTCTGGTGCACATCTGGTTTGGATTTAGCTTGTCAGAGCCCCCTCTGCAAAGAGAGCCAGTACTTTCCCTAGCAGTCACCAGGACAGACCCCCAGGCTCTGGCTGCACAGGACTCCTCAGCGCTGGACCACGCCAGCCCCGAGGCCTTCCACTAGCCCAGCCCTGATTCCCCTCCCCGCCTGAACCTCCTAGTCCTTTTTGTCAACAGTGTGCAGATTTCAAAGCCTGAAGGTGGGGAAACTTTGAGAAGGAAAAGACTGATTAGGGGTCACGAAATATTAGAACACAGATGGAAAGTTTAGAGAGAATGAGCCCTCAGTCCAGCACTACTCTCTCCTCACCCTCAGAGAGGGGTTAACTTCCTCAAAGGGACATAGGGAGACAGGGACAGACCCAATACCAGGTTCCTCGGCATCTCTCTCCCTTACCCTGGAGCCTTTCCATCGAGAAGACCACCTTGGGGATAGAGAGGGTTAAACTGGATGTTCTTAGGTTTGAAAGAATTGCTAGGTTTATCCCCCTCCCCATCACACCCAAAATATCTGGTGGGGTTTCTGTAAAGCACCAATAGAAAATCAGAGGTTTGGCAGATGTCATTTCACAGAGAGAATGAAAGTTTCTGATTTCTTCACCCTATACAGAACATATTGGCTAAAGCAAGGCAGGGTCAGGGATAGGTGAATGAAGTAGGGCTGGAAACAAACACAGGGTATCTTTCCTGCTTCCCCATTGTTTTGGCACATGCATCACATTTAGAGTAAAAGCCAAGGTTCTGACAACAGCTCACAAGGTTCTACAAGACCAAGCCCTGTGACCTCTGCCCTCATCCTTCCCTCCCCTCTTTGTACATTCAGACCCAGTGATTTATGCCAAGAAAGAGGAAGAAGGCTTATTTGGTACAGAAGCAACCAGCACCTGGGCAGAGCTCAATGAGCAGAGCAAGGACTGGGTTTCCCACTCACTTCCTCTACTAGCTGGCCCCATTAGGCAGAGAACAAAATGCTTAAAGTGTACAAAACGTATTGACTGCTCTATTTTTCTCCATAGCACCTATCTGCCCCTGACACATGACTACATGACTTACTTATAGTTTGTCTTTTCTTGTTAGAATGTAAATTCCTTGAGGGCAGAGTGTTTGTCCCATTCATGGTTAGGTCTTTGAACCTGGAACAGGTTTGCATGTCGTTGGGTTCAATAAGGATTTGTTGAATGGATGAATGAACGAATGAAGTCTGTTTTTCCTCCCAGCATGTTCAACTGGTAGTGTTTTCTTATTCTGACCTCTCACCTATAAAATAAAATGTTGACTTATCATCTTAGACTCTCTATCACAAATGCCCTGGTGTCTCTGTTCTGTTGGAGCAGAATCATGTCTGTCATAGCTGAACAGTTGGAGCACATTCTGGTCCTCTGCCTGGAATGGCCCTTCCAGTCCAAGTCTGTGTCTCCTGGTGGGGTTTCACCTAGTAACTTTTAATCCTAGGATAGACCTCTTGGTAGCCTCAGGATACCTTCCTGTGATTTGCCATAATGGTGATTATTACTTGTCAGGCTGCTTCACATTGATTAATCAATGAGGGATAAGGGGACCAGATGGCCAGCTGGGTAGCAAATGAGCCACAGTCAATGGTCTCTGTCCTCTAAAGTTTTCTACCGATTCTTTTTAGTTTTACTTTATCAGTTGTTGACCTTAGATTATGGACCCCTTGTACAAGAATGCAGAGTAATACATAAAACTGAACCCTTGATTTGTTTTTTCTCCTCAAATCTTTGTCTTCCCCAGTTACCCACAGAGAA
Organism: Lynx rufus; assembly: GCF_022079265.1. Taxonomy (NCBI): domain Eukaryota; kingdom Metazoa; phylum Chordata; class Mammalia; order Carnivora; family Felidae; genus Lynx; species Lynx rufus. Next base: position 174,503,748 of record NW_025814834.1, read on the forward strand.
TGGCAACACCATCTATTTCCTAAGTTTCTTAAGGCAAGAATTCAGGACTTAGCTATTGATCCGGATTGGGTTTACTCTCCACCGTCCCTAAGCCGTAGGCAAGTCCTATCAAATCTACCACCATAACACATCTGAAGTCCATCCTCCACTTTCCCTGTCCATTGTCCCGCCCTATTCCAGACACCAGCATTCTTACCTGTACTACTAGTTCTTTATTTACACTCTTCATTGTCCAACAAGTGGTCAGAATTAGGTTTTAAAATGGAAATCAGATCTTGTTTCTTGTTCATTTCAAACCACCCAATGGCTTCCTGTTACACTTAGAGTAAAGACCCAGTTCTTTACCTTTGCCCTCAAGTTCTAGCCCTTGCTGCCCTCTCCGGCTTCAGGTCACGCCACCCTCCAAGTCCCCACCTTTTTCACTATGCTTCAGCCCCTTTACTCCTCTTTCTGTTCTTCGAACAGGTCAATTCATTCCAACTTCAGGGCTTTTGCACAAATTGTCTCCCCTCCTTGGAATACTCGTCCTTCAAATCTTCGAGTGGCCGATTGCTCTGGCCATTCAAATCCTGACTTATCTGACACCCCTTCAGAGAAGGCTTCCCTGACCACTCAATTTAGAGTAACACGACTCCTCCCTACCACACACAGAGAGTTATACTCTCTCATGTGTAGTTTTAGGTTCTTCCAAGCGTGCACCACCGGATTTTGTTTGCTTATTGTCTGTCTTTCCCCAATTAGACTGAAACTCTGTAAGGGCAGGGACCACTGTGACCCCAGCACCTAGAATAGGGCCTGACACATAACAGACACCCAAATGTTCCTCTCTTTTAAAAATTTTTTATTGTTTATTTATTTTTGAGAGAGAGAGAGAGAGAGCATGAGTGGGAGAGGGGCAGAGTGAGATGGAGACACAGAATCTGAAGCAGGCTCCAGGCTCTGAGCTGTCAGCACAGAGCCCGACACGGGGATTGAACCCACGAACAATGAGACCTGAGCTGAAGTTTGACGCTTAACCGACTGAGCCACCCAGGCACCCCTCAAATGTCTCTTGAATGACCAGATGAATTGGTTCATTGTAGCCTAACCACAGGCTAAGAGTCAGGAGTCCTGTGTTCAACTCTACTTGGTTGCTCTCAAGTTATGTGACTTTGAACGTGTCATGTACCTGCTCTCGGTCTCTGTCTCCACATCTGTAAACTGAGGTCTGATTTCATGATCCATAAAGTCCTTTCCAGTTCCCAGACACTCTGATCCTATCAATCTTTCCATATTGTTGTCCATAAAAAGCTGTGTGGTGGGGCGCCTGGGTGGCTCAGTCGGTTGAGCGGCCGACTTCAGCTCAGGTCATGATCTCGCGGTCCGTGAGTTCGAGCCCCGCGTCGGGCTCTGGGCTGATGGCTCAGAGCCTGGAGCCTGTTTTGGGTTCTGTGTCTCCCTCTCTCTCTGCCCCTCCCCCATTCATGCTCTGTCTCTCTCTGTCTCAAAAATAAAAAAAATTAAAAAAAAAGTTAAAAAAAAAGAAACGTTAAAAAAAAAAAAAGCTGTGTGGTGATGACAGCAATGACCCAACTAAAGTTGATGAATTTTTTTTTTAAATTTCATGCAACATTCCAGGCCACCTTAGTTATTTATAATTTATGCTTAAGCTACATATCCCAAAAGGGTTTGTGTGGCTCAGGGTTCACACCTACTTTCCCACCCATGTCCTTACTTGCTTCATTTATACAGGGAAAAGGGTAAATGATCCCATCTAGATTTGCTATACTAGAATGGACCCTTGTGATTGCAACTGACAGAAACCTAACTCACTTGAAGGATAAAAATGAGAGACAGGTTTTGGCAGTTCATGACATCTAAGGACAGCTGAACAAGCAAGGTGCTGGGAGGAAAGTGAGAGAGCTGAGCTTCAGGCGCTGCTGGAACCAGATGCTCCAATCCCACTAGTGTTCCCTCCAGACTTTTCTCTGCTTCTACCAGTGTGCTGGCTATATCCTCCTCTCTCAGTGCAGTCTAGCTCTTCCCACAGTCCCAGCACAGTCTTGATCACACTGACTTATTTGCTTGCTTGCTTCCAGTCTATCCCAGTGCAATGAAGTTCACTGAGGGAAAGGATTTTGTCCGTTTATTAATTTCTACATCCCTAGCACCCAACACAGTACCTGGAGTACAGAAGGTGCTCAATAAATACTAACTGGATAAATGAATGGTAGAAAATATAATCAACAACTGCTCCAGAGTTTAATATCCAAGCAATTCAGTAATTGGAAGGCTAACAAAGTTTCCTAGGATCTAAATACCACCCCACCCACAAAAAATCTCAGAGAAGGGACTCTTTGGTTCACCCAGGCCATGTGCTTACCCCCTTGGCAAGTAACAGTAGCCACTGAATCTGCTGATGGATCGGCATCCATGTGAACTGGGGGAAGGGAAACTTTTAGAAAAGGGCTGTGGGAGAAAATCCCACAGGTGCTAACATACTTACAAAGCTATTGTGGAGATCAAATGAAACATTGTAGGAGAGGGTACTTGGAGTGCTATTATGGAGTTGCCATTTTTATATGTCAAAAATGGTCAACTATTGGCAATTTTCAACTTACCATAGAAATAATAAAAGCACTACATGGACATAAGACGATTATTTGAATACATGTCAGCAGAATAAGAAAGAATACTATGTTTTTAAGATGAAGACTTAATTCTTCATTTAAATTATGGTTAAGTTATGTGCTCCAGGTGACAGAGTTCAAAAAGTGGCAGAACCAGGATTTGAACCTAGGTTTCTGGGATTTAAGGCCATTCATTATACTATATTAGGGAAGAGGTTGGGAGTCTAGCTCCTCCATGAAAGCTAACCCATTGCTACTAAGAAAAATCACTCTGTTACTAGTGACTCCAAAGTCCTGGATGCACCCTGCTTCCAAGCCATCTGCACTGTATTGCAATCAGTAGTGAGTGTATCTGTCCCCCATGGCCAGACTAAGCTCCTTGAAGGCCCATCTTATTCATATTTTTATTTACTTACTTATTTATTTATTTATTTATTTATTTATTTATTTCAATTTTTTTAAAAATTTTTTTAATGTTTATTTATTTTTGAGACAGAGAGAGACAGAGCATGAACAGGGGAGGGGCAGAGAGAGAGGGAGACACAGAATCTGAAACAGGCTCCAGGCTCTGAGCTGTCAGCACAGAGCCGGATGCGGGGCTCGAACCCACGGGCAGCGAGATCATGACCTGGGCCGAAGTCGGACACTCAACCGACTGAGCCACCCAGGCGCCCCTATTTATTTATTTTTTTTAACATTTGTTTATTTTTGAGAGAGAGAGACAGACAGACAGACAGAATGCAAGCAGGGTTGGGGCAGAGAGACGGAGACACAGGATCCAAAGCAAGCTCCAGGCTCCAAGCTGTCAGCACGGAACGTGACACAGGACTCGAACTTACGGACCGGACCGTGAGATCATGACCTGAGCTGAAGTCGGAGGCTTAACTGACTGAGCCACCCAGGCGCCCCTTCATATTTCTATTTAAAATAAGCCTTACACTCTACCTAGCTTGTAAAAGTTACTCTCCAAAGGTTTATTGCACTGAGTGAGGTGGACAGACACAAGATGATTTGATATCTCCAAAAGATATAGTCTTTGGTCTACATGTCTTTAGTGGTGTGGGGGATGGGACAATGGGAATAATGGATAATTATAAAAACGTAGCTACCAAGTGTTGAAAGCCTATTATGTTTCAGGAAGGTTACGTCCATTATCTTTAGTTTTTATAATACAATATAATATCTTTAGTTTTTACAATACAAAGTAAATGGTGGCATCTCCAGGTCTTACTTTTTCAGAGCAGCAGAATATATTATTTCCAGAGATGACAAACATCTCCTCTGTGATATCAAAGCTGGCCCAAGAAAATGTGTTTGTTCCAGCTAGGGTCACACAGAGCTTTGAGCCTAAAAACGGTCCTCAGCCAGAGTTTTACAGAATCCCATTCTGGGCGGGCCCCCCCATTTCCCCTAAACACAAACCCCACCCACACTCCAGAGCCCTACAACTCTGTCAAATAAATGTTTGACTTGATTTTGTACGTGAACTTGATTCTGCGCCATGGAATTTCAAAGTTGTGCCTGCAAGACTGGAATTTAAATATTAGCCTTTCTGCCCTGGATAGCTTTGATCTCCCAACTGTACTCTCACAAGTATTGATAACATGGCTTGAATCACAGGCAAGAGTACCAAATCTGCAGCCCATGACCGCCAAGTGTGTGCATGTATATACAAAGATCTCTGCTGAGATCAAAATGGATTTAGGTTATGAAAGTGCTTATCTGATGGTGGGGGAAGCCCCCCATATGTCAGAGAGATAGAGCTCACTTTCATGCAGCCAAATCATGCTTGCTACAGGACAGAAATCAAGAGTGAACTGTAGCTGACCTCTGGCAAGACCAGGCCCTTGCAAAATGGCCTGGCCTTCCTTAATTTTTTTTGAGTCAGCTTTCTTATTGGGGAATGGCTGGTATAGTTAGAATTTGCCAAGCATCTCTCACGTACCAGGTACCTTAAGTATTTATATAAGGACTGGTAATAAAACATAAAATTTATACATGCTAGCACTATTCTATGAGTTTTACATTTGTGTTATTTCATCCACAAAAAGTCATATAAAGGTGGGATTACTATTATTTTCATTTCTCAGATGAGGAAATCGAGGTGCAGAGAGTTTTGTTAACAAAAGTCACACTCCAATTAGATGACAGAGCTAAGATTCACAGTCTGGTGAGGCAGGTGTGGTCATTTTACAAAGAAGGGGAAGATGTTTAAGTAATTTGCCAAAGTCACATAGCCTGTTAATGGCAGAACCAAAATTCAAACCTAGGTCAAATCCAATGGCTGTGCTTTTAAAAATACACTAGAAAGGCCTGTTTGTGTATGCCCCAATTTTCTACAGCCAGCAGCCTAAGAATGGGTTTTTACATTTTTAAAGAGTTGCTTGAATAGTTTTTAAAAAAGAAGACTATGTCGGGGCACCTGGGTGCCTCAATCAGTGAAGACCCTGACTCTTGATTTAGGCTCAGGTCATGAGCACACAGTTCATGAGATTGAGCCCTGCACTGGGCTCTGTGCTGACAGGCTGAAAGCAAAGGGCCTGCTTGGGATTCATATTCATTCTCTCTCTCTCTCTCTCTCTCTCTCTCTCCCATTCCTCTCTCTCTCTCTCCGTCTCCCTCTCTCTCAAAATAAATAAATAAATAAACATTAAAAATGACCATGTTGTAGAGATCACATGTGGTCCCACAAAGCATAAAAATATTTACTATCCAGCCCTTCATAGGAAAAGTTTGCCAACAGCCAAGCTACATTGTCTCCTCTCCATGTTGACCTGAAGCACCATTATGAAGACCAAAGGAAATAATGGAGGTGGGAGTGTCTGTATGTAGTTTGGGGAAGTCATTTCTCCCTCATTGGGTCTCAGTTTCCCCTTTTGAAAGGGGAAGGTACAGATGTGTAAGTCTCCTTCTGTCTTTAATCGGCTAATGGAAGATGCTCTCCCGGCACTATACTAACATAAGATACTGTTTTCTACATTTCACCTCCCATCTTATTATTCTGTCACCTACTTTCTTGTATGGAATTCAGACATAATTATACTTCAATGGTGAAGAAAAACATAACCCACCAAAATAATCTCTGGAAGCTAAGAAATGGCCTGCTCCCAAACATCAGCCCTTTTGTGATGTGCCCTAAACAAAGGCATCTTCTTCTAAGCTTGGTTGAGGTTCTTGCTTGTTCGCCCAGCCTGTTGGCATTTCAGGTGGTTAGTTTCCTCAGAAATGTTTGCTTCTGATCCTCCTGATCTTTCCCAAACTTTGCCTCTCCCCATTCCCCATGGTACTGGCGAAATAAAAATAAGTACAAATAAAATAACCACAGAGACCTACCACTTTCCCTCCCATTTGTTGCCTGGTGTCTGAGGCACACACTTTACCTCTTTCAGGATCCATTTCTTCCCCCGGGCATGGTTTGCCACACATCCTAAGAACAAAGGCACTCCTTTTAATCTCTGGATCTTGTCTCTCCTTCCCTTTCTCTCTTGCATGACCAAGGCAGGCTTGCCTCTTATGGATTTGCAATCTCTCCCAAAGTCCTCTCCACAATCTCTCTTCACCCAAAAGGAAACCAAATCCAGAACCAAATGACCCCACTCGGGTCTTTAACACTGGGCTGCCTCTGCTCCCTGTATGCCCTTGAGGTCAGACAAACCCCACGTGGAAGTAAGTCTGGGCCCCGTGATGCTCGAGGGGCTGGTCTGTCTTCCTCTTACTTGAGGAGGAGTGTGCTCCTGCTTGTTCAGACCCTCAGCTTCATCTCTACATGGCTGCTACAGGTGGGTCCACAATGGGTCCCCCGGCCCCTAGACCTCTTCTCCCTCCCTTGAATCATCCTCCATTCTGCAATCAGAGGAAGTGCTCCAGAACACAAGTCCACTGCCTAACTGCCCTCAGTGGTTCCTTAGCGCTTGTAGAATAGAGTCCCCCAACTCAGCCCTCTGCAGTCCAGCCCCTGCCTCCCTTTCTAAGCTCATTTCCTACCATTCAACTCTTATTCCCAAAGTCTTTGCCACATCAAAGTACTTAGAGTATTCCAAACACTGTACAATATGACTGCACATCCTTTTCCTCGATGGGATGCTCTTCCCAGCTCTGCTTTCCAGGAAACACCTGCACATCCTACCTGTCTATGCAGAATATCTTTTATTTATTCCTCTAGATCCATGTTCCACTGTTCTTCATCTGCTATGTGCCCAGGAGGTTGATTTGTGTGGATGCCACGAGTGGGATCTTGGCTAATTGAGGGCCTTGGAAAGACACTAGAGGGAAAGAGGGGACTTTTCCTTTGATTCTCTCCTTGCAAGGCCACAGATCTGACTATGTCCCTCACTGTTCTTCCTAAGGTTCAGTTTTGCAGGATTCTCCCTCCCTTGTAGGAAAAGTTCAGCAGCTAAGCTCCTACATTCTCCCCAGTGATTCTTCTACATCTGTACCTTTGCAAGTAAGTCCTCCTCTAAATAGAGACCCCAACTGGTACATACTGACCCAGCGCAAACCCCAGAGAGTCCTTTGCAGGCACCTACGTATTGCATCATGTGCTGTCTGTGTGTTTCCTTGTCTGCCCCGGACTGCTTCATTTCACCTTGTTTTATAGAGATTTAAGTTGTCCACCCATATTTAGTGAGCAGCTACTATACGCTGGGCTATAGCTTAGGCACTGTAGATTCAGAGATTGATAGATAATAATTCCTGACCTGAAAAATCCCCAACCCACATGCAGGGGATAAGACTTAGGCTCCATTTGTGGCTATGAGCACGGGACCAGTTAGCCGTCTGTTTGTGCTCAAATCCCAGTTCCACCACTGACTAGCTACGTGATCCGGGTATGTTCATCTTTCTGAGCCTCAGTTTCCCCACCTATAAATGGAAATAACAGAAGCTACCTCACAGAGTGGTTGTAAAGATTAAACAGCATAGCGGCTGGCACTTACTAGGCCCTCAGTGAGTGTCCATTATTATTTTTATTACAGCAGAGGTTTAATTAGTATACATAGAATAAATGGATGACTGCATTTATTATCTCATCCAATCTCCAAAGCAACCCTTCCCCACGATACACATTCCAAATAGACAGGGGAGGAATCCTTTTCCCATTTCATAGATGAGGAAATCAGGAGTGAATGAATGAATGACTGTCTAGCCCACTCAGCCTGCTCTGTGTCTCCCACCTCCTCCCAGCAGCCAGAACTAGGCTGCTCATCCAGAGAGCTGGGAGCCCTGGACCCTGGAGAAACAATCCTGACTTTCTCTCCAACTTGCCAGCTCTGAAGGACTCCTGCCAGTAGCTCACTGGGATTCGCTCTGTGTGGAGCACAGTCTGGGTCCAGGTGCTATGGGAGTTTGTAAACACTGGGCCTGCTGGGCTCTGCCCCCGGAGCCCTGGCTTCCCAGAACCCATGGCCCCAGTTCCTGTTCAGCTGCTCTTTCTGTAAGGCTTTGCAAGCCTCACTGCTCCTTCTGGTAAGTGCAGGGGCCAGGAGGGAGGTTCCACTTTCACATTCGCTACCACACCCACAGGAGGGAGATTTCTCGACCCGGAGGGGAAATTTCCTCTGTCTTCAGGCCTAACATCAAACCTGCTCCTTGACTCCTCAGTTTTTCAGGACACACTTAGCTTCCCACCGAAGCTCAGGTCCCCCTAAGATTTAAATTTGAATCTGTCTCAGAAATAAGGGAAAACTAATCCCTGCTGAGCTCCTGCTATAGGCCCACCCTATGATCAGGTGTGCTTTACATATACTTTGTGCGCCTTGCCCCGTGCCCTTGGCGGTGGGCATTACCCCTACTTTAAAGATGTGGGGACCGAGGCTCACGGCACTGAAATCGCTAGTGTTGGAATGCATAAGTGGCAAAATCTATGCATTTGAGCTTGACAGACAGTTGGAAGTCACCGCAGAACAGAAGTCCCCAAATGGAATTAATCTTTGTTGCTTCTGTACCACATGCACACCTCTATTGTTTTGCTTTCTGTAATCTGCCCATATCCCTATTTGTCTCTTCTACTTGACTGTCCCTCCTCAAGGACAGAGAAGGTGACTCACGTCAGCACAGAGCCTGAGGCAGGAAGGTATTGTTGGTCTGATAAGTTAAAGCAGGCCAGTGTGCCTCGGGGTAGAGAATTGGTAGAGAAAAGATATGAGGTGAGGCCAGAGAAAAAAGCAAGACCATATCCTGCAGGTGTGGTATGGGGCCTGAGAATCTGGATATTCTAGCAAGATCCCAGGTATAGATGTAGATGATGTAGCTGCTGCTTGCCCCTGGGACCATTGGCTTTAGGGTAAGAGAGGAGGGAAGGAATGAGTAAGACAAAGTCCTATTCTCAAAGAGCTTCCATGTTGTGGGAGCACAATGTGAACAGCGCAATTCTGAACAGGTGGATACATCTCTACTGTGACAACTGAGGGGCATCTCTTCAGGATGGGGCTGGACGAGAAGGTCAGAGGAAGCTTTCTGGAAAAGGCAACTCTTGAACTCAGTTAAGTTATAATATTTATGTAGGAGCTAACCAAGTGAAGGAGTTCAGCAGGAAGGATAAGGAAGAAGTACTCAAGGCAGAAGGCACAGCTTGAGCGAAGGCAAGGAGGTGAGAAATTACAAGATGTGTTTGAACAACTGGGACCAAGAGACTCAAAATCAAGGTGGTGTAGGTAGAAACTGTATCATAAAAGTCTTTGCATGGCCTACAAAGTAAGGACTTTAAATTTAATCCCATGAAGCTGAGGTTTGTTAAGTTTTTCTGGGGGGTGGTGAAGATGCCACAGACTGGTCTGAGAATCTGATCAAAGTTAATGTGCACACAGATAGAACCAGAGTGTACATTTCAGGGTATTCACAAACTCCCTAAGGCCTATCCATGAGCTTAAAAAAAAAAATCCGCACAGTGGATGATGGGTTTTAAGCAGATAGATGTCCTAATTAGATTTCATTTTAGAAGGATCTTCAATGGCTATGTAAAGAATGGACTTGAGCCAGGGCAACCAGGCACAGAAAAGCTAGGGGTCAAAAGTCTGGGTAAAAGGTCACAAATGGCAGTGGGGATGGGGACCAATTTAACACCTATGCACGCAATACGTTGGTAAATGCCAAGACCAGACTTGCTTTTTAGCAAGGTCACTCTTTAGTTCAGAAAAAAATTGGTGAGAGCTGAGCTCAGAGACTGTCTTTGCATGGCTTGCGTTTAGGCTGATGCGTAACGTAAGCCAGCTAAGCAGAAAGGAGCCATCTCTACCCTCACCCCACCTACTGGAATCTGCTGGTCATCAGTCAGTTGAGGCCCAGATATCCCATGCCTGTGAGGGCTGGAAGCCAAGGACGTGAAGGAAGGCAGCACTTCCATGAGCTGGGGAGAGGCCCAAGGGTAAAGCGGGGTAGTAAATTTTTGGGAGGCAGCCGGGGTGTCATTCCTTCCAAAGGTTTTGCAATAGCCCTAGGAGGCAGACAGAGCTAAGATGATTGTCTTTTTGTACAGATGGGACGCTGAAGGCCAGAAAAGGTGAGAACTTGCCAGAAGACACGTAGCAAACACAGGGAAAAACTGAGACTAGGACCCCAAGAACACTGGACTCTCATGTCAATATCTTGCCTTACTGGCCCTGGTGCAATTTTTTGCCATGGCTATTCCTGGTGGCTCTAAAACCCTGTAATTCCATGATTCTAGCAAAAGAATCTCCACCCAATTCCTCTGGGTTCTTTTGATCTATATATGCCTTTACATCCCAAGACCTTATCCTTAACCACCTGTGAAGCTTGGAGCCAGCCCTGTGGCCTCTCTGCCTTGAGTTTTCTCTTCATCTGTAAAACAAGAGAATTATACTAAATAAATGTTCCCAAAGTCTTTTTCGTGTCTGAACTACAGTGGTTCTGCAAGGGCTTCCAAGACCTCAAATTCTGTCCCAACTTAGCTGTGACAACAAGATTCTCACCAGCCTAGTGCCTTTTTTTCTTTTTTTTTTTTTTAAGGTCTTCTTTTTTTTTTTTTTTCAACGTTTATTTATTTTTGGGACAGAGAGAGACAGAGCATGAACGGGGGAGGGGCAGAGAGAGAGGGAGACACAGAATCGGAAACAGGCTCCAGGCTCCGAGCCATCAGCCCAGAGCCCAACGCGGGGCTCGAACTCACGGACCGCGAGATCGTGACCTGGCTGAAGTCGGACGCTTAACCGACTGCGCCACCCAGGCGCCCCCCTAGTGCCTTTTTATATAAGGTTAAGAGGGAATAATAATAACAAGCGTAATGAAAACAATAATTAATATTTTTTTCTTCCTCCAGGCCAAACACTAAGTACTTTAAAACTCCAAAACAACTCTATAAGGTAACTGCTCTTATTGTCCCCATTTCATAGATGAGAAAACTGGAAACAAACAGATTACATTACTTAATATAAAGTCATAGAGATAACAATTTGTGGATCCAGAGTTCAAACCAAGCAATTGCCTCAGTGTCCAAGCTCCTGACCCTCAGGAACTAAACAGTGAGGGATTAAAGACAGAGGGAAGGAATGGCATCCGTCGGGTGAACTCTCAGTGATGGGAGTCTCACTATCCCTCGGTGGCATAGTCTGCCATTATTCCCATTTTGCGACTTGTGCTATGTCATACTACCTCTCACCATCCGGAAGGGAACACACTTGTAAGAAGGTTAGTGACTTGTGGAAGGAGTTGCCAGATTCAGCAAATAAAAATACAGGACAAGCTGGTTAAATCCGAACTTCAGATAAACAATAAACACTTTATAAGAATATCTCACGTAACATTTGTAACAAACTTATACCAAAAATATGTTCATTGTTGATCTGAAATTCAAGTGTGGGCCTCCTGTATTTTATCTGGCAAATCTCCTTCCAGCACAGCAAAATAAGGATAAGTGATAGCAGTTTCCCTTTAGAAGATTGAATGGGTATTATTATTGCTTTGTTCACTGGCCCAGAAGGTTGGCATGTGGGCTTGGCTGAGTCATTTTCAAGGGAAAAAAAATGACCTGTCCTTCCTCAACTCAGTTGGGAAGTCCTTTAAAGCCACCAAAGTCACCCCTGAGGGGACATGGAACAGCTTTTTGAACTGGAGCAGAACTCCCTGGAATGATCTGGAACAGGCTGTGTTCACTGGCCGCCCATGTCCCTGGCTCACTTTCTAATGCCCTGTCCACAACTTGGAAGGTGACCTAAGCAGTGATCTTCCTCCTCCCCTCCCCGATAGATTCCCAGGGCCCATCTCGGACACTCGGGACTTCAAATCCTAATTACTGCTTCTCTCTGACCCCTAATAACCTGTCCTGTGATAAATAGAAAAAAATGAAGGAAAGCACATAGTAAATTTTCAATAAATAGGACTCGTACTTCCCTCTTGCCATTTCATATCAGGAGTCAAGGTGGGTCATTTTTTTGGGTTTTCCTCATACTGAATGTTATGGAGTTCTGGGAGAAGAAAACCAATTCCCAAGGATTGTCTGACCTTAGCAACATGTGAATTCCCAAAAATCCCACCCCCAGGAAATTGGTTTTGAAATATAAATATGTGGGATTACTCTACATCATAGACATCTGTGCCTAAGCTTTCTTCCTCATGAATGGCATCCCAGACAGACACCTGGGCTTGACCAAACTCCGACCTCCTCATCTTCTTCATACTGCTTACCCCTCTTGCTGTCTCCCACCCATGCCCTGTGTGGAGTGGTTTCTATCAACAGAATATGTTTCAGCTCATTAGGAAACTGGCCTCTCACACACTTGCAATCTGCTTTGTCTTCGCCGATTACCAAGATGTGGCAGATCAAATCATGTTTACATGAAATGCATTCTGGTGGGTGTACCCTGGCCACCCAGCTCATAGCTGAGACAAGCACAAAATGCATATCAGCATCCCAAAGCGCAGAAAAAAAAATTTTTAAGTATGTTGTGTTAATATTCTGGAATGTATACATTTATAGGCATCCTAATCAGGACCCATGGAAAGGTCATAGTATTTCTTTAAAAAGGAGAATTCATTTAGAAAGTATTTAGAATAGAACAAAAACAAACTCTGTCTTGGGTTTTAGAGCTTTGTGGGCTGGATAGCAACTTCACCTTCCTCTCCACCCTTTCTAAGGCACAGTATTTTGCAGTGTGGGATTGTGAAGGATGGGGTCCCAGGTTGTCTTGTAAATAGTTTTTTAGGGAAAGCCACTACATGGTCCTTATTAGCCAGACGTGTTCTTGGCTTCTTCAGCTGGAGCCAGAATATTCTCATCACCATTATCTTCATCATCCCATGACTGAGAGTCACTGTTTATTTTGTGCCAGATATTTTGCTAAATATTCTACATGATTTATCTCCTATATAATAATCTCCTATGAGAGGCACAATTTTTTTTAATGAAGATTTTATTTTCTTAGAGCAGTTCAAGGCAGAATTGAGGGGAAGGTATGGAGATGTCTCATACAGCCTCTGTCCCCACACATGCAACACCTCCTCCTTTACCATCATTCCCCACCAGAGTAGTACGTTTGTTACCATTGATGAACCTACACTGACACATCCTAGTTACCCCAAAATCCACAGTTTACCGTTGGTGTTGTACATTCTGTAGGTCTGGACAAGTGTATAGCGACATATATCCGTGAAAATAATATTATACAGAGTATTTTCACTGCTTTAAAAATTCTCTGTGCTCTACCTTTTCACCCTTCCCCCACCATGTCAATCCCTGGCAAGTACTGATCCTTGTGCTCTCTCTACACTTTTGCCTTTTCCAATTGTCATGTAGTTGAAATCATATAGCAGATAGCATTTTCAGATTGGTTTCTTTTGCTGTGTAACACGTATTTAAGGTCCCTCCATGTATTTTCACGGCTTGGTATCTCACCTCTTTTTAGATCTGAGTAATAGTCCGTTGTCTGCTCATTTCTCTTTAGACCTGAATAATATTCCATCGTCTGGATGGACTATAATTTGTTTATCCATTCCACCTACTGAAGGACATCTTCCTTGCTTCTAAGTTTTGGCAATTATGAACAAAGCTGCTATAAACATTCATGTTCAGGTTTTTGCATGGACATAAGTTTTCAATCCTTTGGCTAGATACCAAGGAGTGCATTTGCTGGATCATGTGGTAAGAGTAGATTTAATTTTGTAAGAAACCTCCAAACTGTCTCCTGAAATGGACATGTCATTTTGCATTCCCACCAGCAATGAATGAGGGAGTTCCTGTTCCTCCATGTCCTCCCTAGTTTTGGTGTTGTCAGTGTTCAGGATCTGGGGCATTCTAATAGGTGTATAATGGTATTTCATTGTTGCTTCAACTTGCAAATTGAATCCAACAATATATGAAAAGAATTATATGCCAGTACCAGTACCCTGATGACATATGATGTGGGACATCTTTCAATTGCCATCTCTGTATCCTCCTTGGTGAGGTGTCTGTAAAGGTCTTGGCTCATGTTTTTTTTTTTTTTTTAATTTTTTTTTTTCAACGTTTATTTATTTTTGGGACAGAGAGAGACAGAGCATGAGCGGGGGAGGGGCAGAGAGAGAGGGAGACACAGAATCGGAAACAGGCTCCAGGCTCCGAGCCATCAGCCCAGAGCCTGACGCGGGGCTCGAACTCCCGGACCGCGAGATCGTGACCTGGCTGAAGTCGGACGCTTAACCGACTGCGCCACCCAGGCGCCCCATTGGCTCATGTTTTTTAATCAGGGTGTTTGGTTTCTTATTGTTGAGTTCTAAGGGTTCATTGTATATTTTGAGTAATAGTCCTTTATCAGATACACCTTTATACCTTTTGCAGATATCTTCTCCCAGTCTGTGGCTTGTTTTCTCATTCTCTTGATATTGTCTTTCACAGAGAAGTTTTCAATATTAATGAAGTCCAATTTATCAATTATTTCTCTCATAGATCATGTCTTGGGCAATGTATTGAAAAAGCCATCACCATACTCCCATCTAGATCCTCTCCTATGTCATCTTCCAGGAGTTGTATAGCTTTTTATTTTGCACTTAGGTCTATGATCCATTTTAGTTAATTTTTGTGAAGGGTGAAGTTCTGTGCCTAGATTATTATTATTTTGCATGCGTATGTCCAGTTGTTCCAGCACCATTTGTTTAAAGAGTAAATTTGTTGTATTGTTTTGCCTTGTTCCTTTATCAAAGATCAATTAACTATATTTATGTGGATCTATTTCTGGGCTCTTTATTCTATTTCACTGATCTATTTGTGTATTCTTTCACCAATATCACACTGTCTTGATTACTGTGGCTTTATAGTTAAATCTTGAATTTGGGTAGTATCAGTCTTCCAACTGGGTTCTCCTTCAGTGTTGTCTTGGCTATTTTGGGTCTGTTGTCTCTACATATCAACTTTAGATTAAGTTTGTCAGTATTACAAAAATAACGTGCTGAGATTTTGATTGAGATTGCATTTAATCTACAAATGAAGTTGTAAAGAACTGACATCTTGACAATATTGACTCTTCCAATATACCAACATGGATAAGATTTTTCCATTTATTTAGTTTTTATTTAATACCTTTCATCAGAGTTTTATAGTTTTTGGCATATAGATCTTATATATATTTTGTTAGATTTATAGCTAACTATTTCATTTTGTCATGTTCCAATGTAAATGGTACTGTGTTTTTCATTTTAAATTCCATCTGTTCATTTCTGGTATGTAGGAAGACAATTGACTTTTGTATATTGATCTTATATTTTGCAACCCTGTAATAATCACTTATTAGTTACTGGAGTGTTTTTGTTTGTTTCAGATTTTCTACTTAAATGACCATGTTATCTGTGAATACCTGACTTTGTTTCTTCCTTCTCAGTCTGTTTACCTATTCTTTCCTTTTCTTGTCTTATTGTTTCTTCCACTATGATGTTGGAAAGGAGTGGTGAGAGGGTATATCTTTGCCTTGTACCTGATAAAATGGAAAAGTTTAGGGTTTTTCAACATTAAGTAAGATGTTAGCTGTAGGTTTTTTGTAGATATTCTTTATCAAGTTAGGGAAGTTCCCCCTCTATTCCTAGTTTGCTGAGAGTCTTTATCATGAAATAGTGTTAGATTTTGTCAAATGCTTTTTCTGCATCTATTGATATGATTATGTAATCATGTGATTTTTCTTTCTTATTCTGTTGATGTGATGGATTACATTGATTGATTTTCTAATGTTCAATGAGCCTTGTATATTTGGGATAAATCCCCCCTGGTACTGGCATATAATTCTTTTTATATATTGTTGAATTCAATTTGCTAATATTTTGTTGAGGAGTTTTGCTTCCATGTTCAAGAGAGATATTGGTAGTATTTTTTTTCTTGTAATATTTTTTCTGTTTTTGGCATTATGGTAATGCCAGCCTCATAGAATGAATTAGGAAGTATTCATTCTGCTTCTATCCTCTGAAAAGTGGTTATGCAGAATTGGTATCATTTCTTTAAAATGTTCAGTAGAATTCAACATTGAACCTATTTGGGCCTGGTGCTTTCTGTTTTGGAAGCTTATTAATTATTGATTCAATTTCTTTATTATACACAGGCCTATTCAATTAAAAACATTTTTTAATGTTTATTTTTGAGAAAGAGAGAGAGACAGACAGAGCGTGAGCAGGGGAGGGGCAGAGAGGGAGGGAGATACAGAATCCAAAGCAGGCTCCAGGCTCTGAGCTGTCAGCACAGAGCCCGACACAGGTCTGAAACCCACAAACTGTGAGATCATAGCCTGAGCCAAAGTTGGAAACTCAACCAACTGAGCCACCCAGGTGCCCCAGACACAAGCCTATTCAAATTATCTATTTCTTCTTGTGTGAGTTTGCCAAATTGTGTCTTTCATGGAATTGGCCCATTTTATCTAGTTTATCAAAATTGTGGGTATAGAGTTGTTCAGAGTATTCATTTAGTTTCCTTTAATAACCATAGGATCTGTAGGATCTGTAGTAATGTTCTAAGAGGTACCATTTTTCTAACGCTCTATGCCCAATGTTAGGCTTGACTTACAACCCCAAGATCAAGAGTCACATGCTCTACTGACTGAGCCAGGCAGGTGCCCCCTGAGACGTACAATTTTTTTTAATGTTTTATTTATTGTTTTGAGACAGAGTATGAGCAGGGAAGGGACAGAGAGGGGGAGGGGGACAGAGGATCTGAGGTGGGCTCTGTGCTGACAGGTAGACATCAGTGAGCTTGATATGAAGCTTGAACTCACAAACCATGAGATCATGACCTGAGCTGGAGTCTCAACCAACTGAACCACCCAGGCACCCCAAGAGGTACAATTTTTAATCTCCATTTTCAGGATGAGGAAACTTAGAGTTAACAGAATCAAATGATATGCCCAGGGTCATATAACTAATCAAGGGGAAAACGTGTTCAAACCCCAAACTGTCCAACCGAAGGCTGGTACATTTAACCGTGGTGCCCCCTGCTTTCTAGAAGTGATAGCAAGACAGTTCTGGACACATTCTAGGTCCTTGGTAGCTATTTGACTAAGGAGATTAAAGAGACTCACTCATTTTTTAAGGGACCTCTCAAAAATCTCCTGGATAGGCAGAGTAGATCCTTTCTTTCTCTTTATACTTCTCTGATCTATGAAGACATTTATAAGTCTGTGCTCCTTTGAGGAGACAAGATGGCACAGTGCAAAAAACAAAAACAAAGAGAAAAACAAAAATGATGTCAGAGCTGTATTAAATTACAGCTCAAAATTTAACCAGCTGTGTAGAGGTGGGACACAAAACTCGCTTCTGTAAATCTTAGTTTCCTCACCTGTAAAGTGAGGACAATTCCATTTGCTTCACAGGATTGTCATGAGAGTTAACTAGAAAAACTTAGCCTGCATTCAGGCATTCAGTATTTTTTGAGCACCTCTTATGTGCAGAGACCCTTAAGAACTTGATAAAGGCCCTTTGTCATCCTTTAAGGACAGATTTTATATTTCAGGCTTTCGACTCCTAGGACCCAGCAGAAAGCCTGGGTCATACACCTGGGTCATATGTGCGGGTCACACACACATAATGTGTGCTCATTAAATGTGGAACATATGATGCTTACATAAATTAATGAATGAATGCAATAAAAGTCAAAACTCTATGACATGGCACTCATAGCCCAACCAGTATATCTTTCTGGCTTTATCTATCACCCCTCAGATCCAACTACACGTTTTAATTGGTATTCGACAAACAAGCCATGTCCTTCCATGTCTTTGCATCAACACAGTGCTCATATAATTCTTTTTATTTTAAATGCCTGCCTTTCAAGACTGCCTTTGCTCACCTGGTGAGCTACCCATTAGTCCTAGTTTTACCTTATGGAAAAGTCAGAGTAAGTCTGCTTGCCAGCCTTTCAAGTAGTTGAAGCCAAGTCCTCATGACTCTTTCCCTGGTCCTACACTTCTAGGTCAAATTTCCCTCTTCCTTCCAAATAACTCTTTTGGTGATGGCTTCTGAATTCCATACCATCTTGGATACTCCCTGGTTTGCCAGTTGCCTCTAAATCATTCATTCGTTGAATATTTATTGAGCACTGTGAATATAAATGTAAGATAAAACCGATTTTTGTCACTAGATTATAAATTTATGAGCCTTATATTCCAGTAAAAGGAGCTGGACAATAAAAATTAATATATATGTTGGCTGCAGATGTGCTAGGATGGAAATTAAAGTGAGCAGGTGAGGGTAGGAGAGAGGAGATGTGAAGCTTATGTACAGAGTGGTCAGGGGAAACTTCCCTGATAAGATTCAATTTGAGCAGAATCCTGAAAGGGAATGAGGGTACAAACCAAATGGCTATCTAGGGGAAGTATATTCCTGGTAGAGGGAAGAACAAGTGCAGGGACCATCAGGCAAAAGTGCCTTGGAGTATGTGTGGCAGGGCAGGGAGGCCCATATAATGGAGCAAAAGGGGGTGAAAGAAAGTGCAGTTGGAGATGAGTTCTAATAGTAAGTGGAAACATATCATGAAGGGCCTCAAGGACAATGAAAAGAACATTGTTTTAAGTGAGATGGAAATGTAATGGGATTTGATCTGAATTCCATGAAGACTTCTCTTTGGGGACCTTACAAAGTTGGGTGTTAGAGAAGCAAGCATGGAAAACAGAGAGACCCAGGTGGAGGCTATTGCAATAACCACAGCAAAAGATGATGGTGGCCGGAGCCAAGGTAGTTGTGCTGCAAGTGTGTAAGAATGAATTAGAATCCTAGGTGTGCTTTAAAAGCAGAGCCCACTGCATTTGTTAAAGGATCAGGTGTGGGACGTGAGGAAGATGCCTCAGTCTCCGTATCTATAAAATAGGGATAATATGTGTACTGCACTGTGTGAAGCTTCACAGTGGGAGCTCAAGAATTGTGAATTTTCTCTCAGCAGTGTCGTGCCTTGATTGGCAGTGTTCACAGGACTATTAATTATGGTAGATTATTCAAGATTTGGATGGGGAGGAAAGATGATGAATTTCAAGTATCCATGGAACTCCCCAAGGAGAGGTTCCATTGCAAAGTGTACAGCACAATATGGGATAAAAGCTCCAGGTGTAGTTTGGAGTGGAGGTTTTGGGAGATGTCATGGTATACATGTAGTGGCTGAAACCCCTGCGGCAAATCGAGAATAGTGTTCTATTTCTATAGAAATACTGGATAAAATTCACAGGACTAATATATATCTTAAAGAGAAAATCATAGGATCATTAAAAGTAGGATAACAAATGTGGTTATCATATGAAAGGAGGGAATAATTCTTCCAGAATATTAGACTAAGGGAAGCCAGGGAAACAGCTCATATGTAGCTATGTGTTTCCTGGAAATGTAGTATAAAGGGAAACTGAGAAGCAGTAATCAAGAAAAGGAAGACATTTTAGGAAACATGGGTATAAATCAGAGACTTGAGTCCTCATCCAGGCCTTTTCCTTACCCTACGTTAACTGCTTTTTAGCACTAGCCATCCAACTGTCATTGGTTTGGATGAACTAAAAGCACATCTAGTTGGTCAGCATTTCTGCAATCATGATTGTGCTAGCTTTGTGAATTATTTGGTTCACAGGAGCCCTGAAGGACAGTACACACATGGTAAATTCCATGAAAAATATTGTGTGTTGCAAAGGCTAGTCCCCTCTCCCACTGGTTTGTTTGTATTTCTCCATCTACCATAGGTACCTTGGAATCTGCAGAACTTGGCTCTGTCCTGGCTCTGTCATCACCCAATGGCATCTGTAAGTGGAGATGATTGATCTGCTCTCTACACTTGCATAACCATGTGCAGCTCTGGCCCCACATTGTGTGAAGGTCACTGATACACTGTGATTCCTGAAGAGGGGTGCCAGGATAAACCAGGGGGGATGGTGCCTGGAAAACTTGTCATAGAAGGGATGGACTGAAAGAAACAGGGACTTGTTTTCTTTGCATAGTGAACAGGAGATTCTAGTAGGATGTGATAATGTCTTCCAAGGTTTTAAGGGCAACTGTTTGGATGAGAAATTTACTTGTTCCTCTTCCACACTGACTAATATATGAATGTGTCAAAGAGATGTACTTTGGCTAATTTCTAATAATCTGTGCCATCCAACAGTGAAATGAGCTGCCTCTGGAGGAGGATGACTGATGGAACTCTCTTAGCTTGGGTTCAAGTATAAGATCTGAGATCGGACTAGATGAATAACACCCCCTTGCCACCTCACTGCTCCCTTTAATCATCTCCCCCCCTCCTCCCTCTGTTGTCCTCTAGCTCTATCTCAGAGGAACAAACCTATATGGACTTTCACTAAGTGGGAGTCAAGCCTTAGTCCCCTTTGTCTGCTAAGACGAAAACTGTCAGTTAACTCAAGATATTCACTCTTGTGAGTGATTAATAGGTGAGGCAAATACCTCTCATACCTCAGGGCTACCAGGGACCATGTGGTAACTGACCTCATCTGGGCGCCGAATGGCACCCCAGCCCGCCGAGGGTTACTTCTCCCTGGTGCAGCCCCAGGTCAAGGCTGATCAATTTTGCTTTGAGGGGAGGAATGTGAGGCATGTCCTCTGTGAAGGGCCAGAACAGATGTTATGTTGTTCTTTCATGACTGCCTTTGCTAAGTGGCTTGTGAGCTGAGCCGTTGGAAGCCAAGTGAAACTTTGCTGGGAAGCTAATCAAGAGACGATCAGACCCCTTCTTCAACAGAAGGGGAAAGCCCAGGGGTAATATGGAGGAGGATGAGCTATCCCAGAAGCTGGGGGAGTATAAAGGAGTTTCAAAGCCAAAAAGAACCTAACACACCAAATTGTTTTACCCCTTTATTTTATGGATGGAGAGACTGAAGTTCATAGAGACAGTGACTTCTTGAAGTCATGCAAGAAATCAGTCCCATCAGGACGGGGAATAGGGCAAGGCATTGGCACAGCCCAGAGAGTACTCCTTCCCTAAATTTTGCACCCTAGGCATCTTGCTTGCCTCACCTTGGTGTTGCCCCTGAACCTTGCACCATGCACCTTGCACCAGAGAATACCTACCACACTCAAAGTTCCTCCAGAGAGATTCTATACCTGGAAGGCACCATGTATTCCAGCAGATGATCCTGCCTCAACTGGACCAAAGAGGAACTCTTGCCAACAGGCAGCCAATATGCAGTCTGGCTGGTTGATGGGGGTGGTCTGGTGTGGGCAGCTATCTCATCAGGGCTTAAGGTGATTTAATCTGACAATCATATTCTCTCCTCAGAATTTTAATCAGGAATAAGGGGAGAGACAGTCTTTAGGAGCTAAGAAGAGAAAAATCAAAGACATTCTTGCTCCTCAGTTCTGTTGCTTTCATTGTCCCCATTCCTGTGATGTTCATGCCTGAGGAAGAAGGTAGAAGTGACCAGTCCTGTACTTCTCCCAATTTTTGCCTATTGCTGATGGCTACACCCTTATGCTACTGTTTAGACTCTTCACCACCACTATGGGAGCCACCTGCCTCCCCATTCATCCCTTTAACAATGATCAAACAGCTCCTTTTTGCTAAGTACAAAGGTGATTAACACCTGGTATAGGTGCCTACACCATGGCAGGGGAGGCAGATGCAAGAGATATAACTATATTAAACACTTGATAAATATAATAATGGAGGAAAGCAGACGATATTGTTGGGGCACCAGGAAATGGTACAAAATCCATCTGACAGAACCAAAAATGAGTACAAAGAGAGCTTCCTGGAGGAGGTGTTACCTGAAAGGAGTTTTAAAGGGATGAGCAGGATTTTGCCAAGAGAAGAGTAGGAAAAAGGGCATTCCAGGCTTGATCAAGGTACAGAGGTGTGGACCAGCATGACAAGTACAAAGGAACTGCAGTTTGACACTTGTGTGGACGTTAAGTCAAGGCATAGCAATAAGGAGGCTAATCCTCATAAGCCAGGTGAAGGATCTTGGACTTCATACTCCAAACCAGCTCTCATAGGCTGGCAGTCCAATGCTACACTCAGTACAGGACAAGTTTTATTTGGTTCACAGGGGATTTTACAGAATTCCGAGATTGAATATTTTTAGATAGCCATGCTTCAGTTCACCACAATCCCCACTGCTCCCATTGTCTCCCCATGGTCCTGGCACTCATTTATTTTTTTTTAAGTTTATTTATTTTTGAGAGAGAGAGAGTGCGAGTAGGAGAGCGCAGGGAGAGAGAGGGAGAGAGAATCCCAAGCAGGCTCCACACTATCAGTGCAGAGCTTGATGTGGGGCTCAAACCCATGAACCATGAGATCATGACCTGAGCTGAAACCAAGAGTCACATGCTTAGCTGACTGAGCCACCCAAGCACCTGTGCTGGCACTCATTTCAGTTTCTTTGTGCCTTCTGTAGGCTCTCAGGGTGTGATCCCTGCTCTGGATGATGGAGAATCTCTGATGGGGTTTTGGCAGCCATGATCAAGCCTCTGCTTTATAATAATTCCCTTGGTGATAATGAGGAGGAGAGCTTGTAGGGGTGTTCTGGAGGCAGGGGGATCCTTTGAAGGCCATTGAATTAATCCACACAAAAGATGTAAAGGGCCTGGAATTATTCCATGGAGGAGGGCCTGGTAAGCATGGAGTGATGGCCTCACCATCTTCTATTGCATGCCCTTGAGGCCTGGGGAAATGTGGGACAGAGTGATGGGCCTAGAGCCAGCAATTTTCTGTCCAGTACCACTTTAAATGACAGAATGCCATGAGAGTCCCTAACCTTTTGGGCACCTCCTATGCCCCGAAGTCTTAACATCTGTCATCTCTTGAATTATCCCAACAATATTGTGGAGCTATTACTGCCTCTTGCCCACCACTCTCATAAGGCTCAAAGAGGTTAGACAACCCCCATGAAGGGTTGATGCTAAGTGGTTGGCCTGGGAATTCAGATTCAGAGTTATGTGACTGCAAAGCTGGGGCTCCACCCACTATCATAGACTTCACACACTGCCTGGTGGGTTGGTCTGGGCATCGTCCATAGCCCAGAGGCCATAAAAGTGGTGTCTTAGGAAGGTGACCCAGTAGAAAATTAGTATGGACTTTGGGAGCCACATGATAGACAAAAAAGAGCTGAGGATAAACCACCTAAGAGATAGGTTGAAAATGTGTGTTTGTATCTTGTGTTGTTAGCTTGGCAGAGCCCTCCTACCTTTCTTTAAAAAACTAAGAAAACATTTCTAAGTTTGTTTACACATTAGAACACAAATGCCAAAGCAAGAGTAGGTGTTGTTCTTTGGGATCTACTGGCAACAAAACGTCTGAAGGGAAAACTAGACTGGAGAGGATCCTTCTGGAAGAGTCCCAGATGCCCTGGACCGAGAGTGTCTATCTCTATCTCTGCTCCCTCCTTTGTCCTCTACTAGCTTTGAGGAGAATTAGAAAACACTGCCATGGACCTAAAAGTCCTCCCCCAAGAGTCAAGAATTAAGGCAGTGGTTCTCAAAGTATGGTTCCCAGACCAGCAGTATCTCCAGCACCTGGGCACTTGTTAGACCTGCAAATTCTCAGACACCACCTAAGCATCCCGAAGCAGAAACTCAGGGGGTTGGGATCTACACTCTGTGTTTCAACCAGCCCACTGGAGGATTCTGATGTGAGTCAAAGTTTGAGAAATCCTCCAGTAAGTGATAATGTGACAGCATGAATGTTTGATGGAATGCTTTCATAAATCTCATGTATTTTTCTTGCAATGTCCTGGCCTTCCTCCAAACGAGTCAAGAATTTTCTCAGCATCACGTACGGTCCAGCAGAATCACAGGCATGGCCAAAGAGTGGGCATGGGCAGAGAGACCATCAGAGGTTAGAATTCAGGTCCCATACTTCCTTGTTTTCCTTTTGCTTTATCTGATCTCAGCTTCAATCTCAGCTTCCTCAGGGAAGGCGTCCCAACCTTCATGGGCTAGGTTAGAGGCTTCTGTCACATTTCTCTAGAACCCTGCTTACTTCCTGCTCAGCATCATGGTACTTATCATGGTCTGTGTCCCCTGTTTATTAACCCACCTCTTCCACTGTCAGCCCAATGAGGGTGGAGCCTGTAGCTTTCCTGTCCATCCTGGCACCCCCAAAGCCTTGCAGAGGGACAGTCAGCAACTATGTGTCTAGTTAACTGAACACCAAGCTCACCTTTGCTCACAAGGCCCTGTTACGATGGTTTCCTCAACTAGATTGTTTCTCCCCAGCTGTACCTGCATTGTTTTTCTATGTTCTTATTCCAACCTTGGCTGCCAGGTCACCATCTCCTGACTACCCAACCCAATCCAGGCCCTGAACTGGTCTATATCATCTCTGCTGCTTTGTATTCAATGGAGCATTCATCATTATTTGACAGTCTATTTGATTATTTTATATTCTGGCCCCTCCACGCACACCCCTAGAGTGCAAGTTCCAAAATCAGGGGCTGGTCTCTCTTGCTTGACTGTGTAACCCCAACTCATGAAAATCCCTCAGTAAATGATTTTTGGATGATGCATGACTTTTCACTGACTCATTTATTCAAACACTTATACATCATCTGTGTATGATCATTTTAGAGATGGAGAAAAATAAACCCAAGAAGAGGGTGATTTGCCCCGGCCCCACAGCTAGTGGGGAGTAGAGCTGCAGCTAGAGTCTATAGCTTCTGGCCTTCAAGCCAGCCCTCTTTCCACCACATCGGTTATCTCTTTGCTAAACTAAAAAGGTTGAGTATGTTTGTTTGTTTGTTTGTTTGTTTGTTTTTCTGTAAGTGCTGGCGGTGGGGAGGGTTAGTGAATGTTTAAAGCCTCAAAGAAGCGGCAGGATGGGTTCTATTTTGCTAATAAACTTGGTCCCTCTCTCCTCCCTCGTGCCCCATTGACTAGTCTTCTTTCAAAAGCATGCTTTTCCATCTGTGGGTCACACGCCATACATCCATCATTAGCTGCATTAGCTGACAAGTCTGAATCACCGGTGCTGTGGAGATGCCAGGAGAGCTGGTGCCATCAAAGCCTATCAGTTGGAGACAGCCTGTGACCGCCACTGGCTGCCCTGGGGTATCCTCACTGTGACAAAGCCCCCTCGACCCTGCCTGGCTGCTGTGAGGAGGGAGCGACTGGAGATGAAAGGATGTCACTTTGGGAGGCAGCTGATTTATGTCAGAGGATTAAATACGACCCCATATCAAATTCAAGTTCTGCTTGATCATCCCAGAGCCTCAGGAGCTTTAAAGAAAAGTAGCCTCTGTGTCGTAACTTTGGACCAAAAGGAGACCAACAATGTTCATCGAAGCACCTTTGATAGTGGCAAAACCAAAACCAAACCAAAAACAGAGGTTTATAACCCCGACTTTAACATTCTGTTAGTACTATTACCGCCTGATTGAAAATAGGCAGACATAACTAGATTCTCATAACTAATTGGTTAGAAAAATTAGGTTACAAAATGTAAAGGACCATATGAGCCTATTTTTTGCTTTAGAAAAGTATAGATGCTGGGGCGCCTGGGTGGCTCAGTGGGTTAAGCTTCCGACTCTGGCTCAGGTCATGATCTCGCAGTTTGTGAGTTCATGCCCCACGTTGGGCTCTGTGCTGACAGCTCGGAGCCTGGAGTCTGCTGTGGATTCTGTCTCCCTCTCTCTCTGTCCCTCCCCCGACTCGTGTTCTGTCTCTCTTTTTTTCTTTATATAAATAAACCTTAAAAAATTTTTAAGAAGTATAGATAGATAGATAAGTGGTTGGATTGAAGGGATATATATATATATATGCAGGACGGTAAGGGTATGGCTGGATGGGCAGCAGATGGGAGAGACAGAAAGATAGAACAAAGACTAGAAAAACCTACACCAACATTAACGGTGGTTGCATCTGGATAAAGAAATTTAGAAGAATTTTTTAATTTTTTTAAATGTTTATTTTTGAGAGAGAGAGAGAGACAGAGCATGAGTGGGGGAGGGGGGAGAGAGAGAGAGAGAGAGAGAGAGAGAGAGAGAGAGAGAATCTATAGCAGACTCAGGTTCCAAGCTGTCAGCACAGAGCGTGACATGGGGCTTAAACCCGCCAATCATGACCTGAGCCGAAGCTGGACACTTAACTGACGGAGTCACCAAGGCACCCCTAGAGGAATTTTTAAAATTGCTTACCTTTATTTCTTGATTTAACAATAAACTTAAGTCTTTCTTGCGAACACATAGTTATTAATATTAATAATGTTCATATCATCCATCCATCTATCTATCCATCCATCCACCCACCCATCCACCCACTCAGGAGGCAAATCTATTCAGACTTTATGGAGGCATTTAAATAATACTCTGTGATATTTTTATATCCACTTTATATCCTTTCATGACTCCAGATTGGTTTGGTTTTGTCTTTGGTTTCTTTTCTAGACCTTAGAGCCCCTTTCTACCCCCTACCATACCATACCTGGTATTATCTTGGTCAGTACCTGCTTATGCTCTAAGACCCTCTTGCAGATCTTGCCATACCTCCTCTCCTTTGTGGTGGTTTGTACCCCTTCCCTCCCCTCTACTCCCTCCTCCCCCTACCACCCAGGATCTCCCACTGTACCTTGTACCTTACTCTATTTGGAACTTCCCAATCTGTGTGATTATTATCTACATATCTGGTGTCCCTTGAGCAGACGAGGTGCTCCTTTGTCCTCCACCTCACTTACATCTCTATATCAGGGCCTAGTTGCCTAACAAAAGCTCACCTGCTTCTCCTGCAAACATGTTCCCATCAGCCTAAAAGGAGGCTTCCAGGCTAATAACAACCTTGAAGATATTCCCTTAATAAATAGGCATTTACTGAGCACCTACTATATACCAAATACAGAGATTAACAAGGTATAGTCTCTCCCTCCGGTGGCTCAGCCCTGAGCCCCTGAGCACCTGAAAATGAACTGTAAACATGATTCCAGGGGACATCAATGTCCTATTATGGCTCAGCCAGTTCAACAGTTCAAGAGACCCCTGTATGCTGTGTGGACAGGGAGAATCTTCCCAGGAGAGTTTGGGCTTAGAGCAGGGACTTCAAAGCAGGGAAAGATTCAGATGAACAGAGAGGATGGTGAGGGCATTTCAGGTGGGAGAAATGGTGAGGAACAGGTGCAGAGGTGGTATACTCTTGGTTCGTTCATAGGATTTGCACTCTGTGGGAACTGAAAGTCATTGGACTTAGTTCAGTCCTCAAAGTCACGTCTAACTGATCACTTAGAATTTGTGTGGTTTCTCAGAGACTCAGTTTCCTCACTCATGAACTGGATGGTATATTATGTGCTCTATCTGCCTCACAGGGAAGTGAGGAGACTCAAATGAAACAATCACATGATGTACAAAGGCCCTTTGTAAATTCTAATACAACACACTTATGGAATTCAAAGAACAATAACAGTCAACAGTATGGCTGAAGGAAGGTGATTTGGAAGGGAAGGGAAATGATGAAGTATGTTAGAAATATTTAGGGCAGGGTTTGGAGAGGCCTTCAAGATTCCAAGTCTGTTTTTCCATTTGGATCTCACAATCCCCAGGATCATTCTGCTATGAATTCTTCCTTATCTATCTAGTCCCTTCACCCCAGTCTGGGTTAAACTGATGCTCTGTGTTCCTAATCCCACTTAACTTGTAAAATAGCCTTTTAATTTCTGTTACTATATCTGTCTACCAAACCAGCCTGGGAGTTTACTGAAGGCAGGTACTGTTCCCTATTTATTTTATATCCTCAGTGCCTGGCACATAGTAGGCCAACCAGATGTGTTAGCAACAACTATCCTAGTGGCTACTACTCACGGATCAGTCATTTTGCTAAGAACTTAATAAGAATTTGCTTGTCCTCACAACAGCCTTATAAAGCAGGTCTCACTCCTATTTTACAGATAGAAAAAGTGAGTCTTAGTAAGCTAAATAACTCAGCCAAGTTCATCCAAACCGTAAGCATTCAGGCCAGATTTAAGCTGAGACAGGCTTTAGTGTGCTATGCTTTTTAGTGAATCCATTCACTCACTCATCCCAACAATAATGGTCATGTGCCTACCGTGTGCCAGGAAATGTTCCAGGCTGAAGGAATATGTCTGGAAGAAGTGATAAACAGGATCTCGGATAATCCCATGCCAGGTGAGAAATGTGAAACAGATGTGAGACCAAAGCGCAGCCCATCCCAGAGGTGCGGGTGGGGGTGGAAGATGCCTCTGACAGAGAAGAAAGGGAAGCAAGGGTATTTGGTCCAGGCAGAGGAGAGGGCAAGTGCAAAGACACCAAGGGGGGAAGCAGCAAGTTGAGCGAGATGGTACAGTGAACCTTGCTGACTAGATAATGTTCTTCTTGAGGGTGGAAAGCATATCTTAAACATCTCCATGTTTATAACCATTCACAGAGCCTGGAACTAGGCACTCTAAACCAGTGAGAATTTGGTGACTGAATAATATTGGTTTCTACCTTTAAAAAAAAAAAAAAGAACAAACTTTACATTTCAGGAGAACACTGGGTGGTTGAATGGGAAAACGACTCCAGCTGGCAAAGGGCAAAGATGACCAAAAGGAAGTGACTTCGTGTTCATCACAACCTCTTTGATTGGCCCAAAATATCCAGGCCTCCATCTGAAACCTACTCTCCCGTTAACAAAATGTGAAAACAAGCCCTTGTCTAAGGTACTGTGGCTTTTGCAAGTTGCTAGGATATCAATATATTTACCCACAGCCTCAGACATTTGGCTCAGGAACAGCCCACTCAGTCCTCACATGAGGCTAGATCATGGGGATTCAATCCACATGAGGTCCTTAGGGGGCTCTGAAATCAGCCAGGGAGTTGATAATTGCTTGGAGGCTTTGCTATAATAAGCTTTTTTTGTTGTTGTTAAGTTGATTTGCTCTGGCTTCTTTTGGGGTTTCAAATTCAGTTGTGATTTGCACCTGCTTTTTTTGAACCTAACAAAACATATGAGGGAGAGGGAGGAGTCATATTTTTCTACTCCACAGTCCCCGGGTTTCCAGCATGGGGATGCTCTGTGTCTGGATACCTTAAGGGAAAACAGGACATTTGGGTTGGGGGGGCCCTTTAGGGAAATGCAGGAAACATGGTCTACAGCAGGTTGAAATTTTCGCCCAAGTGCCAAAAACTAGTCCACTGTGTCTGCAATGATTTGGGGGCATGGGTCGGACAGGCTGCTTTTCTCAAACTGCAGGACACAAGGCTGACTCAAGGACTATGTCAAGGCCATGCACCTAGCCTTCATGTGCCTCAAATGTAAATCAATTTGACAGAAGCAGGGGAAAACCAAATAGAGTCACTCACTTATTTTTAAAGCTCTTCCAAATCATGGCATTCTCTAAACAAACTCTACCATCTCAACTCTGTCATTTTTGAAAAGAGCTGCAAACTTCTCTTGACATCACAACTAGCCAATATTTTTTAAGGCCCTCTTTGTGTGGACTCCAGGGCTACAAAGGCCAGCACTGGGTCCTACCTATCATGGTCAGATGATAATTCACAAATGTGCCCCATGGCACATTCCCACAGACGCTGGAAGGAAAGGATCTTTTCTTCTGCTGAAGTTATTATTTCAATGGGTAAATGTCTATCTAATTGTTGGCAGCAAGGGCAGCCTAACATCAACACTTCTAAAACTCTATTTTGGGCTGACAACGACTAGAAAAATGTAATTATTACATAGTCCATAGCCCTTTCAATGGCTCAAATTTTTAAGGTAATTTTAGTGACACAATTTATAACTAATTCAACCTAGAAGATTCATTGGCAAGTTAAATTGCTCAAAAGTACATGTTCTATAGCATATTATTAAAATATTTTCTGCAATTCTATTGGACAAATGGCACCCCCTGCTTTGGAAAGTGTTCAGGTCTAAATCATTCTGACTACATTCAATGGCAGATATTGGCTTTTTTTCAGGGCTTCCTTTGCCAAACGCCATCTCACAGGAAGATCATCTATGTGGAGTTCTGTGGTCCCACTCTATGATTGATTTTGACCTTGAAGCTGCACAGAATCAAATGGATAACTCACTGATAAAAATCCTGAGGTTCCTTATGGACTGCAGATATATGTTCTTATGCCACCCAAATTTTGACATCTATAATAACTTTATTTTTGAATCTTCCTGATTTTCGTTCCGTATTTCAATTTTTAGCATTGTAAAACACTTAGTATAAATCAAGAAACAAACTTAGAACATTTTTTTTAAGTATCACCACTGGCCCCTCCATCTTCTTTCCCTACAGAGCTTCAGTGAGACTTTGTAGGTGTATGCTTTCACTGCTTGTTGAATTTAAGACATAATACTTGACCTCAAATGGTCATGGAGAAAGGGCAGGTGGAAGCTGTTTTCTACATTTCTACTTTCCCAGGGGAAAATTGGGGAAATAATATATGCTCATATAAATTCAGGTCTGCTGTAGACAGGCTTTGTTCGTTCATGTGCTGTAGAAATAGAATGACAAGTCCACAGCCACATCTACACCTATTCTATGTTTGTATCATTGCCCAGGTACTATTACTTGGTTTTAGTTCACATCATCTGCCTGGTTCGGATTTATTTGTAAAGTCAATATCTTTCCCTTATATTAGATGATGAGCTCCTTAGAGATAGAGATATGGTTTACTGAGTTTCGCATCTTACATTGGCACACAGCGGGTCCCCAAGGTAGAGGTGACATCAAGGGAAGGATAGCACCCATCAAACATACCCACTATGTATGCTGTTGTTCTGGGCAGTGCAGTCACACCATTTCACTTAATCCTCACCACCATGTGACCTGGTCTCTTCCTCTGCCGTCCTGTGCTCTGGCCACACTGGCCTGTTTTTAATGCCTTAAATATACAAGCTTGTTTATTTAACCTCTGACTTTTGTACTGGCTGTTAACCTGACTGGAACACTTTCCCCCAGATCCTTCTATGGTTGGCTCTTTCTCTTCATTCAAGTTCAAATTCACCTCCTCTGAGAGTCTCACCCTGACCAGCTCAATCAGGAAACATGACCAGACCCCTTGACAAAACTATTCTGTATTCTAGTTCTTCTTTTATTTTCTCCATAATATTTAACACCTGAAATTAGCTTGCTGATGTATTTATTTCCTTGCTTATTATAGGTTTCCCCCTGCTCCTTCCCCAACTGAAATGTAAGCCCCATGAGGGCAGAGGTTAATCTCCCTTTTTTTTGGTGGCTATATTTATAGCCTAGAATAGTGTCTGGCACATAGTAGGTGCTCAATTATCATCCAGGGAGAAAATAACCTCGAGTGGAGGGTGTTACTAAGCCAATACGAGAGATTAGGAAACAGGCTCATGGATGTGGGGTGACATGCCTTCAGTGGGTAATTTGTGATCAGCAGATCTGAGACCCCAAACCTCTCTAATGCTAGGATACAGCTGCTCCAAGAACACAGGCAGATGCACTGATGGAAAATGATGCTTCTTCTGCTTTGACCTTCCGATAGTTCTGTTTCCTTGTCCATTTTTAAATTATAGGCAACCAGGCACATGGATCTCTAATTTCAAAAAGTTTTATTCACGAACATAATAACAATAATTGTTTCTGTGTATGCTAATCCACCAAGAGTTTTGTATATACCATTTCAATCCCTACAACAACTCTGAAGAGGGTAATTTTATCTCCATTTTCCACACGAGGAAAATAAAACTCAATAAGATAAAATACCGCACCTGAAGTCAGTGGTAACCAACATGACAAGAATCAGGTTAATTTGAGAAGTGATTAATAAAAGACCAAAGGAACCAAGATCTATCTCTTTGCTTCCAAAGCCTATGCTCCTAACTACAGAACTAGCCTCAGGACTTTCTAAAAAGCATGCTCTGAGCTGGGTACCAAGGCCGTGAAGACTCCTTGACCACAACAAGTTCACAGTTGGGAAAAGGGAGACCTGACTGGAACAAGAAAGGAGCCCAGGTATGGGGAGGATGTGTGGGGGAAAGGAGGAGGGCTGTGTACTGTAGCCCTAAATGGGGGTGAAGAGAAAAGTGCTTGAGCTTCTATTTCTGCAGAGAAACATGGACTGTGGTGGGAGAAGAAACAATTGGGACTTCCATTTCAGTGATGTGCCCAGCAGGGGAGAACTGCTAACCTATGGAGGCTGGAGAAGTATACAGATGAAGGGTCCACACAGCGCTGGACTGTGGCAAAAGGAAAAATCAGCAAGCTGACTCAGGAAAGCAGGGCTACTACAGTGGTCCCTAGACCTGCTAGTCTACTTTCCCCCATGGCCTCAAGCTGGTCACTCTGACTCATGGCCTTTTGGCTGCAGGAAATCCACAGTGACCCAGTTTTCTGCCTTGGCCACTTGGTTTTGGTTTCATTTCCTGCTACAGAGTTATGGTCACAATGTTTATTAAGCGTACAGATTTTCTTCGTACTTTCAAAGCTTCTTGCAGAATGGACGAGAAGGGGTCTTGTGACAATGTGGCCACCTTGGTAAATGTTCCATAGCTGACCAGAGGGACAAGGGCTCCATTCTCAGCCTGTTAAGCCACCAGCCTCAATGCCTGAGAAAAAGTTGCCAGTCAGGGTTCCAGCAGGAACAGGAGACATGCTCAAATGGGGTTACTGGGGGGACTTTTAGTGAAAGGACCCTCACTTAGGTGCAAAGGAAAGCAGTATCAAATAGTACAAAGGAAATCTTGAGCTTGAAACTGCAGAAAGCCACTACTATCACTAGGGCATGAAGGGGAAAGAATAGGGAGCTGTTCCTGGAACCAAAAGAGGATAGTTGTAGAGAGAGGGTCTTCTGAGAAGAGGCTGCTGTCAACAGAGGAAATCACTTGGGCTTCAGAAGCCCTGAAAGAGGGAACCAGGGAGAAAAAAGATTCCAATTTCATTCTCTTTCCACTCTGCACCTGCTAGTGCCTCCCATAGGCTGGACTCGTTTGGAGCTAGAAGGCAAGGGAGCTTATGGTCCACATAGTCTGTGGGGCACAGAGTGCAGAAGGATGGCAGTGATGTGAAGGGACACAGACACTCACCAGGACAAGGGTTATGGCGGATTAAGAATAGCTATCCAAAGAGTGATGATTTGGGTAGATATGTGTCATTGACTACTTGCTGTATACCTGGCCCTTTTGAAAGCACTTCTATGGACTAGCTCATTTGATAATCAGAGCAAGACCATAAGGAAAGCACTATTCTGGTCCCATTTTACAGAATGGGAAAGTAGGGATTACAGAGGTCAAATATTAGCTGATAAAAGGTGTGTGTTTGTGTGTGTGTGTGTGTGTGTGTGTGTGTGTGTGTGTGTGCATGCATGTGTGGACTTGAACCCAGATGGCTGTGATTACATATCCAGTGCTCTTTGTCTACTGGATCATCCCATCTTACCCAAAATGAAAATTGATGAGTTAGGTCATGAAGCATTGTTAAAATGGAGGGAGTAACTGAAAAACCTAAGGAGAAAAGGATGAAATATTTCCATAAGCCAAATAAGGTTATGTCAAATAAGACATAACTGACATTGAACAAACATACTCCACTTAAAAGATATTAAAGTATAAACCAAAAGAAAAAGGACAGAGAGAGAGAAAAAAATAGAGAAGGAGGGAGAGAGAGAAAGGGAGGGAGGGAGGGAAAGAAGGAGGGAGGGAGGGAGGGAGAGGGAGAGGGAGAGAGAGAGAGAGAGAGAGAGAGAGAACCAGCCAGTTGTATATAGAATACAGGCCAAATGTCTAATTATAGCTGATAAGGCCCCTTATGATCTGTACC
Source organism: Lynx rufus (assembly GCF_022079265.1). Taxonomy (NCBI): domain Eukaryota; kingdom Metazoa; phylum Chordata; class Mammalia; order Carnivora; family Felidae; genus Lynx; species Lynx rufus. The sequence continues at coordinate 174,537,447 of NW_025814834.1, forward strand.
TTGCCCGACTCATCTTTCCCCATTCCCCATGGGGCACTGTGTCCCAGCCAAACTAAACTTTATTTAGTTCTCTAAATAGCCTTCAGATCTTGCCCATGCTGTCCCTTCTGCCTGGAACATGTTTCCTTGCTTTCTATTCTATTTATCTTATTTATCTATCAGGCCCTAAATCTGACCTTTCTTTCATCTTTCTCCCCTCTCCCCCTTCCTCTTTCCCCCTTATAACACATATTTATTGGGCACCCAGTAAATAAAGGCACAGTGGTAGCTGTTGCTGACATTGGCCTGTGTTGGTCCCTGCCCTCATGGAGTTTCCATGAGGAAACCTTGGTTCCATGCCCAAATCTGGGTTGGAGGTTTCTTCTGTGTGTTTTCTTACAGTGTGGTCTACTCCTATTACAGCCCTTTTACTATGTATTCTAGAACACTCTGTCTTCTGGTTCTGCACCTGTCTTCTCTACCAGACCATAGGTTCTGTGGCTATGAGACTATGTTTCTGTGGGTATTCATTTTCCTATTGCTGTAACGAATTACAACAAACTCAGTGGCTTCAAGCAACCCAAAATAATGGTCTTATGGATTCTAGAGGTCACAAGTTTGACACAGGTATCACTGGGCTAAAATCAGGGTGTGGGAAGGCTGTATTCCTTTCTGGAGGCTCTATTGCAGAATCTGTTGCCTTGCCTTTCCCAGCTGGAGATTGTCCACACTCCTTGGCTTTCTCTTCAAAACCATCAGTGGCTGGTGGGGTCTTTCTTTCTCACATTGCATTACTCTGACGTTGACTCTTTCATTTCTTCCATTTTTAAGGAACTCTGTGATTATATTGGTCCCACCTGGAGCATCTAGGCTACTATTCTATCTTAATTCTATCTGCAACCTTAATTCTCTTTGCCATGCAACATAACATACAGATTCTAGGGATCTTTAGGGAGCCACTATTCTGTCAACCACATTGTGTATCTCCAAATGCTAGTCCAAGGGCAAGAATAAAATATCTGAATATCCAGGTGGGTTTTTATGGGTGTAGAACATATAGAATCTCTAAACATGTCTAAGGCATGTGCCTGTTTGACGCATGTCATCTGGGTATCCACATGGGTGGCTGTGTTTGTATGTGGTTCAAGGGGCATACACTGCCTGACCTCATTAACTGTGGTCATATGTATATATGTATGTGTTCTGAGGTGGGGGGACAACCCAAAGGGTGAAATATAAAGATGAACTAGACAACCAAATTATTATTTTCCTGACACTTCAAGTTGTGAACTTTTTGGCTTATCGCCCATACGGACAATTATGGCTCAGAGACCTGGATTCCTGTGTTCTAGATTCACACGTACTGTTTACCACATTCACAATGAAGGTAGCATCCTGCCTGGGCCAGGAAGCCCTTCTAGAAAGGCCTGCATGAGTCAGCATACATACAGATCAGAGGAACATTCAGTGCTGCCAGCAATGAGCAGATCAATCAAATCATAGTTTCCCATCTTTCCTGTGAGAGAAACAGTTTCTGACATGGAATCCTGCTCAAACCACCAGGCCACCCCCTACCTCATTTTGTGAATCTAAGAACCACAGAGACTGGCAGAGCCTTTAGGGATCATCTAACTCACATACCTCACTTTCCAGGTAGGATTGGGCCAAAAGAGCAGGTTCAAACAGCCATGCTGAGATGGGACAGGGATGGGGACGCCTACTGCAGTTAAGACTCTTATGAGGTGACTGTCAACCCCTTGAGGACAGGGACTCCACATTACATGCTCCTGTAGCACCAGGCATCCTCAGGGCTTTCTGTTCCCCGGTCCTCATGTTTCTAAGAGATAAAACCCAGGGATATGCTTCTAAACACAGCCTCTTTATTTCCAAGAGATGCTTCTACTCAGAATCTGTCATACTTCTCACTTCTCATGGGAAACTGGGCAGGACAATCTAAAAATCTCAACCAATGTTTTTCTGCCCTTCCCCTTATAGCTTAGATGAAGCCAGACCAAAACTGTAGCCTTTTTCTCAGGGATTTCTGGCCCTGTCCTGACCCTCCTCAGACTTCTGAAGAAAACATGCCTTCTCCATGTGTTCGATCAACAATATTTGGGCATCACTAGTGAGTGTAGTTGCTATGCTAGATGTCATATGCATTACAGTAAACAGACAGACAGGGATCCTTGCCCTCAAGGGGGGTATGATCATAGAACTTTCAGGTTAAAATCAATTTCAATCAGTCCCAAATTGTTTCATTTTGAAAAAAGGAGAGCAGAGGGGGCACCTGGGTGGCTCAGTCAGTTGAGCATCCAACTCTTGATTTTAGTTCAAGTCATGATCCCAGGGTCATGGGATGAAGCCTTATGTCAGGATCAACACTGAGCATGAAGCCTGCTTAAGATTCTCTCTCTCCTTCCCTCTCTCTCTTTTACCTGCTCATGCTCTCCCTCTCTAAAAATTAAAAAAAAAAAAGAAGAAGAAGAAAAGAGAAAAAGAGAGACAAGAAAGAGAAAATGAGAGAGATGAACACCTCCAGTCAGAGTAGGGGTGGACAGAGAGAAAAGAGACCATGAGAACAATAAAAAGAGTCAGAAGCACATGAAGACCCAGAGGGACAATGATGTGACAAAACATCTAGAAACAAATAGAGAGGGCCAAAGTGTCTCCCTACTGCAAAGACCTCCTTTGCATCTGCAGAGGATCCCAAGCAAGGTTCTTGCCTCCAGGATGTACGATCCTTGTGTGTCTCCCAGCCATGTTCAGGAAGGAAGCCAAGATGGAAAGAGACCCTCTGCAGAAGTTCCAGTGTCCCCCAAGAAGCCTGGAGGGCGGAGTGTATGGTCTGACCTTACCCAAGGGCTGCTCTGAGCTTGCCTCCTCCACAGAGCCCTCCCAGGCATACCTGAACAGAAACCACTCTCCATCCAGAGGAGAGGAAAAGCAAACCATCTATCCCATAGGCAGCCTTAGCTCATGCTGGTCCTGTTAGCTGTGGTTGTTGGTACCATGTTGTGACATGGGTAAAGTGCAGCAGGTTCTCTTTGGCCTTTCTCTATAAGGCTGAGAGGAGAAACCATTCATTTATTCTCATTTATCCAAACAATATTTATGGAGCACCTTTAGTATGATAGACACTGTACTGGATGTGTATTTGCATCCCTAGCCTTGACCTAGGGCTCCACATAGCCTGTGCTCACAACGCTATACTGTGAACAAGCAAGGGTGTGGATCCCTACTTCATAGATAAGGGAGCTGAGACCCAGAGATAGCATGGGCCTCAGATAATGGCAAGACTCAGGTCTTCCCAGGACTGATCTTTCACTTTCTCTTTTCCCTACCCTCCAGCCCAGTCCTATCCATCTCATATGTGCACCCTGACTCTGAGCACAGGTGATTTCCTGGTCCTTGGGCTGGGGTTGGGGCTGGGCAGGTCCCAGAAAGGAACCTCCCAGCCTGAGTCAAGAGCTCTTCTAAGACAAGGATGCTGTTTAATTCATCTTTGTAACCTGAGCACTCAGCCCCGGTCTCTAGCACGTAGTAGGATGTCTAAAAACACTAGCTAAATGAATGAATAAAGCTGTGAGGTTTTGACCTCCCATATCCTGGAAACTTCCCTGTTTGACTTAAAGTCTTAGCAAAGGGGACAGTGCCCTCAAGCTCGTGGCCTCTCTGCTGCCCTATTCCAGGATAAAACGTGTGCCAACAGGCTACAGTGGGATCATCCTTGAAGCATACTGGGACTTCCTCATGCACAACAGAAGCCCTATGAGTTACGGAAGGCAGGGCCCTGAGCCAGGGTGGTCCCCAGTTCAATTCCCCATGTTGTAGGGGATGCGGCACACTCAGGCTCGGAACCTGGTGCCAGAGGGTCCAAGACGGTAGGGGTGCCTGGCAGCGGGACATTCCAGACCACACATGGTAAATGAAGGTAGGTGAGATCCAAGGTGGTTTCTGCTTTATTCTGAAAGGAGGACTCTGAACAGGAAACAATTTGTAGCCTATGACAGAAAAGCACTCCAAGTCAAGGAACAGTGTGAAGCATGGAAGAGCATGGGGTGTACCTGGAGGACTAACCAGCTATGCGATGGGTGGGTGGATGTGGGGCTTGAGCAGCAGGACAAGCCTGGGGAGGAGGCTGGAAGGAAGGCACTGAGTGCCAGGGGCTAGGAGAGCCTGATTGGACAAAGGGGTGAGAGGGACAAAGGTGATGTCCCTCCTGCAGTCAGAGCACTCTCACAGGTTGGCAGGCGATCCCTGTGATGTGGCTGAGGGAGTGAGATTTATATAGGGACTGCCTTAATCTGTTTGAACTGCTATAACAGAATACCAGCAGACCTGGCCGCTTATTCACAATGGGTATGTATTTCTCACAATTTTAGAGGCTGGAAGTCCACGATCTAGGTGCCAGCATGGTTGGGGTCTGGCAAAGGCCCTCTTCCGGGTTGCCGACTGTGGACTTCTTGCTGCTACTCACACAGTGGAGAGGGGCTAGCAAGTTCTCTGAGGCCTCTTTTCTAAGGGCACCTATCCCATTCACGATGGTTCCATCTTCAGGAGCCAAGCATCTCCCAAAGGTCCCACCTCCTAATACTATCACACTGGACATTAGGATTTCAACATATGATTTTGGGGGACACACACATTCAGACCACAGCAGAGAGCAACAAGGAGACTATGGCAGTAGGCTAGGTGACAGGCAATGAAAGCCTGAATGAGGCAAATGTCGTGGGGAAGGAGGGAAATGATCCTATTCAACAGACAGGGGGCGGGTAGAATGGACAACTTTCAAGGACCGATCAGGTGGGAGAGACGGGGAAGGTGGGATGACTCCAGGCTCCCTTGCAAGGGGCCTCCATGGATGATGGTGCCCGCCTCTGAGGTGGGAAATTTGAGAAGAGTGCAGACTGAGGGTAAGATCACAGTTCCATTTCGGACGGTCAGGTTTGAGGGTCCTTGTCGGATACCGGAAGAGATGGTCAGAGGCAGGTCTGGAATTTCACACAACAGCTGATGGCCCATGTGAATCTGAGATTCTGGAGCCACTCAGAGTCAGTAAGGCTCTCTGGGGGTGGATGTGTGGGGAAGGATGTCTTGCTGAAACCAGCGAGACACATAGGGCCTTATAAGGATGGGAGAAAACAAACAATGCACTAGCCTTTTGAGCCCCGATTTCACCCAGAACCATTGACTGCCATTGTTAAAAAGAGAAGCTTCAGTCTTCAAACTGAATACGTAAACATCAAGGTTAGATTCGCAGTGTTTGGCGAGAACAAGCCACCCCCTGTCCCATAATCCAAGATTTTGCTAAAATGTATTAGCCTTTGATTTTCTAAATCCCATTTCCTTGAAACGCACCAAGTTTTCCATCTGTGCTCGGAGGCAGAAAAGATCCCAACTTAAAATGAAAAGTCAGTCATCAACGCAGCCTTCTTCTCAGCAGAGTCTCACACGCACAACGTTGTCAAAGGCTCCTTGTCCAAGATCAGCAGAATTTCCTCTCTTTACCGATTTACATATTTTTCCTTCAGCCATCCGAAGGAACACTTCAGGATTTTCACATTTCCTTCTGGCACAGTGAACACGGTAAGAAAAGGCAACATGGCCCCCAGTCACCGAGGCTCCCCTGTGCCAAGGAGAAAATGTTTACGGTACAATGTAGCCTGGAGCAAATCCGCCATCAGCATTTTTATAAACCTCTGAGAAAGAAGAAGAAACAAAAGCTGTTGAAATGTGAAAATAATTAGAGAAGAGACTTTCCCAGGGAACAAACATGGCCCACACTGTACGGAGGGAAGAACAAACAAACTTTGGGGAGGTTATGGAGTTGTAAAATCCTTGTTTACTTCTGAAGAAAGAAATAAAGTTGGAGGGGAGCCACCGGGTCGGCACAATAATAAATCAAGTTCCAGGGGGTGGGGAAGGAGGGGCTGGACTATAAATCCAGAGTCCAAAACAAAGCAACATTCCAGCAATCCCTGGTGGCGTGTGAACCTGTGCCGTTTGATTTCTGAGGAGATCTGGCTCCTGTCCCTGTGTCACTGTCTTCTCGAAGTCAGAGTGCCCCCACCCCCCAGGGCTGGGGTTGTGTGTGGGGGGGTGCTGTGGGGGGCTCCACCGGGCGGTCACCCCATGGGCAAAGCATGTGGTTTGGACTCTCTAAAAGAAAGGGAAAAAAAATCAAAACACCCTAGTTCCCTCTTCTTCTCAAGCTAAACTTTCCACAGCAGTTTCAGCAGCGACAGAAACCGCAGGCCGCTCAGTGAGGCGCAGCCAGGGCCGGCCCAGGGAGGCGGGAGGAAATTCCCACAGCGCTGGGCCTCGCTTGGGAAGGGGAGCTCCCGGGGCCTCTTCCCGCCCACCCGGGGCCTGAGGTAAATTTGCCTGCGAAAGGTCACCACTGAGCAGGCCTCCTGGCTAAGGGATTTTTCTCCAGGCTAAGGCCTCAGGTTTCTGGGAGAGAAGGGTCCTGTTTCCTGTTAAGGCAACCTCCTAGAAATGACACCAAGAGCAACAGAGAACCCGAGGCCTTTTAAAGCGACACAAACACCAGGTGTGAAGTTACAGTTTTCACATTCAGCTAAGAGCCTGGTGACATTCACCGCCTCCGAGACCTTCAGGCTTTTCTCTACTTTTGGATGGAAATGAAAGCAAGGGAATTGAATTCCTCGAATATTGATGAAGCGCCTATGCTTTGCTGGCTATGCTAAGCCCTGTGAACGCATGGTCTTGTGCAACCCTTGTAACACGTCAGTGAGATAAATACCACGACCATAAATATCATTGTCATGCTACAGGTGGGAAAACTGCGGCTCAGAAAAGTTCACACGGTTGGCCCACTATCACACGGCTGGCCGACCGTGTGAATAGGATGAAACTTAGGTCTGTCTCTAACTTCATTTTGCTTCACCACTCAGCTCTTTTATTCCCACAACACAGGTCCTGCTGGTGGGATCGGTGGCTACCTGATGGAAGAATACAGGAGATGATGGGGTTCCCCGGGGGGCTCAGTCGGTTGAGCATCCGACTTCGGCTCAGGTCATGATCTCACGGCTTGTGAGTTCAAGCCCCGCGTCAGGCTCAGAGCCTGGCGCTTGCTTCGGATTCTGTGTCTCGGTCTCTCTCCTTCCCTACCCCTCCCCCGCTCATGCTCTGTCTCTTTCTCCTTCAAAAATAAATAAACATTAAAAAAAATACAGGAGATGAAATTTTTCCAAAGTTAATTAGCTTCATTAAGAGCTGGGTAACCATAGTGACAAATAATAATATTGCTAAGAAACTGCCAATTATTGAGCACTTACTATGCCCACGCTAAGCACTTTACATATATTATTTCAACCACCCCACAAAAGTACCCACGGAGGAAGGTGGTATCCCCGTTTTGCAGATGGGGGAAATGAGTCACAGAGAAGGTGAGGAGCTTCCCTAAGGTCACCTAGCCAGGAAGTGGCAGAATACTCTCAGGGTGTCACTTTGGTGCTAGCAGTGGTTCAAGACTGGTTCTGATGTAGAAGTTCAGGGTCTCGGTGGTCTCTGCAAAATATCATCTATAAGGAGCTTTTTTGTTTTAAGTTTATTTATTTATTTTGAGAGAGAGAGAGAGAGAAAGAGAGAGAGAGAGAGAGACAGAGTGAGTGGGGGAGGGGCAGAGAGAGAGAGTCCTAAGCTGGGTCCGCGCTGTCAGCTCAGAGCCTGACATGGGGCTCAAACTCATGAACTGTGAGATCACGACCTGAGCCGAAACCAAGAGTTGGACCCTCAACCAGCTGGGCCATCCGGGCACCCCGAGAATTTTTTTAACCTTCCAGTGAATGTATAATTTGCACCACGTCAGGTGCCGTCTTCACCGATTTTTTGTATGGGCAAGGACCAAAGGCCTAAATGAGAGTATGAGAAGGAATCATCAAACGAATAAAACTATCCCTCCGACTCCTTTCTTTCCCTGTGAAATGAGTGAGGGGGTCTCCCGGTCGACTTCCGCAGGCTGCACCAGTCCAGCGCTCGTGTTCCAAGGAAGCAGAGTTGGAACCCACCCCAAGCACTTTGCCACGGTACAGCGTCACTCTTGAACACAAAGATAATAGCAACTCCAGAAGACAGATAGGTTATTATCCCATTTTCCGGATGAGGAGATCCTGGCTCAAAGGTGAAGTGACTCCTCCCAAGCTAAAACAGCCGGCTGATGAAATAGCCAAGACAAGCCCTGGGGTCTTTGATATTTTCTGAAGCGTTCTTCCAGACACCCACACTGGCTCCACGACTCATCCTTATTTCATTTCCCTCAGCTTCTTTCCCTCACTTGCTCCGTGAGTTTCCTATTGCTGCTGTAACAAATTACTACAAACCTAGGGGCTTAAAACAATACCTTCTTAAATGGTTCCAGAGGCCAGAAGTTGGAAATAGTATCACTGGGCTAAAATCAAAGTGTTGGCAGAGCCATATGCCCTGCAGAGGCTCTAGGACAGAATACATTTCCTGGCCTTATTACATGTCTACAGGTGCATTCCTGTCTCCCTTGGCTGATGGCCCCTTCCTCCGCCTTGACAGCCTGCAGTGTGGCATCTGATTCCGCCTCACTCTTCTTGCAACATGTGGCCTCTTCTCTGTGTGGTACTCAGATCCCCTTCTCTGTTTTCAACCACACATTACCTTCCTTCCCCTCCTCTCAGCTGCTATCAAAGCTCCCTCTGCCTCCCTCTTACAAGGACATCTGTGATTGCATTTAGGGTCCATCTGGATAATCCAAGATAATCTCCACAACTCAAGATTCTTCACTTAATTACATCTTTCCCCATGTGAGGTCGTATTTGCAGGTTCTGGGGATTAGGACCTGACATCTTTGGGAGACGTTTTTCAGCCTGCCATGTTCACTGTCCCCTCCCGAAAATGGCACTTTGTTTCATTTTTCCAGAAGCAGAAGTAAGGTTGAGTTTGGTCATCCACCTCTCTTGCCTGATCTCCTTGGTGACCATGAACACTGTATATTCACCTGTTTCTTTCCAGTTTTTCCACTTTGTGTGCCAGCTGCCCTGTTACAGTATCCAATCTGCGATGTTCCCTTCCTTATGCTGCTCTGACAAGAAAGCTTGACACAGGCAAAGGCTGGAGGCTGGTTCAAAGTCAAGTGCAAGGAATTAAGCTCATTTGAAAAGGAGAAAAGTACCAGGGTGCCTGGGTGGCTCAGTTAAGCATCCGACTCTTGATTTCAGCTCAGGTGATGATCTCACCGTTTGTGAGTTGGAGCCCCATGTCAGGCTCTGTGCTAAGTGCAGAGCTTGGGATTCTCTCTCTCTCTCTCTCTCTCTCTCTCTCTCTCTCTCTCTCTCTCTCTCTCTCCATCTGTCTCTTGTTCTCTCTCTGCTTGTTCTCTCTGTCTCTCTCTCTCTCAAAATAAATAGACTTTTTTTTTTAAAGGAGAAAAGTTCCTTTGGGAAATTGATGGCCTAATTGAGGCAAAGTGTCACATACATATGAAAAATGACCTGGTAATGCGAAGAACTGTCCACTAAATGCCAAAACCTGAAGGGCAACAGGAATTTGGAAGTGAAAAGGGTCCAGTGAGCAGAAGAGGTCATGAAAGCCTTTCAGGAAGGGCTGCAGCCTGCAATGAGTTTTCAACACTCGCTAAGATTTTTAAGAAAAGAAGGGAGCCATCATATTTGAGCATCTTCCGTGAGCTGAGGCTTTTGTAACTGCCTTCTCATCACTCCTTGCCACACCTGGGGTGGTGGGTATTATACATTTACAAATGAAGAAACTGAGGCCTGAGCAGAGAGATTATGTCCCTTTCTCAGCTGGCACGTGGCAGAGCTGAGGTCCGATCTTGGGCCATGTGTCCAGAGCCTGTGCACTTCCTATACCCTGGCACCCTTGTCCTGCAACCCTGGAGGCAGTGTAAGTAACAGTAACATGATCACGGTGGCCAGTGTACTTAGGGAAGGAGATGCCCATATTACAATGAGCGGAGGAACAGAAACCACACACGCTAACACACAGAAACATGAACACCTAGACGGGCAGAGGGTACAGACTGGTGGCCCACAGCCTGTATCAGGCTCGCAGATGTATTTTTGGAAGGGCTCAACCCAAGGTTTAAAGAAAATCTCAAACAGATCCCTGTAGCTAAATATAAAAAAATAGCCATCAGCACGGTGAAGCGGGTGAATTCTCATTCCTGCCATGCAAAATTAGCTGGCATTAGAAACGAAAGAAGCTCATCGCTTTGAGGCACTAATCTCCGGACTTCTAGAGGCATGTGAGTTTGAGAGTCCTGATAAAACAGTATCTTTCAGTGTTTAGACATCCATTTTGAAAAACAAAGTCAGATAACCTCTACCTTCAATGTTAATTACAGTGTCTTTTTTTTTTTTTTAATGTTTCTTTTTGAGAGAGAGACAGACAGAGCATAAGTGAGGCAGGGGCAAGAAGAGAGGGGGGACAGAGGATCTGAAGTGGGTTCTGCGCTGACAGGAGAGAACCCCACGCAGGGCTCGAACTCATGCCCATTAATTACAATTTCTAAGTAATGTCACTATACCGATTGAAAACAAATCAAAGCACAGTTATGTTTTCAAGCAAGATTTCCCCCTTGGCCTCATCACCCTGTGCTTCTGCAGCATCACCGGTGTGGCTCTATCAGAGTTTAATGAAAACTCTTGTCAGAAGCATGCTGCTTAAGGGGCGCCTGGGTGGCTCAGTCGGTTGAGCAACCAAGTTCAGCTCAGGTCTGTGGGTTTGAGCCCCGCATCAGGCTCTGTGCTGGCAGCTCAGAGCCTGGAGGCTGCTTCAGATTCCGTGTCTCCCTCTCTCTCTGCCCCTCCCCTGCTCACCCTCTGTGTCTCTCCGTCTCTCTAAAATGAATAAATGTTAAAAAAATTAAAAAGAAAGAAGCATGCTGCTTGAGTATACAAAACACTGTCATATGTCTTAATTTTTATTATCCTCGGAAAAATGGTATGAGTTCATGCTTGCTATTTCTGGGGACAGATGGAGAATTCTTTAAAGTGACAGTAGCATCTATTGGAAAGAACACTGGTGTTTGGGTTGAAGCCCTTGTAAGGTCTCACCCCAGGGCTTCCCTTTCCTGGCCCATAAGCTCTATATCATAAGAAGCTTATCAGATAAATTGGCATGGACCCATCTACTCTGAAATTCTGTGAGAGAAGAGAAGAATTTTATAACCCTAAACATATGCACTATTCTTTGTAATGGCTTAAAATTGTCAAGAATTGGAATATACTGTGAATCTTGACGGGAGGGTTTGGAAGTTTTAGCATCCCCTTTGCTCTTCAGCATTAGTCCTGTCCTATGTCTCAGTTGGTTGGCCTAGAAGGTCCTGCCGGGTCTCCTCAGAGTCAATCAGATTTTTAGAAGAAATGAATTCCTGACTGTAGCAACCTAAATCAGTGTTCGGATGAAAGTGAGGCTCAGAGAGGTTCAGTAGATTGCTTGAGGACGCACAGCGAGTGAAGGACACTGAATCAGAGCTCGGGGTCCCAAGCAAACAGGGCAAGACTCTGTGGAGACTTCCAATCCAGACCAGTTTCTCTAGCGCTGATTCATCTTGTGGTCGAACATGAGTTAAATTCAGATCTGCCTTGGAGGTTGGGTTCTGATGTCACATCCAAGCACAACCTACCCCTTGGCCTTTTGGAGGGTCTGAGGCCCTTGCTTTAAACATACATGCATAAGGATTGATGGTATGACAAGACAAGGCTGTGGATAATACTGGGATGATGAGGGTGCTTGTTTGGGTCTCAGACAGAAGCTTTGTGATTGGCTGATGGGGCCCAGGAGGTAGTGGTCTGTCCCTCTGACCCGCTAGTACCATCTATGAGATGCAGTTTTATGCCTGTGGATGAACACTGCCTGGGAAGTATCCTGAATTGTGCGTTTGGGCCAAGTTCATCCCCAATTTGCCCAATGATGTGTAGCATCTCCTCCCCTTTGCTCTACTTTGGTTTCCTCATCTGGAAGATGGGAAGACAATGCTAATTTCCAGAACGGTTCTGAAGCATAAGACCACCAACTTTGCGATGAGCCTGGGTTTAAATCTCAGCTTGGTTCTGTACTAACTGTGTGATTTAGGGCAAGATATTTAATCTTCTGAGGTCCAGCTTCTTCATTTATCAAGTTAGGGTAAAAATTATGCTTCCAAAGGGTTGTTGTTGCTAAGATGAAATAAAATCATGAAGCATTTAGGATAAAGACATCCCTGTTTGTTCCAATATGAGTTTTGTGAAACATAAAGGGCTACTGAACTTTAAGGTGGAAGCATTATCATCACTGCATTATTGTTACTATCCTTCACAGATGGGCCTGGACAAGAGGCCCAGGGCAGTAGGAGGTACGAGAAGGCATGAGTCATGTAAGGGCAGCTCCAGGAATTTTCAGTCCAAGGGGCATGACATTTTTGGCCAGTTGTAGAATCCCCCAATGCCTTCTTCAGCCCCAAAGACACACACACACACACACACACACACACACACACACACACAATTAAAAAACAAACCACAGCACTAAAACACCTCCCATTGGTTTTGACTTTCCTTCCCCCACATATTGTTTTTGGGAAGGGCTGTTTCAGCCATACCACTGCCAAGAAAACAGGGTGGTTTCCCTTGACCACTGGCCATGAATATGTGCCTTTTCCTAAGCTTCGGTGCAGGAGCCCACAAGTGATTTTAAAAAATAATAAAATTCTTCTCTATAAATAAACCCTTATGCTTTCTGCTGTGGGTCTTGGAGAGATGAGTTTCCTCTTCTTTTGAACTAATTAAGGGCTACATTCCCCTCCACAGAGGAACCACACATTATGAAGTGAGAGATATTCTGGGTAATCATCCACCGTTGTGTTTCCGTCAACAGAGGAATGGCAACATTCTGGAACTTTTACTTAAAGATCCAACCCGCTCCTCAACAGACACACATCACTTCACAGAAAACCCCATCCCTGCTCCCCCTAGAGATTTTACTATTGAGGCCTTTACTGACTTTCTTTCCAGAGTTGGGCAAATTAAGCTTTTGCAAGAATTTACTCAGTGACATGGAGCAGTGGAGGGGGATATATTTTGGAGTCCAGAGCCCTGGGATCGAATTCTGGCTTTGCTCTTGACCAGCAAGCAAGGGGCTTAATATCTGTGTGCCTGCCTCAGCACCCTCATCTCAAAAATGGATGTAAATGATCCAGAACTTGTGGGCCGTGGTGAGAACAAAGAGAAATGGACTGCATATAGAGCCTCAACCACACACGGTCGATATTTAACACGTGATCACCATTGTCACTTTCTTGGCATGACTAATTATCAGGAAGAAAAAGAAGCCTCACCCTCTACCGGGCTCCTGGAGAGGATTTCACGAAGGGGTAACCTGCAGGGATGGGGTGGGGCTAAGGGACCCAATAAGGGATACTGAGGCACCCAGACACCGGCCACAGTGGGAAGCTATCAACATCTCTGTACCCGAAGGGATAAATGGAGGGCCAGGTGTTGCTGGAGCCCAGTTAGAGGCAGAGCTGTAGGAGAGGGGCCACTGACAGACCCAAGCACAGAAGCACGAATATTCCAACCTCTTCTCTTCCCACCCTCCGATCTCTTGTGATGCCTGTGACCGACCAAACTCAGCTTGAGGACAGAGGCAAGGCAGCCCATCCCCGATTCAGTCACAAAGGGCAGCCTCCTAGGGCACAGTGAAGACCAGAGAATAAATATCAGTGGAAAGAGGGTACAGATGGTGAATCACCAGGCTGGTCAGAGAGCAGAATCCCTTGTGATTTACATATTGGCCAGTATTAGTCAACCCAAACCATAAACAAAACTCTCGCAAAAAATCCTGCAGTGGTGATTGCAATCACATCACTTTATGCCTAAAAACTCTGCGTTGTCCCTCACCGCCTAAAGAAATGAGTCCCCTCCCTCCACCCTGGGGATCTTGTCCCAGGTCCCCTTTATGGGTTTATCCCCTGTCTCTCCCCTACTTGCATCTTCTGGAATGCCCACGTCCTGTCATGCCTCTTTGCTTTGCACTTGCAGCTCTGTTTGAAACTTTTGATGGTGACAGTTTGATGGGTGAAAGTCCTCATCAGTTCTCTGTCCCTGTCTTCTCTGCTTTACTGACTTCTTGTCATGCTTCAATACTTGGGCAGGGCACCACCTCCTTCTGGCAATGTGCCTTCCCCACTTCCCGCTAAGTTCTCATGCAGGGGAGGGCAGACTGTTACCACAGAGGCTCTGGAGACTGCCTGCCTGGCTTGCTGTTTCTGGCTGCAACATTTTCTAGCTGCATTGCGCCCTTGCCCCTGACCCTCTCTGTGCCTCAGTCTCATCATCTGTAAAATGGGGTGATGATAGCACCCACCTCATAGGGTTTTCTTAAGGATTAAATGAGTCAATGCATGCAACTTGGAATAGTGCCTGGCATACAGAAAGCACTTAATATTAGCCAATTTATTTTTATTTTTTATTAGCACTCTATCATAGCACTTAACATAGTACTTAACGTAGTATAATTCAAAGTTTATTTGTCTGCTTCCCACATTGATTCCTTCAGCACTTCAATGACAGGTGTATGTGTATTCCATGTATATTCCCAGTGCCTAGTTTACATAGTAGATGCTCAATAAATGACCAATGAGTGAATGAATGAACAAGGGAATAAGTGAATGATATGAGAATTCAAAGTGAGTTTCTACAATCCGGTTTGGGCTTCCGTGTGAAGCATACTGTAGCCCTTTTCTAAGACTATGAAGAGCTAATGAAGTCAAAGCCAGAAGATTCAAGTCCCTCCAGAGCAAGACTGGGCCACCCAGCAGGGCAACTCTCCTGTAGGCCTAGTTTGGGCGGGTCCCTGCCCTGAGCAGCCAGCCACTTTCTCATCTAATTGTGTGATAAAAGAAATAGCTCCTCCACCCTTCTTCCCACTTCCTCCTCCCCCGTTAAAAACCAAGAGTAATGATCTGCATTAATGTCAGAACCCCTGTTGTCTCTGGGGAAGACACACGCTTCCCCCTGTCCAGGCAAAACCCTCCATTAGGACATTCAGGGCAGAGGACTGGGATCAGAGAATCCATGAGCCCCCAACATACATCTGCGCATTCCTCAGGTGGCTCAGTCCTGGGAGCAGGTGCGGGCCTGGGGAGGAGGGATGCCCACACTCTTGCTAAGACCCACAGCAGCCCTGAGGCTCTTTCAGGCTTCCAGGGCTCCCTCTTTCCTTCCATGCCCTCATTTGTGTTCCCTCCTAGTGCTGCCCGTCATATTCAGGGAAAATAAAATGCAAGGTCCTGCAAAGTCCACGTGACCTACTTCCCGGCTGCCCTTGGCCCTCATCTCTTCTACTCTCCCCCTCACGCACCCTACCGCAGTCAAGCAGGCCTCTTACCTGCCTCTCCATACACCGAGTGCACTTGATATTTTCTTGCTTAAAAGGCTCTTGCTTCAGGCATCCTCAGGGCTCTGTTCTTTTTCTTCCCCGTATTCGTTTACTAGCCCTTTCATTTCGCAGGCAATTTAAAATTTTTTTCTTTTTAATTACGGTCACAAAACCGTGCGGGGCTTTTCCTCTTAACCATTTTAAAGTATACGCTTCAGGGGCACCGAGTACCTTCACGCTGTTGTCAGCCATCACCGCCATCCATCTCCAGAACTTTTTTCACCTTGCAACACTGAAACTCTAGACCCATTAAACAGGAACTCCTCGTTCCCACTTCCCCCAGACCCTGGAACCACGATCCTACTTTCTGTCTCTATGAATCGGACTACTTACACAATATTTGTCCTGCTGTGGCTGGCTTATTTTGCTTAGTATGATGTCTTCTAGGTTTATCCATGGGGTAGTGTGTGTTAGAATTTGCTTCCTTTTTAAGGTTGAATAATACTCCATGCATTTATATGCCATATTATGTTTATCCACTGATCCGTTAATGGACACTGAAGTTGCTTCTACCTTTTTACTATTGTGAATAATATTGACATGAACATGGGTATACAAATGCCTGTTTGCATCTCCGCTTTTGTGTTTTGGGGGTATATGCCCACAAGTAGAATTGATGGGCTGTGTGACAATTTCATGTCTAATTTTTTCAGGAGTTGGGATCCTGTTTTCCACAGCAGCAGTACCATTTTACATTCCCAGTAACAGTGCACAAAGGTTCCAATTTCTCTACATCTTTGCCAGCACTTATTGTTTTCTGTTTCAGGCTCGTTGTTTTGTTTTAATAGTGCCCATTATAGTGAGAGGGTATCTTATTGTGGTTTTTAACAGACGATGTTTGAGAGCCTACGAGGTCCAGGTCTGAACTGGATAATTATCAAGACATACAAATTAAGTCCTGTCCTTCTCCTCCAGGAAGAGAGAGAGCAGCACAATTAAAGCTGAACTGAGCCATATGTGGAACTAAGCCCCTGCAGATATTATCTTACTTAATCCTCACAATCTCCCTAAGGTGAGTATAATTATCCCCCATTAATGAAGACACCTAGACTCTGACTTATAGAGCTATTATTGGTGACGGGACTGAAAACACAGGGTTTGGAGACTCAAAAGCCTACGCTCGTTTCTCTATGACAGTTGTTCCCAGATATTTCTAAAATTTAACTAAGCAAAAAATATATAAAAATAACTGTGAGGCACCAAAAGAGCGTTGCCAACTTTCTATTTGGCAAAACAAAGAACATTGGAAAGCAATTAGTTTGCCATAATGTCACTATTCTTGCATTGGAAGAAAATTTAACCACATACCCTTTGGATAACACACACACATGATAAAGTTTTTTTAACTGAATAAACTAAGTTTTATGAAAACCTCACTCCACTGTCCTTCCCCAGTAGTGAGGATCATTTCCCAAACTGTGATCAATTCTTGTCTTCCAGATGGCGGGTGCCCCAGCCTGGAAGGCCCTCAGCTAGGTGCTGTGGGAGATGCCAAGCCACGTGTGAGTTGGCCTTGGGGGCAATTTGGACATGAACAGAACAGAGAAAATTAAGTGTCCCCACAGGTTCGCCAGCCTGCTCTGCAAGTGACAAGGAAGTAGAAAACTTTTCTAAATCTCGCCATTTCTGCCACCCTCGTGACCTCTCTTAAACTTTTCCCCTTCTTGTTTTTACCACTAATCCAGGTCCCGTTTTTGAGAGGAAATTAAAAACTTCCATACAACAAGAAGCACCATAAATAAAGGGAAAAGATGAACCGTGAATGGCAAAAGCAGGTACATACTGAAGAATATAGAAAACAAAGATTTGTATTAAGAATATATAAAATTTCGGTAAGAAAAGAGAGAAAGTCTTAGACAGTAATACCCTGCTATCTCTGTGCCCCCAGCCTCATGCAAGATTAAACAGCTCTCCACACCTAAGCAGAGAAATTACCCGAAATTGAGATTGAATCAATTCATCACGCTGCTGAAAGGTGCGATGGGTTATTCTCATGGTGGCCAGCTCAGGATTTGGGACCAGAGGGCCTGTTTTCCATCCCCCCTCCCCCTTTACTAGCTTCCTGACTTAGAGCGAATTATTTAACCTCTCTGGGTTTCAAATTCTTCTTTTATAAATGAGGATGGTTGTATGTACCTTATAAGGTTGTTGTGTGAAATGATTAAATCACTACTTCTAGAAGTTACTGCTTTACAACATTGCCTGGCCTGTGGTGAGTATTTAGGAATTATTAGCATCATTGGCAGGAAACCCTCTAAGACAGAACCTTCTTCCCCTCTTGCCAAGGCTTTTGTACATCCACAAGAAGTTCCCCTTTCTCATACTTAGAGAAGTAATAAGATATTTGCCATGCAGGAGAGTATAAAGGATAGCGTAACCGGGGTGCCTGAATGGCTCGGTTGGTTGGGCATCTGACTGTTGATTTCTGATTTCATGATCAGATTTCATGATCTTGCGATTTGTGAGCTTAAGCCCTGCATCAGGCTCTGTGCTGACGGCACAGAGCCTGCTTGAGATTCTCTGTCTCCCTCTCTCTCTCTGCCCCTCCCCACTCTCTCTTTCTCCTGTCCAACTCTCTCAAAAATAAAATAAACATTAAAAAAATAATAAAGGACAGTATAATGAAATCCCATTTTTTCCATTCTGCTCTTTAAATCTTACTATTTGGCCATGTCCGATTCAGATTGTTGTTTGTTTTTTTTTTTTTAAGCAGGAAGTAAAGATGTGGTTCCTTGTGAGCCTATCTCCGATCCCTTCTCTCACTCCCCAAATGCGGCCACGATTCTGGTTTTCATGTTTTCTATCTCCTTGCAAACATTTACACTTCATCCGTATGCAATATGAAGTGCTGTTCTCCAGGGTTAAAAACCTTTAGAGGTTTCCCTTCACCTCCAAGATTACGTGTAAGCTCCTCTGCACAAATACTGGTCAAACAGCCCCCAGGCCATGGCCATTGCTAGCTCCTCCAGCCACGCAGATGGTCGCATCTATGCTTCAGACACACCACACTGCTCTTTTCACCCCCTACACTAGGCATCTTCACACTGACTTCCTCTGACACCTTTATATTTAACACCACTGTGACAACTCCCTCTCTCCCCTGCCTCAACATAATGCTACCGAGGCTTCAGGGGTGGGGTGAGAGGCCTGGTCTGCAAATGAGCGACCGTGTGCCAGACTCTCCTCCTGTTTTATAGGCCCGTTTAATTTTCCCAGCAACACTGAGTACACACCAGTGACCTCATTTTATAGACAAGCAAGTCAACGTTCAGAGACAGTTAATGTTCAGAGATGCTAAGTGACTTGGTAAAGATACACAGCTATGTTTTCTACAGCTGAAAGTGGCCAAGTCAGAGGATGAACCCAAGTGTCTGGTGCTCTGATTATTGACACGCAGTCAGCCTGGTTCATGAGGTCTAGGCGTGAAGCCTGGCTCTGCCATTCACTTGTTTTATGACCTTGGGCAAATCGCTTCCCCTCTGTGAGCCTCAGTCTCCTCATTTGTAAAATTAGATTATACTCAATGGTCTGGAAACCCCCTTCCTGCCTTGAGGCATGGAATTCTCTGCAGTGCCCATAGAGTCCTGTGCGTTTCTTCAGTCTAGGGCTTCCCACTGGGAATAGATGATGATTCTCAAGTCTGCAGAAACCTGACAATCCTCTCTCACACTCTTTAAAGTTTTTACTCTGAACTAGTAACTCCTGCCACAGGTCTGCATGTCTAGGCTGATGCCTGTCTTACTGCCTCACTTCCTGATGCCAAAAATCCATAAGGAGAAAAGAGATAGTGAATCCAAAGACAACATTCTCATGAAATTACATTAAATTCTGCTCACTCTCGCAGTGACCATGTGCAACCTACTGCCTCACTCTGAGCCTTGATGACCTCACTTGTAAAACAGTGAGGGTCAGTTTCCAGTAGACTGAGGTCCCTTCTAGATGCTGGGATATTACAAAACACCTGTGGCAAGAACTTACTTTTAGAGGAAAGAGCCATCAAACAAAGGCCCATTCTCCCTGGGAGAACCTGACCTCAGCAAATTCAGAGGTCTCCTTTGGAAGACAGAAGTCCCCACCTATCTGTGGGGGGATACATTCCAAGATTCCCAGTGGATGTCTGAAATCACCGATAATACCACCTCCTATATACATGATGTTTCTTCCTATACATACAGATGATAAGGTTTAATTTATAAATGAGGTTCAGTAAGATATTAACAACAACAGTAAAAAGGAACAATTATAAACATATACTGTAATAGAAAGTATGTGAATGTGGTTTCTCTCTTTCAAAATAACTTATTGGATTGTGCTCACCTTCTTCTTGTGATGATGTGAGATGATAAAGTGCCTACATGATGAGACAAAGTGACATGAATGACATAGGCACTGTGACACAGCATTAGGCTACTACTGACCTTCTGACGATATGTCAGAAGGAGAATCATCTGCTTCTGAACCATGGTTGATGGTGGGTAAATGGATCTGTGGAAAGAGAAACTGGGGATAAGGGGACTGCTGTAACTGGCCATTATCCCAACTTCAAAGTCAGACTGGAGGGAAGGTTCCCAAAAGAGCGGGGCTTTAAAACAGAGAAGAGGGGGCGCCTGGGTGGCGCAGTCGGTTAAGCGTCCGACTTCAGCCAGGTCACGATCTCGCGGTCCGTGAGTTCGAGCCCCGCATCAGGCTCTGGGCTGATGGCTCGGAGCCTGGAGCCTGTTTCTGATTCTGTGTCTCCCTCTCTCTCTGCCCCTCCCCCGTTCGTGCTCTGTCTCTCTCTGTCCCAAAAATAAATAAACGTTGAAAAAAAAATTAAAAAAAAAAAAATAAAACAGAGAAGAGGAAGGAAAGAAGGGAGTAAAACAAAGTTCTAGCCAACCAAGTCAAGACACTGAGGATGGTAGAAGAGTTTGCGTAAACTTCAGAGTAAGGTGGTCTTAGAGTCAACTCCCCATTCCCTCACTTACTAACTGTGTAAACTCAGGCATGAACTTAATAAACTTAACCTCTCTGGGCCTATTTATACACCTGTTATAAAAAAAAAATTAGCTAATCACTTTTACTCACAATTACTTGTGGGACTTGAAGGAGATGGTGTGTGAAAGTGGCTGTTTAGTAGAGTGAAGGTATTCCAAGTTGCGTTTTGTTTTTCTCTTGTGTTTCCCATTTAAAGAGAGTCAGGGACTGCCAAGGAAACACAAAGAAACTGAAGGCCAGATGTTTTCCAGCAAACACAGCTATGGGAAACACTCTCTGGGAGCATACTGCATCACAGTATCCTAAAACTGGAAGTGACTCTAGCAATTATCAATTACAGAACAATGACACCAGATTTAGTACACCGTATCCCCCACTGTCCACCACTGCTTGAATGCTGGCACTGAGGAGGGTATTTCACTGCTTTCCAGAACAGCGTATTCATAGACAGAGGTGAGTTGGGGCAAACCATTGAAATGTTGAACGTCAGACCCAGTGGCCCTTCTAATAAATGAGACCTCAGTCTCTCCCTGTACAACCCCACTGTCACCAAGCCATTTGTGGCTTTCAATCCACTCCAAGTTATATTATTCCACTGAGCCTTTCTTCTTGCTGTTCTCTTTCCTGGGGACCCTCCCCCTTCCCTGCCCTCTTCTTCACCTGAAGAGACACCTACTCACCCTTTAAGATGAAGCTCAAGCATCACCACCTCTGAGAAGTCCTCAGGGAACTCCCACCCCAAGCTGGATTAAGTGTTCCTCTGCATCCCCAGCCCTTTTACCGAGCACTCAACTAATACAAATCAAGTGATCTATTTACGTATTGCTCTCCTCCTCAGACTGGTTCCTTGGCATGCTGAAACCCTGAAACTGGGGGATCGTACCTTACGCTCCTCATATCCAAGCTCTTTCTACAGCACGTGACTCAATGAACAGAAGCTGTCTGAGCGGCTGAGCCACCCAAAGGAGCAGAGAAACCTGTGTAGAGCAGGCAGTGGCTGTGTTGCATCGGGAGGGGCTGCCCAGGGAGCATGTGTGGCAAGAATTAGAGCCCGGGTCTGGTCTTCTTAGTAAGAGGAAATGGAGAAGAAAGGTTTTTATTTCAGAAATGCTCGAGGGGTTGTTTTGGTTTCATGTCTGTCTGCCACCAGCCGAATTCATGGAGAAGCCTGTTGAAAGCGTCATGACAGACATTTCCATTACACTCAACAAATTGGTGGGATGCTGGACACATGTCTCAGCCAAATTATGATCCAAGAACAAGATGGGAACTAGTCTTTGAGGGGGTTTTGAACAAGGTAATGGGATGTAATGTCACTACATTGTAAGCAGGTTATTTGGTCATTTGGGAGAACAAGGGCTGGATATTCTGCTAATTCATGTACTTGACATTGTGCTAGGTGCTTTCCACATGTTAGTTCACAATATATCTGTGAAATTCGGGATTGTTTTTCTATTTTACACATGAAGAAGCTAAAGGTCTAGAGCTTAATAATTTTTAACTAGTCCTACATCTAGTTAGGGACTGATCCAGGTGTAATCCCCAAATGTATGCTTTTTTACAGTCCCATAACCAATGAGGTAAAGATTATAATTTACTTACCAAATATCCACTTCCCCCTTTGTGATTCCATACAGAACTCCTACTCTCTTTTGGGAAAATTGCTGCCTAGAGTAAAGACATTGCCCAGCCTTCTTTTTTTTAATTAAAAAAATTTTTTTAACATTTATTTATTTTTGAGACAGAGAGAGACAGAGCATGAACGGGGGAGGGGCAGAGAGAGAGGGAGACACAGAATCGGAAGTAGGCTCCAGGCTCTGAGCCATCAGCCCAAAGCCCGACGCGGGGCTCGAACTCACAGACCAGGAGATCGTCACCTGAGCTGAAGTCAGACGCTCAACCAACTGAGCCACCCAGGCACCCCTGCCCAGCCTTCTTTATAGTTGAAGAAGTCATGGGAACAAGGTTCTATCCCATGGTATATAGTTAGAAGAACAAGTAAGGTTTCAGAGGAGGCTCCTGATAAGGGAGAGCGTGAGTGTCCTTTGTTTCCCTGATTTCTCCTGCTACTGAGCTAGAACATGGAACTCCAGAAGCCATGCTGGACCTTGAGATGACCTTGAGGACGGAAGCCATGTGCCCAAATGCAGGCCCCTGATAACTATGGAGCCTGTAACCAACTCTGGATTGTCAGACTTCTTTTATGTGACCAAGGAAATTCTGGTGTGGGTAAGCCTCTCTTTCTAAAGGTGAAACAATACTTATAATGTCTCAGCTCAATCACAAACTCATGGTGGGACTATAGGCAAGTTGTTCAAACATATTGAACTTCGGTTTTCTCATTTGGAAACTAAGTAGATTGAATTAGAAGGCGATTTTCAAGAAAGATTCTAACACTAAGGTACCAAATACACAGCATAACACTGAACAGCCAGCACTGCTGCATCTGCAAAGGCCAAAGAATAGAAGAGCCTCTTTCTCAAGAATTCTCAAGGTAGTTAGAAAGAGAAGCAGAACATTCATTCATTCTTTCTTTCATTCACACCCTGATGCTGTGGTGTACTGCCCAGATACCCCCTAAGGCCATTTTCCCAGTTTCCAAAAGTGTTGGCTGCTGACAGTTCACAGCTGACTTCCTCCCCAAGAATTTCCATTACTTGGAGGGTGCTGCCTCAAGCAAAGCCATGCCTGCTTTCTAGCAGCCTCTAGTCATCAAGGGATTAGTGTGATGGTTCAAGAGCCTGGCCCTCTTCCCTCAATTTGTGACAACTCAGAAGGCCATCCCAGCTACAATCCCAGGCCAACTTCTCCCTCCACTCCTGCATTGCTTACTCCCTCGTGGTGGGGGGGGGTGTTCCCCAAAGCACTCACTCTTAAACTGTCTGCATACAGATACCTGCCTCACAGTCTGTTTCCCAGGGCACCCAACCTGAGACTGTTGGTAGCAGGATGGCTCCATATGGGATCTAGGGTCTCATCGCAGGGGCAGGGAGAGCACAGAGTTCACTTGACATGCTGAAACCCTGAAACTGGGGGAACTTCCACTCTTGGCAAGCTGGGTGGGATCATAGTGAGAGGAAAGCACAGGCTGCTGTTATATATTAGATATTCGAGAGGTTTGGGGAAAGCAGTAGAGTCATCTCTTTTATAGTCTTAATGGTGACTGAGTGTTATTGATGTATTGGAGAAAGTCAATGAAAGGCTGGAAGTGATTAATCCCTAATTTAAGACAAACTATGAAAATCAGAGGGGAGGGCCTCCTTGGCAGCATATCAAGAGATTCTCCTCTCCTACAGCTGGAGAACAGAAAATTCCGAGGACTGGGCCTGGACTTAATTAAAAGGGTAGCAGAGTTTCAGTGAAAGTATCATTTTCCACCCGGGTGTAACTAAGGGCAGGGCCCTGATTAGGAAGAAGCAGGACCCTCAGAAATGGGATGAGGACAGCTGGGTTGATGCATCTGAGAACCTGGGAACCCTGATGCTCCAGCTGTGCTAGACCTTCTGGACTGCAGGGGTGGCCCAATGTTCCTAATTATGGGCTAATGCATCCCCTGCATTAGATGACATGGAGTGCTTTGCCCAGCAAGGTAGCACACATCTGCTTCAGGACTTCCCTTCCAGGCCACCAGGCCAAAAACTAGGATCAGGCCATCCCGTAATCCTACCATAGACGTGCTGGGCCTCCAGGAAAGGGGCTATATCCTGAAGGAGTCACAAGGCCCAGCCCATCTGCGCTGGCAGGTGCCATGAGCCCATGCATGGGACTGGAATGAGGGGCAATAGGCAGTGGCATAACAAAGAGTTTACCAATACGGGAGCATTCTCCCCAGACACAGAATTTCACACATTCTGTGAAATGAACCCTGAGGGCCAGTCCCAACATTCCAGGAGGTCGGCTGTGGGGATGTTGAGGAAGATCACGTGAAGTGAAATGGAAACTCCAGAACAAAGAAAAAAGGAAAAGATCCAAAGGCTCAGAAAAGTGGACATGCTGGGGTGATTGGCCACAGAAAACCAAGGAGCCTGATCTAAGACACTCAATAAATATGTGCTGAGTAGTAACCCCTGTGGAGACAGGCACTGTGATAATTTCTGGGGATATTGTGATGAATACGCATGGCCTTGTCTGTATGGTATCTATAAGCTGTGATTAGGAAGTAAGGAGACAGATTTTCAAAAACAAAATTACTCAGAATAGATGCGCCCAAATGGCTGTGACTCTTCAGAAAAGTCCTGCCAGGAAACCAGGCTTCTTATGGACGCGGGGGGGACATCAGGGGAGGTTGAGTCACACGACCTGGGTTTGAGTCTGGTCTTGATAGAACCTCCCTTCAACCCACCACTTAAACCTGTGTGACCTTGGGGAAATGTTTTAACTTCTCCGGACCCTAACTTTCTCAAGTGTAAAACGAGAATATCTGCTCTGGTGGGGTGTTGTCTTATTAAAGTGAGATGCTATAAACAAATGTCTCATCCATAAGCACTCCATAAAAGCTGGTTCCTTTTCCTTCTCTTCTGGTTCTTCCTATTACTCTGTCAACTTCCTTCTGCAAAGTCCCATTTCACTTGAGTTTAAAAGCCAAATAAGAAAATTAGTATAGTTTTTTCTTCTTTCTTCTTTTTCTTGGACTCATTTCTTTAGCAAGCCGGGATTGGGGCACCTATTGTTTCCCTCGCTCATTTGTCTTCCTCACATGTCTCTGAAAGACTTTTGCCTATTTCTATACAACATATGTAGCCCAATGAGATGAGGATTTACCCCTCTGGGAGATACAGAAGGTCATGCCTCTGATTCCAAAGCTGCTGGAAAATCAGGAGCATTAGCAGCTCTCCTGAAATAAACCTCAAACTTCATGATGTGATGTGCTTGAGACTCTGCCTTCATCAGGGTATCTAACCTACACATCAAAAGTGAAATAGGATAAGAATGAAATGGCAGTACAGAGCAACAGATGCAAAGATGAACTATCTTATCTATAAAATAATAATAATACACACCGAGCACTGACAGAACATCACATTCAGACATTGGACAAGTGGTGGGGGAGACAAAGGTGGCCTGAGACACAACTTCTGAGAGCTCAGAGTCCAGTGAGAAAGGCCAATAGGCTTGTAGGTAACTGCAGCCATGTGCTGCGAGACAGAACAAAGGATACTGGAAGCGATCCCCTCCAACCCAGGCATTGGGAGGCTTCATGCAAGAGGTACCCCTGGCTGGTGACTTCAGGATGGAACAGACAGGATGAGAGGATGACATTTGAGTCAGAGAGAACAGACTGTGCAAAACACAGGGGCCAGAACAAGCAAGGGACATTTGGTTAACAAGTGGTTCAGTAGATCTAGAGCATGGCAGGCTGACTGTAGTAATGGGGTTACACAGGGACTGTCTGCCCTAGTTGGCTTTATATCGCCCTGGTTAGGCCTATTGTCCTACCATTATAATACCAGCACTCGCTTTTGTCCCCCAAAGTATTCCCCTTTGGGCAAATCAATTGTGGAGTCAGCTGGTTTTAAGCAGGAGAGGAGGGCACTTCAGCCTGTGTTGTGGGTGATCACGTGGAAAGCTGGGAGGGAGGAGACTGGAGGTTCGATGGTGGCCTTTTTTAAGGTCCCAACTGGCCACAGAATTCTCTGATCCAGACAACCCTGGATCAGGCACCAGTTCTAGAAGAACATAAAACTGTCTTTTACTAATGGATAAATGTCTAATGAGCCTATAGACATGGCAGAGCTGAGAGGAGGGTGATAGATCTTGGTGGCCTGGTGTTCTGGGAAGATTTCCTGGACAAGGTGGATCTGGACCTTGACCTTGAAGGATGGGTAAGATTTAAATAGTCAGAGGCATGAGATGGGCCTTGAATGAGCCAAGGTGTGAAGGCAGAGATGGTTAGGGAGAACCCTCACGTAACATGTCAGCAACCACAACTGCCACTCAATTTTAGTAGCAGTTTATAAGTATTCACTCTTGTTTTTTCTCCAGACTCCTGCCATGTCTCTGCAAAGTGTGCAGGGCAGTGCTTTAACCTGTGTATTCCCAGGGCATTAGAGTACAGCACTGGGAGCCTTTCCATTTGCACGAGGGGGCTCAGTATAGGGTTTGCCCCTCTCTCTCTGAGAGGCTCCCAAGACCAGCGCCATGCATCATTATAGCTCCGGGGCTTGGAACAGAGAAGGCACCCAGGAGGGTTGGTAGACTGATTGACCAGAGAGAAAACAGACGCATGGAAGGGTTGAATGACTTTTTCAAGGTCACATGGGGAGCAGATGCTGGCACTGGAGCTTAAACTCAACAGACTACAACCCTGTTCTTACCACAGTGCCATGTGGCCACAAGTACTCAGAACATAGACTTTAGGGTTGTGAGGCATCACAGTTAAGAAGCGATTCTAACTAAGGTCCTTCCCTTTTTGTGCCTCTATCCCTTTGCATGTGCTTTAGCCCACCATGACCTCTATCTCTCTGTAAAACCCAAAGTGTCCTTCCAGGGGTCACCAGAATGTCCATCCTCTGTGGTTCTGTTCCCATCTCCCTGGCTGAGTGAGTGAGCCCTCCTCTGAGCTGCCATAGCACCATCCTCAAACAGCCAAGTGTCTCCTGTCAAGTAGGCTTTTACAGAGTAGAACACGTAGTGGGGTTGGCTATCTGTAGTGCACTGTGAGCCCTCAGGAGACAGAGGACTGTATCTCATTTATCTTTGAATCCATTGTACTCAGACTAGCTCCTGGTCCACTATAGGTATTTGACGAATATTCATTGAATAAATGAATGAGTGAATGCACTTAGCCCCTCTCCAGAGCTCTTGCTGTGATCATATCCTATTATCTTATCTGGTTTTCAGCAGGGTTCAGCCCATGGGAAACCCTATCAGCAGATCAGAGGCTGGGAGGAGAGAGAGGTGAGCTATTTATTCCCTCTCCCACTTTCAAGCTTACAGGATATCGTATTCATCTGCTAGGGCTGCCACCACAAAGCATCACAGACTAGGTGGCTTAAACAACAGAAATTTATTTTCTCACAACTCTGGAGGCTGGAAGTCCAAGATGAAGATTTTGACAGGGTTAATTTCTTCTGAGGCCTCTCTCCTTGGCTTGTAATTGGTTTTCTTCTCCCTGTGTCTTCATATGGCTTTGCCTCTGTGTATATCTGTGTCCAAAATTACCTTTTCTTGTAAGAAGACCAGTCATATTGGATTAGGGCCCACCAAAATGACCTCGTCTTAACTTAATTGTCTCTTTAAAGACTCCCATCTCTAAATACAGTCCCATTCTGAGGTACTGGGGGTTAGCACTTCAACATACAAATTTGGGGTGGGGGACACAATGCAGACCGTAACAGGTACTAAAGTCACCCCACTGTGGTGAGTTCCTCGGGGCTAGTCCCTAATCCTGCCCACACCTCTGCGACAGTGTCTTTATAAATGCTATTTAATTTGAACCCTTTAAAAGTATGATGGCTGTTTTCTGGCAGGCCTCTCAGGGATACAGATATTAATGACTCTGGTTGAAATAACCTACAACCACTGTAAAGTTCCTCAAGAAGGGCAAATTTTAATACTAAACTCTGTGAAGAATTCAAAGCCAAATAACAGATCCTTCCCCCCGCCCCCGTGCCTCATTCTGCTCGTCTGCAAAATGGGGATACTAAAAGCAGTCCCCTGACCCTTATGAAAGTCCACTGTGATAGAGGGTGGAACAGCTTTGTAAACCGGAAAGAGCAATGAGAGCAAAAGGGTATTGAGTCCACAGGGTGGATCCGCTTTTCCAGGAGCAGAGAACAGCACTATAACGCTGAGTTCCCAGGTCGGGAGTCTACAGATCAAAGGTGAAAAAAAGGAGAGGGGTGTCCGAAAGGACAAGACTCAGCTGCTAGCAACAGAGAAGGGTGGGGCAGGAGGTGGGGCATTTTTTAATGAGCCTCCTGTCAGGATAAGTCCTAGACATGAGGTAGGGCCTCTTTCCTCCTCCTTGGTAATAATGACCCACCTCATGGACTTGCTGAGTATCTATGGAAAACAGTCCAGGCAGAGATCCTGGATACGTCTATTTATGATGATGTTGACATAGAGAAGACCAGTATGTTCATGCAGAGGCCATGTTTCCTGTTTCTATAAACATCTTCAATGTGAGAAAAGCCTTCAGTGGGTCCATGGACATAATTTATAGCTTGCTTGGTGCCAACATAAATCAAGCATGCATACCATCCCAATGAAATAACTCAGATGGTTGATTTAGGGTGGTAAGGACCTGCAAACAGCATGGATTCCAAGGCAACTCATTCTTACACCCTGTGACTGGGTTAGCTTGTGTCTTTGGGAGCAGAGAGGGTCAACAACACAGCCATATGGTACAGTGGAAAAGGTGTGGATTTGGGAGTTAGACAGACAGTATGGGTTCAAAGTCACTGTGATTTAAGGTTTACTTTCATCCTCTGTAAAATCAGGCCATCAGCTGCCTGAAGAGGTTGTTGGCGGAATTAAATAAAGCAATAGGGCCTTGGTAGGTGCTACTTTGGTGATAAAGTCAACTTTTGCATTTGGTTTTGTTTTTTAGGTCTTTCCATTTAAAACTGGTCTCCAAATTAGCAGAAGCAGAGTCAGTCATAAGGGTGTAAACCTCCAAAGGCACTTTGAACACTTGCAGTATGCTCAAAGACAATGAACAGGGCCTCGAGACAGTCCAGAGCTCTGTCCAGTAGAGCACGGAAGACCACAAAGCTGTTCTCTTGCACCGTCTTCTTTGGATGCTAATTCTCATAATTATCTTTGTGTGGGGACAAGTGATTTTACTTTAGAATAATAAAAATAGAAAAATAGCTTAGCAGCAAGGGAAGTCAAGTTGCAGACTATAACATTACTCTTCTTGGAGATTAAATTCATTCAGGGTCCACTGGAGAGGCTCAGCACGATTGAGCTCATGTGAATCCTCCATGGACAGATTTTTTTTTTTTTTTTTGTCAGCCTGTTCAATGTCTACATAATCTTAGAAGCAGCAGAAAACATACATAGAGTGTCTCTTATGACTCAACCTTGGGAGTATTGTGTTGAGTAGATTCAGAAGATCTGACTTTGGCCCCTAACTCTGCTACTTGCTCAGCATGAGACCTCACAAAATCATTTTCCCACTCTTGGCCTCGGTTTCTTCACTGGTGAAAAAGAAGTATCATCCCAATCCTAACTAACTCACAGCGGTGCAGGGGAAGACCCAATGAGAAGATAAAGGTGTT
Organism: Lynx rufus; assembly: GCF_022079265.1. NCBI lineage: Eukaryota > Metazoa > Chordata > Mammalia > Carnivora > Felidae > Lynx > Lynx rufus. Next base: position 174,567,056 of record NW_025814834.1, read on the forward strand.
GCAGTTCACAAACCGTGACTATCAGGCATCTCGGCACCAAAAGAAAAGCTCATTTCCACTTCCCAAACCTCAACCTCACTCTACTTCAGTCAAAGGCATCAGCATCTTCTTACCCCTTGATTTCCTCCCCTGCTCACCATTCCTCACCAAGACTTGTTGCCTGCTTCCTCATATGTAGAGAGATCATTGTTACTTTTAATATATATTTTCTGAATATATTTTCAACCTTCCATTTTAAAATAATTTTGAGTTACAGAAATGTTGCAACACTTACACAAAGTATTTTAATGTACGCTTCACCCAGATTTCCTAAGTGTTAACATTTTACCAGGCTTGCTTTATCCCTTTCTCCCTCCCCCTCCCCCTCCCCCTGTCCTCCTCCCTCTCCCTCCCTCTCCCTCTCTCCCTCTCTCCGTATCTCCTAGATTATATAGATATAGGTAGATACCTTGCTCCTCCTGGCTGTTCAAGTTTTAGCAAAATGCCACCTCTGAAATGTCACCTTTCCTGACCATTTAATCTCTTTAACCCATGGCTCCACCCTGCCACATTGTCCTCACTGCAGGTCTCCATAGTGCTGCTCTTTCTCTTGTTTATTTATTTTCTGGTCACCTCCCTGCCTCCCCGGCTAGGATCTAAGTTTTCTGTGTGCCTCGTCTTGCTCACTGATGAATTCTCAGAACCTAGAACAGAGCCTGCACAGAAGTGGCACTTAATTCCTGTTTTGCTGACTCAGTGACTTGGGGAATTGCTATGTCTGGCCTGTGCAAGATCCAAAGAGGCACATGGTGTGGTCTTTACACGCAAAGTATAGATGTCCTCCAGTGCCTGTGCTAGCTGCAACGTTTCCTTGCATTGGGAAATATCTGCTGTATCTTATTCTAGGAGGAGATTACTTAAAACACAGCTAACATCTCTGTGTAAGCCCTCTAAAAGGCAGAAAACTCTACACACACACACACACACACACACACACACACACACACACAGCATGGCCCGTTCAGTGGTTTATGTATGGACTCTAGAGACAGCCTTGTTCACGTTCAGGTTCTGCCACTTACTACTGTGTCACCTTGGGCAAATTACTTGAACCCTCTGTGTCTCAGTTGCCTTATGTGTAACATGGAGACAAGAAAAATATCTTCTTCACAAGCTTGTTCACTGAGTAAATGTATTAATATATTTTCAATGCTTGGAGGGGCACCTGGGTGGCTCAGTCGGTTGGGTGATCGATTTTGGCTCAGATCATGACCGTGGGTTCGAGCCCTGTGTCGGGCTCTGTGCTGACAGCTTGGAGCCTGGAGCCTGCTTCAGGTTCTGTGTCTCTCCCTCTCTCTCTGTCTCTCCCCCAATCACACTCTGTTTCTCTCTTCTTCAAAAATAAAAGTAAACATTAGAAAAAAATTTTTTAACGTTGAGAGCCATGCCTGGCACAAGTGATAAGTGTTCAGTGTCAGCATAACATACATTATATAATTGAGAATGGACAGCATGTACTGCTTTAGAGCCTTTTTTTTTTTAGTTGGCCAAATATTCTGAATATTCCATGTCAATACATATGACATGATTATTAATGGTTAATATTTTTCTATCATATATATGCACTGGAAGTATCCTAACTTTCTCCCCATTGCTAAATTTAAAGTGCTTCCAATTTTGCTCTATTATAAACAACGCTATGCTGAGCATCCTTGTATATGTATCTTTACACGTATCAGCAACTATTTCTTCTTATTGTATTCCTAGAAGCGGAACTGTTGGGTCAAAGGCTGTGTATATTTTCTGACCTGAGATATAGATTCCAAGTGCCTGAGACAGGTTGTTTCAACAGAGGCGTCTCCTCGGGTATCCAAGTCCAGAGGCCAAGGCGGCTCCCAGTCTCGGCCATTTCCACATGGCCCTGTCTCCTTGGGCCAGCCAGGCAGCAGTCTGTGTGTCTGGCTGAGGCCACCAGGTTCCAGTAATCCTGTTTACTCTCCTCTGGGCAGGAAAACAACCTGGACATTCCCTCTTCAGAGGATATCAGAGACCTTTGCTTTGAACTTCATCTAAGAGAATAAAAACAACCACATCCACCATGCCTGCTGTTTCCCTGCTGGCCTTTTCCTCTGTCCTTTGTGACACTGTGTTCGCAAAAGCCTCTAGACTTCTGGACCCTTTTCAATCACAGCTCCCCCAGCCCATTACCCAGCAGAAATGCTTCCGTTCTTTTCAGTTTAGTTCAAACGCCACTTCTTCCAAGAAGCCCTCTCCTCTTTAGTCTGTGCATCCTGGTGTGAGGCCAGAAAACATGTTTAGTTTTTGCTGTGCTTGCTCCCATATTGTGGAATACCTTTTCCCACAAGAGAAGGGGAGTCCCGTCTTGATTCTCAGAAGGCCTGAGCAGTCCTTATACGTCCTCTCCCCTACTTCCCTAGTTAAATAGGAATCATTTATTCTGATGCAGGAAGGGTGGGCCAGCACTAGTAGTCCAGTTGTAAGTGGGGAATGGCCTGACTCTGGTAGGGGTTCTCTAGGATGGCAAGATGATTTATGGCAGCTGCTGTTTCCAAAAAAGCAGACCTGCATCCCACTCCCAGATAGCACCCCTCACCCAGGAGGGGCAGAACGTCTGAGAAGGTAAAAGAAAAAGCTACCAAACTTACCAAGGAGAGCCATGCATAGAGCACCAAAAGAACAGATCTTCTGTGGGGCTTGAAGCATATGCAATTGGGGGGGGGGGGGGCTTTAAGAAAAAATAATTACAAATATAAAATGCCCAGAACCATTCCAACTTCCCCAACAGGGGAAGTGTGATGGAGGAGACGGGGCAGGGGATAGGAGAAGCAGTGTTTTCAACCACTGAGGTTAAAAAATCATACTTCTGCAAATTTTATAATAATATCAGAGCTGTGGGTCTATTCCAGGGTCTCTTGCAAGCGAGGGGCTCTGAAGCTTGAGCTTCATTGAGGTCACCCTTGTGGTTAGAACTTTCTGGAGCTGAAGACCAGAGGCAGACTCTTCTCGAAACTCCATTCCTTATAAGCCCCCAGGGTCTGGGGCAACCTCCACCCCATATAGCTCAGATGGAATCTTCTACCAAATGTAGGGGGATGGCAAGCCAGAACTCTTTGGTTTAGCAATAGAGATAAATATGATACTTCTGACACAGAAGTATCCTAAAACATCTTACCTATACCATACTCAGAAAATACAGTACCTTTATTCTTTTTTTAAGGGGATCGAATAATATCTCCTGAAAAAAAATGATTTCCCCTCGCAAGTCTCAGTTTCCCCATCTCAAACACGGGGATGATAAAGCCGATCTTGTCACTGGTGTGGCATGAGAAGGAAATGAGCTACCAGGAAGAAAGGTTCTAGCAGAGGAGAGCCTTCACTTCTGAGCATCCACTCGGCTTCTAGCCTTTGTGGGAGGTTCCGGGCACAGGCCTGGTAACTGCCAGCCTACAGATGAGAGGTGCGTACTTAGGCGGAAGCCCCAAGGGTTTGGAGAACATAAGCCGGCTTTGAGAGCAAACCTGGATCGGTTGGTCTGGGGGAGTAGGTCCGAACACAGGCCGTGCCTTGCTGTGTCTTCCGTGGTAAGTGACTTCCCCTCCGAGAACCTGAGTTTCCACCAGAATTTGGGGAGAATGTCAGAAGGACTAGTTGAGGAAACGGCCCACACAGAACAGGTATAGGTGGAAACACGTTCTGTTACATCCATTCCTACACCAGGTAAGGTTCTTTGGTAGAACCCTGCCTCTGGTTCCCTGGGAGGCATTTCTGAATCCTGCTCTACAAGAAACAGACTCAAGGTCCAAGCGTAAGGCTTAGGATACTTCCCCCTTCCACTTTGTTCTACTGAATTCTATTTAAATGAAGCATCCTCCTTCAAGCAGGAAACTCAAACCACTTCCTCCAACTAGAGGTTTTTTGCAATGTCCCTCTTTCTTAACATCTGGTCTGATGCCCAACTCGCAGGAGCCAAAGCCTTTGATTTGAGGGCGGCTCTGTGATACTTTTTCCTGGTGCCTGTGCTGACTCAGGCCAACGGGTCTGGACTGAAGACCCAGGTCTCCATCCCCCGGCTCCTCCCCAGTGCCCTCCTTGTGGCTTCCTACCTATCAGCATCTTTCAGTCCAGCAGGCAGCCTGCTGCCAAGATGGTAGGCCACACCCAGTGGTGCTTGTTAACTCCCAGGGTTTTTTTCCCTAGATGCCTTTCCCCACTGTGCCAGCTGTGTTTTTGCTGCAGCTCATTTTCATGAGCACAAGGGACACCCGGACAACATAGGCCGGGCACTGGACTGAAAGCCAGCAATGCAGGTAACGTCAGGCATGTCCCTAAGCTCCCACTTCCCCATGTGCAGAATAACAGGGGCTGAATCAGACTGGCCTGAGGGGTCTCCTGAAGAGCCATCCACACACCTCTCACCTTACTGCTTGCTCTTTGTATTAAGGACCCAGCTCCCTGTTCATGTCAGCATAAAGTTTAAACTCTACTGCTTGTCTTTAAACCTAGTGTTCACTGAGCACTTGCTAGAGACCAGGCCCCATGCCAGGACCTGAAGATATTTAAATGAATAACAATGCTTCTACTCTGAAGGAGATTCCAGGAGAAACAAGAATATTTAAAGATGCTAAGAAAGGGGCTTATTACTAGAGAAAAAAAAAAATCACATAGATCTGGCACCCACAGGCTTCTTGGAGGCCTTTTCCCAGAGGTAGAACCACAGTGAGTCCTGAAGATTCAGCAGGAGAACTTGGAGTTCAGAAGAGGTGAGGGAATGGGGAGTCTGAGTGGCTCAGTCAACTGAGCATCCAACTTCGGCTCAGGTCATGATCTCATGATTTGTGGGTTCGAGCCCCCCATAAGGCTCTGTGCTGACAGCTCCGAACCTGAAGCCTGCTTCCGATTCTGTGTCTCCCTCTTTCTCCGCCCCTCTCCTACTCACCTCTGCTTCTCTCTCTCTCTCTCTCCAAAATAAATAAACATAAAAAAAATTTTAAAAAAAAGGTAAGGAAAGAATGTTCCAAGAAGAGGGAACAGTGTGTGCAGAGATTTAGAATGAATCCAACATGGCTGTCATGCGATGTTCATGTCGTGAGCTGCAGAAAGGTCTGGGAAAGAGAACAGAGCATGTGCCAGAGGTTCTTGGACCTTGTATCTCCCCATACAGGAGATACTTCTGTCTGAAAGTGGTTTCTGGAAGTTTCCAACGCAATCAGATATCATGGAGCTCGCCAAATCCAGACAGCAGAAGCAACCTCCAAGTACCACAAGCCAACTTAGCTTGAGCCCAAGAATCTTCGCTGGTTTCACAGCAGAATCTCTGACTAACATTTGAAGAAAACAGTCTTAAAAGTAAGACAAATATTTAGAGTTTTAAAAGCTCAGCCTACAAATTAGGAGGAATAAGAAACTCGGAGGTCAGATGTGCAGCTTTGTTCTAATTTGAAGCAGACTTTGTTTTCTGGTGGGAGATAGATGGAAATCCTCCTGACTGCTCAATAATACGATGGAAACCACTTCTGAAGAGCCAGTGTTTTATGTTATAGACAACCAAATTTAATAGGGTAACAGAAGAAAAAAAAAGTGACGTCAATATGGCTTTATCCGAGAATCAAAAGAAATATGTTGTTGCCTTGACTGAAATGCTCCAGTCTTAACTGCTGTAGAAGCGAAAAGTGAAATTTTTCCATCTCCTGGTCCTCTTTGCATCCCCCATACCCTGACCCCTAACAGACTCATTCCAAAAAAAAAAAAAAAAAAAAAAAACAGAGCTTGCTCAGCAAAAGGAAGATGGAGTTTCACTTCACTTTCCTTCATCCTTTCCAGTGCAGGAGGGAACCGATCTTTACAGAGTACCTGCTCTGTGCCTGGCCCTTTATCTGCACTGAACTTTATAATGTGCAACTCTCTGAGGAACCCACTGTTTTATCCATTTAAATTTCTTTTTGTTAATGTTTGTTTTTTTGTTTGTTTAAAGGTTTACTTATTTTGAGAGAGAAAGAGTGAATGGGGAGGGGCAAAGAGAGGGAGAGAGAGAGAATCCCAAGCAGGCTCTGTGCTGTCAGTGCAGAGCCCAATGTGGGGGCTTGAACTCACAAACCATGAGATTATGACCTGAGCAAAAAATCAAGAGTCAGATGCTGAACCAAATGAGCCGCCCAGACATCCCAATGTTTATTTATTTTTTGAGAGAGAGAGAAAGAGAGAGTGAGAGAGCGAGCATAAGCATGTGGGGGAGGTGCAAAGAGAGGGGGAGAGAGGATCTGAAGTAGGCTCTGTGCTGACAGCAGCGAGCCCAATGTGGGGCTTGAACCCACGAATCACAAGATCATGACCTGAACCAAAGTCACTCAACCAACAGAGCCACCCTGTTTTCTCCATTTTAAAGATGAGGCAACCAAAGCTTAGAGAGGTTAGGTGAATCTGTTAAGGTCAAACAGCCCCAGTAATAGTATACTTGTGACTGACCAAGTTAGGATTGTGATGCCCTTCTTTTCTGACACAAAAGCCCATGCTCTTTCCACCTGCCCCACTGCCTTCCTACAATCCAGATGTTTGGTGCATGGAGAATAGCTGTCTACACAGGGTGTCTGTGAATGAAGGGCTTTCAAAGCAACGGAAATGGTATAGTCCTGTATCATCATTCATTCATCAAATAACTCTTAGGTGCTATGGTACACCAGGCATTATTCTAGGCACTGGGAATCAGACAGGCAAACCCCTGCCTTTGTGTATTCACACCCTATGGGTGGAACAGTGTGGTGGGTGTGAGGACATGGAAGCTAGATGCTTGAGATCCTATCTTAACCCTTCCACGTGCAAGCTGTGTGACCATGGACACAGTGCCTAACCTCACAGTACCTCAGTCTCTTCATCTGTATGGAGGGGCAAATAATGGTATCTCCTTTTACAGTTGTTATGAGGACTGAATAAGCTGATATTTGCAAAGCATTTACAGCATATGAGTATCGCTAAATAAATGGGGGGGGGGGGAACATAGGCAATAGCAAAGTGAGATATGTAATGTGTTACATGACATCAAGTGTGAAGATGAACAATAAATCAGGAGGAAATGGGGATAGAGTATGTTGATGGTAGGTTTGCAATTTTAGTTAGGGTGGCCTTCCCTGGCCACACTGGGAAGGTGTCATCTGAACAAAGACCTAAAGGTCAGTGAGCTGACAGGAGCCATGTTTGGGTCTTGCCTTGATGGTTCAGAAGGCACCAAAGGATTTTGGGGCCCTACCCCTGAATCTTGATCAGGAATGTCTATTTCCTCAAACAATAAATATAGGGAAATGCTTAACAAATCGCATCCTTATATTGTTATGTGATATAAATTATCAATGTGTTTGTAAAAGATTCAGTGTCTAACGTGGTCTCAGAGATCCATGGAAAGGCCCTGTGTTTTGAGGGATAAAGTCATTTCTGGAATATTCCTTTGTAATAAGAACAGAATTACTGAAGTTAACTCACGGCTCATGAGGTAATTTCATAGCTCTTATCTCATAGATAAAGCTGGTCCCCACTGTCTCCAGGGCCCATCCATGTGTGCTGCATCCTACCCTTGACTTTGGCTCACAGCTTCAGTCTTGGGAGTGGAGGCTGGCACGAGGACAGCGCTGAGTCTAGCTGCCCCTTGAATGTAAAGTGTCAAGTCTGACCACATGCCCACTGCCCCGACCATACAGAAATCCTACTTCAAAGATCTTTTTAGACGCTGGAATGCTTGAAGAACAATTTTATTTTAGCATATTCTACATATGCTATCTAAGAATGATCATTTTTTATGTTTTCATGGCCCAGAAGTTTGGAATATCGTTAATGAATTTCATCCCTATTAACTGTAAGGTGAGAGAAGGAATGCTAGCCTGGGAGGCTGGAGGCAAGGATTCAACTCTTGCCTCTGTCCTTAACTCCCATGTGTCTATGCACATCACAGCTTCTGGCTCTGGCTCTCATTTCTCTGTCTAGAAAATGAGGAGGTGAGGGGGCGAATACACATGCATGCGGACATGCACACATGTGCGCGCGCACACACAAACACACACACACACACACACACACAACCTACTCTTACTTACCAGGCATATGACACATACTATTTCACTTTAAGATTACAACAATCTAGGGGCGCCTGGGTGGCGCAGTCGGTTAAGCGTCCGACTTCAGCCAGGTCACGATCTCGCGGTCCGTGAGTTCGAGCCCCGCGTCAGGCTCTGGGCTGATGGCTCAGAGCCTGGAGCCTGTTTCCGATTCTGTGTCTCCCTCTCTCTCTGCCCCTCCCCCGTTCATGCTCTGTCTCTCTCTGTCCCAAAAATAAATAAACGTTGAAAAAAAAAAAATTTAAAAAAAAATAAAAAAAAAAAAAGATTACAACAATCTAAGTCGGTGCCATCATTGTTACACAACAGGTATAATGTTGTGTGGTGGAAAGAGGCAGAGCAAGACTGGAACCCAGGCCTGACCCAGCTATTAACTTCAATGGGTTTAAGCTCTATAAGAATCTTCCTAAGACTGTCATTCCCTGATCTTGGAGAATTCAGGGACTTCACCTTTCTGCAGAAAGCCGTCCTGTCCCCTTGACTCTTCCTTTTCTGCAGCTTGAGTTATAGCTAATCTCTCTTTCCCTCCAGCATCTATCTCATGCATTTCAGCCCAGCTATGAAGACCCCCTGGCTAAAGGAAAACATGGGGACAGACTGGCATGCAAGTGACAGATGCTGTCCAAGGCAGTCCTCCGTTTCATCATCTTGCCCCTGGAGGCAGACCAGACTAAACACAGAAGCAGTGCTTCAGAGGAGGGGCCAGAAGCCTCCCCAAAGTGACTCACTCAGCTTCATAAGAAGCCCAGCTCTCCTGGGGATCAGCAGTCAGCCTGGAGACCATTCTCTGGAAACCCCTTCCTATGGTGATACAGAGGGAAGACAGGTGCTGTGGTCTCAGGAAGAGACACTGTATGTGTAGCACAGCCTCTAATTCTCTGTGTGACCTCGGGTGAATTGCTTCCACATTTATTATAAAGAGGGCATGGGAGCTGGTGTAGGGTAAGCAGGCATGTCATAGTTTGGGAGTGAGGCAGACTGGCCTTGGACCTCAGTTCCGACACTTACCAGGGAGAATATGAGACATGACCTTGCAGTCTAATCTAGAGTCCCTCTGCTCTGAACTTGAATCTGGACTGGAAGAGAAAGTATCAGGCTCTGCTTCTCACTAGCTGTGGGGGCAGTGGAGCATCACTTCACTCTTCGGGGTCTCAGCTTCCTCATCTGTAAAATGCATAGCATAATAAAGTTCTGCATGCTGAAAACCATCAGCAACTTTGACCAGTGGAACTGGCTTTAGAGGCTGTGGCAGTCGTTGAATATATCAAGGCAAGACTGTGCAGTCAGGTTTGATTTTTGAAAGTTGCCTAAAGCTGTTGAGAGAGGTGCTTCTCAAACTTTAGTGTGAACATGAATCATTTGAGATCTAGTTAAAATGCAGCTTATGATTCAGTAGGTCTGGGAGGGGGACAGCGCTGAGCTGCTGTTTTCTTACAAGTTTACAGAGCAACCGGGTCCAAGGACCACACTATGAGTAGCAAGGATTTAGAGCCAGTGGCTTCCATAGCACAGAGAATAAGGAATCCACTGTAAAACAATTATGAAGCAATAGCCCGATTTTAGTGATTTATTGTTGAATTCATTAGGAAAATAAATGTTCACAGAGTGTCTCCACTGTACCAGGCACAATGCTGGGAAGCAGGATTTCAGTGGGAAACAAGGGTCGGGGCCTGCATTCCCAGAGTCTTTATTCTAGTGGCAGAGAGTTAATTAAGTGAGCAATGTGGATAACCAAAGTATAAGGCCTGAGGGCGTCCAGGGTGTTAAGGGGACATAGGGCTAGAGAGGGTCAGGCTCCAGGATGAAGGGACATGGAGGCAGATAGATGGTGGCCCTGAAAGGCAGGGTACTGCATGCAGAGGGAACAGCATTGCTGGGAGAAGGCCACCCAGCCAGTCAGGGGCTCAGCCTTCATTCAGATCAGGTCTATCTGATCCAAGATCTACTCTTGCTAGTATCTTCCACGGCACATGACTCAAGTCTCGCAAAAAGCTGCCAGCTGTCCTTCCCCAGGGAAGTCAGAGCACCCGGTATCAGAATGGAAAGCTATCTGGGGGGCGGAGGTCTGGGCATCACCTGACAGCCATGGCAATTATGAAATTTGCCTCCACACCAAACATATTGCACCATTGACACCATCCAGGCTTGGCTTCAAGTTCCTTCCTCCTGAAGACATGTGACTGGGAAGTGTGGTTGCCGCTGATTGCTGCTAATAATAGCCCTTGCTTTTTAAAACCAACAATGAACTTTGAAACTTGGGTGTTGGTAGCCAGTCACATCAGCTGGCTATTCCTTGGGTGAAGTTCACTAGAAATTTACCTTCCTTACATATGACAGTGTTCCTAAAATGCTAAACTCAGTGACTGGCATACTATAACCATTCAGTATGAGAAGCAAAGAGTCAGAGAGGTTAATTTCCCTAGTCTCCAAAGCAGATAAGCAATAATTCAAATTTGAAATTGAGTCTACCTCTGAAGCCCAGCACCTTTATCCAATTCCTGACGTTCTCCTTATGTTAGAATGATATCCTTTGCCATTTGACTTTGTAGGGCCTCCCACTAGAGTGGGCAAATATATTTCCCTGCCCAGTGGCACTGGGATTGACCATATGACTGTTGTGGGCAGAGGAATGTGGTGGAAAATGACAGCATGGCAGTTCTGGGTTGAGACCTCAGAGGCATTATCTGTTTCATCATGTTCTTGTCCACTCACTTGCTCAGTTACCATGAGAACAGCAATCAGAAGCTACTTTTCAGCCTAGTCCTCAGAGTGGGACAAAAAAGAGTAAACTGAACCTGACCCAAAACCATGCCAAACCTGAAGCCTAAGCCTAAGCCAGCCAACCTTCAAACTCATAAGTGAGAAAAAAAATCCTTGCAGTTGTGACCGAGTATTGGGTCCTTTGTTACCAAGAATTACTGTGGCAATATCTGACTAACACACTCCACAAAAAAGTATAGCCACACCAGGCCAGCTCTGCAAGTACTTCTTGAGTACTTGACAGGAAATAAAAAGGAATTTAAAATCATCTCTGCCCCCAAAGATAGTTTCATTGCTCCTGTCCTCTTTGTTGAACACAATCATGACACAGAAATCACAAATCACTCTTTTATAACAAGTAAAAAAATGAGTACATGTGTTTATGTTGTTGAAAAGAAAAGCATAGCTCCATTAAATGGGACATGGCAATATTGAGGCATATATTTTCCAGGAGCTCAGCAGTATCAAAGTATTAATTTATTTGAAGGCATAAAATAAATTAAGGTATTAAAGTAGCCATACTGAGACATGTAGGACTCAGCTGGTCCTTAGGAGTGAGAAGGGCTTAAAGAAGCTAGATACAGTCTTCCTGCCAACTCACAGTGCTTTAATAAAGGTTCAGGAGTTTTTGCTGAGGTAGGAAGCACTCATAGGGATCTGGGTTCAAATCCTCAGTGTGCTGCTTTCTAGCAATGACCTGGGGGCAAGTCACCTATCTTTGACCTTCAGATAAGTTCCCCCAGATGAGTTTTCTTCCTTTTACCTGAAAGGGTCCTCTCTACTTTTGTCTACTTATTGGCCCCCTCTTTGGCAAGCACTAAGACTTCCCCACTTTTAGGTCCCAGCTACACCCAGCTGAAATGATCCCAGCCCAGCGGGTCCTCTGGGATCCTTCTCTGTGCGTGTATCTTCTTCTTATGATGCCCAGCACAGCGCCTGGCATGAAACAGCCTGTCGGTAAATACTAGCTGGATTTAACTGAGCTAAATGGAATTGCCCCAAATATCATCCAGAGATGAAGAATTTTAATTTTTTTAATGCTTATTTTTGAGAAAGAGAGAGACACAGAATCCTAAGCAGGCTCCAGGCTCCGAGCTGTCAGTACAGAGCCTAACACAGGGCTCGAACCCACGAACCCTGAGATCATGACCTGAGCCAAAGTCAGACGCTTAACTGACTGAGCCACCCAGGTGCCTCAAGAGATAAAGAATTTTAAAGTACGGTTTCTACACTTAAAAAAAAAAAAGCGTCAGGGCTAAATACATAAATAAAAAAGAGACACACGTTTAGGAAAACAGGTCCACACAAACACATGTGTAGGCAAGCAAACATTTGCCAAATGCAACCCTAGAAGCTTTCTGCAGACTTGTCTCCTATTTAAGGCCTGTAATTTCCCTCTTGGCCGACATTGACTTTGGCCTGAACCATGTTTCACAGACTCCAGGCAGGCAGCCTATTGGGTTTGGATTTACCTTGTTTTGTTTTGTTTTGTTTTGTTTTGTTTTGTTTTGTTTTGTTTTGTTTCTCTTCCCTTTCCTTTCATCAGACCTGAAACAAAAGCCACAGGCCTTTCTGAAACCTCTCAGCTGTAGCTGCCACGGTTCATGTCACCTTCTTGCCCCTCCCAGCCCATGTGGATCCATAAATGTGTCCAGAGGTCCTGTAACAAGCTGGTCCACGATGGCTTCCTTCTAGAAGGAGACAGAGGGGGGCCCCAGAGGGACCAAATAGTCTTGGGACTGTCCGTGACCCAGGCCAAGCTAACCATTCTTCCAGAGCAGACTATAATCTGATGGCCAACTTCTAACATAAAAGAGGTAGGGACACTGTAGAGGAAACTGAGGCACGTGAAAATGAGACAAATGGGCTCAGTTGTGCTGGTGACATGGGTGAGGCTTGTATGAACTTAAATCCTGGGGGAAGTAGTGAGTGCTGGCTTATTGGATCGAGATCTAGGGTCAGACATAACTTATGTTCAAATCCTGGCTCTGCTGATTCCTCCCGGGCAAGTTACATAACTTCTCTGAACCTTGTTTCCTCATCTATGAACGGGTTTACACCTATCTTGCAGGGCTAATATAAAGATTAAATGAGATCATGTATGTGATGGGCCAAGCACTTTGTAAGAACCGCTCAGTGGCGGTTTCTGTCATTATAAGAGAGCTTCCAATCCCAGAAGTGAGCCTGACAGGATGCATCTGGTCCTCCTCATTTCCCTCTCCCTCCCCAAGCCTTGCCTCTCTCCAGTGGCTACCTCCCATCCTGTGCCTGCAGGTTCTCCAGGCAGCCTGCTGCCCCCTTGAGAAACTCTCACTACTAGAAAGTTCTTTCTTAGGCTGACTCTGAAAAAAGTCTGAAAATGGTCTCTCTGGAGCTTTCACCCATCGGCCCTTCCTACTCAGGGCCATTCAAAACAAGTCTACACCCTCACCCCCATGGCAACCTTCTCCATGGAATAAAGCTCCCAGGCCTTCCCTGAGGTGTCTCTAGAATTCCTGAGGCTTTCTATATACACACATGTACACATATTTGGGTGTACATGTACGTGTGCATGCATGTGCATATAGGCAATTGTGAGGAACTACGCAGACATATATAAGAGGCACCTGTCCAGGTCTTGGGAGGTCCAGGAGGCTTCTTAGAGGAAGGATGTCAAACCTGAATGGTAACCAGGAAGTGGTTGTGCAAAGTCCTGCTGCTCATGGGGAGAAACTGAGACTCAGGCAGGGACCTCCCCTCCTGTGCCAATGGGTGACAGTTGATGGCTATAAAGTATGAAAAGCTAGATATCATTACTGCTGAATTTGTATTGTTTTTGTTATTCTTCAAATATACCTCTGCTGGCCCACTTCCCTCAGCAGCCTTGGCCCAGTTCATCTGAGAGCATTTACCTCTTTAGTAGAGAGAGTTGAGTTTGCATCCTGGTTGTCACTCACAAGCTGGGTGACTAATCCAGGTGAGAGGACTTCTCTGAGCCTCCGTTTCCACGGGGGAAAATAGGGATAGTCCTGCCTATTCCCGGGGCTGCTGCATGGATTGAACGAGGCACTGCAGGGAAAGCCACTTAGCACAGAGCAGAGGCTGGGCAGATGTTTGCTTTCTTTCCTTGCTTCACAGGATAATGCAGGCTGATCTTGTTATTAGCGCTCTGCTAATAGTTGGTGATGTTATAACAGGCTGCGCCTTCAAAGGCATTTGCATTTGAACTAGAGAGCACCAACCAGTTCAGTGATGGCCAGGCACTATTTTATTCATTATGTGCCAGCCCCGCACTGGGCTTAGGACCCTGGGAACGAGCAGACACAAGGCTGAGGAGCTCACCCTTGAGAGAAGGAGAAGCTCACAGAATCAGAGTATGATCGCTGCTGTAACAAAATTTTATGCACACAATAGGAAATGTTGTTCAGCTGAGACTTCACGGCGGAGGTGGCAGATGTCTCTAATGGTGGCAGTGCCATAATGTCACATGAGAACAAGAGCACTAGCTCCCCAAGTATCTTCCCTGGGTATACACTCATTCCTCTAGAACCACTCAGAAGACAAATCCTCCACAGTTATAAATCAGATTATGGCACTCCCCAGCCCAAAAATCTGTTATGACTTATTGTTATTATAATAAAACACCAAATCTCCCCCATGGCTCCTGAGGCTCTTCATGATGGGGTCCCGGCTTCCTCTGCAGCCCTACAGGCAGACCAGAAGGGCCTCTGGAAGCGAGGGAGCTCCAATCCCTCCAGAACAGGTACCCAAACAAGACCTCCACCTGCCCTCTTGAAGATACCAAGGTTAGGGGCGCCCAGGTGGCTCAGTTGACTGAGCATCTGACTCTTGATTTCCACTCGGGTCATGATCTCATGGTTCATGAGTTCAAGCTCCACATTGGGCTCTGTGCTGATGGCACAGGGCCTGCTTAGGATTCTCTCTCTCCTTTTCGCTGCCCCTCCCTCACTCGTACATGTTCTCTCTCAAAATAAATAAACTTCAAAAATAAAAAATAAAAAAGAAGATAGCAAGGTAATGAGATGGTAAGGAGAGGAGCAGACTGATGCCCTGTTCTTGGCCAGCTAGGGCAGGATCTCTTTAAGGAACTGTGGAGAGCCTCCCTAAGAGTATTGATTGGAATCAGAGCAAGAAACAAATGCACACAGAAGGGCTGAGCTGCAAAGAATCTAATAGCAAGACTCTGTATGGAGGTGAGGGTTTGGAAACCAGGAAGATAGGTGGAGGAATCCCAGGGCTAGGGCAGCAGGGCAGCCCATACTGATCCAAGAATCAAGGGGAATAGAAGGAGTGTTCTCTAGTGGCCATTCCAGTCACAGCCAATGCAGGAACTATAGAAGAAAGGAGGGGACAGAGAGTGGGACAGACCCCTACCCTCTGTCTCCTCCCACACTCCGCTCTCCTGCTACAGCTTCCCTTTGGCCAGATTCAGCCAGAATTCAGAGCCTAAAGGAGTCTGAGTGACATAGTTCTTAGGAGTTAGCTCTCTAGGGCTGTGGGTAGGCAGAGAGGGCAGAAAATTAATTGGATGAGAATGATCACAATAAAGAATTACCAGCACAACAGGTGTCCCCGTATCCTGCAGGGAGAATGAGAAGGGCCAACCCCAAGAGGGTCAGCTCTTCCCCAAGAAAGAGGATGCTATGGCTGACAGGAGCCTGGAGGGAAGGAGCCTGGCTGACGGGCCGTGTTCCCAGTCAGGCTGGAGTGTTCACATAGCATCCAAATTCTGTGTCGGGCACACCTGCCAGATAGTCCACATGGCCAGACACCCCATACCTTGGCCCATGCACAGCGGTGGAGGGCAAAGGGGTTGTCCTATGATCCTGGACCTCACCTATCCTCCCTGCTCCTCCCCAGCACCAAGACCTGGGCGGGCAACAGGAGCCTGTGGTGCCACTCATAGGAGAGGCAAAAATGATTCAGATCCAATAATAGAAATAATGATAAGAGTAACAGTGATAACAATTACATGTTATGTAACCTGTCATGTGATTGTTATCACCGTAACAATCACACGATTAAGTTCTACTCATGTGCCAAAACGATCCACTCTTCTTCCAAACCCTAGGAGGTGGTGGCTATTATTATTCCCATTTTTAAAAATGAGAGTAAGACCCAGAATAGGTAAGCAGCTTGCTGAGGTTACTATCAAGCCCAAGTTTGCTGGCTGCAAGCCAGGCTGTTAACTATCATGCCAGCCTGTCCTCAAAGCCAGCTGGAACCCACAGATGAGTGGGAGAGAGAGGCAGGATTCACACAACCCTTTATGGTCAAAGGGCTGGAGGTTGCCTCTCCAGAGTGGTCTTGCAACACGGGCCCTGGAGGCTGTATTTTCCAGTTATGCCAATCTCTGGTATCCTAAGCACCCAGCTTTCTCTTTCCCCTGGGCCTTTGCACAGGCCGTTCTCTTTGCCTGGAACGCTGCCTTCCTCCTTGATCCTCTCATGGCTTGATTAAATCCATCTCGGTTTACTATTGCTTGCTCCACAAAGCCTGCTGCATGTCCCAAGTCCTGGATAGGTGTTCCTCTTGGGAACATTCATAACTCCACCACAGAACTTAGCTCTCCATATGGTTTTGAGTGTTGACCTGTTTTCCCTACCAGGCTGCCAGCCCTGCAAAGGATAAAACATATTTGTCTGGCATCCCCCTGTGTCCCAAGAGCCCAGCCCAGTACCTGGCATGTAATGGGTGCCTGGTAAGTGTGTGGCAAAGGCAACTGGATGCTGGCACAGATTTGGCCACCCAGAGCCTGGAGCACATGGTAGCCCACACAAGGAGAACCACACCCAGTGCTGTAGGAGCAAGGAGGAGGGTGAATCTCTCCAATCATCTCAGGCAAGGGCAGCCAGGGCCTCAAGGAGGGACTCCCAGAGCAAGGGCTGCTGAGCTGAGATCCATGCATGGGCAGGCTTTTGGTGGCAAAAGGAAGGGAAAGGCGTTTGAAACAGGAGTGGCATGTGCAAAGGCTCAGAGGAATGAGCATGCATGGGGAGTCATTTGGAGTGAATGATGGGGGGGGGGGGCATGGGAGATGAGACCTAGCAGGGATAGGGCCAGCCTGGGAGGGGTGTCTGAGCTGCAGGACAGGAGCCCAACTAGGTGGCAAAGAACATAAGCTTTAGAAAGACTGAAGTTTGTCTCCACATTTTGCCATTTCCTGGTTCTGTGACCTTGGGTGAGTTGCCTAACATTTCTAAGCCTGAGTTTCCCCATCTGCAAAATGGAATAATCACAGTACTTGCCCCTAAGAGAAGTCAAGTAATTCATGTAAAATGCTTTGCATGGTGAATGGCACATGACAAGCATCAAAAAGCATCAACCCTTCATAGCCATGCTGCCCTCTCTAGCAATCTGGGGGATGGGCTATGAAAAGGTTGTCCAGGATGGAGAGAGAAATTGCCCATGAAGTATTTGTGGAAGGGAGGAGGGAAGAGGGAAGTTTTAAACAGGACCTTAAAGAAGGGGCTTGAAGAGGTTAGAGAGGGGTGGGAGACACGTGCTGGGGGTGTGAGGACCAAAGCACAAGGGCTGTCTGGGGCCAGAAGGAGGGGCAAGAAGTGGGATGGGCCAGGAAGGAGAGGGATGCACAGCACTGGGTGGAGAAGGACCTGTGGAGTCAGCAGGTCAGGGTGTGTGTGGTAGGTAGTGAGCAAACCCAGAAACTACCATGGTCTCTCACCTTCTCCACAGTTAAACCAGCTAGTTATGGTCAGTGGTCTGGTGAGGTCACCAAGTAGAATACTGTCTAACCCCCTGCACGTGGCGGCCATGGTCATCATGGGAGGGGCACATCTTCATGTTGCAGGAGAGTGAAGCCAGAGGGGAGACCAGAGAGAAGGCTCAGCTCAGGGCTCCCGGAGAGGAGGTTCCTTTAGCTCCTCCCCCTACAATTGGCCACCTTGCTCTGCCTCCACCCATTCATCTGTAGGAATGGGTGGAACTGGATGTGACCAAACTCTTTTTATGATTCTGAATCCCTACGCAAAGTCTGGGGAGAAGGGCTGAGGAGAGGGAACAACAACCAAAAAGGGTCCAGCATCAGATTTGAGCCAACTGAATGGTTCCTGTTCTGGAAATGTTGGGTATGATCATTATTGTCTCTTTGTACTTCAGCAACGGGCTCCCTCCAGGGGCCAGGCATCCTCGATGACCCAGTCAGAACCAGAAGGCTCATTGTTCCCACAGGGATAGATGCCCAGACAGAGCCATGGACTTGCTCAGGGTCACCAGCTTGTCAGACGGTGCCAGAACCAGCCGGACCTATATTGTCACCCCTCTGTTATACCAAACCACTTCTAGGAGCACAGTATTATCTCTGGAAATCCCTGGGAAGCAGAGACAGAACCAAGGGCCAAACATCAGTAACAACAGCTGTGGCCTGCCAAGCCCCAACAACATGCAGGGATCTGGCATTGCCTCCTGACTGACCCTCCAGCAACGCTTCACACTTCTTTAAAGTTGTATGACTTGGCCAAGGCCCCACAGATGAGAGTCGGGGGGTCCAGATCCAGTCTCTATTCTGATATGGCTGCCGGAGGACCAACCTATTAAATAATCTGGTGACTTCAGAATCTGCCCTGAACACCTACCCCCTCAATGCTCCGCCTACTCATTTTTTTTTTTGCCAAACTTTGTTGTAAGCACTCTACATAAGTGATCCCCATTTTCCAGATGAGGAAACTGAGGCATAAAGAGGTTAGATAACTTTCCTGGGGTCACTCAGCCAGGTAAGTGGCCAAACTGGGAATTCTTATCATAATCTATGAATGAGGCAGACCAGGAGAGCAGTCCCAGACATCATTGAGGAACACGATTATCCGCAAGCATTGTATCTGTTTTCTCAGCTCTAAAGTCTGCAATGAAGAGGCCTCCTCTGGGTGGAGAAAACTGCCCCCAAACAGAAACAATTCTGGGCAAGACAAGGAACTACTCTGGGTCTCAATTTCTGCATCTGTTAAATGTTCCTGCCTACTCTGACAGCTTAGGGTGAAGTCAAGGCCACAGAACTACTGAGGGCCAAACATTGCCCAGACCTACCTGGTTTCCTGATGTCTCATCTTGGGCCATTTTTGTTATATGGAAAGCTCCAGCCAAGGGATTACACACACACACACACACACACACACACACACACACACACACACACACACGACAGGCATGCTTAGAAAACTATATGCTAGGGGCACCTGGTTGGTTCAGTCAGTTAAGCATCTCCCTTGACTTCCACTCAGGTCATGATCTCGCAGTTCGTGAGTTCTAGCCCCGCATCAGGTGAGCTCGAGCCCTGCTTTGGGTGAGCTGCTTCAGGTGAGCTGGAGATCTTCTCCAGGCTCTGTACTCCTCTCTCTCTCTCTTTCCTGCACCTCATGGGATTCTCTCTCCCTCCCTCTCTCTCTCTCTGCCCTTCACTCCCTTGCTCTTTCTCTCAAAAACAAATAAAAAAATGAAATGAAATGAAATGAAATGAAATGAAATGAAATAAAATAAAATAAAATAAAATAAAATAAAATAAAATAAATAAAATAAAGGGCGGCTGGTAGCACAGCTTCCCACTCAAGAAACACCCTGTTGATGCACACCCATCACCCACTTTCTCAGACTAGGAGACAGTGCAGGATAAGGAGCATGGACTCGTGTCAGGCTGGTGTGGGTCTCAGCTCTGCCTCTTACTGCTGTGTGACCTCAAGCAAGTTACTTAAACTCTGTGTGCCTCAGTTTCCTCCGGGTTTTTGAGAGGATGAAATGAGATAACACATAAAGTACAAAGCCTGGCATGAAGCAAGTGTCCTGCCTATGTCACCTATATCAGCTGTTGCAATTCAGCTCTGTATCCACACTGTCATTTGCTCACCCAGTCACCCTCTCTTCCCGTCTCTGTCAACAAACATGGTTTGGAGTTCTCCTGGATGACCCCCCTCCACCGAGTCCTAGCCCTCTGAGGGCTCCTACGAGGAGAAGGAGACCATCCTCTTCTGTATCCCTGTATGAGCTCAAGTGTTGTAACAGATTACCATGAACTTAGTGATTCAGAACAACACAGCTTCGCCCTGTTACAGTTCTGGAAGTCAGAAATCCAAAACCAGTTTCACTGGGCTAAAGCCAAATGTTAGCAGGGCTAGTCCCTTCTGGAGGCTCTGGGGGAGAATCCCTTTCTTTGCATTTTCTACTCCCTAAGGGTGCCTACCAGCCCAGGCTCAAGGCTCCTCTCTCCATCATCAAAGCCAACAGTGGAATATGTTGTCTCTGATCTCTGCTTCTGTTCTTATATCTCTTCCTGCTGACTCAGACCCTTGTGCCTCCCCCTTATAAGGCCCTGGAAAATCTAGGATAACCTCCCCAACTCAAGACCCTTATCTTTTTTCTGCTTTAAGTAGGCTTCATGCCCAGAGTGGAGCCAAACGTGGATTCAAGAATCAGACACTTAACTGACTGCACCACCCAAGTGCCCCAAGACCTTTATCTTCATCATAGCTGCAAAGTCCTTTTTATCAGGTAAAGTAACATAGGGATTTGAATGTAGATGTGTTTGGAGGCTACCTGAAAAAAGAGACAGATTACTGACCTTCATCCCTGCCCACAGCTGAGAATTCAGTGGACGTTATTCTCTTTCAGATTCGTAGATACTTAGATCAGTGCCACCATGTGCATTTCCAAGTCGGTAGAACTGAGTCCTGGATGTGACACACCTCAGGTCAAATCCCAGGTAAACTAGGTCCTCCCCTTTGCTGAGGCCAGCTGCTGTGTTGCCACTTATCTTCCTAAGGTGTTCCCAGACTCCAGGCTGTTTTCTCACCAACCCATCCTCAACCCAGCCTCCAGTATGATCTTGCTAAAAACAGACCCAGTCATCTGCCTCTCCTGCTTGAAATCTTCCCCAGGTGCCCTGTTGCCTCCAGCATAAAATCCAAGCTCCCTGGACAGGCTCATTGGGGCCATTTTGACACAAATTCTGCCCACCCCGTTCTCAGAGTCTTCTCCCACTGCTCTCCCCTCCCCCACCTCTACATGCTGAGTCCTTCCCAAGGACGTCATTATCTTTATCATCTTCATCATCAATCAGTTTGGTAATAAAACCCACAACTTCCTCTTACCGAATGCAAATAACCCATGCAAGGGAATGTGCTAACATTCAGTTATCTTTGCAAATGCTCTTCTCTGAACTAGAATCCCTGACTCTTTCCCACCTGTTACCTAATATTCCAGGCTTTCTGGGTGAGCACAAGCCTCCCCCAACTCTCCAGGCAGGATTAAACTCGTCTGGGCAGCCATAGAATGGCCTCTGGCCTCCCTTGTAACATTGCATCTGCTCTCTACTTGCTGTCTTCCCTGTTTCCACTTTGAGCTCCTCGGGGATGGTGCTCTCTTACGCATGGAGGCATCCCCAGCACTAAGAGCCTGACTTGGTACAAATTCAATGCCCAGTGAGATGTTGGAGAAAAGAATGAATCAAAGCCTCCTCCCTTGCTATTCACTTCCTCTTTATCCAAGCCTGGGTTTGGCAACTGTGCACCACACAGGTGGGGGTTTCTGAGAATGACGTGAGGCAGGATTCCTTCGGGAGTCTGCCCAATCAGGATCCAAAACTGAAGCAGGGAAGGAGGTAAGAGAGAGCATTCTAAGTGCTCTGCATGTTTTCCATCTCTACTCACTTAGTCTCTACAACTGTCGTGATGAATAGATTGTATTATTACACTGATTTTCCAGATGAAGCAACCAAGGCGCTAACAGGTTAAGACCTGCCCAGATCTCATGGCTAATAGTCTGGGTGGTACAATTTGGGACTGAGTTGGGGTCCGAATGCAGGCAAACCACCTCGGGGGAGCCACATGCTGTACCAGCCACCCCACCACCTTGTACATTTATGTATTAAGCACTTCCTGTGTAAGAGGCAGCAAGCAGGTGCTTCCCAGCCAGTACTTACTTAATCCTCCTCATGATCCGGGGATGTACTATGACCACCCCTGTTTGAGAGTTTGGTACAGCCTCGTTTAGGCTAAGATTCCACACTTACAAGAAGGAGCCTCCTGACGAAGCACATAGTTTGGCTTTAACCTTCTTCTTTTCAGGCTCAATTGAAGAAATAGTCTGTGGGGAATAAACTAGTTCTATGAACACTGCAGGCTGCCAATTGCAATGGGTTTCTGCCCTGCCGTGCTGCTCAGGCCTGGGGACCCTGGGTGGTGGCCAAAAGACAGTTTGGCCATCTCAGGATTAAGGTAGGTGGCTGGGAAGCCAGTGCCTGAGGCCTCCTGCTTTGAGCTGCAGGGAAGGAGAAAGGAATGGGTTCAGGGTCAGTTGTCCTGGGATCAATAATATTGCCACTTCTCCCAGCCCCTTACTAGCTCTAGGACCTTAGGCAGATCATTTAAACTTCTGTGCCTTAATGTGCCCTTTTGTAAAATAATGTCTCCTTTGCAGAACCATTAGAGGATTAAATGAAATGGGTATGTTAAGGGGCGCCTGGGTGGCACAGTCGGTTAAGCGTCCGACTTCAGCCAGGTCACGATCTCGCGGTCCGTGAGTTCGAGCCCCGCGTCAGGCTCTGGGCTGATGGCTCGGAGCCTGGAGCCTGTTTCCGATTCTGTGTCTCCCTCTCTCTCTGCCCCTCCCCCGTTCATGCTCTGTCTCTCTCTGTCCCAAAAATAAGTAAAAAACGTTGAAAAAAAAAAAAAAAGAAATGGGTATGTTAAGCTGCCACTACATGCTTGGTATATAATAACAATAATGTTAATAATAACAGTGATAACCGTGGCTCACAGAAGAAACCAGCCCAAGGTCACACAATGCCCTTTCTAGTTGAACTCTTCTTTTTGCGGCTTCTGTTTTCATCCATGACCCCAACACTCTGTCGGGTCCTATGGTTGAAAACCACAGAATCCTCTTTGACTGGTCCTTTTCCCAACAGCACCCTAGTGGCCTACCCTCAGGTCAGGACACGAGTACATGCTCAGTAGTTCATCTGTCTCCTGAGTTTCATGCCCAGTGTTTCTGTCGCCTTTCTTCTTCAATAACGTTCTCAAGAACAGAGGTCAGCACAGTGTCCAAGACTTCATATATATTCAGTGAATGTTTGAATGAAAGTTGTCATGCATTCTTCACTTTTTTTTTTAAGTTTATGTATTTATTTTTGGAGGAGAGAGAGGGTGGATGGGGGAGGGGCAGAGAAAGAGAGAGAGAGAGGGAAAGAGAAAGAGTGTGAGTGCGGCAGGTGCAGAGAGAGAGGAAAAAAGAGAGAGAGAGAGAAAGAGGTGGTGAGAGAGAGAGAGAGGGAGAGAAAGGAGGGGGAAAGAGGGGGAAGGAGGGGGAGGGAGGGGGAAGGAGGGGGAGGGAGGGGGAAGGAGGGGGAGGGAGGGGGAAGGAGGGGGAGGGAGGGGGAAGCAGGGGGAGGGAGGGAGAGAAAGAAGGGGGAAAGAGGGGGAGGGAGGGGGAGGGAGAGAGGAGAGCAGAGTAGGGGCAGAGGGAGGAGGAAAGAGAGAACCCCAAGCAGGTTCCACACTGTCAGTGCAGAGTTGAACTCAGGGCTTGAACCCATGAACCGTGAGATCATGACCTGATCCAAGATCAAGAGTTGGATGCTCAACCGACTGAGCTACACAGATGCCCCAAAGATGTATTTTTACATACAGATGAGAAAACCGAGGTTACAGAATCTTCTAAAATTCCTCTTAGGTCTTAGGCTCCAGTCTGGTGAAGTCCAAATTCAACACCTCAAGGGTCTCACTCTAGTCCCACCTCACTGCCCACCCCCTCTATGGGTAGCTTCCACGGAACCTCGGAGAATTCCCAGCACTTTCTTGCCCTTACACACTTGTGTCCCTAGTACCTGGCACACAGCAGCACTTGTCAAATTTCTGTCTGATTTGACAGAATAAATAACTGGTTTCTAGTCCCATTTTGTGTTATATCTTTCTGTTAGCCTTAATTTATACTTTCCTTGGGGATGCAAAATACACAGCCACTGCTACAAAAGATAGATGTCCATTAGAATTTGTTGAAGGAAGAAATAAATGAATGAATGAACAATGAGCAAAGACGGTTTCTGTTTTATGGGTCAGGCCTCACTCAGATTGCCCTAAAATTACAGAAGTGCTTAGGAAAGGGTGCTCTCCTGGCACCCTAGAATGTTTCTTCAAGGCTTGTATTATGGTTTATAACTGCATGATTGTCAGTCCCCCCCCTCCCCGCCCCCCCCGTAGATCGCCACAAAGTCAGGATGTGGGCTTTCTGCTTGTTGTCATATTCCTAGTGCCCTATACGTGTCCCGCATACAGCTGCACTCATCAGTGGCATGCCAATGGAACACCTGCGTCCATAAAGTAAGACATCTTCGTAGCCTCTCCTGCCTTTTGCAGCTGAGGCCCAGAGAATGGAGGTGACTTGGCCACAGTCTCTCAGCCAGTCAGCATCAGAACCAGGTCTGTTGCCACCCCAGTTTCTTTCTCCCTCCCTTCCCTTCATCAGGAATACTGAGGACGGTGACAGTCCAAGTGCTCAGAATCCTAGGGGCGTCTCTCAGAGAAATGAGAAGAAACGTCTCAGTATCTCCCTGCAGGTGTCGATGGAAAACCTATGGCAGTGGCGAGGAATCTGTCCTTCCAGACTGCACCGAGGCCAGGCTGGGAACTTGAACCAACCCCCACCCTCTGCCTATAATGGCAGCTGACTCCATTGGTGACGACTGAAAAGGGCTTGGCAAATGAACAGGCATCTCTGGGGGAGAAACCAGTTAGCACACCCCAGCTCCGAGCTCACCAAAACTAGGCAGGCTTTTCACTGCCGACACCTCCATCCTCCCACCACTCACACCGATACAGCGAGTAGCGGTCGTCAGCCAGGCCAGGCCACTTGCTACTTGTGTGAATTTGGGCAACATTCTTAACACTGCTGTGTCTCAGTACTCTTCATGTACAAGGGGCACAACACCAGTATTCACCTTGTGGGGTTGTTATGCGAATTTGAAGTTCATAAATGTAAATGGCTCACAGCAGTGCCTGGCACACAGTTTGTGCCATGCAAGTGTGGCTTTCTGTCACTGCATGCCAGGCACCGGGAATTCACCTCCCTGCCCTTTGCCCCTCTCCTTTGACCTCTCTTTTGTTATGATGGACGCATGCCCGTGCTCTTAGCAAACACCTGCTCCTTACTGGGCAGCCCATCTCCTCCCTTCTCACCTCCTCAAGGCCATTGCTCCAGCAATTCTCTCCTTTTTGTCTGAACCAGCAACTTTTGCCTCTAAGGTTAATAATTCTCATCAGCACGAAAACATGAATGCTCTATTTCTCTCACACACACTCTTCTCGTGAGCCCACATCCTCCTCCAGCTTTTACCTTGCAACTTTGCTCCTCTTAATAGCAAAGCTCCTCCAAAGAGTTGAATACATGCAGCACCTCCAGATCCTTGCCTCCCTCTTGCTCTTGGAGTCACTTTGGGCAGGCTGGCACCCTCAGCCTTCCTCCAAAAGTGCTCATGCCAAAGTTGATAGTGACCCTCCCTCTCCGTCAGTCCAATGACCAAGCCCCGGTCTGGATCTTACCGAACCAGGCGGCAGCACGACACATCTTGCACTTCCTCCTCCGTGAAGCTCTTTCTGAGCTTGGCTTTTAGAGCAGCAGGCTTTTGTGTGCCCTCCTCTCTCCATGGCTTCTCCCCAGTCTCCTTCGCTGGTTCCTCCCCACCTTTCAACCTTCCCGAACACTGCACAGGACGCCCAGGGTTCAATCCTTGGCCCTCTTCTCCTCTGTGATCTCCTGCAGCCTCCTGGCCTCAAATACCATCCATACACTGGACACTGTGGGCTCCCGAAGGTCTGCCTCCAGCCCAGCCTCTCCTGCCCCACACCTCCACGCAGACGTCTTTAGGCATCGCGCATCGAGCACGTTTACCATCGGTCCTACGTCAGCGAACACCCCCTAATTGCTTCTCTTGCCATCTTTCCATCTCAGTTAACAGTGAGTTAACAAAACCTTTCCTTTCGCTCAAGGTCCAAAATCCTTGGAGTCGTTCGGAACTCCTCTCTCCCTTTCAGCAAATATTGTTGGTCCCCCTCTCAAAAGCTGGTCAGAGTCTGACCTTGTCTTACCACATCGGCCACGCCACTCTGATGCCACCACCTGTCACTTGGATTGTCGCTATGTCCTCCTAAAGCGTCCTTCTGTGGCCACATCTTGTCCCCCTTTGCTGTCTCCAACACAGTCGTCTGAGCAACCTTGTTAAAACATGAGGCCGATCGTGTCACTCCTCCATTCGAGCCTTCCAAAGGCTTCTATCATAATCAGAATAAAAGTGAAAGTCAGCACAGTAGTCCATAAAGCCCTGTAGGACCTGTGACCTTCCCGGGCACCCTGCAGACCCCTGTTTCCCTGCTGCCCTCCCCCTCCCATGACCTCTGCTCTGCTCCCTGCTCCTTCTGAGACCCCCTGGGCCTGGCATGCTCTCCTCCAGAAGTTATGCCCAGGCTCACCAGCTCCCTTCTCCCATCCCTGCTTCAGGCCACCTTCTCGGTGAGGCCCCACTTCCCTGCACCCACGCTCTCTCCCCGGCTCTGGCTTAGCTTCCTCTCTGGCTCTCTGCCCTCTGGACACATGGGGTGCTTTCCTCATTTGCTTCCCTGGCAGCCCCCTGGAATGTGAGCTCCATGCCAGCGGGGGTTAGGACAGTTTTGTTCACTGCCAGCCACACATAGTCAGCGTGCAGGCAATGTTTGATGAGCGAACGAATCTTCTATTGCCTTTGTCCCCCTCTGTCCATTGTGAGGGAAGAAGCTGCCTCTTCTCCATGCGTGCATCCCCGCCCCCATGCCCCGGTGCCCAGCAGAGACCCTTGGTACAGCCTCTCATGAGGCTTTGTCAGAGAGATGGACAATGGAGTAAATAGATGTGTGAAGAGTTCTGTGTTAGCAGAGTTTGTGCCGGGCTACATTGGTTCTGTTCTTCCCAAACCAGCAAACTTCTCAATGTACCTGCTGGTGACTGCCTTCTAAATCAGGCCATGTGTGTGGGCTCTGCCTTTGGAAGATGTGGCCTCCTCTCTTCTCCCCGCCCCCCCCCCCCCCCCCGGCGGCGGCCTGCTCGTAATCCCAGGCCCTGCTATCTTTCAATGTCCACCTAGACACCTCCCCTACCTCCATAAGGCCCCGCCTGACACCCTGGCCCACCAGCCTCTCTCTGCCTCTCGGTAACCTTTCCACCCCCAGCCTCACCCTGCCAGGTGCCCAGTGAGTCAACAGCAAGACTCTCTCTCACACCTCCAGACAGGGTGGAGGCCGTACCCGGGTAAGGAGTGTCCTTTCTCCAGCTATGAACCTGAAGGAATGTCTCCAGAACTCTCCCTCGGCTTCTGCCTGTGAGCAGAGTTAAGACCACCCTGCCCGGGGCTCCATCATGGTGGACGGGGTTGGGCGCACCTGGAACTTATCTTCTGATGGCTTCTCTTCCCTGACTGAGGCGGGAGGCAAGCTCTTCAGCTGAAAGTGATGATGGGAAGGAGGTGTGGAGGTTGGAGGACAGAGGAGAGAGGTGGAAACAGTTGAGAATGGGAGAGTGACCGGAGAGGAGAAGTAGAGTGGCTTGCCAGGCCGTGATTAGCGTGTTTGGATGTTTTTCTCAGGCCATGGTTGACGCACAGGTACAACAGCATAGTAGGCAAGAGTCACCTTTAACCAGAATTGGGGTTTTGCCCAACAGTGTAATGAGTCAAATGGGAACAAGAGAAATTGTATGTCAGGGACGACTATAATGAAAATGACAATACGAGAGACTAGGGTGTGTAATAAGGACACCCAGTGGTCCAAAAGCTTAAGTTTGCTGGGAAAGCTGACAACAGATTTGAAATTGGGATTGTCCCAGAACACCTTTTCCAGAAAGTCTCTTTCCAGTGTGGATCACCGTCTCCTATCTGCTCCCACAGCACCCTACGCTCACCTGCGCTGTATTTTAGTCCTTGATTTACTTGTATATCTCCCTCCTGGACAATAATGAGCCCTTGGAGGAAGAAAGCCAATCTCATATTTCTCTGAATCCCAGTGAGACCCAAGAAAAAAGCTCACTAAGCAATCACTGACTGACTAAATAAATTTGTTTGATAGAACCCAGACCATGTTCTGTATAGTAATAAATCCTCATGTTTGTATAACAATTTGCAGTTTGTAAAGCAATTTCATATCCCTCGTCTTATTTCAGTCTTACAACCACCCTACAAGACAGCAACTCATCCATTCACTCATTCATTCATTCTAAGTAAGAGCCCTTACTCTGTGTCAGGTACTGTTTTAGGCACCAGAATACAGAAACAGAACAGACAAAAATCCCTGTCTTCATGGAACGTACATTCCCGTAGAAGGGATTACCTGATTTACAGACGAGCAGAGCTGAAGTTGGCTCAGGGAGCTATGCAACCTGGCCAAGGTCACAGCATTTGCAGGTAAAAGAATCCGGATTAGGACACAGGACTGTCTGACTCCAAGTACAAGGAATGCATTTTCCACCACACCACAGTTACCTCACGGGATCCCGGACTTATCCATGAGGCGTCTTTGTGGTTTTTTTCCCCCTAACTTCATGACAAATAAAAGGAGACTTGGCAGAAATCCACACCCAGGGACTACCTTGGAACTCCTTCCCTTGTCTGGTGTATGTGTTTAACAAAGACGTGATAAGTACCTGCTAGGTCTCTTCTTACCAGAGCCAACTGACAGAAGCCACACCGCATTGTGAACACAGCGTCTGCTTGTGTGCAAACCCGCAGGCATTTTTAGCAACTTTGGGGAACATAAAGAAAGCTGTTGGTTTTGTTTGCACATATTTTTCGCCTCTGCAGAAGGCTTCTCACCAAGCAGCAGCCTCAGAGTTGCCTTTTATTTGATCTTAAGACATGCGACGTCTTTATAACTCCCTAGCTGGGCTACAGTTGGCAAATTCTTTCACCTGCTCTCGGTTCCCTCACTTGGAAAACGGTCCGGTAATAAAGGTCCCTCCCTCCCAGGGTGCTTGTGTGGGTTGAAGGAGGTCCTGTGAAAATGCTAGCCTAGTTTCTATAAAGCTTGATGCCCTGGGGGAAGACTGTGGGTAAGTGCAGCGGAGGCAACCCGGGGAGAAGAAGTCTTCATCAGAATCTAAAGCACCTGGGCTGGAATCCCAGCTCTCTACCACTTAGAGCCCCAGAACCTTTGAGAGTAACTTAGTCACCCGCATTCTTCCAGCCTCAGCCTCCCTCAACAGTTTCCCAAAGGCTTGTATTGAGCGTTAAAAACAGGGTGGTCAGGTCAACCACGATTTTAGAGGAATTTTAGACTGTCTACCTTGAGGCAAGGATTACGTTTTATGTATCTTTGTATACCCAATGCCCAAAACGGGACCCGGCAGTTAGCAGCTGCTAGTAACGTTTGGAGAACTGGGGTAGATGAAGGTAGAAACAGCCCAACCCCTCAGCATGGTTAGCTCAGGCTTGGACAAGAGGACGTGTTCACTGCACGCCTGCCGGGGGGCAAGCCGCAGTCTTCATGTGTGTTCACTCCTCACCCGAATTTACAAGGCAGGTAGTATTGCGGTCCACGTTTTAAAAATTAGGAAACTGACACTCTGCAGCCAAATGACTTGCCCGAGCTCACTCAGCCGGCGGGTGGCAGAGCGAGGACAGGAACCCGAGGGCACCTCACTTCTGAGCCCACACTCTCATCCTTGCCCTGCCTGAAGCCAGGAAGAGCTCTGGCTTGAGGTTTCCCCTGCTTCTGACCGCGTTCAGTTCCTGGCCCTCTGGTCGTGTGTGATGTTCCTGGCAGGAAGAGTCAGCCCTCTCTCTCTCTCTCTAGAAGCCTGAGTAAATGATTTATATGGCCAGCCTGTGTTATTGTTTTGGGGTGTTTGCTGTGTTTCAGTGTTCCCCCCCTGAGGGCAGGCACCGTCAATGCACAGGGAAACCATCACACATCTATGGTCATCCCCTCCTTGGCTGTCCCCACCCACTCTGCAAGCAGATGTCACCTCTGCCAACGGGCACAGGGATCCCTACCGGTGCACTCTCCTGGGAAGTATATGCTGACAGCCAGAGCCAGAGGGGAGAAGAGGTGGAAGGAGCCTGCTCCTGGGAGCCCCTGCCAACGGGGCCAGAGGCTAGCAGGTGGGAACGAAGAGAGGTCAAATTTCTCCTCTGCTCCCCGACTCATCAGGTGCTTCCGTTAGACCAGCACAGTGGCTATTCCCAGCAGCCTGCTGTATAGTCCAAATCTAGCACAGAATCATGGCCCCTCAGTCCAGAGAGGGGAGAGGGCTCGCCCAAGGTCACACCGCCATCAGCAGTGGAGCCAGAACTGGCTTATTCTCATTCCCAGACTTGTGATCCCACTACAGTGCCGTGTCAGGTGATGGAGATCAAATTCTAAAGGAGCTGTTTAAAGGACTCCCTCGGTTGTGTTTTTGAGCAGCAGAGTAATAGAGCAGGTAAGACTTCCATCTCTAAAGCGAGATTGACCTGAGTCTGAATTCCGGCTCTGCTACTAGCTTAGTGACCATGGACAAGCCAGATAACCTCCAAGTGGAGGAATCTGCACCCCTACTTTGCAGGCTGCCTTGAGCATTAGATGATACAGTGCACTGAAAGCCCTGCACCCACTTCTTGGCAAATGTTAGCTTTATTTCCTCCTTAGTTCTCCAGACACTTATTGGGTATTAAAATACTTTACATACAATACTTACAATACAATACTTGACATACAATATTTCATTCAATACTGGCGATAATGCTCTAAGGTAGGACTTAAGATCCCCATCAAACACACAAGTGAACACGGTGTCAGAAAGTTAGGTGAATTGTCCAAGGGACCCTGACTCTCTGACTCCAGAATCTTTGTTTTCTAGACTAGTTCGCAGATACATTTTGTTTTGTTTTGCTTTTGTTTGAATCCAAGGATGGTGTAGATGAACTAACACTGCCTTGTACATTGTGGCATTGACCTTATTAACCACCGCAGTTCTTTTAGAAGATTTCTCCAACATGTTCGCTCATAGCACCTGCCTCAGAATCACAAAGAGGTCTCATCAAAAATGCAGACTCTAAGGGCCAGGCCCCGGAGCCACTGAACCAGAATTTCTAGGTGCAGAACTGTTTACCACGCTCTCCGGCTGATTCTAAAGCACACTCAAGTTTGAGAACCACTGCCTCTGGGAGTCAGTAATCCACAAAGCACCGGCAGAATGGAAGAGGGAAGATAGTTTTCAAAAAGCAAAAATCAAACATATAGCAAGCTTGAAAGGCTGTCTTGGGTGGGGAGATGAGGAGAAGGGGATCCAGGACACCTAGAGGGCAGAAGTATTGATCCCCAGGGATGCCTGGGTAACTCAGTCGGTTAAGCTGACTCAGGTCATGATCTCAGAGTTCATGGGTGCAAGCCCTGCATTTGTGAGTTCGACCCCCACGTCGGGCTCTGTGCTGACAGCTCAGAGCCTGGAGCCTGCTTCAGATTCTGTGTCTCCCTCTCTCTCTGCCCCTCCCCTGCTCACGCTCTGTCTCTCTCTCTCTCTCTCTCTCTCAAAAATAAATAAACTTTAAAAAATTAAAAAAAAAATTGGTGTTCCACAAACGGCCTGGTTGTCGTGCCAATGGGGAGTTCAGGTCTGGAG
Organism: Lynx rufus; assembly: GCF_022079265.1. Lineage (NCBI taxonomy): Eukaryota > Metazoa > Chordata > Mammalia > Carnivora > Felidae > Lynx > Lynx rufus. Next base: position 174,598,534 of record NW_025814834.1, read on the forward strand.
GAGTAAATACCAATCCAGGCGGTCTGGCAAAGGTGCCAGGGGTGTCCCTCGTTGCAGCAAAAGCTGTCAGCACGACCCACAGCAGGTGATGAGAAAGGCCTAGGAAAAAGAGGAAGCAGGGACCCTGTCTGGCCTTCTGGGAAACTGGCTCAAGGAAAAGGCAGGAGCCAGGGTTGCAGCCCAGGTACAAGGCAAAGTCTCCTGCATGAGGCACGAGAGCCGCCTGGAGGTCGAGAACACAAGGTCAGAGGGGAGTAGGAGCAGGGAGGCCTTGACACAAACCTCTGAGCAAAAGCCCAAAGCACACGGGCAGTGCGGCATCCAGTGGAGGAAGCTGGGTGTCTCCGGCAGTGACAGCGGCAGCCCACGGGGGTTGGGGGTCAGGCGCACAAGTGCCGTCGGCAGCCTCCATGAGTCACCCAGCCCAGCCTCTTTCCGGCGTCGGCACCTGCCTGAAGCGATGCGATATATCTTAGTACCTGGTGTATTTAAGTAGTGGATCCTGCCACGAGCTGTGTGACCTCAGTCAAGCACCTTCATGACTCTGGGCATCCGTGCCTCCTCGATCCATGAGGGACCACACTTGATGACTCCGGGGTCTCTATCAGCTCGTACGTGTACCTCCCAGGGCATTTGTGAAAATTAGCTGCCATATCGATGAACGAGCCAGACCCCACATGTTCCTCGAATCCGTTATCTTGCTAGTTTCTGTCTGATTGCATATGCCCATCTTCTTTCTAAGCCCAAGCACGAGCAGCAGACAAGGCCCCAGGGGATGGCAAGCCAGGTTTGGTCTGACTTGCCCTGGTTTTGCCACACGGGCCTCAGAGCTGCACGGGTGACAGCGGAGACGCTCATCTTTTGTTGATCCAACAACGACAGCAAAAAAAGGAGAAGGGGAGCGTGGAGGAGGCAGCGAGCACACGACACTTCCTGGAGCGCTCCACTTGAGGAGGTGGGTCCCTCCGGAGCTCTTGGCTAATTCGGCAATTGATGAACCGATGGGGGCAAACCGGTCCGCGCACTCAGAACATGTAAGGAGGAGGCAGCAAGTAAACGCCAGATACTTCCAGGCTGGGTGGCAGCAGGTGAAAGGGGCAGGGCTTTGCCTATGGTAGCAAAATGGACTGAAATCTTAGAAAGATTTGTAACGAGGATGGAAACGGACCTTCTTATACTCAGGGTGGCGACAGGAAGGTGGGGGGCGGTGGGGAGAGACGTGGCCCCTGAAACCACATGGCTCTGCCAAGGATGAGTCACGACACTGAGGACAAAGTGTGTAGCCTTTCTGAGTTTTAGTTTCTCAAATGTAAATATGATACCATGGAACTTATTAGAAAAACGAAGGATAACTGCACCATAGCTATTCCATCCTACGATACCGATTCTAGCAGCCCTGGAATTAGGGTGTGTCTTGTCATCTGTCATATTTTAGAGTCTATGAAATTAATAGTCTGTAAAACTCATCACGCGAAGTGAGCACTCAATAAGCGGACAAAATATTATCTATTCAGAGCCAGAAGACATATTCTGTAGTCCGTCCTGCAATACGTTTAAGACCGTTAAACATAGACCAGGATGGTTGTTAGGTTGCTGGGGCGTAGGAACCACTTCTGTTCACCGTACCCTCTTCACGATCTGTTGGGTGAATGGATCAACCAAGAGGCCCCGAGGTTCCTTCCAAATCCAAATCCAGGCAGTTTATCTGCTACCTTAACTCTGCCATCAAGGAGTTCCCTGTTCTCTGAATCCAAAAGTCGGGACACGTGATTTCTTGTCATCACAGGATAAAATCCAGTCAATGTCTGATTGGACTCAAGTCATCTGTAGAGAGGGCTAGAACCATCTGGAACGACCCAAAGTTCTTGGAACCATATTGCTTCCCTCTTTCTGCATGTGCGTTCTTCTTTCTGCCTTCCTCCTTTCCTTCCCCTGTGTCGGGGGCGGGGTGGGGGGTGGGGGTGGGCGGATTGGCTACAGTGGAGGCAAATGGACGGGGTCCCTGCCCACAGATTATTGAGAGCCTGGCAGCGAAGACAGTTAAACGAGTAATAACAAGTAGTGACACAAAATGCAGGGCATGCTGAGATCAGGAAAATAGGATGAAACTCTCCTCACACTGGCTGCCTGACAAGTCTGTACTCCTCTCTGCGCCCCCTCCTCTGTGAAGCTGTCTCGGGCCCTCTGATTGGGCTGACATTGCACTAAACTTGGGGTGGTACCTTCCACTCTGGTCTCTGGACCTCTGGCACCACTTCTAGACGGTGGGCTGACAGCTGTCCTTCACAGCTTCGTTCCTAGCATGATGGTGTGAGTGGAATAAGGGCTCCAGAAATGTTTGCTGACTGGAGACCAATTAATAAAGGGTTTTGTTTTGTGTTCGGTGGATTTCTCCATATGCAAAGATATAAATAGCCAATCGCATTAGCTGCCTTCCTTTGAGACTCACTATTTGTCTCCGTAAATTGAAAGAATTAGAATTATCAGTGTTTTCCTTCCTTCCTCCCTCTCCTTCCTTCCTCCCTTCCTCCCTCCATCCCTTCCTTTCTTCCTTCCCTCCATCCTCCCTTCCTTCCCTCTCTCACCCCCTCCCTCCCTTCCTTTCTTCCTTTCTCTGTCTTTCCTTTTTTTTTAATAATTTCCCTTTTTCTTCTCTTTTTAAGTAGTGGAACATTTTCTTCACGTGAAATCTTAGAAGCCAACATATAACACAAATAGTCTGAGCTTCTCTGAAATGAGAGGTGGGACCCAAACCTGCCTAGCTCATCACCGCCTTCCCTTCCCTAACAAAAGTCAAGTTCTTCTCACCTCTAACGCTGAGTCAAGCTGCAAGTGACTGCATCTTCAGTAGCTAGATTCACCGAGATCAGATATTACAACCTAAAGATAATGCTAAATATTTCTTGAGCGCCTAATGCATGCCAGGGCAGCCGGGCCCTTTAAAAAATTCTCATTCCTTCTTCTTTCTTCTCTTGTCACTCCTTCCTCTTTTGCCCCCGATTCTCCATTTTCAAGTTAAAAATAATCTTGTGCTGTTGTTAGCTGCCTTAAATACTTTTGGAGAACGAGTTAGAGTTATAAATAGATCTAAATACAAAACACGGTGCTGGTTGAATTCTCACAACGAACCTGTGGGGTTGGTTTTAGCACTTCTGTTTCATAACTGAGATCAGCAGGGCTCAGAGAGGAAACGAAGTTGCCCAAGACCATTCCAGGAAGTCAGGGAGCACAATCCCATTTCCCACCTCTGTGGGTGCTCCCACACCTTGGCTCCACCCTGACCAAGAGGTGTGCACTAACTAATTTATTTAATCCCTGCAAAACCGTGTGAGATGGATACTGTTGCTACAGCTATGGTACAGATGAGAGCCCAGAGGATTAGAGAGGTGAAGTCACTTGTCCAGGGCCACCCAATCAACAAAAACCAAACCAGGTGTTTGGTTTTTTTTTTTTAATTAAAAAAAAATTTGTTAGCTTATTTTTTTTATTTTGAAAGAGGGAGGGTGAGCATAAGTTGGGGAGAGACAGAGAGAGAGAGGGAGAGAGAGAATCCCAAGTAGGCTCCACGCTGTCAGCACAGAGCCTGACGTGGGGCTCGATCTCACAAACTGTGAGATCATGACCTGAGCCGAAATCAAGAGTCGGCCGGAGGACATGGAGAAATGCCAGAGACAACAAAGCCCACGGCAGAAACGCAGACCATGCTCATTAAGCAAACGAGGCTGTCTGGGGGGGCAAGTGGAGGTTTCCACTCAGATTTGGCTGTGTGACCTTTGGCAAGTTATTTAACTTCTCCGTGTCTCAGTTTTCTCAGGCACAGAACTATGATTATAATCGTAGCAATCTCGGAAGTATTGTTGTAAGGCAAGGAAACTCATAGATCAGTATCAAGCATAGAATGAGTACTCAGTCATTGCTAGTTCTTATTATGTGTATAAAAAATACCCAGGAATTAATAGCAGCTCTCTCATTATGTTATCACAGTCTCTGTCTATGTCTTGGGGAGGGGGGGGTCATATACATCTGTGGAACTTTTTTTTAATGTTTATTTATTTATTTTTGAGAGACAGAGAGAGAGAAAGAGAGAGTGCACAGGCAGGGGAGGGGCAGGGGCAGTGAGGGAGACACAGAATCGGAAGCAGGCTCCAGGCACCGAGCTGGCAGCACCGAGCCTGAGGTGGGGCTCGAACCCATGAGCTTTTTTGTGACAAAAAGCTCATTCCACTGAGCAGTGAGATCATGACCTGAACCGAAGTCGGATGCTCAAACGACTGAGCACCCGGGGCCCCTCCGTCTGCAGAACTTCTGAGTGCACAGAAGCTAGGACTGGCTCCAGAGCTGACTCAAGGGGGAATCCTGATCATGTTCCTTCTCTCCCAGGCTGAAGACTTCTGGTCCCTTCCAAAAGAAGCTTATTCGAATTGACAAATACTCCTGAGCACCTACTACGTGCTGGGCCCTGCTTGAGACTCTGAGTGTAGAGAAATCACAGGTCTCTCTGCCTTTTCAGGCGTGGGGAGGAAAATATTCATAGTGTGATATTTATCATTGTAACCATTCATAAGTTTCCAGTGCTGTGGCATTAAATGCATTCACAATGTTGTGTGACCGTGACCCCTATCTATACCCAAAACGTTTTCTTTCATCTCCAACAAAAACTCTGTAACTATTAAAAAATAACCCTTCCCCTTTTCCCAGCCCCTGGTAACCTCTATTCTTATGTTCTGTCTTAACTGTAACTTTTTTTTTTTTTTTATTTTATTGGGACACCTGGGTGGCTCAGTCGGTTAAGCATCCAACTTTGGCTCAGGTCATGATTTCACGGTTTGTGAGCTCAAGCCCCGCCTCAGGCTCTGTGCTGACAGCTCAGAGGCTTGAGCCTGCTTTGGATTCTGTCTCCCTTGCTCTCTGCCCCTCACCCACTCACACTCTGTCTCTCTATCTCTCTCTCTCTCTTTCAAGAATAAATAAATATTAAAAAAAATTTTTTTCATTTTATTGTGGTAAAATATACAATACCAAACTTACCATTTTAACCATTTTTAAGTGTGCAGTTCAGTGGCATTACGTATGTTCCCGTTGTTGTGCGACCTTCCCCACCACCCGTGTCTGCAGTGTTTTCACATTTCCAAAGTGAGACTCTAACTCCCTGTCCCTCTGGCCCTCTGGCCCCTGGGAGCCAACATTTCTACTTTGTCTCTGTGAATCTGGCTGTTCTCGGAACCTCGTAGCTGTGGAATCATACGATATTTGTCTCTTTGTGACAAAAAGCTCATTCCACTCAGCAGCACGCCGTCAAGATTCATCCATGCTGTATGTCAGAATTCCTTTGCTCCTTGACGCTGACATTCCACTGTATCTATCTGTTTGTTCCTTCATCCTTCGATGGGCACGGTTGTTTCTACCTTTTGGCTGTTGTGACTAGTACAGCTTTGAATATGAGTGCGCACCTGTCGCTGCCTTTGAGGTGCTTGCGGTGTGACGTGGGGACCACCTGTACATTCACCTGCAAGTTGCCCTGGATGAACCCTCCGTCTCCTCATCTGTGAAATGGGGATAACGTTATCCAGTGCCGGAATTAAATGAGATGATGCCTGATGCGGGCAGCACCGGCACACTGTAAACACTTGATAGATGTTCACGCTTGGTGCACGTGCTGCGGCTGGTAGAGGGAAGTGTCTAGAGAAGAGGGGGCTGGAAACTGGCGGTCAGCGGGGGCTCTCTCATGCCTTCACATCAGACTATTCTCACAAACATCCTGGCAGGTAGGCCCAAAGATCTGGCCTTTCCAGATGAAGCAGCAGACTTGGAGAGGCTAGGAATTATAGAGGTGGATCTGGAACGTGGCTCCCGGAGCCTCCCTGCAGGAATCTAGGAAAGGCGCAGGGGAAGGCAGACGCAGCACACTAAATGTCTACAGAGCGGGCCTGGGAGAGGCGAACACACTTGTCTGCGGTGGTCTTACTGGGGGAGGGCAGAGCTGGGGAGACAGAAAGGAGGGAAGGTGCTGGCAGACACAAAGGCATGGCCTGCAAGCAAAAGCCCAGGGGCTGGAGATGTCTTGCCTACAGAAATGGGAGGAGGCCAGCAAGGGAGCCACAGGTACGGTGCGCACAGGGTGGGGCCGGGTCACCGAGGGCGCAGGGCTAGACAGCCCAGCCCAGTCGGGTCCCAGGGAGGGCTGGACGGTGTTTCAGATTAGTCACACTGGTAGGACAGGGACGCTGGCCTCACAACAGATCCCTACCTTCAAACTACAGACAGTGTTTTAAAAATTACATGTGTGTTTTACCAACATCTTGTGCATAGTTCAAAAACGTGGATGGTTCTAAAAAGCCCTCTCTGTAACTGCGTTCCCCTCCACATTCAAATCTTACTGCCCAGAGACAGCCACTGACCAATATTGCTTCCAATATTTAACTCCGTATTTCTTTCTTAAAAAAAAAAAAAATAGTGTATTTATTTATTTATTTCGAGAGTGAGTGTGTGTGAGCAGAGGAGGGGCAGAGAGAGAGAGAGAGAGAGAGAGGATTGAGAACCCCACGCAGGCTCTGCACTGTCAATGGAGAGCCCAAAATGCGGTTCAATCTCACGAACTGTGAGATCATGACCTGAGCCTAAATCAAGAGTGGAATGCTCAACCAACAGCCACGCAGGCGCCCCTAATTCCATATTTTCTAAATAATGTGTTGAAACATCTCTTCATTTTCTGTCTGAGACATGCCCTGATGACCTGCTCCGATGGGGGAGGGGGACCTACCTCTCTTCCCCATGGAGCCACACCCCCTCCCCCCAGCTCCCCAGTCTACTTTCAGCATCATCCTTGGTTAGATTTAGTGTTTGTAGTAATGTGACCATGTAAATCACAGTTGAACCACATCACATTATGCATTATGTGTTTGTACAACTAATTCTTTTTGCTGAAATGAAGGTCTCCGTTTTTAAACCAATTTGCTTCATTTTCGGTATATTAATCCGTCTCCTCTCCATGAGAATGTTAGTCTCCCCTCAGAAGCTACAAGCACAACAGGTAGCCCATCCATCTGTCTGTCTTCCTTCCAGAGCCATCAGGGCTCCTGTTCTAATCTGCACACCTGTCTTGTGGGTGAAGACCTGAGCTGGGCCCAGCTGTGTTTTAATGGGGCCCCTGATGCCAGACGGGCGAACGGGGTCAGACGCATTTTGACGCAATTGTCATTCATCCGTAGATTTTATTCAGAAAATACCAACTGGGTGCTTTCTAGATCCCAAGGAGATCCAATGCCAGAGGCCAGCGATGCAGGTTGAATTAGATGTGGTCTCTACCTTCCAAAGGGTCTGAGTCCTGGGATAGACACAAGTTAGTGCTGGGCCAGAGCAGAGGCTCTGCGAGTTTTGGGGGGCCAGAGGAGAAGCCCTAATAATGCAGCCTTTGGAAGGGCCAACGTGGAAGACTGCCTGGAGGAGGTGAGGCTGAATGAGTCTCAGCTTGTCAGGAGGAGCTTTCTAAGGGTTCTGGGAAGGGCATTCCGGGTAGGAGAGCATCATGTACACAGTCATGAGGGCATGAGAAAGCATGACTCACTCAAAGAGTTTCAAATAAGTAATCAGCGATGATCATGTGGGAGGGTTCTAGTTGAGGGGAGGAAGGGTCTCACCCAGGCTAAGGGACCAGAGGGATATAGGGAGCCACAGAAGGAGCTATCAGAGGGAAGACATGATCAGGTCTACATCTTTTGTTTTTTAATGTTTATTTATTTTGAGAGAGAGAGTTAATGTGAGCAGGAAGGGGGCAGGGGGGACAGAGAATCCAAAGCAGACTCTGTAATGACAGCAGAGAGCTCGATGCAGGGCTTGAGCTCACAAACTGTGAGATCATGACCTGAGCCAAAGTCGGACACTTAACCAACTAAACCACCCAGGTGCCCCAAGTCTGCATTTTTATTTATTTTTATCTTCTATTGATTTATTTTTTTAATGTTTATTTATTTTTGAGAGAAAGACAGGGCACTAGTGGGGGAGGAACAGAGAGAGAGGGAGACGCAGAATACAAAACAGGTTCCAGGCTCTGGACTGTCAGCACAGAGCCCGACGCGGGGCTCGAACTTGTGAACCGTGAGATCATGATCTGAGCCAAAGTTGGAAGCTTAGCCGACTGAGCCACCCAGGCACAACCCCACCCCACCCCACCCCCCCGCCACGTCTGCCTTTTTTAAAAAGACAAGATGGCTTCAGGACGTCAGAGAGATTCGAGAGAAAGACGGTCGAGTGAGGGGCACTCTGAGGTCTGGCAAAGGATAAGGAGGGTCTGAACCAACACTGGCACTGGGGGTGAGGCACAGGACTCGTGAGACTATACAGAGACCAAACGGCCTGGACTTGGGGTCACAAGCAATACGGGAAGCCTGACTGATAATTTCCATGTGTCCGTCTCCTGGGAAGCTGGATGCTAGTCTGGACTGGGAAGAAGGACATTGGCGTCTTGGGATGTATGGGGGCCAGAAGTGCTGGGAGGATGGATGCCCATGGACTGAGGGAGCAGGGCCAGGGCCTGGGGCTCTCAGAAATTAGAAGGCAGAGGTAGGATCTAGAGGCCATGGGGTCAGAACGGCCCGTAGAGTCCAGCAGGTGAGAGCGTGAGCTCTGGACTCAAGCAGCCCTTGGTTTAAATGCCAGCTCAGCCACCTGCTTACTGACACTCTGTTGCCCCATCTGCAGAATGGGGACCAAAGTCCTCCCTACTTCACGGGGCGGTTGTGAGGGTTGAGACCCTGGCTATAAAGTGCTTGGTACAGTGCATGGAACATAAGAAGTGCTTCATTTAGTGACTTCCCCTCATGTGCCTGTGGGGGCAAGGACAGCTCCCAGAGGTAGATGATACTGGAGTGGACCTCAGAAGGGGAGGCAGACCCGGCTTCACGGGCGTGCGGCCCGTGAACTCACACCTAGCCCCGTGCTCAGAAGAACCCAGAACTTGGTTTCGTGCTCTGCCTTGCCGTCTGGAGGTTCTGAACAATTTTTGAACAAGGGACCCCACAAATTAGGCAGTCGTGCTGCAGGCAGGAGGCCATCGGGCAGAGAGGAGGGGCTACTTTTGAAGAAAGGGGGCCCTGAGGATACACAGCCATGCTGGAACCGGAGGCTCAGTTCGTTCCAGAAACAGTCCGCGCCAGGCACGGGGCTTCTGGCTGGAGAGTTGTGTTTGGGGGAGAGCAGTGGGAGCGTGGAGTGATAAACAGTGAAAGGCCTTGATGAAACATTAGGGAGTTTGGAGCCTGCAAGTGGAGAGGTGAGCGATAGCTCAGACTGTGGCGGGGCACGGTGTGGACGCTCTTGTGACCTGCAATTTACCGAGGAGGAAACAGACCTAGAGTGGTGCAGGTAGGGCTGCCCTGGGACTTGTGTGGGCTCTAGGCTCTTGTGGCTTTGCAGGCCCCTTTCTCCAAATATAAATATAAATAAATATCAATAATATAAATACACACGTACACATACACATACATGTGTCTAATTACACTTTGCAACGGCGTGGGTTTAAAGGCAAACATTATATACTAAAACATTTTCTTTGACCTGAAGTATGGGGAGCCTCAGGTGCTGTGCCTACCTGACAGGTAAGTCACCCTGGAGAGGAGCTTCTGGGCTCTTCCGGCTCAGCAGGTGCTGCAGCCAGGACTCCCAGGTCTCCCCAGGAGAGGTGGGTGACCCTTTTCTCCTCAAGGGGAATGCTAACCAATCCCTAAGGCCCTTTCTGCTGGGACCTGTAGAGCCTCCGAGGCCTTTCCATCCCAGTCTCCTGCGGAGGGGGCTGGTGGTTGTTTGGGTTGAGAACTGGATGGTGGGGCTGAGTGACAGGTGAAGGAGAGAGAGTTGCACATGTCCTCGGGCATGGGGAAAAATCAAAGGTCTCCCTGTCTGCGGGTGTCTGCGACTTTACTCTTTGTGCCACGTACAATGTCAATCCCGGGGACCGGGCCGCCCGCCTACCCCACCCATATGGAGGTGGGGAGGCTGAGTCAGCGGCAGCTGCTGAGGATGCTGTCTGGAAAGGAGAAACATCACCGTCTGTCTGTCTGTCTGTCTGGGGGTCCAGGGATGCCTGTGTGGAGGTGGGGGAAGTGCACAGGCTGTTCTTTGTGTGTTAATTGCTCATGTAGCCCAGGAGAATGACAGAGGTTCAGAGGGGTGCCCCCATTTTACCTCCTTCCTCAGGATTTCCTCACAGGCTCCTCACTGGCCCTCTCATTCTTTCCTCCATAGACCCAGGTGGCGACAGGATGCCTGGTGTGTGACCTTCAGTCCAGTCCCACCGCCCAGCTTTGACCCCCCAATGTGCCTGGGTAGGTGGGCAAGAGACGGCACAGGGGGTGCCGATTTGGAAACAAAAGAGGTCTGCTTACCCCTTTAGGTCCCAGTCTTCTCTTCATCTTCAAATCACATTTCTCTGAGCTCCAGGCCCTGCTACGTATTTATGATGGACAGACGGATGGATGGAGGGAGGGAGGGATGGATGAATGTTCAACCTTTCCCAGTCTTAGAAGCCTTCTGCCCTCCAATTTCTGTGGCCAGGAGCAGAATCCCAGAACCCAGTTGCCTCTAAAAGAGGAGAGAGATTGAAACCTGCCGATTTAGAGAAGAGTTATTGAAAAAGCTCCCCCCTGATTGCTTCCATTTTCCCTACAAAGGCTGAGAGTTTGGTGAGAAGACAAAGAGGAAATTTAGAATCACTATTGTGCATCAGTTAGATTAGGGATTTGCAGACACATCATGAGGTAGTGCCATGGGCCCTATGGTTTGGGTGATAAGAGTAATAGCTATATTTCTGGAGCAATCATTACAGGGCAGACACTGGGCCTGGTGTGCTACTCACACGATCTCCTTGGATCTTTACATCCACCTAGGGGGCAGGTGCCTCAGTAAGGATGAGACTCGTCATGTTGCAGGAATCAAAAAAAAAAACACACACACACACACAAAAACTAAAACTAAATTCTAAGTGGTTTATAAACAGAAAAGCTTATTTCTTGCTCATGCTCTCTGTCCACCCATCAATGTGGCTGGAGAAGAGGCATGGCAAGAATGAGAAGCCAGGAAGGTCTGAAAGGATGCGAAGGAAAGGAGGGAGGGTCGAGAGCCTGGCACTCGGGAGAAGATCAAAGAGCCAGTATGGGGAGAGTTCTGGAATGATGAGAGGGAGGGGTTGGAGAGTGGAACCCTGCGAGTTGAGATTGCAGGGGTGGGGCAGTAGCCAGCCAAGATAAGAGCAGGTGTGGCTTTGAGTGTGGGTAGCTGGAATGGAGTGAGGATGGAGGCCCCTGGACCTGAGGTCAAAGGTTCTGACAGATGGAGCCAGCTTCCCTTCCCTGGGGACACTGGGGATCCATGGAAGGCTATAAGAGGCCACAGGTTAAGCGTATTGCAGCCTTCCCGGGCTGTAAATTTCACCAGGACATGAGGTTTGGAAATTGCTTTTTAACGGTCAAACATGGAAATGTAAAGTGTAAGAAAGACCTCTAAGAAAGGTGCGTGTGGAAGCCCGCTCCCCTCCGTCCTGGAAAGCTGGAGAAGCCCTCAATGTAGAAGAGTCACCGAAAAGTCCTCGGTGAACACAACCAGATGCAAACAACAAGGACCAGGGGGGTCTATTAAAATTTCCACTCACTGATCATCATAATAACCGTTCGCAGTTCGTGAGAGCTCGTTGTATGCTAGGCCCTGTTCTAAACATTTTAGATGTACAGCTGCTTCAGTCCTCTTGGGACGCCCTATAGGGAGGGATCATTTTTATTCTCACCTCACAGATGAGGAAAAGAATCACCTAGCACAGCACTTGGCTGAGGTAGCACACTAGTGTGGGTCGGAACTGGGATTTGAACTCAGGCCAACTGGCTATAGAGCCCGTGCACTTGAATGCTACACCAGTGGTTCTCCAACATGGATGAGCCTCAGAATCACTTGGTGGGGGGGAAGGGTTCTTAAAGCCTAGAGGCTTGGGGTGGCCCGAGAATTTGCATTTCTGTGAAGTCCCCAGGTGGTCCTCAAGCTGTGGATCCCTAGACCACACTTCATCCTGCCTCACAAATAGACACACAGCAACTATCCCGTGCATGGCAGGTAGTGTCTTTTTCCAGATGTGACTACCAAATGCCTGGCAGCAGGTGCATGTGTGGTGTGCGTGTATGTGCACGTGTGTCACAGAGGGCTGAGGATTATGGCTTAAGTAGCACTAGGGGACAAAGAAGAAATTGATCCTGCTTCTTGCCCCTGAGGTATGGGGGATATGGAAAAACAAACCAGCTCCACAGAGAGAGCAAGGGATACAGGTTCCACTTAAGGTCTGGAGACAGGTACACAGAGCAGCCAGGCTTTAAATTTTGTTGTTGTTGTTAATATTTATTTATTTTTGAGAGAGAGAGTGTGAGTAGGGGAGGAGCAGAGAGCGCGGGAGAGACAGGAGAGCCGTGCAGACGGCTTGAAGTTGACAATCTCCCTTCCCCTTCTGGAAACTTCCGAGGGTCCAGGGATGACAAATAATACTGGAACTGATACCTGAAGAGAGGCTGAAGAGCTTGACGCTTCTCGTGGAAAGGAGTGAGCCAAAATCGGGCATCTGTTTCTGCAAAGCCAGCCTTTAAATCTTAAACTCAGGTGTCCCTGAAATGACCACCTCTCTGCCCCCTGCAGAAAACTGCCCTTCTCATTCACTGCCTTTGGGTCAGCGTGTGAGGCCCCCTCAGTTCCCCAGCAGCCGTTTCTGCAAAGCCAGCCTTTAAATCTTAAACTCAGGTGTCCCTGAAATGACCACCTCTCTGCCCCCTGCAGAAAACTGCCCTTCTCATTCACTGCCTTTGGGTCAGCGTGTGAGGCCCCCTCAGTTCCCCAGCAGCCGTGTCTCCTGTAGTTTGGGGTCCAGCTTAATTAAGACCTCTGCTGGCCGATTAGTCTCGGTCACCTCTGTAATTGGGCACCAGCTGTGTTTTCTCTTGACAAGGACTCCTTTATGGAGCCTCTAATGTAAATGCATTACATGAAAAAACATAACAGTTCCAGGGTTATATGATCATAAAACCGGGAACAGTTGTTTTCTGTAGAAATAAAGAGGGCATCTCTCTCTGTGTTCCAGAAAATACTTTTTTTTTTTTTTTTGGAAAGTTGGGAGGGAGGGTATCGAACGGCAAATTCTTCACTTGTTTACGTTCTGGATATGAACACTCATTGTGCCTTTAAATGAAGTTTTGCATAATCACAGGTGCTGGTGCATAAAGACTCGGGAAGTTTCCTGGCAGAAATGTGAGACTTGAGAAACTCAACCATGAATGGCTCCATTTATGAACAGACACCAATGATTGACAGAATGACTATTAATAGCTAATATTAACTGAGCCCTTCGTATAGGCTCAAGCCAATGCCAGGCACTTGGAAGGGATTGTCTTGTTTAAACCTGGAAATCACCTTATGAGGTGGGTGCAAATGTCCTCCCCACTTTTTATAGATCAGGAAAGTGAGGCCCAAAGAGGTGAAATAATTCATGTTCAAGGTCACACTGTTCACCATTAAGTAGCTGAAATGGACTGAAACCCAGGTCTGTCTCATGCCAAAATTCCTTTCTGCCTCTCTCTCCAGCTAAACAATGCAATTAACTAAAGTGCCCTGTTTGCAACAATTACAGGATCAACCATGACCCTTAACATTTGTACAGAGCTCCACACTCACTAAGTTCCTTTACATCTGCTGTCTCCTGTGATAGGACAGCCCTGTGAGAGAAATAAAGTACTCGCTGTAATCCCATTATCATAAATGTGGGAACCTCAGTACTAAGGGGCTAGACTATTTAGCATCAGCCGCAAAGAAGAAGGGAGTCAGACTTTTCTAATTCCTGCTCCAAATCCAGTGCTCATTCTACTAGTCCCCCCGCCCTCCCTAGGTAGTGCTTCCCCTTGAGGAAGCCAGATAAATTTAAATTTTTTTCCAGCCACTTATATCCCCTCATTTATTTACACAGTCGGGTTGTATTTTCATTTTCTCTATCCTGATTACTCATGTTTATTTAGTTGCTGTCTGTCTCCCCTTCCTGGAATAAATATAACCTCCATGAAAGCAAGCCCTTGTCCTTGGTGGTTATATTTCCAGCCCTGCCCCCCACCAGTAGTGCCTAGAACTGAAGTATTTACTTTTCAATTCATTCAAATAAATATCAATTCACTCACTCAGTAAATATTTATTGAGTATCTATTATGTGCCAGGTACAGGTAAGTCCCAGGGGTCCTGTGCTGAACAAGACAGTCATGATTTCCTACTTCCCCGGTGGGGAGGGGGTCTTGCCTGCAAATAAATAAATACGATAACTGTTGATTGGGATTGGGGGACTTAAGAGAGACGAGATGGAAGGGGACAGCTACTCAGCTCTTGTCCTGGAGCTGTCACCAGGCTAGGGAGGCAGATCACACGTTCAGTGGGAAGTTTCCATCTCACGGGAACGGGAGTGGTTTGCAAACTCAGAGGCAGTGTCCTCAGCTCAGAGTGCCAGGGCTTGGGCGAGGGTGAGGGCAGCAAGGCTGCCTGAGGACGCAGCACCTGCGTGGTTTCAAAGACAAATAGGAATTATCTAGGAAAGGGGTGGGGAGGACTCTAGGCCTGTGCAAGGACAGGTGGCAGGAGGCCAGCTGGCACAATACAAGGGGTGACCGAGCCTACAGTGTGGGGTGGGGAGACAGGGAAGCAAAGAGGTGAAGGAGACAAGTGTGGAGTCGGTCCAAAAGTATCACGCTGTGATGGTGAGTTTTATGTGTCAACTTGGCCGGGCTATTGTTCTCAGTTATTCAATCAAACACTAACTAGGTATTGCTGTAAAGATGTTTTACGGACACAGTTAACATCTACGGTCAGTTGACTTCAAGTAAAGATTATCCTCGGTGATCTGGGTAGGTCGTGTCCAATCCATGGATGGCCTTTAAGAGCAAAACTGGGGTCTTCCTGAGGAGGAAGGAATTCTGCCCGTGGACTGCAATATCAGCTTCTGCCCAAGAGTTTTCAGCTTTCAGGTGAGACCCCACAGTCACAGAAGCCAATTCCTTGAAATAAATTAATCTCTTGGTAGATAGATAGATGATAGATGATAGATTGATTGATTGATTGATAGACTCCTAATCCCCTACAGGTTCTCTTTCCCCTGCAGACCCCTGACTGACTGTCACATGTCTAGCCAGCTAAGTGAACTTCACCCTTAAGGTGATGGGAAGGAGCCATTGGAGTCTTTAAGCAAAGGAACAGCATAACCAGATCTCTGTCTCTAAAAGACTGGCTGCAGAATGGAGCGGATCAGAAGGGGCAAAACTGGACATAGGCCAACCAGGTCAGAAGCAGCTGCCTGAACTCTGGCAGCAAGAATGGCCTGGAAAGAGGGGGACTAGTTCAAGGGATATTATGGAAGCAGAATCAACAAGACTCAGTGTGCAACTGCACGTGTAGGGTGAGGAAGAAGAGAGTTGCACGGAGTGCCGGGCCCTTGGACATCTTAGCAAATGGAATGCAAATGCAATGAGAGCAGGCACCTTGTTCTGTTGCCCGCTGTCCCCTTCGCAAGGGGAACAGTACCTGGCGCCCAGCAGGTGCCACTGCACATTTATTAAATGGATAGGTGTGCAGTTCTCGGAGGCGGAGAGGATGAGGACCACACCAGCACAGCTCGGGGCAGGTTGAGTTTGGGGGACTCTCAGACAGCCAGGGACAGAGGTCCAGAGGCGAGCTGGAGAGACGGTCTGGATGCAGGAGGGGGCTCTGGGATAGGCAGGGCTCTGAGTCCTGAATGTGGACATTGTACCTAAAGCCGGGGATCCAGGCCCCTGAGAGTGTGTGGCGTGAGGAGAAGGGAGGTCGGGGGCTAAATCCTGGAGCAGCAGAGGAAGGACCCCTCAGAGGAGAATAAGAAGAGGTGGCCAAAAAGACAGGGGGAAAACTAAAAAAACAAGGTGGGGAGGATCGGGCAAGGAGGGCGTGTCCCCACTGCTGCCGAGAAGTGCTGTTAAGATAGCGATCTTGACCAGGGCAATTGCGGTGGGGGTGGGGGAGACAGAGGTCAGACTGCAGACTCTTAGGAAGACATGAGAAATGAGGTAGGGGAGAGGTGTCTCCGATGGCCTCTCCCAACGTCCCTTCCAAATAGTCAACCGGACAAGACCGGCCCATATTCAAGGGCGTGAAACTGAGGCACACGGGCGATAAAGCTGGATAAGAGCAATTGCGCAGCCAAAGGGGGCCGTGTCAGAAGACAACAGCCCTTCAGACCACACACTACCTTTTATGGCTCGGCAGGATCCAGACTTTGCAAAGAATGGTTGTTCAGGGTGGGGCCCTGGCCCTGTCCAGGCTGATCGCTGAGACGTGCAGGGCAACAGCCTCTAGGGCGTGTGAGAACATTTTCTCAAGGGGAACCACCTTCCCTTGAAACAGCTTGTTCTGCTGAGTTGACAGGAGGGAGGAATGGGGACTCCTCAGTCCCGGGCCGGGTGCCAGACGCAGCGCCAAGGCGGGAGGCTCCGGGAGGCCGGGTCTGGCTGCAGCCTCCCTGGGCTCTGCGTGGGCCACACCATCTCCTCTGCCTTCTCCGGGGACTGGCGGGAGGCTGCACGCGCTGGCTTTGTTTGTTTTTAACTAACATCCAGCGAGCACTCACTCTGCGCCAGGCTCCGTATTCATCATTTCACATGCTTGAACTTACTTAAAGCTCACAGTGTTCTTTGAGGAATGTATGTCGATTGTTCTTGTTTAAGGATGAGAAAACTAAAGCCCAGAGCGTCCAAGCCTCTTGCCCAAGGCTTCTCAGCTTGTTCTGTGGGTGGGAGAGCGGGGATGCTTAACTCTCGCATCTGAGCGGATGACTATTTAGCCCTGGAGTGTGGGTTCAAATCATCCTCTCCGACTCTGGGATCTTAGGGAAATTATATGATGGCTCTGAGATTCTGTTTCCTCTTCTGTAACATGGGGCTAACGTTGCCCACTCTGTAGGGCCAATGTGAGGATGAAAGAAAATGTTTGTAAAGTGTTTTGCAGAGAGCATGCAGCCCAGGGGTGCTGCTCTGTAAATGTTAGGTTCTCTTTGCCTTTTCTGTTCTTTTGGAGAAGCTGTGTCTTAAATCTGTAGGTCAGAAAATTAGGGCAAGAACTCAGGACTCTGAATCAGAATGCCTAGGAATCGAATGCTGCTTCCATTTGTTATTTGACTTTAAACAAGCCACTTTTCCTTGCCAGGGCCTCAGTTTCCCCAACTGTAAAGTATGGGAAGATCAGTTTGGTCCACGATAGCATTCAAGCCCCCACGACCCACTTTCAACCTTATACAATATCACCAAATGATCATGAACTTGGTTTCTACTGAGCCAGGACATACCTGAGACCCCTTCCGGTATGAACTCCTATAGGTTGGTTGTAATTAGAAAATGTATCAGATACATAATAGATAAGATTTATAATATAATAATAGCTACTTCCAGGAGTTTCTATAAGGTTTAAAATAAATAATACTTCTTTTTTTAACTTTTTTTAAACTTTATTTATCATGAGAGAGAGAGACAGACAGAGCACATGAGCAGGGGAGGGACAGAGAGAGAGAGAGGGAGAGAGAGGGAGAATCCCAAGCAGGCTCTGTACTGCCAATGCAGAGCCCGATGCAGGGCTCGAACTCATGAGCTGTGAGAGCTGAGCCAAAACCAAAAGTCGGACACTTAACCGACTGAGCCACACCCCAAGGAAATAATACTTCTAAAGCATGCAATTCTGAAAACTTTGAAAACTCAATATGTCGGTTGGTAACTGTTTTCCTCCATTTTACATCAAAGGAAATCAAGTCTTGGAGATTTTAAATCTCAGAGAGGTGAGGTCACTTGCCCAAGATCCCACAGCTAACTGGTGGTAGGACTGATATTCAAATCCAGGACCACTTGACTCCATTACTCAAGCGTGACGCCGTGGCCACATGTTCCCCAAACTTACAATGGGACAAGCAGCAGAGCAACAGAAAACCACGTTCCTCCTTGGCGTCTTACGCAACAAACCATATGGACCCTCAAACTCTTACATAACAGGCCCAGTGCTAACGAGGGGAAGTTTAACAACAACGCAAAAAACAGATCGCATTCATAACAGACCACCATATGTTCTCCCGTTCCCTGACAGCAGCCGCCCCAACTCCTACTCCGGCGCCTACAGAAATTTTCTCGACCAAAACAGTTTTATTCCCAAGTGACTCAAAGGATTGATGCCTTTATAAAAAGAATGAGGGGAGGGGTGGTGGCAGTCTGTGCTTCTTCAAAATAAATAAGTCTTGCTAACTCCTTGGGAAAGCCCAGAGAACTTCAGCCTCCACTCCTTGGCCTTGGAAGCTGCGGGCTTCTCCAGGGACGGCGTCGCCTCTGTGACCAGGCAGCTCCCTCCCTCAGAGTGAGGGCGGCTGCCATGATTTCTGGTTTCTGAGTCTCTAAGCTGAATAGCCCAGGTGTTTGGGGACATCCCTTCACTTGGTCTTGAACGCCTACACTATCTTGCGCTCACGCTTGGTTCAAGAGCCTCAAAGTTGCTCTAGGCTTTCTGGAAGTGCCCTCTGGAGCTGAACCCAGTTCTAGAAGGGCGGTTTGCCATGTGCACACTGGGAAAGGGTTTCTGCAGATGGCTGCAGGCCAGCCACCATCTTCCTATTCCATATTTTTTTGCCTGGTCTTCTGCCTCCTTCACTCCTCCCATCCATTTCTCTAACTTGCAGCCAAAGCAATCCTGCTAATTTGGAAATCTGATCAGGTGACTCCACATTCCTTACGGCCCCTGTGGTCCTTCACGCTCTACCAACTCACCCCACTTTGCACCTACCTGTTCATCCCCCTTCCACTTATTCCTCACTGTGTGAGTCTCAGCCCCATGTGCCTATTGCACCCTTGAAATGTGGCTACTGAAACTGAGGGATTAAAATTTTAATTGTATTTGTCTTAATTAATTTAAAATAATTTTTTAGTTTTTTAAAGTTTATTTATTTATTGAGAGAGAGAGAGAGAGTCCATGCATGCGCGGGAAATGAGAAGAGAGAGAGGGAGATTGAGAGAGAGAGAGAGAATTCCAAGCAGGCCCTGCACTGTCAGTGCAGAGCCTGACGCTGGGCTTGAACTCACGAACCATGAAATCATGACCTGAGCTGAAATCAAGAGTCAGACGCTTAACTGACTAAGCCACGAGGATGCTCCAACTTAAAATAATTTTAGATTCATTCCCAGGTTGCAAAGAATTTTCTTTCCCGTGTTTTCTTCCTATACTTTATGGATTCACTTTTTATATTAGAATACATGTGGCATTTATCCTAATATGAGGTATTGATACACAGAAGTTGTGTATCCAAATGTCTTTCTGTGACACTTTGTATTTTCTAAAGATGGCCATAGTGATATATATTCCAACCCATATTCTCTTCTTACAATGTGATACTGACAATTCTTCAAAGACAGGTAGAACTGGGTGGAGCTTTGTAACTGTCCAAGAGAAGACGATGGCCTAGGTAGCATGTGTCTTCTGAGCTCAGGTGATAGAAGGTACTACGTCTTTCAGCTCCATCTCTGGACTACTCACTCTGAGGGAAACAAGCCACCACACTCTGGCGTGGAGAGGAGCTCAAGACCTCAGCTTGCCAGTCATGTGAACAAGCCCCCTGGGACGTGGATTCTCTGGCCCCAGTCAAGCCTTCAGATAACCGCATCCCTAGCTAATTTCTGATTACAGTTTCATGAGACACCTCACCTCAAGGGAGACCCATCCAGCTGAGCTTTTCCAGAAATCCTGACACTCAGAATCTATGGGCGCTATAAATGTCATAGTTTTTGTTTTGTTTTGTTTTATAAATGTCATAGCTAGAAGCCACTAAGTTTTGGGGTGGTTTGTTACGCAGCCATAATAACTGGAACATTAGCCATTTTTTCCCAATACCATTCACCAAATAATTTATCTTTTCCCTACAGAGAGATAATGTCACTTTCATTATAAGTGAAATCGTTGTATCGTGTGGGCCTATTGTTGGACCCATTCTGTTCTATTGGACTACACCAGTTCAGGTGCTAATACCAGATATTTTAAGTCACTGATATTTTGTTGTACGTATTACTATCTGTTAGAGGTAGTCACACTCCAATACGGATATTCTTTTCCTTGGTATGCCTGGATATTATGGCTTCTTTTTTCATAGGAATTTTATTTTATCATTTTTTAATGTTTATTTATTTTTGAGAGACAGAGATCATAAGCTGGGGAAGGGCAGAGAGAGAGAGGGAGAGAGACAGAGACAGAGAATCTGAAATGGGCTTTGTGCTGACAACAGAGGCTTGAACTCATGAACCATGAGATCATGACCTGTGCTGAAGTTGGACGCTTAACTGACTGAGCTACCCAGGAGCCCCAAGGATTTTAGAATCAGCTTGTCTGGTAAAAAAAAAAAAAAAAAAAAAAAAAAAGAAAGACATGTTGCATTTTTATTGAGCTTGTGATAAACTTATAAAATAACATAAGAAAATTGATATAGTTATAATATTGTAGCTTTTTATTTAGAAATATAAGGGGCACCTGGGTGGCTCAGTTGGTTAAGCATTTGACTCTTGATCTCAGCTCAGGTCTTGATCTCAGGGTCATGAGTTTAAGCCCTGCATTGGCCTCCATGCTGGGCATGAAGCCTACTTAAAAAAAGAAGAAGAAATATATATTTTCTCATAAAGTTTTATTGCATGATGATAAGGAGTGTTTTTGTTTTTGTTTTTGTTTTTAATGTTTATCTTTGAGAGAGAGACAGAGGTAGAGTGCGAGCAGGGGAGGAGTAGAGAGAGAGGGAGACACAGAATCCGAATCAGGCCCCAGGCTCCGAGCTGTCAGCACGGAGCCCAACGTGGGGCCCAAACCCACAGACTGCAAGATCATGACCTGAACCAAAAAGTGGACACTTAACCAACTGAGCCACCCAGGTGCCCCAATGTTCAGGAGTGTTTTAAAGTTTTCTTCATATCCAGTTTCATATTTCTTATAAGTCTACATTTAGGTATTTTACATTTTAGTTAGTGTTATAAATGGAATTTTTCTGTGCTATGCCTGCTATCCTAAATAATTGTGACTTATATGTGTGAAAACTATGGATTTCTGTATGTTCATTTTGTAGGCCACTTCCCTCCTAAATGATCTATTTGTTTATGGTGGCTTTCAGTTGGTTCTCTTGGTTTTACGAGGTATATAACCACATTATCTGCAAATCAACATAGTTTTATCTTCTTTCCACTATTTATACCTCAAATTATTTATTGATCTTTTTGCACTGACTCACACCTTTAGTACAGTGTCGTGGTGATAGTGAGCTTTCTTTGTGAGACCACCTCTTAAGACTACCTCTAGCCAGGGGGCCTTTTGGACTCTTGAAATGTGTCTATTTGAGACTGAGGAATTTTATTAGTTTTAAATTATTTAAATTTAAATACATGTTTACTTAAGTCTTCTTTAATTTCTCTCAGCCATGCTTTGTAGATTTCAGTATATAGGTCTTGCACATTTTTTTTTTTTTTTTGCCAGATTTATCCCTGGGTATTTCACATCATTTGATGCTATTGTAAATGTTTCCTTCTACAGTTTGAATTTCCAATTGTTCCTTGCAGCTGTTTAGCAAAACAAAGGATTTTTAATATTGATATAACTTGCAAACTTGTAGAACTCACTTATTAGTTCTCCTAGATTTTTCCTAGATTCCATCAGATTTTCTAAACAATCATACTATGAATAAAGAGTTTTGTTTATTCCTTTCTAGTCTGGGTTCCCTTATTTATTTATTTTTTTTCTGGCCTTACTATACCGGATAGAAACTCCACTGAAATGCTGGTAAGATGCCATGAGAGATCATACCATCGTTTTTCCAACGTTAGGGGGAAAGTATTTTTTTCACTATCAAGTATAATGCTAGCCTAAAGTTTTTCATAAACACCCTTTATCAGGTTGAGAAAGTTCCCGTCTATTCCTAGTTTGTTTCAAGTTTTTATCAGGAATTGATACTTCATCTGTTGAGATGAACATACGGTTTTTCTTCCACACCTTGTTAACATGATAAATGTCATTGATTGATTTTTGAATATTAAACCAACTTTTTATTCCTGTGATAAACTCCATTTCATCATAGGTATCATTATTTGTATATATTGTTGGATTCAATTGCTAAAATTTTGTTCAACATTTTTGCACCTATGTTCATGAGGGAAATTGGGCTGTAGTTTTTGTTTGTTTGTTTGTTTGATCTTTCATTTTAGTATCACGTTAATTCTGGCATCATAAATTGAGTTGGAAAGTATTCCCTTCTTTTCAATTTTCTGGAATAATTTGAGTTAAATTGGTATCTCATCCCATGTGCTTGGTAGATTGCATCTCGTGAAACAAATTGGGCCTAAAGTTATATTTGTGCATAGGTTTTCAACTACAAATTCAACTTCCTTGTTATAGGGCAATTCAGGTTATCTGTTTCTTCTCCAGTGAGCCTTAGTAGTTTGTGTCTTTCAAGGGATATGTCCATTTCATCTAAGTTGTCACCTTTATTGGCACAGAGTTACTTACGATATTCCCTGGGTGACTCGGTTGAGCATCCAACTTCGGCTCACAGTTTGTGAGTTCAAGCCCCTCATCGGGCTCTCTGCTATCAGCACAGAGCCCACTTCATATCCTCTGCTCATGCTCTCTCTGAAAAAAAACTAACATTTAACAAAAATCTTCCCCAATATTCCTTTTAATATCTGTAGTGATGTCACCTTTCTTATTTCTGATATTGAACATTTGTGTCTTTTTTTTCTTGGATCAGTCTAGCTGAAGGTTTATTGATTTTATTTCCTCAAAGAACCAGCTTTTGGCTTTCTTGATTTTCTTCATTGTTTTTCTCTTTTCTGTTCCACTGATTGCTGCTCTGATCCTTACTATTTCCTTTCTTCTTCTCATTTTGGGTTTGATTTGCTCTTCTGTTTCTAGTTTCTTAAGATAGAAGCAACAGTAATTGACTTAAGATCTTTCTTTACTACTGTAAGCATCAATTTTCCTGTATGTTCTGCATCAGAAGCATTCTACAGATTTTAATATATGCCATTTTCATTTTCATTTAGTTCAAAATACTTAACAACTTCCCTTTAATTTCTTCTTTGACCCACGAGTTACTCACGAGTGCAAGTATTGGGTATTGTTCCCTCTCGCTTTTTTGGAGGATTCTTTCCCCAGTCTCAGAGAGCATCCTCACGGGGGTGCACTGACCCAGATCCTGTGTAGATCATCAGAGGCCTGTTTCCACGTGGCTCTCTCCTGTCCAGTGCTCCGGCCTGCTCATTCCATCTACACTTGTCTCTCTGAACTCTTAGCTTCATCTCCTCAACTTGGATGGTCTTCTAGACTCTGCCTGGGTCCCACCCTCATGCCACAGCCTAGAAACCCCCTCGAGGCAGTGATCTGGTGCAGTTGCAGGGATCCCCTCATTCGTTTCCTGTCTTTCAGAGATTGTTGACCTTCATTTCCTGAGGTCTAGTGTTTTGAGAACCACTATTTTATGTATTTTGTCTGGTTTTTTTGGTTGTTTCAGGTGGAAGAGGAAATCCAGTCCTTCTTACCAACTGCGGTTGAATTCAGAAGTCAAGCTAGCTGGCTTTTATTTACTTATTTTTTATTAATTTATTTCTGCCATTCTCTAAATAAACTGTTTTGATTTGTTGTTTTTATGTGCAGCTTTTCTGATACTTAGGATGGTTTCTATTTCTGTTGCAGTGGTTACTATTTTAATGATGTCTTTATACAACACCTTTTGTTCTCTCTACTCTTTGGATAGTATCTATTAATGAGTTCATTACTCCAGGCCATGACACAATCAGTGTGCTTGTCTGCCTCTTCCTCTTCTACTTGACAAACAAGTGAAGGGGCGCCTGGGTGGCTCAGTCGGTTAAGCGGCCGACTTCAGCACAGGTCATGATCTCGCGGTTTGTGAGTTCGAGCCCCGCGTCGGCTCTGTGCTGACAGCTCCGAGCCTGGAGCCTGTTTCGGATTCTGTGTTTCCTCCTCTCTCTGCCTCTCCCGTGCTTGTGCTCTGTCTCTCTCTCAATAATAATAAATAAATGTTAAAAAATTTTTAAAAAAAAGTGTCAGTCCACAACATTATCTTGCTTAGTGTGTTTGTTTGCATGGGTACTTAAGCAACTAAGCATATATTTCTGCTACTTGAGTCTTCAGCTTTTCCTCCCACTTCTTATGTCTTTAGTATAATTTCCTGGTAGAATAAGGGAGGAAACGTTCACTTAAATAGACGTATTTGCCGCAGAAGTTCCCAAAGCATCAGTATAGGATACAGAGACACGCATCTGAGCCCAGCCTCTGTAATCACTCTACTGTGACCTTAAGACAGCGGCTTAAGCTGTCAGAGCCTCCATTCTCTAGTTTTTAAGATGGGATAATATCTATCAAGGTTGTGATGAGTCTCGAGCCATAGAATACACGTGAGATGCTTAGCATAAAGCCCGATACATATACAATGCATATAAAAACTTAGAAAATGCAGGCTATTAGTAGCAGCAACAGCAAGAAAAATCAGCAAGAAAACATCCATGTAGTGCACAGCCCACAGCGGGTTCTGTGCCAGCTGCCTTACGTTCCTTATTTCATTTCATCTTGACCACGAACCTGTGGCAAATGCATCACCCTCATTAGAGATGAGGGGAGACTGTAAGAGGTTAAGAATACACTAAAGTCACCCGGTGTGTAAGTGACTGTGGTAGAATTAAGACTCAAATATTCTGCGGCCAAGTCCAGAGCATGCTCTCTCACCCCTACTCTACGGCTGCCTTTATTATCCTGAGCTCTGCCCTGCTAATGAAAGTGTGTGCACACACATTCACACACACATGTGTGCGCTCACTTTATTCTGAGAACAAACTTGGCCTCACAGCTCAGTATATAGACAGGATACACCTGGACGAATATAATTTGCCTGTTTTTCCAAACTCTAGGTTCAGAGTCTGGCTTGCAGACAAGGTACAGATGGAAATCTTCCTGGACTCAGACCAAGAAGAGGAGAAAGAGTGGGAAAGGCTTGCCCCATGGCCTCTAGTAGCACTGAGTAAACCCAACTTGAACTGATGTTTGGAGATCAGCTCGTGGAATCAAGCCATTGACACTCACTGGCTTGTCTAGCACTTTACCAAGTTCTTCAGTACCCATGCCTGCTTGGGCTTTATAGCACTATTATAGCTGAGAAAATGGAGGCTCAGAGAGGTTAATGTTTTGCCCAAAGCCACACAGTTAATCAGTGATAGGGCCTAGACGACAATCCCAGATCACAACACTTGTCCAGTGCTTTTCTCACGATATGTATTTGACATCATGGATGGCATTTACCTTTTCATAGTTCTATTGTGGGCATGATCAATAGTCAAATCAATAGTTCTATTGTGCCCCATAGATGTGGAAGAGGAGAATCAATGTTTACATGTGTCCAGTCTGCAGCACTGTATGATAAGTTGCAACAGATAAAAAGGCGTGAAAGTGGTCTTTGTTCTCAATACTCATTCATTCATTTTTCTATTCACTCATTCATTCTAAAAGTACATTGGGTCCCAGATTGGGTTAGGAGTTGGGGAATACTCTTCAAGGGGCTCACTGTGTAATGAAAGAAACAGATTCCAAAGTCAACTGCTCCAATTCAGTGGGAGAAGCTAAAATTAAGAGTATTGGGGGGTGATGAGCGTATCATTGACAGTGCTTCACTTTGCCTGTGGGATCTAGGAAGGCATCCCCACAAGGGGCTGAGTGTGGAAGGAGCCATAGGAGGTCAGGGAGTGGGATTTGCCACCGACAGAGGCAGAAGTGAGCATGTCTCTTTCAGAGGACCACCAGTGATTCCATGTGGCCAAGGCCAGGGAGGGCTGGGAGCAAAGCTGAAAGCTAGGCAGTGTTCCTGCTGAGGAGTTTAGACTTCCTCCTGCAGATGGTGGAAACACATTTTAATTTTTTTTCACGTTTATTTATTTTTGAGAGAGAGAGAGAGAGAGACAGAGACAGAGTACGAGTAGGGGAGGGGCAGAGAGAGAGGGAGACACAGAATCTGAAACATCTCCAGGCTCTGAGCTGTCAGCACAGAGCCGGAGGTGGGGCTCGAACTCGGGAATGGTGAGATTATGACCTGAGTTAAAGTCGAATGCCTAACCGACTGAGCCACCCAGGTGCCCCTGGAAACGTAGGCAGAAGAGTAGTAAGATGGTCAAATGTGGTTAGAAAGCTCACTGTGGTACAGGTGGGGAGAATGGACTAACAGGGAAGGGGACCAGTGAAGAGGCTGGTCAAGGTGAGGGCCTGTGGTAGCTGTGGAACGTGGAGAATTGCTCTGGCGAGCCCCCACTCACATTGAAGCTTCAGCATAGACAACAGCTCAGAGAAGGAGCTTCAGTCCAGCTAGAAGCTTTCCTTAAGGCACCCTGAAAACTCTCTCCCGTTCCCTCAAACAGAAGAAGAGTTCAGTGGCAGTTAACAGCAATGGCTTTGAAGTCAGCTTGTGAGACACTGCATGGTGCCTCCACTGCTAACTAGCTATGTGACCTTGGGCAAGTTGCTTATTCTCTCTGTTGCCTCAGTTTCCTTATCTATGAAGTAAAGATAATAAGGGCCATCTGGGTGGCTCAGTTGGTTGAGCATCTGACTCTTAATTTGGGCTTAGGTCATGATCCCAGGATCGTGGGATTGACCCCTGCATCAGGCTGGAGTCTGCTTGAAAGTCTCTCCCCACCGCCTCCCCAGCTGGCGCATTCTCTCTCTTTCTCTGATATAAAACATAAATAAATAAAAAAATAAATAAATATAATAATGTTACCTACCTCTGAGGGTTATTGTGATTAAATTGTTCAATGCATTTAAAGTGCATAGAACAGTGTTTGGCAATGATTAAGTGCGCAGTTTAAAGTGGAGTTATAGTGTCATCACACCCATTCGCTGTAGGGGAATTGTGTGTTTGTGGGTGTACCGGACCAGTCTGAGAACTCCTTGGGGACAGGTAACCTCATGTCCAGCAGAGAGCCTGGGACATAGACTCCTCAAAGAATACCTGTGGAACGGATTAGAGATGAGGCCAATGACAAAGAGATATGTAGGAGTTAAATCACGCATCACTGGGGGTTGATTGGACATTACAGAGAGGGTTAGTGAGGAGAATAAAATCATTTCTAGGGTTCTGAACGGGGACAGGAAGATGATGGTGATGTCATGGCTGAGATAGGGAATTAGAAGGAACTGGATCTGAGGAACAGAGGCTAACACACACAAGATCAAATCAATAGGACTGAAAGAGGCTGAGGTTTGAACTCAGATTCCACAGACAGTTTATAAGAACGTGCATGTCTGTGCCGAGCACAGGATCTAATGCATAGCACTTCATAATACGTATCAGATGAGGTGGGGAATGTTTGCATGAATGGACGTCTTTTGTAGATGCCAGGATATCATGGTTGCTTTTCTCTTCAATGATAGAGGTCTGTGTGGAGGTTAAAAGAAAAAAAAAAAAGAAAAAGTCACCATAAGATTTATTTTTCTCATCTTTCTCTTAAGTTTTATTTATTTTGAGAGAGAGAGAGTGAGTAGGGGAGGGGCAGAGAAAGAGGGAGAGAGAGAGAGAGAATCCCAAGCACTGTCCGCTCAGAGCCCCATGCAGGACTTGAACTCATGAACTGTGAGATCACGACCTGAGCTGAAGTCGGACACTTAATTGCCTGAGCCACCACCCAGGCATCCCCACCGTCAGATTTAAAAATGAAGAACTAGTAGCCGGTATTTTAAGTGAGTGAATATGGGAGCCATCTTTTTCCCTTTTTTTGACACATCAGGACATGTTTTATTATCTCCAGCTTCAGGACATAGTCTCGCAAACTGCTAGGAAGGATGACTCAAACCAGGAAGTTTGGCAAAGCCCAGGCCAAAAAAAAAAAAAAAGAAAAGAAAAAGAAAAAGAAAAAAAAAAAAGCAATGTCAAGGAATCTAGGAACATAGGAAAATGCCTGGCGACAAGCGAACAAGTCACACGGGCTCCTCTACGTATGACTCCAAGTTCAGTCACCACACCTCCTCAGACACAAGCTGAAGTCGAGCTGCTTGTGGGGCTGGCATCTGAGTAGGAGAAGCAGAAAGAACCGTCTGCAATAGTTCCTGTTTGGAATTGATAAGCTTTCCTTCAGTACAAGGTCCTAGTAGAGCAGTAATGGTAATTATGAGAATGCCTATAATTAATCAACTTTTACTACTTCCAGAACATGGTAAGTGCCTTACAAACATCATTTCATTTAAACCTCCTCAATTCCTACAAGAAACATGCTGCCTGTCCCTTGTGGAAAGATGGGGAAACTCAGCCGCGGAGAAGTGAAGTAACCTGACCGAGGTCACACAGCGAGTGAGGCCTTGAGATCTGAAGTCCAGCTTGCCTGACTCCAAAGCCTGTGATCCTAACCCTATTCACACACAGTTTTTCTCTGTGACTCCTTTACACTGGGGCCGTGCAGAGTTTAACTTCATCTAAGCGAGTCTAATTGGGGCATGAGGCTCACATTCTAACTCCAGGTAGGACAAGACAAGAGTGTCCCTGCTCAAAGGCCCTTCATCAGTCCAAAAGAATCAGAGAGGCATTGTGCAAGGATCAAGAGACACGGGTTCAGAGAACTGGGTCCAGATAACTGACATTGCCACTTACTAGTGGCAAGGCTTTCCCCCGATCGCTTAAATTCTTCGGGCCTCTGTTTGTTAGTTTCTTCGTTTTCACTCACCCCTGACTCTGGAATATAAAAGGGTTTGCCTAGGGATGCCTGGGTGGCTCAGTTGGTTAAGTGTCCAAGTCTTGATTTAGGTTCAGTTCATGATCTCATGGTTCATGGGTTCAATCCCTGTGTCAGGCTCTGCGCTGACAGCGTGGAGCTTGCTTGGGATTCTCTCTGTCTCTTTCTCTCTTTGCCCCTCCCTCACTTGTGCACTCACTCTCTCTCTCAAAAATAAATAAATAAACTTAAAAAAAAAGGGTTTGCAGAAATGATTTGTCAAAGCTTTTGAAAAACTGTTATTTTTATTTCAACATTTGTATCTTTTCCACCAGAAACTTTTCCTGTCAAAAAGTAATATGTACTTACTAAAGAAAAAACATATTTAAAAAAAGGTAATATGCAATTGTTTAAGAAAGGATACAGACGAGTAAAAATAAATCTGATTCTTTTTAGTGCAAATGGAATCACTCTTCAAATTCTGAACTTAAAGGACTATCAGAGAGGCTGGCTCCAGCTTTAACAATAGCAATAAAAAGTCATGTTTGGGTCTTTCCTGTCACTTCCTAAACATTTCTTGACTTTCCTTTTGAAGAAGTTTGTATTTCAAATTGTACTTTTCAGTGTTTAGATCTAAAGACGTACAAAGTTCTTATGAAGACTTTTTTATTCTTTTGAGGACTGCAAATAAAATAGAGCAAAACAAAAACATACTAGGGAATATTTTTTTTTCCCCAAAATAATTCACTCCACAATCTTTTATTAAGAACTCACCGTGTCCAGGTCTGGTGTGAGGCGATACCCAGAATGCAGTGCGATCCCTGGTGAGGAGGCCCAATGCCTAGTAGAAGAAGTGAATGGAGTTAAGTACGCAGTGCCCTGAGCTCACACAAAGGGAGCTATGAATTCTGTCACAGAGCAGGGGACAAAGGCTGAGTCCAACAGATGGCAAAGACTTAGAAAAGCAACCACTAGCCCTAGGGTGATTATCTGGTTCTAGAATGGCATAGGATTTATCTTCCATGCTGGGGTACTTGATAACGAAAGGGGAAGTACTGATAATTATGTCAGAATACTGGGTGAACACCAGAATTTCCTGGGCAAACGAGATCAGATGGTCACCTCACTTCATGCTAACATTTCGTTGTGAGAAATGGGGCTCTGAATCTCATTTTCTTTTAAGTTTATTTATTTATGTTGAGAGAGAGAGAGAGCAAGCAGGAGACGAACAGACAAAGAGGAGACAGAGAATCCCAAGCAGTCTCCATGCTGTCAGCACAGAGCTGGACATGGGGTTCAGGGCTCAGTCTCACAAACCATGAGATCAGGACCTGAGCCAAAATCAAGAGTCGGATGCTTACCAACTGACTGAGCCACCCAGGCGCTCCTGAATCTCATTCTTTACACATTGAAACCTGTGATGGAAATGGCATGTTCAGAATGCTCCAGGGAAGGCTTCCCCACCCTGGCTAACTTCCTGAACAACTTGTAGAGGTTCCCTTAACAATGCCTTTCAGTCCTGTTGTTGGAATCTAGCATAACGTCAACACAGCAAACAAATTGTTCAAACTAAAAAAGCACATTCTTGTATCATCCTTAACTTAGTTTCATAGTGACATGAGACTTTCCAAACCACATTGATGTTCAGCCTTAGGAGTTTGGGGTTTTCCACACTGCTTTGGGGACCAACTCAGAGCCCTAACTCTCAATGTTCCCAGTTGATATTCCTTGATTTATTTGTGTGTTTAGTTATAATTCCAAAGAGGTTATGATGATTTTCTCCTTGCAGAGACTATCTGGAAAAGTCTTGGGAGTAGAAGAGGAAATACAAAACATTTAAAAATAAGACTGGTGCCATCAAGATGTGACATCTGCTTGTGCATGAGGCAGAAAGCACAGCATGTGCAAAGGCACAGGGGCAGGAAAAACCATGGAGGGAATTGTGTGGAATTCTCTGGCGGGAAATGAGCTTGGGAATATGGTGGGAGGAGAGTTGAGGGATGCCTGGGTGGCTCAGTCGGTTAAGCATCTGACTTCAGCTCAGGTTATGATCTCATGGTTCATGAGTTTGAGCCCCGCATCGGGCTCTTTGCTGACAGCTCAGAGCCTGGAGCTTGCTTCAGATTCTGTGTCTCCCTCTCTCTGCCCCTTCCCAGCTTGCACTCTGTCTCTTTGTCTTTCTCAAAAATAAATAAACATTAAAAAAATTTTTTAAATGGGGAGTTGAGACTAGATAGTGAATGCCACCCCAAGGAGTTTAGACTTCATCCTGTTGGAATTGATGAGTCTCTGGAGCTGTTCAAGCAGGATATTTGCTTTTGGAAAGAGAGAAAACCAAACAAAGCCAGGGAGAGTCAGTGGTCCTGGAGCCAATTTCTCCCTTCAGGTTTGCAGTGTTGACTTGCTCCAAACTTTTCCTTAATGTGTTCCCTGACTCACTATACTCCAAACACCACCCCAACGGAATGTATCTCAATCGACTAGTGATTATAGACACAAATTTCAGATGCTTTGGGTTTAGCCCAATCCCAAACCGAGGATGGATTGGAATCTTTTAGCATTCCCTAGCTCTATGCCCACATGGGAGTCTGGATGGATGAGGGGCCTGGCCAGGCACAGAGAGGTGAGAGTGGGGGCCTTCTG
Source organism: Lynx rufus (assembly GCF_022079265.1). Lineage (NCBI taxonomy): Eukaryota > Metazoa > Chordata > Mammalia > Carnivora > Felidae > Lynx > Lynx rufus. The sequence goes on from NW_025814834.1 coordinate 174,629,955, forward strand.
TCTTCTGACCACCCTCTTGGAAACTGCTCCCAAAGACTTTCCTTGGGGGAATTTATAATCTTCATTCCCTCCACCCTCCACCCAAATCATGTCTGCCTGGGCGCCAAGTCCAAAGTCATGAAGCTAATGTAAAAATGGCAGCTGTATACTTTTCAGCTACTTGGGATGCTTAATGAATGGACTGGCTTGAAAGATGAAAGGCTCCTTGACCCCAGAGGTATTTGAACAGGCTTGCTTTAGAGAGGTTTCTTTCAGGCAGTAGGAAATTGGAGTCTGACAAATGAGGATTCTACTCTGCATCCGACTACTTACAACCTCTGAGCCTCTGTTATCTCAGCTGTAAAATAGGGATCATAATAGCACCTTCTTTATAGGGTTCTCAAGGGGAAAAACAAACAAACAAACAAACAAGATAATGATGTCGCTTGACCCAATGTTAGGCACTGGTATGTATTCCGTAAAAGCTGGCAATCATCATGGTTAGCAGGGTCATCTACAACTGGCTGGGCTTCGTGCTTCCAATGGTGAAACAGTCATTTATTTCTGAGTATGACCTCTACTCTGGAACATGACACAAGCAGAAGTCCTATAGGCAAAGAACTGGTCATCAACACCATTGAATATTACCCATCAGAGACCATCTAGCTGTGGGAACCAAACTTCCCATTTTGCAGAGGGAGAAATAAATTCAGAGAGAGGAATTAAGTTACACACCTTAAGTTACAGATGGATTCTTGACGAGACCTCATGCTTCCCTCATGTTCAGTACTGTTCTTTTTGTTTCATTTTCTGTTAGCAAGCAAAATTCAGGACCTTCAGTGATCCTGCCTTCCTTACATATACGAACTCATTCAATTCTTACAGTAACCTCATGCAGCTGATCTCATTGTTAATCTCCATTTTATGGATGAAAGAATTGAAAATGAGAGAGGTTAAATCATTTATTCAAGCCTCACAGCCAGCAAGCAGTAAAGCCAAGATGGGAGCCTGGGCAGTCCTGCTTCAATGCCTGGCTCCTTAACTATAACCACATACTGACCCCCTCAAAGTGAAAAAAAATGTGTGCTGTCTCCCTTAGAGGAACACATTCCCTGGAGAAGAGACACAAAGCCACAAGAGTGTCTAGTCACGTGTCTCAGGCACAAGGAGAACAAAAGAGGGAGGGTTTAGTTCTGCAAGGAGAGGAAGGAGAGAACTCGGAAAGCTGCCTGGAGGAGGTGGCCTCTAGCCAGTTTTCAGAGCTGGCTTGTTGTCCTCTAAGCTGATGAGGGCATGGGCAATGCGAAGGCATTCCTGGCACATGGAAGCATCTCAGCTGAGGCAGGCAGGTATGAAGAGGAGGGTCTTAGCGGATACCACAAGGGCCAGGACACCAGCCACTAACTCGGTGTGCGACATGGGCAAGTTACTTAACCTCCAGAGACCTCAACTGCTTCTTCTGTAGAATGGGGATAATAACCCTGCCTTGTGAAACTATTTGAACATTAAATGAAATCATGTGTTATTCTTCTTCCTTTATTTACCCATTATAAAACTATTTCCCTCAGTAAAAATTTTTAATTGAGTCTTTTTTTTTTTTACACTTACGCTCACAGTAGCATTAGCAATAATCCTGAGTGGGTTATTAGTCATTCGTAATAACAATATAATTAATGATAATGTTAATTGCCTTTGATGGAGGGCACTAAGTACTTAATATGTATAATCTATATTTATCTAATCTACTCCTCAAAACATACCTTAAAGATAAGTATCATCATCCCCATTTTTTCAGAGAGATTAAGAAATTTACACAAAGGTCACCAGCTAGGAAGTGGCAGGACTAGTTTTCAGACCTAGGTCTGTCTGTCCAGAAAAATGCCCGACAGACAGAGAATGCCCTGTGTTTTGAGTTCATGTTGGTCTTGGCAAAGTCCCTCAGCCTCTTTCTCAGAAAGAAAACAAACATTGGAAGGGGTTTGCTAACACGTTGGAACAGGAACGCCCTAGTGAGGGAGGGAAGGGGCCCGCTGAGGCAGGAAGATGAGTCCATATTTGGAGGGTGGGGTTGGGGAGGCCCCTCAGCCTTTTCTCCCCAAGCCCAGAGGTCCCAGGGAGAGCCTGGCTTGAACTGGAACCTTGAGCTGCCCAGAAGTCATGGCGTCTTGGCAGGTAGGTGTGTGCCTTCTCAGGCTTCAGGTGGCCCCGGCAAGCCAGCGGCGTCCTGCCCGCCTGTGAGGGCTGTGAGGCTGCAGGCTGGTAACCCAGCCCTTCCCCCGTGGGTGTCTCCCAGGCAGCAGGGAGTTAATCGGCTATCTGTTGGGAAGGCTTCCAGAACCCTCCTCCCCCGCCTGTGTTTGCTCAGGGCTGGGCTCTTCAGAAACTGAAACCAGCAAGACACCAGGCCGGCCAGGCCTCATGGGATCCTGCCTGGGTTTACCTTCTATGGGGAGGATCAGAGAGCTGGGCGGAGCAGAGTCTGGAGCCTGGGCAGGGCCTGCGGATGTGGCAGGCTCCCCTCGGCCTCCTCCCCGGGAGTTAGGCCCACCCCCGCCTCCACCAACCACCACCAGGGACCAGCTCAGGGCCCTGGGGAAGCACATGGCCAGACAAGCCAGGGTGGCCCTGCCCCTCACCACCTCTGAGACACTGAACAAACCACTGAACTCCAGTTTCAGTTGCTTGCACTGTAAAATGGGGATAAATAATGCCTGGCCTTTGGATTCGGTAACATATGTGTAGTGCTTAACACGTAAGAAGTGCTCAGTATATAGGGTCACTGTATCGATGTCCTCGTTGCTGTCGTTGCTGTTGCCGTGGGGGCAGCCTGCTTTGTGAGGTAGTTAGCTCCCACGGCTCAAAGTGTTCAAGCAAAAGTTGAACGAGACGGGAAAAAAGAAAAAAGAAACAGAACAGGAGGGGATTCACACTGCCATACCCACATACTGGCCTGGTCCCTCCAGAATCACCTGGGAAGCCCAAGCACCACCTCACACCCACTGAATCCAAACTTGTTGGATTTATCTAATCCTGAAGGCAAACTTTTACAAAAGTGCAGCTTCCTTTTATGAGCCAATGACCTAGGCCAATAATTTCTACATTTTCCATCTTCGAAAGGCCCTCATGCTTTTCCCTCCTACACCATCAATTAACTGGCCAAAGATATTTTATTGACCAAACTAGATTTGTTAACTCATAATTAACTCATTTGCACACTACATATGGAGACTGTAAAGACCCAGAGTTCATTCAACGAGTAATCATTCACTCAACGAATATTTATTGAATAACTGGCACGTGCCAGGCTCTATGCTATGTCATAGGGGATGGTGGAAAAGAAGGTGGACAAGAGCTCTGTCCTTCTGGGCTTTCCAGTCGGGCATGGAAGTGCAGAAAAGGAACAAGGATTCAAACACTGACACTGAAGCCAAGAGAATTCCACAGAGTATAAGACACACAATATTTCTACGGTAAGCAGATAGCGTTCCAGTCAATAGCAAGTAAAGTTGATGCACCAGATCCTCTGTACAGCATCCATATAGAGAGAGGTGGAGGCCCCTCCCCAGCATGCACTTACCCATGGGCACACACACACACACACACACACACACACCAATGGCATTATTATTTTTATGAATCCCAAGAGGTCCAGGGTCTTTGGATCAAGAACAGCTAAGGCCTTATGAAGAAAGGAAGACACTTTGGACCTACTTCCTGCTCATGTGGCCCGTCCCATTGCCTCTAACACCCCATGAACAGCTACTGGCCGGTGACCCCAAACACTCCGAGCAGAGTGGCTAAGGGTGTGGGTTCCGAAGCCAGACAGCCTGGGATTGAACCCCAGCTCGATTCCTTATTAGCTGTGTGATCATGGACAGGCTCCTATGAGTTCACAGGCACGTAGGCAAGCCCTCTGTGTGCCCATGAATGATAATACCCACTCAGAGCTGTTGTGGAGATTATGGAGATGGTAGTGAACGCCTCGGAAGGCATCAGCATCTGAGCTGTTCTCCTATATTACTTTTTTGCCTTTGATGGTCTCTCTGCTTCAAGTACCACCCTCCCTTTTCTATCCGGGGAGCGTAGAGTTACTGGCACAACATCCCTTCCTCTCTAGAGCCTTCCTTGGTTACTTCATCAGGTAGCGTGATGCTTTCTCCTCTGGGTTCCTACAGCTCTTCACGCATACCTCTTAGAGCGCCTCACACCCTGCAACCATGTTTCTTATTGTAGAGGCGTTCTCCTCCCTCTCTGGATTACAGGTTCTTGAAGAGCAGGGGCCATATTTTATACATCTTTTCATCTTTAGGGACAAGATGGTCCCTCAGACAGAATAAACACTTGCCACTGCCTGTTGAACTAATAATGAAGGACAGACATTGGGGGGATGGATGAAGTGACATGCCCAGGATCACAGAATTCTGGTCTGCATTTAGTGTCTGTTAGGAAGAGTGCTTTCCTGAGCTTCCGGTTTCTCGTTTGGAAAACAGAACCGATAATAATGGTAGCTAGGTCTCAGGGTTGGGAGGGTTAAATGAGGTACATACAGGGCAGTGTTCAAGTATGAGCTTTAGAATCAGATTGTTTGAGTGCAAGTCCCACCTTCACTACTCATAAGTTATGTGAGGTCTGATATGTTCTCGACCTCGCTGTGCCCAGAGAAGATCGATCTTAAACCAAAAAGAGCATATCATCATTAATGGGCTATTCAGAGAATGAAAGGAGGTACTCTTTATGAAGTCACCAGTGCCTGGCACAGAGTAGGTATTCAGCAAATAAGTATTGGTTCCTTCCACCACTTTCTCCAAACCTGTAGGCCCTGGACTCTGAAAGCCTGAAACAGCTGTTCAAATGCTACATTTTGCTCTGAGTGACTAATGTCCCTTAAGCCAAGGTTGGAAAGCCGACTCCAGAACTAAGCTTACATTTGAGTGCTGAATTAGAGGCAGGGAATGTGGCTGCCTGGTTTATTTAATTAATAAGGAAACTTTGGAAAAGGGGGGAATTTAAAATCAACAAGCATGCCAAGGAAATTAAAAAGAAAGGACTAGCCCACAATTTCATATGTGGGTTTCATATGTCATTGGAATAGTCCCTTCTGTAAAGACATGAATAGTGGGATCATCCAAACCCAAGTTAATGTTTTACAAACTGTAAGACCAATGGCCGGAATTCTGTTTGGGGAGCAAATGAACCAGTTAATCAGTGTACTGCCCTGTAACGATTCTTGAATTTCCTACTGCTTTATCATAACATTTTCATAATAAACTCATTATTCAAAATTCTCCTGGGGCGCCTGGGTGGCGCAGTCGGTTAAGCGTCCGACTTCAGCCAGGTCACGATCTCGCGGTCCGTGAGTTCGAGCCCCGCGTCGGGCTCTGGGCTGATGGCTCAGAGCCTGGAGCCTGTTTCCGATTCTGTGTTTCCCTCTCTCTCTGCCCCTCCCCCGTTTATGCTCTGTCTCTCTCTGTCCCAAAAATAAATAAACGTTGAAAAAAAAAAATTAAAAAAAAAAAAATTCTCCAGTGGCCACATGTCTATTACTAAAGCATAATACTAAAGGGTATGGAAGAGAAAAAAAGGTATTTTCATTTTGGACCTGGAATCCCATCATACTCCCAGACCGATCGCCCCAAACCTCCTTTTGGTAGGGTTTAGAAGAGGTTGAAATGAGGTTGCCCAGGACCCTGGGAGCTATGGTTGTCAATGGCCCAGTCAGCCAGCATTTGGCAGTTCAGTTCAGATAGGAAACTGGAGAGGGCAGGGGTCTCAATAGACCCAAGGGATGAGCTGCACGGTGGGGAAGGTGGAGGGCAGGAATCTTATTAGCAAAACCAGCTGCCTGCCCAGTTGGGCGTGTGTCTGAATTTCTGAAGAAAAGGAAATCGCAGCTGTTAGCTTTAGCCTCAAGCCTCTAAGGACTGGGAAGAAAGTGGGGTGGGGGTGGCTAGGGAGAGTACTCCACTCCCTCTGCCCCAAGCACACTCTACCTGCATACTGCACCCTGATCTTTCTTAACCTAACACCTCCTTATCCAGACCTTGAGCCAGGTCAGACACCTGCTCCAAAAACTCTTCCCGGATCTCTCCAATTGGGGGAAGAATCGCTCTCTTCTTCCCCATGTGCCTGGGGAACTTTGTGTCTCCGTTTTAAAATTTCTCAGGCTTCTTTACGATATGCCTGCCAACCTCCTCCATTCTTTTTTTCTCTTATCTTCCTCTTTTTAAATAGCTTTATGGGGGTATAATTGACATACGATAAACCGCATGTACTTGAAGGCACAATTCCTTATGGATGGACCTGCGAACGATAGCACCACCAAGACAGCGAACGTATCCATCGCCCCAAAGGTTTCTTCGTGGCTCCCTTCTCCAAACAGACACCCATCTGCTTTCTGTCCCCGTAGATCAGCATTTCCTACAGTTCTATATAAACGGAGTGATAGAGTATATCCTCTTTTTCGAGTGGCTTCACTCACTGAGCACAGCTATGTTGAGAGTCATTTATTCTACCTTCCCTCTTCCCCGAAACATGGGCTTCCCTGGGGAGAAATGGGGTGCAGCCAGAGCTCGAAGCTCGACATAGGGCACACAGGAAGAGCCATGGTGGAAGACACTGGGGTGTGATGGGCAGATCTCTCTGGACTTGGCATCAGGACATCATGGATCTCACGTATAGAGTCATGCCCGGACTCGATCACTGCCAGCTGTGCAGAAGTGAGTCACTCATAATCTGAGCCTCAGTTTCCTCATTTGTAAATTGGGATGATGATACACCTCCCTGCTCTGGGGAGAGCTCTGTGCGACTCCACAGAGCCCAGGGATAAAGTGCTCTGTAAACTGTGAAGGGTCAGTCCTGGGCGAGGATTAGGCCTGAATCAAGCCAGCAGCATAGTGGGAACACCCCAGCTCCAAGGGCTATTTAAAGGCCTGCACGCATTTCTTTCCGGGGACGGTGCATGGTTTGTCGATTCCTCACAGAAATGGCCAATGAGGGTTATGCGTGGTGGCCTTTAATCCTGGCCCAGTCACCAAAATTTCAAGGATTCTTTTCCCTCAACCTCCCCGCCTCCCCTTTCCTCTGCATAGGCTGTGTTTATTTACAAGGCCTCTCTTCCTCCAGAGAGCTGCATGTGACCGGAGGATTCCTCCTCTGGCCTGGAGCCTGCTGATAAGGGCAGTCCATCTGCTGGGGGCTCCAAGGCCTGCAGGAACAGGAACTGAGCAGTGGAGGGGAGCAGAGGGGGAGCCTGCCAGGCCTGGCTGTAGCTTCCTTTGGCCAGGACTGACAGAGGGGGGATGAGGTGTGACCGGAGAGAAGGAAATAGTTGTCTCCCGTTGGAAACCGTCTTGACCTATAAAATCACACCAGGTTTGAGGACGCTTCCTATGCACCACCCCCTCCCCACCCCCCCACCATGAACGGAATTTCTCATTCGCTGCTGTTTAGGGAAGAGAAGTGAGGTCAGCTGCTAGGACACACACAGGGAAATTCAAGAGCTAGCAGCACTTGGGGAAGCCACTCTCCCTCCTGGCCAGGCAGGCTGTCGTCAATTAGAGCTACCTTTTGTTGAATACCTGCTCTGCATCAGGCACTATGTTTTCTCTAAGCTTTACAGTGTAAGCTTCAAAGCCATACGGAGGGGGAATATACACCCTCTCATTTCACAGCTGATAAAGGTGAAATAACACGTCCAAGGTCACTTGGGACGTGAGGCAGAATTTGAACTCCATGATGTCTGACAACGGAATCCATGTTCTTTTGAGAATTTGAGGACATTGATTCTCAAAGAATGAACTTAATAATAAATTATTTCCTGGTCATGCCCTGTTAAAAGAAGGCTCTGTGACCAATTTAATATAGGGAATGTCATATATAATGTCCCTATCATGAAGACCCACGGTGTACTTTTGTGTCTAGAAGGTTCTGAAATAAAACCTTAAAAAAAAAAAAGTGGGGAGTGCCTGGGTGGCTCAGTCAGTTGAGTGTCTGACTTCGGCTCAGATCATGATCTCTCCTTTGTGGGTTCGAGCCCTGCACCAGGCTCTGGGCTGACAGATCAGAACCTGGAGCCTGCCTCGGATTCTATGTCTCCCTCTCTCTCTTGCCCCTCCCTTGCTCGCACTCTGTCTCTCCGTCTGTCAATAAAATAAAACGCTAAGAAAGTTTTTAGAAGGTTCTGAGAAATCTTAGCATAAAAGAACTCACCTTTTTTTCCAACCAAGAATTTCCCACATTAAATTGATCACCCATCTTTTTTCCCATGAAACCTCTATTCATATTCCTCAGAACAAGTGTTCCTCAGAGCATTGTGTGAGAATCGCAGCTGAGTCAGAACTGGAGGGATTATAGGGTTTATCCACCTTACTCTAACGAGTGCATTAACAACACCTTTTATTAACATCTCCAGTGATGAGAGACTTATTACCTGCTAAGACAGCTTGCTCCATTCTTGCACAAACTCAGTGGTTACAACAGCACTGCCCAGCAGAAAGGCTGCAAGCTACATGCGTGAGTCTAGGTTTCCCAGAGGCCATGGGGGAAAGTAAAAAAAGAGCAGGAAAAACTCATTTTAATAACCTATATTAATTAACTCAATGGACCTCATGAAACTATCATTTCAACATGGAGTCAGTAAAACAGTGATTAATGGTATATTTTACTTTTTCTTTTGCTTTTTAAATTAAGTCTTTGAAATCCAGATTAGCCACATTTCACGTGCTCAATGGCCATGTTTGGCTAGGGTCTAACACGTCGGGTGGCACAGCATTAGAAGATTCTTCTTTAGGCTGAGCCAAACCCTGCCTTCCTGTGCCCCTTCTCCATGGTCCTCAGAATCAAGGGCTTGGTCTATAGATGTGTAACTTTGTCACCACCCCAAGGATGAGTTCTGTTTGGCTACATGCTTGTACGTGTGCATTAAGTACCCCCCTTCATAGAGCTCAGCCCTCTGGCAGTGGTCTGCTGAGGTCTGTCTCCCCTTTTAAAGGGTTTTCCAAACTTCAAAGTGCTGTATAAATAAAAGGCCTTATTCTCCTGACTCCTAGTGGGGCAGGCTTAGAATCACCCAGGATTTTGGTGTTCTCGTTACGTGGTTATGTTATATTCAACCCACAGGCAGCTGGTAATACTGTGTCTGGCCTGCGGCTACTCCCGTTTTCTCCCTGGGCCTCAGTTTTCCTGTCAAATGGCTGATTTGAGATTTCTAGGATTTAGACTCTTTCTGCCTCATCTCACCCCCACCACTCTCTTTGCCTACTACATTTCCTCTTAAACGAGGTCTTAATTTGGAATTCAGGAAATAGTTATATCCTCCCATATACTATAACAATAAGCATTTTTTTTTTTTGAGCGTTTATCATGTACGGGGCACTGTGCTAAGAACCTTATGAAATAGCATTTCATTTAATCCCCTTCACACCTGACCAAAGTCACTACTGTCGTGATTCCCTCTTATAATTGTAGAGACTAAGGCATCAGGTGGTTGAGTCATAGATCCCACGCCTGATAAAGGGAACAGCTGGAGATACCAGCCCCGGGGCCTGCTCCCAGTCTCTGATCGAAGGTCCAGACTGTGAACCGGAGCTAGGCCCAGGCCTCGGACTACTCAACAGGGCACAAGGGCCCAGGGGAGCAGCTTTTTGCTTTTCATTGTTGTTTTCGCTGCTGCTAAAACCCACAGAGCGTCCTCCTCCTGTTTTGCCGAGGAAGGAAATACTGGTATACTTTCCTTGCTAAGGAAATCCTACTCTTCACAAGTCAACTTTCTTCCCATCCTCTTGGCCTTTCAGGACAGGGCCCGAGGTCCCCGGGAAGCCTCTGGAAGAGACCTGAGGAACTCAGCGTGCCCTGTCTAGGGCAGGGGTATTTTTAGAACAGGCTGCACTGTTTACAAGGAAGCCAGTCCCCTGAGCCTTCCCTCTCCCTCCAGGCCCCACCCGCCACCGGGCTCCTCCAGGCCCTTCCTTCCTCTCTCCCTCCTGGCTGCTCCCTTCCTGTCATCTCTGTGGGCACGTGGGCTGCATCAGCACACGGGTGCACTGTCACTACTGCCCGGGAGACACAACTGAGCAAAGCCACAGCCCGGGGCCCCGAGAGCCTCCTGGGAGGGCCAGCCGTGACCCGGCACTGGAAAAACACAGGAAGCTGCCACCAGTTGAGAAAATGGCCCTGGCAGTTGGCGATGGACTGGAAATCCTGCAAATGGGCTCAGCTGTGCATGCCAGGTGCCTTCAATTGTGACAAGTCACTTACCCTCCTCGGCCTCCTCTGACGCAGCTGTAGAGCAAGGAGGGCTTGAACGCCCGGGCTGCTCTGTGTTCAGTAACTGAATGTCTGGGCCTCCCCGACGGTGCGGTGCGAGTACTCAGGCCTCCCGCAGGGAGGTGGCGGGAGGTACTAAATGGAGTGAAAGCCCTGGCACGTGGTGGGCATGTGATCCGTAGGAGCTCCGATAATAATTCCCTATCTCCAGCACCCCACACTGTGTCTGGCACAAAGTTGCTTCTCCACGGGGATGCTCTCCTTTATCCTTACAGCTCGGGGGTCTTTCACCTCAAAGTCTGTACAGAACCTCTCCTCAAACTATGCACTTTTAAAAAGGTTTTTTTGTGTATTTATTTTGAGAGAGAGAGAGAGAGAGAGAGAGAGAGAGAATCTCAAGCAAGCTTCACGCTCAGGATGGAGCCCAATGCGGGTCTCCATCTCGCACACCAGGAGATCATGACCTGAGCCAAAATCAAGTCGTGCAGCTTAACCGACTGAGTCACCCAGGTGCCCCCAGCACTTTAAAAAAAAATTTTTTTTTAACTTTTATTTATTTTTGAGAGAGCGTGAGCAGGGGAGGGGCAGAGAGAGAGGGAGACACAGAATCTAAAGCAGGCTCCAGGCTCTGAGCTGGGGCTCAAACCCGCAAACCACACGACCATGACCTGAGCCGAAGCCGGATGCTTAACCGACTGAGCCACCCAGACGCACCCCCAGCACTTTTTTAAATTAAGTATTTATTCGTGTTGCCCAATGCTGCACCACCGTACCGCTTTGGTTCAGGAGTCTTCTAGCAAAAGCCTCTTCTCTGAGTCACAGTCCTGTGGCTTCCAGGCCAGGCTGCCCACCTGTACCTGTGCCCCATTGGCTCTGGAGACAGTGGACCTGGCCCAGGGAACCAGTCTTCTCAGGGTCCAACCCTAAACTAGCAGGGCTTGGAGGGGAAGCTCGACCCAAGCAGCCCAGCTGCTACCCAAGCTTCCCTGGGTGTGGGTGTGGAGATTACAAGGCCTCCCTCCTTAGTCCCAAGGGCAAGCTAGACTTCTCCAGCAGCTGCAAGAGATCTAGGGATTGTTATTAGAGGCCCTTAAATTCCCACCATGCATCCCTCCCACCCCACCTCCTCTGCTCCCCCTCCTGTTTCCCACTTCCCCTCCTCCTCTTCCTCCTCTTCATAACCATCCTCCTTCTCTCCCTGCTCCTCGCCACGGTTATGCTTTTGACCCAAGTGACAGCCTACTGTATTCCTAAGGCGAAGTACCAGTGGCGGGGAGAGGGACTGACTTCTCTCTGTAGCCTTACGCCTCTCCTTCTCAAAGTCCTTCCCCAAAGATGTCTCGGGCCCTCTGGTGTGCCAGCAAGTCGGAGACACGGCTGGGTGCTAGCACCAAGGGCTACCTAGCCTGGTGGGCTGGGACCCCGGCAGCATTCCTGGTTGTTGAGGAAGTTGCATGTTAAAGTGGTGTCACCTTTGACCACCTTCCCTATCGTCTCAAGGCCACGCATTCACACTTTTTCCAGCGTGGTTTTACGGTCGCGCAATGTATTCCTTTAACCTTAATGAGAAGGTGACACTTTTGGAGCATGTAATTACAGAAAGAGGTGTCCTTCCTTTTCTCCCCATCCCCTGCTCACTAGACAGAAAAAAAAAAAAGAAAAAAGAAAAAAAAAAGCATGTTTAATAGGACAAAAGCCTGAAAGGGTAATGGGGCAGGCTGGCTAAGGCTAACACGTGTGGCTGGAGTGTAGCATTTGGTTGGGGCAAGAGTGAATGCCAGGAGAGGAGGCTACAGACAGATACAGGACAAATCATGCCAGCAGCTACCGCCAGGAGCCATTGCTCCCCGCCATTGTGCATCAGGGCCTGACTTGATCAGTAGACTTCTCGGGAAACTGTAATGACTCGTTTTGCTCCAATGAACCCCCTCAATGCCTAACCCCTGACCTTACAGACCTGCAGGGTTTTCCAGGGATGTGCTCATTCCCAACCCTCTTCCCCACCCACCTTCTGTTTCTTAATAGCTGGATGGCCTTAGACAAAGTCCTTCATCTTTTGTGGCTGTATTTTTCTCATCTGTAAATGAGAGAAAGTGTGTGTGTGTGTGTGTGTGTGTGTGTGTGTGTGTACGTGCATGAATACACACACACACACAGATGCACGCACATACACACTCACCAACAGTTGTTATGAAGCTTGAGTCAATGAGACACTGTGGAAGGAAGCCCTTTGGAAAGCACAGGCAGTTCTCTATCTCTCCTCGGCCTCAGCTGCTATTCCCATTCCACGAGGGGAAATCCTCACCCGGAAAGCCATGTGCACACGGGCACAGGTCCCAGGGCAGGCGCCTCCACAGAGGCTGGGTCTGTCTCTTTCCATTTCCCTGTTGACTTCCAGTGCAACTGCCGTCGGCTTGTGAATGGGCAGGCAGCTCCCCGCGACGTGGCCCGGTGCCAGGCTGATGACCCACCGAGCCTGCACAGGCTCTGTGACTGGTACCAAGGACCAGAGAGGCCCACGGCCCTCTGCCCTGGATGGGGAATGTCCAGACAGGGTGGGGCAAGAGCTTCTTACGTTCAGGCTGCAGCTCAGACATAACCTGTCACCTCTACAAAGGCCTCCTAGTAAGATGAAGAAGTGAAACTGGGGAGGCGATCTGAGCCAGGAAAGGGGGCGACATGGGAGGAGAAGGGATCCCCAGGAGAGGATGAAGCTTCTGCAAAGGCACAGAGGTACCAGTAAGCAGGAAGTTTGAAGCCCATGGAAGCTCTTCCTCTGCATGCAGCTGCCCACCTGTTAATGAGCTGCTTCGATCCTTGCCTCTCCCCGATGCCCCCACCCCCATCGATTATCAAATTCTGAAGCTTCTCATGTCTTATACAGTCTAGGCACCCGTCTTCTCTTCCCTAGCCCTATGGCCACTGCCTGGAACTTACAGCCCTCTGGCCTAGACTAATTCAAACAGCTTCCTAACTCTTCTTGCCTCTAGTTCCTGGCCCTCCCCTCTAATCCACCAGCCTCACAGTTGCCCAAATGATCTTTCTGATACGTGAAATTCTGATTGTGACATGTCCCTCTGCTGCTGAAATCCTTCAAGGGCTCCCTACCACCTTCCAGGTCTTTTCTGTAGCTTAGAACCCAGGACCCTCCGTGATTGGACCCAAGCATCTACCTCTCCTGACTCATTTCCCACCCAATCCTACACAAGCCCTGAGTTCCTGCCACACTAAACTTCAGTTCCCCGAGGAGGCATACATACTGTTTTAAGCTGCCTGGTGTTCTTACTTTTATCTGGATTCCTCTGCACCCCTATTTCCCTGGCTAACTCCTACTCCTTCCTTAGAACACAGCTCAGGAGTCACCTCCTCTAGAAGCATTCTCCTGACCCTTCCTGTTTTTTTTCCTTTGTTGCCCACCATACATATTCCTCTAGTACACAGGTTCTTAACATCAAATGGGATTTAGGAGCTTTGAGAACTTGCATGGGGGATAAAATGCATTTTTATGTTCACTAACCTCTGCCTAAAATTTAACATTTCCTTCAATTATGAATGTAGGCTCAAAGCACACTGATATCTGCTATCCCTGTGATTCATCACCAATAAAAATCACAGAAATGTTCGTATCACTTTGGAGTTATTGCAGATTATCTCACAAATTGTCTATGCTCACCAGCATTTTGAAATTTCAATAGTTAGTAAACCTATAGATCTGATTATTTAATGTGTAAGTACACTCATAAATTATCACCACTTTGATTTTTTCTACATATTTTGTTAATTCTTTCTAAAAACAGTTGACTTCCTTTGCTGTTGCATATGTTTTACTTTGGGCATGTTATTTTAGAGAGAGAACACAAGACGGGGAGAGGGGCAGAGGGATAGAGAACCTTGAGCAGCCTCCATGTTTAGCGTGGAGCCCAACACAGCACTCTATCCTATGACCCTGGGACCATGATCTGAGCCAAAATCAAGAGTTAGATGCTCAACCTGCTGAGCCACCCAGATGCCCCATACTTTCTGCATTTTTAAATGTTATTCTGAGAAGAGGTCCATGGGCTTCACCAGCCTGCCCAAGGGCTTCCTGTCATGAAACAGTTATTCTTTCTCTGACAGAAACCTGTAACACCCTCCACTAAAACTGTTGGTTTATCTTGTCCATCTCTACCAACAAATTTGGAGCACTTAAACACACGAGACCATCTTTCTACTGGGAAGGCTGAGTACAAGGCATTGCACCTAGTACATTCCAAAAAAATATTTTGGGGGGAATGATAAAAAAAAAAAAGAAGACAAAAAGGAAGGAAGGAAGGAAAGGAAGGAGGAAGGGAGGAAGTAAATTTGATCTTCAAAGAACATCTGTTCTCTCCGTCTGGGACACTGTTCCAGATCTCTCCAAGACTTGCTGCCTGCCTCCTCTATGTTTGCTCTCATGTCCTCTCCTCAGTGATGCCCTTCATGGCACCATATTTGAAGTTCCAGTTCCAGAACCACCACCCCAGGCATGCTCTGTCCTTCTTCCCTGCTTTGTCTTCTTCACATTTGCCACCATCTGACATACCATATTTTTCTGATTTTTTATTCATTTATATTCTGTCTGCCTTCACTAGAATATAAGGTCCCTGAAAGCTGGGACCTTTACCTCAGATTCATTTCTGTATCTCTAACACACGAAAGAGTGTGTTACTATCTAACAGATAGTAAGCATGATGTAGATATTTGATGAATGAGTGACAGAAGGAACCACATGGTGGACACCAGTCAGTTAAACCAGTCTCCACTCTGCAGATGAGGGAGCCAGAGCCGAGAGACTTTGAGGCCCCAGGTCACACAGAGAGTGGCTCACAGAGCTGAGTGGATTTGAGAGTGGCAGAAAGAAGTGTGGGTTGTTTGCATTGGGCTTGGAACCCCAGCTTAGGAATTTGGTCCTAAGGCCCAATGCATGTTTTCAGTGGAGAAATGACAGAGCTCTGGGAGGACTGGTCTGACCCAGGACCAGGACTGAGGAGCAGATGGAGCCTCATCAGGGACATGTCTTACCTTCAGGCCATTGCTGTTGGATCCATAGTTTGGATTTGTAAGAAATCCTGCCACTCTGTCTTCTGGTAAAGACATAGCCTGTTCACCCTGTGAGGTCTGACAGCTCAAAGGATCCCTGAAGGATTCAAGAGCCACAATGAGTGGGTCCCCTTGGATTCCTCACTGCTCTTGTGTAAACCTCTACCACAGTGCTTACCCAGCTAGGCCAGAATGTTCCCTTTTCTGTGAGCTCTTTGATAAGAAGAGTACATCGCAGTCTTCTCTCTTTGGCATTGGAAGACCAGAGCTTGACACATAGTAGATTTGTAGTGACAATTTATTGAAAGAAAAATGGTAATCAGAAAATTACAAATGCTATGGTGATCATTAGTTTCAGTCATGGGGAGAGGTACGAACTTTGATTGAGCTCCTATAGTATAACAGGTACTCTGCTGGTACCTGAGCTACATTACCAAGTGCAGTGGGGCCCCTGACCTCCAGGAGCACAGAGCAGAGACAGAGAATGAATGAGCAAAAACAACACAGTGTGTCAACAATTGAGGGGCTGCACTTAGGAAGGCATGCCCTGAATCCTCTGGTACTTACCAACCTGAAGTTATGTTATTATTTAATTACTTCTACTCTGTCTTCTCACAAGAATGTAAGCTCCAAGAAGGCAAGGGTTTTGTCTTGTTCATGGCTTTCCTCCCAGCACATAGTAGGTGCTCACAGGAAGTCTCTGTGAATGAATGCATGGCTTGAGGAAGCACAGAGGATTGTGGGTGCCTACCCCAGTCTGGGGGTGGGGGTCACAGAAGACTTCTGGGAGGAAGAGGTCTTGGCCAGAACCTAGTGTTCCCAAAACTTATATCTCCTATTTCATGACTTCCTCCCAACTCAGTGGGGTCACACCCACTGTATGAAGAAACAACTCTCAGTAAAGGGGAATCAGCTTGGTAAAGCCCATTCAGCTGGCACAGCAAAGACTTGAACCTGGGTCTCCCAAGGTTCTCCACACAGGCCTAGAAAACCATTTAAGAGGGAACGAAGTCCAGAAGACAGATCATCAACCCAACATCAACATCCACCACCACCATCATCATCATCAACATCATCATCATCATTTTTATGGCAGCTAAATTTTAACAAGTGTTCATACTGTGACAGGTACCTTTCTAGAACTCTACACTTGTTAACTCATTCTTCAAAACCACCTTCTGATGTGGGTTCAATTGTTGTTCTCAGTTTATAGATGAGAAAACTGAGGCACTGTGAAATAACTTTGTTAGGTCACTCTGGTGGTAAGGAAAAAGTCCAAGATTCAAACTCATGCAATTTGGCCTCGGAGTCTGCACTCTTAACCATTTCATCTTTTGCTTTAACAGGCCATGTCCACCTAATCCAAATCTAGAAGACTTTTAGAGACATCTAGCATTTTTATCAGCATTTTTATGTTCCAGACACTATACTAGATTCTGTGGGGGAAAGCTACAAAAAAGAAACTAATAAAGTTTCTGCCTCCAAGAGGTGGCCAATCTGGAATAGTAGATGGATAAGAAATCAATGGATCTAAAATAGGAGACACAGCAGATGTTTCCCAAAGCTAGGGCATTTGAGCTGAGTTTTGTGAAGGTAGGAAAGGTGAAAAGCAGAATGATGCTCTAGAAGGCCACCAAATGTATCCTATGTATCCTTTCCTCCAGGCACAGGTGTAGATCCAGTGTTGGGGAGCATCGAATCCCTTCATGGTTTACAGGAAGAGAGTATGGATTCAAGACAGGGGCAAATCAAAGGAGGGGCCCGGATCAAAGGCCCCTAATCAAAGGATTAGGGCCTGGATCCTCGAGAGTTTGGACTGTTGTATTAAATGAAATTGTTCACTCTTTAGTATATGATGATCTATCAGTTTTGTGAAAAAAGAAGTAAAAGAATCTGACCTGCATTTTAAGAAGATAACAGGATGAGTATGAAGACTCACTCCAGAAGGAGAAGACTGAAGAGAGCAAGCCTGGTGGATCTTTTGCTGTGTAATCAGCCACCCCATAATGTAGTGGCCTAAAACAACTACCATTTCATTACTGTTTTTAAGTCTGTGAGTCAAGTGGGCAGTTCTTCTGTCAACTAGTGGGCTACTCACATGTCTGATGGGCACTAGATATTGGGTGGGGCAATAGGGTGACTGGACCACACGTCTGTCATTAACCTGGGCTTCTTTGCAAGGTAGCAGTTGCAAGGTTACCAAGAACTGGAAGAGAACACAAGCCATGATGCACATATACTTTTCAAGCCTCTGTTTATGCCAGGTCTCTTAATGTCTCATTGACCAACCATAGATCCAAAAGGCAGAACAATGGACACCACTTCTCAAAGGCAAGAACAGCAAGGTCACTTAACAAAGTGGTGTGGATGCAGGGATGGGATGAATTTAGGAATATTTTTGTTAGGAGGCATTGTAATGAGCCAAGTGAGAAATAATAGTTGTTTAACCTGGGAAATGGCAGAAGAAATGGAGAGATGATCAGAGCATATTTGAAACACATTCAGGAGATTATTTGTAAGAGAGAGGAAAGAATAAAGAATGCACCCCCAGGTTTTTGGCCAGAGCATCTGGCCAGATGGTTCCCTGGATCAATGAAGGGAACCAATAGGAAGATCAGGTTTAAAAGTGTAGACACATTCCAGGTCATATAGTTCTTCTGAAATCTATGAATGTGCTACCTTCCTTTCTTGGAAAAAAATGCTCCTTCACTAACTTTCCCTCCACTATGACAATGTGGTCCAAATGGAAAGTGAGATCATTTACATGACACTGATTTTCTAGCAGTATGGATCAGATGGCCAGGTATAGACATCTGATCCATACTAGGCTAAAGAGAGTACCCACCCCACCTCCACTGCCAGCCAGGTCTACTATGTAGTTGTGCAGGTTGTGCCATGAACAAGTTTGTCTGGAAGGCAGGATAGAGGCTTGAATCCAGTCTGTGCTCTGCTATACTAGTGGGCCTACAGCACCTGAGGATGAGATGCCTTCTTCTAACTCCTACAGAGGCGCTCTCTGTGTTGCCAGCCCCACTTACTGCTCCTGGGTGGGGCAGGGCAGGGGGTGGGGAATGTGCCACACTAGGCAAACTGGACTCCTCTATGAATTATCCTACCGGAGTTGGAGAAGAGGTTTTTTTCACTCTGATCCTAAAAGCTGTGTAGATGGGAGCCCACAGACATCCATGTCCCTATGATACACAGAGCTGTTGACACACAGCAAAGCCAGTATATCATGGGACTCAGAGAGAGAGAGAGAGAGAGAGAGAGAGAAAGTTGTCAGAATAAGAGCTCCCTGTTTCAGCCAACTCCACCCTTCCTGGGGCTTGGTAGTTTGGTTTTGCTCTCATTCTGCAATTCTGCTTATATTCTCATTTAAAACTCCCCTTTTGGGGCACCTGGGTGGCTCAGTCAGCTAAGCTTCTGACTTTGGCTCAGGTCATGATCTCACAGTTCGTGGGTTTGATCCCTGCATTGGGCTCTGTGCTGACAGCTCAGAGCCTGGAGCCTGCTTTGGATTCTGTGTCTCCCTCTCTGTCCCTCCCCTGCTTGCACTCTGTCTCTCTGTCTCTCTGTCTCTCTCTCTCTCTCTCAAAAATAAATAAACATTTGAAACTTTTTAAAAAAACTCCTCTTTTTGCTCAAGTAAGTTTAAATTGGGATTTTGCTTCTTGCAACCAATACAGTTCTAAACAATAAAAGCAAGAAGGTCATGAGTTGAGATTTGTAGAGGAGGGATAGGCATGAAAGATAGGTCAGAGGCAGAATTAAAGGATGTGGTCACCAATTCAAGGAGCCACATAGAAGAAGGGGTGTCCAGGGGGGAGGTCCCAGGCCTTTGGTTTGAACAATTGGAGAAGGATGGCAGTATCTTTAGCAGAAGTAGGCAATCCAGAAGATAAACTATTGGGGTAGAGTGGGGGGTAGAAGAAGGGCAAATGTATTCTTCCATTCATTCTTTCATTCACTGAACAATTATTTGCCAAGCCCTGTTGAGGCACTGGGGATTCAACAATGGACAAGGTGGGTTAGGTTTTGATAGTGTTTATGGGTCATCATTGACTTCTTTATTGAAATGACAGTAAGCACCACCTGTGGGCTATGCACCGTCCATAGAACTGAGCATAAATCTAGGCAGTGATGTCCAGCAGGCAGCTGGAAAGAGGGTTGAGTTGGCATTTCTGTTGTAAGCGTCATCCCCATAGGGATAATTTTGGAAGACGTGGGAGACAGCACTTGGAGAAGAGAAGTCTAGCTCCACATGCTTTGTCCATCATGCCTCAGCTTCAGGGTTGAGCTGAGAACACATTGTTTCTTTGGCCCTTGTCACTGAAGCAGCCACAGAAAGAGCAGGGGTTTAGGAGTCCGATCTGGTTGACAGACTGGGTTCACACACCAGCCCTTCCAGATAACCATGTGAATGACCCTGAATGAGTGGGCTTGCCTCTTGGAGTCTAGGTGTCCTCAGCTACAAAATGAAGATATGAACACTCCCGCCAGTGTTGACGGTAAGAGAGAATATAGAAGTGCATTCACTTGACCACAGATATGTCGTGAATGCCCATATGGACCAGGTTCTAGACTACAAGATTAAATGGAAGTCAGTATTAGGGGGCTCCTCTGAGAGAGACATGTGAATCTTTGGGGCTACCATGGCTGGGTTCTGATTCACCTAAAGCGGATGATCTCTCTCTGCCCACTACAACCTACACCAATCTGCCCCTTCCCCAGCCCATTCAAAAGGCAACATTTTCTACAATTAGAGAAGAAAGGGAAAAATGACTGTTCTGCTGTTCTCTTAGAGCTGTTCTCTAGAGCAGCAGAAAAAGGGCCCACGTGAGCCATGCTGTTCTTGGCAGCCACTACCCCACTCCTCACAGCCAGAGGCTTAAAGCTTTATTTGTGGTTTAAGTTACAAGCAAGGGCGAAAACCCCAGAAAAGGGGGGGAGAAGGGAGAAAACATTTTAAAAGTTGAGAAAATTGCCCTGTGTTCTCAAGTGAGGGCAATTTGTCCAAACACCTGAGCTCTGTAGAATCCTAGTGGTTTGACTGTGGTTTTATATTTTGGGGCTCTGGGCCCAGTGTCAGGGGTGGGGAGCATTTTTCATACACGGAGAAAATCACAAAATCACTTTTTACAATATATTAATGAGTAGCTTTACCATTTCAATGGCGACATTGTTGGAGATTTTGAAAAAAAAAATCCAGGTCCAGGTTTTGGGGTGGTTTTGTTTTGAAGATTGCTACATAAAGCATTTCACAGTCAGTACAGGCCGTGTCTGGGTGTTGTCCCCAAGATCAAGAGTGGAGGAGGTTAAACATTGTAGGGATAGAGACCTTTAAGGTCTTCAAGTCCAGCCCTCTCTTTACTCTGAGGACAAGAACAAGGCCCAGAGAAAGCAGGAAACCTGCCCAAGGTAGCACAGTATGTTTGTGGTAGAAGCAAGTCTAGACCCCAGGCTCCTGGACTCTGAAGGTCCTTCTGGCAAAGCCTTTGAGGCAGTCCAGAGGTGACATTCCACCTCAGAAAGCATGACTGGCCTCCCCTTCATGTTGACATTTCTGCGGCAGTGACTTTGAAAGCTGCTTTTTATGGCCCTGGCTCTGGAAGGGCAAACACTGTTATCAGTAGAACAACACAGGTGGCTTCTAAAGCTGGGCCCAGGTGGAGCCAAGCAGGAAGGGAGGTCCCTCCGCACAGGCAGACATGACCCAATCACCTGTCTGGGTTCAGAAAGTGCACAGACACTCCTTGGAGAGCAGGACAAGAGGCCAGTGTGGTGGTGAAGGGCTGGCTTTGGGACAGACAAGATGGGTTCAAGTCCCAGTGACCCTACTTACCAACTGTGCAGTGAAGACAAGCTCCCGGACAGAGCTGTAAAACAGAAACAATGATCCTCCGTGCAAGTGCTGGAGAGCCACATGCTGCTGGTGGCCACTGTATTAGCACAGGCCCAGGGTTACCAGTCAGTTGGCCATGCTGGGAGGGGCACTGGGCTCTTGATGTTGGTTGCTTGCTTCTGGGTCTTGCCCAAGACTAGCTCTAAAAGCTCAGGCTCCTGGCAGAGACATCAGGGCTCCAGGCTCCTCTCTCTCCTCCTTGGCCCTGTTGACAATGCAAAGATTTGGCTTCAAGGTGGGCAGCCTGAGTGTCCCTCTTGTGCTTCCTAGAGCAGAATCCCAGAGTGGGAGGAGCTAGGGGCCAGGGACCAGGGGCTGGGCGATGCCTGATGTAAATGCCAGTGTGTAGAGTCAGAAAGCCTTGGACTCAAGCCCCAGGCCTCTCACTCAGGGGTTAGTGGCCGTTGGTAAGCCACTGAACCTCTCTGAACCTCAGTTTCCACATGAGTGCTCTCTGCCTGCCAAGTCATGTACTAATGAAGGAAAGAGGCAGCAGAGGTAGTACTCTGTTAACAATGGGACACTCTTAAAAGTAAGGGGTTTGCTTTCTCCTTGCTTTGCTTCTTTTTTTCACTAAAAAAGTATTTAGATGGAGGCTGGTAGCTGCCTTTGAATCCGATGTAAATGGCTGTTGTACTATTTGGAAACATTCTCCAGAAGTCTGGGGATTAGAAGAACCCAGGATACCAGTGACACAATGGTGGGGTTCCCTGGGGGAAGGGGCAGAGGGAGGAGAGAAAGGGGAAGCGTTCTTTGAACATCTATTATATTCTAGATACCACGACGGTCACTTTCATACAGAGAGAGTGATGGCCACCATGATGATGATGATGATGATGATGATGGCTGACCGTATCGACAGGTTCAGTTCTGAGTGCTTTACGCATAGTAACCTGTTTTTGCACATGAGGCAACTAGGCACGGAGGAGTTAAAACAGGGCAGCAAGTTCACCCAAACTGCAGTTTAAATCCCAGTGGTCTCAGTCTGAGCCATGTGCATGAGATCACTGGCCCTGCTCCCATACTCCTGCATGTGGTTGGATTCTCCAGTGACCATCACCCACACCTTCCGGGCAAGGAGACTGAGGCTCAGGAAAATGAGGTGATTTGGGCAGGGTCACACAGAGGAGAGGGAGAAGGTTCCTTGAGTTTTTTCATTGTTTTTTTTTCCCCCCTTCAAAACTATTTCTTTATTTGGCTTCCTTTCTAGCCAGTAGAAAGGCATCATTCCATTTGAATCTAACTCTAGCTTCCTGTTAGCTCCTCACTTGAGTCTCATTTTCCCCTGCAGAGTCAGTAGAAGAAATCTGTGGCCTCACTTAGGGAAACCAGACAGCCCACTCTTCCCAGCTTCCTCACCACTTCCCTTCCTCGGGAAGAAGAAATGCGTGTCCTTCAGCCTATACGAGGAAGACAACATCATTCCATTCTATGTTCTGGTGCTGAGCTTTTGGACCAGTTCCAGGTTGACTATGACCATCTAAAATGTGGAACTGGACCTTAACCCCACATTCCAGCTTTAGCCTGACCACGGAGAAAGTGCAATGTCACCTTACTTAGTTGACACTGTGCCCCTAGTGATACAACCAAAGCTTACATTATCTCTTTTGGCAGCCACCTCCGCACTGCTGACTCACAACGCTATCGTGCCCTGATTTCCTATCCATTGTTCTTTCCTCTATTTGGCCTGATTTCTTAAGACCTCTCCCTGGCCACATTATGCTGAGATTCTTGAGAGATTTTTTTTCAGCAGTTACCATGGAGAAGACTTCAGGTTTGGGGCTAATCCATACCCTCAAATTTGGCCTTCAACGTCCCAAAGATAGCTGGATCCAGTAGGGGACTGGCACATGCTCTCTGACCACGCTAAGGGAGACAGTGGGCAGAGGGCTACTTCATAACAAGTCGGATCAGTAACTGGAAGCTGGAAAATACCCCTATCTGAGGAGCAAACACCACTGTGGCCTGGTCACTTTCAGAAGGGTTTGGGATTTGCCCAAGGTCACAATGGGCCATAATCCATTTGCACATGTGTTGATTTTAAAGTAGTGGTTGGTAAAGTATGGAAAGAACCCAAATGTCCATCGACGGATGAATGGATAAAGAAGATACGGTATACATATATACAATGGAGTATTACTCAGCAATCGAAAAGAATGAAATCTTGCCATTTGCAACTATGTGGATGGAACTGGAGGGTATTATGCTAAGCAAAATTAGTCAGAGAAAGACAAATATATGACTTCACTCATATGAGGACTTTAAGGTATAAAACAGATGAACATAAGGGAAGGGAAGCAAAAATAATATAAAAACAGGGAGGGGGACAAAACATAAGAGACTCTTAAATATGAAGAACAAACAGAGGGTTACTGGAGGGGGTGTGGGAGGGGGGATGGGCTAAATGGGTAACGGCATCAAGGAATCTACTCCTGAAATCACTGTTGCACTATGTGCTAACTAATTTGGATGTAAATTTAAAAAATAAATAAATAAAGTAGTGGTTGGTAGTTCAGGCTTTGGAACCCAACAGGCCTGGGGTCACTTGCCAACTTTGTGACTTCAGGCTGAGTCCCACCATCTTCAAGCCTCAATTTCTCACTGTAAAACTGGGGCTACAATGGTACTTCCTTCCTCGTGATGTTGTGAGAATGAAGAGAAAGCATAAGCGAATGGCTTGGCCCAGTGCCTGGGTATGCAGTGGGAGCTCAGCATTGGTGATGAGTTCTTCATGCCTTTGTTCTCCCTTGAGAGCATCTATTCAGAAGTGTTCACAGAGAGTCGGCAGGGCAGGTAACTGCTTTAGTAGAGAAAACATTGACGCTTATAGAAGCTG
This sequence comes from Lynx rufus, assembly GCF_022079265.1. Lineage (NCBI taxonomy): Eukaryota > Metazoa > Chordata > Mammalia > Carnivora > Felidae > Lynx > Lynx rufus. The sequence goes on from NW_025814834.1 coordinate 174,653,993, forward strand.
GAGAGCAGGATTGGGTCCTGGAGCATAGAGATACTTCTGGGGAACAGCTAAATGCTCTGCAGGAACTTCTCCGGTTCTGGGTTTGTACTACTGAGTGTCCCACCCACTTCACCACCACCCCACCCACCAACAAACATCATCTCCCTGCCCATGTCTGAGCGGGAATATTTTCAGATTACTCTCAATGTGACCTTGGGCAAATCCCTTAAGTCAGCCTCTGGCACATTTCCTACCAAACAGAGATAAGAATACCCACAGTGCTGAGTTTTTATAGGAGATTAACCAATAAATGTAAAGTGAAGAGCCAAGCCCACACTTGGCCAACACTCTGTAACTTTTAGCTGCATTCCCCCCACTACATCCTCTGCCAGGCAGCCCTCTGTCACTATGTGCCAAGCTGGGGCTAGATGCTCATGGTCAACAGGCTTATGAGAAGTTAGCCCTGCCTGTAGAGAGCTTAAAGTTTCAGGGGGGAATAAACATTTGAAATTCCATCCCTAATAAAGCATGCTTAAAGACTGTGGTGGAATCATGTCCAAGGTCATGTGGGAACACCAGGAAGGGTAAATCACTCTGCCTCAGTTGCCCTCAGTTTCCTTATCTATAAAATGGGTATAATATGTTTCTACCTCACATGAGATGACTCAAGTGAGTTAGTAGACATGAAACTATACATTGGAAAGTTGAATGGCACACTAGCGCTTCTATTTACTTGTTTCCCCATTAGAATCTGAGGGAGGGCGTACGTCTCAGTCATTCCTTGTCCCCAGCACATCAGCACAGAGCAGGTCCCAGTCAATGCTGGTTGAGTGAACTGATGGAAGAATTTGTTCTCTAATCTTATGCCCCCTGACCCCAGAGAACTACACCCATTTTATAGATGGAAAAAAACAGGGTACAGAGTTCAAGGAGCTTCCCAGCAATCAGTGACTGAGCCAGACATCTTCCGAGCTGTTCTGATGACCTTTCTACTAGATTCCACAACAGATGCCACTCTGTCTTGGATGGGGTAACACTGCTGTCCTGGTCATGACTCACCCTTCTCTATGGGTCAGAGAGAATCCATCAGTCTCTCACACTGAGTCATGGGGCTGAGGTGAACCTGGGACCTGAGGAGAAAGCAGAGCTGTCCTGTTGGACAGGTATGCCCGGGGATCCCTGAGGCCAGCTAAGCACAACACCTGGGAAATCCCTCCTGGGAGCAGGTGAGGATGGGGTGGGTATAGAGACGTCACACCAGGTCTGCTTCTCTTGCACGCAAGAGCGTCTAAAGGACAACACCTAACCAGTCACTATGCCCGGTGGGCTCTAACTCAGAAGCATTCCTTCCTCTCCGTTCCCAGTACCAACACCCTACTTTTCACCCTCATCGCTTTTTTGTCTTGACTGGACTCCCAGTGTCCACTCCACTACCTTTCCTTCTAAGAAATGAATGAACCTACCATAGTCACACATTATGACTATCTTGTGCTTATGTTCAAAAGATCTTTAATCGCTCCCTAGTTTGTAGAGAATAAAGTCACAGCCTCCAACTGTGCATTCAAGGCCCTCTTAATCAACCCTCAATGTATGTTTAGTCTTCTTCTCTACACTCCCTTGAATCCCTCACCTTAGCCTGATAAACATATTGCTATTGCTTGGAGTTGCCATTCACTCTTCCTCCTCTTTGCCCTTACTATTACGCTTTCTTTCACCTTGTAGGCCCTTCCCTTGTTTTACTCACCTTTCAAATCTGAGCTTAAAATCTGGAAGCATTCCCTGATCTCCTCAGCCCCAAATTATGTAATGCTAGCATTGAATATTTCTTTTGTCTAAGTCATAATGATTAGTATTTTAACATGCTTCCTTTAATTTGACACTTCCAACAATCTTACATGATAATGACTATTATCATTCCCTTTTTCTCAATGTGGAGACTGAGATTCAGGAAGGAGACCTAGCTTGTCCATACTCACACACCTCCTGAGGCTCAAATGTCAGTCTGCCTGACTCCCAAGTTGCTCCGTAACTTTAGCTCGTACTCAGCATGTCCTTTGCACCTTTTGGAGGCACATATATTGCTGGATATTATGTTTTCCTACAGGGCTCATCAATTCTACTGTGATCATCCCCAAGACAGGGGACTACTTCTTGTGCACCTCTAGCTCTCTGTGTGGCATCTGACACATACTGAGCCACGGGATAGAAAGCAAGATTTATCGAGCACTTGCTGTGTGCCAGTCCTGTGCTCGTTGCTATGCCCACACATGCACACACACTCACATTAAGTGTTGTTAGTCTCATTTATAGAGGAAGAAACAGAAGCACAAAGAGGCTACCTAACTTTTCATCATTAAACATTTTGTTTGAATTAGCTTTAATCACTTGCATGTATTTCTTTTTCAAAAAATAAATCAGTTTATTTAAAATATGGACTCATACAACATTTTTTTTAAATCACACATCCTGAGAAGAATCCAGGCATGGGCTTTTCTGACTCCAGGGATCATTCTACTGTAACCTTGTCATTTCTAACATACCTGGAGAGAATTTTGATACGTGGTGTTATTAGAATTATGATCAGCCGTATATAACAGAAAACTCATTATCATCGTTGAGGTTGAATCCTTTCATATATAACTGAAGCCCAGAGGGAAGTGATCACACTCCTCAGTGGCAGAAGCCCAGGTTCCTTCTATCTTGTTGCTCTGCATCCTCCATGCACAGTTTCTACCTTCTTACTCAAGATGGCAGCTCCCTCCAGCAAGAAGGAGGAACAACAGGACAGAAGGCATGTGCTCTGCAGGGAAGCACACTTCCCAGAAGTCTCATGCACCACTTCCACTCACATTCCATGGACCAGAACTTAGTCACATGGCAACACCTAGCTATAATGGAGGTCAGACAATACTGACTTCGTCTCCAGCAGCCACAGGCCCAGCTAAAACCCAGGGACTCTCTTATCAATGAGGAAAGGGACAACCGTTATTTGGGGACCACCAGTCATCTTCCGACATAGGTACGAGTGTTTTGCTTTCAGGATGTATCTGCCTTGCTCCCTAAAACCGATTCATGATTGGAAATGTCTCATGCTTCTGACATACTCTCGGACCCTCTGTAGAGATTAATACACATGGAGAGAATACAACTTAATGACACAATTTCTAAACCAGGTAATCAGTGGGCTTTCTCTGAGGGAAGGTCCAGTTGTATGATCTTGGGAAAATCAATTAGTCTAAGTCATATGACCTTGGGCAAGTCCCTTTATCATTGTAAGCCCATTCTCTATCAGTTAAATGGGGATAAGAATAAAATATCTACCTCGTAAGTTTGTGGGCAGCTTAAATGACATCGTGAAAAACATGAGAAATTAATTTTGATAATATATTCTATTTAACTCAATATATCCAAAACATGATCATTTCAACATGTAATCAATTTAAATTGCTAATGAGATATTTCACCTTCTATTTTTCATACTAAGACTCTGAAATCCAGTCTGTGTCTCACATTTGCAAACTATCTCAGTTCAGACCAGGCACATTTTAAGTGTTCAATAGCCATAGGGGGCTGGGGGCTACTGAAGGGGAAAGTACTGGTTGAGACTAATTTTAAATGCCCTTGATAGGTGCTCCCCTAATGCCCTGTACTTACAAGTGAAGAGGTAATCCTTCCCATGCAAGTGTCTGTTTACTTGACTTAGCTGCAAGCAATTCCCTTGAGGAGACGGAATGAGTGGTATCCCCAGGGTCTAACATAGTACCTAGCACAGAACAGACACTCAATAAATACTCGTTAAACAAATATTATTCATCTCTCTATCCCCAATACCTAGCCCGGTGCCTGACCCTCAGTAGGCATTTAATAAAGACTTGTTAAACTAATGAAGTAATGACCCAGAATTTTAATGGTAAGCGAATTTGTGATTTGTCAGCAGGTGAAAACCAGGCAGTTTATTGCAGAGGAGACAATGGGACCTTTCTAGCCCTCGAAGTAACACCTGCTGTTAAGTTTCCCCCACCACCTCTTCCTCCCCAACACAGAAACTGAAGCCAGACGGGAAGCCATGGGCTTGCACATTCTAGTAAGATCACACAACGCCCGGCCTGCAGTGATAAGCAGGCGTATCAAGTTCCCATGAATAAATGGTTAACTCCCAGCTAGGGCTTAATTTCTCTGTGTCACTGTTCCTTTTCTCTCAAGACTGACTCCACATAAGTGCACGGGGAGAGGCTCCACCAAGTTGCCAGCCATCGTGCCACAGAAATCTAGGGAACTTTGCAATAATGCCAGTAGTAATTATAATGCTGGGACATTCAGCATCGGCAGCACCACGTGCCAGCGTGATTACCCGAAGCCCCTTGTGTCCCTTCCACGAGCATTAACGTCCTCATCTGTAAGCTGGGAGTGATGGCACAGGCTTCCCCAGGCACGGGACTGCAGCCCCTAGGAGGGCAGCATTCCCTGCCTTTACCAGTGCTCAGTGAGTGGTAACTCGCGTTGTCTCTGCTGCAGCCTTGCAGGGCTCTCCTGAATGACATCATTTTCGTCTTGACAGTCAGCCATAAGCTGCATGGTTTTCTTAGAGTTCTGTAGAGCTTTTTCCCCCCTCCTGTGGACAACTAAAACACAAACACTATTTAGAAAGATCTGGGCCGAGTCACCTCTTTGGAGCCTGGTGGCAGGCCAGGAGCCTGGTCACAAAGGCTGCATTCAGCTGCGAACAGCAGCCTGATGGGCAGGGGCCTTGTCCCAAACATTCTTTACTAGGCTTGGTCGGGGGCGGGGGGTGCGGGGTGGGGGTGGGGGGACAGGGAGGTGTCACCGGCCTCCTCCAAATATTTGTTTCTGTATCTCCATAGCAACCCCATTGGCCATACAGAAACCTTGAAACTGCACATCGAAACTTGGGAGGTGCTGCAGAGTCACCCGTGACTGGGAGAAGGCTTTCCCCTGGACCTCTCCCCGCTTCTCTACTGAAGTTTTCCAGCCTCCTTTCAAAGGGCATTAAAGAGAAGCCATTATGCTGTCAGCACACAGCCTGCCGATGGCGCTAACGAAAGCTGTGTGTGCAAAGGCGGCACCAGAATTCCAGGGCAGGTTTTAAGAGACTCAGACCAGGTTGGGCAGCCTCGTGTTATCTGCAGCGCCTTTGCAGCATGGTTTTGTCACTGGAAGTAACACCAGTGACTATCTGTGTGACCTTGGGTAAGTCATTTATGGTCACTGAGCCCTTTCCTCAGCTAAATAGAATAAAATAATAAAATAAAATAAAATAAAATAAAATAAAATAATAAAATAAAATAATAGAATAAAATAAAATAATAAAATAAAATAATAAAATAAAACAAAATAATAAAATAAAATAAAATAAAACAAAATAATAAAATAAAATAAAATAAAATAAAACAAAATAATAAAATAAAATAATAAAATAAAACAAAATAATAAAATAAAATAATAAAATAAAACAAAATAATAAAATGAAATAAAATAAAATAAAATAAAATAAAATAAAATAAAATAAAATAAACCAATTAAGCCCAATTCTCAACTCAGTAAACTCTTATTGATGTCTACCCTGAGCTAAATTGCAAAGCTAAAAACACACGGCTGTTGCCCTCAGGGAACTCATAGAGTCTACCAGGTGGAGCTGTGTGAAATGTAGTTGGATCATACCCATGTCCTGGCTCCCAGTGTGGAGCAATCATACTATAATGGTTTATTTCTCCCCCTTCTTCATATGGAGCTACTCCAAAGAAAGCCCTGAAAAATGACCAAGACCCCATGTTCTTTGATAATGTTCTTTCACATCTAAGACAAATTTACCAATTTGGACACAACTGGGAAGAACTGATCTCTCCACTGATTTTATATATGATGTCTTCATTATAACATGATTTCATGATCCTCATCTCATTGGATTTTCTTATCTGCTGAGTCTAGAAGGGCAAGGCATAATTTTCTAATATATTCTTTCAAAAAAAAATTTTTTTTGAGTAGCTACAAGGTGCCAATATTGTTCTAGGCACTGAGGCTAAAGCAGTGAACAAAACAAATTTCCGGTAAGGAACTAACGTTCTAGAGGAAGGCAGCAGGTTATTAGCCATCACATAAATACCTACTATCTCTGGTAGTGATAAGCACTACGGAGAAAAAATAAGCAGTAAATAAAAGTAAAAGTACTTTTTTTCAAGTAAAAAAACCTTGAAGTAAAGAGTGATGTGGAATGCTATTTTCTATAGTCATCTGGAAAGTCTTTTCCATGGAGACCTGAGAGGAGGGAGGAGCTAGCCACGTGGATACCATGGTGGAAGGGTACCCAGGTAGGAGGAGGAGTGAGTCTTGAGACACTGAGGCAGAAACAGTGTCTCTGCCTGCCTGTGAATAGCCAGTACACCAGTGTGGCTAGAGCAAGGAGAAAGATGAGATCTGCAGGGCATGAAGCCAGAGAAGTGAGAGCTCCAGCTCACGAGGGCCTGGTTGGGGGTGGAATGAACTTTGGATTTTACCCTGAGTGAGTCTGGAGCCATTGAAGGGCTTTGGGCCAAGGAGTGACATGATGTGACTTGGCATCCCTCGTTCCCACATGAGCATTGGTCTGAAGGGCAGCAAGGATGGACGGGAGGACCAGTTAGGAGGCTAATGAAACAATGCAAGAAAGAATGGTGGCTCAGGAAGTGGTAATTGTGAGATGGAGAACTGACAGATGCTGGAACTATTTCCCAAGGACAGGCAACAGGATCTGCTGATGGTTGGAGGTGAGGTGTCAGCAAGAAGAGTCATTGATGACTCCACAGCTTTTGGACTGAGTAACCGGCAGTATGAAGTTGCCATTTCCAGAGATGGAAAATCCTGGGATAGGAGCAGGTTGGGGGCAGGCTGATAATGAACAGCTTGTTTTGGATAGAGTACCTCTGAGACACGATGGGAGAGGCAGAGAAGGTGGAGAGCGGCAATCTGGAGATACTCAATGGCCATTCGTCAGAACATATGCTATTTATGGGAGACATAGGTCTGGACTGAAATCCCCAAGACAGTGAGTGGGGATACAGGAGAGGACCAACCTATGGAGAATCCCAATGGCTAGAGCTACTGAAGAGGAAGAGGACCCAGCAAGAAAGCTGTGCAGGAGGGACCCCTTAAGAGAGGAGGAAAATCCAGGGATTCCAGTCCTGGCAGCTGAGTGAAGGAAGTGTCTCAAGAAAGGGTCAAATCAGTGGTAAGTTAGGGGAGAGACTGGGGATTGGCCTTGGGATTTGGCAGAATTTCCCATCTGTAGAGATGGCAAAGTGTGACCTTGACAATATCTGTTTCAGTGACATGGTGAGGGCAAGAGCACGGCTGAGTGGGTCTGAGAGACAACAGGAGGAGAGCAAGCAAGGACTACAAATAGATTCAACACTTTGGAGAGTTTTTCTGGAAAGAGGAACAGAGAACTGAGGGGCAGACGGGATCAAATGGAGGGTTTCTGTTTAAAGATGGCTGACTTCACGGCATGTTTGTGTGCTGACGAGAATGGCCTACTAGAGGGAGACATTGATGAGGTGGGAGAGAGAAGGAAGGGTCTGTTCTGGGAGCAATGCCCTTGAGTAGATGAGAGGCTTGGGACGAATCTCAATCCTTGGTGTATCTTCTGTCATGACATGGCCCCTCAATTGTTAAAATTATATGTTTGGGGATAATTTTAAGCCAGTTTCAAATGCAAACATTTCTTTCAATTATATAGAACATGTTTACCAGGAGGTGGGAAAAATATTGCCCAGTGGGTCTTGGAGAACGTGCCTTGGTGAACGTGAGTGAGCCAGTCCTCCGACTGCTGGCTTACCTTAGCATTTGCATGTAGCTCTAACTGCAGGTCATTGACATGGCAGGCTCCTATCCTTGTCTTCGTACATGGGACCTCCCTACAGGCAGGGACTGCATTCTATTCCGCTCTGCAGCCCCATGACTAGCAAGAGTGTGGCACATGTGGATTCACAAACCATTTGGGAAAGGAAGAAAAAACCATTCACAAACCACTCACAAACCATTTGGGAAAGGATAAAAGGAAAGGTGAGATTTGAATCTCCCTGCCCTACAAAACCTCTCCGTTTTCAAATGAGGCATGAACTTAATATTATTTTATAAATATACCCTCCTGGCAGCATGGTCAGTAAATAATTTCTTTCTTTTCTTCTTAATGTGTGAAAGACAAAGAGGAAAGGAGGAAAGAAATAAAGATTTACTGAGCGCCCACACTGTTCTAGGCACTCTGCTAGGAACAGTTGGTTGAATTATCTCTTTTACAGATAACCAACATGACTGGAAAAAAGCTTTGTTTTGCACACAGTCATCAGCACTAACATTGATTTAAAGAGTCATGCAGTGTGACAGGATTCCTTATATAGTGATGAGCTTCCCATCAATGGAGGTATGTAAGTACAGTCTGGATGATGTCTGTGAGGAATCCCAGCATCTAATGGTCACTGAGCTTTATCACCTATGGTCCAACTCAATTCTGGGAGTCAATAGTCTAAGTCATATCACTAACTCTACAACAGATGCCTCAAGGTTTCTCATCATCAGAATAGAAGCACGTAGAATGTGTTGTCTCGGGAGGCAAGAGAGCAGGGTAGTTAAAATGCAGAGTCTAAAGTCAGACTGTCAGAGACAAAATCTGGCTCCACTGCTTACAAACCATGCTGTGTGCCTCAGTTTCCTCACCTGCAAAATAAGGATAATAAGAGCATATACCTCACTCCAGGATCCATCTCAAGTGCTTAGAACAGCACCTAGCACATAGCAAGTACTCAATACATGCTAGCTATCATTTATTTATTCAGTTCGACCATCTTTTATAAACTGTGCTGACAGTGTCCTGGAACCATGGGTATCTGTAATGACCCATACTTATACGTTAAACCAGCTCTAGTTAGAAAGATTGGCCTCAGCAGACAGGAGCCGTTGGGGATTGAGGTGTTTTCATGGGGGCACCCATGGCCCCAGCCAAGCCAGCCAAGCTCCTGCTGCACAAGTGTATCCATCTGCCCTGGTTGGGCAACGTGCAGAAATGTTTATGGCGACCTCATCTGTTTTCCTTTCTGTTACTGCTGCCTTCCAAAGGCCAGGAACCGCTGAAATTAAACCAAGGCAGGGACCAGGGGAGCAGCCGGGGCCTGGGCCAGGGCCAGGAGTAATGAAGTGGAAAATGTTCACACCACAGGCAGCATTACAATGCACCTGTACAAATAGAATGAGACCTGCCCACCCCCTTCCTCCCTGGGGGCCCAGCGAACTCCAAGACTTCTCTTTATGGCTTCACTTTCCCCCTTGCCTGATCAATGCTGAGGTCCACAGTGAAGATAAGAAACAAAGACATCCAGAGTGTAGCGACGAGAGGAGGAACAGGATGAGAAGGACATCCTCAGCCCCAATATTCCCGGAGAGTTCTGGTGAGTTCTCTGAAAGCCTGGTTGCCTAAAACAAGGGAGAAACGAACTGTTTATTAGTGTCAACTATGAGCTAGGATTTGGGAGGACACTTTCACGTGCCTTTGCTAATTTGACCCATCCAATATTATTTCATCCCATTTTATAGATGTGGAAACTCAAGTCCAAGGAAACAAAGCTAGCGGGTGACAGAATTGAGATTCTAAGCAGGTATCACCATTCCTGTTTTGCAATCAAGTGACTCAGAACCAGAATGTCGAGGGCCTTTCTCAAGGCCATCCAGCTGTGAAGCAGAAACCCAGAGGTGCTGCACTGTCTGTGGGGTGGTCACTGCTGCACCCTCGAACAGGCGGGGCAGTAAAGACGAAGGGCCTGGCTTCCCCCAGGCAGAGGAACAGCGCCATATCTCCATCATAGTGCAAGGTAGAGGATTAAATACAGACTCATCTGTGACCAGCGTTCCATAGCTATTGAAGCAGTGTGATACTGGGTGAGTCCACAACCTCCTCGAGGCTCAGTTTCTTCATCTCTGAAATGGGTATCTGTGAGAATTAAGTGAGACGGTATCTCTAAAAGCCCAAAGAGTTGTCGCTTTTCACCTCTCTCAGGCTCCATCTGTAGTCACTCCGAACCCGTACTGCTGGTGCAACCGGGCACTTCCATAGCAACATGAAGGAAAAATACAAGCCAAAAGTAGAGGTCTTGTCCCTAACATGTATTCCAGGGGCCCACCTTTCATCACTATTTTCTCTTACATAAGTTGTTGGGATCCTTAAAAGAGCTAACAGACAAAAATGCATCCCACAGAGCGTCTGGACACAGGGAAGGTCCTCAATAAATGTCAGTTCCCCCGGCGGAATAAGAGCTCTTGGCTTTTTAGCCCTCGAATATATAACATCACGTCCTCATAGTAAATGCTCAGTAAATGTCTGTCTATCGAGTCTGGTAAGCACTTCTGGAACTTCTATCATTACACCCCTTTATCTCAGTCGACTTCCAGCACCAACTTTGTGGCTGTCCAAATGCCAGGTGCTGGATTCCAGGATCCACGGATCAAGATGACACAATTTCCCAAGGAGGTACTCAGTTGTTTCAAAGAGTTCAACTTCACCTAATTCGATATTGGGAATGAACTACTTCTGCTGCTCTTTGGTGCTGTTGATATTTTTGTGGTTGCTATAGGCTTATCTGATTATTATTGTTGCTTTACTCAAGGGAGACTTCTAAACTTTGTAATGTATAAAATATCAGGACTGCCATGTGTTTGTAAAAGCCTCTGCACTTACTGTACTTTTTCCTATTCAATAAACTTGCCCTGATCTCTCACTAGGTCCGAGGCAGAACAAGGAGCTCACGGCTCATGGAGAAGCAGACACTGGAATAAATACTTTCCATACATCGTGACTCCTGAAACAACAGAAATATTTACAGGTGGGAGAGAAAATTCAGTGCAGGAGTCGGCAGTCAGCATCCCCTTCTACTGCCATTGCACTAAGGGCGGTGATCTGAGTTAGGTTTGAATTCCATCATGCGATAGTTCCTCAACAGATCATGTGGACCTGGCTTGATCTTCTGAGCAGGTGAGCGGCGTGCATCTTCAGGGTGAAAAAGATCAAACCACACATGGTTTGTTTCCCTTCATTTAGTACATACTGTTACCTCTAGAATGGGTGTTAATAAGATGCTATCTGGTGTTGCCATTTAATAGTTTTCACATGAAGATTGTGCATTACAGGAGCTCCAAAATGTTTGTTGATCCATCTTAACTGAATGATGAAATCCAGTCCCACAACTATAAGACTGTAAGCTTGTGAGGACTGGAGGCAAGTCTTAATAATTTTACAACGTTTATTTATTTTTGGGACAGAGAGAGACAGAGCATGAACAGGGGAGGGGCAGAGAGAGAGGGAGACAAAGATTCGGAAACAGGCTCCAGGCTCTGAGCCGTCAGCCCAGAGCCTGACGCGGGGCTCGAACTCACGGACCGTGAGATCGTGACCTGGCTGAAGTTGGACGCTTAACCGACTGCGCCACCCAGGCGCCCCAAGTCTTAATAATTTTAATCTATGTATCTGCACTTTAATTCCTAGATCCCCACAGCAGCTGACGCCTATTTGTCCATCAAACTAAGATGACCAGCATCTCCCCAGGGAGCCTTCCCTGATCCCAAGGCTGGCCACCCCTCTGTGCTCCCATTGCACCCCAAACCTCCACCATCACAGCATCCACTTGTTCTTAGGAAGAGGGTGAGACTCAGTCATCTATATGTCCCTCTAGGAGGTCTTCGGTAGACACACGTTGAGTGTATGAACAAATGAGTGCAGTTTCCTCTAATAGGGGTGAATTTCTCCATATGGATGTTAAGTTCCCTGTGGACAGGACCGCGTTGCCTGTGGAGAACTGGAGTAAGCCAGGGCTCCAGCAGAGTGTTGACATCAGAAGAGCAGGATGGTGCCAAAGGGTGAAGAAAAGAGATTCCTTCTAATTTTTTGCAGATTGGCCTCCCCTGTGAGATTCTTCCTGAAACCTGGAGGTAATTCTTTTTTTTTTTTTAAATGTTATTTATTTTTGAGAAAGAGTGTGCAAACAGGGGAGGGGTTGAGAGAGAGGGGGGCAGAGGATCTAAAGCAGGCTCTGTGTCGACAGCAGCGAGCCCAATGTGGGGCTCAATCCCACAAACTGTGAGATCAGGACCTGAGAGGAAGTTGGACGCTCAACTGACTGAGCCACCCAGTTGCCCCTGGAAGTAATTCCTGAAGCAAAGTGTGTGATTTCAGGAGGGCTCAAGCAGGCCAGGTGTTTCCTGTGAGGGGCTGGACCAATCCACTCTTCCGGGCCAGGCAGGGTGCCATGGCTGGGAGAACGTGCTGGGTTTGAATCACTGTGTAGGACAGGAAGCAACTCCACCTCCTTGGAGAAGGGCAGTTTTGAACCCTCAGACACAAATGCCAGTTTGCCATGCCTCCAACATCACTACCAAAGGTTGATATGTCTGGATTATTAACCTTTTTTTACGTTATTCTATGAAACCAAAAGATAAAAATGAAAAGATTTCCTTTTCTCAGTGGGGAACCCACTCAATTCAGCTAATATCCAACATGTTCCGCTTAAAAAAAAAAAAAAAAACAGACCTCAGAAACACCACGGAAAAATCACAGAGTGCTTACCTGAAATACAGATGAGCTCTCTATTTGCAACTGGCATCATGACAGACCTCCTTTAGACAGCAAGAAACCCCACAGCTTTGAAACATTTTACAAATAAGAATGCGATACGCTCAAGAAACACCAGGCATACAGTAGGGGTCAGGGGTGTCTAACGTAGTGCCACAGTTGTACGATACAAAGCGAAGCAAACAAACAAACAAATATCTACCAGTCTCTGGTAAATGTACAGAAATTTAAATCATTCCTACTTTCAAGGCTTCGACATGCCACAACAACATGACCTTTCTTTGTTCACCTACAAACTACATGCAGTGGATATTTTCCTGCCTTCTTTAAGATCGAAATGTTAGACCCAAAAGTAACATCAGAAATCAGGGAAAACACAAGGGTTTTACCTGGCAGTGACTGTGCAGAACAGTGCTGAGAAGGATTCTGAGGCCCTATTTGAATTGAGCCAGAAGGCGTGCAGTGGTCAATTAGGGATGTATGTCCTGTATCTGTGAACAGAGAATAACCACACACCGTATGTTCGCCATCCCTGCTTCTGTTTGAAAGTTTCAATCTATTGATGATGCAGTTGAGGTCCGGAGAGACAAACTGACTTGTCTAAGGTCACAGTGAATTTTTTTCAAAGGGCTTGGAATTATGTAGATATATAATTATTAGGCCATTTGTATGAGCTAGAGAAGCTCATACCAATATGAACTCATAATTTTTATAGCTTAGAAAAGATGTCCAGCCTTGGCACAGAGAGTCTCAGGCAATAGAGATTCCTGCACTATCCAGCATCTAAGAAAATATATCCCCGTGGAACAGAACAGTACCACTGGACAGACTTTTCCAACTGTATTTGAAGTTTAATGAACAGAAACCACCGATACCATAGTGGGGCCACTGAGACTCACCACACCCCAAGTCCTTGAAACTCCTTCAAGAGTTGGGGACATTGATGGTCACCAGAGAGGGAATGGGATATGAATCCATATCCCCTCTGGTCCGTGCCCTCACAGACCATGCACAGCTATGTGACTGGTGGCTCTGGTATTCTCTTCTAGGAAAAATGTTTCCTTAACTTACTCAGGCTTTCTCTGAGACCACACTCTCATGCCCTGGCTGGATGAGGCACTGTCTCCATGCTCCCTTAATCCCCTGTGAGCCCCTCCATCATGGTACCCATGACACCTTCTTATGATCAGCCACTAGAGACAGAGCTTCACACAGGCTAGAAGTATGTCTTATTCAAGATCACAGCTCTAGTAGGAGAGTACAATGTCTGACCCCAAGTAAGTGCTTCATAAGTATTTGTTGTAAGAACGAATGACTGAATGGATGAATAGCATCTTCTTCAGTTTTTATCTTTCTCAGAACCGTTTTAACCCAGTTGCTCCCAAGGCAAATTTTCCTAACTTATACTCTGTGAAATGCAAGCAATCCATGAGATAGTTGCTGCCCTGAAAAAAATTATAAATAAAAAGTAAAAATAAAAATAGTTCTTGGGGGGGCGCCTGGGTGGCGCAGTCGGTTAAGCGTCCGACTTCAGCCAGGTCACGATCTCACGGTCCGTGAGTTCGAGCCCCGCGTCAGGCTCTGGGCTGATGGCTCGGAGCCTGGAGCCTGTTTCCGATTCTGTGTCTCCCTCTCTCTCTGCCCCTCCCCCGTTCATGCTCTGTCTCTCTCTGTCCCAAAAATAAATAAAAAACGTTGAAAAAAAAAATTAAAAAAAAAAATAGTTCTTGGGACTTTTTTTTCTAAAATGTCATTTAACATATATACATAAGAAATGTGTGTGTGTGTGTGTGTGTGTGTGTACTCCTCATTATTATAAATAGCATCATGCTCTGGTCAGAAGAAATGGAGAAATAGCACACCTTACATTGGAATGCCTGGTGGTCTTGTGAAAACTCCTAATTCACAAACCTGGAACGTTCCATAATCGTGTGATGCATGCACGGCTGTCACCAACTCATGTCTATGGCCTTTTTGGATTGTTGATCTATGTTACATATATTTCTTATAAGAGCACCATAAATTTCTGATATCAATGTTATACATTAAATATATGAACCAAAATGTGATAATTTCTTACAACAATTAAGTATTTTCATAAAATAATAAAAATGTTTTATTCCTATCTTAATCAAGATGGACATTCTAGTTGTAAGTTCCTTTCATATCCCATCAATATACTATTTTTTAAAGTTTCTTAGATACATACATCTGATTATTGAATTGCTTCTGCTCCAACTTGCTGTTTTCCTTAGGGAAATAGGCAGAGGTTTGGAAATGGAGGGAAGAGTGGATGGGGAGTTGGAGGTAATAAAATGAGATCCCACAAAAGTTTAAAGTTTAAAAAGACACGAAGCTCTTGTAAGCCCACTATTAACCACGATGGCAAGGGAGCTGTAAAACATGTGGATAAGCAGAAATGAGCTCATAAGATAGAAACTCTTGGTTTAAATTTTAAACCAAAAACCAGTGGTTTGTCTACATCAAGGACTGGCACACACTCTTGAGTTAAATTTGCTTTTAGAGTTAAATTTTAAAATAAAAAAACCAGTGATTTTTTTAATATATAAAGAAAGACTGGCAGACAAACCATCACGGAGAGCTTAAAATAATAAGGATGCAACATTAAAAGTCAGATAAACATAAAGAGAAAGCATAATAAATTAAATACCAGACAAAGCAATTTCAAAAGGAGGACAGGTAACAAAACTCATTTTATGTTGATAAAATTTACCAGGACATAATAGTGGCAAGTGCATAAACATCTTTAAATGACAATGTTGAAAAGTAGCAAAAAAATAAGTTGAAGGTTTCAGATGTTCACTGAAGCGCTAATTCTGGTGATCGTTTTGCAATATATACAAATATAGAATCGTTATATTGTAGCCTTGAAACTAACACAGTGTTATATGTCAATTATGCCTCAATTAAAAACAATAGCTCTTAAGTGCTCTCAATACACACACACACATAAAATGGGAATCGATGGATATGTTAATTAGCTTAATTGGGCTAATCAATTCCCATTGTATACTTATATCAAAACTTCACGTTCTACCCCTTAATTATGTATAATTTTTACTTGTCCATTATACCTTAGTAAAGCTAGATATATAAATAATTTTTTAAATCCAGCAGATAACACCAAAAACAGGTAGCATTAGCTCAATCTCCCACATTAATGTTTTTGTAAAATTTCTAAATTAAATAATAATAAATTGAATTCAAAAGTATACTGAAAAGAATAATTCACCATGACTAAGTAGGGTTTATCTCAGGAATGCAATGATTCTAAAAGTCCTCTTGATTAATAAAGAGTGGAGAAATGCAAAGAGGATTTGGACAATAATTGTAGTGAAGAACTGGCCTTAACAAATCTGAAAGCAGACCGCAAGTCTATAATTAATAAAACAGTGTAATACCAGTACAAAACGACATGGGCAGAAAAATGGAATACAATGAACATACGAACTAGGTCCCATTTTACACTCAAATCACATGCATAATAACGGTGGCATCACAAATCACTGGAAAGGGAAAAGAGAAGTGAGGATGGGGTCAGGAGGAGAGGAAAACTGTAACTGTCTTTAACTATCATTGGCTGAAAGAGGAATCCTCCCAGGTTAGGCTTCGAAGGCCGAATGAGACCAAAAGGGCACCAAGGAAGGGAGGTTTCTGTTCAATAAATTAAAAAAGCATCAAAGCTGTCAGCCTCATCCAAAGAGGGATGCAGCCGCCCCCAGAAAGTACACACAGGATCTGCTTACTCGATTTATGGGAACTAGCACAAAATGATAACGTGGAGCTCCTTGTTCAAAAGTGTTAGGACTTTCAAGATGGAGGCAGCAGAGCATGAAACCAAACATGGTTGGGGACCATGTGGCTGCATCCGCCTTGGGGGCAAGTTTCCCATCACAGGGAAACAGGGACTGGAGGAAGCCTTGGTGTGGGCACTGACTGTCAAATGGCTTCAAGTACAAGCCATCGTCTCTGATAAAGAGATGAATTTCTCCATTTAAGTTAAGCAATGAGGACCATTCCCCTTATTCTTACATTTTCATTAAAGTTAAGAAGTAGGACATAAGACACCCCCTCAGGCTGCCACTTCAAGACTTCCTTCCTTCCCCACTGAATTGCCTGGAACCATGCCAGTTTTAAAACTCTCATTATATATTGCCAAAATATAAAGCATTATTTTGCATCTTGTGACTTTACTGTTTTCACAGCCTTTCCACTCACATTACTTCTTTTGATCTTAATAGAAAAGCATTATTTTGTCCATTTGCCTGAAAGGAAAGTCAAACCCAGGGAAGTTCTGATGTGCCCACGTCACACAGCTGATGAACTGCCACCCAGGCTCTTCCGATGCTAAGTCATCCCATTATTTATTTATCTGTCCTTCCATCAGTCCTAACACCTGCTCTGTACGAGGCCCTGGAGACCCAACAGCTCTTGGCCTTGGGAGCTCATGGTTTAGTGAGGAAGACTGCCAAGAAAACAAGTTCCACCATAGCATGAGATGCGTAAAATAACAGAAGTGAGTACATACAACAGAATGCTGAACTCGGTCTCAAGGGACCAAGGGCAGCTTCACAAAGAAAGCACCATTGAGCAGGTTTTGAAGGGCAAAACTGAGTGTTTCCCATTGCACACCTCAATTAAACAGACACAAAGAAAGGCACAAGCTTCACTGCATTCTCAAGGGAATTTTGCTGGCTAAAAAGATTCTCACCCAGTTTATTTAATCCCACCAATGCCAACCTGTACAACAGGGAGCCATTTGTAGAGACCAACTTCCCTTGTAAGTGGTCCTGGGTTAGCAAGGGTTCCTAACAGTCAGGAATTCAACAGTATAAATTGTAACAGTCAGGAGCCCAATGATAGTCCACACCAGAGACGCGCTTTGCAAGCATTGGCAAATGTAATGCATCTCCTTTGGACCTCACGGTCACCTGGCTAGATTGGTGGGGCAGGATCCTATTCATGGTTCATAGATGGCAATCACATGGAACATGTCTAGAACCTGTTCTGGGCCATCCACTAACAGGTATCAGAACCCATGTGGCTTACTTACTACTTCAAGGCTCTATCCACTTGTCCCATGAGGAAGGTGAGAGCCCTGCTTAATCGCCAAGGAAAAGAGGCCTCTCCATTCCTCAGCATTCCTAACTCTCTCCATTTTTGTAGTTCAGTTTACTTCTAGCACAAATATGACTGAATGACTGACAGTGTCTGCTGCCTGCCTGTCAATCCTAGTAACTGACCTGAGATACTACCTAGGGAACTCTAGCACCACAACAGATTTCTATCAAATACTTGGCCAACAAAGGAGTGTATTGCTACAATGAGTCTACATCAGATAGAGCAGGGCTAGGATAAGAACGAAAGAGCCACAATGACATGTGTTGTATTTGTTAAGAGCAGTGTGAATGTGATGATGAATGACCGTAGTCTAGCTTTGGTTCCACCACTCACTGCCTGTAGGTGGGTGCCTTGGGTGACCCTTGGCCTTAGTTTTCTTTTATGGAAAATGGATTTAAGATTACCTATCTAATTAGATAGCCTGCAGCATCGCAAATGTACATCCAAGTCAAACAAACTCGACTTCAGTCTTTCCTAAGCACCTACTCTGGGCACACTGTTGAGCTGTGTGCCGTGGGAAGACACAATGCCTTGTCAATCCTAGCTGTTCCCCACAGTCCCTGGCAGAGCACACAGCACACAGTTAATGTGACTGGTGTTTTGCTAAACTGAGATGAACTGAGTCTATTGTCCAAGTGAAGTTCAAATTTCTCATACAAATGAAATAGAACCAATCATTGGGCAAATGGTCTGTACCATTGTTTCTCAAAAGGTTTATGGTGAAGGACCAGGTTTTTAATCTCAATCTGTGGCCAAAAAACACTTTTGTAAAACACAAAATCACATGATTGGATGCAATGGAAATGCCAAATTGCTATAAAATCTCTCAGCATTCACTCTCAATTTCTGAACTTATCTCAGCAAGGACCCATAACAGTTGGCAGGCTGACACCAAGCTGACACCAGTACATACTCTGAGAGTCACTAGTTTATGTGATTCCAAAACCCTCATCATCTGGAAATCCCAGAATGATTGAGAAAATTGGCAAGTTTTGTTAAGCATTTAATAATGATGATGAGAGTATCATCTTCCAAGTGTTTCCTATGTTGAAGGCACTGTGAATTATAGAAATGAGCCTAATCCTATCTTTTCATTGAGGAGACTAGTGTTTAGTGAGGGAGACTGATTAGTGCACATATCAGTTCTTTTTGTCCATAGCTTGAATGGAGCAAGAGAAGGTATCATTGGCAGTAGAAAACACAGGGGCTCTGGAAGTTTTACAGCTCTTAGTATAATCCCTGCACTATTTAGCATCTATGTGAAATAGAGCAAGTGGCCCCCACCTCTCAGAGCCTCAGTTTCCTGATCTGGATGTAAGAGGCCCTCCATAAAGTGTGGTTGTTTTTTCAGATGTACAGTGGCTTGTTATGGTGTTAGTGTCATGGAAAGAGGCAACTGAGTGGTTTGTCACAGGCTCAAATGAGGGGTACCAGAGAGAGAAAAGTTCAGTGTAGTAAAAGGCCTCAAGTCTGCATTATTAAGAGCATCTGAAGGACGTGAAATATCTTGGCTTGAAGGAGAAATGATTCAGAGGGCAATAGAGTTGCCTTCATTTCAAAAGAGCTATTACATGGAAACGAGCATAGGCCTCTTTTGGGTGGCCCCAAAGCATGGAACCACAGCCAATAAAAAAAAAAAATGTAGAGAAGTTTCTGGCAGCCAGAGTCTTCCAGAGATGGTAGGGGCTGGCTTGACTGGAGTGAGCTGTAACCAATACGTAGAGCCTATGTGCATTGTCAGAAGAGCCTACAGCAGGTAAGCCTAGTGTCAGATCAAAGATGGGTTTAGGTGGTTTCCAGGTGTTGTTGGACCTGCCTTTACAATTCTGAAAATTCAGGAATCAACTTTCTCATGGTGCAAAGAGTCTCCTCAGACTTCTTTGAGTTTCGGCATTTAAGGTAGGACAGCTGGGAAGATGTCAGTCAATTTGTCAGAACTGCTAAAATAGTAGCGTGTGCCAAAAAATGGTCCTCATGTCCCTTTTATTTGTCTAGCCCTGAATGGTATATGAAACGTCTTCACGCATTGCCTTGCCCACAACTCTGAGACGTAAGTGTTATTACTACCCCCAATTTACAGATGAAACAACAGTGCAGAGAAGCTCCTAGTTCAGTAAAGAACACTTATCCCAGAAGTTAGAGACCTGGGGCTCAAACGCAATGCATTGGATCCCAATCCCTAACTCTTCTCACTGCCCAGACTCCTCTCATCCTTCCCAAGACTCAGTGTCCTTATCCTAGGAAACTATTTCTACCCCAGCACCCAGACTGCTTGTGAAGGTCAGATGGGGCAAGGCATTTGAAAGTACTTTGAACAGTTGGAATGATTTCTTTCCTTCCTTCCTCCCTCCCTCTCTTGTTCTCCTCTTCCCTTCCTTCCTTAAATGTTTACTGAACAGATTTAATGTTCCAGGCACTATGACAATCCGTTGGGATGCCAAGATGCATAATATACAGCCTTTGCCTTCAAGGAGCTGCCAGGCTTGGCTGGGGGATTACAGACATGTTCAAGAAAAAAAATCACAAAGTGTGTCAATAGTGCAAAAATAAAAATGTATATGATGGAGATTGCTCAGAGGTAGGGGTGATTAATTCAGATTGGGGAGTGGAATCATTAGAGGAGTCTTCTTGGAGGAGGTGACATCTGAACTAGGTTTGGAAGAAAAACTTGCAGTTCACCAGGAAGATGGTGTTAGGATGATGTTTGGACAGGGAGGAAAAAAGGAACATCTAAGGCATAGAGATTTGGAGCAGCATGGTATATTCAGAGGCCTGGAAGCAATGCAGTAGAGCTAGGATGTTGACTAAGAACCAGGAATGGTAAGAGATGGGACAAGAGGTCAGAAAGGTCAGTAGGAAGATTCAGTGCCAGTGTAAGGAGATTTTGTTTTATCCTAAGAGCAATGGGGAATTTCTATAGTGGTTCAATCAGAGAAGAGATATGGTCAGCGTTTTAGAACTAGCACTTGGGTATCAAAATGCAGAATGGATAAGAGGGGGAGGCTACTGTTCTCGATTCTCCTCTTCCAAGCTCCCAAATCTATTCTCAGCCCTTCTCTGCCCAGCTCTGCATCCCAGGAGGCCAGCCCCACTGACTGCACCTTCTGAACTCCCTTGAACCAGCCGGCTGGGTTCAAATAATGGGAAACACCAGCAAGAAGGGAGTTAGATGAAGGGGAATTGTGTGATTTCTTCCTTGCTCCCTGGTATTTCCCAATGGGCAGCCCTTTTTCCATAGTTCTAGTCCTCAGTAGGCTTCAATATCTTCATTTCTTCCCCTTGTGCCTTCAGTCCTATAGGTGGTAACAGCTTCCAGTAGTTGCTAGCCTCTAGATGCCTCCATTAATCTAGCCCTCACCTCTCTGGTAGTCCCTCCATTAATGGTCCTTAGTTTGAACCATGTGAGATGAGTTCTTCTTCCAGCCATGATCCTTAATGATACTGGGAATCGAGGTTAGAGGTCTGGATAGAGGCAGAGCCATTGCAGTGATCTACAAGAGATTAGAGAGAGGGGTGCAGAGGTAGTAGTGATGAAGAAAGGGAGCAAAGTGGGAATTCTTCCAAGGGGGAAGCCATGGGTCTTGACTTCAGATTGTTCAGGGTGTCCAGGAGGGGGAATTCCTATAGGACTGAGTGGGGGGTGGGACACTCCCCATAATGGAGAACTCTGGAGGAAAAGCAGGTTCCAGTGGACTGACGAGATCAGTTTTGAGTTTGAGGTGCCTGTGGGACATCAGGAGGAGATGTCCAGGAGACTGATGGACCAGAAGGTCTGGCCTGGAGATTCAGCCAAGGCACCAGGAGCATAGAGCTAAGAGTTAGGGTCCATTGACAACTGAAAAATGCACTAAATTTGCCACTGGCTCATCTCCATGGTTGTGTTAATAATTACTGATACATAAAGAAGTAGACTTATAATGATCTAAAATCTCATAGAAGACTGTGTTCAGAAACTGCCTGCCTTGTACCTTGATTAATTACCCTCCTCTTAAAGATGTAGGGGTTTGTTTTTCAAATCCACAATTTTCCCTGGCATTCCATTTAGTCATTCCTATTTTTCACCACCAGATTGTTTGCTGGGGAAAAGAACAAAAACAGCAACAGATGTCTTTGTTTTGGGGTTTTGCAAAACTCTCTGGTTAAGATAACACTTTCAATTAAAGAAGTTGTATCATCCAAATACCATATGCCGACAAGCCCTCATTTGCAAAAATCACCTGCTTTCAGAAATTGATGAGTCCTCTCAAACTACCACCCAGTAGCTAAGATGGGCCTCTAAACAGGTCCCTTCCTCTCTCCTCTGGATTCTGAAAGCTTCAGTCCAAAAAGTCAAAGTCAAGAGGGTATTCTCGGATTTGTCCTCAGGCCTCTGCAGACATTCTTCACCAATTCCTCAGTCTTCATGCACACACACACACACACACACACACACACACACACACTTACATGTATGTAGCCTGTGCTATTCACTGTATATAATGGCCTGGAACATTTTAGATTTAAGACACTCAGCAAATCCTGTGGAACAAATTAATTCATTTCTCCTTTCCTTGCTTCATCCCTCTCTGATTCTTTGCTTCCCCTATAGCTTCACATTTTCTGAGACTTCTGGGCTGCACAGTTGCTAAGCACTGAAAGCACAAAGATAATTAAACAGACGCCCCGTCCTCACGATACCCACAATCTGGAAAGGAGTTGGCACAAAACAGCTCCAATCCCAGGAAGTCTGTGAGCTCCCTGAAGGCAGGAACCAGTCCTAATCCCTGGGTAGCCCCTTTTCCACACAGTGCTGGGACCTCAGCAGGCATTCAGTGACTGTTGAGTGAAATGTTTGTTCAATGAAACAGTCTCCATCCAGACAAGCAAGAGCCATGCTGCAGAAGCACAGGGAAACCCATGCTACAATTCTGAGTGAGAGCGAGCTGGGAAGGACTCGTGAAACAGCGGGATGTACACCCAGTGCTGAAAAGGATGGAGGAAGGCAGGAGGGCAGGGCCTGCTGGGCTGTGGGAAGCACTTCAGCCAAAGCATGGAGACATGACAGTGTTTACGACTGAAGTGACTGCAGTGGTGAGCAGTCCAGTTTGGTCACCACATCTGGTGAGAGGAGCGTTCTGCGTGATGGGAGTCCCATTACAGAGGATCGTTAGACACTGGGAGCTATGTCACACTCTGATAAATATAAAGTGGTAACTCATCTAGCTCAAGCCTATTGTAATAGATGCACCTCACTCCAACCTGTGCTGTGAGTATTGGGTAAAAGTCTTGTCTTGCCAAGAAGACTAGGTGGCTCAGTTGGTTAAGCATCCAACTCTGGATTTCCGCTTAGGTCAGGATCTCACAGTTTACGGGATCAAGCCCTGTGTCGGGCTCTGTGCTGACGGTAGGGAGCCTGTTTGGGGTTCTTTTTCTCCCTCCCTCTGCCCCTCCCCTGCTTGTTCTCTCTCTCTGTCTCTCTCTCAAAATAAATAAACTTAAAGAAAAAGTCTCGTCTTCCCTATTTGACTGGGAATGGGATTCAATATTGAAGGAATACTCTGCTGGATATTCTCCATTTGCCCATGCAGATCCACTCTTACTACTTCTCCATCTGGCTCTGTGCTCTAGGATGCTGGCCTTATAAAGGTCCTCATAAAGTTTCCCTTGCCCTCTGGCTCTCAGCTGGGTTTGGCCAATAGAAGCCACCAGCAGGAAATGAGAAAGTAAGAGGAGAGTAAGGGTGGCATAGTGGTTCCCCTGGCTCCTTCTGTGTCCAGTTGCTGTGGGTTGGCTATATTCCTCTACCAAAGGCCACAGCTCCTGAAAAGTGGCCCCCTCTATTTGGCTACTCTCTTCAGGTTCCATAACCGACTAGCTTCTCTCAGACTTCATTCCTCATGTGGACATTTGGATAATGATTCCTACTACATAACGTGATTGTAAGGATTAAACAAGATTATATTCACAAAGTAGCCAGAATAGAACAGGAGTTTTATAAATAATAGTAGGCTTATTTTAGACAGAATATATATATATATATATATATATATTCTGGTTAGTAACAGTGTTGAAAACCCACATGGACAGAAGATAGCCTCAACTGAGCACTCTCTTCTCTTACAAATTATTGCTCCAAACATACAGACAGATGTACATACAATTCCTTATGAGTTCAATGAAGCTGTCAGTGCTTAAACTTTCTTGTTAGGCTATTCCTGTTTCTCCCACTTGGCCAATTCAGATGTTCTATGTTGGAGATTGTGCAGGTGGAAGGGCTGTGGCAAGAGGGAGAAAGAAGGCAAAGAACATATTTGAAAGCTGCTATGTTCTCTGTACTCCCATGTCCCCTATGTCATTAAATTTTCACAAGAGCACACATAACACGGGCACTGATTTTCACTGATGAACTTGGTGAAGTTCAGAGACGTGAAGGGCTTTGCTCAAAGCCATACAATGAGTGAAGAGTGAAATCGGGCTTTGAGCCTAGGTCTTCTGGTCCCCAAGTCACACTCAGCCCTCCTAGTGCCTCGCTGCACAGTCTACACCACTTCTTACAGCCAGACAGGTGGAATGCTTATGTGTTTGTCTCTTTAAGCTCAAACTTCTTTGGCTGGAAGCAGCAAATCGTTCCAAGACACGTGAGAGTTACTCACTTAGGAGTGAGCCACAGGTCTTTCCTGGCTGGTTGTGCCAACCCTTCTCTTTTAATTGTTTCTGGGGGGGGGGGGGGGCGGGGAAAACTCCTCATTAATGGAATCCCAAAAAAGAATGTTATGGTGACAAAGCAGGGAGAAAGCTCAGACAATGGGAGGAAATGTTGAAAGATTCCCTTTCATCTCCTAGCGGCAGTTTGGGGCTGCACACATCCACTCATGGGAACAGACTCCCACGATGAGAAGCAAAGCTGCCCCACGATGAGAAGCCCACATTTCGTGAGTGCATAGTTCCTCTTCCTTCCGTTTTTTAAAAATATTTTTCTAACCAGGTCTCCGGAATTGACTATAAACACTGCAAGGGTTGTTTCATCCTTTCCAAAACAGCATTTCACTCTCCAGCCCCTCTCTAACGCCCCTGGTGAGAATTTGAGTATCTAGATAAATGGATCCGAGCCTTTGAAATCTTGGGAAAAAGAGGTGTGACATAACAAAACACATAAGCTCTGTTCTGGTTCTGTTTCATCTCCAAAGCAACTCTGTGAGAGCGAGCCTGAGGGAAAATAGGACGGGGCTCTGATTTGCTCTTCACTGGTCGAGGAGGCTCAGCTGTGCTGAGAAAATGAGGCATTGTGAAGAAAACGGATTTGGACCGAAAAGCCCGGCTTTTGAGTCCTGGCTCCTGCATTTATTAGCAAGTGACTCAACCCATCTGACTCTCAGTTTCTCTAGCAATGCAATGGGGACAAGGACATCCACCCCTCAGAACCGTTGTGAGGATTCAAAAAATCTCTGCCCTGTGCTTCCATGAGTCTCCAGGCTGGTCTCTTCTGGGCGGGGGCTGGAGCTGGTTAACAGACGGTAGCAACCCCACTGACACCCCCACAGGCATTTCCGACAGGAACCTGTGAGCTCCTTGAAACAGCTGGCTGTTACCCAGAAGTAACCCCAAGTTGGGTTGAATTTTGGGGTTGAAATTTGGGGTTCCATAGTTACTGAGAGGCTGACTCCAGAAGTTCTCAGACTACAGAAGTTCCCCCAACTCGATGGGTCCACCACTCTCTTTTTCATTTTTATTTATTTTTTGATTTAAGAAAAGAGATTGGGGGGCGCCTGGGTGGCTTGGTCGGTTAAGCGTCCGACTTCGGCTCGGGTCATGATCTCACGGTCCGTGAGTTCGAGCCCCGCGTCGGGCTCTGTGCTGACAGCTCAGAGCCTGGAGCCTGTTTCGGATTCTGTGTCTCCCTCTCTCTCTGCCCCTCCCCCGTTCATGCTCTGTCTCTCTCTGTCTCAAAAATAAATAAACGTTAAAAAAAAAATTAAAAAAAAAAGTAAAGAGATTGGGCATGAGTACAATAACACAGATGTTCTAGGGAGCGGGAGCTGAGTCGAGTGAGGAGGGAAGAACCAGTGTGAGAGTTGCTGGAGAGACCAGACCAGCTGGAGGAGCTGGCTGAGCCAACAGAAGCCCTTTAAAACCTGGCTCAGGCACCACCTCCTCCAGGAAGGCTTCCCTGACCACCTTCCCACAGGATGATTTAAGTGTCCTTCAGGGTGAGCAAATAAAGCAAAGCAAAACAAAACAAAACAAAACAGGGGTCCTTCAGGGTGTTCCACAAACCTCCCGTGCTCACCTCCATCATAGCCTTGATACACGGAGCACTGTAAGTTTCCATTTGTTCTCTGTGTGAACTAGTGATGAGATCTTATTAATCTTGGGAAGCCAACTGACACAGTGCTTGGCACACAGTATTTTGCCTGAAGTGGTAAATGCTATCGAAAGAACAGGTGTCTAACTGATTAAGTGTGCCTGAGCTCCCCTCCCCCAGTGGTCCTATCCTTCACGGGGACATAGCCACGGGCAATGTTCAAAATTGGGTGGATGGTGACTATGCGGGGGCATGGAGATCATCACACCCATGCTTCTGTCAGTACAGGATGAGTAGGAAAAGCATGAGACCACACCTCCCCTCCCCTCCCTCCTGCCCCTGCCAAGGAAAAGTAGACTCTGCAGCAGGGTTCCAACCCATGAGTTCAAGTCTGACCGTTACCCCAGGAAGAACCTGAGGTGTCAAGCAGGGAAACTGAGGCAGAGGTCCAGAAATTTAGACTGGGGTAATAAATATGTCCCTTGGCCCAAACAGCTGATACTCCTGACAGTCAACTAAAAGAACACAGGGCAGCAGAAGCAGACGTGGGGAATGTCTTCATCAAAATGACACTAACGCAGAAAAGTACCCCCGCCCTGTCCAAAAGTTATCAGCATAGATCTCCGGGGAGCTATGTTTTTATTAACTTCCTCTACGGGACCGTGTTATTTGAGGCAACCATAAAAAAGAAAATCACTTCATCCTGAAATTTTCTCTCTCCCAATGCCAAAGATGCAAGATCATCCGGTGACTTAAACGGAAGTCTCCAGGGTAAGACCTGTGTGGAAATCAAAGACCAAAAGCTGACTCTGATGGGGTCCTCGTTTGTCTGGGTTCCTCTCCTATGTGAGCAAGATGGACCCTGGGCAGAGGGGGCCAGGCAGCCTGCTCAAGAGAAAGTACGTGGGGAGTCCGGCTGAAGGTTTCCCTTGAACACTCCCAGCCAAGGGGAGTGAAAAAGGCAGGAATGCAAGTTATTTCTGGGAAAGAGCTTCATGACCGTTGAGAAGTATAGACCAAGATTTCTCAACTCGACACGAGGGGCAAAATCACGGCCCCTCGCTTCTTCCCCAGTGAGGAACTACTGGTACAGATGAACTATGAAGCTTATAGCAAAAGTCTGAGCTTGGGTGTGGCTTCTCTCTTCACGTCTTGGACGTATGAGAGACTCTGGACAACATAAGGCTCTGGTAACATCATGAGCACTATTATTATTGGCCTATAATCCACATTATTAGCCTATAATCTACATTATTAGCCTATAATCTATATCCAAAAAGACACCTGTAAAATTGAACCAGGTAGAGAGAGAGAGAGAGAGAAAAGAACTAAAATCACAGAATGCATGAAAAAAAAAAAAACCCACAGTACTCTGAATCTAACCCAAGAATAATATGAAATTGAGCACCAAATTTAATTCAAAGGTTTTGAAGCCAAGACAGAAAAAAAAAAATGGGAATCTTGGGGCATTTTATAGCTCTTGTTTTCTGATGAAAGGAAGCATACCTTTTTCATTTGTCAGAAGAAACCCACTTTCCTCCTGTAACTGAATTTTACAGGGGATTTATCGGAAGATCCTTGTAGAAGGATTATCAAAAAACAGAAGGACCAGACAAATAGCAGGAAGGCAACCAGCCTGGCAGAGAGGATTCAGGGCCCCATGTATCCTGGAAAAGAACAAAAAGCAACTTACTCATTTATGCAGCAAATTTCATTGAGCACTGTCTGCGTGCCAGGCACCATATTAGATACAGGTGGCATATAGGTCTAAGGATTTTGGAGGTAGTCTATCTCTGAATAAGACCAAGAAAATTCCAGTTTTCCTAGAGCTTACATTCTTGTTGGTTCAGAATCAACTATTTAATAGCTGTGGGTCTTCAAACATGTCATTCCATTTTGTGTGCCTCCATTTTTTCATCTATAAAAGAAGAGTAGTCCCCACCTACAGGACCCGATTGACACTCTGAAGTTTTGCAAAACTTCTTTGAATACTTGTTTAATCTTTACTTAGAAGAGAGAGAACATATTGGATGAAACAAGAGCTGAAAAGGAAGACTATGGCAGGTCTACTGTGTAGGTTGTCTACACCACGGTGTACGTAGCAGGGCTCCTCTCTGTACATACACACACAGTATGTGTAAGCAGTGCACAACCTCACAAGCATGTGTAACGTGAAGTCCGAGGATGCCCCCCCCCCCCGCCCACCACATACTCCACTGAGCAAAACAAAGCTCCGCCATCATGTTGCCCACCCTCCAGGGAAGACAGTTCATCATGTCGCCCACCCTCCAGGAAAGACAGTTCATCATGTCACCCACTCTCCAGGGAAGACAGTTCAGGCACCTCTGGGCTCAGTCTTCAGCCCAGGCAGCTTATCTGACTCTTTCTTCCATCCACATATTCTGCCTCAGAGAAGCTCTGGAAAATATACATCTTGCGTTTCCAGTGGCGCTTAATGCTGAATGTCTCTTGAAGGTTGATGGCCTGGGTTACAGCATCCCAGGTTACTGTCCAGCTGGCTAGCTCTGCTTACCTCCAGGGCCTGGAGGGTTAAATGAAAATGAATGTGGAAAACACCTGACAGGTAGGACCCACTCAACAACAAGAGATAGTCCTCACCATCACCCAGGACTGTTTGAGAAGTGAATGAGGTAAAACAGGGGAAGGTGGGGGATCCCTATTGTCCAATGCCCAAAAGATTCTAGTAAGTATCATTATTGTCAATTCATCAGAGGCAGCAGCTTGGACAAAAAGCCCAACTATCAGCAAACTAGATAGCTAAGGCTCTGAATTTGCAGAACAAATGAAGGAGAACTGAGAGTCAGGGGCAACTAGAAATCCTTTGCCGTTTGCCAAGCTTTGGACATGCAGATTCCAAAGAAAACCATCCCCTTCCCCCATTCTCCCCACCTCCTCCGCCCCAGCTTCCGCTGCCCAGCCAACATTATTTTCTGGACCCCTTTAATTTGGAGGCTTTTAGGGCCACATCCTGCCATCAATTTGGGGGCTGACTTCAATGAACATTCTGTGTGGGGCGGGAGAGGGGCAGGATGCAGCTTTCTCCTGGCGGGCCCTGATACAATAGGGTTTTCTACTGAGATCAATGGATTAATTGCGAACGCTCCGTTCGGGGCCATAAGGAGATGTATTGTTTTCCCACAGTCTGCAGTCAGGGCCGGGCTGGCCAAACTTCATTTTTGAAAAGTCAGGGAAAACAGTTTTGTAAAAAAGGGGGTGGGGGTGGAGGGGCACGGGAGAGTAATTTTGCTCATCTCACTAAAGGTCAATAACAATTATAGTGAAAATTCAGAAGGCCCATTTGTTCTCTGACTGAGGCCCTGTCTGGAAAATTCCATCCAGAAACAATTTGCCGTCTCTCTTGCCGTCCCCCCCTCCCCCACAAGGCTCTCTCTCACTAATGCCACAAATGTTGAGAAGGGAGAAGTAACCAGGAAATTCTCTTTCTTACCCTTGGGAAGTCGAGGTAGGTATGTTGGCACCATTCCTTTCTCTATGGGGTTGTGGGGATGATTTCCTGGTAATGGATACAGCCCAGGCAGACAGGAATTAGGGGCCTAGGGCTGCCATTTAGCAGCTGATAAATTCGGGAAAATCCAACTCTCTGAGCATCCACAGTGCCATCTGTAAAATGGGAATAGTAATTTGGACCTCCCAGGATTACTAGGAAGATGATATGCAATGTGAAATGCAGTCTGCCCTGAAGCTGGTGCAGCTTAAAGGCAAGGCCAAATGCAGCCTAGAACAGGAACTCTGATTGGGGCATGTCCCTATATGGGAATCTTCCAGGGGAAACCATTCTCACACCATCAAGACCACATCTGCTGGCCTAACATTCCAAGCCCTCCATTTTCTGCCCCTCTCCTCCCTTTCCAGACTTATTTCCCTCTCCTCCTCACCCCATGCCCTCTTCTCTGCCTAATCTGCCCTTTCCTCTACGCTCTGAACTCTAGACTCTGAAATGCACCTGTTCCCACCTGCCCCAGTCTAAAATGAAGCATAATTGTCAAGTTCTCCAAAACGTTTGATTCGGTCAGCTACGAGGCATTGATTCTCTTCTCCATACGTGCCTCACTGTTTTCAACCTGCCTTCAGAATGCCACGTCCTACCTAGATGTGGTTCTCCCAAACATTCATATACCCATGGAGCATTTAGAACCATGCTTAAGACCTCCAGCTCTGGGGTTAAGATCACCTGGGTTTGAAACTCAGCCTCACTTCTTGCTAGCTGTGGATCTTGGCCTTTCTGTGCCTTGACTTCCTCACTTGTAAATGGGAATAATAACCAGAACTACCTCAGAGGTTTCTCGTAAGGCTCAGTGAGATGATACTTGTAAAATCCTTCAAAGAACATTTGGAACATAAGTGCTCAACAAATACTAGATAGTATTATTATCAAATACCTAGTCTGTTTCAAAGCCTAGGGATATGTTGATGAATAAAACATGCTTTCCTTCAACAAATATTTCTTACGTGCTTTCTGTATGCCAGGGATTGCTCTACTCTTGGAGGGAAGGGGAGAGAAGGGGAAAGATAATAAACTAGAAAAAGAAAATAGAGAAACAAGAAAAATAGAATCCTGTAAAAAGCGTCGTGTTGCAGGTTACACTACATCGAAGTGATGGAAGGTAGCTGAAGATTTCTTTAGATGGGGGGCCAGACCGGGGAGGGTATCTTTGAAGAATGGCATTTAGGCTACAGAGGTGTCACGCCCTGGCAGGGGTGTGTATGGCGCAGCACATCTTGATTCAGTGCTCCAGAGAGAGGGAATGGTCTGGTTCATCTCTGTCACTCCCTTAACCTTGTTCTGCGATCAGCGCACAGTAGATGGTGAACAGGGACACTGAATTCCAACTCTTAGCTCCTACTGCCGGGAGGGGTGAGCAAGGGCTCCTGGGAAGGGGTGGTTTGGGTGCAGATGTTGGATAGAGATATAGGGACGATGATGAGAATGAAATTGGATAATGTGTTGACTGGATGGCAATACACCCTCGTATCTTCACAAAGGAGCTGAGAAGTGTGAGTGCTGCAGCTTTAGGGTCAGGCAATGCTGGACCTGCACCCCAGCTGGACGACTCATTGGCCTCAGAGCTTCACTCCCCTCTTCTATGAAACAGCGCCAATGGCACCTCCTTTCAGGGGCCACCTTATACATAGAGTGGCTTCATGGGTAGGCTTCCCATAAATATTAACTCCCTCCCTGCACATCAGAGCCCTGAAACCAAGAACTGCATTCCTGGACTCATCACTGTATTAAAAATCTGTAGGAAAGAGTGGAATATTCTAGTGGCCACTTGTTCATCTCCCATTCAAATGCCATAAAGTGTTTTTTTCAAGGGAAATAAAATTGTAGGAAAAAGGAGAATGTTTTAAAAAATGCTCTCTTCTGCACTGCCCTCCAAAAAAAAAAAAAAAAGGAAAAAGAAAAGAAAAGAAAAAGAAAAAGATTGGCTTCCAGAACATCAAAAGCTCCTCAAAGAATCAACAATATTTTTTGATGATGGAAGTATGAATAATCAAACATATGGATTACATTTCCTTAAATTATGCAGAGCCTAAAATCCAGGAGGAAAGGGAGGGTGCTGGTAAAATGTTTTTCACATTTTATTAAAACCTCAAGGTCTGAGGAATACTTTTATGACTATTACATACACACACACACACACACACCCCACACACACACATTTCCCCTCTCAAGAAAAAATGAACACACTGAGCATCCTTTTTTCCTGCTCAAAGCTTTGTCTTTGCCCCGCTCAGCTCTAATTCCTCGGCACCAGCCTCACTCGTAGAAATAAGTGGGCCACAAGTGGGTCTGGCTTTCAAGCTCTGCCACCTGACCAGGGGTGTGACCTTGAGCAAGTCACTTACATTTTCAGAGCTTGCATTTCCTCTGTTGCCAAAAGGGACCACAGTCTCTACTTCACAGAGGGTGGTTAGGTTACCTGGTGGGAGACCCTTGAAGATGCCTTGGAAATTGTACAATGTCAGGTGGATGGAAAGGATAGAAGTCCCTCTGGGAAGCCATTCCTGCCTCGACAGGCAGAAGAGCGCACTGGCGGTGGTTAGAGAAACTGACCGCCCTCCTTCAAACTCTTGCTCTGCTGACTCTGAGCTGTGTGTTCCTAGGCAGAAAACTAAGCCACTCTCTGTGTGCCCCATTTACTTATTAGCTAATGGGATGCTGCTGGTAATAATAGTACTTACATGCATACAGTGGTAATGAGGATTAAATCAGTAAATATTTATCGAGCACTTAAGTTAGTGCCAGGGTTTGTTTAGCAAGACGGAGAGAGCCTGAGAGGAAGGAAAGAAGAGAGGCAGGAGGGAGGAACAAAGGGAGGGAGGGAGAAAGGAAAGAAATGTCCCACTGAAGATCTCCTGTGCTAGAAATTCACCCTTCAGTTGTTGCTGTTAGGTATTGTCTTTTCCAGGAGGCCTTTTTGAAAATGCAAACACTCTTAAAAGCCAAGGCATAGCAATTCAGATTTAATGTTCTTTCATTGAGCACCTAATGTATGCAAGGTAGTGTATTGTGTTATTTAATTCTTTGGAAAATTTCTGACTCCTTGAAGAGTGGGGGTGGGGGAGGTGACAAGTGGGGGATAAAAAGAAAAGGGGGGGGAGAGAAAGAGGAAGAGAGAAGAACCACTTCCCCACTGTGGCTTTGGCACTGGACAGATGTAGGTCCATATGTCTGCTCTGCCAGTTACTAACTGTGAACTTGGACAGGCGGGGGCAAATTCAGACGCCACTCCAAATTTGTCATTTTTTACCCTTGAAAACGGGGATAGTGACAATAGGCTGTACTGGAGATAAAATGAAACACTGTGTGTAGAACATCTAATTTTCCTCCTCCCCAATGCCACACCTGTGTCCAGGCTTCCCATGACTTACACGCACTGAGAACGGAAGTGCTAATGGCAGCATCTAGGGGATTGGAGTCAGATCTCTCAGAAGAGGAAATCAGTTTGCCATTAAACTTTCTCTGCACGATAAAAATGCACACCCCTCCCCCCCCGCTCTTTTTGAAAACCATGCTCTGCTAACTCATAAGAAGCGCATTTCCTCCCCATGACATCTCTGATCAATTTCAGCCAGCAGTAACCAAGTGACTAACTCTGCCTGGAGAGGCAAAGAGCCAGAACTGGTGTTTGACTTCTCCCCAGCCTCTCAAGTGCAGAGATGATTCTTGCCAGATACTGGTCCTTGGAGGAAATGGGACAGAAATTCAGCCTTGGCTCCAGCACATCAACCAATAAAGGAGGCAGGGAAAAAGCTCAGTGAGAAAGACAGACTACAAAGCCCTCTTCCTGGATTCTGGCAGATGCCAAAGGAGGAATCAGTGAGTGAGTAATTCTGCAGCCTGGAGTCCAAAGTCTGCAGCCGGAGGTCTGTGCCAAGAAGACAACGCAGGGTTCGAGAGAGGTGGGTGGCTCCTGGGCCAGCCTCAGCCGGATGAGGGACAGCTCAGTGTGAGTCAGGGACCGGTCTCTGCTCCAAGGGTCTCCTGCAGGCCACATCCATTCAGAAGGACCTCCCACAAAGGGAGATTTTCCTTGCAGAGTTTCAGATGGCCTTGATCGGGGTGGTGTGTCATCAGCGAGAATTAAATGGAAATGATAGAAAAGTCCTGTGATCCCAGCTCAAGCCAGCACAAAACAGAACGCAGACAAGTCCGGGACATAGGTACCAGGTTTGCGCCCATGGCCGTGGGCTGTCGAAGTCCCACACTGTAAATGACAACAGTTATCATTTACTGATGGCTTACCAGGTTCTGGCACCGTGCTAAGTGCAAGCCACTCCATAGCCCTTACGTGCAACTACTAAGCATTATGATCTCCAGAGGGCACAGGGAAGCTGGGAGAATATCAGGTAAACCATTTCCCCTCCCATTACCTCCTTCCGCGTTGCAAAATGGGGATGATCTCTGCCTACATTATGGGTGATTTCGAGAACTACACCACGGTGATTCAAAACCCAGACTTTTGAGCCAGAAAAATTGGGGTTTGTGACCCAACTCTGCCTCTAATTTGCTGTGTGACCTTGGGCAAGTCTCTTAGCCTCCTGACCTTCAGTTTCCTCATCTGTGATCATAAAAGAACCAATCTTGAAGGATTAAGACAAAAATCAAATGAGGTAATGAATGAACCCGCTTCCTCATCTGTAAGCCAGAGAAAATACTATACAGCTTTCATTGTTGTGAAAAGTAAATAATACTTAAAAATGGCTTAATAAAGTATCTCGTGATGAGTCATGGTTATTACTACTACTGCCATTATTATTATTAGCATCAAATGATTCATTACAGGAAAAGTTATTGGTAAATTTTAAGATGTTGTTTTTGATAAAATTTATTACTTATTAAACTCAAGCAAGGCACTAAATGTGGTAATTAATATTTTGATTATAGCTGCCATTTTTTAAAAAATCACTCTGATTTCTTTTTCATAAGAAGGTTAGGTTATATGGGGGTTTCTGACCTCAGATCCCTGGACTCAAAGGGACCTGAAGGGTGGTAAAGACAATGCAAGAGGGGTGTTTGGGTGGCTCAGTCGGTTAAGCGTCCAATTTCAGGTCAGGTCATGATCTCACAGTTCATGGGTTCGAGCCCTGTATGGGGTTCCATGATGACAGCTCGGAGCCTGGAGCCTGCTTCGGATTCTGCGTCTCCTTCTCTTTCTGCCCCTCCCCTGCTTGCACTCTGCCTCTCTCGAAAAAAAATAAATAAATAAATAAAAAATAAAATAAAATAAATATTAAAAAAAGAAATTAAAGACTTTAAAAAAAAAAAGACAATGTGAGAAAGGTACCTAGAAGTGTTTTCAGCATTCCAAAATACACTTGTCGATAATGCGACCTCTACAAACTTCCTAGAAAAACAGGTCTCTTTGCTGTAGACTGGGATTATAGTGGCTTGGTTTGCCTTCACTAGTTACTGCTATTCCCCAAAATCTCCAGTTGGCTGAGTTGTGAATGGTAGCCTAGCTCTGTCAGTCCTACAGGGCTCTGGAGCCAGAATATCTGGTTTTCATCTGTGTGGCCTTTCTCTGGCCCTCGGTCTCTTCATCTGAGAATTGAGAATGGCCATACTGGATGATGACAGTATCTCCCCACAGGGCTACTGAAAAGAATTATACATGCAAACATGTAGGGACAGCCTGGTCAAGAGTAATTATCCCATTCTATGAGCTTTAGGGGCCACTGTTCACGATACTAGACTTCAGGAAACATCTTCCCAAGCTCCCAAACACGGCTCATCAATGGTAATGATTGGAAGCATGCTCAGGGTGAGTTTCTGTGATAAGGAAGGAAGATAGGGAAGCCACTGGACAGTGGGCTATGTGGTATAGACATCATCCTTTTGGGCCTGGTCCACCACAATGTGAGGTGGGTACCCTACCGAGGAGGAACCAAGGCTAAGAGGGGTCCCCAAGTCATGCGACCAGCAAGTAGAACCAAGATCCCAGTCCAGTCCTTCGGACCCCGACAGCATGAATTCTTGGATTATACCATGAGGATCCTAGGAGAAAACTAATTGAAAGGAGGCACTTCTTGGACAACCGGTGAATCGAGCCATTAGCTTAGGGTCGCAAACATTTGGTGAAATGGGGCATTCCTCCCCTTTCCTGATTTTAACAGCAGTGAGAATCACTTCTGAGCCCTTGGGAAGAAAAGGAGCCTCAAAATCTCCTTCTGCTGGCAGGCTCCAGCTACCCTTGGCATCCTTGGACTCTACACCTGTATTTATACTGGCAATAGATTGAGGTAGCCCCAAAAGACCTTGGGTGAAAACCAAACTCCCCATCTTTGCAAGTGGCAGAAATGCAATTTTTGCTTCCCAACCCACTTTGACTGGACACTTGATTAACGTATTCAGCTCAAGTCTTGAGAAGGTGGCTAAGAATGACTGACATGTATTCATTCATTCACTTCACCCACATGCACTGACCCCTTCTCTGTCCCAGGTTCTCAGCTGGGTGTCAGGAACACAGAGTTGCTGGCATAAAGAGGGCCCCATCTCTTAGGGGCACAGACAAAAATACAGATGCTAACATTTACCATTTTAGTGGCGGGAGGCCACTAAGCACTCAGGTGCCTGACCGTCCCTAAGGAGCCCCTGAGAAGAGGTGGGGTCTTACAGGACAGGCAAGAGTTTGTAAAGGAGAGAGGAAAGAAGGAATTGCATCTTCTGCAGAGGGAACAGCACAAGGAAAGGAAGGACGGTATGAGGGATGAGTGGAGTTTGGTGTGGCTGCAGCATGAAGTGAGATTTACAGAGGGCTGAGCAATGAGGCATTAGTTACATGAAGAAGATGCCTGCTTGGAAGCTAGGATTCTGTCCTAGGAGCCATTAAAGAACCTTAAACAGAGGAGAGGCATGATGATTCCCTGCATCTTCATGCATGCCATTTCTGACCCGACCCAATATGTTTCAGTCACATTCATGAAGGCCCCTGCCATGCCAGACCTTACATATATCCCAGGAAATCTGATGATGAGAATTATTAAAGTAACAATAATCGTTGTCTCGTATATTGAAATTTCCTCTTTAACCATGAAGTCCCAGGAGACAGGGTCTTGTTGGTGCCATGCACCATGTCAGGCACACGGAGCTTTTCCTCAAGAAACATGTGAGTGAATGAACGAATGAATGAATGAATGAATGAGAACCTGCCTCGTTTTGCTCAGTTTGTCCAACGCTATCATACTTAAATCTCTCACAACTCCTGTGGGGTACGTATGTCCCCTTTCCTCACGTCCTGTTTTACAGATAGAAAAGAAAACAAACATAAACAAACCTGAGCTTGAGAAGAAAGACTTCCCTTCCCATGATGATACAGGGACAATACAAGACAACATGTGCGACAAGTGCCATGAAAGGCCCAACTAAATTACTTTAGTATTTGGAGGAGAACGCACTTGCTGCTAGCTGGGGTAAGCGGGGTGGGGGGAGAGGGCGGCAACCTCGAACTGAGCCTTGAAGACCTAGTGTGTGTTCGCTACCTCCCTTGACACCAGATTTCACCTGAATGATAATTGGTAACGTTTACTGAGCAAGTACTATGTCAGGCACTGTGGTGAGTGCTTTGCATGCCTTATCTCACTATTTAGTGGGTGAAAAAAACAGAGGTTGGAGTTGCTATGTGACTTGCTCAGGTTTCTGCCACTAGTGAGCAACAGAGCTGAGACTGAAACCCACATCTGTCTGACTCCAAAAACATTGCTTACAAATGCGTAAGGGCACCACAAGCGGTAACCCGGGTATCAAAGGATCACAAGTGAGCAAAGACCATAGAGAAAACAAATATGAACACCCCTGCCACCGCTTTTCCAGTCTCACGCCACAAGGTTGCCATGAAATGACCCCAGGAGCTGGTTGGACGGGAGGACAGTCTTCGTGCTCACTACAGAGCGTTATATAATAAACAGCGTGCTGGACTGGAGTCCCAATAATGTCAATATACTTCTTTCAATCTGTGGACCTTGGGAAGATGGCTGACTTTTCTGGGCTTCGGTGTTCTTTCTGCGTAAGGAAGGGGCTGAAATTGATAAATTCTGAACGCATTTTAAACCTGAGTTCCCATGACTCATCTAGACTTCTTTTTCAAGTCCAGTTGGAACTTTCCTGCGAGATGTTGCGTGTCTATTATTTCACAAGACCTGCCTAGCCCACATTTTAGCAGTCTCCTATTTCTCCCTAAGGGAATCTTAAGAGGCTTCTCATCGATGACCAATGGTATATTGAAAATCAAAGAGGAGAGTTTTTCCACCCTGATCACAAATAATAATAATAATTAAAATATGGCTCCCTTGTTAAGGAAACCTGACTTGAATACAACCTTTCCATACAGCTTCCTACATGTCCTCTGGCTACCAGTACACAAAGATGTTTCTCTTTTGGGGGGATGAGCCCTATGTTGTAGCAGTTAAAAGGTATCCTCACTAGGGCTCAGTTTCCTCCCACGTAAAATGGGGATTTTCACGACACCTGCTCTGCCTCTTTCACAATGCTGCTTTGTGGATAAAGAACAGATAACAGATGAAGTGGGTGCCAGAAAAATACAAAGGAGACTATGATGATTATGAATGTATTTGTCAGGGTTCTCTAAAGAAACAGGATCAGAGAAAGAGAGAGGGAGATTACAAGGAATTAGTTCGCATGACCATAAAGCCTGACAAGTCCCAAGACCTATAGCCAGCAAGCTGGAGACCAAGGAGAGCCAATGGTTAGTTCCAATCTGAGTCCAAAGGCCTATGAATGAGGATAGCCAGAGATGCTAATTCACGTCTGAATGCCAGCAGGCTGGGGACTCAGGACTAGCTGATGTTTCAGTCTGAGTCATATGGCAGGAAAACTGCCCATGTCTCAGTTCAAAGTAGAATTTTCTCTTACTCAGGGGAGAGTCAATCTTTTTGTTCTATTCAGACCTTCACCTGATTGGATGAGGTCCACCCACATTAGAAAGAGCAATCTGCTTTATTCAGTCCACTGATTTAAGTGTTAATCTTGGGGCGCCTGGGTGGTTCAGTCAGTTGAGCATCTGACTCTTGATTTTGGCTGAGGTCATGATCCCATGGTTCATGGGTTTGAGCCCCATGTCAGGTTCTCTCAGAAATAAATAAACCATTTTTTAAAATGTTGAGAGAGAGAGCAGGATAGGGGCAGAGAAAGAGGGGGAGAGAGGATCCGAAGTGGGCTCTGTGCTGACAGCAGTGAGCTCCGTGTGGGGTTTGAATTCACGAATTGTGAGATCATGACCTGAGCTGAAGTTGGATGGTCAACCAACTAAGCCACCCAGGCAATCCATTAAATATTGTTTGAAATGTTAATCTTATCCAAAAACACCCTCACAGACAAACCCCAAACAACATCTGACCACATATTAGGCATTCTGTGACCCAGTCAAGTTGACAAAATTAACCATCACAATGATGAAAATGTAAGCTCAATGAGGGAACCAAATTTTTGTTGATTTTGGTCCCTGCAGTATCTCCAGAGAGCACCCAGAAAAAAAAGTCTAGCACAGAATAAAGGGTCGCAATATATGGAACGAATGAATGAATGAGGAGGAAGAAGAAAATTCGAGGCCAGTGGAAAAAGAAATCCTATATATAACAATTAGCCGGGTCATTTCCATAATTTTTTCCATCAACAATTATATATTTAACTCTCAAGAAATTGAATCCTTACATCAACTTTGTAATGTCAGCCATGAAAATTCTCCATTGTTCAGATAAAGAATGTGAAGTTCAGAGAGGGTAAGTATTCAACAGGTGTACCAACTCTACTCCACAACTTTTCAGGTTTCTTTTCCTGTCTCACCACTAACCACAATGTGCAATTATGTAATTGTTCGTTTATTTAATTTTATTCTTGCCTCCTGCAATGGGTTGCATGGGGCCCCCCAAAAGATATCCCCACCTGGCACCTGATAAATACGACCTTCTTTGGAAAAAGACCTTCGTTGATATAGAAAGGATCTTGAAATGAAACCATCCTTGATCAAAGTGGGCTTTAAATCCAGTGGCAAGTGTCCTAATAAGAGGAGAGAAGACACACAGAGGAGATGATATGAAGACAGAGATATGGATTGGAATGATGTATTTGTAAAAAAAAAAAAAAAAAAAAGGAATACTAAGGATTGCAGGACAGAACCATGAAAGGATAAATTTCTGTTATTTTAAGACACTCAGTTTCTGGCATTTTGTCATGGTATCTATAGGAAACTAACATTCTCCCTGTCTCCACTCTGCCCTCCAATGAGACTCTGAGTGCCACACAGGCAGTGAGAAATTCTATTTTGTTCACTATTTTATATCTTCTCGTGTTGAGAAGGGCCAGGATCAAAGCAGGAGCATGGCAGATATTTGTCAAATAAAGGAAAGCATGACTAGGCAAATTTCAGATGCTTGTAGCTAGAAAAGTCTTCTAAGTGGGAGCAAGGAATTGTGGGTTTTCTGTTCTGCTCTCACCAGAATGTTCCGTGTCAGAACTAGCATCAGAATGTTCCGTGAAGTTCATTGTGTTTCTGGAGGCCTTGCCGGTGGGGAGGAAAGGGGGTGGGGGATGAGGGCATGTGTGTGTCCATCTACCAGTTTATAAAATGGGCATGGGCCTCCCCCCCGCCAGAGGCTTTGGAGGCCGGTGCCCGGTTTATCCACCAAAACAGGAGTGGGCGGGGTGCCCTGCCCAAGGAGACACTACTATTTCCAGAATCCCAAGCCCCGGTCTTCTGCATCCTGGAGGAAGGAGTTCTCCTCCTCTGCTCTACCTGCCTTTTTGCCACTCCCTCCCGCTTCTCTAGAAGCTGCACCCAGGTGCCTTTTTGCCATCCTTGTCACTGAATCCTCTGCTGAAGAAAGGGGTCAGAGTGCACCCAGACATGCTCCTGTGGTGGGCTGTCAGAGATGCCCCTAGACACAGCTGCCCCAAGGCTGGGGACTCATGAGCTCGGGCTCTACCAAGTCCCCCCCTCCCTCACCCACTGTGCACCCCGAGCAGGGCTCTGCCTTTCTCTAAGCAGGTCTCTAAAACCCTCTTCATTGGTTTACCCAGACTTTACTCGGAACCTCCTCAGGCCTGAGCACTTCCTGTTTGTCAGGAACTTAGGAAGCAGTCTCAAAATCCAGGAGGAAAATAGATCCATAGACCCTTTCAAGCAGCAAAACTGGGTTGGAATCCTTGGCTATACTTACGTGGCAAGTTCCTTTGCCTCTTTAAGGATCTATAAATTGTGGTAATAAAACCCACCAATTTGAAAAGAGGACAAGAGGTTTTAAGGCATCCAAGATAGTGTCTAATACATAATAGCTGCTTAAAACAGCACTTTACCTCCCTTTTTACTCTCTTTTCCAAAAGAGATAATAGACGTTGCATTCATTCATGCAATTCATTCATGGATACATTAAAGTACTTAATGTGACCGCTTAATTAACGGCAGGTGCTATTTTTCATTCACTGAGCAACCATAGCATCTATGATCATTTGGGATGGGAAAATGAAAGCACTGCAAGGCAGCTTCAGGAGCACGTAGCCTAGCCCTCATTCTTCAAATGAGGAAACGGAAGCTCAGAGAAGGCAAGGGATTTTCCTGAGGTCACACTGCTGGTAAACTCAGAGTTAGGACTCCACACAGCCTGCCGATCCTTCCCCTGATGACACATCCAGCCTCAGGCAGCGGTGAAACAGCCATTCAGCCAACATCCTCCGGTATCTGCAGCACCCAGGGTGAGCGCTGGCCACTCTGGGGGCCCTAAAGACCCTCAAGGGCCCACCAGAATGGGGCCAGCTGGAAGGAATTACAAGGCAGGCATTTAAGGAAGCAGTTCCCTTTCCAAATCAAATGCATTCTTGCTGCTGCTCTCTAACACTCACATCCTAAAAATTGTTATTGAACGTGCTCTCCACATCCGAGCCTGACTCACTCTTTGAAATGGAAATCTGGGCGGTTTGGGTGGCTGTTCCTAAAGGCAGGCAGGACAGGACGACGGTGCTGGTTGGCAATACCAACGGACTGGGACGGCCTTGACCTTCGGCCAGAGCCTCAGCCTCCAAGGCCACCTGGCAGGCTCCGGAGGGGGCTCCAGAGCTGGGGCCTGGGCCTGAGCAACCCTGACCTTGCCAGAGGCGGGATCTGTTTCTGATACGGTGTGGCAAATTTCTAAATCCCAGCTCTGGGATGGCATTTGCTCCTCGCAGAGAAAGAGCAAGGGGCCCAGGGGGTTCCAATTGATTTCAAAGTAGAACCAGCTGTTGGAATCCTGCAGCACTGATTAGGAAAGTTCACTTCCAGGTTGCGGTTTCCAGTTGATGAAGCCCTCGTTTGCCCCTCGCCCCCCCACCCTGGGCTGTGAGAGAGGCCCCCGAAAACTGCAATTGCTGCATTCGTTGATCCAGAGCTGGAAACCAGGCAGAGGCAGGAAGAGGGGCTAGAAACAATAGCCCCCATCTCTTGAGTACCCACAAGTGCCCGCCGTCAGGTTAGGTGCTTCGTAAATAGGATTTCCCATTCTTGAAACCATGCAGCAGAGGCAGGAAGAGGGGCTAGAAACAATAGCCCCCATCTCTTGAGTACCCACAAGTGCCCGCCGTCAGGTTAGGTGCTTCGTAAATAGGATTTCCCATTCTTGAAACCATGCAGCAACACCAGCATCCCCAGGTTTACAATGGAGAGGAGAAAAAAAAGAGATTCAGGGAAGAGTAATTATTATTATCATCATTAGTTTTTTATCTCACAGTTACTGAGGACTCACCCTACCTTCCGGAAGCAGATTCCGTATCATCTGCCAATTTATTATCCCATCAACCCTGTGATCCCGGCATTACTATCGTCTTCCTTACACATGAGGACACTGAGACTCAGGGAAGGTAGGGAAGTCCTCCCTCAGCTTGAGATGCCAGCACATAGCTTGTTAGCGCCTGAGCTGGGATACAAATCCAGCAATATAAACTTAGTGATAATGACAACAGCTACCTATGAGCTCACTATGTGCCACATATACTATGCTGTTTTTTTTTTTAAATGTATGTTACCACATTTGATTTTCATGACGATCCTCTGCTGTGTATCATATTTTCCTGGCTTTACAAGGCAAGAAACTAAGGCTCGGTCTGTGATCAAGAGAAGAAGAATTCAAATGCAGGTGCTTCTGCCCCCAGAGGGTTAGGTCTTAATCGTTGTGATCTCTGCCTCTGAAAGTATCCTAAGGGCTCACATCCCCTGGTTTGAGTTTCTAAGTTTGCCATTCTTTGGTACAATTTTATCACATTATGGAAAAACTGGGAGCTAGCCTCAAGCTCAGCCCCAGGTTTCACGGTGACTGTTCTGTCATTCTTTCCAATAGCAACCTTCAAACGCCACTGTAAAAATGCATTTGCAATCTGAAACTTGCCACGAATGCTATAAACAGACCATTAGTTTAAACGAGTGTTGATTTTGTAGACTATTAAGGATGAAATGAGTTTGATATTTACTAAGTTAGAGGAACATGAAGTTTATGGTTTTTAAATTGCTTTTGAGGAGGCTTACTAGAATTTTCCCTTGTATAAAGTCAGGATGAATAATATCTTTGACAATGTATGCTATGTGTTCTCAAAACCGGGGTCCACTTGGCCTCATAGACATCCTTTAAAGCAAGGTGAAATTGACACATCCACCCACAGATATTAGGCACACGCTGGAGTGTCTCTGACCACTGGACACTTTCCAGGAGCTTCCAGCATGGTTAGACTTGTTTGTTAAATTTGCATAAATCTGTGATATGGGTATTCATATGTTCACCCAATCATTCATTTCTATGTAAGTGTTAATTAAATGCTTCTGTGTGCAGGGCACCATGGCGGATGTTAAACACCCAAGGGTCTTCCAGAATTTCCAAGTCTCAAGGGGCATGACATGCCACTTAGAGGTCACCACTGATGCCACAGGAGCAAATGGAAGCTCCTAATGCAGGCTGGGGACAAGAGCGATCAGGAAAACATTCAGGAGGAAGCATCCTTTAACTGATGAACAAAGGGTGAAGTGGAGTTTAAGAGAGTTAAGCAAGAATCCCACGTGAAGCGAAGAGATTCACAAAGGTCTCTAAGGGAGGCAAACAGTCATTGCTAAGTGCTGACAGGGGACAAATGACACCGTCAGAGTGGGGAGAGGGGAGGCTCAGGAGAGATGTGTTGGAGACGTCAGAGCAGGATGCAGAGGCTGGGGAGGCGTGAGGAAACGCACGCATAAAGGCACCAAGGGCAGAAGTCATGTTGAAGGGTCTGTGAGAAGAGCCACCATCCTGAATGAAGCTAAGCATCCACACCAGCACCACCATCGTCCTCCTCGTGGCTGACACTTACAAAGCACTTACAACACATGTGGCCCTTGTTGGGAGACGATTCTCCATGGGTCTCCTGTATTTCTGCACATTTTGCCGCACACTGACGGCCTTTGTTCCAGACCGTCCTTCAAGGGTGTTCTTTCCGAACAGACATGCAAGATACAATGTTCTTCTCTATACCAGAGATCAGTTTCCCTTGGAGTTCATTAAAAAAGATTCTGGTTCCTTGAGCTCAGCGCTCCTCTCCTTAATGCAGCCCCCAGATCTCAGGTTATCAGCTGGCCTTCTTCACGGCACCCCATGGGAGCCGGGGCTAGGGAAGGGGCATGAGAAAACACTGGAAATCTGACTGCCACTAGCTCCCTGACCTAGCAGCCATGCCATTGTGCCAGACTGACCTGTTTGCAGGTAGTATCAGATCCCAGACTCGCTCCCAATTCTTGAGAGCCCTGTTCTAAGTGATTTTCCAGCATGAACTCA
Organism: Lynx rufus; assembly: GCF_022079265.1. Taxonomy (NCBI): domain Eukaryota; kingdom Metazoa; phylum Chordata; class Mammalia; order Carnivora; family Felidae; genus Lynx; species Lynx rufus. Next base: position 174,698,323 of record NW_025814834.1, read on the forward strand.
TTTAATCCTCACAAAAATCCTATGATACAGAAATGCTTACCATCCCTATTCAGACAAGAAAAGCCCCCAAAGTGGGATGGTGTTACATCACGAAGGGTCTCGTGTGCCAGGCTGAGGAGTTTAAAGGATTTTGACCAGGAGAGGAGTCAGAGGAAAACAACATTTTCCAAAATCTCTTCTAGCCATAGTCTGTTGGATGAATTGAGCCGTGAGGAAATCCTGCGAGGAAATAGGCAGGCAAATGTTGGGAGGCAGCACCGGACTCCAGACAGGCTTGATGGATGGGCGAAATGTACCCATGCTAGAATTTCACAAGCCTAAATGTCAGGCCCTGGACAAGACTCCTTAACGCCAATGGCTCCAGCAAATGGCTGGGGAGACGTGACTTAGCAGCACAGCCCTTGAAAATGAGGCCGCAGCCTTCCAGGGACCAGGCAACCTGGGGTGAGTCAGCAAGGGCCGCACTGCCAAAAGGGCCACCGTGATCCTCGGCTGCATGAATAGGCCAGTGTCAGGCAGGAGGCAACAGTCCAGCTCTGGCTAGGCTCCCCGCCGCCCCCAGTCAGCTTGTATGCAGTTCTGGGCCGCACACTTTGAACGTGGCCATGGCGGATGTTTATTGAGCACTTGCCTCGTGTCAGGCTCTGCGTCAGCTCTTTGCCTTCACGATCGGATGTAAAACCCCCAGCAGACAGATGGACCATTATGACCCTCTTGCTTTACACACAAGGAAACCAGGTCTCAGAGACTCTTGCCTAAGATCTGTCTCCCAGCTAGTAGGTGGTAACACACTTAGGCCTAGTGTCATCACAAAGACTGTGTTCTTAAGAACACCAGCTGCTCCTTCCTTTTATTCTTTTTTAAGTTTATTTACTTATTTTGAGAGAGAGAGAGCACACAAGGGAGGAGGGGCAAAGAGAGAGGGAGAGAGAGAATCCCAAGCAGGCTGTGCATTGTCGGTGCAGAGCCCGACGTGGGGCTTGATCTCATGAAACCACGAGATCATGACCTGAGCCGAAATCAAGAGTCAGACACTGAACTGACTGAGCCCCCCAGGCACCGCAAGCTGCTACTTTCTGAAGGACATTGTCAAAATGGAAGAGGTTCATGAAAGATGCTCAAAGATGACAAGGAAACGAGGAACTGTAGCACTAGTCAAGGAGGAAAGAGATGCTTACAAAAGAGGAACCTGGCCACACACACAGCAGAGCACGCAAGCTATTCCCACGCGTAGGGGCAATCCCACAGAACTCATGTATATATCTGTGTGGTTCCTCAGAGGCACCAGGAACCATGAATGGGTAAAAATCCCTCTTCGTTGAATTCCTTCCTTCTGTACCTCCGCATGGAGAATCCCGGTGCACCAGACCTGGGCACCACTCCCCTCAAAGCCTCCCTGGTCTGCTCAGGTGCTGCTTCTCCATGAATCTGCAAGACCCTGGACTTGCTTTTGACCACCCTTTTTACCCTAGGTGAAGCGTTCTAGTCCCCCCAGCCAGGGAACGCCTCAAGGGTACAGGCTGTGTTCAACTCTGCACTCCCAGACACCTGTGGATTCCTGGCCCAGAAGAAGCACACTGAATGAAGATAGCCCGAAGATGCCCTGGTAAGTAAGAAGGAAAGCCGTGATCCCTAAGAGACACAAAAGTCATGAAATGGATCCAAGAGTGCTGGTTTGCAAAGGCTGGGAAAACAGGGCCCAAGAGACAGGCCTGGACAGTGAGTAACTGGCTCTGGCCAAGGAAGAGGACATTCTGGTTGGCAGAGCTTTTCCCCCTCTTGTTGTGAACTGTCCCCAACAGCATTCAGGCATGGAGAGGAGGGGACAGGAAGGAACCATCCACCTCAGGCAGTCAATGTTCCAACATCTTAATATCCTGTTCTGTGCCAGACACATTCCAGGGAGCAAAAAAGAACAGGTGCCCTTCCTCCAGGATCCCAAATTCCCCACACTTCCTTCCCACGGCTCATCACCCCGAATTCGAATTGTCTACCGGTGCCTCCACTGCCCCACCAAATCATGAGGCTGGGGCCATGTTTGTCCATCATCATATCCCTATTGCCAACACAGGACCCGACACAGTGAATGCTACAGAGAAGCATTTGAGGGAGGGCCAGAGCAGGAGGGCATAGAACCAAACTAAAAGCCGTATTTGAGCCCAAGCAAAACCCTGGGGAGGATTTTCTGAGCCACCAAGGACCTGACAGATCCTGGCCCCATACTCCACTGCAGCACAGGGAGATCAGACCCGAATGAAATCAGGGGTTGGTCCTGCGTGCCTCATGATGGCCAGTGGTTTGGCCTTGCCTGGCCTTCTCTAAGCCGGACAAGTGCCCTCTCGTGGGAAGCGTTCACTATCTCCATTCCCTTGCCTCATCCCAGCCCCCGTGTCTGAACCTGGATGTTCCGTCTGCCTCCAGGGGAATCTGAAGTCTGGAAAAGTAGTGCGCAGCAGCTCTTTCCCTCACGAAAGCACACCTCCTTGTACCTTCTAATTAAACATCTCAGCACACCTAGGAGGCCACGATTCTGTCCCTACCCCTTCCCTTTTTACAGTTGGGAGCCAGAAGGGGCTTTCTGGTGCCTGTTCCTTTTTCTGCTCCAGGCCATAGAGAAGGAGTCTGATTTTCAGGCCTTTATGGCTTCTCATCCTGTACTCACCCCTGATTTACCTCTTTCATAGAGGAACTGCGAGGGTAATTATGGCTCCTGGGAGCTTTGAAGGTCGGCATGCTCTGTGGCAGCAGAGGTGTCAAAGATGATGATTAACATCAACAATAAGTATCATGAACAGCAGGGCTTAGCTCTTTTGAAAGGGGGAATGGGCCCACAACTATTTCCCAGTTGCTGAGGCTCCCTCCAATGCTTGTTTTGCTCATACGGAAGATGCCATACCAGAAAGGGGTGGGCTTGGGGTTTGGGCCACAGGTCTCCTATAAAGATCATAGGCCAAATCTGGCCAAAGATGAAGAGAGGGCATTGGTTTGGTAAGTGCTCACTGTGGGACTAGCATTTCGTATCTCTCGAGATGCCTGATTCGGCCCTTGTCTCCCTCATCTTGAGCCATTCTCTCTACCAAGACACAATGGCCCTCTTTTGCTTCCTCCAGCGTGCTCTTTCCAACCCCAGGACTATTGCACGTGCTAGACCCTCTACCCAGAAGGCCTTTCTCACACCCACGATGCTTCACTGAACTTATATCAGCGCATCCTTTGGTCTCTCTTCTGTGCTTCTGGGTGCTCTGTATTTCTCTTTTGCACAGATATTTACTCAATTTCCGCCTTCCCTGCTATGGTGACATGCATATGAGCACGGTCAGAGTTCATCTATGAGCCATTTCATTTCACTCCATTCTCAATACTAAGTTTGACAAAGTAAGTAGGTGCCTATTCTGTACATTACACCTCTTGCCAACCTCTCTTAAGTAAGGAGTAGAAGACATCTCAAGTGTAATCAGTGCAAGATTTCCACCTTATACTTCCAGGTAGGCCTGCGCTCCCAGAACTGCAGCATCCTAGAGGAACCAGAAGCCAGCAGAAGTATCCTCTTGCCATATCTTTTATTGCTTAAATTCCAGTTGTTGGCCACGTCTGTGCTTTCTGTGCTCCTTGGCCACGTGGGGAGAGCCCAAGGACTGAGGTGGGCCAGTGGTAACACTCACACTCAGCTACAGTGATTTGTCCGAGACATACACATGACCTATATCAGGCCAATCACGGGGCTTCCGTGGGACTTTCTACCTCACGATCTACGAAAAAATTCTTCCCTCTCTGATAACAAGCTGAAAAAAATAGAAGCCTAAATGGCACATATATCATCATGTGTTTTTCTGTATATATTATATTTTACAAATTTAAAAAGACTTTACAAAAGTTGGAAGACAAGTCTGAAGCTTTGGTGATTGTTCTAAGAAGTTAATGAACATCAGGAGAGAATAAGGCAAATAGGCAATAAGTCAGAGAGCTAGAAGACAGAGGGGTGTTCTGGAGCCACTAGAGACAGAGATCTACCCATTCCTGAGGCTGGCTCTCCCCCTACCCTTGATTTATCTGAGCAAATAAATAAAATTTGGCTTAAGCTAGATTGAGTTCAGATTTCTTTTACATGAACTGACTAACCACCAAGAAATAAAAATAATACTTTGTGTTTTATTTATGCCCACTTGGTTCCACAAAGAATTTAAAGCGAACACCATTCCTTTGTCTCACATTTTCTGATATATGAAAACTTTACTTAAGATAATCTCTCATCATAACTTTGTGAGGCAAGCAAAGCAAGTATAATTCACCCATTTTACAGATAAAATAACCAAGGCCCAAAGAAGTAAAGGAACTTCAGTCACACAGCTAATAAATGGCAGAGTTTTGACTGGAATCTAGGTTTTCTCCTTCTTCTCTCGGTTTTGTTAATAAATCATGGTTATGAGCACTAAGAGAGAGAGATTTTGGCTGCTTGGGTCCACGAGGTTCCCACAGCTTCTTACTGTGGGTAATTGTGCGCCCTTTAAGAAGTGCATTTTCACAGCGCAAAAACACTTGCTAGAAATACTCCTGAGAAGTGTGAAAGTTGAAGACTATCACAGAGTCTTAGGGGTCTGTCCAGCTTGAAATAATACATTAATGTCACAGAGATACCAAGATCCTGACTTGTTTCCGAAGAGAACAGGGTGTTCAGAGCCCGGTGGAAGGAAATACTGGGTGCATTTGGTGAGGAAGGGTCCACTAGTGTTGAAAGAGGCAGGAGGTAAGAAGGACGAGGTGGGAAAGGTCTGCTTTCATTAACTGAGATGTAAGAAGAAGACGGGAAGTTGGAAACCACTGCTATGAAGCCAGACAGACCTGAATCCAAATCTGGCCACCAAGTCCCAGTTAACATCTTGTGCAAATCACTGAATCTCAGCAAGCCTCTGGCTCTTTGTGTGTGTGTGTGTGTGTGTGTGTGTGTGTGTGTGTAATGGGGTTAATAATTCCTTCTTTCAAAATGCATGTATATGGATCATGCATATAAAATGCACCCAACAGTGTCTGGCACACAGTGGTTGCTCAATCAGTTTCTCTTTTCCTCATAGAGGTAATGTTCGCACTTTGTCCTCTGTAAGCAAGAATCCAGTAGGAAACATCTGTGTGACCCAAGGCAGAGGAGTACAATGGTGCACTGTGTTTCCGCGACCGGGCCTTTCACCGTGTGGCCCCAAGCGCCTTCTCCGCCATGATGCCCCTTCCCCTCTTCCTTCTCCCACACCACGCCAACCATCCTGACTGGTTGTCCTTGGGCCAAATCGCATCTTCCCCACTCCACCTGCACCTCAGTGTATTTCCAAACATAACGTTTTCCTGGATGGTTTATTTGCCAATAAGTCTTGCCGTGAAAAAGCTTCTAGAGGCATCCCTTCCTCAGGGTACTGCGTCTTTCAACAGAGAAAAGGGAAGGAAGCAGAAAAGGAAGGCAGAGGAGGGTCTGCAGGATGGGAAAAAAAGAACAGAGGAAATATGATAGGCTTAGTGTTTCAAGGGCTTTCCCCAAGAACTATATTAATAGCCATAGGAAAAAGTTCCATTAAACATCATATTTACCAATTACTATACCCAAATTTTCTATTTTTGGAAACTTGTACCACACACTCCATTCTCCTACGGTCAACATGCTGCCTTAGCCTTCAAGGCTCAGCTCAAATGCTTTCTGAGCTGTGTTAATTAATTCATGTACTTGACTAATATCAATTGAATTCCAGTTATGTGCCACACATTGTTTTGGGTGCCAGGAATACATCGGTGACCAAGACAGACACCATCCCTGTTCTAACGAAGCTTTGGGGCTTGCCTGGTTTCCCCCTCAAAGATGATGAGTGCCCCCTCTCTCTGCTCCCATAACTTCTCCTACTGTATCTGGTTTTATATCCTCCTTCCTCTTTAAAAAGCCTATAAAAAAGCATGACCAACTCATCACAGTATGCTTGGGCCTTCCCTGGTTTCAGCACTGAAAGGCCCATGCAACCTCTCGGGTCCCAGCAAACTAGGACACTTGCTCACCCTACTATAAAGTCAATGCTATGACAACAGCAACAACAAGTCTCTGAAGAAAATCACTCAGTCATCCACTCTTCAATTATTCATTGAGGCTGATTCTTATATTATTATAGCCCATTGTCTCTGTTTTATGTTATATCTCTCCCATTCTACTATGAGCCAATGTTTTTTTCCACCCTTTTGCTGCTGGGCCCCAGCATAAAATAACTTAATTTTATGCAAACCATTGTGTTTCTATTAGTAAACAGCGTACATTTGTGCAAAACAACATTAAAGTATGTGTTTCTACAATTGTTAAACACGGATCTCTATGTCCTATCTTGTTTGGAATGTTTGGCAAGTGATAAGATCCATTAAGAACTCCCTCCTCTCCTAGTCTCCATCCAGGCCCTCCTAAGCAGGTACCAGTGTCATCCAGTCCCAGTTACATCTTTAGATGATCCTAGTTTTCTGTAAACTGACTTTAAATAGAAATCTTTGTGCCTTCCACCCATCGGTTGTGGTCCTTCTAGCACAGACACAAAAACAAGCCCAGAATCCTGTAGTAGCCCTTCATGTAGAAACAGTGCATTATCATGCTTTTTCCTTCCTGCCACCTCACCTGTGCACACCTGGGATTTTCTTAGGCATTCTGACAGTTTCTCCAACTGTAGCCAGACTGATAAGATGTAGGATTCAGGTCAGAGTCCTCAGAATTTGTCCCGCTTCTCCTTCTTCATAAAGTACCTGAATATGAACAGTTCTCTGATGGGTCTGACTAGAACAGGACTATCATCCCCACCTGCCCCTAGCTTAGTAAAATCCTATAAACATAGCATAAGATCTCACATACTTTTTTCTTTTTGTGTTCTGGGCCATCTACTTAAGTATCTGGCACATTTTAAGCTGTCAGTAAATTATTGCTGGCTGCCAAGGGCGTCTGGAGGCATGTATGCCCAGCTTTGCTATGTGAATGGAACACAAGAAAGATTCTTAAAAATACAATCATAAGAAACAAGGACATTATACTGTGTTGTATAGTGACCTCCCCAAATTCATGTTCACCTAGAATCTCAGAATGCGACTTTATTTGCAAACAGGGTCACTGCAGATACAATTAAACAAGTTAAGATGATATCATACTGAAAGGAAAATTGTAGATTTGGAAAACAAACCCCTACATCTTATAAGAAGAGAAAACAGAGGAGACCTATGCACAGAGGGAAGACAATGTAAAGACGCTGGGGGAGAACACCACGTGAAGATGTAGGAAGAGACTGGAGTACTGAAGCTGAAAGCCAAGGAAACACCACCAGAAGCTGGGAAGAGACAGTGGGTGATACCCCTTAGAACCTTCAGAAAGAGCGTGGTACTGCTGACACCTTGATCTCGTACATCCTCCAGAACTGATGGAATAGACTCCTGCTGTTCTTTTTTTTAAAAATTTTTTAACGTTTATTTATTTTTGAGACAGAGAGAGACAGAGCATGAACGGGGGAGGGTCAGAGAGAGGGAGACACAGAACGTGAAACAGGCTCCAGGCTCTGAGCTGTCAGCCCAGAGCCTGACGCGGGGCTCGAACCCACGGACCGCGAGATCATGACCTGAGCTGAGGTCGGCCGTTTAACCGACTGAGCCACCCAGGCACCCCCAAACTCCTGCTGTTCTAACTCACCCAGTTTCTTTCTTTTTTAAATTTTATTTATTTATTTAGAAAGAGACAGAGATAGCACAAGTAGAGGAGGGGAAGAGAGAGAGGGAGAGACAGAATCTCAAGCAGAATCTGCACTGCCAACGCAGAGCCTGATGTGGGGCTCAAACTCATGAAACCGTGAGATCATGACCTGAGCCGAAACCAAGAGTCAGATGCTTAACTGACTGAGCCACCCAGGTGCCCCTCTAACCCACCCAGTTTCTGGTAATTTGTTACAGCACCTGCAGAAACTAATACAGACAGATTAAATGTTTCACTCTTCCTTTCTTACATTCATCCTGAGAGGATGCTATGAGTGTATTGGAAGAATATTCAACAAAGTTAGGAGAGGGTTCAAATCATGGTTTTATCATTCACAAGTTGTGTGACCCTAAAGAGTAATCTCACTTCTTTGATCCTCAATTTGATCACTAGCAAAATAGGGACACAAATATATAGCATGCAGAATTAGTTTGGGGACCAAGAGTAATAAGGCATAGGAAAGTGCTTTACAAACTATAGAAACTTTTCAGATGTCAGTTATTTTTTCTCTTTTTTTTAGGTAGATTTTCTATAAGTATGCCTATTTTATTCCCCCCCCTCCAAAGAACCAGCTCATGAATATATTTATGAATTATACTATTTTGTTGATTTTCTTTTTTTTTAATTTTTTAATGTTTATTTATTTTTGAGAGAGAGAGAGAGAGAGAGAGAGAGAGAGAGAGAGAATGTGAGCAGGGGAGGGGCAGAGAGAGAGGGTGACACAGAATCTGAAGCAGGCTCCAGGCTCTGAGCTGTCAGCACAGAGCCCAGTGTGGGGCTCAAACCCACAAACTGTAAGATCATGACCTGAGCCAAAGTCAGATGCTTAACCAACTGAGCCACCCAGGCACCCCTATTTTGTTGATTTTCTAATTTATTTATTACCTTTGCCTTTTTTTAATTGTCCTGTTTTTCTTGGTTTTGCTTTGCTGCCCACTTTCTAAAGTCTTATGTTAGACATTTCATTGCTTTCATTTCATCTATTATTATTTTTAAGTGAAAGAATGAAAGCTATGAATTTACCTCTGACTATGGCTTTGACTGCACTACATACATTTTCAGATCTAGTATTCTGTAGTATTTTCTTTTTTCCCCTAAGTTATTTACAATGTGTATTATGTAAATGTTTCATCTTTGAGTTATTATTACTATTATTTCATACTTAGCAGTGTGTGCTAGCATCGCTGATCCAGGACCACATGGTGTTGTCATCACTATTCTCATGCTAGAGTATTACCATTTTCTATAAACATCTTTTAAACATGTACATCATGACTGAATTTTTTTTAAGTAGGGAGTTTTTATTTTCTCATCATAAAAGCATCGGCCACAAAATATTTTGGATTCAGCTCTTTGGATTCAGACATTTGTCAGTGAGTATATTTCTAAAGTTTTCTCATATCTTTCTCCAAATTCACCAACAACTAAAGATGGAAAGGAAAGTGTTAGCAGCACTAGTCAATAGCCCTGAACTTGGTTATGAATTATGTTCCCAGGATTGCAGTCTAAATATTAACCTTCCTTTATGTTTAACGTAGGGCCTGATGTCTCCTTGAAAGCTTCACAAACTACCTGCACGCAGGGGGTCTCTCCTTTCTCAGATCATATACTTTGCTGAGTCAAGGACTCAATCTTAACTCCCAAATGAGATTGTAAGCTCCTTGAGAGTAAGACCATTTCTTTTTTAAAAAATTATTTTTAATGTTTATTTTTGAGAGAGAGAGAGAGAGAGAGAGAGAGAGAGAGAGAATGCACAAGCAGGGGAAAGACAGAGAGAGGGGAAGACACAGAATCCAAAGCAGGCTCCAGGCTCTGAGCTGTCAGCACAAAACCCGACATGGGCCTCGAAACCACAAACCATGAGATCACGACCTGAGCGGAAGTTGGACACCTAACCGACTAAGCCACCCAGGCACCCTGAGAATAGGACCATTTCTTATACTTCTTTTCATCCCTCCTTATACTCCCTAGTATCTAGCTCCAATAAATAGCAGCAATGTTTGATTATAATTCTTGAAGATCATTTCTTGAGAGGAAATTTAACTGCGAAATTTAGGCCAGACACTTTAAAGTACTCACATGGTAAAATAAAGGGCCTTTTAAAAACCTTTGAAAAGCTTGAGACTAATACCTTGGATGCACCTTTGTAGGGAAGAGATAGTGGTCTCCCAAACATCAAGGGATTACATTTCTAGACACTGCAAAAACCAAAAATATCATGTTGAATATCATAGTTGTTCAACTAGAGCTACTTTGGGCTTATGTTCTCCCAAGTATTGTGGTGATGGCCATGGGGTCCACAATGATTCTAATAAGACTGCAGCACATGTGTAAAATACTTGACAGTTCACGAATGCTCACTTGATGCTCAAGATGATGCTCATCTGTAAAGAAGGCAAGTTAGGGGCTATTATCCCCATTTTTAAAATTTTTTTTAAATGTTTGTTTATTTTTGACAGAGAGAGAGAAGAGAGAGACAGAACATGAGTGGGGAAAGGGCAGAGAGAGAGGGAGACACAGAATCTGAAGCAGGCTCCAGACTCTGAGCTGTCAGCACAGAGCCTGATGTGGGGCTCGAACTCACGGACCTCGAGATCATGACCTGAGCCGAAGTCGGACGCTCAACCGACTGAGCCACCCAGGCGCCCCAGCCCATTTTGAAAAACAGGTGTTTGGGGTTCAGAAGACATTGTTAATTTACCCAGTCATAAAGCTAGTAGATAGTTGGAACAGAAATTAAGCCCAAAGTCTCCGATTATCCATCCTAACTTCTCTAGGCCACAGCTACTTTAAATTGATTTGGATACTCATGATATAAATCTCTGCACTCAGCCATCAGTTTCAATGGCTAAATATTCACTCACCAAATACCCTTTGTATATCCACATGCTTGGAGATACCACACGAAGAAGACACAGTCGCTACCCCTAAACAGCTCACAGAAAAGTAACCTGATTATTATAATGTGCATGACAAATTGTATTTGTCGTGAGTGCTAAGAGAATTAAGATAAATAATGAAGATGATAATAAGTCACATTTATTGAGAACTTACTATGTACCAGTTTCTGTCCTAAGCACACTGCATTGGGGGTAAGTAACATTATGTACCATGATGCCTGGTACGTGACAAGAGTTTAAGTTAGCAACTATGATTACTGCTATAGTTAAAAAAAAGAAAAGAAAAGAAAAGAAAAGAAAAGAAAAGAAAAGAAAAGAAAAGAAAAGAAAAGAAAACAATCCCAGGGATTATTATCTTAAAAAGTGGCGGGGGGCAGGGGGGGGCGGGGAAGAATACTTAAATTTTAAATTATCCAGAGCAACGCAACAGAGGAGCCCCTAGCCATCTGGGAAAATCAGAACCAAGGGGGAGATGTTGGAGTGGAGTCGTCAAGGACAATTAGGAGGGCTTGCAGACAGGGAGGGGAGGAACATGCCAGACAGAGCAAGAGCACTTTCAAGGACTTGGGCCCAGCGCAGCGGGAAGGGAGAGGCAAGGAAAGGAGGCATTGCCCTTCGGGCAGCCAGAGACAACACACAGAAGAGGAAACGGTGGTGGCTTCCAGCTAGAAAGCAGCGGAGGGTGGAGCTCTCTCCATGCCTGACCCAGGCACTGAGGGTGAGGCACAGATTTTCCAAGGCTATTTGTTTGTAGGTTACATTTTTCCTGAACAGAATCCAAATTCCTTTGTTTTCACAAAGAGCACCATAGTTTCCAAAGAAAAGAAAAAACAGACTTCTTGGTCCAAGGGCTTTCCCTGAGAAATATCCTCATGGCTAGGGGCCAAGACAGGGTTCCATCAAGCTCTGCACTCACAGAACAATAGAGCAACAGGCTGGAATCTTCTCCAGAACCTACAAGAAAATGGGACTTGGAAGTCTTTCCCTGGGAGGTTTTTAAATACAAGTGCTGGGTCCTGTTGGTTCTGCCCCGACCAAACCCTCCCACTTGAAGTTCCCAGAATACTACTGCATGCAGTGTGAAAAGTCTGCGCCTTGGCAGGCTCTGTCACTTACAGTGACAGTCCTTCCTCCTCTTCTCTTTAGGAGAGGCCAACCTAAAGTCTCCTCTGTGAGCCTTCCCTGGCAACATTCCCACACCTCGGTCCCCAACACCGGGGAGCGCAGGTGAGTGGGTGGCTTTGACCTCCGTTCTCGTACAGAGCCGTGGACCCAACTCTGTGGGGCAGTCATCCCACTGCCCTGTAATTAGAGCATATCTTCTCCCCCAATCACCCCCACCCTCTCTTTCTCTTAATTTTGTAAGCCAGTGATGAACCAAGAATGGGAGGTAGGAGCAGTCCTCCCCGGGTGCAGGTAATAAGGGGGTATGTTATCTGTTACAAACTTGAAAAAGTAAATAATTTTTTAAAATTGTTTGTAGTAAGTCAGTCATTTTCACTGTCACCCTGTAATTCTGCACTATGTTAGAGATAAAATGTTGCTCCTCTTCAGAGCAAAAGGTATGTAGCCAGGGGTACACCCTTTGGTATATCCCTCCTGTGAACACTCCCATTCCTGCTGTGCGGGGGAAAGAACATGCTGTCGGTGGTCGCATGTGATGTAGGGCAGAGACTTTAGTCAGTCAGCAGTTACTCAGTAAGGCCATTATGTGCCAGGTACCGTTTTACACGTTTTGTAGCCAATCTTCCCAAGGGCCATAAAATATACGCACCCGTATTTGGTTGTTTGTCAGATGAAGAAACCGAGTCTCGAAGTGCAGTTCAATGATTTGTCCAGAGTTCTACCACAAGGAGGTAGTGGAGAGGAATTCGAACAAGATCTGTGCAGCCCAGTGTCTGTGCTCTCTCCCCTGTGCCTCCAACAGCATATGAGCCTCATACCAGGGCCTAGAACGGCCCGCCACACAGCCTCTTCTTGAGGATATCACAGCCTAACCGAGAAAGGACCTCACGCAACCCGCCATAATTCAGCCTAGCGTGTGACAAGTACGTTGGGAATAAGCCAGACCAACCCCCCAAGAAAATGCAAGAAATAAAGCAAGAAAAGTAAAGGCCGAATGATTTACAGAGCAAGAATATCAGTTAGGCGCTCTGTCCTAAGCCAGAGTTCATTTGGTTCCTGAAAAACAGAAGTTGGCATTTTCGTGGTTTCAGAGACATAATAGGCACCAGTGGGGACCCACAAGGCAAGGCAACGTGATGGTAAAAGTCTGGGCCTGGGAATTATTAAATGTTCTAGAAGGGAAATATCAAGGCTCAGAGAGGTTAATTAACATGCTGAAGCTCACACAGCACTCCACGCAGTTGAAAATGAAGATGGGGGGCGCCTGGGTGGCGCAGTCGGTTAAGCGTCCGACTTCAGCCAGGTCATGATCTCGCGGTCCGTGAGTTCGAGCCCCGCGTCGGGCTCTGGGCTGATGGCTCAGAGCCTGGAGCCTGTTTCCGATTCTGTGTCTCCCTCTCTCTCTGCCCCTCCCCCGTTCATGCTCTGTCTCTCTCTGTCCCAAAAATAAAATAAACGTTGAAAAAAAAAATTAAAAAAAAAAAAAAAAAAAAAGAAAATGAAGATGGAATCTGAATCTCAGTCCTTCGGCCTTCACATTGCTTCCCTGTCCTTTTGGAATAAAGTGTGTATTTATCTCCCCTCCAGACTGAGTAAAAACAAAGCCAAAGTTTGCAAACTGTGCCTGAGGGCCCGGGGGCCTGGGCCCCTGGCTGTCCCTTAACTGTCCTGGATCCCATAATCACTATAGGATGAACGTTACATGCAGGAGGCAGCCCTGAGACAAAAGAACTTCCAGATCATCCTCTTTTATTCTATCCTTATTGTATCAGATAATGTCACTGTTCCAACCACATTCCCTTGGGATTCGTTTTTATTGTTTCCTGGGTGGGGGTGGGGTGCACCCACCTCTGTGTGCCTTCAATGGCCAGTGCCACAGCTATTCCTGGGAAAAACATCAGGTGCCATAGCTCCCTGGCCTAGGCTGGGGATAACTCTGGGATGTAACCCACACTCCAGAGTCCCCCAGCAGGGTCAAGCTGAAGCCACCTACCCTCTACAGCTGGCATCTTAGTGCCATCCCCAAATTTACGGTGAAAGTAACTTTTACATTTCAGTTAAAATAACCATGGGATGGATTAGGCAGATCCTTTTTATTTTTTGATTTTTCAATGTCTTTTTTAACGTTTATTTTTTTTTTAATTTTTTTTTCAACGTTTATTTGTTTTTGGGACAGAGAGAGACAGAGCATGAACGGGGGAGGAGGGGCAGAGAGAGACGGAGACACAGAATCGGAAACAGGCTCCAGGCTCTGAGCCATCAGCCCAAAGCCTGACGCGGGGCTCGAACTCCCGGACCGCGAGATCGTGACCTGGCTGAAGTTGGACGCTTAACCGACTGCGCCACCCAGGCGCCCCCAGATTCCTTTTTAAAGCACAAACACAAGGGGCACCTGGGTGGCTCAGTCGGTTAAGCATCAGATCTTTGGCTCAGGTCATGATCTCAATGGTTCATGAGCTCAAGCCCTGCATCAGGCTCTGTGCTGACAGCTCAGAGCCTGGAGCCTGCTTCAGATTCTGTGTCTCCCTCTCTCTCTCTGCCCCTCCCCACCTGTGCTCCGTTTCTCTCTCAAAAATAAATAAACATTAAACAATTTTTTAAATAAAGAAAAAACACTAAATGCCACCTATTTTACACTCAGAAACTCATCCTTTGCTCCACTTTGATCATTTAAACTCATTTTTAAAATCATATTGTTCTTCTATTTTGCCCCACAAACCTTCATTTGTTTCTGACTAAAAGTTATAAAAATATGACCAAAGTGTTTGGTCCAATTTCTTGGCTAATCAGCCATGTTCCATTCATTCACTTACTCACCCACAGCGGGGTTGAACTCAGAACAAGCTGCCAAGGCTAATCTTATCTCACCTACTAAATTATCATCTGACTCCAACAGCTGCCATTGAAAACAAACCAATACCTAGCCCAGTCACTGTCCATGCTGTCACTTCAGCCATGCTATTGTTCCTCAAGGTACCCAGTTGTTTCTACCCCAGGGCCTTTACACTTGCTGCCCCTTCTGCTTGCAATATACTTCCTACAAACCTTTTCTGGCTCCTTCCCTCCCTTCATTCTGGGTTCTGTCAAGTGTTTCTTCTTCAAAGAGCCTTTCTTGACCTCCCCGTCTAAAACAATCTGCCCATCCCCCACTCCATGTGTCTTTTGTGGTCTTGATCTTTCTTCATAACATTTATTACCAGTTGAACGGATATATTTGCTATTTACTTATTTGTCTTTCTCCTCCAGGAGAATGTGAATGTCATGAGAGGAGATTTTTTTTTTCTACCTTGCTCATCATATCCATGATTCCAAGTAGCACCAGGACAACAAAAGCCAAGATTTTTGGAATAAACAAAGAATGAATGAAAAAAAAAAGTTTTCTCCCGCGCCTCTTGTTTATAAAATAAAACCTTCCCAGGGAAAGATTATAAAAGCAAAGGTGTGGAAACTGGGAGAGTTACAGCTTCAATCCCATGAGAAAGTTTCTATGGATCAAGGAACTCTCTACCCCCAAAACCTGCAGTGGCTCCCTATTACTTCAACAGAGGTCAATTGTACATAAGAGCTTATAGCCTGGGTGAAGTCTTAAGACTATTACAATAAAAAAATAAAAAAATAAAAAAAAAACCCCTGATAGTGACCTGTGTGTGTATGTGTATAATGTATTTCATACACATTTACTAAATGCTTGCTGTATGCCAGGCCTTCTGCTGAAAAAAATATATAAAGATATGGTTCATCCCCAAACACCGTAATTTTGGTAGTAGTGGTGGTGGATGCCCAGAGAGGCCAAAAGTGCTAAGAGAGAACCAGAGCCACAGAGAGAGGGAGAGAGGCTTGCAAGCAACTCTTAAATATTACCAAATACCAGGAGATGCTTCTACACAGGCAGGCAGGGAAGAGGAATCAATTCCCTTTATTTGGATGTAGGTGAAAGTCCAAACGACTTCCTTGAGAGAGCTGCATTTCAGCGGAATCTTAGGGGATAGGAGTTCACCCAGCAAACAGGAGAGGGTGGGGAGTGAGGGCTTCCAGGCAGAGGAACAGTCCGAGCAAAGGCCTGGAAGAATGACGCTTTCTGGAAATACAGGTGATAAAGTCGGCCGGAACTGTGGACTCTGTGATAGGTCAGGATGAGAGACCAAACTGAGAGGTAAGCAGGTATACTTGGAGGAAAGACACTGCACTTGGAGTCAGACAGCCCCAAGTCCAAGTGCTGGCCATGTCATGAGCAAGTCCCAGTTCCCGGGAAGTAAATGTGCTGGGGGTGGGGGTCAGATCCACAGCTCTCTGCTGGGGACTGAGGTGAGGAGCTGGGACCAGAAGCTCCAAGGAGGCTTATTCTGCTGAAAGACAGAATGCTGAAAACTGTGTCCTTTGGCTTTGATTTTTTTTTTTTTTTGAATCATGATATTTCAATGGTTTTGAATCAGAAACTCATTAGAAGGATGTGAGATTTCTGTGTTTATCTAGGGGACCTGGGTTATAAAAGAGGCAGAGAATCCCGGGCTGAGCTGATCTTAAAGTCCCCTCTGACTCTAGTCTCCAGTTCTAAAATGACCGACAGCTAGGCACACAGGAAAAAGCAGACTCCTGCCATGACTCAGACACTGAACTTGGAGTCAGACCCAAATTCCAGCTCAGGCTCTGCCCCTTATTCTCTGGCGACTTAGGCAAGTGAATGAACTTCTTGGACTGTCAACTTCTTCCACAGCTTATTTTCCTCCCAGGCTTATTGTCAGGTTCACTTGAAACAACGGACTTCCAAGCAACTGGCACATAGTAGGTATGCAATAAATGTCAGTCGAGGATAAGGTCTCTAACTGCAACCCAGTCCCGGATTTCAACAGCTTTCCCTGAGCGCCTACCATGAGCTGAATGTTCTCCACAGGCCATCTCATTTACAAGAAGAAACTCAAGATTTAATACTATGTCATCAATCGAGTTCCCCGAATTGTCTAAAGGTGGTTTTGACCCTTTAGAATGCACCCATGATGAATGATGGGAACTTAGGGTATGCTGTCTGGAATCAAACCAGGCTTAAAATCTTTTAAAATTTAAAGCTGCTTTTTATTATTCTGGAAACCTACCCACTGCACGCTTTTATTTCTAACCGTTACGGGTTCTCTCTCTCTCTCTCTCTCTTACTTTCCACATTTAACTCAAGGCTTCAAATGCAAAAGCCAAGCTTGAAGTGATCATAACATTTAAGCGATGAATGTAAGGACAGCTTACACTTGCATTGCAGGAAGATCTACATTCTATATTTAATAGCTTCAGCCACTTACAGCAAGAGTTATCACAGGGACCCCACAGAGGGAGGGTAGGAAAGGGAGAATTCTACAGCTTTGACTAAAGGTGTCAGAGTCATAAGCTCTCTGGGAAATGATTAAGTGATAAATACAGTAAATTCACCCTCAGTTCTGGGAACCCCACAGCACAGATAGTAACTCTCAGAGGCAGAAGCAATTATTATTATTAAAAGGTCTAAACCTTAAGGGTGTGCTGTTTCGGCCTATGTAACTGGAAGATCACTAAGTACAGGAAAGGAGGAACTCAGGTGTGCAAAGCACCTACGGACACCAAGTGCTCTAACACCTAACACACCTCGTGTCCACACTCCATGTAAGTACTTTTAACTGGTCCAAATACACAGGAAGGGGGAAACAAACAATGTTGAGTACCTCCTGTATACCAGATGAATACAACATGCCCATAAAGTATAATAAAGTGCATGCAGTGCTTACGCAGACATAAGGAAGGCCAGTAAACTCAGAAAGGAGCCCCTGCTCTTGTTAAGGAGGTGAGTGCTCGATGTTCTTCCCGGATGCATCCCCACGGCCTGGCATAACGCCTGGTACATTCAGTAGGGGTTAAGAACATGGAACGTGGAGCCAGATTTTGTGGACGCAAATCCTACTTTGTAGCTGCGTGACCTTAGGTAAGTAACTCAACCTCTCTGTGCCTTGGCTTCCTACTTGTGAAACGGGATAACAGTGATACCTCTCTCATACTGTAATTGTAGCATTAAATAAGCTAGTAAGTGCGAAGTGCTGAAGACATGGCTGGCAAACAACAAAAGTTGCAAACGTAAACACTTGTGGACTTGCCAGATACTGGGGAGCTCATCTGTGCTCACCCCCACCCTGTGATGTACAGTGTAATAAAGCTCCCTTTTCCAGGTGGGGTACCTGAAGAACGTACACCTGCCAGGTCATTGAGTTCTTAATTGGCCTAACTTAGATTCCTACCTGGGCCCGCCTAACATTAAGAGCAAAACATAGCATTTAATTGTTTTTGTTTTTAATATTCTAGGCTTTGACGGATAGGCACACATTTACTTTTTATAGCAATTACATGACGTAGTAAGTGTTGCTTACCCCCATTTTACGGATACAGAAACTGAGAGTGAGCTCCTAAGCAATTTTCTCAAGGCCTGATAATTAGCCAATACCAGGATCGGATTTAAGTCCAGACTCGACACACTGTCCCCACACACAAGGAGAGGGCCTCTGGTCCCAGGTGTCTGGGGCAGTCCTGGGTCCTGCGCCCCTGAGGAGACAGATGGCCGAGAAGAGCTATGGCAGGGAGGATCCAGGGCGCTCCCACTGCGGGGCCCCTGGCGGTGGCCCCGCCTGCGCGGGCGCCTGGGTCGTCCACCCGCCCTCCCAGCCCCTCACCCCCGTGTCCCTTTCGCTTTCAGCCCCAGCCACGCTGGTAACCTGCATTACTCAGAATCGCCCCCACTTGGCTGGCTGAGTGACAAAGATTAGCAGCAGTTGTCCGAGGAAACCTATTTGCAAAATAGGACTCCCGCCCGCAGCAGAAAGCACCCGGCGGGCGGCGGGCTGGAAGTCCGGAAGTCGCGGTTCCCCGCCCCCGCTTTGCTTCTCGCGTTCAGTGGCTTCAGGCCTCAGTTTGCCCGTCTATGTAAATAGTGTCAACAATGCTTCTGCCCAATAGATCGAAAGATGAACGGCGTGTAAACAGCCTGAAATTTCTTTGCAGTCCCCTATTTTCAGCTAAAATGATTACAAGAGCTTTATATTCTTAGCCATCATTACTTGTTTTACTAAGAATCCTTTTTTTTTTTTTTAATTTGAAAAGGAGTAAAATTCTCACCCAGGAAAAACAATCTGTGGCCATCTGCGGTTCAAGTCCCCCTGTGAGACCCCCAAGGAAGCTCTGGAAGGCCCTTTCAACTCCCACTCGGCTGTTGATCGGGTTCGTTGTGGTTATTTTCTATTCTTTACCGTTAAGGCCTTTAGGAGCTCACGGATGACAGGTGGGGTAGAGAAAAGACTGGGTTTTGCAACCAGATGTGTTCGGTTAGGGTTTCTTGTTCGGCCGTTTTCCGCCTGTGGACCCTGGTCAAGCCATTTAAACGTGCTGAGCCTCAGTCTCCTGTCTTTAAAATGGGGAGACCCCCCCCCCCAGGCAGGGTTGGTATTTGTCAGTGGATGCGGGTGCTACTGGGCGGGGACTCCGAAGGTCTACGCCCCGGGACTTCTGCCCTCGGCTCCGCCTGGCGGCCCCCACTGCCCCTCCCTGCGCTAGTGCGGGGCGCGCCGACTCCCCGACCTGCCAGGCCCGCGCCGCGCGGTGGCACCGGAGCCGCCCCCCGCCCGCCCGCCGGCTCTGCCCGCGGGACCCGCGGCGACCTGCAGGCGGAAGGCCTGGCTGTATTTACACAGAAAGCAGCCGGTGGAGGCTGGCTGTGTACGGACGAAACGCCGGCGGGCTGGGACCGTCGCCGGGGGAGGCCTTCTCCTGATAGGAATCTGTGAATAAATCAACACGCGAATGAAAGAGCGCGTTGAAATGGATCCCAGGAACACGACCCAAAGGCGGCCTTCGGAATCAGCCCACACGCCCCGTCCCACTGGGTAGTTCGGCAGACAGAGGCTCAAATGAGTGATGGCCAAGCCAGACCTCCCGCCACCGAGACCCCACTGTCTAGGATCTCCTGTGTGGCGCGACCTCGGGTCGGGCGGGCAGTGGGAGCCGGATCCTGAGCAAGGGAGGGAGAGGGAACCCCGCCGTCTGAGCACCCACGACTCGCTGGGCACTGTTCTGTGTCATCTCACGGACCTCTCACACCACGCTTTGAGCTTGGTGTTCCCATGTTTCACCTGGGGAAACTTCGGCTCCGAAAAGGGGAGTCAACTGGCCCCAGAACACAAAAAGCCTGTAGGTGGGACAGCCGGGAAGCAAACACAACTCTGGCCAGGCTCGTCCCACCCAAACGTGCTGCGGGGGTGCCCCAGGGGTAAGGCACAAAATGCGCGCTTGCGACGTCAGTGGAGCAGCTCGGTCACCCGGCCGTTTCTGGGAGCCGCCCCTTCCCTCCTGTTCCTTTCCAGGCAAACGGGAGGCCCAAAGCCTCCTCCAGTTGTACCTGTCAGCTGATTCGCCGCTGCCCCTCCCGCTCGCCTGATTTAGCAGCCGGAAGTCGCACTCCCGGTGACCGCTGACCCAGAGCCCCTAGCCGTATCATTGCCAAAGCTAGCGTCGCCCTGGAAGACCTACAGGTGCGCCCAGGGCGCGCGTTTCTCCTGTCTCCGCCCGAGTTGTCACCGGGCTGCATCCGGTCCCGGAGCAATTGAAACCGGTCCAGCCGCCCCTATCCCGGCAGGGCCCCGCCCACGCCCACCCGGGGGAGGCTCAGAACAGCTTTCTTCACTTTCCCTGGCCCAGCTCCTGCCGGGGGCGAGCAAGGGAAGCTGGTTGCTCAATGTGCCTGAGGACTGTTCTGGTTCTCATGCGATGTGTTGACCAACCGTCAGCCAGGGGAGCCCAGCTCAAGCCACCCAGCACGTACAGAGGCTTGGACGTCCGGGTCCACTGCGCAAGCCCTTAGGGTTCCTCATGGGACACCTGGACCCTGTGCTCTGTGCCAGCCCTCCAGCATCAAGTCCCATGGAGAGAGAGGGTGGGCAGGATGTGGTGGGCTACCCTAGCCCTCTGGGTCCCTCCTGCTGTCAGAGGGTGTGGGGGGCTGATGTCAGGCTTGACCCAAGGCTGGCACACTGACCTCTGGGTGGCCCTGCATCAGCATATGCCCAAGGATCTATAAGGCCTTCTTCCCAAAGCCTCAGCTCCTTAGCTTTAGACCTCTTGGCCAAGAGGAAGGCTTGAGCAGTAAAGCCGGGGAAGTGACAGAAGGAATCTATTCACAAATAGTTACTGAGTACTAGGCACTGTACTAGGCCCTGGGGAGAACACCATGACCCAGAGACAGTTCCTGCCCTCACCCGGTCCCAGACCGGGGAGGCTTCAGGCAAGTAACAGGTCACTTTAGCTGCGGGCAGGGAACCATTTCCTGGAATGCATCTGGGAGAGGACCCGAAATTGGCTGGGGGTGAAGGTGGGAGGCCTGAGGAAAGACTTTCTCAGATTTCAAACACTGCCCCTTTCCTTCCTTCTTCCGCCTTTCTGCGTGCGTTTCTGGGGTGCCTGAATCATGCTTAAGAGCTCAGGGCACAGTTGGTAGTTTTCAAGGGGCAGCAGGTCGTGGATGTCATGGTGTTGTGGTTAAAATGCCAGGGCTCTGGCTACAGCCACTTACTTTACCCTGGGTGATTTGCATAATTTCTCTGAACTTGGGTTTCTTTACCTGTAAAATAGGGCTAATGATAATACTGGCTTCATAAGAACAAGGCCCAGCCTAAGGTAGGTATCAGTGAATGGAATCTATTGTGTTATTTTGTTGTGGTTCACATTTTCTTCTGATCCTCTTGACAACATCTTGTGTGGCGTGGCACAGGTAACTTCGTACCCATTTTACAGACGAGGAAGCTATCTTGAACAAATTAACAGGATTGCCCAGGTCTGGTACGTTTTCAAGATTAGGACCCTGAGGAGAAATGGCCTCCGGCAATAGGAGAGATACTATGACCTTCACCTGCCCTCCCTGAAACCCCAGATGACTGGCTGAGACTGAGCTGTCTGGGGAACTTCCTTTGACCTAAATCCTATCAGCTATACTGAAACGGCAGCCAGAAAATACAAACAGCCGCACCCTCAGCATTTTTGTCCCAACATGCATTCCATGCCAGGGGATTTCTTTTTCAAGGACTGCTTTAAAAAGGGGAATAATATATGCTAACTGAACACCTACTACGTGCCACACACTACAGCAGACATGCTCGTGTGGGTTATTTCACTTTATGTGGGCAGGGAAAGGAGGAGGAAGGAGATCAGGAAGGATCAACTTACCACAACTGCTCTCCATAATGGAACTTGACATATGCACATATAACCTTGGGTGTTCTTTTTAAAAATGCAAATGTGACCATGTTATTCCACCTCCCTCACTTAAAAATCTCTCAGTGGTCTCCCACTGCCTTCACACAAAGTCCACACTGCAGCAAGGCATACTCAGCCAGCCACATTATCACATCTGCTGCACCCGTTTGCCTCCTAGCCTTTGCACATGCAGTTCCTTCTTCCTGGAGTGCCTTTCCTAACTCTCCGCTTCCTTTCCTACTTTTATTTGGCTAAATGCTACTATCCTTCGGCTCTCAGCTTTAGATGGCACCTTCTCCAGGAAGCCTTCCTTATCCATTCAGACAGGGCCAGCCTTGTCTATACTCTATTGGAAATATTTGTTTAATGGTCTGTCCCACTAGATGGTGAGCTCCTTAGGGACAGGGACTATGCTTTGTTCCTCTGTCCTCAGCACCAAGCATAGTGTGGCTTATATCAGGCATTAAATAAATGTTGAATGGATGGATGAGAAAAAGTTGAGCGTGAAAATTATTCCCATTTCACAGAGGAGAAAACCAGGTCTCAAAGAGGGCAAAACTGTCTATCTAAGGTCAGACAGCTGGTTAGGAGATGAGTTAAGCTAGAGCTAAGTCCCTGTAAATCCACTCAGTCTTGAGTCACCATGTCACTTATATTAAAGATAATACAACCTTCTAATATTTCTCCTCGAAGTTGTTCCTAGCACTGGTTTTCAATATGGCACAGAATCAGGACCCGAGTCCTGATAATGTAATAATTATAAACACCAATCATCAAGAGTACAGTTAGTCCCAGGTCCTGACTATAGTTGCCTGAGACGTATTATACCTCATAACCTCTTAGGTCAACTTTGTGATGTCTATTTAAAAGATTAGGAAGCTGGTTCAGAGAGGTTAAGTGATTTGCCCAGGGTCCCACAGCCTTCAAACCCAAATCAGTCTCCAACTCCTAAGCCCGACTTCTTTCCACCTCCTCAGGCAGCCTCTTGGCCATGATCCCGGAGCCAACCCTCATGTGGCCCTTGCACCCCAAGTGGGCCCCCTTTTCTCTCGTGATGGGACACAGATGAGACTCCATAATTTTTCATGGTCCTCTGGACTTGGCCCAAGTGTCATACAAACACTGGCACCTTTCTCTGGCCACTCTTCTCTTCTCCCCTGTGGTTCCGGCATCGGTACCGGCTCCTCCTCTGGGGAAAACACAAGGCATGGGAAGCAGTCATTGTTCCTTGTTCCCAGTAATGGCCCCCTTGAGAATCGGGCAGGTAGGGGCAGATCCCTCATTCTCAGGTGTCTCAATAAACAAACTCTTTAGCAATTACACACACCCTTGGCCAGAGCTCCCACGACCTTTCCTGACTCCTAGAAACTGTTCCCTAACTCTAAGGTCACCCCAAGAGCTTCCTTAAGGTGCTTACATTGACTTATTTATGCAAGATGTTCAATGAATATTTGAGCATCTATTACATGACTGACATTGTTCTTTCAGCTAACAGTGTTTCCCTGGGCGCCCTGTCCCTTTAACTATCTGAGATGAGGGAGTTCAACCGAGGCATCTACACCAGACTGGAAGGTCCGAGAAGGCAGGCACTACCTCTGCTGTGTCCCTCTGTCCCCATCACCTGACATATGGTAAGCCATTATTAAATATTTGTTGAATGGCTGAATGGCTAAATATTACAAGATCCATTCATCCCTTAAAATTGCCACATGCCCTCCACTTAGAGAGATAGGCTCATGGCATGTTACGGTCAAAAGAGACCACAGAGGGAAAAAAATACCTACTCTAATCCCCTCCTTTTGCAGAAAGGGAGGCCCAGGGAAAGGAGCTATAGAGTTCAGAGAAGACTCTGAAGTACGATCCAAGCCTCCTGACTTTTGCCCAAGTAACCTTCTCTGTGTTGGGACCCTGCTCCAACAGCAGAAACATATTTCCATTTAATCGTCACGACCACCATCTGGGGACAGGAGCAAGGAAGAAAGAGCATTGCCACTGCCAAACACCACAAGAGAAAACTGGGGCTCAGAGGGGAAGTGGAATGTACCCAAGGTCACACAGCCAGAGCCTAGGCTTTCTCCACCACAGCCATGTTAAGAGCCCCCTCTCCCCCAGCCTCTCCGCCTGTTTGCTCCCTGCTTTTATGAACCTTAAAAGAGTTTTGGGTGGTTCAGTTGGTTAAGTGTCAGGCTCTCGGTTTCGGTTCAGGTCATGATCTCATGATCTCAAACGTGAGTTTGAGCCCCACGTCCGTCGGGCTCTGCACTGACAGTGCAGAGTCTGCTTGGGATTTTCTCTCTCTCTCTCTCTCTCTCTCTCTGCCCCTCCCCTACTTGGGCTTTCTCTCTCTCTTTCTCTCTCTCTCCAAATAAATAAATAAACTTAAAAAAAAAAAAAGAGTTTGAAAAGAACTGGCCCTAAGGTTGCAAAGACCTTCTTTATCATTCATTCCACTTCTGAAGGTTTGGTCAATCTGTCTGCCCAGTGCAAAACCCGAGAGCATTCAGGTATTCAAAATCGTCAGCCCTTAAAAGGGCTGGTGGCCCCACTGCTTGTCTCAGAGGCCAAATGTTCTCAAATGGCACCGAGGACTTCTTTCTACCTGCTGTGGTGACACTGTGCAAGTAGGGAGCCAGGGCCTTTGGTCTTGGAGACTAGTTGAGCCCGTCTGAAATCTCAGAGGCCCTTCTGGATGCTGAGCACAGAGGCTTCTCTGACCATAGGCTCATCCACACCATAGGTCCAGCCCGTACCTTCATGGCCAGCGCCACCTCAGGAGCCAAGTACTGTGGTGATAACAGAGAAAGGTCTTCAAAGGAGGCCAGATGCCTTAGGAAAAAAAGAAGAAAAAAAAAAAAAGCCAAATGAGTGAGAGTAGCCACGTTCTACCCTCAAGTGACCTGACTCGAAGATTTTTATCTCTGGGTCAAAACACTTCAGTTACTCAGGAATGAAAAGATAAAGCATTACTTTTTCTAAAAGAGCAGGGGTGGAGTCAGTATGCCAGCATCCTGGGTCGTGAATTAGTAAAGATAATTTACAACTTAATTGAAAAATGAAATGTCTTACCGATAACTTTAAAATGCCAGTGTGGGGGCGCCTGGGTGGCTCAGTGGGTTAAGTGCCTGACTCTTGATTTTCGCTCAGGTCATGATCTCACAGGTTGGTGGGATTGAGCCCCACATCGGGCTCTGCACTGACAGCTCCCTCTCTCTTGGTCCCTCCCCTGCTTGGGCTGCTTAGGCATATGTGCACCCTCGCACGCGCGCTCTCTCTCTCCCAAAATAAATAAACAATAAAATAAAATAAATAATAAAAAGTAAAGTAAAATAATAAAATTAAAAATAAAATAAACGCAAAGTAAAATAATAAAATTAAAAATAAAATAAACGTAAAGTAAAACAATAAAATAAAAATAAAAGAAATGTAAAGTAAAATAATAAAATAATAAAATAAAAAATAAACTAAAAGTAAAGTAAAACAATAAACTTAAAAATAAAATGAAAATGAAATAAAATGAAATAAAATGAAATAAAATAAAATAAAATAAAATAAAATAAAATAAAATAAAATAAAATAAAATAAAATGCCAGCATGGCCTGCTGTTTGGACAGCGCTGGGCAGGAGCCCCAGCTTGCTCCACACCAGCAGGGTGATCTTGAGCAAACAGCTGCACCTTCCTGAATCTGTCTCCTGGGCCGAACAATGGTGCCCACGGTGCCCCCTTGGCAGGGTTTGCAGGGATTTAAGTGATGTTACAGATGTAAAGCACCCAGCACCATGCCTGGCACCAAGTGGGTGCTAAACAAATATTGCTTCCTTTTTTTTTTTTTTTTTTTTTTTCAAGAATAGAGAATGAATTGTGCTTTGGAAATAAAATAGTCATGGAAAAACCCAGGAGCCCCCAGTGAAGTAAAGTTCCACCAGGGCTAAACAGAGTCATTTCCCAATCGTTTGTTCAAGGACCAACCCTCACCCGTGTGACCGGCTTCCCACACAGAGGGCTTGTATGCTTCCTTTCCTGTTCTCCTTGAGCCGGGCCTTGCCAGCAAAAATGGATTCAGCCTCTCAAAAGGCAGTGAGGACGACTCACTGGGAAGGCACATCAGCATGCCGGTTTTTTGACATGTGCACACAAATACTAAAAACGCACGCGACGTGATGCACCCTGATGAAACACGGGGCCCCCTTCCACATACATTCAGCAAAACAGGGGAGCTGAGGGGAGACAGCGGGAGCTCTGGAGCCTGATGAACGTGGGTCCAAAGTCGGTTCCTTCCTTTAACAGTGGTCAGATTGGGAGCAAGTCCTTGGAAGCGCCAGTCGCAAAAGATGGTAATTACAATACTTAGCCTTGGGGCTTCTCGCAAGGATCATGTAAGACAATGTCTGTAAAAGAATGGTCGAGAATGCTTAAAGATAGTTGTTGCAAAAATGCCAAGAATCTGATATGGGAGGAGAGAGGGGAGTCTAGCACTGAGCTCACTTTCTTTATGGTGTTTTACCCAATAAACTGGCCTCATCTGTTTCTCAATTCCTTTCGGGGCTTTTTGCCTCTTAACAGGAAGGCTTTGACCTTAGCTGGCTTTGCTCTGTCATAGGACCTCTTTGCGTTTTGCCTCCGCAAATGAGCCAGCCCACCATCCGAGTGTGAATGCCATGCTTCCCTCCTACATCTCCCACCACAAGCCACTCACAATTCCCAGTGCCCAGCACACAGCTGGGGATAGCAGGTCCTCACTGAAGGCTGGGAGAAGAGAATCGAATTCATCTCTACCCTCAAACCTCTTCCCCAACCCCTGCCCTCCTTCCCTGCCTCGTTTGAGCCTGGTTATATGGGATGGCCAGCAGTGAGCAGGAAGGACAGGGACAAAGAATGGCACAAGAGTGACAGTCCAGATTAGGGTATGTTATTTTGGAATGGGAAACAAACAAAAAGGCACTGCAAACATAGAAATTCGCCCCCTCCTCTCCTTCTCTTTTATCTGACAAACTGGAAAAGGAAGGTCAAGTGAAGCAGTCCAGACCTGAGACAGGTTAGAATCTGAGGATCCCATTAGCAACTATCTTGCATGACACTTTCCCCAGCTTTGTCTCATTTCAATCTTTACACCATCTTGGTGAGGCAGATGCTGTTAAGCCCATTCTACAGATGGTAAAACTGAGGATAACAGAAGCATAGCCACTTGCCTGCAATCAAGGAAATACCAGATATGGGGCTCAAAACTGAGCCTGCCTTCTCCAGATCCCAGGTTCTTCCTATTATGGGGGCCGTTTACCCATAGGACAAAAATGGAATTCTGAGCCCTGGGCCCATCACAGACTCTCCTCTATCCTGGCCTAACCCTGACAATCCATACACCTAAGCGACATGGAGCTGCTCACTTATTCAAGCTGTACTTGTGATCTGCGTTTATGCTATAGTTCTTTTAAAAAGATACAACATAATAAATACAATTTTCAAATCTATTGGCACATCACTTTTCACTAAAGCCTTTTTCTAATTTTTATTGAAAAATGTTTTTAATTTTTTAAAATTTCTCTGAATGCTAGGGCGCCTGGGTGGCGCAGTCGGTTAAGCGTCCGACTTCAGCCAGGTCACGATCTCGCGGTCTGGGAGTTCGAGCCCCGCGTCAGGCTCTGGGCTGATGGCTCAGAGCCTGGAGCCTGTTTCCAATTCTGTGTCTCCCTCTCTCTCTGCCCCTCCCCCGTTCATGCTCTGTCTCTCTCTGTCCCAAAAATAAATAAACGTTGAAAAAAAAAATTAAAAAAAAAAATTTCTCTGAATGCTGATTTATATTTGAGAGAGAGAGAGAGAGAGAGCATGAATGGGGAGGAGTAGAGAGACAGGGAGACACAGAATCGGAAGCAGGCTCCAGGCTCTGAGCTCTCAGCACACAGCCCAATGAGGGGCTCGAACCCACGAACTGTGAGATCGTGACCTGAGCCGAAGTCAGATGCTTAACAGGCTGAGCCACCCAGGCATCCCTTAAAAAAATTTTTTTAAGTTTATTTATTTATTTTGAGAGAGACAGAGACAGCGTGAGTGGTGGAGGGGCAGGATCTCAAGCAGGCTCTGTGCTGGCAGTGCAGAGCCCAACTCAGGGCTTGAACTCAGGAAACCGTGAGATCATAACTTGAGCCAAAACCAAGAGTCAGACGCTTAACCGACTGAGCCACCCCTGCGCCCCTCTAATTTTTATTTTTCAAAGCACCCTATACAATCTGATCCCTTGCCTGCCTCTCCAGCCCACCAGCCCCTACTTTGTGCAGAACCCACAGAAGCCAGGCTTTCTCTCCTCTGTTCCTTCTTCCCAGAACTCTTCCCTCCTCCCTCCTCCCTCAGGCCTCAGGTGTGACAACCCTTCCTCCAGAAGTCTCCCGAGCCAGACCTGCTAAGCCTCACAGCATCGGGGCCCAACCTCCCGCATAGCCCGACCATTCTGAGCTGGAAGTGCCTGTTCCTCTGTCGGCCGCTACCAGTCTGTAAACTCCTTGAAGGCAGGGACTGTGCTTCATAATTCCTACTTCCCAGCACCCAGCTCAGCAGAGACTCAGCAGGTGTTTCTGGGTCAAAGAATGAATGAATCAATCCCTACCCGCCTTCCAATAGGGTTTGTTTTACTCCTTACTTGAAACTCTGGTGTTCTGCCCCTTTGCCTAATCTGATATTCTTGGCCAGGGGGGCACTGTAGTCGGTTGAATTGTATCCTCCAAAAAGATATATCCAACCCTTGGTACTTGGAAATAGGGTCTTTACAGATATAATTAAAGATCTCAAGGGGCACCTGGGTGGCTCAGTCGGTTAAGCGTCCTGCTTTTGATTTTGGCTCAGGTCAGGATCCCAGGGTCGTGAGATAGTGCCCTGCACTGAGCATGGAGCCTGCTTAGGATTCTCTCTCTCTCCCTCTGCCCCTCTCCCCTGCTTGTGCTCTTTCTCTCTCCCTCTAAAATTAAAAAAAAAAAAAAATTTAATTGTGGGTGTTTTTTTTTTTAATAAAAAAAAAAGGATCTCAAGATGAGGTCATTCTGGATTTAGGATGGGCCCTAAATCCTATGACTACTGTCCTTATAACAGAGAGGAGAGGGAGATCTGAGACACGGAGACACCTTTTTTGTGTGAGAATAAATGTCTTTTGTTTGAAGCCACCCAATGCTGTGGCATTTGTTACAGCAGCCCTAGGAAACTAATATGAGCAGCAACGGTGCTTCTCACGGCTGTGATGTCCCTCCCACCCACCCACCCAGAGTCTTCAGAAACCTCCCCATGCAAAGAGTAAACCTTACAAGGTACTGCATCTGAAAGGCCTTGCCTGTATTTTCAGCTGGGTTGCCCATTCTAAAGGTTGACCAAGGCGAAGGCAACGTGACCCAAAGCCCACGGTCATGTAAGTGAGCCAGCGTGGAAGGCACCAGCATCTGGTGTGCTCACCACGAGCTAGCCACTCTCCCTGGGGTCACATTTAGTCGTCTCCCACTCCGCAAGTATTCTTGAGTACGTTCTCAAGGCCCATCTTAGAGAAGAGGGAACTGAGGCTCAGGGAGGTGGCGTAACCTGTTTGAGATCTCCCAGTGATCTCACTGTGGGTGTTGAGTCTGGAGCCCTGAGCTCTCAGTGCAGGTTGTCACTTCACTAAGCTGCCACACTGTGTGACAGGAACAGAATCAGGACAGGGGGAAGGAAAGGAAGGGAGAGACCAGTGGAGGAGAGTGTTTCGGTTAGCAGATTTTGTGTGTTTGCTTTCATAGTCTGGGAACAAGCCGGTCTCCTACCTCTAACTTCCCATCTGTTGTGGCAGTGACAGATTTAAACCTTGAGTGATCCTTATCTGGGATCGGTATGCATCTGTATGAGCAAGATTAATCATATTGTGAAGCTGCCATGGGAATTCCAGACAGCCCAGCAAGTATGGCATGAAGTGCAAGTGTGAACACAGGCACGCCACTGCCACACATGAAAGGGCATTGGTCCTGGGGGCACATGGGTGAAGGGAGTGGGCCCCTAATTCCTCCTCCTCGATGCTGATCACTTCAGTCTAGGGAAGATAAACGCTAGTCAATGAGCCATCCAGGCCTGGCATCACCTGTAGCATTGATGCAGGCTCTTCCCTGACATTTCAGGGAGAGGTCACACGCATTCGTGTACCCAGCAACTCTTTACTGAGCACTTACTGTATTTCGGGCTCCGGGGACACAGCAGAAAACCATCCTATTGTAATAACATTGTAGGGTGGGTGACAGGTGGTAACTACGCTTATTGTAGTGAACATTTCCTTTTTTTTTTTAAAGTTCATTTATTTATTTTGAGAGGGAGGTTGGGGCAGAGAGAGAGGGAGAGAGAGAGAGAGCCAAGCAGGCTCTGCACTGTCAGCAAGGAGCCCGGTGTGGGGCTCGAACTCACGAACCGTGAGATCATGACCTGAGTCGAAACCAAAAGTCAGATGCTTAACTGACTGAGCCACCCAGGCACCCCAGACATTTCATAATGTATATAATTGTAGATTCACTATGTTATGCACCTGAAACTGATATGACATCATATGTCAACTATAATACAATTTAAAAAATAGAAACAGGGGGAAAATAAACAAAACAAAATCTATTCGTACAAAGCTCTCATTCTACTGGGGGGGGGGGGAAGACCATAAAAAGTAAATAAATATATAATATCTCACTGGGAAGTGAGAAGGAAAATGCAGTGGGGAAGTGGGAGAGGCTGGGGGTGCCATTTCATGCAGATCATCAAAGAGGGCCTTTCTGATAAGGGGACATGTGGGCAGAAGCCAGATGAAGTAAGAGTGAAATCTACAGATACTTGGCGGAGGAGGGAACTGCAGGTATAAAAGAGCCAAAGGTAGAATGTGCTTGAAAAGTTCCAGTAAGGCTAGGAGACCTTCGAGGCTGGAGCAGGGGGAATTGAGACAGGGCATGAGGAAGACAGGTCCGAAGAATTTTCCGGGACAGGCCATGGTGAGAGCCTCAGACTGCTCTGGGTGTGATGAGAAGTCACTGGAGGGGGTGGCACAGAAGGATAGCAACGTCTGTGCAGGTTGTGGAAGGATAAACAGCAGCAGGCCGGATGGACGCAAGGAGGCCAGGGAAAAGGCTGCTGTAATCGTCCAGGGGACAGATAATCCTGGATGGAGGCCTTGAGTCACAGTAGATTGGAGCAGATTAAAAAAGACAAAGAAAAGGAAGTGAAGGGAAGGTGAGGGGAAGAAACAAAAAGGCTGGAAAGGCAAAAATAAAAATGGAGTGTGACAGGGGGCCCCTAGGTGGCTCAGTCAGTTAAGCGTCCGACTTCAGCTCAGGTCATGATCTCACGGCTCGTGAGTTCAAGCCCCGCGTCGGTCTCTGTGCTGACAGCTCAGAGCCTGGAGCCTGCTTTGAATTCTGTGTCTCCCTCCTCTCTGTGCCCCTCCCCTGTTCATGCTCTGTCTCTCTCTCCTTCAAAAATAAATACACATTAAAAAAATTTTTAGAAAATGGAGTGTGAGAGAAAAGGATGTTTTACATATCAAACAAGAACTGTCACCAATTATTGAATGTCAGACTTTGGGATAAGCAAAAGGGAAATGGATACCTCCTATGTGCTAATCTCTGTACTAGGTGTTCATATATCCCACCTCATCTTCTAACAATCATTCGAGGTAGGAATAATGAGCATGTACTCAGAGGAGGAATCTGAGGCCTGGAAAACATAAGTAATTTCTCCAAGGTCACACAGCCAGTATGGGAGTGCTGGAATCAGAGTCGACAGGACGTCTAAGTCCAAAGCCAGCTCTTTCCAAACCTCATTCTGGCTGGGTGCAGAGAAGATTGTAGACATAGTCCCTGCCCTCAAAAACTTCCCTGACTTACAACAGCCCCACAAGGTCAGAACTGTTATGATCCCTCTTTTTAGAAACGAAAAAACTAATGCCCAGAGAGGTTAAGTGACTTGCCCAATTCACAACAGCTGGGAGGTGGTAAAGCCAAGACGCAAACGCTGGTCTAGCCCCTCATATCTTAACCACAACTCTGTGTCATTACACAACACAATGGTTTTGAACTTCAGTAAAACATATTTTTAAGCTTCATTTACAGATAGATGGTAGGTAAGAAAAGAACCAAGTCATCTAAGCCCACCAGTACTCCAATACTTTACATATCAAACAAGAACTCAGTCACCAATTATTGAATGTCAGACTCTGGGATAGGCAAAAGGGAAATGGATACCTCCTATGTGCTAATCTCTGTACTAGGTGTTCATATACCCCACCTCATCTTCTAGCAATCATTCGAGGTAGGAATAATGAGCCTGTACTCAGAGGAGGAATCTGAGGCCCGGAAAACATAAGTAATTTCTCCAAGGTCACACAGCCAGTATGGGAGTTCATCATACTTCTTGATGAACACACATACACACACACACACACACACACACACACACACACACACACACGTACATTTATCGACATGTATACATATACATATAGATATGGACACACCCATAAAGTGCATGCATACACAACATTCCAAAGTCGATTACTTCCCAAATTAACCTCTGTTATCTGGATCTCTGAGGAAGTTAAGTCATTTGCCCAATTATAATAAACTGCCAAAGCCATCTTGTCCATTCCCAAGAAGTACACAGATGTAGTCTTCAAATTACTTCTTAAAAAGTCAACTGAAACACTCTGTTAACATTTCCTCAAGACGCTCAGGGAAAGGGTGATAATTGGAAGGTTGAAATGTCAAATATTCATCACAGAGCAACAGAGGACTCCTCAAAACACCAATCCCCGGTGCCTTGCTTCTCTGGACATGCAGACTCAAATATACTGGTAATTCAATTCCAAGCAAAGGGAGGGAAAAAATCTCCTGTTGAGAGGTGCTCTGATGTAGGGAAATGTGTGGAAGCTAAATCTGTCCTCCAACAGTCCTGAGTTCTAAGCCTGTTTCCAGCCCTTCCCGGCTATGTGATCTCAAAGGGGTGACTGGGTTCCCCTATAAACAAAACAAGGATAATATAATACCTACTTCTGAGCTGTCACGAGGATTATAAAGGATTCCTTAAATAAAATGTCAAGCACACAGCTGATGTTGATGGAGGCCAAAGTTCGGAGTCTTGACCTTTCCCCTACAAGGTAGAGAGTCACTAACTCCCAACCAATAGAACCTATAATTACTATCTTTGGCCACCATGGGAAGGAGTTTAAAAGAGGGGGGGGAAAAAAGCAGTCAGATGTTTTCACGCAGAAAGGCAGGCCCAGGCATCATTACCACGTTGCTAGGTATTGTTAAGCCACCCACCTAGCCCCAGAGTGGGCAGCAATTAATGTAATTAGTGCAGTGATGAGTGTCCTCTGCAATGATAAACAGCTCAGTCCTGCAGAACTTGACAGACCTGCTGGTCCCATGAGGCTCCTGACCTCGAACTTCCACTTGGGGAGTGTGGTAGAGTGCGGTTTAGTGGAGAGACAGGCTTTGAGTCAGATGGAACCAGAAGTCCATCCTATCTTTGCTAATTCCTAGCTGTGTGACCAAAGGTAAGCTGTGTCACCTCTCTGAGCCTTAGTTTCCTCATCTCTAATATGGAGTTAATAATATTTTCACGGCGTTGCTATAGTTATCTCTATCATCATCGCCATCGTCACGGAAAACCCCAAAGCAGGCTGGCGTTGAACTGGCAAAAGGGTCGACACAAACATTGCGGGTACCTACAGATGGCACAGCCTCATTCTTTTTCTCTGGCTAAAGTCAAAGCGTGTGCAGCACTGATCTGACCGGCTTTAGGGAAACTGCCGGAGTTTAGAATGAGAAGCATATGGACACCTAGAAAAAAAATGGAGAGAAAGTACTCCTTGACTTGATCATTTAAGATAATGTTATCAATAATCACCACAAGTATTATCAGCAATTTGCAGAAAACAAAAGCACCCAGGCAATCTGGCAGTTGGTAATAAAGCACAAAGCCTGCTTATATCTTTGTATCTATATTAATGATATTCCATGTTAAGAATTAATACCCTCACAAGATGTCAAATAATCCAAAGGTTATTGCAAGTATATAAGTGTGCGGTGAGGGTCCTGATAATCATTGAGAATTCACTAATTTGTCCAACAGTTACTAAGTGCCTATTGCTACCAGGGATAAAGACCTTGAGTGTAGGGAGACACACACACACACACACACACACACACACACACAATTAGGGTTCACTGAAATGAAGGTTCTGAAAAGGTCTGTAGAGTGAATCAAGAGGGAGGGATTTATGGGGAAACTACCAAGCAAAACTGAAGAACAGTCCCTGAGTCTAACATGGGAGAGAACCACATGGCTTCTTGGAAACATGCATATGAAATGGTATTAAATGAAAGAGCAAAAAAAAAAAAAAGAGGAAGAATCACAGGACTCAAAGAATGTCAAAACTAGGAAGAGCCTCAGAGAACACCCAGTTCTCTATTTCATTCAACCCTTTCCATGGAGTCCTGGGGACAGGTGAGGCTCACTATCCTAACAGTCTAGGCAGAGAAAACAATTTCTGGGTAATAATAATAAACATTTCCAGCTGCTAGCTGTCACGCCACTGTTTTCTCTCCCCCTAGAGAAAGCTTTTCAGTACACCAGGGAGTACGCTGAAGCTATGAAAGGAATAACCTTGAATCCACTCTAATTTGTTTAATAAAGTGGAGGTTGGGAGTCAACACTGTAGTTGAAAACCAGTGGTCTGGCCCAGGCCTTCATGCTATTGGTGGAGAAGCTGAGGCCCCGGGTGACCCATCTAGCCTGTCATACTAACACATACTTCTTGCTCAATAGGTATTCGCTGAATGAGGATTCATGAATGAATAGGCAAATGAGATGACATGGCCAAGGTTACCTAA
The DNA here is from genome assembly GCF_022079265.1 of Lynx rufus. Classification (NCBI taxonomy): domain Eukaryota; kingdom Metazoa; phylum Chordata; class Mammalia; order Carnivora; family Felidae; genus Lynx; species Lynx rufus. The sequence continues at coordinate 174,733,204 of NW_025814834.1, forward strand.
GCTGTATGTGGCTAGTAACACGTACTGATTAAAACTTAGGAATTGGGAGTGAATTTATCTATCTATCTATCTATCTATCTATCTATTTATAATATGGAACGCTTCCCAAATTTGTGTCATCTTGTGCAGGGGGCCATGTTAATCTTCTCCGTATCACCCCAATTTTTGTGCCAAAGTGAGCACTGGAATTTGGAATGTGGCACCTAGAAACACATGTTCATTATGTTTCCTTTCTGTATTTTTACTCAAGTGTAACCTGAGAACTAAAACAACTGCCCAACAGACAAGGCGGTGTACAGGGAGCCACAGTCAGAGTCTGAAAAGACATAGAGTTCTAGAATCTTTGGGATATGGATGAGACCAGTGTCCCGGCTCCAGTGATTAAAAGCCACAACTGAGAGCTCCCCATACAGTAGACACTTTAACTGACCGATGGAGAACAGAAGATCTTTTAACAAAATTGACCTAGTGCAGAGCCCGTAGAAGAAAGTCCTCGATACCTAATCATCGGTGATGGCTCTTCCCTGCCTTTCCTCTGCCCAGAAAGAATGCCCTTCCCAAACCCCCTCCTCTCCCAGTGTCAGTTTTTACACCCTTTATATTGTAGTCCCTCTTTAGAGAGGCCCTTTCTGATCATCCACTTTAAGCCCCGTTTTTCTTTTTTTTTAATTATTTTTTAATGTTTATTTATTCCCGAGACAGAGAGAGACAGAGCATGAGTGGGGGAGGGGCAGAGAGAGAGGGAGACACAGAATCCGAAGCAGGCTCCAGGCTCTGAGCTGTCAGCACAGAGTCTGACGCGGGGCTCGAACTCACAAACCACGAGATCATGACCTGAGCTGAAGTCAGTCGCTCAACCGACTGAACCACCCAGGCGCCCCATCGTTTTTCTTCTTTAAACCCAGAAATACATAGAGAACTTCTAGGACAGTAGCTCAATTGTCCCCCAACTTCCCTGTTAGGTAACGTTCACATATTCTACTAGCTACACCCCAGGGAAAACATAGCTCCAGGTTATATGCAATTCCCACCTTGTTTTTTTTTTTTCCACTCATAACACTTCCTGCTTATTGTGATTTCATATTTATTCAGCATCTATACAGAGCAACTCTAATACTGGTATTACAGTTCATGTTTATTGGGCACTTACTGGGGCAGGTACTCATCAATTCGTTTAATATTCATAACAACCCTCTGAAAGAGGTTCTATTACGAGCTTGTTTTACAGATGAGGAAACTGGGATTCAGAGAGGAATCTGACCGAGTTCACACAGTGCGTAAAAGACAGAGCCAGCTATCAGCTACCAGACGATCTGGCTCAGGAGGTTAAGTGCTTCACCTCTAGGCGATATAGACGTACCATGAGGGCGAACTCCATGTCTTTGTTGCCCACCAGTTCATTCCTAGGACTTTGTATACTGTGTTGTGTGGGATAGGGCCTCAATCAATATTTGTGGAAAGAATGAAAAGAAGGGAGGGGTGAGGGAGCAAGGGAAGGAGGGGTGCTGAGGAGGAAGATAAGCCACTTGCCCCTTCACGCTCTTCCATGGGTAAAGTAGGGCCAGGACGCACTGAGGAGTCCCCACCTCCCTTGGAAGCCATAGAGGTGCTGGACGTAGAGCTGAATGAGACACTGTCCCTGTCCTGGCAGAGTGCCTACATCCTCATATCAAAGTGGTCCATTGGTTCCGATGCACTCCGGGGAGCTCAGGAACCCCTTCAGTGGGTCCAGGGCCCTTCCCTGCCCTATGAAAAGGGGTTCAGCTGTAATGCAATCATTCGGCTTCAGGGCCCCTGTGCGGGCCCTCAGGTCACAGCAGTGACGATGACAGAGGAGTCACAGGCTAGTGAGGAAGAGCAAGCCTGGAACCAAGGAGAGGAGGGGAAGCTGACCGGTCAGACCGTGAAGGGAGGGAAGGAGGCACAGGGGGAGAGTGCCTGGATGGACGTATTCTACCTCTGGAAGTCTCTGCTTGTTCAGCTAATGAAGCCTGGGACTGGGGCAGGCTCTTCGTAAAGAACTGCACTCCTCGCCCTCCACAGCAGTGTATGTGGGCAGCCGTGGTCTACTACATGATACTGTGACACATGTGACTTGAAGAGAAGCTAAGACTGACCACCAGAGCAACGAGAGCAGTGTAACATACATGCAAGCCACCTTATTTCACGCTGGTCTTTCCCAGGATGTTAGCATTTTGCTCCACTGAGGAACAGCAGCGGAGCAGAAACCGTACCACACGGGGACATACAATTGCCTCAGAGGCATACAGAACCCGGGGTACTGGGTGTAATGCCCTTTCACCCTCCATCCTCCCGCTGGGCTATTCGCCTACGTCCTCTTTCTGAAAAGAGCTAATTGCACGGTGTGCCCCTGTCTTTAAGCATCTGCCCACACCTCCATAATTCAGCAGCCTCCTCTCTCTCGCTTATGCCTTCCATCAAACAACCCTCACCAGGTTTTTTTATGCTTATTTATTTTTGAGAGGGAGGGAGAGAGAGAGGAGAGAGAGAGAGAAACAGCGTGCAAGAGGGAAAGGGGCAGAGAAAGAAGGAGATACAGAATCTGAAGCAGGCTCCAGGCTCTGAGCTGTCAGCATAGAGCCCTATGCGGGGCTCGAGCTCACAGAGCGCGAGATCATGACCTGAGCTGGAGTTGGACGCTAAACAGACCGAGCCACCCAGGCGCCCCTAGCTTTCACCAGTTTTAAGGTCAAGTCATATTTGCTATAGTGTGTGTGCATGTATAGATTTCTTTAGTCAAAATTTAACAGGTCTTTTTAAAAGCATTATTATTTCTATTAGGATATTTACAGTTTTATCTTAGCATTGTGGCTACAATATAATACAGATTTTCACTGGTCGCCTCAACCTTATTTTTGCAAAAAGTTCTGTTATTTTTAATGCACAACTCTGCAGAACACAAAGCTTTTCAGGAATATACATGTCACATTATAGCAGAAATGCCTGTATCAATGCATCAAAGGCTTTCCCATCTGTTATTATGGCATTCCTTATGTAAGTTCTTTGAAGTAAGCCTAAATGGCAGATGAGGAAACTGAGGCTCAGAGATGTTAAGTGACTCATCCAAAGGCGATGAAACATACTTGAATCCAAAAGTCTTCAAGTCCATTTCCCAGTTTTCACTGTACCCACACTTAGCACATTTCCTAGCAATATGGTAAGCAATTGATCAGTAAGTTATTCAAGGAACAATTAATACTACCAACAGATCATTCATCTATCCAACAATATAGTCCATGAAAGCCACTTTGAAAAAAAAAGAGGGAAAGAAGAAGGTAGCTACGTTTTTTGAACTCCTACTATAAGCCAGGAATGATATTCAATGCTTTTTGAACACACATACACACATCAAATACACATACACACATCAAGCATACACACAGAGACATACATGCTATGAGACAACTGTTTTCCACTTTATACGTGAAAAATTGACGTTCAAAAATTTAAGGAAATTGCCTGAGATTATACTACTTGGAAAGGAATGTACTGAGATTTGAACCGAAGTCTCCTTGATTCCAAAGCCCATAGTTTCCAATAGATTAGTGGAGAATGCCTACCTCCTGTAGAATAAGAGAATACTTTCAGTGGTATAAGGACAAATCTGTTTATTTTAAAGACTATATATTTATTTTTACATGATTTTACAAAGATCTAAATGCTTATGGCAAGTGATATTTGTTATCAGTTTACAACTGAAATGCATCATCTCCTATAAAAACACCTTTAAGTTTTAAGAAAGTAAATCTCTTTAAGAGAAAAGTATTAAGACTGTAAATGAATATAGCAAAATGGAAAAAGTGATGGGTAAATCGCTGAAATTTGAGGAACACAGCTCTTAATCCTAACAAGGCCCTTAATAAAACATTTTCCTTGTGCAGTTGATTCCCCTGAGCTAGATCAGCAGACATTTTCTAAATTACCTCGAATAGAAAGGAAATGAAAATAGGCGTGATTCCTGGGCAGTGTTTTCAGGAATTTAACATGGTGCTCTTTATTTTAGTGTCTGTACCAACTGGTGTTTTCTTCGCAGGCCTCAGAGGTGGTTGGTCGAAGAAGTGCTCAAGTTCTCTTAAGACAGAGGGAGCAGTAGAAAAAGAAGACAGTATGTTTTTTAAAGGGAGTAATGGAACTTTCAGGGCCTAGTGAATACTCCCAAATGATCAAACATACGCTTGATGTTTACGTTACCCAGAGAGAAAAGCAAAAAGCCCTGGGCCTAATCTAGACACCTGTGTTTAAATCTCATCTTAGCCACTAATTTAATGTGTCACTCAGGTAAGTGACAGCTGGGGGGCTCACTGTCCCCACTAGCCAAATGAAGGAATTTTGATTTCCAAAACTACTTTCCAGTAATGTAAGACACACCCGATCGAGAATAACTATCACTGGCAAGAGCAGCTATCCATGTACGTTAGAAGGCACCTGCCTGCCATGGGCACCAGAACTCTTCCTGCTCTAAGAATCTGTGATTTCATGATTTAAGTTCCTCAGACTGCAGATGACCATACAATAGCCGGAATGCACACAGAGGGCCATTAAAGTCTCTGAACTATGCTTAGACTGTCACACCACGGGCTGCACACGCCAAGCTGGTGTAAATGCCTCCATGCCCTTCCAGGCAATGAGTACCCTGGTTAATTAAATGTCCATGTTCATGTGGACTATGCCCATTATAATTGTAAATATGGAGTTTGTATTTTTAAGAAACGTTTAATGCAATTTGGTAATACATTGAGCACAATTTAAACTTTCCCAGCTAAGTATTCTTTCCCTCACTTTATTGTTATTTTTAATAACTAACAAAGCAATGAATGCTGATTGTAGTAGACGACTGTACCGCAAACATTTGTTATCTCCTTCCACAACCTCCATGACCTCCCAGCTCCACTGATACTGGACTTGGCCACGTGACTCGCTTCAGCTAATAGAAAGTGGGCAAAAACGATAATATAGTGGTTCTAAGCCTAGACCTTAAAAAGTTTCCTGTGGTTCTTTTTGCCCCAACCTCTGCCACGAGAAGAACAGTTCCCTGATAGATCCTGCCTCTCCAGGATGGGTTCCAGAATGAGACACATAAAGTGGAACTGCATTTGACCCCAACCCTATTTCTTCAGGGTGCACACGAACACACGCAGCTGGGCACTAAAATCAGTAGTTCCAGAAAAAGCCACCATCGCTACTCAGAAAACTCCAGGGGAGGCAACGGAGAGAAGAGGCCACTGAAAGGGACTTTAGGAAGTGTATGCCACCTCAGCTGACCTGCAGACCCATACGCAGGAAAACTATACTTAACCTTGTACAGCACTCTGATTTTGTGGTGGTTTGTTTCATGACAAAAGCTGATTAATCCACCTATTGTGACAAGTAAAAATTTACAGAAATAATATATTTTAAAAATGAAGTGCAATCTCTTTAATCCCACCCTCAAGGAAGGTAGCTGACAATAAGCATTTGATAGGTGACTTTCTACTCCTTTTTCTGGATTTTCGAAGGATTAAATGAGCAAACGCGTGTAAAGAGCACTGGGCACAGGGATGCGCATATAACGTAGGCACTCATTAAGCATTAGCTGTTCTTACTAATATTCTCACACAAATAAATATACTCAGATATAGAGTTTTTGTAATTTATGCAAAAACAAGACCATGCTACATACATCACTCTACAACTTGCTTTCTTCGTGTAATGTGGTTTCATGGATTTTTTTCTTCAGGTCAACTCATCTTTTTAAGGGCAATTAACTCATTTTTTTAAATTAGCTACATGATATTCCATGGTTTAAATGTACCATAATATATTTTACCTATTTCCACCTTGTAGATAAAGAAACTGACACTCACAGAGCTGAGGCGTTTGTCAAAATCTTTGCTGCTCCTCCCTGTCAAGCCCTGGGACACCCTCTGGCCAATCAGAGGTGAGTGGAAGTGACAGGTGAGCAAAACTTTTAAGAACTATCTCCTGGTGTTACCTCACTCTCTTCCCTGTGGCACACAGCAGGAATATTTCAGACAGGGAGCTCCTACATCAGCCTGTTCCAAAGAAAGAGCCCAGACCTAAATCAGGAAGGAAGTGTAACATGCGCACGGAATAAACTCATTTGTTTTAAGACTCTGAGATCTGGGAGGTGATTTGTTACCAATTTAGAGAACGTTAAGACAGTGTTTTAAGACTTTCAAGTGTTTGGGTGTTCATTGTAGATATTCATCACCCACTGGTTTGGCCAAGCAGCATGCCGGTCAATCAAGATGTGGGTTGAAAGAACAATGGGAAACAATCTCTTTCCTAACATCCTTTTAAAAAATTATCAGTAGCCCTCTCCCCTTAATGACAAATCACTAGGCAAAGGACATCTAATGATGTATCACAAAAAGCAAGTCTAATGATGTAGTCCCATAAGTTGAGGACATCCTTTTTATGTGGGGAGCCTCTTAGGTAGGTCAGGATCATGAGAACGTTGACCCATTTTCTCCACGTTGCCAACTACATACACAGAAACACGCAACATGACACTAATGTCAGCAGTTCCAAGAAAAGCCATCATCACTACTTAGAAAACTGCAGGGAAGGCAGGTGCAAGGGAGAGAAAGCAGAATGAATGGGACCTCAGGAAAGCTAATCCCAGCTTCACCGGGTATCACCTCCAGGCCTCCATTTGCTCAGAGGAACTACCGTGAGGATCCAATGAGGGACAGCAGGTGCAGTCACAACTAATAAGAAAAAACCATTTATTTCGTATTTATTACGTGTAATACATGTTGATTGCAGAAAATTTTAAAACAAAAATAAAAACATGAGGAGGAAAATGGAAATTACCCAAATATCACAACTGTTGATACCTTGATGGTTAATCAGCCGTATTTCCTCCTACATAAATGTGTACACATTTACTGCAGGGCCTTCTGTATGCATTCATTAAGTGTGTGCCCACAATTACTACAGGTTCCTCCTATCGTGCTCATCCTCTCCATTCTTCCTTTCCAGTTTGCCAGGTCCCTCCAAGTATGCACCATAATCTTGCCCTATAGACAGACATTTGTTCATTCATTCCCTTGTCCTAGAACAACTCTTCTCCACCAACTCTTCTTCTGGTTACTCCTACTCATCCTTCAAGTTTCAATTTATTCATCACCTCCTTAGAGCACAATTCTCTGGCCACTACCCTTGTCAGATGTCCCTTCTCTGTGCATCCAGAACGTCCCAGCCTTCTTTCTCATAGCGTCATCATACCCGACTAGTCTTGCCTCCTTATTGTCTATTTTCCTTGCTATACCCCAACTTGTACTCAGCTACTGTAGCTTTTGTTCCCCACTGTTTACCAGTGGCCAACCCATAGTAAATGATCCAAAATAGTTGAATAAATGAGTAACACAGTTAACAAAATGTGCTACCTGTATTTCTTTGGAAAGACACCTGGCACTTCTCAACAAACATCCAGTGAAAGATTAAATATAGAAGAGGATATAACACATGGCCACATGCTTCATGAAGTTCACAAATTATATGGGGGAAAAAAAAGCATTACCAATAGGAAGCATCAGTATAGAATTAAGTGCTAGGTCCTTTACTTCGGTCTCCCCCATTAATTGGCTTCAAACAGGAAAGGGTAGAACAAAATCCCTAACCTCAGTTCCACATGTATTCCCTGACAGTATTCTGCAGCACCAGTTGGAATAAAGAAGACACTAGCCATGTTAACATATATGCTCCCAAGCCTTGGCAGTTCAACACAAAAAGTTGATTTCCCATTCAGGCAAAGTCGGATGCAAATTTTCTGGTCAGTGGACAATCTTCCGTGTGATCACTCAGAGACCCAGGCTCCTTTCATCTGTGGCTCTGTCCTTCCTTATGTTCCTTACACTTCACCAGGAGATCGGGAGAGATGGTTTTAGGAGACAGGCCTGTAGCTATCACACATTACATTTATCCCCTCTGTATTGGCTAAAACTCGGCCACATGGCCACACCTAATTACAAAGGAGGCCAGAAAATGTAGTTCAGTGGTACACACAGAAGGAAAAGGGGTTTGGTGGACACTTTGCAGTTTTTCTGCCACAAATATTTGTTATACATTAGAGCTCAGAGAGTATCCAGTCTCAAGTGGTCCCAGGTACAGGGAACTTTGGTTTACGAATACTGAAAACGCTTGTTGTCTTGATATAAGAACGTCCATCGAACTAACATTGCACATGAGAAAACATGACCTCAGATTTTCAAATTTTGGGAATAAAAAAGGGTCAATTCCAGAATTGATAAACCACAAACGTTGGTCACCATCCCCAGAAAAATTCTAAAAGAGAATATTTAAAGATGGTTTTTAGGAACCTTCAAAATAAAGTGACAATTACCACGAGTTACTACGAGCTCACTAGGAATGATCATAAACTAAGGCAGCATACTGTCTGCCACATAGAAGACAACAAATATGAATTGAATGAATGGCCTTCAATTCTACATTTAAGGCAACTTTCCCATTGGTAAATAACCACGACTTCAGAAATTTGTTCCTTAAATACTGCCGTGCTTTCCTTTCTAACCTCTAAACATTACCCTCGCTGTGACCTCAAAACCTACCGAACAGGCCAACTGTCCTGTGGAACACCTGCACAGCTATTTGAAGCCTTCTGTCTATGCTCTCACCATCGCTTCCTTTCCCCCCAAGTTCCTTCTCCGTGGGACGTGGTTGCCAGCTTCTCGCCATTTGACTGACCTCCTCTGAGATCTGGCTGGCCAAAACTGCGGTCCACAATTTCACATCAACAGTGTTCCCAATGAGGTCCAGCCAGCAGCGTTCAGCAGGATTACCTCTCCCCAGCTCTGAATATCACCAGAAGTACATAAGTAGTGACGATGATGCCAAAGGGATTCCCATACTGGGAAAGGGGGCAGGCCTTGAAGAGGACTTCCACTTTATGATCTCGGAAGTTGTGTGGAAGTTTTGAGTGCCGAAGAGACATCACCATAAGGGTGATGGTGTGCACCCCAATTACCCATGCCTCTTTGACCAAAACTTATTTTTTTCATTTTGTTTATTTTTGAGAGAGAGAGAGAGAGAGAGAGAGAGAGAGAGAGAGAGAACACAAGTGGGAGAGGGGCAAAGAGTGAGGGGGACAAAGGTTCCAAAGCGGGTTCTGCACTGACAGCAGAGCACCCAGTGTGGGGCTCAAACTCACGAACCATGAGGTCATAACCTTAGCTGAGGTCGGATGCTAAACCGACTGAGCCACCCAGGTGCTCCAAAAACCTATTTTCTTAATGTTTATTTATTTCTGAGAGAGGATGTGCATATACAGGGAAGAGGCAGAGAGAGGAGACACAGAATCTGAAGCAGGCTCCAGGCTCTGAGCTGTCAGCACAGAGCCCAAAAAAGAGCTCGAACCCACGGACCAAGAGCCAAAGTCAGAGGCTCAACCAACTGAGCCACCCAAGAGCCATTCCTTGACCAAAACCTAGTCCATGCATACTTTCCAATGACTCAGTAGTTCACTTACTTGTATTTCAGTTTTTATTTTCATTTCTGCCTCTTTACTCCAGTTGTGATGTGAATGCACATATCCAAGCTGACAACCTGGGGAAGAAAAAGAAAAAAAGCAGGTGGAGGATGAGGAAGATAATGGAAAATTCCAAGATTGGAAAGCAGTCTCAAGCAAACAGGAATAAATTTTACAGAGAGTTGATCCAAAAGAAGGACTTCCACAGGGGCTCTGATGTGTAACCAAGATTTAACGAGCACCCTCTATGTGCCAAGAACTGTTCTAAATCCTGTGGATACAGTGAAGACCAAAGGATATACTGATCCTGCCTCTGGTGGGCAAAACAGATCTCAAAATAACAATTAATAAGGGAAATATGGAATAATAAGCTAAGGTAAATTCAACTGAGACAGAAATTTCCATTTCCTTGGCTTCAGCTTTCCAGGAGGGGACATTTGCTAGAGTAATTTCTCATCCACTTTCTCCATCCCTTATTTCCTCCCCATGGGGAAGGTGTGGGTTATCTGATGGCTGAAGTCTGTAGAAAGATCCAGCATGCCCACCCCAACCATTGCATTCTCTTTTCAGGACCCATTTGTCCATAGGATGTACACACTCCCTGTATGTTCGGAAGTGGCTTGGAAGTTCCCACCTTTGCCAGAGACCAACAGGTAAGTTTAATTCCAGGTAAAGCATGAGGAAACCCACTGTGGCCTTGTGGCTGCATGCCCTACAATCTATCCTATATCACAACGACACTGTGATGTCCATTCATCTGATTCCTATCTCTAACGTCCAGCTGGTTCTGAACTCAAGAGGGAAAGAAAGGGGTGTTATTTATTACACTCCTGAGTTCCCAACCGCTATTTAAAAAACAAAAAACAAAAAACAAAACAACGCAGAAAACCAAAAATAAAAAAACAGTCTTATGAGGTATAAGAGGGGAATCGAATTTAGATGGGGGAAGGGTGCAGTAGGAAAGGAAGCCTTTTCAAGTGTTATTTAAGCAAACATCTAAAGGAAATAGAAATTGACCAAGGAATAGCGAAGAAGGGGGAAGGCTGATATAAAGGTTCTGAGGCAAGAAACAGTTTATCTTGCTTGAGGAACTAGAGAAGTCCAGTGTGGGAGTCATCAGGGCTGGTCACCAAATGCTTACAGTTCTCTGCCTTCCAGGCAAACAGGATTGCACTTACTGGTCTCCTGGTGGCTGGGTGGGGCCATGAGACTAGTTCTAACCAATGAATTGTGAGAAGTGACTTGTTACATTCTCTGGCAAAGGTGCTTAACTGCCTGGCCAAGACCCTTCAAAGTTTGCTTTCCCTCTACCACGAGATCCGTAATGTTCCTGAAAGTAGGTGCTACATTAGGCTGGATCCCAGAGAAGGCAATGTGATCAGAGAGTCCCTGCCAACCCTTGACAGATATGGAGCAGGAATAAGAAATAAATTTTTTTGGCTTAAGTCACCAAGATTTGGAATTTTATAATTGTAGTTTAACCTAGGCTACCCTGACAGATATGGTCAAACCCAGCATGGCTATAATATAGTTGGTGAGGTAACATAGGCCAGATCAGGTGAGATGTTATAGGCAAGGTAAATAATGCTGGGTTTTCTCCCAAATGCAGTAAGATACACTCAAGGAGGCTTCAGCAAGGGAGTTCCAATTTTTACGCATTAAAACAAAGTACTGCTGTATTGACTATTAAAATGCCCCCTTAATTCCACTATAGAAAAGGCTACTTTAAAAAAAAAATCCATCGACAAGCATTTATTGAGCACCTTCTAACCTTCCATGTGCCAGGCACGGCACCTAAGCATTGGAGATAAAAAAATGAATTAGAAAAAATAATAATAATAAACATTAAAAAAAAATAAATTCGACACAGTTCCTGGATTTGGAGTCAGGGATACAAGCAGACATCTACGAGAACACGTCATAAACATCTTCCGCTTCAGGTATGTGCCAAGTATGGTGAGAGCTAAAGAAAATAATAACTGGGGTGCCTGGGTGGTTCAGTCGGTTAAGCATCTGACTTCGGCTCAGGTCATGATCTCACGGTTCGTGAGTTCGAGCCCTGCGTTGGGCTCTGTGCTGACAGCTCGGAGCCTGGAGCCTGCTTCAGATTCTGTCTCCCTCTCTCTCTGCCCCTCCTCTGCTCACACTCTGTCTCTATGTCTCAAAAGCAAATAAACATTAAAAAATTAAAAAAAAAAAAGAAAATAATAACTATTTGAGGATAGGGTGGGAGATAGGGTAGCAGAAAGCTTCAGAGAGAGCAATAATTTGAGCGGGGTCTTGAAGGGTAAGTAGGAGTTTGCCAGGTGGCATTTTGATTAAGGATAAAATTAAATGGAAAGAAAAAAAACACCAGAGGAATTGACAATGTTTAGGGCAGCTGAGACCCTGTGTAGTTCAGGGCACGGTGGACTGTATTACTATTTGCAAACACTTGCTGCCTGGTCCCACTGACATCAGGCTTGACAATGAGAACTGCTCTCAGCAGAAGCTTTAAGTACCACACTCTTTTCTCTTTGCCATGACAATCAGCAATGTTTCAGAAAGGGTCCTAGAGGAATGATGATATTGTGTGAGGCAGAGACACAGCCAACCCATAATCGGCATGCAGTATGAATGAAAAATATGTTTTGGTTGTCATCCAGTAAGATTTTTGTATTGCTACCACAGCATAACCCAGCCTGTGCAGAGGTGTGCATTTCCAGCTCTTGACTTCCAACACATAGTGGGATTGCATTTTCTTGCACCCTTTAAGCAATACACGATCGTGTGACTTGTTCTTGACCAATAATATGTTCATACAAGTAATGCGCATCATTTCTGGGAGGAAACTTCACTGCCAATGTGAATTCATCACGTTTCCTTTCCCTGTTGAGGTGATTGGGATGATTATGTAAAGCATTTATCAAGATGAAACCTTCTTCAGACTCAGTCCCTGAATGAGTACATTGAGCAGAGCCCCTCTGACCTTGAACATGTAGTATGAGCAAGAAATAAAGTGTTTTTGTTAAGCCACTGAGACTTTAGAATTGTTTGTTATGGTCGCAAACATGGCCTATCCTTAATGATATAAAAATTAGCATATAGGGGCGACTGGGTGGCTCAGTATGTTAAGTGTCCAACTCTTGATCTCGGCTCAGGTTGTGATCTCCCAGTTCACAGGTTCCAGCCCTGCATTGGGCTGTGCACTGACAGCAGGGAGCCTGCTTGGGATTCTGTCTCCCCATCTCTCTCTGCCCCTCCCCCCCTTTCTCTCTCTCAAATTAAAAAAAAAATAAACTTAAAAAAAATTAGCACTGAGACATGCGGTAATGTAACAACAACAACAACAAAAGTAAACATTCATTTAGAAGGCAATAACTAAGAACACTGTTATCAGAAGCTAACAGGATGGTGATCCATTTGGTGGACATATCACCTGTAATAATGGAGAAGGCATATCATGAACCTAATAAATTAAGCAAGAGATTGTAAAATTGTAAAACAAAATGTTAGCAGCTTGTGTTGGTGGCTGTTGGATACATTTGGAAACTTACTACAAAAAAGAAATGAGCGAGCTCACCGAAGATTTGCCCAGCTTGTAAGCAGAAATGAAAGAAAGCCGGGACAATCTGTAAATTCAGAGGTATTTATAGGGTTAGAAGAGGCTATTGTTTTTCAGTCTCAAGCAGTAAAATATAAAATTAAGACATGTTTTCGGCCAAAAAAAATAAAGACCAGTTAAAATCAGCCTTGAAGTATGGATCAAGTCAAGGGTATGGCCTCAAACCTATTGTTATAACCTCTGGATAAATTAAGATGTTACCCAGCACATGCTTTCAATTGGATGAACTGGCTCTAGAAAAGGGAGGGAAAGTGTCACTCTCCCACCAAAGCCCAGTAAACCCAAAGCACACAAAACCAAGTCAGGAGAGAGTGGAGGAGAAGTGGGGGGAAGTGAATGAGAGAGAGAGAGAGAGAGAGAGCAGGCATGAGAGCAAGAAAGCAAAGAAATACAGCAAAACGTGGAAGCATGTCTAGGAAAAAACTGGCTGTGGCTGTTAGCTCATGGAACGCCTGGAATCACACAGATAAGAAGGCTGCATTTTTGTGAGAGTTGTGCTGCCAAAAGTGCATCCGCCTGCATTAAAGGAGACCGGATTCGAGACTTAATATCACTCTGTACCTCCCCTAATGTTTAAGAGCGAATTTTAAAGCTTTTAGGGCTGCTTTAGATGTAGAAAAGGAAGACTTTCTCAGAGAGCAAAGCCCGGGGTCATGGAGAGCCATGGGTAGGGCAGCTACACACAGCGGGCAGAATCAGGGTCTAATCGGGGTGCTGGTCTAATCGGGGGGCTGAACATGTCTGCTCAGCGGACTGCCTGGCGTCTACCGTGGTTTCCCATTCCTTCGCTTTCCAAACCGTGTGCCGGTTGCAGCTCTCCTAGCTCCTACTGTTACGTACTGAGGATGCGCAGGGTAGACGCCTCGCGTTTAGAAAAAAAAGAGTCACATCTGGAGCTGATACAGAGTCGACTACGAATCACCCAGAACCTGGAAAGTGAGCTTGACATACTGCGACTAGATGAATCTTTAGGATTGTCCCCCCTTACGGGGGAAAATGAGGAAATTCTGCCTGGGGTGGGCAGGGTAGGGGGAGACAGTAAGCCAAACATTCGGTGAACAGAAAGGAGACTGCTAGAGTCATTGGTGTTTGTTCCGCAAATATTCCCGGCTCTCTCCCTTCCAGACACTCGGCTGGAGTCAAGTTGGACCTCGCCACGTGACTTGTTTCGGCCAATGACAGCCGAGCAGAAGTGCAGCAGGTCTCACTTCCAGGTGGACGCTTGGAGAGCCAGTGAATGGTTGGTTTGCTGCCTTCTCTCCCCCAGCCAAGATAGCAATGAGAAGCACGGGTCAAGAAGTCCTCAAGTGTCCACCATGAGCAGAACTCCCCTGCAGACCCAGAGTGGGGCATGTAGCATGAGCAAGAAATAAACTTCCCTGGGGTAAGTCACTGAGATGTCAGGCTTGTTTGTTAGGGGAGCAGAGCCCAGCCTTTCCTGACTGATACTGGCAGTGACAGATGAGGCAGGAGAGCAGGATGGGACTGTGAAAGACCCCTTCTCTCAGGCAAACGCCTCTCTGAACTCTTTCCTGGTCATAAGGGGAAGCCATGAAAGCTTTCAAGCAGGGGTGTTAACATGAACAGATCTGTTACTTTTTGGATGAAATAGGCTACTTCTCAACATAAGGAGAAAAGAAGACTGCTAAACCACATAAGGCAGAGAGAAACACACAGAACCCTTAGGCAAAAGATATAGAGAGACAGAGACAGAGACAGAGAGACAGAGTCAGGCGCGGTCATTTCTTCTTCCACACCATCCAAGTGCCATTTCCCCCACAGCTAGTACAAGAAAGTCTCCCAGAGTGGAGCAGATACAAGGGAATGTAACACAGACCTGAGGTCGATTTCCTGTTGTCTGTGTGAACTGAGCCAGATACTCAACCTCTCTGGCCCTAGTTCCTCATATGTTAAATCCAAATAATAATATATGCAGCTCGACACGGTTGTAAGAAGAAACAGCATATTTCAATTCCTCAGGTGAATGCCTGGCTGGTGGTAGGTGTTTAATACGTGAAATTTATTTTTGCTCCCGTTGACATACAAAATCATTGAGAACACCAGCTCCCTGATTACAAAAGAAAATGACTCAGGGCCACAGAATAGAGAACGTCTCCTCCTTGAGAAAAGTAACTGGAATTATCATCACTGTATCCCTAACACCCACCCCCCCCCCCCCCACCTCCATGCCCAGTGCTCACAGGAGCCGCTGGGTTTTCCTCTGCTGCCTGAGAAAATGAGAGGAGTGAAGAAAAGACTTCCCTGACATTAGCTGCTGTCGGGCCATTGAATCTGAACTCTCAGAGCCACAAATACTCTAAAGCTCTGGGCTATAAACCCAAGGCTGAATTCCCCTAAGTTCAGAAGCTGAAAAGCCAGAATTAGAAGCTAAGTATGTAAATTGCTGCAGTTCCAACTTCTTGCCCCAGTCCTCAACAGGAGGCACGGGAAAGTGCTGACTTCTGCTCCTTTCGTCCCGGCTTCCTCCCCTCACTGCTCCTCACAGGAGTACACCTGCTCCTGCCAACTCACACTCCTATCCTGGCATTCCATCGAGGCTCTGGGAAACCCTGAGGCGGGGCAGGGAAGGGGGCTGTTAGGCGACCGCCTCCCGGCCTGGAGGCGATGATGCTGCACTATCTCAGCCCTGTGAGGTGGGTCTCACCGGCCCCACTTGCAGATCTGAAGGATCCCAGAGAACTTCGGCGATTTGTTCACGTCACACCCTGGCAGCTCTGGCCACGAGAGAACCCACGATTCCCGAGTTCAGTATTCTTTCCGCCATACACTTTTGTCCCGAAGGGGTGCGGGGTAGGGGGAGAATAGAATAACAACCGCGGAAAAGGAACCACTTACATGTGTCTAGCGCTTCCTAGAGGCTACCCAGGATATGGGCCCACCACCCGGCCGGGAGCGGCGAGATTTTAAATCCTGGTCCTATCCCTGACTCGCTCACTCGTTGCGTGACTTTTGCTGAGTGTCTCACGTTCTCGTTTTCCTGTAAGCAAATCAGGACCGGAGGGTGTGTGTGTGCGTGTGTGTCTGTGTGTGTGTGTGCGTGTGTGTAAAGTGTGCTGGCATGTTGTGCGGGGGCGGGTAGTAGACGATCCCCGGGGTTCCCCAAGTTTCAGATTCCCTTTACGCTCGTTCACAACTGGAAGCTGAATTGCCCCCCAATTCCAACCCCTATAAAAAAAAACTTCGCCATCGAAGCAAAACTGTGAACCCTCGCACCCCTTTTCCCATGGTTTGGAGAGGGCATTAGGGGGTGCAACGCGGACTTAGCTGAGCGCCCAGTTTGGAGCAATACAAATCACTTGGTTTCTAGGCGCAGCCAGACAGCAGCGCTGTCCGTCGCTCGTGAACTTGACCGGGAGACAAACTTCGGAGCGTCCTCAACGTGGGGGGCCCACTGTCTCGAGACCGCCCCTCAACTTAAGCCCACTTTCGCTCGCCCCCACAGGGGACTTAACAGAGCCACCTTAAGGGCGGTGCTCCCGCCCCCCGGAAGTGCGGGGGGGCACAGAGCCTGGCGCTCGGCCTCCAGCCCTGCACCGAGGCGAAGTGCCCGTGGGGGGACAACGAGCCCCTCAAGTGGGGAAACACCTCCCTCCACCCCGCGCCCTTGGCCGCAGACACCTGGCCGGGTTCCCGAGCCTTCCGGGTGCCTGCATCTCCTGCCTTCCCGCCCGAGCCCTGAACTTGAGCCCGCTTCGGTCAGAGGCGGCGAGAGCCCGCGTCCGCCCGGCTCGCGGCAGCCACCGTCACTAGACAGTCAAACCCCAAGACGTCAGCCCACAATGCACCGGGCGGGCCGGGAAAGACGCGCCGGGGAGGGGAGAGGGAAGAGCCGGGCGCGAGTCGCGCTGGAGGGGGAGGGGGAGAGGAGGAGAAAGAAGGGCCCAACTGTAGGAGGGCAGCGGAGCATTACCTCATCCCGTGAGCCTCCGCGGGTCCAGAGAAGAATCTTCTAGGGTGGGGTCTCCATGGCGACGGGCGGGCCCGCCCCCTTGAGAGCGACGCGAGCCAATGGGAAGGCCTTGGGGTGACATCATGGGCTATTTTTAGGGGTTGACTGGTAGCAGATAAGTGTTGAGCTCGGGCTGGATAAGGGCTCAGAGTTGCACTGAGTGTGGCTGAAGCAGCGAGGCGGGAGTGGAGGTGCGCGGACTCAGGGAGACGGACAGATACAGGCAGGCAGGCAAGACGGCAGCAGAGTCCGAGCTGCAAATCTTATTTTCTTTTCCATTTTCTCACCAACTGCCCAGAGCTAGCGCCTGTGGCTCCCGGGCTGGTGTTTTGGGGAGCGTCCGGAGAGCCCCTTCTCCAGCCGCCCCCAGGAGGAGATCCCCGCTTCCCCGGAGCTGGTGACAGCGCAGAGAGCGGCGACAGTCTGTCCGGGGAAGTCCAGAGAGCCGCTGCAGCGGCAAAGAACTTTCCTGACCAGGGGGACAGGGGACAAGTGGCCCGAGTCCCGGAGCGAACTTTTGCAAAGCTTTCCTGCGCCCGAAGCTGCCGCGGCGGCGAAGACAGGAAGGCGGCGGAGAGAGGAGACCAAGGAGGGACGTGCGCTCAGTTTCACTCGCACCGGTTGCTGAACTTGGGCGAGCGCGAGCCGCGGCTGCCCGGCGCCCCCTCCCCCTCGCAGCGGAGGAGGGGACAGTCGTCGGAGTCCGGGCGGCGGACACCCGCTGCCGGCCGGCCACCGCGGGATCGACGCTGACTGCCGCCGCCGGCAGGGCCGCTGTCGCCGGGAAGCGTGTTCGTCTGCGGGCTCCCAGGGACGGCTGCGCCAAGAGCGCTCCGTGAGCGACCGCGACTTTTCAAAGCCGAGCAGCGCGCGCGAGCTGACAAGTTAAGAGTGCTGGCGGCATCTGAACCCTGAGCGCCTGGGAGCGAGCCGGTGAGCAGGGCGCAGGGGGGAGGACAGCCGGCGGGTGCGCGCGCCCCTCGAGAAACTTTCCCTGCCCAGGGCCCCGGGAGGGGTGTCCTCCGTTCGCCAGCGCGCTGTTGCGGCCCCGAAACTTCTGCGCGCAGCCCAAACTAACCCCACGTGAAGTGACGGACTGTTCTATGACTGCAAAGATGGAAACGACCTTCTACGACGATGCCCTCAACGCCTCGTTCCTCCAGTCCGAGAGCGGTGCCTACGGCTACAGTAACCCCAAGATCCTGAAACAGAGCATGACCCTGAACCTGGCCGACCCGGTGGGCAGCCTGAAGCCGCACCTCCGGGCCAAGAACTCGGACCTCCTCACCTCGCCCGACGTGGGGCTGCTCAAGCTGGCCTCGCCCGAGCTGGAGCGCCTGATAATCCAGTCCAGCAACGGGCACATCACCACCACGCCGACCCCCACGCAGTTCCTGTGCCCCAAGAACGTGACAGACGAGCAGGAGGGCTTCGCCGAGGGTTTCGTGCGCGCCCTGGCCGAACTGCACAGCCAGAACACGCTGCCCAGCGTCACGTCGGCGGCGCAGCCGGTCAGCGGGGCGGGCATGGTGGCTCCGGCGGTGGCTTCGGCGGCGGGCGGCAGCGGCAGCGGTGGCTTCAGCGCCAGCCTGCACAGCGAGCCGCCGGTCTACGCCAACCTCAGCAACTTCAACCCGGGCGCTCTGAGCAGCGGCGGTGGGGCGCCCTCCTACGGCGCGGCCGGCCTGGCCTTTCCCGCGCAGCCCCAGCAGCAGCAGCAGCCCCCGCAGCCGCCGCACCACCTGCCCCAGCAGATCCCCGTGCAGCACCCGCGGCTGCAGGCCCTGAAGGAGGAGCCGCAGACGGTGCCCGAGATGCCCGGGGAAACGCCGCCCCTGTCCCCCATCGACATGGAGTCGCAGGAGAGGATCAAGGCGGAGAGGAAGCGCATGAGGAACCGCATCGCTGCCTCCAAGTGCCGGAAAAGGAAGCTGGAGAGGATCGCCCGGCTGGAGGAAAAAGTGAAAACCTTGAAAGCGCAGAACTCGGAGCTGGCGTCCACGGCCAATATGCTCAGGGAACAGGTGGCACAGCTTAAACAGAAAGTCATGAACCACGTTAACAGTGGGTGCCAACTCATGCTAACGCAGCAGTTGCAAACGTTTTGAGGAGAGGCTGTTGGGGGCTGAGGGGCAACAGAGAAAAAAAAAAAATTCACCCAGAGAGACAGACTTGAGAACTTGACAAGTTGAGAGAGAAAGAGAGAGAGAAAAGTGTCCAAGGACTAAAGCCAAGGGTATCCAAGTTGGACTGGGCGGCGTCCTGACGGCGCCCCCAGTGTGCACGAGTGGGAAGGACTTGGCGCGCCCTCCCTTGGCGTGGGGCCAGGGAGCGGCTGCCTGCGGGCTGCCCCGCTTTGCGGATGGGCTGTCCCCGCGCGAACAGAACGTTAGACTTTTCTTTAACATTGACCAAGAACTGCATGGACCTAACATTCGATCTCATTCAGTATTAAAGGGGGGAGGGGGAGGGGTTACAAACTGCAATAGAGACTGTAGATTGCTTCTGTAGTACTCCTTAAGAACACAAAGTAGGGG